>NC_058521.1:365434488-366763238 GCF_904849725.1 Hordeum vulgare subsp. vulgare
GGAAGTTTTATTCCGTTTGGACACCGTTTAATTTCCTCCTCTGAAAAGGGTCAAAAACACGGAAAAAACAGGAACTGGAACTTGGCACTGAGTTAATAAGTTAGTCCCCAAAAAGATATAAAAGGCATACAAAACATCCAAAGTTTGACAAGATAATAGCATGGAACCATAAAAAATTATAGATACGTTGGAGACGTATCAAGCATCCCCAAGCTTAACTCCTGCTCGTCCTCGAGTAGGGAAGTGATAAAGCCTGAATTTTTGATGTGGAATGCTTCCTAGCACAGTTGTCCTTTGTAACTTCTTTCATGTGACATGAATGTTCAGATCTGTAAGATTCAAAACAATAGTTTGCTATTGACATGAAAACAATAATACTTCAAGCAAACTAGCAAGGTAATCATGAACTTTTGAAATAACAAGGCCAAAGAAAGTTATCCCTACAAAATAATATAGTCTGGCTATGCTCCATCATCCCCACACAACTAACTTAAATCATCCACAACCCCGGTATTGGCAAAGTAATTGTTTTCACACTCTTACTTTCTCAAACCTTTTTCAACTCTCACGCAATACATGAGCATGAGCCATGGATATAACACTATAGGTGGAATAGAGTGTGGTGGTGGTTGTGAGACAAAAAGGAGGAGATGGTCACATTGACTCGGTGTATTAAAGGGCTATGGAGATGCCCATTAATAGATATCAACGTGAATGAGTAGGGATTGCCATACAAAGGATGCACTAGAGCTATAAGTATGTGAAAGCTCAAAAGGAGAACTAGTGGGTGTGCATCCAACTTGCTTGCTCACGAAGACCTAGGGCAGTTTTGAGGAAGCCCATCATTGGAATATACAAGCCAAGTTATAAAATAAAGATTCCCACTAGTATATGGTGGTGACAAAACGAGAGGCTCTCAATCATGAAGAACATGGTGCTATTATGAAGCACAAGTGTGGAAAAAGATAGTACCATTGTCCCTTCTCTCTTTTTCTCTTTTTTTATTTGGGCTCTTTGGCCTCCTTTTTTTTGTTGTGTGGGCAACTTTGGCCTCTTTTTTTTATTTCCTCACATGGGACAATGCTCTAATAATGATGATCATCACACTTTTATTTGCTCACGGCTCAAAGCTTAGAACGATGATGACTCTATAGGAAATGGCTCCGGGAGTGTACCAGGATGTGCAACGATCTAGCTTGGCGTATGACGTTGAAACATCTCGCTAGCTATCTTATGATCATGCAATGGAAACATGAGAGTCACGACACAAGTCATGAGACGGAACGGTGGGAGTTGCATGGCAATATATCTCGGAATTGCTATCAAAATGCCATAGTAGATAGGTATGGTGGCTGTTTTGAGGAAGGCATATGGTGAGTTTGTGCACCGGCGAAATTTGCGGGGTACTAGAGAGGCTAGCAATGGTGGAAGGTGAAATTGCATCTATACCATGGACTCACATTAGTCATAAAGAACTCACATGCTTGTTGCGAAAGTTTTTCTTAGTAATCGAAACAAAGTGCTAAACGCATACTCCTAGGGGAAGGGTTGGTAGGTGTTAACCATCACGCGATCCCGACCGCCACACAAAGGATGACAATCAATAGGTTAATTATGCTCTGACTTCCTAACATAGCGGTTCACCATACGTGCATGTTATGGCAATCACTAACTTCATAACAAGTATTTCTAGATCCACAACACCCTACTAACATAACTCTTAATATTACCAAATCCACGTCTCAAAACTAATTGAGAGGAATCAAACTTCTCTTTCTACTAAATGCACATGAAGATGGAAGTTTTTGTATCCTATTTGGGTACCTATCACCTTTGGGACAATTTTCATAGCACAAACCAACTACGAAGTCACGCACCGCTGTGTTGTAAAAGATCTAAGTGAAGCACATAGAGCAAAATTATCTAACTCAAAAGATATAAGTGAAGCACGATGAGCATTCTAGCAAATTCACGATGAGTGCATCTCTCTCTTAAAAGGTGTGCAGCAAGGATGATTGTGACAAAACAAAAAGAAAAGACTCCTACAATACAAGATGCTCAAAGCAAAGCACATATCATGTGGTGAATAAAAATAGAGCTCCAAGAAATGTTACCGATGGATTGAACACGAAAGAGGGGATGCCTTCCCGTGGCATCCCCAAGATTAGGCTTTTTGGTGTCCTTGAATTTGGCTTGGGATGCCTTGGGCATCCCCAAGGTTGAGCTCTTTCCACTCTTTATCCCGTTGTCCATGAGAACATCACCCAAAACTTGAAAACTTCACAACACAAAACTTAAACAGAAACTCGTGATATCATTAGCACAAGAAAACAAACTACCACCTCTTTAGGTACTGTATCAAACTTGATTTCTATTCATATTGGTGTTAGATTACTGTATTCTCACTTTTCATTGGCTAGTGCCCCCCGATACTATACATAGTTTCATCAAAACAAGCAACCAACTCAACAAAAACAGAATCTGTCAAAAACAGACCAGTCTGTAGCAATCTGTATACTTCGTATACTTATGTTATGTCAAAAATTCTGAAAAATTACGACTGCCTGGTAAAAAGTAATATAAACCATCAGCAAAAACAATCAACTCAAAATCTCTTTCTGAATAAAAATGAAAAATAATCTCGTGAGCGAAAAGTTTCTGTCTTTTTCTAGTAGGATCAAACAACCATCACGAAGACTAGTCATAAAGGTTTTGCTTGGTTCAAACACAAAGAGAAACACAAAAGACACAATCATAAAAGAATTATGATGGTGTGGGCGCAACAAAACAGAAAGAAAAAGATAAATTCATTGGGGGTTGCCTCCCAACAAGCGCTATTGTTTAATGCCCTTAGCTAGGCATAAGGCGATAGAATCACGTATCGTCGTCTTTGGTGCTCAAACCATAAGTAGCGTGATCACTCATCATCTTAAGGTCTTCATCTTTCTTACTAGATGATTCACTACTATTATTACGAACAAAAACGAACTTGATGGCCTTATTGAGGGCAAAATTTGGAGTATTCTGCAGAGCAGCAAAAGCTGAACCCAAGTTGGCTATAACATCTTCTAGTTTGCCAATCCTAGCGGAATCATGACCTAGTTTTTCGTTAACTGTGGGATCCTTCTCCTTTAAATTTTTCAAAACCATTCCCACCTTGATCCGTACTGAGTGATTTGATTGTGGATCTTTTTATCCAAACTCTCAATGATTTCGATCATAGCAACTTTATTTTCAATGACGTCCAGCCTACGCATCACATGTTCAAGAGTTAAGGTAGTCCCATTAACCATGAGTGGGGGTGAGCCTACCAAATTTATTACAGCTCTGTAAGAATCAACGGTATGTCTACCCAAGAAATTTCTGCCTATGATGGTTTCAAGAATATACCTATACCAAGGAGAAATACCCACATAAAAACTGCGAAGCAGGACGGTAGTAGATTGCTTACGAGTAGATCTACTCTGAGCATTGCAAATCCTATACCAAGCGTCCTTCAAGTTTTCTTCCTCATTTTGTTTGAAATTGAGAACTTCGTTCTCGGGAGTATCGTTCGAAGCAGTGGGTCTAGCCTTGAGGACAGGTAGACTATCCCACACAAACGAACAGAAAGCAAGCGAGAGAAAAGGGCGAACGAAAAAGGAAAACTAAGAAAAGGGCAAATATTTTTGTAAATTTTTGTTTTTCACAAGTGGGGGAGAGGAAAACGAGAGGAAAAAAATAAATAAATGCAAGAGATGAGTTTGCGACACTTACTTGGATGAGTTCTTGACTTGATCCTCCCTGGCAACGGCGCCAGAAATTCTTCTGCTACGGCGATAGAAATCCTTCTGCCGTCTCTTGAGCTTGCGTTGGTTTTTCCCTTGAAGAGGAAAGGGTGATGCAACACAGGAGCAGTAAATATTTCCCTTAGTTTGAGAAACAAGGTATCAATCCAGCAGGAGAATCGCATCAAGTCCAGAGTACCTGCACAAACACAAAAGAGCTTGGACACAACGCTATAAAGGTGTTGTCAATCCCTTCAAGATTGATTGCAAAGTGAGATTTGAAGGTGGAATGTGCAACCAAGTAAAATTGTAAGGCTGAAAATATGGTGTGAAGTAGACCCGGGGGCCATAGTGTTCACTAGAGGCTTCTCTCAAAATACCAAATAATACAGTGGGTGAACGAATTACTGTCGAGCAATTGATAGAACCGCGCAAAGCCATGACGATATCTAAGGCAATAATCATACATATAGGCATCACGTCCGAGACAAGTAGACCGATACTTTCTGCATCTACTACTATTACTCCACACATCGACCGCTATCCAGCATGCATCTAGTGTATTGAGTTCATGACGAATAGAGTAACGCCTTAAGCAAGATGACATGATGTAGAGGGATAAACTCAAACCAATGATGAAAACACCATCTTTTTACCCTTGATGGCAACAACGCGATGCGTGCCTCGCTACCCCTTCTGTCACTGGGTGAGGTCACCGCACAGTATGAACCCAAAACCAAGCACTTCTCCCATTGCAAGAATCATAGATCAACTTGACCCAACAAAACTCACAACTCGAAGACAATTACAAGGATATGAAATCATGCATATAAGAGATCAGAAGAAACTCAAATAAGATTCATAGATAATCTGATCATAAATCCACAATTCATCGGATCTCGACAAACACACCGCAAAAGAAGATTACATCGGATAGATCTCCATGAAGATCATGGAGAACTTTGTATTGAAGATCCAAGAGAGAGAAGAAGCCATCTAGCTACTAGCTATGGACCCGAAGGTCTATTGCGAACTACTCATGCATCATTGGAGAAGTCATGGTGTTGACGAAGAAGCCCTCCGTATCCGAACCCCCCCTCCGGCAGGGCACCAGAACGGGCCCCAGATTGGATCTTGCGGAGAAAGAAGCTTTCCGCGGTGGAAAAGTATTTTCGTGGATCTCTCGCGCAGTTTTGGAATTTTTCTGAATTTATAGGCGGAAGAGGTAGGGCAGACGAGCCACAGGGGGCCCACAAGACTCCTAGGCGCGGCCCCCCTGGCCGCGCCTAGGGGGCTTGTGGAGTCTCCTCCTGGCCCTTGCCTTGGTTCTCAAGTGTAGTGTGTATCTTTTGTTCCGGAAAAAAAATCTTTTTGAAAGTTTTATTCCGTTTGGACACCGTTTAAAATCCGCCTCTGAAAGGGTCAAAAACACGAAAAAAAGGAACTGGCACTTGGCACTAAGTTAATAAGTTAGTCCCAAAAAATATATAAAAGGCATACAAAACATCCAAAGTTTGACAAGATAATCGCATGGAACCATCAAAAATTATAGATACGTTGGAGACTTATCAGGGAGAGGTTGCCGGGGAAGACCTCCGACCTGCCGGGGGGACACCACCCCAGAGGAAGACATGCCTTTGGTCCTTGCCGTCGAACCACGCGCTCCTGCATGGGCAGAGCAAATCGTCCAGTACCGTCCAGGAAGAAGCAGAAGGAGTAGCCCGTCAGTCCAACATGTATCAGCTGATCGACGACACTCTATAAAGAAGACGACTGAATGGAGTGAAATTGAAATGCATCCCCCAAGACGAAGGCCTGGAGCTGTTGGCCGAGATACACAGAGGCATATGTGGCTCCCACATAGGGTCAAGAGCGCTTGCTGGTAAAGCATTCTGGCAAGGTTTCTTTTGGCCCACAGCTCTCCAGGATGCAACAACACTAGTAATCAAGTGTGAAGCATGTCAGTTCCATTAGAAGAAAGCTCATCAACTAGCTCAAGCACTCCACACAATCCCTCTCTCCTGGCCATTTTCGGTCTGGGGGCTCGATATACTCCTGCGCTTTCCCCGCGCTGCCGGGGGCTTTGAGTACTTGTACGTGGCAATCGACAAGTTCATAAAGTGGAGCCAGCGAGGAAGGTGACTGCGCAGTCAGCCATTAAGTTCTTCAAGGGAATAGTCTGCCGTTTTGGTGTCCCAAACAGAATCATCATGGACAACGACAGCCAATTCACTAGCCGAGCCTTCATGTTGTACACTCAAGATCTCGGAAGCCGAATATGCTTTGCTTCTGTTTCCCACCCAAGGAGCAACGGGCAAGCGGAAAGGGCAAATTCTCAAGTACTGTGAGGGCTGAAAACAAGAAATTTTGACAAGCTGCACAAACATGGAAGGAACTTGATTGACGAGCTGCCAGCAGTTCTTTGGTCGATCAGAACGACGCCAAATCGAGCCACCGGCCAGACACCCTTCTTCTTTGTCTACGGGGTGGAGGCAGTTCTTCCCACAAAAATCATTTACGGATCGCCTTGGGTGCTCGCTCACGATGAGCTCGAGCAAGAGCAACAACGCCAAGACGATGCCGTGCTCCTTGAGGAAACCCGTCTTCAGGAAGCTGTGCGAGCCTCTCACTACCAGCAAGCCCTGCGTTGCTACCACAGCCGCAAGGTGCGAGACCTAAGTATTGAGGAACGTGACCTTGTACTTCAGCATGTTCAGTCGACCAAGAACTCAAACAAGTTGACCCGAACCGGGAAGGCCCATATCGGGTAGTGCGAGTCACCAGGCCTGGCGCAGTCCGAGTGGAGACACAGGATGGAATTCCGTTGAGAAACTCCTGGAACATCAAACATCTTCGCAAGTTCTACCCGTATGGAGAGTCCGTCGGGTATATACCGGCGACCACCTTTTGTGCAAGTGTTGCCGATGTTGCATGTAATCCTTTGTACAAAGCCAGGTGAAGACCGTGAGTGGAGTCAAATAAAGTTTAGCGTCATGCATCATCTATATTTCTCATGATTAAAATCATGCATGCATATAATCTAGGGTTTGGTGTAGCGCATGAACTGACAAGCACCAAGATACCTATGTCTATTTTCTCTTCTTTCTTACCACAAAGAATAGGTCTTCCTCCGTGCACAAGTTTCCCGGGGGGGAGAGGAGGAGGCATACAACATACAGAACATAAACGTGCCCAGAGTCAAAAGGAGAGTCGTGGTCCAAGTGATAAGTGACAGAAACTCTGAAAGAACTCCTGGCTCAAGGTATAGCTCCTTACCAGCGCCTTCAAAACTCTTATATAGAAAACTTGTGCACCGAAAATCCTAGACGCGGATGCGCTGAATACTATCTGGAAGCACGCCTGTCGACTAGTGGCCTATGATGCCCGTCTCGTTGAAAAGAGCCATCCTTGATAGTGCGCAGGACAAACACAAAGCCGGCAAGGCACCTCGCCGGTGGTGACGACCCCGGCAGGGAAGCCAAGGCCTATCTCCCGCGACATCCCTGACAAGACATACCGACGGAAACACAACACAAGGATAAACCATACAAAGAAAGGGCAGCTGAAAGGACATCACACCCAGTAGAGAAAAATAACGAGTATATTACAAACGTTGCTAAGCGTATTTTGAACTGAAAAGTGTCCATGAGTTTATGGTCGCAGGGAAAGGGGTACACGAAGCCGTTAATCCCGGCGAGATCCTTGCACCCTCTTGACTCGGTCCACCCTGTTGACGATGGGCATGACGAGCTCTTCGGGCGCCTCGAGGTCCACGCCTCCGATATGCGCCTGAGGGATAAGCTCATGCCGGGGTTTCGGTACGCCAGTTTGGTTAGCACCTTCAAGAGGACGCCTCGGCAGAGCTCGCGGGACTCATCAGCAAGCGCGCTGATTTACTGGCCTGGTGCTGCTTCAAAGTGTCCTCCATGCGTTCGAAGAACAAGGTCAACTGGGCGCTATGGGACACCGTCGGGTCCGAAGGGTAGCCGAATCCCTGGATGCCCATAGCGGACATTTGCGCGTCAATCCTTCTGGCTACGTCGACAAGACGCTCAATCCACAACTCGACGTAGCACGCATAAGCTGCGCGGGCCGCGAAAATGGACTTGAGCTTGTCAGCCTTGCCCTGGAGCTTCACGGCCAGGGCTTCCTCGCGAGCTCGACTGTCTTGGAGAGCTTGCTCCGAAGAGGCCAGTTTCCCTTGCAGCGTGACGAAGGTGTTGTTGGCGGAGAGGAGCTTGGCGGAAGCGTCGAAGGCGACAGCTTGAGCCTCCATCAAACTAGAGAGGGTCTTTTCCCTCTCGATCCTGAGCTCCGAGGACTCCTTCTTGAGCTCGACGAGGTTCACTTCCAGCTCCCTCGCCCGTACGGCAAGCTCCTCCTTGGCCCCTTCGGTGGAAACTGCCCTATCCGCCATCTTCTTCAACTCCACGGCCAAGTCGGAGACCTGGGCGGCAAGGTCGTTTTTGCGCTACTCCACCAACCCCTGGGTACACTGCACGACGAGACGCTCGACCTCCTCGTCGTTTGCACGAAGGAGGTCGCTGAGCGCCCTCTCACGGCCGGTGATGTCCTCCTTCGCTGTTTCAGGGCTTATACGAAGGGAGTTGACGTGGACCTCTTCGGTGGCGTGGCAACTTTTCGCCTCCTCCTCCTCCTTCTCGACGTCGTAAGACTTTAGGAGGAGCTCCTCCTTTTCGGTCTTCGACCGGCGCACTCCTCCCGCGGCTCCTGGAAGGATTTAGCGAGCTGTTCTTGCGCCTGATCAAAGCACTGCTCGAACGCCTCCTCCCTCGCCTCAACAACTACTGCCCGTCTAGTTTCTCCTTCCGCGCACGATAAAGGGCCTGGAGCTGGCTCAAGTTGTCCTTCATGGACAGGAAGAGTTTCTCCTCACCGAGCTTGCTGTCGCTGCCCTCTAGCCCGGTAACGGCTTCGAGCCCGTCAGCGGTAGAGACCTCTCCGTCAAGGGTCACTACCGTGACGATATCACTGATGCGAGTCATCCCCGGCGGGCTAATAAATTTCCTCTTGCGTGCACAGATGTACTCGCCGGAAGGAGGGACCGCCGAGGAGGAAGGATGGTCTTCCCCGGATTCCTCGGTGATGAATGGGGAGACCGTGTCCGTCGCGGTTTCCTCCGTGGCGGCGGCAGCGAAACTTTCGGCATGCCCTTTAGACTCTTTGGCGCTCTCCTCCATCGAGTCCTGGGCAGCCTGGCCTCGCACCTCTCCTGCAGCCTCTCCGGTAGCAACCGTGTCGGCCTCAGACGCGACGTCCAATGCAATCTCCTCAATGATGAGGTCAACATCTGCCTCACCCAAGAAAAAAGAGAGGAGGAAAGAGCCCGAGATCCGGGAAGAAGAAGAAGGAAAGAAAGGGAAGGGAAGCGCAGGTGTCCTCAGACGGGATACTCACCTTCGTCCAGCGGGGGCGGGGTGCTTGCCCTCTCCCCGACAACGTCGGCGGCCGGCACGAGGAGGATCTGAACTCGTTGTCGTATTCTCCTTTATCGAAGGACCCGACCTTCCCCGCCGCGTTGGCAAGGGCCCTCTCCTGAAGCTGGGTGGCTATATATGCCACTTCCCCTTCAGTGGCGGGGCGGATGAGCACGACCTCCTCCACACTGGCAAGCTTCTCCGATAGGCAATCGAAAAAGGACAAGATGACCTCGTCCGAGGGCTGGTCGTAGGTCGGAAGGATGCCGTGGGCGTTGCACTCCGGCATCATTGCCGTGAGCGAGGGCCCTCTCCTGAAGCTGGGTGGCTATATATGCCACTTCCCCTTCAGTGGCGGGGCGGATGAGCACGACCTCCTCCACACTGGCAAGCTTCTCCGATAGGCAATCGAAAAAGGACAAGATGACCTCGTCCGACGGCTGGTCGCAGGTCGGAAGGATGCCATGGGCGTTGCACTCCGGCATCATTGCCGTGAGCGCGCTCACGGCCGAGCTGATGAATAGGGGAATAACGCCTGCCGGAAGCCGGAGCCTGGGTCAGACTTAAACAGCTTGCTGCAGACGAAGGCGTGCTGCAGGACCATCAGGTTGTTGTTCAACCTGGGCCGCAACCGCATTATGTCTGCCTCGTTCGAGTACGATGACGCTAGCCTCCTCCCTCTGTGCTGAAGGGGGGCGATCCGCATTACAATTAAATCGGAAGCCACCATTTCCATCAACAGCCCTGCGGCTCTCAGGCCAATTTCTTCTATTGCGTGTGGGTCGAGGCTGCTCAATTCATGGTGACGGGGATGGCCAATTTCTCGTCGTGTGGGTCGAGGCTGCTCCATTCATCGCCCCAGGCCTCATTCTTGGCGGTCCTGGGCTCGCAGTAGGGCAGAAACCCCTTTTCCCGAATCCGACACCACTTCCCTCGCCACTCCTCGCACTTCTCCCGAAGAGTCCCTTCCAAATATGCCTCCTTGCACCCGGTCCATGGAATCCAAGTGAGGGAGTCACAAAGGGCGTCTCCTCTTAGGATAAGAGGGATGAAGTAGTGCCGGAAGAGGGCGGTGTTGGGGACGGTGCCGACGAAGTTTTCGCACAGATGTGTGAATATCGACATGCACGTCATGGCATTTGGCGTAAAATCCAAAAGCTGAAAGCCGTAGGTCTGCATGACATCAACGAAGAGCTCCGAGAATGGTGGGCAGAGCCCGCAATAGAAGAAATCGGCGAAGAATGGGTACTTATCCGGTTCTGGGCCCGATTCCCCGGCGTTCATGATGGTGGCCAGATGAGTTATCCTCTTCACCGCCCACATGAAACGGTAACAGTTCGACAAGGCACTGGCCTCAATCCCCGGAGGGAAGAAGGAAAGCTCATGCCGCTTCTTCGCCATCTCCTTCTTCGTGTTGGTTGGGTTCCCCTTTTTGGCTCTGCTCCCCTTCGGCAGCATGTCAACGGCGGGAGGGGCGGCTACTGGGGGAAGCGGTTTCGGGAAGGAGAAGGGGGGATTGGAGGAACATGAAAGTAATGAAGCAACCACGCTCCTCGTACTTTTCCTTTATGGGGAACGCAGGCGACCATTGGTTGCCAGACTAACGGCTCCACGCGCACACGACTGCCTCGGCCACTGCATGCACGCCGCACCCCCTCCCACTTCACGCGTTCAATGCGCGACGTGGGGAAAGAAAGCTTGTAAGGGCTCGATTCCGATAAGCCCGGCGCCCGCGAGTCCGCGCACCGCTTTGGGCCTGGCCCAACAACGCCTCACATGCGTGTGTGACCCACGCCCGGGGGCTCTTGTCGGTGCACTAAAGACTGGGGTCTCCAGTGCCCCGGACTAGTGCGCGGACACCGACTGCCCCTCCGCAGCGGCAAGGCACGTCGTTGGAGCTTAGACCGGAAGCAAGACACAAAACCACCAAGTACAGATTCCAAGCCCCCCGACAAGCACTCGCTTGGTGGGAAAGAAGAAGAGACCCCGGCTGGAGCTCCCTATCGAGGAGATAAACAATGCCACGGCGAGACCCTCCCGCCGAGGGAGAATGACTGAGCCCCGGCAAGCCACCCTTGCCAGGAAGATTGACAAGGCCTCGGCACGCCATCACCTCCTTGCCGAGAGGAACAGGAATACCATCGGCAAGGTAACCCTATTGGGAAGGAAGACAAAGCCTGAGGACAGGCGCGGTCCTAGGGCACCCTCGCGACCTGTGAACGCCTCCACCGAGGAGCACACTAGCGACGATGCATGGATCACGCGTCCGCCCGCACGCCAGTGCAACACCTCGAAGTTGCCATGTGTGGGTACGTGTCCACCCCCTGCCAAGGTGAGCGAAGTCTGTCGAAGTATTTAATGCACCGCAGTAACACTATAACTGTCGGTCGGTGCTATTTCACTCGTGAACCCACCGTTCACCTACTGAACAACTGTGGTGACCCCTTCGCCTATAAAAGGAGGCCCGAGGCACAGTAGTAAGGACTTTTTTGGATTTTTGACCAATCGAAAGGCTGTAAAGAGGGTCAGATCTACAGTAACCCAAAACGAATAGCTAAACGCATGCAGGAGTAGGGTTTTACGCACCATGAACCCCGAACCTGGGTAAAAAGATCTTGCCGGGCCCTGAATGTTGGTTCTGCTCTTGCCGCAACCCCTCTCCCCGCCAAACCAGCAAAAAGGGGACCGTTGAGGCCCCCATAGGTGTCGATCCTTTCACCGACAAATAACTTTCTAAGGCCATGTTATTTCAAAAGGACGCAATTGCCTTGTTAGTATGCTTGAAGTATTACTGTTTTTATGTCAATATTAGACTTTTGTTGTGAATCTTATGGATCTGAATATTCATGCCACAATAAAGAATATTACATGGATACATATTTTTATCATTTTCCAACTCGAGGATGAGAAGGAATTAAGCTTGGGGAGGCTTGATACATCTCCAAAGTATTTATAATTTTTGATTGTTCCATGCTATTATATTATCTATTTTGGATGTTTTATATGCATTAATATGCTATTTTATATTATTTCTGCGACTAACCTATTAATCTACAGCCTAGTGCCAGTTTCTAATTTGTACATGTTTTTGAGTATTGCAGATAAGGAGTATTTAACGGAGTCCACACGAAATAAAATCTCCGGAATGATTCTTCTTGGACTAGAAGAAACCTGCCAGACTTGGAGAAGGGGATAGGAGGCCTACCAGGGGATGATAAGCCTACATGGTGCACCCTAGGGGGGCTAGCCCCCTTGCTTGTGGGCCCCCTACATGTCTCCTAACCCTAATCCTTGGCCTATAAATTCCCAAATATCCCCCCATTACCAGAACAAGACCAAAAAATACTTTTCCGCCGCCGGGAGCCTCTGTTCCCGTGAGATCCAATCTGGGAGCCTTTTCCGGTAATCTGTCGTAGAGGAAATCGATCGTGGAGTGCATCTACATCAACTGCATTGCCCCTCCGGTGATGCGTGAGTAGTTCACCACAGACCTATGGGTCTATAGCTAGTAGCTAGATGGCTTCTTCTCTCTCTTTGTTCTTCAATACCATGTTCTTCACATTCTTCATGGAGATCTATCCGATGTAATACTCTTTTGTGGTCTGTTTGAAGAGATCCGATGAATTCTGGGTTTATGTTCAGATTATCTATGAATATAATTTGAATCTTCTTTGACTTCTTATATGCATGATTTCATATCATAGCAAGTCTCTTAGAGTTATTGGTTTGGTTTGGCCAACTAGATTGGTAATTCTTGCAACGGGAGAAGTGCTTAGTTTTGGGTTGAATCTTGCGGTGTCCTCACCCAGTGACAAAGTGGGGGTAGCGAGGCACATATTGCATTGTTGCCATCGAGGATAAAAAGATGGGGGTTTCATCATATTGCTTGAGCTTATCCCTCTACATCATGTCATCTTACCTAAGGCGTTACTTTGTTCTTCAAGAACTTAATACTCTAGATGCAGGCAGGAGCCAGTCGATGTCTGGAGTAATAGTAGTAGATGCAGAATCGTTTCGGTCTACTTGACACACACGTGATGCCTATATGCATAATCATTGCATGGGATATCTTCATAATTATTCGCTTTTCTATCAATTGCTCCACAATAATTTGTTCACCCACTATATTATTTTCCTTCATGAGAGAAGCCTCTAGTGAAATCTATGGCCCCCGGGTCTATTTTCCATATTATACTTTCATATCTATAAACCAAAAATACCAAAATCATATTGCTTCCATTTATTTACTTTTGTTTTAATTTTAGTTCTAGCAATATTTTATCTATCTCTATCAGATCTAATCCTTTCAAATAACCATGAAGGGACAGACAACCCCTTTTTAGCGTTGGGTGCAAGTGTTTCATTGTTTGTGTAGGTGCTAAGATCGGGGCCTTGCTTTTTCCTCCTACTAGATTGATACCTTGGTTCTCAACAAACCGAGGGAAATACTTATCTACTTTGCTGCATCACCCTTTCCTCTTCAAGGGAAAACCAACGCAAGGTCAAGAAGTAGCACCAGTGTATCTTTGGACTTGGTGTCCGGGAGACAGTTCGATTGATGTCCCTCCCGGATCTCCTTCTTCCCCTTATTCTGCTACTCCTTCTCCCATGAATCAGTGTACAACTTCTCGGCTAACATGGCCGCCAACAGTGGGGTCATCTCGTCTTCGGTCAAAGGTGTCAGACAGTTAATCTGCTCGGAATTTTGCACCCAGATCTACAAGCATGGGGGGAAGATGAAGTAATCACCTTCTAAAAAACCTTACTGTTCCCGAAGGGTTGAGGAGGGGTAGGCCTTAATCTTCCTACTCTATGGGCCATGTATTTTGTGCCTTAAAGAGTTCCTTCCACAACTTCTCGCGAGTAGTGCGGAAAAAATCTCCGCACATGGCCTGCCGCCCTACCCGGATCCTCGGGATTGAAGTCTGACATTGGGATAGGACGACACTGGTAGGCAGAAGGTGGTGATGCGGCGTCACCTGGATCACATTGATGAGGTCGATTTTCTCAAGTAGATTGGAGATATTCTTCATGAGCTCCTTCACCTCCGCTGCATCCGCCCAATCTAGGACCTTTTCTGTCTAGGTCACGAGATGGGTGGGAGGGATAGATCTAAACATGGGAGGAGCTGCCTCGCCTGCATTGCGTGGCTCGGTGATATAGAACCCCTCCTTCTGCCACGACTTGATGGTATCAATAAATGTGCCCTTGGGCCATGTAGCTTCACTAGGTTTGAATGTTGGAGCCTGGGGTCAAACTTGAATAGCTTGCTGCAGACGAAGGCCTGCTGCTGGATGGTCAGGTTCTAGTTCAACCCGGGCCGCAGCTGCATTATGTCCGTCGCATTCGAGTACGACGACGCCAACCACCCCCCTCTGTGGTGAAGGGGGTCGATCCGCATTCGGATGAAATCAGAAGCCACCATTTCGATCATCAGTCCTGCGGTTCTCAGCGCATGATCCTGGTGATGGGGATGGCCAATTTCTCGGTACCGGGGTCGAGGCTGATCCAGTCATTGCCCCACGCCTCAATCTTGGCGGTCCTGGGCTCGCAGAAGGGCAGAAACCCCTTTTCCAGAATCGAACACCACTTCCCTCGCCACTCCTCCCACTATTCCGGAAGAGTCCCTTCCAAATATGCCTCGTTTCACCTGGTCCGTGGAATCCAGGTGATGGAGCCGGAAAGGGCGTCTCCTCTTTGGGTACGAGGGATGAAGTAGTGACAGAAGAGGGCGGTGTTGGGGACGATGCCGATGAAGTTTTCATAGAGATGTGCAAATATCAACATGCACGTCAAGACATTCGGTGTAAAATCCAGAAGCCGAAAGCCGTAGGTCTGCATGACATCAAAAAAGAACTCTGAGAAAGGTGGGCATAACCCGCAATAGAAGAAATCAGGAAAGACTGGGTACTTATCTGGTTCTGGGTCTGGTTCCCTGGTGATCACGATGGTGGCCGGATGAGCTGTCGTCTTCACAGCCCACATGAAACGGTAACGGTCCGACAAGGCACGCGCCTCAATCCCCGGAGGGAAGAAGGCAAGCTGCTGCTGCTTCTTCCCCATCTCCTTCTCCGTCTTGGTTGGCTTCCCCTTTCAGGCTCTGCTCCCCTTCGGCGGCAAGTCGATAGCGGGAGGGGCGGCTACTGGGGGAAGCGGTTTCGGGAAGGAGAAGGGGGGACAGAGACTCGGTCTCAAGGAAGAAGATGATAACAGCGGTGAGATTGGAGGAACAAGAAAGTAATGAAGCAATCGCGCCCCTCGTTCTTTTCCTTTATGGGGAACGTAGGATGGCCCTTGGTTGCCCAACTAACGGCTCCACGCGCACACGGTTGCCTCGGCCACTGCGCGCAGGCCGCACCCGCTCCCACTTTGCACGTTCAATGTGTGATGTGGGGAGAAAAAGCCTTTAACGGCTCAATTCCGATAAGCCCGGAGCCCGCGAGTCCGAGAACCGCTTTGGGCCTGGCCCAACAACACCTCGCATGCGTGTGTGACCCAGGCCCAGGGGCTCATGTCAGTGCAGTAAAGACTGGGGTCTCCAGTGCCCCGGACTAGTGTGCGGACACCGGCAGCCCCTCCACAGTGGCAAGGCGCGTCGCTGGAGCGTAGAGCGGAAGCAAGACTCAGAAGCCACAAAGTACAGATTGTGACCTCCCGACAAGCACTCGTTGCTGGGAAAGAAGAGGAGACCCCGGTAGGAGCTCCCTATGGGGGAGATAGACAATGCCACGGCGAGACCCTCCCGCCGAGGGAGATTGACTGAGCCCTGGCAAGCCAACCTTGCCATGAAGATTGACAAGGCCTCGGCAGGCCATCACCTCCGGGCCGAGGGGAACAGGAAGACCCCCAGCAAGGTAACCCGTCCAGGAAGGAAGCGAAAGCCCGAGGAGAAGTGCGGGCCCAGGGTGCCCTCGCGACCTGTGAACGCCTCCACCGACGAGCACGCCATCGATGATGCATGGACCATGCGTCCGCCCGCATGCGAGTGCAGTACCCCGAAGTTGCCACCTGTGGGTACGTGTCCACCCCCCTGACGAGGTCAGGGAAGTGTGTCAAAGCATTTAATATACCGCAGTAACACTATAACTGTTGGTCGGCGCTGTTTCACTCGTGAACCCACCGTTCACCCACTGAGCCACTATGGCGACCCCTTCGCCTTTAAAAGGAGGCCCGAGGCTCAGTAGTAAGGACTTTTTTTTGGCTTTTTGACCAATGGAAAGGCTGTAAAGAGGGACAGATCTACTGCAACCCAAAACGAATAACTAAATGGATGCCGGAGTAGGGTTTTACACACCACACGGCCCGAACCTTGGTAAAAAGATCTTGTCGGGCCCTGACTTTGGTTCTGCTCTTGCCCGACCCCTCTCCTCGCCAAACCAGCAAAACGGCGACCGTTGAGGCCCCGAAAGGTGTCGATCCTTTCACCGACAGATAACTTTCTAAGGCCATGTTATTTCGAAAGGACGCAATTGCCTTGTTAGTATGCATGAAGTATTATTTTTATGTCAATATTAGACTTTTGTTTTGAATCTTATGGATCTGAATATTCATGCCACAATAGATAATATTATATGGATAAATATGTTAGGTAGCATTCCACATCAAAAATTCTGTTTTTTATAATTTCCCTGCACGAGGACGAGAAGGAATTAAGCTTGGGGAGGCTTGATACGTCTCCAAAGTATTTCTAATTTTTGATTGTTCCATGCTATTGTATTATCTATTTTGGATGTTTTATATGCATTAATATGCTATTTTATATTATTTTTGGGACTAACCTATTAATCTAGAGCCTAGTGTCAGTTTTTTTTCCATGTTTTTGAGTATTGCAGATAAGGAGTATTAAACGGAGTCCAAACGGAATAAAATCTCCGGAATGATTTTTCTTGGACTAGAAGAAACCTCCCAGACTTGGAGAAGGGGATAGGAGGCCTCCCGGGAGACAATAAGCCTGCAGGGCGCCCCCAGGGGGGCTCGCCCCCTGGCTTGTGGCCCTCCTACATCTCTCCTAATCCTAATCCTTGTCCTATAAATTTGCAAATATCCCCCCATTACCGGAACGAGACCAAAAAATACTTTTCCACCGCTGGGAGCCTCTGTTCCCGTGAGATCCAATCTGGGAGCCTTTTCTGGTAATCTGCCGGAGAGTGAATCGATCATGGAGGGCATCTACATCAACTCCATTGCCCCTCCGATGATGCGTGAGTAGTTAACCACAGACCTATGGATCCATAGCTAGTAGCTAGATGGCTTCTTCTATCTCTTTGTTCTTCAATACCATGTTCTTCACGATCTTTATGGAGATCTATCCGATGTAATACTCTTTTGTGGATTGTTTGTAGAGATCCAATGAATTATGGGTTTATGTTCAGATTATCTATGAATATTATTTGAATCTTCTCTGAATTCTTATATGAATGATTTCATATCTTAGCAAGTCTCTTCGAGTTATTGGTTTGGTTTGGCCAACTAGATTGGTAATTCTTCCAATGTGAGAAGTGCTTAGTTTTGGGTTCAATCTTGCGGTGTCCTCACCCAGTGACAAAGTAGGGGTAGCGAGGCACGTATTGCATTGTTTCCATCGAGGATAAAAAGATGGGGTCTTCATCATATTGCTTGAGCTTATCCCTCTACATCATGTCATCTTACCTAATGTGTTACTCTGTTCTTCGTGAACTTAACACTCTAGATGTAGGCAGGAGCCAGTCGATGTGTGGAGTAATACTAGTAGATACAGAATCTTCTCGGTCTTCATAATTATTCGCTTTTATATCAATTGCTCGACAGTAATTTGTTCACGCACCGTATTATTTTCCTTCATGAGAGAACCCTCTAATAAAACCTATGGCCCCCGGGTCTATTTTCTATATAATACTTTATATCTATAAGCCAAAAATACCAAAAATATATTGGTGCCATTTATTTACTTTTGTTTTAATTTTAGTTCTAGCAATATTTTGTCTACCTCTATAAAATCTCATCCTTGAAAATAACCATGAAGGGATTGACAACCCCTTTTTAGCATTGGGTGCAAGTGTTTGATTGTTTGTGTAGGTGCTAAGATTGGGGACTTTCTTGTTCCTCCAACTAGATTGATACCTTGGTTCTCAACAAACTGAGGGAAATACTTATCTACTTTGCTGCATCAGCCTTTCCTCTTCAAGGGAAAACCAACGGAAGGTCAAGAAGTAGCACTAGTGTATCTTCGGACTTGGTGTCCGGGAGACAGTTCGATCGAAGTCCCTCCCGGATCTCCTTCTTCCCCATCTTCTGCTACTCCTTCTCCCATGAATGAGTGTACAACTTCTTGGCTAACATGGCTGCCAACAGTGGGGTCATTTCGTCTTCGGGCAAAGGTGTCGGACAGTTAATCTGCTCAGAATTTTGCACCCACATCTACAAGCATGGGGGGAAGATGAAGT
Organism: Hordeum vulgare subsp. vulgare; assembly: GCF_904849725.1. NCBI lineage: Eukaryota > Viridiplantae > Streptophyta > Magnoliopsida > Poales > Poaceae > Hordeum > Hordeum vulgare. The sequence continues at coordinate 365,453,116 of NC_058521.1, forward strand.
AAGCACCTTATCAAAAATGGAAAGTATGGGATCTAAAAAATATGGTAAAAACCTTACTGGCGCCAAAGGGTTGAGGATGGAGAGGCCTTAATCTTCCTCCTCCACGGGCCAAGTCTTTTGTGGCTTAAAGAGTGCCTTCCACAACTTCTCACGAGTAGTGCGGAAAAATCTCCGCACAGGGCCTGCTGCCCTATCCGTATCCTCGGGATTGAAGTCCAACATTGGGACGGGATGACGCTGGTAGGGAGAAGGTGGTGATGCATCATCACCTGGATCACATTGGTGAGCTCAATTTTCTCTAGTAGATTGGAGATATTCTTCATGAGCTCCTTCACCTCCGCTGCGTCCCCCCAATCTAGGGCCTTTTTCGTCTAGGACACGAGAAGGGTGGGAGGTCTAGATCTAAACATTGGAGGAGTTGCCTCGCCTGCATTGCGTGGCTCGGTGATATAGAACCACTCCTTGTGCCACGACTTGATGGTATCAATAAATGTGCCCTTAGGCCATGTGGCTTCACTAGGTTTGCTAATTATCAACCCTGCACAGTCTGCCTCATCAATGTTGATGAACTTCGGCTTGACATTAAGAACCTTCAGCCAGAGGCCGAAGTTGGTTTTGTCCGGCAAGAATGCCTCACAGACAATGATGGAGGCTGAGAGGTGGGTGATGGAGTTCGGGGGGGAGGTTGTGGAAGTTAAGCCCATAGTAGGACATGACTCCTCGAACGAATGGATGGTCGGGAAAGCTTAAGCCCCAAATAAAATGAGGAATAAAAACTACTCTTTCCCCATATTTGGGTGTGGGGATGACCTCGTCCTTCACGAGAGCACGGTGCACTATGTTCTTCGGAAGATAGCCAGAGATCTTCATATCCATAGTGTGGTTCTCAGTTACAAAGGAGACCACCGACTTGCACTTGGAGCCGACGCTTGCCATTTCTGGATTGATGAAGCTATTCGAAAGGAAGGGAGGATAAGGGAAGCCTGGGCGCATGAGCTTTGGTAGCAGGGAATGGCGATAGTGTTGCAAGATGTGAGGTGTGTGAAGGGGCTGAGGTGATGGTTTTTACCTTTTATGGCATGCGAGAATACCGAAGGCCCAGCCACAGCACCGTGAACTCGGCCACTTCCTAATAAAATTATGCTATTATTGGCACGTGGGATAAACCCAAACCATAAACAATATCCCTGGAAAAGAGGGCATTATCTCCATGATGGAACGTGTTACTAAAACGGTCTCGAACCGCTCTTTCATAAAAAGGCTACATGCCTTGACCAACCATGACCTTTCGAATAACGAAGACACTACTCATAGCCAAATGGTCGGCATAGAAGTTAAAACTTGTATATATATTTCTTATGAATTTGAAAGAGGGGATGTCATCGACAATGGAGCTATCATCAATTAAAGGAAGAAAGGAACTCGCCTTGCAAGCCAGAGTCCCTATGAAGTGACCAAAGAAAGGTTTTGGCATTGGAGGCTAGTTCGGGGGCTACTAAGGGAGTCTGGGATTAGGGGGTCCTTGGGTTTTCTACTTATTCTCATGGGTCAGACTCCTAGGCTTGTTTGACCATGAGTATAAGTATCAGACTCAATATGGACTCTTCCGAAGATTTGGCGTACAATCCATGGCGATGAAGTAATCGGTATATTCCTTCTCTATGATGAGAGACCTTGTGTAACCCTAGTACCACTAGCATCTATATAATATAGAGGGCCACAGTTCATAGGACACATTAAGCTCACTACGATTAGGGTTTAGACCACAACATCCAATCTCATAGTAGATCAACTCTGTACTCTATACTATTCCATCAATAACAACAAGATCAAGACGTAGGGTTTTACATCTATCAAGAGGGCACGAACCTGGGTAAAACACCTTCTTCTTCGCCTCTTTTCACCGATCGACCCTAGAGCCATCGTTCGAACCCCCTACTCGAGATCAGCCGGTTTTGTCATCGACTACAGTACCATGTAAACATTTCAGATTTTTAAAACAAGTAAAATAGGAAAATAAAACACTACAACCAAAGTTTATGTTTTCACAAAGCACAAATAAAATAATCTATTAGAAGATCCTAAAGGTAAATTTGACACATTATTTTTATAATACAATGGACAAAAGAAACATACAACTCATATCAATAACACCATACCACAATTAACCCATAGGACAAAAGAAATCTACTCAAACATCATAGGATATTCAAACATCATTGGGTAATAATATATAAAATTAAGCACCATTTTTAAGTAGAGATTACAGCAGGGAAGAGAGATTTTAGACCGCTGCATAGAGGAGGAGAGAGTTGGTGGTGACGACAACGAAGTTGGTGGTGTAGATTGCTATCACGATGTTGCCCCGATGGCGCTTCAGCACCACCGAGAGAGAGGGGGAGATAGCCCCCTCCTTCTCCTTTTTCCTTGATCTCATCCGAGATGGGAGGAGAATTTTTCCTTTGTTCCACAGCCGCCATGGCTCCCGGGGGCTAGAGCTCATCGGAGGTTGGATCTCTCTCCATGTGTGTTTCTCTCCTGTTTTGGCTACTATTTTCTGGCCCTTCACTGTTTCTTAAATATCCAAAGATCCATAACTCCGATCGGACTGAAATTTAGAGGGGATTTTTATCGCGAAAATACCTTTCTTGAGGTAAAAGTAGGCCCCCAACCGACTTAAGGGGGAGCCATGAGCCATCACGGTGCGCTGACCCCCCTGGTCGCGTCCTATTGGCTTGTGCCTCCCTCAGGCACCATATTGCGTTGATTCTTCTTCCCAAAATTCAGATATATTCCAAAAAAAATCTACGTATATTTTTATCGCGTTTGGACTCCGTTAGATGTGGAACTTGTGCAAAAGGAAAAACACACAAAAATAGGAAATCACACTGGGCACGGGATGAGTAAGTTAGTCCCAAAAATTATATAAAATGTTGCCAAAAGTATATGAAAGTTGTAGAATATTGGCATGAAACAATAAAAAATTATATATATAATGTTGACGTATGAAGAAGAAAGTGATTGATCCTCTTTATAGAGATAAATATGCGTTACATGTACTATCCACAACTGCTATAGTACGTGCGTGGATCAAAGAAGAGGTAAACAATTACCAGAATGACACTAAATGGTGTGAACTCTTAGCTCAATTATCCAGTAGACCTAATGGCCATCCTCCTTACACATTTATGGATGGATTACTGGGATATATATAGAAAATTCTCACAGGCAACGACTTTGAATTAGTTAGTCTCTACTGAATTTCTTCCATAGATCTGAGTTAGGAGGCCACTTAGGGGAGGGAGAAACATACCACAAAATAAAGATCCTTTTCACCTAGCCTAGGATGAGGGAATCAGTCAAGTCTTTTTTCTAACATGTCATGTTTGTCAACTTAACAAAGCATACCATTCCGATTATCCTAGCATGTTAACTCCATGGATTTTGTGGGAGGCTTGGTAGTTTCTTACAACAAGTACCTCATCTTGGTGGTGGTTCATAGGTTCACTAAATATGCACACTTCATGGCCCTCAACATCCCATCAATGTAAAGGTGGTGGCACCAACTTCTACTGATCACATATTCAAGCTACATGGCCTACCAACACTCCTAGTTTCTGACATGGACATAATATTCACTAGTAATCTTTGGCAGAACCTCTTCAAAAAAATGGGAGTTAAGTTGCATCTCATCACTTCATATCATCCATAGTATGATGGCGAAACTAAGAGAGTGAACCAATGTCCAGAAAGATACTTGAGATGTATGGATTTTGCACATCCAAAGAAGTGGCACAAATGGCTCTCTATGGCAGAGTGGTGGTACTACAAAAGCTTCGACTCATCCATCAAAATGACACCATTCCAAGGTATTTATGCAAAACCACACCCTCTGATTGGAGAACTAATGTTCCCTCCTAATGATGAAGACACATACCAAGCTGAATGGAACAGAGATACTATTTCTCAACAGATCAAGGCAAACTTGGTAAAGGCACAAGAAATAATGAAGTACTTTGCTAACAAGAAAAGCTCTAAAGTTGCACTCAAAGTACTATGGCCCGATCAGAGTATTCGAGAAAATTTGTCAAGTTTCCTACAAACTGCTCCTGCCTCAAGGATGTCGACTTCATCCAACCTTTAATGTTAGCAAGCTCAAAAAGCACCTTGGCCCATATGCCATTTCAAATCCCAAGCTACATATATTTGATAAAGAAGGCACATACTCATTCAACCTGAAGCAATACTTGAAACAACTGATACCAAGGGTTTAAAGAGACATGAGCATCTTTGTGGTATAGTGGCACATCAAATGGACAAACCTACCAGTGGAAAATTCTACCTGGTAAGATGCTTCTTTCATACAAAAGGTTTTTCCTGGGTTTCAGCCTTGAGGGCCAGTATGATCTCCACATGGGAGGATTTTCATGACTGTTCCTGTTCCTTGACATGCATGTGATGAGCTAGAGTACCGATTCAGTGTTCGGTTTGATTCATAGGCGTCGATCTACGATCTAACAAATGTAAGAGTAACTTACGGCTTCCTACATCGGTGAAACAATGTCAGACACAGATCTCTGGATGGACGACCGAGGATAATGCAATAGTTACTTCCAAATCTACTACATTTACTGTAGCTTCCTGAACATAGCACTTTCTCCCTTTTGCCAACTTTTGTACAATATTTAAGCTCGTGATCCTCTTGTGGGGAGGCATCTTTAGCTGTGAAACAGGTTGTCTCCCTAAAACGTCGTGTTCCGTCTAGCAAAACCCTAGCAATTCTTCCTCGATATAGAATGAAACTCCCCTCAAATCGACTCTAAACTTAAGTGTTCTCTCTGTTATCTATAAATTATTCCGATAGATCTGGAGCCTATTATGCATCCTCTCACTCTCCCCCGCCTGAGCTTGTTGTTGTACCGGAGCCTTCTTGGTCCCCTTCCCCTCCCGCCTCGTAATGGACGCAAACAAGGAGGATGACACAAAAAAGGTGTTGCAAGCACTAGGGAGGAAGGTGCCACTGCTGGGGCACATGCGTGGGAGGAGCAGGGGCGGAAGTCAGTTGTGCAGTCGGGAGCATGTAATTGGGGCGCACGCGAGGGATGGAGACATGTCGCCGCTGCTAATGAGGCACCGTCTACCTCTTCGTGTCTCCTCGTGTGTGTCGCGGCCAAGGAGATGATGGAGCCACCAATAGGAGATGGGTTGTTGGATTATTTGCATCACTAGGATGCCACATACATGATACAATTGCATCTAGAACACCAAAATAGCATGAACGAAGCAGGGTTTTAGGTTTATTACAAGTTATAAAATTTGACATAATCACCTGCTCGGTGTAGGCGAGATGAGTTGATAATGTAGAAAAAGGTTCTGCTGGATGTCCTCATCCCCTGAGGCCACTACCAACACTATCTTGTAATGGCAGTGGGATGACAAGGCCTTTCCATTGCTGCAACACTCCCCCTGACCGGATGGGATGGTGGAATATTGGGAGGAGAGTGAAATGTATGGGAATTGGGATAGCAGGTAGCCAGCTCTCTCTTGTATCCCTTTATATAGTATTGTGCAACATCAGACCTAAAACCATAAGTTGGTTTGGGTGCCCCGATCAGGGCGCTTTAGTTGGGATAAAAGTCCACACATGTTTTTGTGTTGGCCTTCCTCTAGTGACCTATCTTCCCTTTTTCTGTTAGGCTAATAGATCTAATTGGTTGTTTAGTCTTCATATCAAACCAACATTCTCCCCCTTGATTGTTAGCCTTAACTGCATTCGCCCATTCTCCATAGGGATGATGTACTAAAGTGTGGTGTTACAACGACCAAAGATGCCATAGAACCTCAACTCTTATAGCACACCTACCTACTTCAAAATGGATAATATTTTGCTTATTGTGGAGTGGTTTATTGTAATGGTCATCTTACTCTAGAATCATAAGGCTTCCAACAATCCCATGCGGGCAACATGCTCATGATTTACCAACAATTGTTTGATCCCGGATTCACAAGCATATGCATCGTTCTTATATGTTTACCATCAATTGTTTGATCCCGGATTCTATCTTCCACAACACGATACTTGATTTCAGTGTGTTTTGCAGCAACACTTGACTTGTTGATACTAGTATATGAAACCACGGGTTCATTATCGTAGTACAATAAAATTGGTTTAAATATGTCGGCAACCACTTTAAGACCAGATACAAAAAAATTTAGCCATAAAGCTTGCTTGGTGGCCACAAAACATGCTACAAATTCCACTGGCATCATAGATGCAACAATTAACATTTTTTGTAGGTTTTCCATGATATGGCTCCCCCGCAAGTGTAAATACATAACTTGACATGGATTTCTTACTACCCGCACACCCAAAAAAATTAGTGTATGAATAATCAATATTTTCTAGGTTACCAGTTCTTTTATATGTAAGCATGAGATCCTTAGTTCCTTGCATATAACGGAAGACTTTCTTTACGGCCTTCTTGCGGCCCGGTCCTGGATTTGATTGGTATCTACCAAGCATCCTGTTTACAAAACATAAATCTGGGTGTGCACAAAGTTAAGCATACATGATGCTTCCCACAACTAAAGCATAAGGATCCGACATCATATGATCAGTTCCATACTAGTTTCTCGCACATTGAAATGTCCCAAATTTATCACCCTTGACATATGTTGCTTCACCAAGATCTTTCATATCAAAATTGGATGACAAAAATTTATTGGTCTCGTGCAGCATATCCTTATAGCTACAGACAAACAATATGTCATCAATATATAGGACTAAAATTTTTAACCTACCGCCTTTAAATTTAACATACATGAAATTGTCCATCAAATTTATTGATAATGTTATCAAACTTGAGGTACCACTCTCTTGAAGCTTCCCTCAAGGCATAAATTGATTTCTGCAGGTGACATGCCATATGTTTCTTCCCTTACAAAACAAAGCCTTCCAGCTGAGCCATGTAAACGTCTTCTGTTAGGTCACCATTTAGAAATGCCATCTTAGCATCCATTCGGTCTAGTTCTAGGTCATATTGAGCTACTAATGCCATGATGATTCTCAAATAATCTTTGGTTGACACATGAGAGGAAGTTTGTTTATAGCCAATTCCTTGTCTTTGTGTGAACTCTTTCGCCATAAGCCTTCCATTGAATCATTCAAAATTCCCTTTGGATTCTTACTTGGTTTTGTAGACTGACATGGAGCCTAATTTCTTAGCTCCATCGGGAACTTCTACTAAGTCCCATACATCGTTCATGCCCATCAATTTCAACTTGTTTTCCATGGCATCTAGCCACTTGGACGAATTTTCACTTCTAATGGCTTCCTTATAACAGGTTGGATCCTCCACCTTACCTATATCATTTATATCCTCACTCATGAATGTGCGATAATCACGACGTGGTCTACCCATGAGAGGAGGTGGTGGTGGTACATCATCATTTTGAGGATCATTATCGTCGTGGGGATCCTGATTTGTGCCTAGATTTCCATTATTATTATTATTATTATTATTTTGAACCACCATTTTGTTGAGTTACTGAACCATTAGATTGAAAATCATCACATGTTCCATTCCTTCATATTGTAAAAAAACAATCTCTTGGCTGATCGAGGATGGGGCACAAACTCGCTTCTCCTCAAGATCGACCTCCCTTATATTTCTTACTCTTGTTTAGTGTCCACAAACTCTGTTGTGTGACTTGGACAATAAAAATGATATCCCTTTCCCCTATGAAGGTATCCAAAAAAACAACTTAATGATTTTGGATCCCATTGTGTAAGTAGTGGATTGAATACTCTAACTTCAGTAGGACAACCCCACATGCGTAAGTAATTGAAGTTCAGTTTCGTTCCCGCCCACATCTCCTAAGGTGTGTTTGGTGCTAACTTGGTTGGAGCAAAATTTAGTATGTGCACACGTGTCTTTACTGGCTCTATCCAAGGGCTTACTCGTAAACTCGAGTGACTAAGCATGCTTCATACCATATCCATAAGGGTGCTATTGCGATCCTCAACCACATCATTTTTTGTGGTTCAGCAGACATTGAGTACTGAGCAATGATTCCATTTTGACATAAGACCTTGGAAAACGGTGTAGCAATCTTCCCATAAGGAGCATTCCCACCATAATACTCTCTCGTGCGATTAGACCGTACAACTTTAATTTTTTGCATTCAGTTGATTTTCAACATAAGCTTTATAGACTTTGAATTTCTCCAAAGCTTCCGATCGGCCACATATGAGATAAATATACCGATTGTGGGAAAATTCGTCTATATGTAATGAATAAATCAAAACCATCCATAGACTTAAGGTTAGTGCGTCCATATATGTCGGTGTGATTTAATTCTAAAACCCCTATGGATCTTAGTGCTCCTTTGTTAATTGTTTTCATATGTTTCCTTTAATGCAATCGACACATTTGTCCGCATATGAGAAGTTTAATGGGATGGATATTTAATTTTTAACTAAGCATTCCACCCCCTTGAAATGTGGCCAAAGTGACAATGACACAATCTCGAAGAATTTCTAACTCCTTTCCATTTCCTCTCAACATGTAAACCTTAGTCCTTATTCTGCCTCTCATGCTTTCTCTTGTTGGAGCGAACATGAAAAACTGGGTCTTTATTCTACCCCATGATCATCTCTTCCTCCTAGAGAATTTTGACAGTCATCACAGTGAGTGTCCATTTTTTACTTTAGAGAGTTATAGTTGAACTTGAATTTCTCGAAATCAATTGAAAGGGACTCAAGAATCATTATTACAAGAGGATTTTCACTTAAATAACACTCCCAAGATTTAAGCTTGATGAAAGCGTTCAGAAGCCTCAGTATGTGTTGCCTAACATTCCCGTCAATTGTGTACTTGTGAAGGAGCTTAGTAAAAAGCTCATGAGTGTACACTTTGTTGGAGCCTTTGAATTTCTCGTCCATTTTGGCAAGGAATGCTTTGACACTGTCTTTATTATGGAGTACCCTGACAATGTCTGTTGATATCGTTGCATTCATGATAAGAAGCGTAATATGGTTGAACCTATTCCATTTTTCCATCTTAACATCATGTCCCTTTTTGAGTTCTGCATACTGTTGGGGATATTATCTACCATGTGACCCACCCTAGTTGGGCCGGGTCACCAAGTGGGCGACTCATACTTTGGCGGTTCAAGCTTTGGCCCTGAAGGCCCTGGAGCTGGATGGCGGATCAAGATCTACATGGAGGATAAGTCATGAGGGAGTCCTCCAGTCTTGGAAGGCACGGCGATTTAGAGATTAAAGGAATCACAACTTGTGTTATGGCAAGGAATCTTGTAAACCCTAGGGCCTCGACCTGTATATAAAGGCGAGTCCCTGGAGAGGAGAGGGGAGGTTAGAAATCATCGAGAGCTAGGTCAGGCGAGTTACGCCCTCCTTGTAATCGAAACATCATCAATACAACACAAAGCAGCACGTAGGCTTTTACCTCCTCACGAGGGGCTGAACCTGGGTAAATCTGAGTCCCGCTTCCGCTCAACCCCTTTGAGTCGCCACCAAGGTGTGATGCCTCCATCATTAAGTACTTTCACTAGGACATCTGCCGTGAGAAAACTACAACAGTTAGCGCCCACCGCGGGGCCTACGCACGGTGGAGTTGAGTTCTTGAAGGGAGCCCTACTAGGGTCAGGGAGCTACATGGCTGGGCTCATGACCCGGAGCCGCCGCGGAAAGTACTACATCGAAAACTCGTTGTGGGGACCCGAGGCCGATTCGATCGAATCTGGCTACAGAGTCCCCTTCGGCAAGGTCAACATCTTCATCGGCATGGTCGGAGCACCTATGCCTGAGCCAGACATCTTCACCGACACCGTCGAGCCGGCCAGGTATGTCCGTCCCGTCGAGCCACAAAACCTGACGCGCCCAGTTTTCGTCGGCTTCACGCAGGGATCAGATGAGCCAGAGCGGTCGGCGACTTGGGAGGCCACGCCGGTCAACTCTGATGACGAGTCATCCATGGGCGACACAGATTCAATCCAGTCCCTGCATGAAGGCCGCCTCGGAGATCTATCGCTGGCTATGGATCCCGAAGTCCTCGACCGGACCCGACGTCAGATCGCCATATACATGGCGGGTTCAACACAGTCCCAGCAAAACCCTGTAGGCAACAACGAGGCTGGCGGCCCATCCAAAAGCCCAGCTATGGTCCTGGTGGACCTGTCGGTGGAGATAACGAGGCTCATGGCAACCCCTGTGACGACAGAAAATCAGGGAACGATCAACGCCGAGTTGGCAAATCTGCGAAATGAGATAGCGAAGGCCCGGCGAGATGCACAGGCAGAAGCCGCCAGGATTGCGACCCAGCAAGCTCAGATCACCGTGGAGACGGCCCGCTTAAACACCGAGAACTGGCGACTTGAAAGACACCAGTGCGTGTCCGATGTTGTCCATCAGAGGAGGCACCAGGGGCGTTTACCCCCTGATCTGAACCCTACCTGCCTTTTTGACACTCCGCGTACCCTCGGGACGGTAACCGTTCCAAGGGCAGGGGCGGCTCAGCCACCAAACCCACCGCCTCAACCAGAGGATGATCGCGTTCCCCGTTTCAAGACGCCTCAGGGCCACTTTTCCAAAGCCATGGACAACGTGCTCGCAGCGACTCGCTACTTGGAGCCCCTTCCAATTTATGGAAACACCCCGACTGAAATAGAAGCAATAAACGCCATTGAGATGTTGAAAACGGCGTTGGTCCAGAATGTGCAATTCTCACACAGCCTCGACCGGCTGCACTCCACCCCCCAAGCAAGCCGCACCAGAAGCCGGCCGGAGGATCCACCTGCCGTAACCAGCGGACCGCGGCACCTACCTCACGGTAACCCACCCCGACCATCGGGACCCTCCCGCCCGCAACACCGTTGGTGCGACGGGCCAGGATCATCAAGGCCACATCCAAACCCACCCAGCGTAACTCAGCGGAGGTGGCAGGAACGTCGGGGTGGCGTGTTTGGCCCTTGCCCTGCGCAGCGAGCGAATGTCGAAGGACTTCAAACGACCAAGGAAGGTGCCCAACTACACCCCAAATCTTGAGTCGACATCGTGGGTCGAGAGTTATGAACTCGCGATGGACATGCTCGACGTGAGTGAAGCGGTCTGTGCCAGATACTTCACAATGATGCTCGAAGGAATGGCGCGCACTTGGTTGAAAAACATGCCACCCAACTCCATCCAGACTTGGGCTGAACTGAAGGAGCGTTTCATCAAAAACTTTCGGGGGACTTGCAAACGCCCAATGATGATCGTCCACTTACAGCATTGCATTCAGCGGCCTGACAAGGCGCCTCATCATTGGACGTGGCGGGTTGCAAAAATCATCCACTCGTCGGACGGCATCACGGCGGCTCAGGTCATGCTGATTCTGGAGCAAAACTGCCACTACGAGCCCCTGGTACAGAAGCTGGGGCGGCTCAAGCGCAAGGTCCAGGATATGGACGAATTGATGGATACCCTCACTCAATACGCCAAAGCGGATGATACCAAAGATCTAGGAGAGGACGGTAGCAAGGCCAACCGCCAAGGAAAGGCGAGTTATCCAAGAATCACTCCCAGTTTCAAGGACGCGCCCACCATAATCATGGTGGAAATGGCAAGAGAAGGCAGCAGGAAGGACCCACAGACTTCGTCGCCAATACCAACGCTAACAATGGCAACCAGCGCCAGAAGAAGAGGGGTTACAGTGGCCAGAACCCGCGCAATTATAACGAGATACTTAAGGACCCCTGCCCGCATCACGCCCCGGCAGAAGGACCGGCGACCCACTCTTGTGAAGACTCCTACGTGATGCAGGAATTTCGAGCGGAGGCACTCAACAAAGGCCAAGCCGGCGACCAGAGCCAACGCCACGAATAGTTCGGTGCGCCTAATCAACGTCAGAACCCGTTCGGCAGTTTTCCCGAACCAGGACCCCAGGGCGGCTCGCAACCAAGTAGTGGCCAGTACCCTGTGCATAACAATCAGCGGTATAACCCGCCCGGAGTGTTTCAGCAGCCACCCCCGCAGGGGGCTCCCCAGGGACAAGATGATAATGGCGGATTCCGCAGCAATCCCAAGCAATTGAACATCGGAAAATACCATGTATTCACCACCAGTGCATGTAAGCGAGACAAGAAGGTGAAGCACATGACGTATAGCGTGTCTGAGACGGCGCTCCCCAGGTACCTCCATTGGTCTGAGCAAAATATCTCTTGGAGTAGGGAGGACCACCAACCCAGAATTGACAACCTCGGCGACCTGGCACTGGTCGTGGCCCCCCAAGTCGAGGGATATACCCTTTCAAAGGTTCTTATGGACGGTGGCAGCAGCATCAACATATTATATTTTGACACCTTTCGAAGGATGAAACTCTTGGAGAAGGACCTAATGCCGTCAACCACGGTTTTCCATGGTACCGTTCCGGGTAAGTCGGCATACCCAATTGGGAGAGTCAAACTTAACGTGGCTTTTGGTACAGCATCCAATTACAGGAGCGATTCGCTTATATTTGAGGTGGTCAAGCTGAAGAGCCCTTATCATGCATTGTTCGGGCAGCCAGCTTACGCCCGGTTCATTGCTTGCCCCTGCTATGTCTACCTTAAACTCAAGATGCCTGACCCCAAGGGACCCATCACGGTCGATGGTGACAAGAGGATAGCAAAGGAGTGTGAGAAAGGAGATGCGGCTTACGGAGAAATCGCTTGCGCCGCGGAAGAGCTCAAGTATCACCAAGCCAATGTCGACCCGGCGGATATGTCGCCTCTTAAGAAGCCAACAACTGATGCTGAGCCGCCCCTCAAGTTTAAGCCGACGGATGACACTAAGATGGTGGACTTCACTCCTGGCGACTCGTCCAAGCAGTTCACTATCGGGGCGGGTCTGGATCCCAAATAGGAAAGCGCGCTCATCAAATTCATCCATGAGAATCGGGATCTCTTCGCATGGAAACCTTCTGACATGCCTGGTGTACCGAGAGAATGCGCTGAGCACCATCTTAATGTCGACCCTAAAGCAAAGTCGATTCAGCAATATCTTCACAGACTTAATGAGGAGCGACACAAGGCGATCGGAGAAGAAGTCGCGCGTCTTTTGGCCGTCGGATTAATCGTTGAGGTCTTCCACCCTAAAAGGTTGGCTAACCCGGTCCTGGGTCACAAGAAGAACGACACTTTTTGCATGTGCATCGACTACACCGACCTCAAAAGAGCTTGCCCAAAGATCCTTTCGCCCTTCCCCGCATTGATCAAATCATTGACTCGGTTGCGGGATGCGAGCATTTGTGTTTCTTGGACGCCTACTCCGGATATCACCAGATCAAGATGGTTGTGGAAGATCAGGAGAAGACGGCCTTCATAACCCCGTTTGGGGCTTTTTGCTATGTATCCATGCCGTTTGGGATCAAGAGCGCTGGGGCGACTTACCAGCGTTGTATCCAAAACTGTCTCCGCGGCCAAATCGGACGCAACGTCTATCCTTACGTTGATGACATCTGTTGGGAAACGTCGCATGGGAAACAAAAAAATTCCTACGTCCTCACGTGGTTGATCGCATAACACGTTAATAAACGTGGTTGATGTAGTGGAACGTCCTCACGTCCCTTGATCTGCCCCGCAAACCGTCCCACGAACCGTCCCGCGATCCGTCCTACGATCCGCTCCGATCTATTGCCGAACGGACGGCACCTCCGCGTTCAGCACACGTACAGCTCGACGATGATCTCGGCCTTCTTGATCCAGCAAGAGAGACAGAGAGGTAAATGAGTTCTCCGACAGCGCGATGGTGCTCCGGAGGTTGGTGGTGATCTAATCTCAGCAGGGCTCCGCCCGAACTCCGCAAAAACGCGATCTAGAGGAAAAACCGTGGAGGTATGTGGTCGGGCTATCGTGGAAAAGTTGTCTCAAATCAGCCCTAAAACCTCCGTATATATAGGTGGGAGGGGAGGGGCCTTGCCTTGGGGCTCAAGGAGCCCCAAGGGGTTTGGCCGAAGGAGGGAAGGAGGAGTCCTCCTCCAATCCTAGTCCAACTAGGATTGGAATGTGGACTCCTTCCCTTCCTTCCCACTTCCCCGTTTCTTTTTCTTTCTCTTTGATTTTCTTATCTCGCTGCGCAGGGGCCTCTTTGGGCTTGCCCACCAGCTCACTAAGGGCTGGTGTGGCACCCCTAAGGCCTATGGGCTTCCCCGGGGTGGGCTGCCCCCCACCCCCCCCCCCGCTGAACATCCGGAACCCATTTGTCATTCCCGGTACATTCCGGGTAACTCCGAAAACCTTCCGCTAATCAAATGAGATCATCCTATATATCAATCTTCGTCTTCGGAACATTCCAGAAACCCTCGTGACGTGCGTGATCTCATCCGGGACTCTGAACAACATTCGTTAACCAACCATATAACTTAAATACGCATAAAACAACGTTAAACCTGAAGTGTGCAGACCCTGCGAGTTCGAGAACTATGTAGACATGACCCGAGGGACTCCTCGGTCAATAACCAATAGCGGGTCCTGGATGCCCATATTGGATCCTACATATTCTACAAAGACCTCAGTGCCAAGGATTAATATAATCCCGTATGTCATTCCCTTTGTCCTTCGGTATGTTACTTGCCCGAGATTCGTTCGTCAGTATCCGCATACCTATTTCAATCTCGTTTACCGGCAAGTCTCTTTACTCATTCCATAATACAGGATCCTATAACTTACACTAAGTCACATTGCTTGCAAGGCTTGTGTGTGATGTTGTATTACCGAGTGGGCCCCGAGATACCTCTCCGCCACACGGAGTGACAAATCCCATTCTCGATTCATACTAACTCAACAGACACCTTCAGAGTACCTGTAGAGCATCTTTATAGCACCCAGTTATGTTGTGACGTTTGATACACACAAAGTATTCCTCCGTTGTCAGTGAGTTAAATGAGCTCATGGTCATAGGAATAAATACTTGACACGCAGAAAACAGTAGCTACAAAATGACACGATCAACATGCTACGTCTATTAGTTTGGGTCTAGTCCATCACATGATTCTCCCAATGACGTGATCCAGTTATCAAGCAACAACACCTTGTACATAGTCAGAAGACCCTGACTATCCTTGATCAACTGGCTAGCCAACTAGAGGCTTGCTAGGGACAGTGTTTTGTCTATGTATCCACACATGCATCTAAGTCTTCATTCAATACAATTATAGCATGGATAATAAACGATTATCTTGATACAGGAATTATAATAATAACTTATTTATCATTGCCTCTAGGGCATAATTCCAACAGTCTCCCACTTGCACTAGAGTCAATAATCTACCCCTCACATCACCATGCGAATTACATTGTAATAAATCTAACACCCATGCAGTTCTGGTGTTGATCATGCTTTGCCCGTTGAAGAGGTTTAGTCGGCGGGTCTGCTACATTCAGATCCGTGTGCACTTTGCATATATTTACGTCCTCCCCTTCGACATAGTCGCGGATGAGGTTGAAGAGTCATTTGATGTGTCTGGTCTTCTTGTGAAACCGTGGTTCCTTTGCTAAGGCAATGGCACCTGTGTTGTCACAAAACAAGGTTATTGGATTCAGTGCGCTTGGCACCACTACAAGATCCATCATGAACTGCTTCATCCGGACACCCTCCTTAGCCGCCTCCGAGGCAGCCATGTACTCCGCTTCACATGTAGAATCAGCTACGACACATTGCTTGGAACTGCACCAGCTTACCGCACCCCCATTAAGAATAAATACGTAACCGGTCTGCGACTTAGAGTCGACTGGATCTGTGTCAAAGCTTGCATCGACGTAACCTTTTACGGCGAGCTCTTCGTCACCCCCATACACGAGAAACATCTCCTTAGTCCTTTTCAGCTACTTCAGGATATTCTTGACCGCCGTCCGGTGATCCACTCCTGGATTACTCTGGAACGTGCCTACCATACTTATGGCCAGGCTAACGTCCGGTCTAGTGCACAACATTCCATACATGATAGAACCTATGGTTGATGCACAGGGGACGGTGCTCATATGCTCTCTATCTTTATCAGTTGCTGGGCACTTAGTCTTACTCAATCGCGTACCTTGTAAAACTAGCAAAAACCCCTTCTTGGGTTGTTCCATTTTGAACCTCTTCAAAACTTTATCAAGGTATGTACTTTGTGAAAGTCCTATCAGGCGTTTCGATCTATCCCTATATATCTTAATGCCTAGAATGTAAGCAGCTTCTCCTAGGTCCTTCATAGAGAAACTTTTGTTCAAGTAATCCTTTATGCTCTCCAAAAACTCCACGTTATTTCCAATCAGCAATATGTCATCCACATATAATATTATAAACGCCACAGAGCTCCCACTCACTTTCTTGTAAATACAAGATTCTCCAACCACTTGCATAAACCCAAATGCTTTGATCACCTCATCAAAGCGTTCATTCCAACTCTGAGATGCTTGCACCAGTCCATAAATGGATCGCTGGAGCTTGCACACTTTGTTAGCATTTTTAGGATCGACAAAACCTTCGGGTTGCATCATATACAACTCTTCCTTAAGGAAATCGTTAAGGAACGCCGTTTTGACATCCATCTGCCAGATTTCATAATCGAAAAATGCAGCTATTGCCAACATGATTCTGACGGACTTAAGCATCGCTACGGGTGAGAATGTCTCATCGTAGTCAACCCCTTGAACTTGTGAAAAACCCTTTTCCACAAGTCGAGCTTTATAAACGGTCACATTACTGACAGCGTCCGTCTTCTTCTTAAAGATCCATTTGTTCTGAATAGCCTTGCGGCCTTCAGGTAGTACTTCCAAAGTCCATACTTTGTTTTCATGCATAGATCCCATCTCGGACTTCATGGCCTCCAGCCATTTGTTGGAATCTGGGCCCACCATTGCTTCTTCATAATTCGCAGGCTCATTGTTGTCTAACAACATAATTGATAAGACGGGATTATCATACCACTCTGGAGTAGTACGCGGTCTCGTCGACCTGCGAGGTTCGACAGGAACTTGATCTGGAGTTTCATGATCATCATAGATGGGGACATAGTCCTAGGGTAGGGTCATAGGCCTGCCATTTAGGTCCTACCCAAGGACTACCCCTCACAAAGGACAAGGCCCTTAGTCAGTCCTGACTGAATTAAGGAGTCCCCATCATCCAGTCGGTAACAGGTCCTCGACCATCCAGTCGGAGACTAGCATTCGAAGGATACCAAGCTAACCGACTGGCTACACTCGGTACATCGTAACCTCTCTGGAGGGAAACGGCCGTACATTTCCGGGTGCATTTATTGGCATTTAGAGCATACGTTACCTGTAACGTACGCATTCAAACCCCACTACTCCACCCCTGTACCGGAACCGTTGTGGACGGCAGCGCACTCTATATAAGCCGCCCTCCCCCACTGGTAGAGGGGTTAGCAACTTATTGTATTCCCTATTCCACTCGACAACAAAGCTCCCTGAGCACTCAGACGTAGGGTTATTACCTCCACCGCAGAGGGGCCCGAACTCATACATCCTCGCCGTAGCTGGGACTCTGCCCATCCTTTTCGTACCCTACACATCTACTGTCAGGCTTATACCCACGACAGGTTGCGCCCACCGTGGGGCAGGCGTCTAAGCGATTTCCGGCGAGTTTGCGACTACTTCCTTTCGTCATGTCGTCCGGTGGAGGTTCGAGCATGGGTCGCCAGATCTTCTTCGGCGCTCTCTCCTTCATCGTCGACGATTCGGCGTGGCTTCGGGATGCGCCCCTCGATGTCGAGGCGCTTCCCCGTCGCGGGGCTACGCACTTCCGTGCCGGCGCCCGCGGCATTCTTCTTCTCCAGCAGTCGCCTCGGGTGTCGGCCTACACCGCCGTCACGCGCCGCGTCAAGCGGTCCCGCCGTCCACGGCTCCAGCGTTGGGTGCAACACGCCCAGGCGCGCCAGAACGCATCTTCACAAGTGGCGGTTCTTGAGTCCGTTGTGGTTGCCCCGCCGTCCCAGCACTCGGACTCGGTTCGGACTGAGTTTCCTTCCGATTATGCGGGTCGCGGGCCCGCAGAAGTACACATGGCCAACTCCCATGAAGATCCCCGTCAAGCTGGCCGAAGCGAGCGGGAGGTCGGTGAGGCATCCGGTGCGCGCCGTCCACCTCGCCGTTCTGCTAGTCGGCACACTCGGCGGAGCAACGTGGAGCTGTTCCGCACACCCCTCCTCAACTTGGTGCGGCTGCCAAGATAGCCGATTCCCTCCAGCCGACTGATTCAGAGGCATGAAGGGGGATCGAGCAGATCCGGGCCCTGTTGCACACGGCGCAGCAGCAGAATTCGGCGGTCTCCCAGTCACACAACCGGATCTATAATAGTTCCGTCCACGCGAATACGCATCGGTCGGTTTACAGCCCTGGTTCCCATTAGCGCCACAGGGGAGGGAGCTGTTCCATGATTCATGAAGATCGCCGCCGCTCACGCATCCCTCTGCGGGGTGGGCCCTATGGGTCCCGACATCATGATGATCGGCGTTCAGTCGGCGACACTTACGACCCAAGACCCGACGCAAGAGGACGTATCACCCAGCGAAGAGTCGACAGAGGTGGAGCCCACCATGATGGTCTCGATATCGACCGTCCGAGTGGAAGCAGGGCCACCGTGTCTGGTCCCGAGTGTTTCAGTCGAGCCATCCGTTCGGCTGACATCCTTCCCAAATTCTGATTGACGACGGGAATTAGCAAGTTCACAGGAGAGTCCAAGCCAGAAACGTGGCTGGATGACTACCGAGTGGCAGTCCAGATCGGAGGAGGGGACGACCATGTCACCATGAAGCACCTCCCTCTGATGCTCGACGGCTCGACGCGAGCGTGGCTGAACCAGTTGGCCCCCTCAAGCATCTACAGTTGGACAGATCTGGCCCGAGTGTTCATCAGGACCTTCGAAGGGACGTGCAAGCGCCCTGCTGGCCTTGTGGACCTCCAGCACTGCGTCCAGAAGCAGAATGAGCCCCTGCGTGACTTCATCCAGCGCTGGACAACTCTCTATCACATGGTGGAGAACGTCACCGAGCATCAAGCAGTCGACGCCTTTAAGGCAGACGTGTGGTACAGGGATCTGTACCTGAAGTTCGGCCAAACAGGCGACATGTCCATGAGCAAGATGATGGAGATAGCAACACACTATGCAAATGGTGAAGAAGAGGACCGCATCCGAAGCGGCAAGCACAAAACAGTCGCTGATGGCGATGGGGGCAACACTCGGAAGCAAAAGCAGAAAGCTCCGACCGCTCCGCAAGCAGAAGCTGCAGCCGTAACCAATGCCAAGTTCAAGGGCAAAGGGAAAGCTCAGTTCACCCCCAAGAAGAAGCAGTTCAATAACCCCATCCTGGACCAGCCATGTCCGGTTCATACGAAGATGGATGAAGAAGGAAACCCCATATATGCGAAGCATACCACTCGACAGTGTCGCCTCCTAATCCAGGGGTTCAGCGAAGGGCAACCGAGTGAGAAGGACCATGAACAGGAATTGGAGGATAAGGAGGATTCGTTCCCCCAAGTCCATGCAACCCTGATGATCTTTGCTGACGTCGAGATCAAGAGGCGACTGAAGCTAGTGAACAGAGAGGTGAACATGGCCACCCCTACCAACCCCAAGTTCCTCAAATGGTCTCAGACTGCGATCACCTTCGACCAGTCGGGTCATCCGACACATGTACCGACCCCGGGGAGACAGGCCCTAGTCGTCGACCCGGTGGTAGAAGGAGTCCGACTGCGCAAAGTCCTCAAGGATGGCGGCAGCGGCTTGAACATCATGTACGCCGACACCCTCAAGGGGATGGGCATCCCGATGTCCAAACTCAGCGAGAGCAACATGCAATTCCACGGAGTCGTCCCTGGATGGAATACCAAATCACTCGGCCAGATCGCGTTGGACGTCGTTTTCGGCTCCGACAAGAACTTCCGCAAGGAAAAGCTGACGTTCGAAGTGGTTGACTTCCAGAGCGCTTATCACGCAATTCTGGGTCGCCCAACGTATGCGCACTTCATGGCCCGTCCAGGTTACGTATACCTGAAGCTGAAGATGCCAGGCCCGAAGGGTGTGATCACCATCACAGGAAATCGGCAGCGGGCTGAAGAGTGTCTACAGCAGGGATCAAGAATCGCCGACCAGCATATGGCCGTCCTCGAGCTGGACGAGTACAAGAAAACAGTCGACCCCGCCGACCTGATGCGTCTGTATGGTACAGATGAGTTAAAGACAGCCTTCATCACCCCATTCGGGTGCTTCTGCTACATCACTATGCCGTTCGGTCTGAAGAATGCAGGAGCTACCTTTATGTGCATGATCCGAAAATGTCTCCTCGATCAGATCGGTCAGAATGTGGATGCGTATATGGATGATATCGTAGTCAAGTCACGCAAAGGTTCCGACCTGCTGACTGACTTGGCAGAAACATTCGCCAACCTTCCTAGGTACGATATCAAGCTCAACCCCGCCAAATGTTCATTCGGCGTTCCCAGCGGAAAGTTACTCGGTCTCTTCGTTTCCGAACGAGGGATCGATGTCAACCCCGAAAAGATCGGGACCATCTTCCGAATGGAGAGGCCGGTCAGAATACACGATGTTCAACGGCTCACAGGTTGCCTAGCGGCTTTGAGCAGGTTCATCAGTCGACTCGGCGAAAAATCACTTCTTCTGTACCGACTCATGAAGAAATCATATACTTTCGAGTGGATAGATGAAGCCCAAGTCGCATTCGACGAACTCAAAGTCCTACTTTCCACCCAGCCGGTTCTTACTGCTCCGCTCAGTAAAGAGCCCCTTCTTCTGTATATCGCGGCTACAAATCAAGTCGTCAGTACCGTTCTTACAGTCGAGCGAGAAGAAGAAGGCAAAGCATACAAAGTTCAGCGGCCAGTGTACTACATCTCTGAAGTCCTGACTCCTTCCAAGCATAGGTATCCCCACTATCAAAAACTTATCTACGGGATTTACATGACTGCGAAGAAGGTGGCCCATTATTTCCAAGACCACTCGGTGTCTGTCGTTTCTGATGCTCCATTGTCGGAAATTCTCCACAATCGGGATGCGTCAGGCCGAGTGGCAAAGTGGGCGATGGAGATGTTGTACTGTGAGATCAAGTTCGAGGCCAAGAAAGCTATTAAGTCTCAAGCTCTGGCTGACTTCATAGCAGAATGGGTAGAACAACAGCAACCGACCCACAGATGCTCGGCCCATTGGACAATGTTCTTCGATGGGTCCAAGATGTTGAATGGCTCCGGCGCTGGCGTTGTGATCATATCACCAAAGGGAGACAAGCTCAAGTACGTGCTACAGATACACTTCGATTCCTCCAACAATGAGGCAGAGTATGAAGCTCTCCTCTACGGGTTGCGTATGGCCATCTCACTTGGCGTCCGTCGCCTGATGGTCTACGGCGATTCGGATTTGGTGGTCAATCAAGTGATGAAAGAGTGGGACGTCAGAAACCCCACCATGACTACATACTGCAATGCAGTGAGGAAGCTTGAGAAGAAGTTTGAAGGTCTAGAACTTCACCATGTTCCAAAACTGAAGAACCAAGCAGTTGATGAGTTAGCAAAACTCGGATCCACTCGGAGACCAGTCCCGAGTGACGCCTGCCTCGAGCACCTCCACCTCCCCTCAGTCAAAGAAGATCCTTTCACAGAGGAGCCGGTACAACCAAAAAGCTCTACAGATCCGACCGAAGTCAATGTTCCTGCTGTGGTTGATCTGGTCATGGAGATTCTTGCCGTCATCCCCGATTGGACTGTGCCGATCGTTGCATATATTCTGAGGCAAGAACTACCAGAAGACGAAGTCCAGGCCAGGCAAATAGTCCGCAGGTCGAAGTCTTTCACTGTCATTGATGGCCAATTGTACAAAGAAAGTATCTCAGGCGTTCATCAGCGATGCATCTCCCCAGAGGAGGGGCAGCTGATTCTGGAGGATATTCACTCGGGAACCGGCGGTCATCATGCTTCTTCGAGAGCAATCGTCGCCAAGGCATTCAGGGCTGGTTTCTTCTGGCTGCAGGCTAACGAGATGGCTAAAGATATGGTTGACCGATGTGAGGGCTGCCAGTTCTACTCCAACAAGTCCCACAAGCCGACGTCTGCGTTGAAGACGATCCCTCTTGTGTGGCCGTTTGCAGTGTGGGGATTAGATACAGTCGGCCCATTCAAGACAGGCCAAGGTGGATACACACATCTGTTGGTGGCAGCCGACAAGTTCACGAAATGGATCGAAGCGAAGCCCATCAAGAAGCTCGACGCCTCAACAGCCGTCAAGTTTGTCAGGGACATCATATTCAGATTCGGTGTACCTCACAGCATAATCACGGACAACGGGACAAACATTGACTCGTGCAGATTCAAAGGTTTCTGTACAAGCCAAGGCATCCGAGTGGATTTTGCTTCCGTAGTGCATCCTCGGTCCAATGGACAAGCAGAGCGGGCAAACGGACTTATTTTGCAAGGTTTGAAGCCCCGACTCCTGCAAGAGATAGGACATGCTGCTGGCGCTTGGGTTACCGAGCTACCTTTAGTGCTTTGGGGACTTAGCACAACCCCGAACAGATCTACAGGGCGATCACCGTTCTTTCTCGTTTATGGAGCAGAAGCGGTCCTTCTGAGTGACTTGCTTCACAATGCGCCACGAGTCGAACTCTTCTCAGAAGCTGAAGCAGAACAAGCAAGGCAAGACGGAGTGGATCTCCTGGAGGAGGAGCGCGAGATGGCAGTAACTCGCTCGACCATTTATCAACAAAATCTGCGGCGTTTTCATGCACGCCACGTTAGAAGTCGCACGTTCCAAGAAGGCGACCTGGTGCTCCGAGTGGATCAGCAAAGACCTCACAAGTTGGCCCTGGCCTGGGAAGGACCCTTCCTCATCTCCAAGGTGCTGAACAACGGAGCATACGGACTTTACAACATCAAGAGGGAGACAGACGAGCCGCGTGCATGGAACGGAGATCTCCTGAAGCGCTTCTACACGTGACCGTCGACTAAAGCAATGTAAAGAACAAGTATTGGTGAAATAATATAAAGCATATTGAGTTTTTTGCAGGTTCAAAGTTCTTTCGCGGTCGTAGACTCCGGTCTAAAAAAAAAGGCTTAGCTGCGATCCAGAATCGCCTAAGTATCAACTTTCTCCGAGTGTGCACTTCACGTCACACTCGGGGGCTTAGCTGTGATCCAGCATCGCCTAAGTATTAACCTTCTCCGAGTGTGCACTACACGTCACACTCGGGGGCTTAGCCGCGATCCAGCATCGCCTAAGTATTGACCTTCTCCGAGTGTGCGCTACACGTCACATTCGGGGGCTTAGCTGCGATCCAGCATCGCCTAAGTACTAACTTTCTCCGAGTGTGCACTCCACGTCACACTTAGGGGCTTAGCTGCGATCCAGCATCGCCTAAGTATTAACTTTCTCCGAGTGTGCACTACACGTCACACTCGGGGGCTTAGCTGCGATCCAGCATCGCCTAAGTATTAACCTTCTCCGAGTGTGCGCTACATGGGGGCTGAGCTGCGATCCAGCATCCCCAAAGTATTAACTTTCTCCGAGTGTGCCCTACACGTCACACTCGGGGGCTTAGCCATGATCCAGCATCGCCTAAGTATTAACCTTCTCCGAGTGTGCGCTACACGTCAGACTCGGGGGCTTAGCCGCAATCCAGAATCGCCTAAGTATTAACCTTCTTCGAGTGTGTCCTACACGTCACACTCGGGAAGCTTAGCTGCGATCCAGAATCACCTAAGTATTAGCCTTCTCCGAGTGTGCATTACACGTCACACTCGGGAGCTTAGCAGCGATCCAGAATCGCCTAAGTATGAACCTTCTCCGAGTGTGCGCTACACGTCACACTCGGGGGCTTAGCCGCGATCCAGAATCGCCTAAGCATTAACCTTCTCCGAGTGTGCGCTACACGTCACACTCGGGGGCTTAGCCGTGATCCTGCATCGCCTAAGTATTAACCTTCTCCGAGTGTGCGCTACACGTCACACTCGGGGGCTTAGCCGCGATCCAGAATCGCGTAAGTATTAACCTTCTCCGAGTGTGCCCTACACGTCACACTCGGGGGCTTAGCCGCGATCCAGCATCGCCTAAGTATTAACCTTCTCCGAGTGTGCGCTACACGTCAAACTCGGGGGCTTAGCCGTGATCCAGCATCGCCTAAGAATTAACCTTCTCCGAGTGTGCGCTACACGTCACACTCGGGGGCTTAGCCGCGATCCAGAATCGCCTAAGTATTAACCTTCTCCGAGTGCCCTACACGTCACACTCGGGAGCTTAGCTGCGATCCATAATCGCCTAAGTATTAACCTTCTCCGAGTGTGCCCTACACGTCACACTCGGGAGCTTAGCTGCGATCCAGAATCGCCTAAGTATTAACCTTCTCCGAGTGTGCACTTCACGTCACACTCGGGAGCTTAGCTGCGATCAAGAATCGCCTAAGTATTAACATTCTCCGAGTGTACTCTTAATGTCACACTCAGAGACTTAGGGAATTCCACGTACCCTCAATGAGGTTCACGCAGATGTCAAAACAACTGACATGTTCCAAATGTTTGCCTTTGGCTTCACCAAGAAACGGCAAACAAAAACTCGAATCAACATTGCAACAAAAGAGCAAAAATTCGATTCAAAGCTCTAGCAAAGATAGTTCACTCGGTGCGGATCAAGCTTACCCGCACCGATCTAAGAATGTGACGGCCAACAGCAGTGGCCAAAGTACCTTACAGATAAACACTCGGCATACCGAGGATAAAGTTTTTCTTATGCGTCAGCTGGGTCGGCGCCAGGACCGGAGGGCTCCACGAAGGTGTCCAAGTCGATTCCGTCGGCGATGCGGGTAGCACTCTCAAGGAACGTCTCCATGAAGTCTTCGAATCGAAGTTTCTTCGTGTTGGCGACCTTCAGTGTCTTCAGCTTCTCCTCACGCACCTCCTTGCAATGGACTTAGACCAAGGACAGAGCAACATCTGCACCGCAACGAGCTGCAGATTTCTTCCACGACTGCACTCGGTTGGGAATCTCCTCCAGTCGGGTCATGAGGTTCTCCATCTCCTGCCGCGACTCATCTTCCGGCCAAAGCTCCTTGTCGATTCGGCCGACGAGTTCTCTCAGTCGACCGATGAAAGGACCCACTTGGCCTACGCAGATATGCGCCCGGAGCAGATCCCGATTGGCGTCCTCGCCGAGTGGCACGTTGTCGCGAATGGACCGCTCCACGTCCGCTGCTTCAGCTTCAGCATCAACGCAAAAATCTGCAACAAAAGGGCAAGCATACAATAAACACCGAGTGTCACGCACATAGTACAAGCACTTGGCAAAACATAAGACTTACCAGCCAGACGCGTCATCATCTGCCCAGCCCAGTCGCTGACATACTTCTCCTGAGCTGTGCATCGTTTATTCAGGACAACCATCTGATTCGTGAGAGCAGTCCTCTGTTTCTTCATTTTTTCCACTTCCTCGGTCAAGACCTTGTTCGCTTCATGCGCCTCCTCCAAGGATTTCTCTCGTCCCTCCAGAGCATCCTTCATGCCGGCCATTGCGAGCATAGCCGCATCAAGCTCACCATCGAACTAGTTCCTCTCCGCTCTGAGAGCCTCATAGGCCGTCCCCATTTCACAAGTTTTCTGCCACCAAGCACCAAGGAACAATCAGAAAGTTCAAAAGTTAAAAGTCTAAGTTCTTGAGACCCCTGCCGACGCAAGCAGTCGACAGCAGTCTTGGGGACTACACCTAGTGGGTTCACTGAGAGTGACCCCACTGGCATGCAGCTCAAGCAGGCCTGCCCTATTGAGATGCATGTTATCACCTACGCCTACGAGGCCAATACTACCCGAACTGAGTACAAATTACTCTCGGGGACTTTTGCAGTAAGTGCACTCCGAGTGCCACAACTACGAGCACTCGGTCATGTTATTTACAGACCTGACCAAAGCAAAGACAATATGTATAAAGACAACTGCCGGTGCAAGCACTCAACAGAAGTCTCGGGGACTACACCCACTGGGTTCACTCAAAGTGAACCCATTGCGAACAACAGATGCTATCCAAGAACACCCAGTGGGTTACAAGAGAAAAGTAAATACTTACTAGCCCACTTACTCGGATATCATCCCGCAGCTCCAGGCTCCGCTGGTACAAGGTCGCGACGGAGTCGTAGGCCCTCTTGCCCTCCCCAGCCATCAGCTCCGCCTGCACCATGGCTCCCTTGGCCGCTCCCACCTGCTCGTCCGGGAGACACCGGATGTTGAACTCGGCATTCGACGAGCCTGGCGTCGTCGGAAGCTCCTGAGGCATCCCGAGGTCCGCTCCAGTCGGCACCTCAACCACCAGCACTGGTTCAGTCTGTGGCGGCGCCTCAGTCGGCAGCACATCGGCGGCGAGAGCGGCAACGGGGGGAGCAGCCTCAAGAACAGGCTCCACAGCTGGGTCGGCTCTCCTCTGGTCCCCCTCGTCCAGGCAAATTGCCCGTGACAGGCCGAATGACACGAGGCCTCAAAAAAAGAAAGAGGAAGAACCTATGATAGAATAAAACACTCGGAGTCACTACAACGCACCTGGCTGGGACGAGACGACGTTGTCTGTGTCCATGGGGTCATCTTCTTGGTGCGTCGGAGAGGTGGCAGAAGTAGCGACTCTGTCGACTAAAATCCATTCGACCAATGAACAAGAATTCACTCGGATATCAGAAGAAATTAGAGGATCGATACACTTACGTGGAGGTGACGGGGACAACAACCCTCATCCGCGGCAGAGCCTTCCGAAGTTTGGACCCACTCGGTTTAGCTGCCTTGGAAGACTGACCCGCAGGCTCAGCGGCAGCATCCCTGGCCCTTTTGGTGCTCCGAGCACTCGGGACCACCGGGGCAGTAGGCGGAGCACTCGAAGATGCTGGAGGGGCCGAGGGAACGGTAGGCTCGGGTCGGCGCTTGGTCCGATGCTCTGTTTGCGGAGGCGGAGAGTCCTGCTCTTCGTCTTCCTCCTCTTCCTCGCTGTTCTCTTCCTCCGACTCCCCGCTGTCGGAGACATATTCAGCGCTCTCCACGCTTGCCTCCTGGCTGCCTTCCTCCTCCTCGACCGGGTTCCCGTTCGAGACGGGAGAAAACCAGTTGGTCCACTCCTGCACAAAATTCAGTCGGCGACATCAGACATCACACAGAGATATAGACAAACGACAAGAATTAAGACAGTTCAGTGCACTCGACAAGTGTCACTCACCTGATTCGGTGGAGGATGATCCGCGCTGTAAGGCTTCACTCGCCGAGATCCTTTGGGATTCTCGCAGGGGCACGTGATTTGGAGCACCCACGAGGCCACCCTCTCCTCGGTCACGCCCACCACGTTGGTCCGAGTTGAGTCTTCGGGCCCCATGTAATGCCACATGGCATGGTCGCGAGCCTGCAGCGGCTCGATCCGCCGACCAAGGAAGACCTCCAGCAAGTCTATGCCGGTGACCCCCCTCCTGACGACGTCCACGAGTGCCTCAACCAAGGGCTGAATGTCGATCTTCTCCGCCTTCGAGAGCGCGAGCTGCTTAGGCGGAGCGGGCCGATCTAAACTAAAAGGAGGCAACCCAATCGACGCATTCGGACAGGCAATATCCCCACAGTAGAACCACGTCGACTACCAGTTCCTGACTGACTCACTTAACTGAAGAGAAGGATAACTACTCCGACTCTTGTTCTGAAAACCTAAGCCCCCGCAGAGCTGGAGGAGATGCGTCTTATCATCCGACTGGCTAAGTCGTTTGATGGTTTGGGATCTGGCGGAAAAGATGTGTTTGAACAAACCCCAATGGGGAGGGCAGCCGATGAAACACTCGCAGAAAACTATAAAGGCGAAAAGATGGGCGATGGCATTTGGAGGAAAATGGTGAAGTTGGGCCCCGAAGTGATTCGTGATGCCCTTGAAGAAAGGATGCGGGGGCAAAGAAAAACCTCGGTGCACGTGGCTGAGCAGCAGGATGCGCTCCCCCTCTCAAGGCGCTGGCTCGACCTCGTCCTCCACCGGCAGCCTCCAGGACTTATGCACGATCATTCCGTGCTCCACCAGCTGCAGCAGATCCCCCTCCGTCACCGTGGAGGGGAGGAAGTCGCCCTCAATCCACCCCGCCGGCAGCGGCCGCTGCCGCCGCTGAGCAGGTGCCGCCGCTTTGCCCTTCTTCTTCCTCGCCTCCATCTTGCTGGTCTGACCCTTGGTCATGGAGGCGACGGCGAACCCTCGGGAGGAAGGAGAAGGAAGGAGTGTAGGAGCGCTGGAGGCGGCGAGGAAGACGGAGCAGGCGAGAGCGAAGGATTCGGCGAGCGTAACGAAGAAGCCTCGCCGCCGAGATTTAAATAGGGTTCCGACCGGGTCACTGGCGGGTGGCCCCGAAACCTTATCCGCCCGGCCAGCCGCGGCAATATCAGTGGAGGAGTTGAAGGCGCGAGAATCGAGGCGTCAGGAGCTACTCGAGCGCGCCGGCGTCATCCCCGCTGGACACGCGGAAACCGAAATTTGAAGATCCCGGAAAATCCGCCGCTGTCAGTTGACCAGTCGCGTCAAAAGATGCCGCAGAAGCACTCGGCTTGTGACAGTCTGTTTCGCCAGTACTTCCACTCGGACCGTTGGTCAGAAAGGATAAAATGGATCGAGGCCGGCAACGCCCAAGCCAAATCTGTTCTAGTCGGATCCAAACTTCGAGCACCGCTTCGTCGTTTCAACCCCAATCCATTCGGGGACTAATGATGGGGTCATAGTCCTAGGGTAGGGTCATAGGCCTGCCATGTAGGTCCTACCCAAGGACTACCCCTCACAAAGGACAAGGACCTTAGTCAGTCCCGACTGAATTAAGGAGTCCCCATCATCCAGTCAGTAACAGGTCCTCAACCATCCAGTCGGAGACTAGCATTCGGAGGATACCAAGCTAACCGACTGGCTACACTCGGTACATCGTAACCTCTCTGGAGGGAAACGGTCGTACGTTTCCGGGTGCATTTATTGGCATTTAGAGCATACGTTACCTGTAACGTACGCATTCAAACCCCACTACTCCACCCCTGTACCGGAACCGTTGTGGAGGGCAGCGCACTCTATATAAGCCGCCCTCCCCCACTGGTAGAGGGGTTAGCAACTCATTGTATTTCCTATTCCACTTGACAACAAAGCTCCCTGAGCACTGAGACGTAGGGTTATTACCTCCACCGCAGAGGGGCCCGAACTCATACATCCTCGCGCGTAGCTGGGACTCTGCCCATCCTTTTCGTACCCTACACATCTACTGTCAGGCTTATACCCACGACAATCATCATTAACTTCCTCCTCATCCGGCGTCGCAGCGATAGTGGTTTCCCCTTGACCTACGCTACCATCCATAGGTATGAGAGGTTCGACAACCTCATCAAGTTATATATTCCTCCCACTCAATTCTCTCGAGAGAAACTCCTTCTCGAGAAAAGCTCCGTTCTTAGCAACAAACACTTTGCCCTCGGATTTGAGATAGAAGGTATACCCAACTGTCTCTTTTGGATAACCTATGAAGATGCACTTTTCCGCTTTGTGTTCCAGCTTTTCAGGCTGAAGCTTTTTGACATAAGCATCACATCCCCAAAACTTTAAGAAACGACAACTTTGGTCTTTTGCCATACCACAGTTCGTATGGTGTCGTCTCAACGGATTTTGATGGTGCCCTATTTAAAGTGAATGTAGCTGTTTCTAATGCATAACCCCAAAACGATAACGGAAAATTGGTAAGATACATCATAGATCACACCATCTCTAATAAAGTACGATTACAACATTCGGACACACCATTACCTTGTGGTGTTCCAGGCGGTGTCAACTATGAAACAATTCCACATTGTCTTAAGTGAGCAGCAAACTCGAAACTCAGATATTCACCCCCACGATCAGATCGTAGGAACCTGATCTTCTTGTTACAATGATTTTCAACTTCACTCTAAAATTGTTTGAACTTTTAAAATGTTCCAGACTTGTGTTTCATGAAGTATACATAACCATATTGACTCAAATCGTCAGTGAAGGTGAGAAAATAACGATATCCACCACGTGCCTCCACGCTCATCGTGCCACACACATCGGTATGTATGACTTCCAACAAGTCACTCGCACGCTCCATTGTTCCGGAGAACGGAGTTTTAGTCATCTTGCCCATGAGGCATGGTTCACACGTGTCAAGTGAATCAAAGTCAAGTGACTCCAAAAGTACATCGGAATGGAGTTTCTTCATGCGCTTTACACCAATATGACCTAAGCGGCAGTACCACAAAAACATGGCGCTGTCGTTGTTAACTCTAACTCTTTTGGTCTCAATGTTATGTATATGTGTATTATCATTATCAAGATTCAATATGAACAATCCTCTCACATTGGGTGCATGACCATAAAAGATATTAATCATAGAAATATAACAACCTTTATTCTCTAACTTAAACGTTTAACCGTCTCGCAATAAACAAGATCCAGATATATTGTTCATGCTTAACGCATGCAATAAATAACAATTATATAAGTTCATATCTAATCCTGATGGTAACCGAAGTGAAACTGTGCTGACGGTGATTGCATCAACCTTGGAACCATTTGCCACGCGCGTCGTCACTTCATCTTTCGCCAGCCTTTGCCTATTCCACAGTTCGTGTTTCGAGTTGCAAATATGAGCAACAAAACGGGTTTCGAATACCGAGGCACTACTACGAGAGCTGGTTAAGTACACATCAATAACATGTATATCAAATATACCTGATTTTTCTTTGGCCGCCTTCTTATCAGCCAGATACTTGTGGTAGTTATGCTTCCATTGACCCATACCCTTGCAATAATAGCACTCCGTTTCAGGCTTAGGTCCAGCTTTGGGTTTCTTCGTCGGATTGGCAACAGGTTTGCCGATCTTCTTTGAATTACCCTTCTTTCCTTTGTCGTTTCTCTTGAAACTAGTGGTCTTATTCACCATCAACACTTGATGCTCTTTACGGAGTTCTGACTCTGCGACATTCAGCATCGCGAAAAACTCGCCGGGTGACTTGGTCATCCCTTGCATGCTGTAGTTCAACAGAAAGCCCTTATAGCTTGGCGGCAGTGATTGAAGAATTCTGTCAGTGATAGCCTCTTGCGGGAGTTCAATCCCCAGCTCAGCTAGACGGTTTGAGTACCCAGACATTTTGAGCACATTTTCACTGGCAGACGAGTTCTCCTCCATCCTGTAAGCATAGAATTTATTTGAGGTCTCATACCTCTCGATCCGGGCATTCTTCTGAAAGATAAACTTCAACTCCTGGAACATATCATATGCTCCATGACGCTCAAAGCGACGTTGAAGTCCTGGCTCTAACCCATACAAGAGTGCACATTGAACTACTGAGTAGTCCTCCTTACGTGTTAACCAAGCGTTCTTATCATCTTGGTCAGCTCTAGCGGGTGGTTCATATCCTAGCGCAACATTAAGGACATAATACTTCTTCCCAGCTTGCAGGAGCAACTTCAGATTACGAGCCTAGTCCACAAAGTTGCTTCCATCATCTTTCAACTTAGCTTTCTCTAGGAACGTATTAAAATTCAGGGTGACTGTCGCATGATCCATGATCTACTACACAAATATATTCAAAGTGGACTTAGACTATGTTCAAGATAATTATAGTTTAACTTAATCAAATTACTTGCTAAACTCCCACTCAAAAAGTAAATCTCTATAGTCATTTGAGTGATTGATGATCCAATTCCACTAGCTCAAGTCCGATCATCACGTGAGTTCAGGATAGTTTCAGTGGTAAGCATCCCTATGCTAATCATATCAACTATATGATTCATGATCGACCTTTCGGTCTCATGTGTTCCGAGGCCATGTCTGCACATGATAGGCTCGTCAAGCTTAACCCGAGTGTTCCGCGTGTGCAACTGTTTTGCACCCGTTGTGTGTGAACGTTGAGTCTATCACACCCGATCATCACGTGGTGTCTCGAAATGACGAAGTGTAGCAATGGTGCACAATCGGGGAGAACACAATTTCGTCTTGAAATTTTAGTGACAGGTCACCTCATAATGCTACCATCGTTCTAAGCAAAATAAGGTGCATAAAAGGATGAACATCACATGCAATTCATAAGTGACATGATATGGCCATCATCACGTGCTTCTTGATCTCCATCACCAAAGCACCGGCACGATCTTCTGTCACCGGCGCCACACCATGATCTCCATCAACGTGTCACCATCGGGGTTGTCGTGCTACTCATGCTATTACTACTAAAGCTACATCCTAGAAAAATAGTAAACGCATCTGCAAGCACAAACGTTAGTTTAAAGACAACCCTATGGCTCCTGCCGGTTGTCGTACCATCGATGTGCAAGTCGATATTAACTATTACAACATGATCATCTCATGCATCCAATATATCACATCACATCGTTGGCCATATCACATCACAAGCATACCCTCCAAAAACAAGTTAGACGTCCTCTAATTGTTGTTGCATGTTTTACGTGGTGACCATGGGTATCTAGTAGGATCGCATCTTACTTACGCAAACACCACAATGGAGATATATGAATTGCTATTTAACCTCATCCAAGGACCTCCTCGGTCAAATAAGATTCAACTAAAGATGGAGAAACCGACACTCGCCAGTTATCTTTGAGCAACGGAGTTGCTCGTAGCGATGAAACCAGTCTCTCGTAAGCGTACGAGTAATGTCGGTCCAAGCCGCTTCGATCCAAAAATACCGCGGAATCAAGAAAAGACTTAGGAGGGCAGCAAATCGCACATCACCGCCCACAAAAACTTTTGTGTTCTACTCGAGATGACATCTACGCATGAACCTAGCTCATGATACCACTGGTGGGAAACGTCGCATGGGAAACAAAAAGTTTCCTACACGCACGAAGACCTATCATGGTGATGTCCATCTACGAGGGCGATTTCAGATCTACGTACCCTTGTAGATCGCATAGTAGAAGCGTTAATAAACGCGGTTGATGTAGTGGAATGTCCTCACGTCCCTCGATCCCCCCCGCGAACCGTCCCATGAACCGTCCCGCGATCCGTCCCACGATCCGCTCCGATCTAGTGCCGAATGGACGGCACCTGCGTGTTCAGCACATGTACAGCTCGACGATGATCTCGGCCTTCTTGATCCAGCAAGAGAGACAGAGAGGTAGATGAGTTCTCCGGTAGCGTGACGGCGCTCCGGAGGTTGGTGGTGATCTAATCTCAGCGGGGCTCCGCCCGAGCTCCGCAGAAACGCGATCTAGAGGAAAAACCGTGGAGGTATGTGGTCGGGCCGCCGTGGAAAAGTTGTCTCAAATCAGCCCTAAACCCTCCGTATATATAGGTTAGAGGAGAGGGGCCTTGCTACGTCTATTAGGAGATACCTGTAGAGCATCTTTATAGCCACCCAGTTATGTTGTGACGTTTGATACACACAAAGTATTCCTCCGGTGTCAGTGAGTTATATGATCTCATGGTCATAGGAATAAATACTTGACACGCAGAAAACAGTAGCAAAAAAATGACACGATCAACATGCTACGTCTATTAGTTTGGGTCTAGTTCATCACATGATTCTCCCAATGACGTGATCCAGTTATCAAGCAACAACACCTTGTACATAGTTAGAAGACCCTGACTATCCTTCATCAACTGGCTAGCCAACTAGAGGCTTGCTAGGGACATTGTTTTGTCTATGTATCCACACATGTATCTAAGTCTTCATTCAATACAATTATAGCATGGATAATAAACGATTATCTTGATACAGGAATTATAATAATAACTTATTTATCATTGCCTCTAGGGCATAATTCCAACAACATCGTGGTTAAATCTCGAAAGAAGGAGACGCTCTTGGAGGATCTCAAGGAAACCTTTCACAATCTGCGTGTCTATCAGATGAAGCTTAATCCCATCAAATGTGTCTTTGGTGCTCCTGCATGAAAGCTCTTGGGTTTTCTGGTGTCAGAACGCGGCATTGAGGCCAACCCGGAAAAAATCGAAGCAATCACCTCGCCTGGGAAACCAGCGAATATTAATCAAGTCCAACGCATGGCGGGTCGTATTGCGGCCTTGAGTCGCTTTATAAGCCGCCTGGGGGAGAAAGCCATTCCCCTCTATCAGTTGCTTAAGAAAGCTGATCAGTTTCTTTGGACGGACGAGGCCAATGAAGCTTTTGAAGCCCTGAAGCAGCAATTGGTCAACCCGCCGGTTCTTGCTGCCCCAACTGAAAAGGAGCCTATGCTTTTGTACATCGTGGCGAATACCAAGGCGGTGAGCGTGGCAGTGGCTGTTGAACGAAAGGACGAAGGAAAGGAATACCCGGTACAGCGCCCGGTGTATTTTATCAGCGAGGTTCTAACCCTCTCCAAACAACGTTATCCAATTGGCAGAAGTTGGTTTCTAGGGTGTTTATGGCGAGTCGGAAGCTAAAACATTATTTCCAAGAACATCCTATCACGGTGGTTAGCTCCGCTCCTCTTGGGGATATCATCCAGAACCGAGAAGCAACGGGACGAATTGCCAAGTGGGCAATTGAGCTCGGGCCACACCACGTGCGGTATACTCCTCGCACGGCTATCATGTCCCAGGCATTGGTCGACTTAATCAATGATTGGACCGAGTTATAGATTCCCGAAGACAGGCCTGATCTCACGTACTGGACGATCTACTTTGACGGGTCTAGGCAATTGGAGGGCTCGGGGGCTGGCGTGGTGTTGATTTCACCCCAGGGAGACAAGTTATGTTATGTTCTCCGACTCATGTTCCCGTCTACCAATAACGTTGCGGAGTATGAAGCCCTGCTTCATGGTTTGCGACTCGCCAAGGAGATGAACCTCACACGCGTCAGGTGCTTGGGCGATTCCGATCTGGTGGCACAACAAGTTTCAGGTACATGGGATTCCCGAGACCCCCTGATGGCGGCTTACAGAAGGGTTGTGTCTGATGTGGCGGGTCATTTCCATGGTTATCAAGTCGATCATATCGACCGGCAACTGAACGAAGCAGCTAATGCCCTCTCGCGTCTCGGCTCGCAACATAACCCGGTCACTCCTAATATTTTTCTGGATACTCTGCATAATCCTTCTGTAAGGTTGCCTTCAGAAGAGGAATTGGCGATACCAGATCCCGAGTCTCAGTTTGTGGCGGCTCTACGTGTTACGCCGGATTGGGTTCTTCCTTACTTGGCCTACCTCATGCGAGGCTAGTTACCTCCGGATGAGGTGTTGGCCCATCAAATCGTTCGTCGGAGCAAATCCATGGTCGTCATCAACGGCGAGTTATACAAACGAAGTACTTATGGGATATTTCTAAGATGCGTTTCTTCTGATGAAGGGTGCATAATTCTCAATGAAATCCATGCAGGAGATTGCGGGCATCACGCTGGGTCATGTTCCCTGGTTTCCAAGGCGTTCCGACATGGGTTCTTTTGGTTGACGGCTCATGCGGATGCAGAAGAGATAGTTCGTCGATGTGATGGCTGTCAACGTTTTGGACGACAGGTTCATGTGCCGGCTCAAGAATTAAGGATGATCCCCATCACTTGGCCTTTTGCGGTGTGGGGGTTAGATATGGTTGGTCCGTTTAAGATGTCATCCAATAAAAAGACTCATCTACTGGTGGCGGTCGATAAATTCACCAAGTGGGTCGAAGCAGAGCCTGTTAACAGTTGTGACATGGAAACGGCCGTCCAGTTCTTGAAAAAGTTGATATTCCGGTTTGGATACCCACACAACATTATCACTGATAACGGTACGAACTTATCACAAGGGGTGATGCAGGAATTTTGCAACCAGGAGCATATCCCGCTGGATGTGTTGGCGGTTGCTCATCCATAATCAAATGGGAAGGCAGAACGGCCGAATCAGGAAGTGCTGCGGGGAATCAAACCCCGACTTATGTTTCCACTGGAACGCACCCCAGGGTGTTGGGTTGAGGAGTTGCCTTCGGTATTATGGAGCATTCGAACCACCCCGAATCGTTCTACGGGTTTTACTCCTTTCTTTTTGGTGTACGGAGCAGAAGCCGTTGTTCCCAGTGACATTAGGCAGGACTCGCCCCGAGTCGCCGCTTATGTGGAGCAGGATAATGAGTTGGCACGTCAATATTCTTTGGATGCTTTGGAGGAAGCACGCGATTTGGCTGCCTCCCGATCGGCTATCTATCAGCAAGACTTGCGGCGTTATCATAGCCGCCGGGTCAAGAGCCGAGCTTTTCAGGAGGGTGACCTAGTGCTCCGGTTGATCCAAGATCGCACTGGCACGCATAAGTTGTCACCGCCATGGGAAGGACCGTTTGTCGTCAGCAAAAATCTTCGCAACGGGTCATACTATTTGGTGGATCTTCGGCTTGATCGGCAACCACTGAAACATAGCCCATCTGCGGCCTTCCTACACTTGAGCTATTGGCTCCCCTTTTCCCTTTCTCTCCCATGTTTGGAAATTGTAAGTTCTTTGTTTATATAAAGCAATAAAGTCGACACCCACGAATTTTGGGTTTTCCTGCCACTTCATCTTCTTGAAAGCATGGATCTTTATTGTCCTTCAACAAGTCGCCCAAGCATGGATGCTATCAATACCAGAGAGCATAAGTCACCATGCTGCACTTATTACAACACTGGGTATCGATAAGCCAAAGAGGATCAAGTCGCTACAAGCGCACGATTAAAACAGGGGCGCCTTATATGATTCTGAGGATTAGGCCGGCTTACTTGGGGGCTATCAGCTCCCAAGTCGTTTTGTGGTAAGAGCGTATACGCTTCTACAATCCTATGACCGGTCTTTCCCCTAATCATAGGTCACTTGGGGGCTTCCTCTCACTGAGATCAGCCTAACTACCCATTTGGCTAGCGAAAAATTACCGCACTACAAATGGTTATACTAGACTGTGTGTTGGCCAAATCACCATATGGACCCATGAAATATTGGCGAGTCAATCCGCTATTTGGACCCTAAACTCACCTTGGTTAACACATGCATGGTACCGGCTAGCGCCCCACATGGAAAATAGAGAAACCGTTGGTTCATTGAACCTGCTTCACCGAAGGTTGACTCGCGCCCGATCAACCGGTCTAAATACTTGAGATTTTTTATACAAAAAGTCTCCTTTGGGTAGCACTTGAGTTTTTCTAACTCGTCCTATCCTGTCGCGACTTGAACGAGCCAACGAAATTCTTACTATCACCTCTCTGGCACTGGCACAAGGTTTCACAGATTGATGAGACTCGCCGTGTCTCTTTGAGCCGAGTTTCTTCATAAAATTCGCCAAGACACCTTGAGTCGGTTATTATTTATCATCATCCATTACTCATTGAGATGGTTTGATATATGCTTTTGCTAGCCAAACAAGTTGGTGATTGAATCTTTACTGACATGGCGGGTCAAGCATCATGGCACCCCAAGGGCGGCAGAATGTTTTTTCAAAGGTCACAGAAGAGTTCCACAACCGACATAAGCAAAGGATTGTTTTCTACAATGACCTATTACATGGCTCAGATGGCCCAATCAGTAAGGTCTATTCTGCTGGTGCCTCCGGGTCAACTTGCCTCGAGCCTTGGACGCCCAGTACCCAATTACACTTGGATAGAGCGGCAAATTCGTCTTCATCGTTCAAAAATGCCGAGAGATCCGACTCCAAATCAAAAGGGTTCTTGGGCTGACGAGGAGTTAAGCTGGTTGTCACAAATGCAAGTGGGTTTACTTTCTTGTTCTTGTCATCATAAGCGGCTTGGTACTTTGATAAATCCAAGCTTTCTGCTAGCTGAGTCGCCGCCGAGCGTGATTCCTTGACGACGCGATGATAATCATCTTGAGTAAACTCTGACTCGTCATCCTTGAGTTGTGGGAAGCCTGCTCTACCTCTTCGGCTTCAGTTCTGGAGCATACGCCAAACACCGACTCAAGGTAGTCGGCGCCCCCTTCCGGGCGGCTGATCGAGTCAGCTCACCTATCCGAGGCGGAAGGGTGGATAAGAAGCCAAGCATCTTTTTGATTGATGTGATTGGTTCCTTGGTGCCCATCACTGCCTTCATGGTCAACATGCTCCCAGTATACAGCTGCTCAGTCAGTGTGTAAATCGCCTTTAACTTCAAGATACAGTCGTCCTGAAGGTTGGCGGCTCTCGGGCCTGCGTGGGAAAGACAATGATGGTTAGTACTTTGTTTTTTTCACACTAATTTTTTCTTTCAGAGATACGAAACCAGGAATTCCTTCTTACCAAAGATGGCATGTGTCATGCTGGAAATATGTTTCTTTAATTTGGCCAGCTCTTGTTGCACGGCTCCCAGTTTTGTTTCAGCCGTTTCAGCTCGCTTTAGCGCGGTGGCTTTATCAACTTGAGATTTCTTGTTGGCGGCTTTCAGCTTTTCCATATCAGCTAAGATCGCCTAGTATTTTCTTCTCCTTGAGCCCGCGCGCCTTGCTTGTCGGCTAAACTTTTATTTAATCACCCAACGTCGACTCGGCTTGGGCCATAGATTCGTGTCAACATATTTTGGAGGGAGAAGTCTCAGAATTGTTGCAAGCAACATCCCTGACACTTGGGGGCTAATGTATATTTAAAAAAAAAGGAAAACAAAATTATACCACGAGCAAGACCCGGCTCATCTTTCAAAAGATGACCCGGCCCTTGGGGGTTACAGGTCGAAGATTTTTCTACATCAAGACCCGGCTCATCTTTCAAAACATGACCCGACCCTTGGAGGTTACAGGTCGAAGATTTTTTCTAAATTGAGACCCGACTCATCTTTCAAATATGACCCCGCCCCTCGGGGTTACAGGTCGAAGATTTTTTCTACATAAAGAGTCGGCTCCTCTTTCAAAAGATGACCCGGTCCTTGGGGGTTACAGGTCGAAGATTTTTTCGAAGTCAAGACCCTGCTCATCTTTCAAAACATGACCCGGCCCTTGGGGATTATAGCTCGGAAGATTTTCTAACGCAAGACCCGGCTCATCTTTCAACAAGATGACCCGACCCTTGGGGGCTAATGAGGAGGGTATGCATTAAGGCATACCTCAGGTTTAATCTTCATCATATGGAGCAGGTTCTTCTCCATTTCATAACTTGTTTCGAGGCGATTTGCGAAGTCGGAGCAGAGTTCATCAAACTCAAGTTTTTCATATTGAGGAAGTTTGGCCTTGGAGATCTCATGTCTGGTGGAAGGATGGGATGATGTTGATACATGCTTCGGTAAGATTGCTGAAGCCGGCTTAGAGAAGCCAGTACCAGTAATGACCACAGCATCAGGATCTTCAGCCGCCTTCAGCGGACTTGGCGGGTTGGTTGTTTCCATGCCTTCCTTGGGAGAACTTGGAAGGTCAATTCGGTCATCAGGTATATCTTTTGTCGGGTCAACATCAGCTGGTGATGGGTCTTCTTTAAGCTCTGGAGCAGAAGGAGTGGAAGTTGAGCCGCCGGTTTTCCTCTTCTTTGCTTGCGCTCTAAGAAAAAAGGGTCATGTTTAAAGCAAGCATCATTATCATGATGAAAGACATAAGTATTATAAGGACTTACCCTTGTACGCGAATCATTGGCAGAAGGGCCGACATCACTGAGTCGCCCGATGAAGGGGGAGAAGTCTGCATGAGTAATATCTCAAAATATGAGCGAGTTACAAGTGTGATCCAAAAGAAAAGAAGGTAGAAATTGCTAGAGGTTACCTCATTTCGCCGTTTCCTGGTAGGGTTTTTGCTGGTAATCCGAACATCAAATCCACTGAGTGGCTTCGAGTTTTCCGAAGGGAACTGTGTTACGCCTTCTTCAAGAGGAAATTAGGGTCTAGACAAGCATTCAGGTGAGACGTGGGAACTTTCCTACAAACTCGCTTGGCCGGCTTAGGCGAAGGAGAAGTTGAGTCGAAAGAAATGGAAATTACCTCTACGGCGTCATCCTTGCTTTCGTTATCATCATTCTATACACAGAAGTGCAGAGATATAAGCACAAATTAGAGTAAAAGGGCATCAAGACAAAGAGGATAAAACTTTACCTCTGAAGATGCTTCGCCGACTTGGGATTCGTCCACATCAGACGATTCGGTGACAACGTCTTGGTTTTTGCCCCTGGACTTATTTTTTGGAGGCGGTTTGGTTTGCTTCAGGGCAAGCTTCTTCGGCCTTCGTGACCAGAATTGGTCGCCCTTCTGAGGTGGAATTGTCATTATGCAAGTCAGAATCCGGGTAAGTCGGAAAGAGTGAACCAAGGGTGGGTCAAATTATTTACCTTAGGAGCCGGGTTAATCTTGGAAAATGGCCTAAGCCCTATTTTGCTACACTTGGCCAAAGGCTCGCCGGTTTGCTTCTTGATGATGCTCACAATGTCTTCCTCTACGAGTGCTGTGTGGACGTAGCATTGAGGATGGTTCAAAGTACCATCAAACTCGCACATCAAGCCGTCTCGGCGACTCAAGGGAAGGATGCGCCATTCCACCCAGAAACGGATCAGATCAACTCCAGTATGACCATTGTTTGTTAAAGATCATAAGTCGGGTAGCACTGGAATGGAATCCGATTCATCTTCTTCAGTGAGCTTGTCAGGAAGTTTGAAGTTTGTGGGCAGATGCTCCTTCCTGTAGCCTAGGAGTTTGTTCTCACCCGGAGGAGAAGTGTCACCGCATTAAAACCAAGACTCGGCCGAGCCTTTGGGGTGGCTGGGCATGGCGAGTGATGGGAATGGACTGTCCTTGCGTCGTTGAACGTTAACCCCTCCAAGTTCTAAGCTAGGGCCATTGGAGAACTCGGTCTGGCGATTCAGGTGGAAGAAGTACCAAAACAAAGTGACCGATGGTTCCATTCGTAGGTAATCTTCACAGAATACCTGGAATTGGTACATGTTGCTGATCGAGTTGGGGCCCATGTCTTGGAGGCGGACGTTCATGAAAAACATAGCATCCCTGAGGAACTTTGTCCCTGGCGGCTTAAACCCTCGTTCGAGGTGGTCAGCAAAAACAACTATTTCCCCTTCGGCCGGGTTGGGAATTTCGTCGCCTAGTCCAGATCGCTATCCAATGCTTTCCTTCGGGTCAAGGTTCCCTGTCTTTACGCACTACTCGAGGAAGGTGTCGTCAAGGTTGGTCGGGAGCCAGTCGGCCTTAAAGACGGCACCCATAGCTACAGAGGAAAAGGTCATGGGTAAGTTAACCCACCAAAACGCTTGTCGAGTGGCTGAGAGAATCTATTAACTCGCCAACAAGGGACCAGGTTTGGGCATGAGGGCGATTTAGGAATTTCCAATTACTCAGAGGAGGTATCTCAGGGCATCAAAAACATGCAGAAAAATGATGAAGTATGAATCTACAACCAGTCTTCTACATAGCAAGCAATGCAATGTGGATCTACGAGCAAGGTAAAATAACGGAGAAAGCATGGATAAGATGAAACAGGTCACGGTTGAAAGCAACTACGGCAGGGGTGATTTAATCAAAGCCCTCTTGGTTCACTAAACCGAAATTAAATGGATTGGAGATACAGTCGGTGCTAATATGCTAAGGTACCATTTTGAATCGAATGCCAAACGCCGAGGAGTTCGAGGAGTTCTAGGGCGCAGCGAGTGGTGAACGTTGAAAAGCTTGGATCTGTTCGTAATGGCGGAGGACTAACCTGTTGAACGACGCCCGGAGGCGGTTGTACAGACCCGCAGTGGAGATGATGTCCCCGTTTAGCTCGACAATGCGATGGACGTAGTGGTCGGCGGCGGAGCACCTCGGACGATGCGGGAGACCCTCGGGCGGCGATGGAGCTCGTCGGGCGGCGGCGAAGTTCCTTGCGTGGCGACGAGGAAGAAGAAGAAACAGAAGACGAGTGGGCAAAGATTCCCTCCGCCCCTGTTCCTGAGCCTATTTAATAGGTCAGGTGCGGAGATCGAGGCGCCTCGCACAGGAACCGAAGTGGGCAAAGTAAAGATTCGCACTTATGTCGTCAAGATTTTCGGGATATTTGCGTCGAGAGATCCGTCGGGGATTGCGTCATCATTTTCCGGAATTAAAGGGATAAGGTGATGTCATCGGAAATGGTTCGGCGACTTGGGTATTTCCATTGTGGATGGCGGCTTAAGAGTATGGTGCACAAAAAGGTGGAATGAGTCTTTCCTAAACTAGGTAAAAGTTTATTGGCGTGAACAGGTTCAAGTCAATCTGGGGCCTAATGTTGGGGATATTATCTGCCATGTGACCCGCCCTAGTTGGGCCGGGTCACCAAGTGGGAACTCATACTTTGGCGGTTCAAGCTTTGGCACAGAAGGCCCAGGAGCTGGATGGCGGTTCAAGATCTACATGGAGGATAAGTCTTCAGGGAGTCCTCCAGTCTTGGAAGGCACGACGATTTAGAGATTATAGGAATCACGACTTGTGTTATGGCAAGGACTCTTGTAAACCCTACGGCCTCGACTTGTATATAAAGGCGAGTCGCTAGAGAGGAGAGGAGAGGTTAGAAATCATCGAGAGCTAGGTCAGGCGAGTTACGTCCTCCTTGTAATCGAAACATCATCAATACAACACAAAGCAGGACGTAGGCTTTTACCTCCTCACGAGGGGCTGAACCTGGGTAAATCTGAGTCCCGCTTCTGCTCAACCCCTTTGAGTCGCCACCAAGGTGCGATGGCTCCATCATTAAGTCCTTTCACTAGGACATCTGTCATGAGAAAACCACGACAGATACCATCTAGCACATTCCGTTTCTGCTATAGATTTTTCTTCCTTCGAAGCATAAAACTCATTAAAACTCAAACATAAATGGACTTGGGACTTCCAATGTGGGAAGTTACTCCCTGTAAGTGGTTCGATCGTGTCATATCAGAATGCAGTAGAAGCTGAAATTATTATAATAAAATTCATAGATATACTTGCATACTTATAAATTTACATTGGTAAATAAAAAAACATGTCGATGATGTAATTTCAATTCCTTGTCAAATCACCGTTGCCCCTAAAAACATGGAATTAAAATTTCGATATTATTAAAGCAGTGCTGGTATGAATTAAAATTAGTCATTTTTC
Source organism: Hordeum vulgare subsp. vulgare (assembly GCF_904849725.1). Lineage (NCBI taxonomy): Eukaryota > Viridiplantae > Streptophyta > Magnoliopsida > Poales > Poaceae > Hordeum > Hordeum vulgare. Next base: position 365,496,091 of record NC_058521.1, read on the forward strand.
TCAATTTAAACATCAAATTTAATCATTAACGATTCATCGTTATATGATGTTTAAAGTCATATTCAATCTTGCATACGCGCCATAAATTCTAAATATCAGATCTCATTGGTTCAAAATTACTCAAAATAATAACATGTATTAATTCATCATTATTTGATCTAAATCTGGCTAAAACAGTGCAAAAACTCAACATGTATAAACTTACAATGTGCTGAAAATATACAGAAACTGGCAAAAATGTTTTTAGACCAAAATACCCAAGGTTGCACGTAAAAACCCAACCCAGCAATGGAAAACTGAAAAGGTGAAAAAACTTTGTGATGTACTAAGACAACCTGGACTGAAACCCGTTGCCAGATTTGGCCCAATCTCCCATGACGCCGTTCTTCGAGCTGAGCGAAGATGACGGTCGAGTTGTCTGATTGAATCGGACGGTAATCGTTTTTCACACCCTGTTTTTACTACCACTTTCTTTTTATTGTAAAAATCTAAGCTTGTTAAAACTTTTTCAAAACTAATGATGTGAGTGCCATGTTTGTCATTGAATTACTTGTGTGATGATCATGTGATGATAAAACCCCATTTCACAATATTGAATTATTTTCAAAACCTTCTTCTTGTTTCTGATCAGGGTAAAATCCTACTTTGAGTTGCACTACTTGCCCTTGATGGCAAAATTGGTCCCTACCCAAAGTTGGTGATCTAATTTTAACTTATTTTAGTATTCCAAAACCACAAAATAATTATTTTTAGAGATGTTTTCCTAATTTAATTTCATGTCCATTTCTGAGGCTAGAAATGGTATTCCTACATGGAAAAATACCTTTCTCCCTTAGAAAAGTATGATTAAATTTGGAGATGATCAGAAGGACATATATTTTCCATAAATAAGATTTTTAACCCCTATTTATGTTATAATTATTTGAGTAAAACCCTGAAAACCAATTATGTCTGTTTTGATCTTTTGAAATATTTCCAAAGGAGATATTATCAATAAAATCCTAGAAAATTCCAGTGGTATCCCTAAGCCATATTTGGTGTCCACATAAAGTATCACTTTGATCCAAGGTGATTAAGGACCCCAAATAACCCAAAAACCCCTTCTGCCCAGATTGAAGTTAGAGCAATTCTACATAGCAAAGTTTGTCCAATGATGCTGAAACTTTGCAGGAGTGCCTAATACCTCAAATGAGGGTTCCACACCAAAAATAGGATTTTTGGGCCCTAGTTTGCCCACACTCTCTTTGGAAGGGACAGATCTGGTCAAAATAGTGGTGTTTTCAACTTTACAAAGCTAAACTTGTCCAATGGAGCTCAAAATTGGTGAAGCCCCATGTTTTAGCACCAAACCCAAACCTGTTAAGTTGCAGCACCAGTGGTGGGGTGCAACCCCCTCAAACCACTGTTGAGCACCTTTTGACAGATGGGTAAAAGCCCTCTTAGCCACAGCTAAACCCATCCCCTTTGCTCCAAACTCATAGATTAGGTGGCCAGTTTCAACGCCCAACCCCAGTCAACTGGCCCCTCACTGGTTCAAAGTGGAAATGCCAAAAAAACCCAATCTAAGCTTCAGTTCAAAGCTGGCAGCACTAGTATTCCTTGTCTCCCTTGACTAGCTGAAGCTCCCACGAGACCCAAACGGCTAGCCTCACTCCCAGCCAGTGCCACGACATGCTAGACACGTAAAAAGTGCGTCAGAGCGCACGAGCATGTCGTGGCATGCCAAAATTGTGCTCTGGGCGTGCTACAGGAAGCCACCGAGGTGGGAGCGACGCTGTCGGCCAGTTGCCGCCTCCCACGAGGTGTCCAACCTCTTCCCCGACAACCCCTCTGCGTCGAGAAACCATCAGGGCCCCTCCTCTCCCGCGCTAGAGCTTGTGCGATGTGTGCTCGCGTGCACCAGAACTGTCCAAGGTTTGCGCGACCACGGATGCTCGACTCCTCTCTCTCCCTGTGTTGCAGATGGTTCTGGGAGTCCAAAACCACGTCTTGAGACCATGTTTTCGACCCCAGCTCCTCTCTGCACCCCCATGCGCGCCACGGTGAGTCACCTGCGCTCTCAAATCGGCTCACCGTCGCGGGCCTATTTATAGCCCCCCTTCGCTCAAGCACCCCTCAAACAGCTTCACCATGACCACTAGAACCTCCCTAGCCACCCCAGCAAGTCAGCAGAGCCCCGGTGCTCGAGATCGACCGAGGCCCCTCCGCCTCTGAGCTCTAGTCGATGTCCGGCTACATGACGGCTCCTGCGTTCCTCGACCCACCAAACTGATCCCCTCGACCCCAGGAAGCTTTCCCCCAACTTTCCCGAGCATTTTTGTACCCCTAGCTACCTCCTCGACCACCTCCCAAAACTCCTCCGCCGCGGCCTTCTCGTCGCCGGCGAACCCTCGCCTCTCCGTCATTTTCCGACCACCAGCAGGTAGGCGGCGGCTTGCCGAGCCCATTTCTGTCGTCGTTGGGGCTTGAGAACGTCGGCAACCTCACCGGCATGCTCCTCGTCCTCTCTGGCCAGAGGTAGGAGAGGACCCGGACAGGTGTGCCCCACCTGTCGGTGGCCCAGCTCCCTCCCCCGCGCTGCCCGCCGCCGCTGACCACAGGGCCCCGCACGTCAGGTTCAAATCTGACGACGCGCGCGCCTAGGCAGGTTGTCGGCTGGCCATGGGCCATCCTAGCTCCAGGCCGAGCCAGGCCGGGGACTTAGCCTATTTTTCTTTAATTTTAAAAATCTGATTTCAAAGATTTTTGCAAAGATATTTAACCAGTGTAAAAATATAATTTTCCACTGTTATTCTTCTAAAAATATGTAGTATTTAGTGAAACCATTGGATGAATTCTTCAGCAACTATTCTGTTTTGCAATAATAAAAAGTACTAAATTGGAATAGTTTTGCTTCTGTTTGGTTGATTTTAAAAATGTTCCTTCATGAGAATCTGAGGCAAATATTTTTCAAAATGACAACTTAGATTTATTAGTAATAAAGAACATTTTTAAAATGATTTGTGATCTGTTTTAGAGTGAGCTATTTCTTATTTATTCTTTTGACGACAATAGAAAATCCGTGTGATGAGGGAATCGGAGCGGAAGACCTCGAAGACCCCGGATACCTAGCGGACAAAGGCAAGCAGCCCTTTGACCATGACTGAGCATATGTTATATTGCATGTTAAGATAGAAAGTATTTTTTGTTGCATATGATCATAAGTGCCTGTAAATCACTACGGTGATGTTACCGATGGCTCCTCCGGAGCACATGCATTGAGCTTGATCCTACCCCCATTTTTGAGGATCATGCTATTATCATGTTGACAAGTAATGCTAGAGTAAATAGCATGAGCATGTTGTTGGTATAAATCCAAGATTTATGAAATCCTCGTCGGGTGCCACTAATGCCCGAGGGTGATGCTGAGTTAGGTGGCCACTTTTGGTGAAGTGGTGCACCTGGTATTTGTGATGTGTCGACCGTCCCAACCTTACCAGCACGACCATGTTACCCCTTATGGGATGGGGTTATGTTGATTACTCTGGTCGGTGCTGGCAAAGAGCCACATTACTAGTGGCGGGAGTGATGTGTGGTCTCTCTCGTGATGGGGTCGTGCCAGGTAGGACGACTATGCAATTCTTATGAGTTCTAGGCATACCGTTGGTCCCCGCATGGTTGATACTCTCCAGAGTCGGTACTCGTAAGACATACAACATGTGGACTGGGTACCAATCGAGTGGACCTCTTTGTCTAGTATCGTCATGGGAAAGGCATTGATCAGGTACTTACCTTGGGTATGTTATATACCGCGAGTCGTGGATGACACGGAAGTTCCCTGTATCTCGTGGATCTAGCGTACTACCTCTGCAGAGTGTAAAACTATTTGAATAGCCGTGTCCACGGTCAAGGACAGTTTGGTGGTGCTGCTTAAACTACGTCCAGTTATTTCTGCATAAACCGAGTGTGTGTGAGTTGTGATAAATAGGAGTTATTATGGAAGTAATGATATGACCATGTTTGGTTACTTGGCATATAGGGTGAGCCTGGATGGTTCCGCCCTCGACAAATATATTGATATCTCTAACCTGTTCTTCAAAAGTAATTCTTTAACTTGATGCATATTCATGATCGTTCCACCAAGATGAATTCCACCAAAGATGCATGATATTGTTATCCTTCACTTTCAATGTTCATATAATGGGTTTTTTGCGAGTACATTCAAAAGTACTCATTGGCTAGCCACTGGTTATATTATTGACCAGACATGGAAGGACCGGAATTTGGAGATGAGTACGTCTTTGGAGACGCCCCTGTGAACTAGGACGATCCGAGTCAGAATGCCTGTCGGTGTAGGCTTGATGGCATGGGCACCCGCTTAGACCCTATGGTTTTTGCTATTAGTTATATCAGTATGATTTGGCCTTAGGCCCAACCTTGTGAAGTTGACCATTCGGTCACGTGATGTAATAATTATGTACTCGGATGTAAGACTCTTATTATTCAGTATCTATGTGTCCGGTGAGCATTGATCTCTGGGATCAATGAGCATGATCATTCGGCGATCTCGACTTGTAAGTCGGGGTCCCTACATCGTCACTTCCGACCGGAACAAAAATTCCACTAATCGAAAACCATAGGTCATTTTCTCCCCCTTCCACCAATTTTCACGCTCCGGAGTTGGATAGGCGACACACTTAGTGTTGCGCTACTCCTCTTAGTCCATGGCTGTGCGGTGGCTTTGCTCGACGGAGCAGCGTGTAGTGGACTAAGTTCGACACATTCTTCTATGAGCATGGTTGTTGGCACCGCATTTGATTTTGTACGACGGTGGTGAGAGATCCACGTTGTATGATTTCATGAGGTAGTGATGATGGCGAGTGCGACCAATAGTCCAACTAGACTTTCGTCCTTGAGCACGACATCAACGTTCTGTGAGTCACTCCAATGAAAGATGACGACATCACAATGTCTATGCCCTTGCACCGCGGACAGTAGGACCACCGAATGGATGAGGTGGCTACACGATGCATTAGGTGAGTCTCTTTCTCATACTTCTCCAATCTGTGTTCATCAGTGCTTAATTGGACAAAACCCATCCTAATTGCAGAATTAGGATTCTTCCAAATTGGAGATTTTTTGATCTAGGGTTGTACTGTTAATTGGGGATATTCTTTTGTTGACGTGCTGCTGGTCCCTTTTCTTCTAATTGCTATGACAATCGAAAGCAGCACTAATACTTGATCAATTTTAATTAATTAAACATGAATGTGAGTAATTATGTATTAACTTAGATTAATTAAAATTGATGAACATAGGTAGGAGTAATGATTAGTGGCAAATTAGAATAACAACATTTTTATAATTGGACATTCAAGATATGCCATCAAACAATGGCAAGTAGATGGGGCTATCCAGCGGCTAACTGATCCAATCTTAAAACATTAACCATAATCACGCAATTGATCTACCAATTAAAAGAGGGTCGTAGTACACTCATGTAGGTGACTGATGCCATTGTTGGATTGTTTGCATCCCTAAAATGCCACATACATGATATGATTACATATAGAACACCAAAATAGCATGAACAAGGAAGGGTTTAGGGTTTATGAAAAGTTACGGAAGTTGGCATGATCGCTTGCTCTATGGAGGCGAGATGAGTGGATGATGTGGACGAAGAAGGTGCTCTTCTGGACATCCCGATCCCCTTTGGATGCCACCATTACTGTCATATGACAGCCGTGGTGTAATGCCCAACATGTAGTACTATCCTCATCCTAGATCGAGGGCCTCGATAGAGATAGAAGTGCATCTCATTATTTTGCAAGAATGGCTGTTGTTACAAGTACATGTAAGAGGAGATGAGTATATGGAATTGGCTTACACTCGCCACAAGCTAAATCATGATCATCTCAAATACAATCATCCATAGTAACCATCATACACATAAGTAGGTGATACTTGTGAACTGCGTTGGGATTTTCCCCGAAGAGGAGGGGATGATGCAACATAGTGAAGGTAAGTATTACCCTCAGTGAGAACCAAGGGTATCGAACCAATAGGAGGACCACACAATTTCCCGTCTTTAGCACCTACATAGAAAAAGCACACACTTTCACCCAACGCGGGAAAGAGGGTTGCCGATCCCCTTGAACTCGTTACTTGCAAGCGACAAGTAGTGATATATCGATAGTTTCATAAATATAAATTGAAAATAAAATGGAAGTAAATAATGCCAGCAAGGTATTTAGAGTTTTTGTAAATATATTTGTTAAGAGACCCCGGGGCCATAGTTTTCACTAGAGGCTTCTCTCTTGAAGAAAGCATACGGTGGGTAGATAAATTACTGCTGGGCACTTGATACAAAAGTGCATAGTTATGCAATATTTATTCACGGAACTGATTGATGTCTACGATGCAATTTTATTCTTATAGACGTCGTTGGCCATCCATGTGAAGAGTTTTGTAGGATAGAAACAATTTTTGCCCGATTGGATGACGTAAGGTTTATCAATCCATGGGAAGTGTAGGTTGAAGATGGTCTCTCTCAAGCAACCCTTCAATCAAAAACAAGAAATCTCTTGTGTCCTCAACACACCCAATACAATTACATATTGTGTAGGTGGACTAGTTCGGCGAAGAGATGGCGATAGAAGTGTAGTTTGGGTAGTAGGAATCAATATTTGTAATTTGAATAAAAAAATAGCAAGGTAACAAGTTTTAAACAACGAGCAAAATGGTGTATATATGCTTGGAAATAAGACCAAGATTCATACATTCACTAGTGTAATCTCTCAATAATGCTAAGATAGTAGAATCATATAGTCATCCCTGAACATGCAACAAAGAATCACTCCAAAGTTCCTATTACCAGAGAATATAACAAGAAGTTGTTGTAGGCAGCGAACCATCTCAAACTTATTATTTCCGATCAATCTTTTGAGCTATTCCTATAGGTGTCACAAACATCCCTAGAGCTCGTACTAGAAGAAGACCTATGGTACATATCAATCAACCCTAATGTCACCTAGATACTCCAATTTCACCTCAAGTATCAACGGGTTAATTATTTGACATGCATCAAACAATTTCAGACTTGTCATATTCAATCAAACACAAAGAACTTCAAAGAGTACCCCAAGATTTCTGTCGGAGAAAGTAGGACAAGAACCTGTATCAACCCATATGCATAATTACCCCATTGTCGCCATTGGAATCTGTAAGTTGAGTACCAAAACATATATCAAGTGATTAATAGAACAAACCATTGTCACCAATGGTATCCACATGCAAGACATACATCAAGTATGTCAAATCCAATAATCAATCCGGCACAAAGAAATCTCAAAGGGGCTAATTCAACTCATTACATTAAGATAGAAAGGGATGAACACCATATGATCCAACTTTATTAAAAATGCCCTTGATACATCAAGAGTGGGACACGTGACGAACATGAGAGAGGAGAGATCAAACATATAGCTACTGTACATACCCTCAGCCCCGAGGGTGAACTACTCCCTCCTCATCATGGCCACCACCGAGAGGATGAAAATGGCCAGGAAAGATGATTTCCCCGTTCGGCATGGTACTGGAAAGGCACTAGATGGGTTTTTCTTTGATACAAAGTGTTGCGTCGGAGGAGTAGAAGTTCTCTCCTAAATTCCGAGGGTTTTGGGATTTATATGATTTTTCAGCATTGGAATTACGCGCAACGGAGCCACATGGGCCCCACCACACATCACGACGTGCCTAGGGGGTGGGCATACCGTATTGTCTTGTGGCCCATAGGTACCCCCTCCAATGGTTCTTCACTCCGGTATTTTTTATTTTTCCAAGAAAAATCACAATAAAATTTAGGGCGATTCCGAGAACTTTTATTTTTTGCGCAAAAAACACCACGGTAATTTTGCTCAAAACAACGTTAGTTCGGGTTAGTTCTGTATAAATCATATAAAGTGCATCAAAACGAGATAAAAGTATTGTAAACATAGGAAAATATGGCATGAATACTTCATAAATTATCGATACGTTGGAGATCTATCAGCATCCCCAAGCTTCATTCCTACTAGTCCTGTAGTAGGTCAATGATTTATGAAGTGTGAATGCTAGAATAATGACTAGTTTTGACCATTGATAATTTCAGTCACTTTCCTAACATCATAACCATCAAGATATTCTCATAAAAATCATCATGATAGAGTAGCAATCAATACACATGTCATGGTTCAAACAGTGTATTCTTTTGCAACTTAACAACATATGTTCTTGATCATCAAACAATTTCAATGCATCATCAAGTCTAAGTAAGAGCTCCACATACTCAATGATTATATAGTATTCTATGGTTGCTAATAGTCAAAGCATATTTTTAGAACAAACATCATCCATCGAACACAGAGAAAGATAGGGGCTTAATGTTTCGCCTCCCAACATACTTATCATGAAGATGATTGTCAACAATAATGAATCATGATCAAATATATTTGACTGGATATATATGTTTAGATCTTTCCCTGCAACATGACTCTTGCCAACTAATAGATTGAGGTTGGAATAAGAAGTTCAATCAACATGAAAAGTAAATAACATGAAAGTAAATAGAATGTCCCTTGACAGAGGGAAGCAGGGATTTGCAGAGGTGCCAAAGCTCATTGTGTTAAAACATAGGTGAATATATTTTGGGCGGTGTGCCTTAACTGTCAATGTTACGACAAGATATTTCAACATCTTCCATGCAAATCACATTATTGGCGGTTCCCAAACAGAATTGAAATTTTACTCCCCCTGAACTATTCAAACACTTTCCATGGCTAGTTGTATCCATGGGTGGACTCCAAACAATCAATTTTCTAGGGGGAGTTCTTGTTTATTTATTTTTGTATTATGCATGACTAGGAATCCTTTTTACGAGACTCTCTCGTGCAATGGCAAGGGAATAAACACTCATCTTGAGAATAACCCGCTTAGCATGGAAGATAGTGACCCCTTCATTGCTCCATGACCGGTACGAGCACAAAAAAACAGATGTTTATTTGAATGTTTTAGGGGTGGCACATGCAAATTTACATGGAATGGTAGTGAAATACCATATATAGGTAGGTAAGGTGGACTCTCATGGAAGAAACTCGCCTCACGGATTTGGATGCACAAGTAGTATCTCCACTTAGTACAAGTTTTGGCTAAGAAAAGGTTATAAACAAGCACTACATGTTGGAGGTATAACTTCTAAGAAAATAATTAGTGGGTATTCACAATCATAAAAGATGTTCAAGATAATATATTTCTATGTGAAATTTCTCTTTCATATACTACTCATTCATGAGTTGCTTGGATGACCAATATTGTGATTTTCGAACTTCAACAAATTTTACTTTCTGGACCCAATGTGAACCTACTAGTAAGCATAAAGCACATTGATAATTTCAGATTTATGATATTCAGTTCATTTGTAGTTTCCTCGTAGGATATAAGTGAAGCTCATTGACACGTCCATTATGCAACATGAATTATTATTGATATTTATGTTATTATTGTCCATTATTCCTCATTATGATACAATTCTTATGTTTTTTCTCTGTGAATGTGCATGGTACACCAAGAAGAGGGAAACTGTCAGAAACTGGAATTCTCAATGTGAAAACCAAGAAAAAGCGTAAAAATCACTCAAGTCCAAATGACCTAAAATTTCATGTAGAATTTTTGTTGAATATATGAGAATTATTGGTCCAACAATATACTAGAGGGGGCCAATTATTGTCGACGAGCCAACAGGGTGTGGCCACCGCCCTCGCCGCGCCGCTTTACCTTGCGGGGGCCCAACAGGTCTCGTTACCTCCCTTTTCTCCTATACGGTGTGTTTTCACCTAGAAAAAAATCATAATCATACTTTTGGGATGAAGCGCTACCGTCTTGAGGCATAAACCTGGGCAGAAGGCCTTTTGCTCTTCGGTAGAGAGATTTTGCCAGGGAATTCCTCTCCGGGAGGGGGAGATCGAAGCCATCATCGTCATCAATGCTTTCTCCTTTGTTGGAGGACCAATCTTCATCAACATATTCACCCCACTATCTCATCTCCAACCCTGGTTCATATCTTGTATTCAATCTTTGTCTCAAAACCTCAGATTGGTACCATTGGGTTACTAATAGTGTTGATTACATCTCGTAATTGATGTTTGTTGCTTTACTTGGTGGAAGATATTATGTTCAGATCCTTGATCACCATTATTGTACCTCATATACTTGGTGGTTGATAAGGTGTGAGTAGTTAATATTGTTCCTGAGGACATGGGAGAAGTCTTGTTATAAGTAATCATGTGAAGTTGGCATCGTTCGATATTTTGATGATGTGTATGTTGTTGCTTCTCTTAGTGGTTGAGGGAGTTCCGGATTAAGGGGTCCTCAGGCAGTCGGGTTGTACCTTAAGGGCTGATCATATGGGCTGCGTCATTGAAGACGGGATTATCTAGCGACTGCATAATCAAGATGGAAAGCTTCGAAGACTAGGCATGCATTCCATGGCATGAGGACTAGTTCGACCCATCTACCCCCGATCTATGTTGGTAACATGTAACCCTAGGGGCCCTATTGACTATATAAACAAGAGGCTCTTATGCGTAGAGGCAAGTTATCTCATCTAGGGTTTAGCTCATACGATCTCAAGGTAGTTCAACTATGTAACCATCATTCCCCATCAATATAATCAAGGAGGACGTAGGGTTTCACCTCGTAAAGAGGGACTGAACCTGGGTAAACATAGTCTCCCCCTCTCTCCTGCATCCCATCGATCTAAGATCCATTGTTCGGGACCCCCTACCCGAGATCTGCAGTTTTGATGCCGACATTGGTGCTTTCATTGAGAGTTCCGCCATTGGATCACCGAAAGGATCGATGGATCGCTTGATCATCAATGATCGAGTACGCAACGAGGACATCTTCACCCCAAACATATCTTCGTGCTCGGCAGCTTCATGCCGAGCACAGACCTAACCGACCATCCTGGCCAGATCAGCGGTTCTGTCTCCGGTCACCTGATAAGGTTCGGATAATTCAAAGTCTCCACCAACACACGAGGCAATCTATTCCTGGCTAACCTCATGGCCTCGGCCGATGTTGTGCCAAACCCCGAAGCCTTGTCTCCGGGTCCTCTGTCCGATCATTGTCTAGGTCTCCTCTCCTTCAGAGAGGAGGATTCGAGCTCGGAACCGACCACGGTGCCCGAACAGTAGGAAACGACCATTGCCGAATTGGCTCCCTCTCCGGAAGTCGAGGAGGTTAACTCGAAAAACCCACAAAGGATTGGTTAGATCAGACTCTCAATGTTAAATGAGAAGCTCGACCAGATCTATTCGATTCAAATCTCGCTTACCCGAAGTCCAACTTTTTCAAAGATCAACTCCGATGTGGATTATGGGGACTTTTACGACCCACCCACCACCCACATAATTGGCACCATCGAAGATCTAACCGACACACTAGACTATGCCTCCGAAGAGCTCGAGGATCTGGACGATGAGGCCTACTACCCCACCCCCATAAACACCGAGAAGTGGACCACATAATCCACTTACGATGTTTACATGGTAGACATGCTCGCGATGCAGAAAATTTCACACCCAAGCAGAACAACGATAAGCCCATAGAAGATCCCTCAAAACTCCGAAGTCGCGTAAGCACTCCAAGACAAACAAGGGAAGGGGCTTCGCACAAGCGACAGGGGAAAATGCGAGCCCTGAGGGCCACTGCAACCCCGAGGCTCCTGAGCACCAACCAGAGGAACCGGCCAATGATGATCCTGACGACCGCAACAATTTAGACGATGACGATGATTACCTCCCTCCCGTCGATGACCTCAATGGCCTCGAAGCCGAAGAGTTCGTAATTCCCGAAGACACTAAAGGATAGGAGCAATTCGGCGGCAGGTTATAGCCACCACCCAAAGCTTAAAAGCAAAGCAACAACAGCTCCACGAGGAACATGATACCATCAATAACAAGTAGACCAAAATCATAGCGGCCGAAGAAAGATACGACACAGAATGGACGGATCAGAAGAAAACATACCCGTGCCGTCAACTTCTCCCACAGGTCTACGATGAAGCCCCAGAACATGTGTCCCCCCGATGCACCGACTACGACCAGCCTGATCGCCCACCCAGAGGGCGCGACAGAACGACCGGAGAGAATGGGTATAGACCCGAACCTCCGCGCCGAAAAGGTAAAGAGCATATGCACCATGGGGACACACCCGACCCACGATACGTCAAATCGGGTCGTAGAAGGTCCATCTATGGATCCACGAGGTACTCTCCCACTCGATGGGATGATGAACCACCTCGGGTCGCTTACAGGAGAAGAGGTCGGGAAACGTACCGGGCTCAACCTGGAGCCGATCTACGACACAACATATCCCAGATCTGAGGCGCCGCTCACCCACTGTATTTCACAGATGAGGCCATGCAGCACCAATTTCCGGAAGGGTTTAAACCCGTAAACATCGAACAATACCACGGAACAAGAAATCCCACCATGTGGATAGAAGATTTCTTTCTCCACATTCATATGTCTAGAGGAGATGATCCCCATGCCATAAAATATTTACCACTAAAAGTCAAAGGACCGACACAACATTGGATGCTGGGAAGATCTTGGAGAGGCTTTCCTATCTAAGTTTCAAGGAACATATGTTTGGCCACTGGATTCATCTCATCTAAGCAACGTCGTCCAGAAGACGGGGGAACCAACCAGAGAATTCTGGAACCAGTTCCTCACCAAGAACAACTAAATCGTACACAACATCCGAACTGTCCGAACGCCGAAGCAATAGCTTCTTTTCGGCACAACATCCGGGACAAATGGCTTGACACACAACTCAGGAAGGACAGGCCGAGAACATTGTCCGCCCTTACCTCCCTCATGACTCGCCTTTGCACGGGTGAGGATAATTAGCTTGCTCGGCGCAGCCATAATGCGGACGACCCCGGAACCTTTTAGGTTCGGGACACAAACGGCAAGCCAAGGAAACACAAGAACAAACGCCACCACCATAATGGTGATGCTGATGATACAACAGTCAATGTTGAATTCTGCAGTAGAAAACCTGGACAATAGAAGAAAACCTTTAAAGGGAACAGGGATGGACCAACCCTATGGGATAAAATCATGGAACGGCCTTGCCAGATTCATGGCACCCAAGACAAGCCCGCCACCCACACCAACCGTAATTTTTGGGTATTCAAACAGGCATGCAAGCATGCCACCGATGAGGAAAACAGGGGCCCACCAAGTGAAGACGACGAGGAGCCCCGTGTCCCAAATAATGGAGGCCAAAAGCAGTTCCCTGCTGAGGTGAAGACCATGAACATGATCTGTGTCACCCATATACCCAAGAAGGAGAGGAAACGGGCACTGCAGGAGGTATACGCCATAGAGCCTGTAGCACCTAAATAGAACTCGTGGTTGGCTTACCCGAGCACTTTCGACTATAGGGATCATCCAACCTGCATCCGTCATGGAGGGTCGGCCGCCCTAGTCCTTGACCCCATCGTCGATGGTTTCGACCTCACTTGAGTCCTCATGGACGGAGGAAGTAGCCTTAATCTGATCTATTCAGATACGGTGAAAAAGATGGGCATAGAACAATCACGCATCAAGCCAAGCAGCACTATCTTTCAAGGAGTGATTCTAGGCATGGAAGCCCGCTGCTCGGGAACGATAACACTAGAAGTCGTGTTTGGTTCTCCCGACAACTTCCATAGCGAGGACTTGATCTTGGACATCATCCCCTTTCGCAGTGGATACCATGCACTGCTCGGTCGCACTTGTTGGGGAACGTTGCATGCGAAACAAAAAAATTCCTACGCACACGCAATACCTATCCATGATGATGATCCTCTACGAGAGGGGAGACTGAATCTACATACCCTTGTAGATCGCTAAGAGGAAGCGTATATAACGTGATTGATGTACCAGAATATCTTAGTGATCCAAATTGCAGCCCGTCCAGCAATCTCATCACGATCCGTCCCGCGATGCCATCACGATCTATCCCGATTTAGTGCCGAACGGACAGCACCTCCGCGTTCATCACACGTACAACTCGATGACGATCCCTGCCTTCTTTATCCATAAAGAGGTGCAGAGATGTAGATGAGTGATGACCCACAAGTATAGGGGATCAATCGTAGTACTTTCGATAAGTAAGAGTGTCGAACCCAACGAGGAGCAGAAGGATCTGACAAGTGGTTTTCAGCAAGGTAAAATCTGCAGGCACTGAAATTGTTGGTAAAAAGTGATTGTGTGGTGAGATGATTAACCCCTCTCGCAAGCATCCACAACTACGAAAGCATCCACAACTAGTGATGACCGGCGCTTGGGTACTGCCCTTACTTGGACAAGCATCCCACTTATGATTAACCCTTCTCGCAAGCATCCACAACTACGAAAGCAGAATTAAGACAAAGTCTAACCATAGCATTAAACTAGTGGATCCAAATCAGCCCCTTACGAAGCAATGCATAAACTAGGGTTTAAGCTTTTGTCACTCTAGAAACCCATCATGTACTTACTACTTCCCAATGCCTTCCTCTAGGCCCAAATAATGGTGAAGTGTTATGTAGTCGACGTTCGCATAACACCACCAGAGGAAAAACAACACACAACATATCAAATTACCGAACGAATACCAAATTCACATGACTACTATTAGCGACTTATCCCATGTACTTAGGAGTAACTACTCAAAAAGAATAATCATATTCATGACCAGAGAGGTAATGAGTAGCATCACAGATCTGAACATAAACTCTTCCACCAAGTAATCCAACTAGCATCAACTACGAAGAGTAATCAACACTACTAGCAACCTTACAAGTACCAATCGGAGTCGCGAGACGGAGATTTGTTACAAGTGATGAACAAGGGTTTGGAGATGAGATGGTGCTGATGAAGATGTTGATGGTGACGAGTCCCCTCCGATGAGAGGAGTGTTGGTGATGACGATGGCGACGATTTCTCCCTTCGGGAGGGAAGTTTCCCTGGCAGGATCGTCCTGCCGGAGCTCTAGATTGGTTCTGGTCAAGTTCCGCCTTGTGGCGGCGGCGAATCCACGAAAAAGCTCCTCCCTGATTTTTTCCTGGATGAAACCCTTCATATAGCAGAAGAGAGGGGCCAGTGGGCCAGCAGGCTGCCCACAAGCCCTCATGGCCGGCCTGGGGGGGTGGCCGCACCGTGCAGGCCTGTGGCCACCGGCTGGCGCCCCTCTGGCGCTTCTTCGGCCCAGTATTTTTTAAATCCGGAAAAAATCCTCGTTGATTTTTATGGTGTTTGGAGTTGCGCAGAATAGGTATCTCAACTTTGCTCCACTTTCAGGCCAGAGTTCCAGTTGTCGGCATTCTCCCTCTTCATGTAAACCTTGCAAAGTAAGAGAGAAAAGGCATAAGAATTGTACCGTGAAGTGAAATAACAGCCCAAGAAGTGATAAATATCAACATGAAAACATGATGCAAAATGGACGTATCAACTCCCCCAAGCTTAGACCTCGCTTGTCCTCAAGCGGAAGCCTAGCTCAATAAATATGTCCACATGTTTAGGGAGAGAGGTGTCCACAAAACAAGATACGAACATGCATGCATCATGATCATGATCAGAACAGCAATACCAGCATATAAACTCTCATGCTAAAGTGATAATTCCTTCATAAAGTAAAGCATGGATCAAGAACCTTACCGAGAAGTAACAACCGATAGCCTTTAGTCATTGAAGCAATTGTAATTTATCACAACATCAGAAATAGTCAAATAAGAGCTTGTAAGGAAAATCCACATACTCAATCATTCTTTCGTTCTCTACAATTGCTACAACTCACGTGGTACTCGTGAGATCAAAGTTTCAGCTGGACACAGAGAAAGATAGGGGCTTACAGTTTTGCCTCCCAACTACGTACCTCAAGGGTAATGTCAACAATAATAATTGATGAATACTTACTTCTAAATTGATATATGAATATAGATCTTTCCCAAGCATATGACGTTAGCCAAGATAAAGGCGAAATAAGGAATTGGTGAAGATCACCATGACTCTTTCAAGGGCAAAAAGTAAAGGTACAAGATAGGCCCTTCGTAGAGGGAAGCAGAGGTTGTTATGCGCTTTTGAGGTTTGGATGCGTGTCCTCTTAGTGCGGAGGAACGTCACTTTATATTGCCTCCTGTGATAAAGAACTTTATTGTACAGTCTGTCACTTTTATGTCTTCCTCATCACAGGTTCGTACAAAGCTTATTTTCCACACACTAATAGATCATACATATTAGAGAGCATTTTTTTATTGCTTGAACTGATGAAAACTTACTTGAGGGATCTTATTCAATCCATAGGTAGGTATGGTGGACTCACATGGCAAAACTGGGTTGATGGTTTATGGATGCACAAGTAGTATCTCTACTTAGTGTGGGAGGTTTGGCTAATGTGAGGTGGAAGCAATCGTCACATGCTAAGGGATCTCTAATCATATAACATTGTTCGGAACCAAGCAAACACAACTCATTATGTTGTCTTCCTTGTCCAACATCTACTTCTAGGCATGCAATAGTTTAGTGAGTGTTCACAATCATAGATGGTGTGAGAGATGATATATTTATATGTGAACCTCTCCTTCTTTATCACTTCCTATTAACTGCAACCATGAACAAGGTCTACGTTTTCCTACCCTCAAGAACTTTCAATCCTCATTCTTTTTATATGTGAAGCCATCACTTCCCATAAGATCATTACATGATATTTCATGCTTTTGTTCTATTCTCACTCTTTTGATCATGGCAAGAGGCAAAGCCCTTCAACTAAGACACTCTTTATTATATGGCTCACGAGCTCGAATACATCGGGGGTGATACAAGGAAAAACTCAAGACTAAAACACTAAGACTTTTAATCTACTAGAGAAAGGGAAAACTGAAAAGGAAAACTAAAACAAAGGTAAAGGCAAAAGATGTGATGGTGATACGATACCGGGGCAACTCCCCCCAAGCTTGGCACAAGCCAAGGGATTGCCCATACCAATGCTCAGTTCTCTTCCTTTGGTGGTGATGGTGGAGTAGTTGCAACATGAGTTTGATCCTCCATCTTCCAAGGCATAGGTGCTCCATCATGGAAAGATGAACGAGTCTCCAGAATCCTCAAATCTGCTGCCAACTGTATTGATTTCAATATATACTCATACTCACCGTTTTGGTTCTGCAGGTCATAGATCTGGGCCTGGAGTTGATCAATCCTGTCATAGAGCCTAGAGAGGTGCTTCCCAATGTCATTGAAATCAATCATGTGCTTGTTGGTGAACTTCGTGATCATCATGTGGTTGGCGTTTAGTCCATGCTCCACCATCCCTTGGCACTTGAAGACTTCTTGCTCCATTGCTTCGAGCCTCGTCTCCATGCTTCCGGTCTTTTTGGGCCCCTCAACATCACGGATGTGCAACATCCCCTCACGCATCTCGATAGATTGAGGGTGTAGAAGCACTCCCGTGAGGTAGGGATTGATGACCTTCTCGAAGATCTTGTCCTTCGGAGATTTTCGGGAAGTCATAGCGATCTAGATCTGCAACAGAAACAGGCTCAAAACGAAAAACAGAGGAAATCTGCGTGATGCAGGGGTCAGACCAAACGGGAGTATATATATTGATTTTTTCCAGACCAGAAGGAGTACCCCGCACGAAAACGGAGTCCGGGAGGCGCACGAGGTGGCCACAAGCCCTCACGGCGCGACCAGGGGGTGGGCCGCACCGTGCAGGCTTGTCGCCTCCTCGCGCACTGTCCGGACTACTTCCAATTTTTTTATTTTTTCAAATATTCCAAAACGGAGAAAATTTCCTAATGGAAAAGTTTTGGACTCTGTTTTCTTACCGAATCACATACCTCTTCGTTTTTGGAGTCTGAAACAGGCTGATAAATATCCCTTAGGTATTCTTCCGGAGTTATGTTATTGATAATATTGCTTTCAACATTTATGGGAGTACCTAAGATATATTGCTTTATTCTCAGCCCATTTACCACTCTCGGACAATTACCTTCCTTGTTGTTGATCTTGATAGCACCGGAACGATATACTTCCTCAACAACATAGGGACCTTCCCATTTAGAGAGAAGCTTGCCTGCAAAGAATCTTAAACGAGAGTTGTATAGCAAGACATAATCACCTACATTGAACTCACGCTTTTGTATCCTCTTATCATGCCACCTCTTAACCTTCTCTTTGAACATCTTGGCATTCTCATATGCCTGAGTTCTCCACTCATCAAGCGAGCTAATGTCAAATAACCTCTTCTTACCGGCAAGTTTGAAATCAAAGTTGAGCTCTATGACTGCCCAATAAGCTTTATGCTCTAGCTCAAGAGGTAAATGACATGCTTTACCGTACACCATTTTGTACGGAGACATGCCCATGGGATTCTTATGGGCAGTTCTATAAGCTCACAGTGCATCATTCAGCTTCTTAGACCAATTCTTTCTAGACCTGTTGACAGTCTTTTGCAGAATCGGTTTAATCTCTCTATTACTTAGCTCTACTTGACCACTGGACTGAGGATGATAGGGAGACGCAATTCTATGGTTGACATCGCACTTAGCAAGCATTTCATGGAAAGCACCATGAATGAAGTGTGAACCACCGTCGGTCATTAGATATCTAGGGACTCCAAATTTAGGGAATATAACTTCTTTCAACATCCTGATAGAGGTGTTGTGATCAGGACTACTAGTGGGGATAGCTTCTACCCACTTAGTGACGTAATCAACAGCAACTAGGATATGAGTATACCCGTTGGATTTTGGAAAAGGTCCAACATAATCGAAGCCCCAGACATCAAATGGTTCAATGACAAGTGAATAGTTCATAGGCATTTCCTGACGTTTGCTAATATTACCTATTCTTTGACATTCGTCAGAAGACAAGACAAACTTACGGGCATCCTTGAAGAGAGTGGGCCAATAGAAACCTGATTGCAATACCTTGTGTGCAGTTCTATCTCCCGCATGGTGTCCTCCGTAGGCCTCGGAGTGACACTTCTGTAGAATCTGTCCCTGTTCATGTTCAGGTACACAACGTCTAATAACACCATCTACTCCTTCCTTATAAAGTTGAGGATCATCCCAAAAGTAGTGTCTCAAGTCAAAGAAGAATTTCTTCTTTTGCTGGTACGTGAAACTAGGTGGTATGTATTTGGCAACGATGTAGTTTGCATAATCAGCATACCACGGTGCACTACGTGAAGCATTGATGACATTCAGTTTCTCATCGGGAAAGCTATCATCAATAGGTTGTGGGTCATCAAGAACATTCTCCAACCTAGACAAGTTATCTGCTACTGGGTTATCAGCACCCTTTGTGTCGACAACGTGCAAATCAAATTCTTGTAGCAAGAGAACCCATCTGATAAGTCTAGGTTTAGCGTCTTTCTTCTCCATAAGGTACTTAATAGCAGCATGATCAGTGTGAATAGTGACTTTGGAGTCAACTATGTAAGACCTGAACTTTTCACATGCAGACAAGACTGCTAAAAATTCCTTCTCCGTAGTAGCATAGTTTCTCTGGGCACTGTCTAGAGTTTTACTAGCATAGTGAATACCATTCAACTTCTTATCGACTCTTTCCCCTAGGACAGCACCAACAACATAATCACTAGCATCACACATCATTTCAAATGGTAAGTTCCAATCAGGTGGTTGAACAATAGGTGAAGTTATCAAAGCCCTCTTAAGTATTTCGAAGGCTTCCTCACAATCATCGTCAAAAACAAAAGGAATATCCTTTTGCAAGAGATTGGTAAGAGGCCTAGAAATCTTAGAGAAGTCCTTAATGAACGTTCTATAGAAACCAGCATGACCAAGGAAACTTCTTATACCTTTGATATATGTGGGGTATGGCATTTTCTCGATTGCATCAACCTTAGCCTTATCGACTTCAATACCTGTTTCAGAAATTTTATGTCCTAAGACGATGCCTTCATTAACCATAAAGTGGCACTTCTCCCAATTCAAGACAAGATTGGTGTCTTTACATCTCTATAAGACTCGATCAAGGTTGCTGAGGCAATCAGCAATGGAAGACCCGTAAACGGAGAAGTCATCCATGAAAATGTCAACAATCTTTTCACAAAAGTCAGAGAATATAGCCATCATACATCTTTGAAAGGTGGTAGGTGCATTACATAAGCCAAAAGGCATACGTCTATAAGCAAAGGTACCGAAAGGGCAGGTGAAGGTGGTTTTCTCCTCATCAAATTGTGCAACTGGTATTTGGGAGAAACCTGAATAACCGTCTAGAAAGCATAAGTGTGTGTGTTTGGACAGCCTTTCTAGCATTTGGTCGATGAAAGGCAAATGGTAATGATCTTTCCTAGTGTCTTTATTCAATTTCCTAAAATCGATCACCATCCTATAGCCAGTAATAATCCTCTGTGGGATCAATTCATCCTTATCATTAGGGACAATGGTAATACCTCCCTTCTTAGGGACACAATGCACCGGACTCACCCAATCGCTATGAGCAACAGGATAGATAATACCCGCTTCCAGGATCTTTAGTATTTCTTGTCTTACTACTTCTTTCATCTTAGGATTTAATCTCCTTTGATGATTAGCAGTTGGTTTGAAATCAGGATCCGTTTTAATCTTGTGCTGGCATAGAGTGGGACTAATGCCCTTAAGATCATCAAGAGTATATCCAATAGTAGCACGATGCTTCCTCAGAGTTTTTTGTAACTTCTTTTCTTCATGCTCCGAGAGTCTAGCACTAATAATAATAGGATATATCTCTTTTTCATCAAGGTAGGCATACTTAAGAGTATCAGGCAACTGTTTCAGCTCGAACACAGGATCACCCTTTGGTGGGGGTGGATCCCCAAGCAGTTCAACAGGCAGATTATTCTTAAGGATATGATATTGTTCTAAGACAACTCTATCTATCTCATCCCTTTCATCCATATGCATATCATTTTCATGCTCAAGCAAGTATTGCTCTAAGGGATCAGTAGGAGGCACGGCAATAGAAGCTAAGGCAATAGTTTCATCCCTACCAGGCAACTCTTTTTCTTGAGGTTGTCTACCAAACTTGGAGAAATTGAACTCATGTGACACACCTTGAAAGCCAACAGTAACAGTTTGCTTCTCACAATCAATATGAGCATTGATGGTATTGAGAAAAGGTCTACCAAATATGGTGGGACAGAAGCTATCTTGTGCGGTAGCAAGAACGAGGAAATCAGCAGGATACTTCGTTTTACCACACAAGACTTCAACATACCTAACAATTCCCACAGGGCAGATAGTATCTCTATTGGCAAGCTGAATAGTGAAATCAATAGGCTGTATCTCAGCAGGTGCAATCTCATCTTTGATTTCATCGTATAAGGATTGAGGTCTTGCACTAACACTAGCACCCACGTCACGTAAACCATGATAACAATGATCTCCTATCTTAACAGAAACCACACGCATGCCAACAACAGGCCTATATTTGTCTCTAACGTGAGGTTTAGCAATTCTAGCAGCATCTTCACATAAGTGAATATTATGTCCCTCAACATCGTTGGACAGAAGATTTTTGATAATAGCAATGCTAGGTTCAACTCTAATTTTCTCAGGGGGTGTAGGTGTTCTAATATAGGCTGTAGGTATCAAAGTTGAAGCTTTAGAATTATCCTTTATCCTAACAGGGAAAGGTGGTTTCTCAATGTAAGCACTGGGAACAACAGGATCATTATAGGCAATGACTTTCTCTTCAACTGGAGTGGGTTTAACTACATTGACTTCTAAAGGAGGATGATATTTAAACCACTTCTCTTTGGGGAGATCAATATGAGCAGCAAAGGATTCACACAATGAAGCTACTATCTCAGAGTCAAGTCCATACTTAGCGCTAAAGTCACAAAAAGTATTTGTCTCAACAAAGGGTTTAACGCAATCAAACGTGAAATTCATCCTTACCATCTTCAAGCTCCCAATCTTCAGAGTTGAGTTTAATTATCTCCAATAAACTCCATTTAAAAGTCAATATCTCTCTTCATAAACGAACCGGTACAAGAAGTGTCAAGCATGGTGCGATCATCATGAGAAAGCTGAGCATAGAAGTTCCGAATGATAATTTCTCTCGAGAGCTCATGATTGGGGCATGAATATAACATTGATTTAAGCCTCCCCCAAGCTTGAGCGATGCTTTCTCTGTCACGAGGCCAAAAATTATAAATATAATTCCGATCACGATGTACTAAATGCATAGGATAAAACTTTTGATGAAATTCCAATTTCAACCGATTGTAGTCCCATGATCCAGTATCATCACATAGCCCATACCATGGCAACGCCTTATCCTTCCAAGATAAAGGAAAGATCTTCTTCTTGACCTCATCCTCGGGAAAACCTACAAGTTTAAATAAACCACAAACTTCATCTACATAGATAAGATGCAAGTGTGGATGTGATGTTCCATCTCCTGTAAAAGGATTAGCGAGCAGTTTCTAAAGCATTCCCGAAGGAAATTCAAAGGAAATATTTTCAGTAGGTGCAGCAGGTTGAGGAGAAACTATTTGTTCTTCCGTTCGAGGTGAAGATACCCCGAACAAGCCCCTCAAAGGATTAGTATCCATAGTGACAAGTGACAATAAATTTCAGCACAGTATATGAATGTTTTCTTACCAAGTTCCACTTACCAAAGGCGCTTCACTCCCAGCAACGGCGCCAGAAAAGAGTCTTGATGACCCACAAGTATTGGGGATCAATCGTAGTCCTTTCGATAAGTAAGAGTGTCGAACCCAACGAGGAGCAGAAAGATCTGACAAGTGATTTTTAGCAAGGTAAAATGTGCACAAATTGAAATTCTCGGTAACAAGTGATTGTGTGGTGAGATGATTCGTAGCAAACAACAAGTAACAAAAGTAGAAACGGTGCATCAAAGTGGCCCAATCCCTTTTGTAGCAAGGGACAAGCCTGGACAAAGTCTTATAGGAGGAAAAACACTCCCAAGGACACACGGGAATTTCTATCATGCTTGTTTTCATCATGTTCATATGATTCGCGTTCGTTACTTTGATAGTTTGATATGTGGGTGGAATGCCGCTTGGGTACTGCCCTTTCTTGGACAAGCATCCCACTTATGATTAACCCCTCTCGCAAGCATCCGCAACTACGAAAGCAGAATTAAGACAAAGTCTAACCATAGCATTAAACTAGTGGATCCAAATCAGCCCCTTACGAAGCAACACATAAACTAGGGTTTAAGCTTCTGTCACTCTAGCAACCCATCATCTACTTACTACTTCCCAATACCTTCCTCTAGGAAAAAGTAATGGTGAAGTGTTATGTAGTCGATGTTCACATAACACGACTAGAGGAAAAACAACATACAACATATCAAATTACCGAACGAATACCAAATTCAGATGACTACTATTAGCATGACTTATCCCATGTCCTCAGGAACAAAAGTAACTACTCACAAAGCATAATCATATTCATGACCAGAGAGGTAATGAGTAGCATCAAGGATCTGAACATAAACTCTTCCACCTAGTAATCCAACTAGCATCAACTACAAAGTGTAATCAACACTACTAGCAACGTTACAAGTACCAATCGGAGTAGCGAGACGGAGATTGGTTACAAGTGATGAACTAGGGTTTGGAGATGAGATGGTGCTGATGAAGATGTTGATGGTGACGAGTCCCCTACGATGAGAGGAGAGTTGGTGATGACGATGGCGAAGATTTCCCCCTCCGGGAGGGAAGTTTCCCCGGCAGGATCGTCATGCCAGAGCTCTAGATTGGTTCTGCTCAAGTTCCGCCTCGTGGCGGCAGGGAATCCACGAAAAAGCTCCTCCCTGATTTTTTTCTTGGACGAAATCCTTCATATAGCAGAAGAGGGGGGCCAGTAGGCCAACATGCTGCCCAGAAGCCCTCATTACATGGCCTCGGGGGGTGGCCGCGCCGTGCAGGCTTGTGGCCACTTGCTGGCGCCCCTCTGGCGCTTCTTCGGCCCAGTATTTTTTATAAATACGGAAAAATCCCTGTTGATTTTTACGGCGTTTGGAGTTGTGCAGAATAGGTATGTCAACTTTGCTCCACTTTCAGGCCAGAATTCCAGTTGCCGGCATTCTCCCTCTTCATGTAAACCTTGCAAAATAAGAGAGAAAAGGCATAAGAATTGTACTGTGAAGTGAAATAACAGCCCAAGAAGCGATAAATATCAACATGAAAACATAATGCAAAATGGACGTATCAATGAGTTGTCTAGCACGGCGGCATGGTGGTGGTGGTGAACTAATCCAGCAGGGCTTCGCCTAAGCACCACCGAACTAGCCTAGAGGAGAAACAGATCTAGAGAGGAGTAGAGGGAGCACGTGGCAATTAGGGTTAGCCCTCACCTCTAAAATCTATAGTATATATAGGAGGGAGGGAGGGGAGAAGGCAGCCTCAAACCCTCAAGGTTTGGCCGAAATTGGAGGTGGAGGAGTCCTAATCCAATCCTACTAGGAGTAGGATTCCTCCTCTCCACTTGGAAACCCTTTCCACCTTTTCCACCTCCAATCCTCCTTGCGCTTTACTAGAGGCATCGGACAGCCCACTAAGGGCTGGTCCACGTCCTCCCACAGCCCATGAAACCTTTTGGGTTGGGTGGGCCCACCAGGTGGACCCCCGGAACCCATTCGTCACTCCCGATACACTGCGGGAAATGCTCGAAACTTTTTCAGAGTTCAAAATCCACTTTTCTATATATCAATCTTTACCTCCGGAGCATTCCGGAGCTCCTCGTGATGTCTGAGATATCATCCAGGACTCCGAACAACTTTCGGTTACCAAACACACATAACTCAATAATAACAAAACGTCACCGAACCTTAAGTGTGCACACCCTGCGGGTTCGAGAACTATGCAGACATGACCTGAGACACTCCCCGGTCAATAAACAATAGCAGGACATGGATATCCATATTGGCTCCTACATATTCTACGAAGATCTCTATCGGTTGAACCTCTATGTCAAGGATTCAGTTAATCCCGTATGTTGTTCCCTTTGTTCTTCGGTATGTTACTTGCCCGAGATTCGATCGTTGGTATCTCCATACCTAGTTCAATCCCTTTACCGACAAGTCTCTTTACTCATTCCGTAATACAAGATCCCATAACTAACTCCTTAGTCACATGGCTTGCAAGGCTTGTTGTGATGTTGTATTCCCGAGTGGGCCCTGAGATACCTCTCCATCACACGGAGTGACAAATCCCAGTCTTGATCCATGCCAACCTAACAATCACCTTTGGAGGTACTTGTAGACCACCTTTCAAGTCACCCAGTTACGTTGAGACATTTGATACACATAAGGTATTCCTCGGTGTCCGGGAGTTGCTTGATATCAGGGTCATAGGAACAAATATATTGACATGCACAAAACAATAGCAATAAACTAACACGGTCATATGCTACGTTTATAGTTTGGGTCTTTTCCATCACATCATTCTCCTAATGATGTGATCATGTTATCAAGTGACAACACTTGTCTATGGCTAGGAAACCTTAACCATCTTTGATCAATGAGCTAGTCAACTAGAGGCTTACTAGGGACAGTGTTTTGTCTATGTATCCATACATGTATTTGAGTTTCCAATCAATACAATTGTAGCATGGATAATAAAAGATTATCATGACCAAGGAAATATAATAATAACCAATTTATTATTTCCTCTAGGGCATATTTCCAACAATCTCCCACTTGCACTAGAGTCAATAATCTAGTTCACATCACTACGTGATTTTGATGAATCTAACACCAATACAGTTTTGGGGTTTGATCAGATCTTGCTTGTGAGAGAGATTTTAGTCAATGGGTCTAAACCATTCAGATATGAGTGTGCTTTACAAATCTCTATGTCATCATGTAGGTGCTGCTACCAACGTGCCATTTTGGAACTATTCCAAATGACTGCTACACTATACGAATCTGGTTTACTACATAGAGTTTTCCAGATCAGTCTCAAAGCTTGCATGAGCATAACCCTTTACGACGAACTCTCACTACTAGGGAAAACCCTACTAGTAGAGCTGGAAATATGCGTAGCAGCAGCACTGGGTCGAGCGCTACTGCTATCGCGCTCTAGCTAAACCCTAGTAGTAGTGCAGGTATGGGCAGCGCTACTCGCAAGTAGTATTAGCAGTAGCGCTTGCCTGCCCAGCGCTACTACTAACTATAGTAGTAGCCCTTTCCCTAGTAAGCGCTGCTGCTAAGCAGCACTACTGGTAAGTATTTACCAGCGCTACTGCTAACTTTTACGGCTTCCATAGATTTGTATTTGTGATGTATTTATACATATTCTATACAGATTTGCATCATATTAAACATACACATTCTCACATATCATAGACATAAAATAGTCTCGTCATACCATCATCATCATCATTCAACACAAAATATCGTCACATAATTTCGAAAATAGCGATACATAAGTGAGATCATGTCATGTCTCGAATAAGTGCAACCGCATGGTCATGGCACACCCACAAGTTTCATCATCTCTATCTACAACACGATGTACAAGAGAAGAGCGATCAGCATAAGGAAGAGCGCGACTATGTAGTACCGACAGTCCCGCCCCTGCGCATGCTGGAGTGTCCACCTGAAGTAAGTACTTTCCGCTTTGGCTCTGGTGTTGAATCCTCTATGGGTAGCACTTGGGTACCTGTGCACCTGGGCCTGAGCGACTGGCCAGTGTTCGTAGACTCCTGGAACCCTCCCAACGTACGCGATGTAGTAGTCCTTCGCCATCTCTGATCTAGGTACCTGCATCGTGAGTTGTTGATTTGAACGATAATATGCAACATAATGTACTTAAGAAAACAAAGAGCATCATTAGCAGAATAAAACAAACCAATAGAAAACATAAATGACGAAGTTCCTCATACCCAAACTAATAAACTAGAACGATCTACGCTAGTTCAGGACCAGGGTTTAGTTACATCACATAGTTTCGCCATGCATAATTTCAAAGTTTTGCCATAGAAAGACAGTAGTGATAAGGCACGCTAGTTCAGGACCACGGTTTAGTTACATCATGTTGTCATTGACAATCAGTCGTTTAGGTCCTTGTCCCAATCTTCATAGTCAGCGAGGACGCACCCGAGCTTCGTGAAAGGGTTCATGTCCAGACGATGAGTGACTAACAGTGCTCGGACATCAACCCGCGTGATTACCCCATTGTAAAACATCCCCCTTGGTTCGATGACTTGCTTCATGATCACTTGGGCTAGTTCACACTGTACGTGATAAAACTCAGCTCGGATTCGATGATCTGGTGTCGTTCCTATGCTTGTGGCCTAGCTGAAAATCTCGGCATCTTTGGTAGTAGCTTACGTGAAAGGTGTTGACTATCCCTTCTGAACTCCATCAGGTGATGCATGAGGTAGAATCCATCAGCCATATTGTTGGTCGGTTGCTGGATGCAGCAGAAGTCGGTCTTATGGCCGAAAGCTGGTGCTTTATTCTTGGTCTTTTTCACCTTGATATATCCACCAGTCAAGCTGAAGGTCCACAGGGCAGAGTCGAGAACACTCTTTACATGCGTGTAATCCTTTTTCTTGAGGTTCTTCAACGAGTCAAAGTAGATAGCATGGGAGTATTCCGGGTACTAAACGATGAGGATGGCGCCGCCCCCGCTGCGCAAATTAAGTACACCTCAAATTAGCCTCCATGCTTGCAAAGGAATGAAACATATACGAAAGGATATGCGCGGATGAATTACGAGGGATGATAAGGCAGGAGAATCGCTTCCTTGTCCTTATTAGCGATCATGAAATCGCCGAGGTACTTGCTCGCATAGTCACAGCGCTCTCTGCAAACTCCCAAGAAGTCCTCGTGCATATAGTATGGGTCCGCGACGCAGATATATTTGAGGCTCTCCATATTGATGATGGAGTTGAGATACAACGCATACATGCGGCTGAACTGGAAATCCAACTTGGTCATGTGGAACATGTGTAGATGTAGTCAAATCGCAGGAGGAACTGATTCACGGGTGAGGTATCGACGTACACCTTCCCACCCAACACATGAGCCGCATAAAGCGGGTATCCTGGATGTTTCACGGCGAGAAGTTTTTTCTCTCTCGCCAGCAAATCTTCATGTAGTTTCTTTAGATCATTGTTCAGTATGTGATCTAGAGCTTTGGTTGGTAGGATCGGCTCCCGGCGATGTGCACACACGGCTTACCTTCGACAGGTATTCTGTCTACCACTAGGGGTTTCAGAGGCGGCTGGCTGCTTGAAGCACCATTGGCGCCTTTAGATCTCTTGGTCGGTCTCTTTCTTTGCTTCTTGGGGGGTGGCACTAGTGAGCCCACCATACCTTCCCTAACCACCACCCCAAGTGTCCTCGGGCTAAACAGACGAGCCTCGGGGGGTTGCTGGGTAGAGGCGGCATCTGGAGGCGTCTCCTACGAGGATAGCTTGAAGAGAGATTTTTTGCATTCCGCCTTAGGACGTTCCGGCTCCGACAAATCAGGCAGCATCAAGTCATCATCTCCATGGTCATTGCCTGAGTATTCGGCATCCTGAGCCATCAAACTATCATAGGCGGTATTGATATACCGGTTCGGGTCCTCATCATCATCCTCCGTGTCATCATCAACATTTGCTTCTTCAACAGCGGGGGCGACATGATTTGTCACTAATGGAGGCTCTCCCTAGCGTCGTACGCTAGCATCATCCGCCACGATAGATACAGGTAATTTGGTAGGTGGGGTGGTGTTCATACCTTCTTTAGAACTTGGCGTTGGCGTGATACTGGCTCCTCGAGACGAATAAGAGACTTCAGCCAAGTCAAGAACCAGTTCTTGCATCCTCCAATAAGCGTAGGGGTCTCGTCGTCACCGGCTGGTATCGGAGGAGGAAATTCTCGAAAATCGCTAAGGCACCAGGCACGTTAAAATTGAAGATGCCATCGGGCATCTGTCGGTTGTGGAACATGCGGTCCTTCGGCTTCACGATGGTTGCCTTCTCACAGCTATCTTCTGGCCCTTGATGTCGTAGAGTAGGGTGCACGGGGTGTCCTCGGCCTACGAAGGAGACATGTCTGCGACATCAAACATGTGAAAAGGATACTGAAACGAAAGACTATAGACATGCTGGTGAAAAGGGTATGACGCGTAATTACCGTGAGGGAGTCGAGCTCAGCCATCGAGGAATGCCCGCCGAGCATGCCAGAGACAGAGGTCAGGATGCTATGAACAGGAACGAGACCTTTTGCGGTTGCTTTGGACAGGTGTTGGTGTTGTGGTGTTCGCTGAGTTGCTCGCGCCAAAGATGGGAATTGGGTAGTCCTCCGACCGTTTATTTGGATTGCTCTTTGACCAATTGAAAATTGCCGGAATCAAGGTGGCCACCACGTCAGTGACCAACCCACTTACTACGTGGACCAACTCTTCTTTGGTCTCAGCTTTGGTGTTATTGACCACAATCGCGACCTTCTCGTCGATGCTCTCCTGAGTGACGACCAACCGTCTCTTCCTTCTGTCCTTTGGCCCCTCGGAGTAGCACATCTTCCACGAGGCGCCATCTCCGATGTCGTGCACACGTCCATAGGATGACGGCATGTCCACAGGGACCTTTTTCCGTATGTTCAGGGCCCTGTTGAATGGGGTGTCCCACTTGGGCGTCGCCGACGACTGTGACAACTCGTTGCTTTCGGCTGCCTTTTGGTGTTGCTCTTTCTGCAGAAGGAACGTGGATGCTTTACTAATGTGACAAAACTTGCAGTCAAATTGATTGGAAGATAATATGATAATGTGGTAACATAACAATTACTAGAAGTCTCATGAACTCCCTCGTGTTCGGGTCCGTGTAAAAGACCTTTTTGACTTTGCCCAACTTGTACCGGGCCCTGATCCACTCATGCTCCAGCAGGTCGGTGAACTCCGCCAAGGGGTCTGGGATCCCGAGAATTTCACGTTCGGTGTCTTCCTTAGCCCATATGTGCCTCTTCCTCTCGTAACCACAGCTTCCGAGGCGGTGGGGAGGCGTGTTCCTGGCCTGGAGCGCCATCATTTTCTCTGACTTTTCCTTAACCTCTTCCCTTTCGCAATTTGAAAGGAATTTTGCAAAGTCCTCTTCCATTATTGTGGTATCTTCTTCAACCTCTCGTTGTCGATGTTGGCGGTTTCCCTGAGGATGCATCCAAGTTGATTGCCCCAGCACTTGCACGCTTCCTCTGGCGCCGTTGGCTCTAACTTCAAGGCGTGAATCTCCGTGACCACAAGTCGTCCGATGCCAAGCTCGTTTGGTTTTCATGTCCTCTTCTTCTTCGCTGCTTTACCGGCTACAACATCATCGTTGTCGGTCTCAAGGGCGGTGTCGGTGCTGATGCTGGTGTCGGCGCCGGGGTCGGGGTTGGGACCACTGCCGCCACCATACAACCCCATTTGGTGTTCGTCCATGTAATCGAAATAGTGATTTTCTGCCTCCATGGGGTCTGCGGAGTGAGCAGAACCACCCACGACTTCGGTGTCGGTAGACATGTTTCCTATGCAACAATTGTAAATAAAAGATATAATGCAGAGAAACAAGGGGCCTATATTTGGTCGGAATGTTGATTCATTCCCCTTCCAGCAAATCCCGGGTATTCCATATGTCCTAGTTTCTAGCACAAGTCATGCCGAAAATTTCTTCACGACTTTGCTACAAAGTGGACATATGGAGAGCCTGAAATTTGCCAAAACGAAAGTGAATCAACATTCCGGCAAAACACAGGCCACTCAGATACCATGAGGATAATAAATGGAATTCTCTTGACACCATCACAAGATTAATTATATAAATATAAACAGAAAATAATAAATGGAATTCTCTTGACACCATCACAAGTACTAGCAAAGGCATGCAATGACCTACGCCGAATCTGAGAAAGGCAAATTGTTTCACTAGGAAAAAATATTTCCGTGCCACATTTTCTGCCCACTAGTTCAAAACATCAAACTTTCTGCCCACTAGTTCAAAATTAGTGTATTGAACTACGTTTTTTTATCAAAATGCATACCAAAGCCTGCTGACGAAGAGCACCTTGCTGGGGGGGGGGTACCTGCTGCCGAAGAGCACTGTCAGAGAGAGACAGAGAGAGAGACAGAGAGAAAGGTGGGGGTGGATCGGGAACCTCTCGGGGCCTCACCTCAACACTAGCCGACAGGGAGGGGCGGCGGCGCCGATGGGAGAGCTTTAGGCGGTGACAGTGACACTGGGTGGAGTCAAGGGTGGCGCGGGGAGTAGTCAGGGGCGGCGCAGGGAGGAGCAAGGGGCAGCGCGGGGAGGAGTCAGGGCGGCGCTGGGGGTGACGGAGATGCTGGGTGGACACGGGCGGCGGGGTGAGGAATTAGGGAAGAAACAGGGGCGACAGGGAGGAATTGGGGACTTAGCGCGCGCGGCGGTTAACTCAAACTAGCGGTAGCGCTTTTTTAGCTCCAGCGCTACTGCTATAGCAGTTATAAGTAGCACTGGTTTAGTACCAGCGCTACTGCTAAGTAGCAGTAGCGCTTGTACCAATCCAGCGCTACTGCTAACTTTCTTTCCTTTATTTTCTTTATTTTCTTTTATTATGTTTCTTTATTACATTCTTTTTATTAATTTTCTTTTCTTTTTATTATTTTTCTTTCCTTTGCTGTTTACTTTACTTTTCTTTTTATTATTTGTTTTTCTCCCGACGACGACCACGTCCCCCTCTCCCCCAATGCGCGAATATCACCGGAACCATGCATGTGGTAACATATCAGTTGACCGATAATGGTTACTTAAGTGCGTACACAAAATAGATACAAATATAAAAATATAGGTTTCTGATTAGCTGCGTCGACGACGTTTCACATTGTGCTTCTTCCCTTTCTTGTTCGTTGCCGAGTAATTGTGCCCCTCCTTGTGACTTTTCCGGAGCCATGGAGTACGATCTTTCCGCCGCCATGTAGTCTTGATTCTTCTTTTCACGTATGCTTCATCGTCATCGTCATCTTCCCTCATCGGGTTGCCGTATTGGTCATAGTCTTCCTCGTTAGCGACTCCATCCATTCCTACGATGCTCCTCTTGGATCTCGTCATGACAACATGGCTGGGATTGGCGGGGTCGGTTATGAAGAAGCATTGTGTCACGTGCTTAGCGTGCACCCATGGATCATTTTTGGCAATGATGTTAACGTTCACGGGAGTGCTCTTCGTGTCGGGTGTAGACAAGGTGGTGAAATACTTGTTTTCTCTTATGACGTCATTGGCCCATCTAACATGGAACATCGTCGCATCGTGCATTCCAGCGTAGTCAAGCTTCTAGATCTCTTCGACCCTTCCGTAGAATCTTTCAGTTGTTTCATTGGCGTCGGTCACACATTGAATTGTCACCCCGGAGTTCTGGTAATCACTATCCATGTCTTTCGCTTCCGTGTAGAACGTGTACCCATTGATATTGTAGGACTGATAGGTCGCGAGCTTGGGCGCAGGGCCATGTCCTAAGGCGTGTATCAGCAATCCGTCCGAACTGCCCTCTTCCGGGGGATTTTCAAGAACTAGATCTTTGAACCAATGCAAGAAAGTAGCATTGTGCTCTAGAGTAACTTCATGGTCCGTCTTGAGCATCCCCTTATCACGGTACTTCTTTGCAATGCTTTCTTTGTGTTGTAGCACTACTAAGTTAGCCCTGTCAAAGTCATTTCGTCGATCCGAGTAGTCCACGTGCAATTCCCTCCGGCCGTTTTTGTGACCATCTCCTTCGAGCTTCCCATCGTGCTTGTTGAGGGGACAACAAACAGCAGGGTCTCCGAAGCTTATATAACTCTTGCAAAAGGAGACGCACTCATGCATCAGATACCCCTGGACGATGCTCCCTTCGGGACGGCACTTGTTATGAACGAATCCTTTGATGACCCCATCCATCCTCTCGAACGGCATCATGTTGTGAAGGAATGTCGGCCCGAGGTCGATGATGTCGTCCACGATGTGGACACACAGATGCACCATGACGTCAAAGAAGATGGGCGGGAAATACATCTCAAGCTCTTCTTGTAGCCGTCGGAGCATCTTCACACTTATGGACTTTCGAGAGATAACGTCGAAGAAGTTGCAGAGACCAATAAGCGTGTCACGGACGTGCTTGTCCATTATCCCTCTAATGGAAACCAGGAGTATCTGCGTCATCATCACGTGATAGTCATGAGACTTCTTCCCGCTGAACTGTTTCTTCTTGGGGTCTAGAAATATGCTTATCTTCCCTAGTAACCGGAACTGACTTTGATTCCCATAAGGCACTTGATTAATTGATCGATCTCCTTCGGACTTAAGTTGAAGCAAGAAGGGGGGCAATAATTCTCCTCCTTCTTGTTTACTTTTCTACCCCTTTCCCCCTACTATGCCTCGGTCTACGTCTCCTCCATCAACTTTTTACGGTGGATGTCTTTCCTGATCTTCAAATCTTCCAAGTCTTTCCTTGCCTTCGGCCCATCCTTGATCTTCTCCGACATGTTCATCAGTGTGCCAAGCAATCTCTCGAGGACATTCTTCATGATATGCATTTGATCAAGTCAATGAGGCGTGTCGTGATTGGGCCAGTACTCCAAGTCCCAGAAAAGAGACCTCATTTTCCATACCTTCAGCAGCGGCTCTGGCGCCTTTTTGATCTTTCCCGACGAGGGGCATTGTTCCTAGTTTCTCAATAGTTCATCGATTTCGGTGCCGCTCCTCTTATGTGGAGGTCCTCGAAGCTTAGCCAACCCATTGAATATATCTCCATGCTTTCTCCACGGGTCATCCTTCTCGAGCCATCTACGATGCCCCATGTACACGATTTTCCTAGACCCGCCATCTCTCATTGACGTAAGATGCTGAGACGTTTTATCATCCATGCACGTCATGCATCCACAGTATCCGTGGCACACCTGGCCTAAGGTGTACCCATAACCGAGATAGTCGTGCACCGTCGTCATCAGCACGGCTCTCATATTGAAATACTCTCCTTTGCTGGCGTCCCATGTCCATGCCGCTGATTTCCATAACGTGTCTAGCTCCTCTTGCAAAAGCCCCATATACAGGTTAATACTATTTCCCGGTTGTTTCGGCCCTTGAATCAGCATGCACATGTGTATGTACTTTATCTTCATGCACTTCCATGGGGGGAAGTTGTACATCCATACAAACACGGTCCATGTGTTGTGGTTGATGTTCTGGTTTCCAAACGGATACATGCCATCGGTACTCGCACCAAGCACGATGTTCCTTTGATCTTCTTTAGGAAATCCTTATACGGTGTTGAATGCTCTCCACTGGCTACCATTTACTAGGTGTCTCAGCCTCGGAGCATCTCCATCGTCGGGCTTCTTCCTCTCCGTGTTCCAGCGCATGAGCTTTGCTTCCTTAGGATCTATAAACTACCACTGCGGACGGGGAGTGATCGGAAAGTACCGTACAACTTTCTAAGGAGCTTTGTTGCCTGTCTTCTTGTATCGAGAACATTGCACACAAAACAGTTGGTTTTTTCCGCATGCTCCCCTCGATAAATGATGCAAACGTTGATGCATGCGTGGTACCTAATGTGCAGCAAATCAAAAGGGCAAACGATTTTCTTGGCCTCCACGACACTACTAGGACACAGCTTCCCCGCGGGAAGAACTTTATTATGTAGATACTTCAAATGCTCATCGAGGCTTTTGTCTCTCCATTTGTTTTTGGCCTTTGTCTTTAGAAGTTCGAGCATGAAACTCAAACGAGTCTCCTCGGGATCGCAACCATCATACAATGGAGTCCTCGAGTCCACTTCAAGTTGAGCCAGCTTGGCCTCCTCTCTAGAAGCAGCTCTCTCGCTAGTCGTACTCTTGCGCAGGAGGTCTTGTACATGAGGGTCTTGCACGACTGTACTTAGTAGCGTCGAAGACTGCGGCGTGACCACCGCCTATTCTCCACCATGTCCGGACTCTTCTTCGCCGTGTCCGGAATCTTCTCTGCCGCCGTCATTTCCGGAATCTTTCCCACCGCCATGTTCGGCACCATCGTCTATGTGTCGATCGGTCATCTCTTCGTCTAGCCCCATGTCGTTATTCCCTGCCATTTGGACGAACTCATCATCATCATCTTCTTCACTTATCCATAGAGTATAGCCATCCATGAAACCATTCATCAGCAGGTGTGCCTTCAAAGTGCCACGATCAAAAGGGTCAAAAAGGACTTCTTCCTTGCATCTTGCACACGGACATCTAATGCTAGTCCGATTATTTGCATGCATGTCCATCACCACGGATTGCATGTACTGCTCCACCTTCGATCCACTCACCTTCATGACCGACTACACGGTATAACAAGCAAAAGGGTTATAAAATAAATAATGCATGCACGCTTCAAAGTCTTATAAAATTTTGGCATGACCTTGCCTAAAAATAGGACATATTGAGTTTGCTCGAAATTCACCGAAACGGAAATAAATCGACATTTCGGCAAAACATAAGAAACTCGGTCGAAGGGCATGTCACACTCGCACCAATCTCTCCATATATATATATATATCCCAAACACACATATAATCATTCACACACATATTCCTATTCTTTAAGTAAACAACTTTTTACTCACCTATATATCTCCCGAGAGAGAACGAGCGAGTGAGATGATGAGAGAGACCGATCAAAAGAGCACGCGTGGATGGATAAATAGCTAGCAAGATCTAGTTCTTGGGGTGGAGAGGTGAATCTACCTATCTAACTAATGGAGAGGGAGTTATGGTGGAGGGGGGAATTAATATAATGGGGAGAGAAGAGAGGTGGGACAAAGAGCGATGTGAGAGAAGTCCTTTATGAAGGAGAGTTATGGTGGAGGGGGACATTAATGAGGAGAGAAGAGAGGTAGGAGGAAGAGAGAAGAAGAGCAACAATGGTGTGGAGAGTGTGGAGAGGGGGTAGCGAGGTGGTAGGTGCAACTAGCAGAAGCGCTGGATAACACGGAGCGCTTCTTATATTCTATTAGTAGT
This sequence comes from Hordeum vulgare subsp. vulgare, assembly GCF_904849725.1. Classification (NCBI taxonomy): domain Eukaryota; kingdom Viridiplantae; phylum Streptophyta; class Magnoliopsida; order Poales; family Poaceae; genus Hordeum; species Hordeum vulgare. The sequence continues at coordinate 365,532,075 of NC_058521.1, forward strand.
AGCGCCGCATACCAGCAAGCGCTACTACTAAGTGGGGCCAACTAGCAGCAGCGATGCTGCAAAACAACGCGCTACCGCTAAACACTTAGAAGTAGCACTGGATTTTGGGCAACGCTGCTACTACAGCTATCGTCGGTGGCATCGTCTGGTTCCACATAGTAGTAGCGCCTTTTCAATTAGCAGCGCTACTGCTAAGGTGTTAGTAGTAGCGCTTTACTGGATCAGCGCTACTGCTAAATATCAGCAGCGTTTTTTATTCCAGCGCTACTACTGAGGTCCTGCCTATAAGGTTTTTCCTAGTACTCTCTTTTAACACCTCCATAATCGAGAAAATTTTCCTTAGTCCACTAGTTACTAAGGATAACTTTTGAATGTTGTCCAGTAATCCATTCGTGGATCACTTTCGTACCCCTTGACAAATTCATGGCAAGGCACCCATGAGGTGCGGTACACAACATAACATACTATAGATCCTATGGCTAATGCATAGGGGACGACCTTCGTCCTTTCTCTTTCTTCTGCCGTGGTCAGGCTTTGAGTCCTACTCAAGTTCACACCTTACAAACAGCCAAGAACTCCTTCTTTGCCGATCTATTTTGAACTCCTTCAAAAACTTGTCAAGGCTTTCATTTCATTGAAATTTTTATCAAGCATCTTGATCTATCTCTATGGATCTTGATGTTCAATGTTCAAGTAGCTTAATCCAGGTTTTCCTATGAAAACACCTTTTCAAACAACCCTTTATGCTTTCCAGAAATTCTACATTACTTCCAGTCAACAATATGTCAACCACATATACTTATCAGAAATTCTATAGTGCTCCCACTCACTTCTTTGGAAATACAAGTTTCTCATAAACCTTGTATAAACCCAAAAGCTTTGATCATCTCATCAAAGCGTATATTCCAACTCCGAGATGCTTGCATCAGTCCATAGAAGGATCGTTGTAGCTTGCATAGTTGTTAGCATCCTTAGGATCGAAAAAACCTTCTAGTTGTATCACATACAACATTTCCTCAAGGAAACCGTAGATGAAACAATGTTTTGACATCCTATGTGCAATATTTCATAAATAATACAACAACTGCTAACATAATTCCAACAAACTTTTAGCATCGCTACGAGTGAGAAAGTTTCATCATAGTCAACTCTTTGAACTTGTCGGAAATATCTTTGCGACAAGTCGAGCTTTTCTTAATGGTGACTTTTCACCATCATCGTCTGTCTTCCTTTTAAAGATCCATTTGTACTTAATTGTATTACAACCATCAAGTAGTTCTTCTAAAGTCTACACTTTGTTTTCATACATGGATCTTCTCTTGGATTTCATGGCATCCCGCCATTTTTTGGAATCCAGGCCCACCATCGCTTCTCTATAGTTCGTAGCTTCATTGTTGTCCAACAACATGACCTCCAAGACAGGGTTGATGTACCACTCTGGAGGAGTACATGACCTTGTCGACCTACGTGTTCTGTAATAACTTGATCCGAAGCTTCATGATCACTATCATCAGCTTCCACTTCAATTGGTTTAGGCGCCATAGGAACAACTTCCTGCGCCCTGCTACAACCTGGTTGAAGTGATGGTTCAATAACCTCATCATGTTTCCACCATCCTCCCGCTGAATTCTCTCGAGAGAAACTTTTCCTCAAGAAAGGACCCGTTTCTAGAAACAAACACTTTGCTTCCTGATTAGAGATAGGAGGTATACCCAACTATTTTAGGTGTCCTATGAAGGTGCATTTATGCGCTTTGGGTTCGAGCTTATCAGGTTGAAACTTTTTCACATAAGCGTCGCAGCCGCAAACTTTTAAGAAACGACAACTTAGGTTTCTCCAAACCATAGTTCATACAGTTTCATCTCAACGGAATTATGTGGTGCCCTTATTTAAGTTGAATGCGGTTGTCTCTAATGCTTAACCCAAAAATGATATTGATAATGTGATAAGAATCATCATAGCATGCACCATATCCAATAGGACGGGGCTATGATGTTCGGACACACCATCCCACCATGGTGTTCCAGGTGGCATTAGTTGTGAAACAATTTCCACATTGTCTTAACTGTGTACCAAACTCCCAAATCGGATATTCATCTCTATGATCATATTGTAGATATTTTATCCTCTTGTTACGACGATCTACACTCTAAAATAACTTGAACTTTTCAATATTTCAGATTTGTGATTCATCAAGCAAATACTTGTGTATCTACTCAAATCATCAGTGCAGTAAGAACATAACGATATCCACTACTTACCTCAGCACTCATTGGACTGCACACATCAAAATGTATTACTTCCAAGAAGTTACTTTCTTGTTCCATCTCATTGAAAAAATGAGGCCTTCAGTCATCTTGCCCATGTGGTATGATTTGCATGCCTCAAGTGAATCAAAATCAAGTGAGTCCAAACGATCCATCTGCATGGAGTTTCTTCATGCATTTATACCAATAGGCATGGTTTGCATGTCTCAAATGTTGCAAAAATGAGTGAGTACAAAGATCCATTAGCATGGAGCTTCTTCATGCATTTTATACCAATATAACTTGAGCGGCAGTGCCACAAGTTACTTTGTATCTTTTGGCATCAATATTATGAACATGTATACCACTACGATCGAGATTCAGTAAACCATTGAAGGTTTTATTCAAATAAACAGAGTAACCATTATTCTCTTCAAATAAATAACCGTTTTGCTAACTAATCATGTCTATGCTCAACGCAAACACCAAATAAAAATTATTTAGGTTTAACACTAATCCCGATGGTAGAGCGAGCGTGCGATGTTGATCACATCAACCTTGGAATTACTTCCAACACACATCGGCACCTCACCCTTGCTAGGATCCGTTTAATTTGTAGCTATAATTTCGTGTTACTAACACTGAGCAACTGAACCGGTCTCTAATACCCTGGAGCTACTAGGAGTACTAGTAAGGTACACATCAATATCACGTATATCCAATATACTTTTGTCGACTTTGCCAGCCTTCTCATCTACCAAGTACCTAGGGTAGATCGGCCTCAGTGACCGTTCCCCTCATAACAGAAGCACTTAGTCTCGGGTTTGGGTTCAAACTTGGGTTTCTTCACTAGAGCAACAACTGGCTTGCCGTTTCATGAAACTAGTGGTTTTACTAACCATCAACAATTGATTCTCCTTTCTGATTTCTACCTTTGTGGTGCCAAACATCATGAATAGCTCAAAGGATCATCATATATATCCCTGATCTGTTATAGTTCATCACGAAGCTCTAGTAACTTGGTGGCGGTGACTTTGGAGAACCATCACTCTGTCATCTGGAAGATTAACTCCCACTCGATTCAAGCAATTGTAGCACTCAGACAATCTGAGAACATGCTCAACTATTGAGCTTTTCTCCCTTACTTTGTAGCGAAAGAATCTTGTCGGAGGTCTCTGTAAGTGCATCTGTTGCCCTTAGTGACTTCGGTGGTTTGAAGACTTATAGGTTAAGTAACTACCGTGTTTATAAGTATACACAGGCTCTATAAGTCGCTGAGGAGTTTCAGTTATCCGATGAATATCGACCCCTAAAAATATATATCTTCGGCTGAAGAAATTGGTCTTCTGCTCAAGACTTTGATCGCGATGAAAGTGATATTCCTCATGAAGATATTGAAGATGAGCAATTCCGTGTGTCCTGAACAAAAACAATCCAAAGACTGTGAAGCATGAAGATTTATTCTTTCTGTTTCATTTTCTTCACTCTTGAGTCATAGGAACACCATACTATTAAAGGGGGTGAGGTAAGACTACAACATGAATTTCATCATGATACTCAACCCAAGCCTAATCCTACAAAAGCCTCAAGTGAGGAATACGAGAGAGATGAGGACTCTCACAGTTGAGGGTCCTGACCATTGCCTCAATTCGTGCCACATCACCGATCTTATCCACACCAACGGTCATAATATTTAAGGGCATTTATGTCCAAGCATGTCGGGATGCTCCCAGGCTATAAATAGCCGCCCCGCACAACCATTAGCTGGTTGGTTGCTCCGCGAGAAACTGACACTTGTCATTTAGAGCAACCCAAATTCCTTAGAGTCCTCGAGAGAAAATCATCAGTGAGGAAATACCCCAAACACCAAATCATCAGTGAGGAAATACCAAACCACACTTGTCATTGAGCATCACTGAAGAAGTTGTTCCTATGTGGAACTGAAGCCTTTTACCTTTGAGGACTGTGCATCCTCCAGATGGGTAGGCATCATGGTCTAGAGTAATCTAGCAGTCAATTGTGGATCGCCGGGTGACCGAGTTTGTGAGGGTTAGGAAGTCTGCCCTGAAGACTTACCATGAGTGTTGGGTTAGGACTATGTGTCCTTAGCTTAAGGACAATACGGTAGGGACTGTGTGTCCTTTGTATTCAATACCAAGCCGCTCCAAACCATACGTACGACTGTCACAGCAGTTGGAACTGGGTCATCAACTACTGTTTCACTGTGATACGGGTTCTATTTCTTCAACTCTCTCAATTCCTCAATATAGTATGTTGAAGACTTTCATTATCTCTATTTGAAGAATTTGCTAAAGACTTTCTCTGAATTTCCTCATCCTCAAATTCTTCACCAAGTTAATCCTCACCTGCTTATTCTGTGTGTGTGTACTGTGCAAACTGTTTTTCATAATCCTCATCAAGAAAACTGCTGTTGTAATACTTTGCACTCCTGATCCTTTGCTGTTTCCGCTGTAAGTTATTCATTAGTAAGGAATTTCCTCAAAAGGAATTTCCTCAGCGATGAAATTCTAAAAATCGCCTATTCACCCCCCTTTAGTCTATATAACGCACTTTTAATTGGTATCAGAGCAAGGCACTCCCTTGTTCTCTATGATTTTGGTTTAACCACGTGGAGTTTTAGTTATGTCGACTTGAGGCATGATCAAGGTTACTGCAGGATGTCCTACTTTCGATGGAAAGGACCTCCCCTACCGAAATACAAAGATGCAGATGCATCTTCAAGCAATAGACAATGATCTTTGTTATATTGTGGAACATGGCGTTCCCTCCATTGCTGCTACTGTGTCTGTCGCTGATGTGAAGAAATTCAAGAAACTTGATTCTCAAGCGAAGAATATCATCTGTGGCCATCTGAGCAAAGGTCAGTATGGCAGAGTGAGTGCTTTGAGCTCAGCAAAACAAATCTGGGAAAGGTTGTCCAAAGTCAATGAAGGAATATAAACTCAGCTTGACTATCGTGTTGATGTTCATCGCAATCTCTTCAATCGCTTCAAGAGGCCTGACAATGAAAGCTGTCAAGATACCTTTGATCGCCTGAGTGACATCTCAAATGAACTACAAGCACTGGGAGCTCGAGACATTACTGACCATAAAGTTGTGAAGAAACTGCTAAGATCTTTGGATTCATCACTTGATACTTTGGTTCTGATGATTCAAGAAAGATCAGACTATAAGATGCTTGATCGATACTCGAAAGACTCAATTCTCATGAATTGACCAATACTCATGAATTCCAACAGGAAGAAAAGAGAGATCTGTATCGACCAAGCTATTCTAGACCTCGTGCACTGAATGCCAAAGCAATTTCCCCAGCTGAAGAAGAAGACTCAGATTGCAGCATTGGTGATCCTGAAGAACTTGGATAGGAGCTTGCAATGCTCATGAGGAAATTCCATAAGTTTACAAGACGTGGCTAGTTTGGTAAATCTTCAAGAAGAGATATGAGGAAATTAGGATCTTCATCTCAGGACTACAAGAAAAGAACCTCCCACAAATGCAAGAAATCAGGTCACTATATTGATGATTGTCCTCAATGGGTGAAGGAATCAAAGAAGAAGAAATACAAGGACGAAATTTCTGATGACTCGAAGAAAAAGAAGAAATCTCCAAAATCCTTATCCTCAAAGTCCTCATCGCACAAGAAGACTAGTTTCAGAAAGGCTCGAGCACTCATTGGCAAGGAAGTTGATTGTGAGGAAGAATCTGAGGATTGTGATGAAGAGGAAGGATCTGAAGAAGACTCAGAGTCTGGTGTGGAAAGTCTTGCACTGGCTACCACATTCGTCAGCAAGTCAATCTTCAACCTTGAAGAAAACGACAATGCCATCTACACTGATGACTATGTTGATGACTTCGCTCCAACCTATTGCTTCAGCGAAAAAGGTTCAAAGGTACCGAATGACACTTCCTCCTCTGATTCAAGTGAGTGTTAACCTGATGATTATAAAAGATCCAGTTACAGTAAACTTGCCAACATTGCAACTAAACAACAAACTGCCCTTGAAAAGCTTCAAAAATTTCTAGACAGAAGCGATGACCTGTTGAATGATGAAATCAATCTAACCCAAATCCTCACTGAAGATATGAAAAGTCTTCAGTCCAGATTTAATAATCTTCAACATCCTCATGGCACACTATTGGCTCATCATGAGAAACTTTCCTATGAATTTCTTCAAAGGAAACTTGATCTTGAAAAGTTGAAGATGTCTCATGATGATCTTCGAATGGAAAACGATTGATTACTTCCTCAACAGATCAGTGCCGCTCAGGTTGAATTCATTCCACCATGTCTCAAATGCATGGAACGTGAAATTGCCAATTCTTCACCAGAATCATCAAATGCTTCTATTTCTACAAATTCTTCAACTTCTCATGTGGTATTAGATTCCTCACTTGAGGAAACCGCAAATGTTAGTGACGAAAATGCAGGGCTGAAGGAATTGTATGTGACAGGCAGGTACAAAAGTCTGAAAGGGCATCAAACCCTTTGCGATGTGCTAAAAAACAGATATTGAACAGGTACCCCAGGAAAGAAGGAATTGCCTTTGAGAGGAAGTTGAATGCTGATGGATCATACTGGAAACCTGAGCAGTATCCCAAAACATCATGGGTTGCTGCTAAAGGACCTCTTGTTGATCCATCCAATCTAACAGGCTTTGCATGTGAATTATCCTACTCCTCAGATGAGTCATTTGACTCCAACTATAAACTGTTCAAAAATCAATCTCGTGAAGCATTTGCTTGATATGTTGGAACTAACTGCAGGAATGGACCACCCCTGAGGAAAATGTGGATCCCCAAAAGTTGGTTGGAAAATCTTTAGGTGAATGTCCTCATGACACCACAAGTGAAGAGCCAGAACCCCATATTAAATTCCTCAGGTGTACCAAAGTCTTCATGAGGATCAAAATCCTCAACTGGTCAAGACTATGCTCGTACTCGCACTAATGCTTCTGATATGCAGGGAAATTACAAGGGATATGAATACGAACATTACTCCTCAAATCATTATGTTAATAAATCCTCAAAGAACTTCTCTGCCTATTCATTTGAGTACTCTAACCCCCTACTGTTAAGAGAAGTGCATTAGCTTCAATGCCCCCTTTCTCATATGGAGCTCGCAGGATGGTGAACTCTTTGCCATCCCTTCAGATGTGGGTGGTGAAGAAATTGAACTAATCACTTCTACATGTCAGTTCTCAAGATGAAAATCATCATCAAAATAATTTGCTGGAGACGTGAGGAAAATGCTTGATTGGATGCAAGCTAAACATTGGTGAAATGATAACATTTCACACATCCTAAAATTTACTGTCTATGATGAAATTCCTAGCTGATGAAATTGATATCATATTCTTCAAGTATGAAGCATATGAGATGGTAAGCTGTACTAATTCATCTTCAGGATGACAAACCCAGGAGTACTGAGTGGGTTATTGATAGTGGCTGCACACACCACATGACTGGTGACAAAAGCTTGCTGATGAGTATGCCACTGACTCCATCTTGATAACCCACAAGTATAGGGGATTGCAACAGTTTTTGAGGGTAGAGTATTCAACCCAAATTTGGTGGTTCGCCAAAGGGGAAGCGAAAGAATATTCTCAAGTATTAGAAGCTGAGTTCGTCAGATTCAACCACACCTGAAAGATTATTGTCTGCAAGCAAAGTATCAGTAGCAAAGTAGTATGATAGAAATGGTGCTAGAAACGATATGTTGACGGCAGACTATTCCTAACTGTTGTATCAATGTCGCCAGTAAGTTGCACGTGGGCGAGTAACTATTCTTCCCCGATAACAGTGTCGGAAAAGATCTTGCAACAAGTGTGACATCCCTGATCCCCATTAGGGTTCAGCAAGTTTGAGCTCTTGTTTTCTTCCATTGCATCTTAAGAATTTGAATTGCACTCAAGGAAGGAAATGAAATCAAAGCAAAACCTCAACAAACTCAATATTCAAAAGAAAACCAAAGTAGTGCCAAATCAATGAGTCCAAAATCACCTTCATAAAAGTTCAATATTTTAGATAAATGTTGAAAACAAGATATCAGAGGTGAAACATATTTTCAAAATACTTTTGGCATTTTAAATTTTAGTTAAAAGCTACTAAAATCAATTATATATTTGATTTCAAATACTTCAAAGTTTCCAAAAATGTTGAAAACTTAATATGTGGTTGGAAATATTCCAACTAACACTTGAGTATCATTCAAACTATTTTAGGAATAGTTTGGAGCCAAAAATAAAACAAAACAAAGTCAGTTAGAATAAAACAGAAATAGAAAAGAAAAGAAATAAGAAAAAACTTACCTGTCGCTTACCTGAGGCCCAGCCCACCACAGCTCCCGTCGTCTTCTTTGTGCTAGTCCGCACCAGGAGGTGGCCGCCGCTCCCTCCGGCGCGGCCACGCACCTGCGTGCCTTCCTGGCCGTCCCATCGCGCTGGCGCGAAGGAGATAAGCTCCCCGAAGACCTCCTCATGCTCTCCCCCTCTCCATTCGCCCCCTGCTCTCTCCCCCTCTCGGCCGCCATGACCGCGAGCTTGAGCTCGAGCTAGGAGTCGCTCTAGCCTCTCTTCCTCTCTCTTGATCCGTGCAACAGCTCCGCCGAAGCTCCCGGAAGCTCCTAAGCCAGTCGCTCGATGCCGAGAAGCTCTGAAACGCCGTGACGCCGTCATCTTCCTCCTTGGATCACCGGAGCTCGCCTCCGTCTTTCTCCCTCCTCAGACCATCCCCGATCCCATTTTCGTCGCCTCTGCACTCCTCGTGAGCTCAGGAATCTTTCCCCCAAGTTTTCCCCCTCGATTCCTTCCTTTTTCACCCGATCCCACCGGAGCCCGACGAGATCCTTCGCGGGAGCTCGTTGCCGGTAGCCCTCCGGTGAACGGCTAGTCGTTCTGAGGCCACCAAAAGCTTCAGCACATTGCGTAGGTGCTCTAGGATCTAATCCCCGCTCGATTTGCCTTCGGTTTCATCGATCCCGACATAGCCTGAGCTCCGGCAATCGTCGAGCTCGTCGTCGGCATCATCTCCGACCATCTTAGCCTCGGTTCTTTGCAAAAATGGAACTGCGGCTGAGTGCTGGTTTGTTTGGTGCTCTCTGCCGTGCAAATGGTCACCGGAATTGAATTCCCGAAGCTCTCCGCCGTCCCTGTGGTCGCCGGAGCTCACCGCCGACAAGTTCCACATCGCCGCCGGTGGATCTGAGCCTCTCTGTGCAGCTGACATGTGGGGCCAGCCCCCTGGATAATTAAGTTTAGGTTAATAAAATAAATAATTAATTAAAAACCTAAACAGTCACGGACATGTGGGACCACCCCTGTTAAATACCTAATTAAGTTTAATTTAACTAAAACCTGTCCAGAGTCACTGAGCAGTGGGTCCCACTGGTCAGGTTTGACTTCCAACGGCCAGATTGACATGCTGATGTCATGTTGATGCAACAAAACCTTTTCTGTTTGAAAACAATTCCAGAATAAATCCAAAACTTTGGAAATTCATAGAAAATTGAATATAACTCCAAATTTGACAAATAATATATGTAAAATGATCAGAAAAATTCAAGGAATCCAATGGTGCTATTTTCATGCATGAAAAACATTGTTATGAAACAGCATCAGGTCAAATCAATTAAAAGAATTTGCTAAATTATAATTCAAATGATATTTGAATTATGATTTCAAATCAAGGTCACCCAAAAGGTTCTGTTAGTCATCTCAAACCATGCTACATTGCATTTCATGCATCATTTTGTTGCATATGTTAGATACTGATTGATTGTTGATATTCCGGTAGGCTCCACCCCTCCGGATACGACTGATTATCTGACTAACAGATATCACCCCTCTGTTGAGCAACAAGGCAAGCAACCTTTTTTATCATCTCGATAAAACCCATGTTCTCGCTCCTGCTCTTATTTATTTCATTAGGTCAAAATGCTTTCAATGCTTTTACGACATTAGTTGAACCCACTTCCTTTGCATGACCAGTCCTTGTCATAGTAAATAGATGAACCTTGCAACCTAGCATACCTGGTAGATGATTGAGCCATGATGTGCCTTATCCTGCTATGCATGCTATGCTTAGAGTTGTGTATAATCTGTCATCTGGGTGATGAACAGGATCGTGAGAATGTGTTCAGTTAGTAAAGGTTGTGTGTTGAACCTGATTTGGTAAAGGTACCGGTGAAAGGCTATGTAGGAGTACATGGCGGGTTGTTACATTGGAACCATCCTTAGGAACTGAGTTCCGTGTAAGTAATCAAAGACAAGATACTACCAGATGCTAGGCCCTGAAATATGACCCTGCTTGACTTATTAACCGCTTATTACTCGGTCCAGGAGTTGCAAGTAGTTTATGGTGTTTATAGTCATGCTGGAGGCCGTGCATGGTGCTGACCTTAGAGGTGGGCTATGATGCGGTAGGCAGTGGCACGGTGTACCAAGTGGCACCCGGATAGTGGGCTTGGGAACCTGTGCACATCGTTTGGGGCCGTGGCAGAAACCTCGGCCGGACTTCCATGCGGGTTACCTTCAGATAGGCGATAGACCTGGACTAAGTATTAGCGTGGTTAACGGTCGTGGCCGACTCCCTCGCTGGGCTTCTGCTTGAAGGTTGCCGAGGTGCATGACGTGCACATGGCGATAAGTGGCGAGAGTGTGTGTGAAGAAGTACACCCCTGCAGGGTTATGATCTATTCGAATAGTCGCGTCCGCGGATATGGACTACTTGGAAACATATGTTGTTCATAGATTACTATAATGCCTACTCACAAAATTGTCAAGATAAGTGGGAGTGTCGTGGATGGCATTTTCGCAGGGAGACGGAATGATTCCACGATGGAGTATTGTTGTGGTGTTAGTGGACTCGTGTGCGAGAATCATAGTTGTCATAACTATTTAAAAATGCAAGTTGTCTAGCCAAGAGTCAAATGATGGCTTTCTGCATGAAACCCCACAACTCCTTGTTGATACATTGCATAAGTAGATACGTTATCCTAAAGTCTTGCTGAGTACTTCTGTACTCACGTTTGCTTAATAAATTGTTGCAGAGGTTGTTAATGACCCTAATGGAGGGTTCTACATAGACGTTGACGACGACGAGTAGCTAGTGTCCCAGCTACGATCTGGCCCTAGGTTGGGTCTGTAGATAGTCAGGACATGTGCCTTTATCTTTCCATCTGCCTGTACTCAGACAATTTTAATCTTCCGCTGGCTTGTAAGACTCGTGTGTATGAATTGTGCTGATGGGTCGTGACACCCCTATCTGTGTAATATTATGTGTGAGGCTCTTCCGAGCCTGCTAAATAACGTTTGTATGTTTACAGTTACGTTGTGATGCCATCGATGTATCTATACATATCGGTATGCCATGCGTACGTGTGTTGTACTTGATATGTATGGGGTCCAGATACCTAGTCGTATGCCTTAGTACCACTCCTTACGGGGAAATGTGACGCGTATGTAATGAAGTTCTTGTAGCTTGTTACGATTCGTCTACATTCGCTGATGACCGACACCTACTTTGCTAGGTCATGTATGCGTGTCCCTGTACGAGACTGTCACTTGAGTTTATGACTAGACATGTCGATCCGGGTTCTTTGACATTGGATTGCTCGCGACACAATTGTATACGCGAGTCAAAAGGAGAAAACGGTCCCGGCTAAGGTAAGGCTGCAGCCGTGGGGAGAGCCGTGCATGAGACTGCAAAGAGATGCGATGTGTTACAGGCTAGATTCTTATGGCTTAGGATCGGGGTCTCGAAAGCATTGGTATCAGAGCCTGACTGACTGTAGGATTACTAAGCCAAACTGGTCGAAGTTGAGTCTAGAATTGCTTTACTTATATATAAGAGAATTGTTTGTGGAAGGGAACATAAGTCTCTTACTTCTCTTCTCAAGTTATTCTATTCTGGTCATCCCCGTCTTTTCTGTGGGGATTAAGGACTAGGTTACTTATCTTTCTCTTAGGCTCGTGTTTTTCTGATCGGTAGATTATAGGACAACGAGTCGAGAGATACTCTGGGTTTCTTTTATTCCAAGGAAAAGAAAGTAAGTTTCGATGACCATGGAATTGAACTTGATAGTTGAGTGGTTATGCTATCCTATCTTTGTGGGATGTCTCAAAATTGTTTTTGAGCATTTACAGCCGTTATGCTGCCCAAATTTTGTTTTGAGAGCTCTAATGCTTTAGCATTACTCTCTATTTTCAGATGCCTGGACGTCTTTCTCGTCAGGTGGTCCGTCTGACTAGGTGCATTGATGTGCCAGGTCATACGGCCATGCTAGTCAGGATGATGTCAGTAGCCGGTTACCGCTGGTACCCAGAGTACACAGTGGAGGAGCAGTACCGGGATTTTAATCAGAGTCACTATCTCTGCACTGTTAGGATATTCCCAGATTACCTTGGAGCTGAGGAGCCGATCCAATGCTGTTATGGATTGGGGGTCACTGTTGACATGGTAGTACAAGATGCTGCCTATTCGATGATGGCCATCATGAGGGCCAGACATGCACTGCTGTAGAATTCAGAGTTCTGCTATGTTCCTGCCTCTCAGCCAGGAGAAGAAGGATACCTTAGTGGGGTCTACTTTGATTCCTCTATGGAGGATCCGCTGTTGCAGTCCACTGCTGAGATGCTAGAGAATAGAGACAGGGATGCTCGTGCCCTTTGTATGGAGCTCTATGCTACACGTGCCCGTCTATGGATGGCTTTGATGCAGCTGGCACCTCTAGTCCAGACAGGGTATGGAGATATGGAGATGCTTAACCCTGTTAGAACCCATCTTCTGGCTCATGTTAACTGGCCTGCTATAGGAGGAGTCACCCCTCTTCGGGGACCTCTACTACCACCAGTCAGGGGACCAAGGCTACACCCGTGCCCTTACGGTTCCCAGGGGTCTCAGGCTCGAGTATTTCCTGATCTGCAGGTTGAGCTCCCAGGCCATGGAGGCAACCTTTATGAGATGTTCTATGCGGATGCCTAAACCCGTGAGTGGAAGGATAGTATGGTAGTAGTTATACTTCCACAGTCCTGTGTGTCCTGTGGAGTATGCTTATGTCGAGAGATGCATTCCGGAGGCATTGATAAATAATGTATAGGAAGCTTGGAAAGCCTCTGACGAGTTGTGTCATCTTTTCAGTAGTTTCCTCTTCGGTTAAGGTTGTGCTGAACTATGTAATGGTGTGTATGAACCATGGTGTATATATATCAGTTGCTTGTTACCATGTTGTTCGGATGTTCATTTCCGCATTCCATGTGTTCACTGCATTTTTAATCCATAGTTAGAGATGTTGATATTGGTCTAAGCTGTGAGTTTGTTTGTCAGGATGGTGTTCACCAGGTTGAACCGTGCCCCTGCTCATGAGCAGGGAGAGGGTAGTCAAGCATCGTAGGAGGAACTGCCTCACCCGCCCTCTCTGGCGGAAGTTATGCTTGAGGCAGAAAGAAACAAAAGGGAGACCAACCGTCCGCTAGAGAGTATTGAGCAAAATACGGCTCGTCAGCCGAGGAATGATGCGGTGTCCCTCAATGACTTTGTGAAGCTGAATCCTCCGAAGTTCCATCACTCCGTCGACCCCCTCGATGCTGATGAATGGTTGTGCAGTATATCGCGGAAGATTCGCTCTGCAAATGTTTTTGAGGCCGACAAGGTGACCTTTGCGGCGTACTTTCTGGAAGGACCCGCCAATCTATGGTGGGAGAATTTTGAAGCTATGTGTCTTGTCGGACCAGTAGCCACATGGGCAGACTTTAGTGCAGCCTTCCGTCTGCACCATATTCCAGAGGGTCTGATGGACAGAAAGAGAGCAGTTATGTGCATTCACCCAGGGAAAACTGACCGTTGATGCCTATAGCCGCGAGTTCGGTAACCTCGCCCGCTATGCAACTGAAGAGGTGTCAACTGACGCCAAGAAGCAAGCAAGATTCCGCAAGGGTCTGAGCCCTGAACTTCGTCATGATTTGCGCCTCCACGAATGTACAAGCTTTCAAGCTCTTGTCAACAAGACGATCAGTGCCGAGACTGGTCATACCGACTATGAAGCCACAAAGAAGCACTCCCGTGACTCTGGCTCGTCATCTGGTTCAGCATTCCCAAAATGCAGGTTGTGGGTTCCAAATAGTTCTCTGCCACCATGATATACTCCGAGGCCATCTTATGTGGCGCCTCGCGCGAATCAGACCAACCCTCCAGCAAAAACCTATGGTGGTCTCACTAGCAATGTTGCACCACGTGCCAATCAGGTGATCTGTTACAAGCGTGGAGAACCAGGGCACTATTCCCGAGAGTGTCCTCAGAATATGGGTGCCAAGCAACTTGGAAAGTCCGTTGGGCAAGGCAAGTCGGGCAACGCTTACTCTGTGAAGCCAACACCTGCACGTGGCCGTGTGAACTATGTTTCAGCAGAAGAAGCTCCACAGGATCCCGACGTCATTTTGGGTACGCTCCTTGTCAATCATCACCCAGCGTCTGTTCTCTTTGACACTGGGTCATCTCATTCCTTCATTTCAGAAAGTTATGCACAGTTGCGTAACATGTCTTTCTGTGATATGCCAGTCCCATTGGTTGTCCAAACCCCTGGTAGTAAGTGGCAGACCTCTAGGATAACCTATGACAATGAAATTCTAGTAGACAGGCTAGTTTTTCTAGCATCTTTGGTAGCCCTGAAATCTTCGGATATCAATATCATCTTGGGTATGGACTGGAAGTCAGCTCATTATGCCAAGATTGATACTCATTCTAGAAATGTTCAGCTTACCCAGCCCTCGGGTGAGATAGTCAATGTCTCTACTCGAGTTGCCAAATGCCAACTCTATTCCCTTAATGCCAACCCTCTTTCGGAACTTCAAGACATTCCGGTAGTCCGTGACTTTCCGGATGTTTTCCCAGAAGAACTGCCAGGAATTCCACCTGACAGGGATGTAGAGTTTGTGATAGACCTTGTTCCGGGAACTGTCCCAATATCCAGAAAACCTTATAAGATGGCACTCTTGGAGCTAGCCGAACTTAAGAAACAACTAGATGAGGCCTTCAACAAAGGTTTCATTCGTCCTAGCTCTTCTCCTTGGGCTTGTCCTGTCCTCTTCATCAAGAAGAAATATGGAACGGATCGGATGGTTGTAGCTTATCGACCAGTTAATCTGGTCACCATAAAGAACAAGTATCCATTCCCCAGGATCAACGACCTGTATGATCAGCTCGCTGGATCCTCAGTCCTCTCCAAAATGGATTTGAGGTTGGGTTACCATCAAATCAGGATCAAGAACGGGGACATCCCAAAAACGTCCTTTGTCACTCGTTATGGCCAATACGACTACACCGTCATGTCCTTTGGTTTAACCAATGCCCCAGCCACCTTCTCTCGCTTAATGAATTCAATCTTCATGGAGTATTTGGATAAATTCGTCATAGTATACCTTGATGATATTCTCATCTACTCGAAGAACAAACAAGAGCATGTCGAGCATCTAAGGCTGGTATTGACGAAACTTCGAGAACACCGCCTGTATGCCAAGTTTTCAAAATGTGAATTCTGGTTACCAGAAGTGACCTATCTAGGTCAAGTAATCTCTGGTAAAGGTATTGTTGTCAATCCCGAGAGAGTTCAAGCTGTCCTTGATTGGACTCAACCTGAATCAGTTAAGCAAGTGAGGAGTTTTCTTGGTTTAGCAAGCTATTATCGCCGCTTTGTCAAGAATTTCTCCAAGGTTGCAAAGCCTCTAACTGAACTCCTCAAGAAAGATAAAAAGTTCGAGTGGACACCACAATGTGAGCATAGTTTTCAGGAACTGAAAAGACGCCTGACTTCCGCACCTGTGTTGCTACCACTAGATTTCTCTAAGGACTTTGTTATCTACTTCGACGCCTCGCGACAAGTATTAGGTTGCATTCTCATGCAGGATGGTCATGTGATTGCATACGCATCTCGACAGTTGCGTCCACATGAGGATAATTATCCCACACATGATCTTGAGCTTGCAGCAGTAGTCCATGCACTTAAAATCTGGCGACATTACCTTCTTGATAATCGTTGTGAAATATTCACTCATCACCAAAGTCTGAAATATATCTTCACCCAGCCGGACTTGAATCTCAGGCAAAGACGATGGGTTGAGTTGATCACGGATTACGACTTAGGGATAACTTACACCATGGGGAAGGCCAATGTTATGGAAGATGCACTAAGTCGTCAGTCTTATTGTAACAAGCTGATGCTACAACGAGGTCAACCACATCTCTATGAGGAATTTAGGAAGTTAAATCTTGACATTGTTCCTCAAGGATTCCTTTCTAACCTGGTGGCGAAGCCTACTCTTAAGGATCAAATCATAGCTGGCCAGAAGCATGATAAGGGTATATCACAGATCAAGGGGAATATTATTAGCGGAAATGCTAAGGAATTGTCCATGAATGATCAAGATGTTGTGTTCTTCCAGAATCGTCTAGTGGTTCCTAAGAATCCACATCTAAGGCAGTTAATCCTTAAGGAGGCTCATGATTCTCCTCTCACCATTCATCCTGGTAGTACTAAGATGTATCAGGACCTACGCCAGAGGTTTTGGTGGACGAGGATGAAGAGAGAAATTGCTGAGTTCGTTGCTAACTGTGAGGTTTGTCGTCAAGTTATGGCAGAACATGAAAGGCCTGCTGGCACCCTTCAACCTTTAGCTATTCCTGAATGGAAATGGGATAAAGTCAGTATGGATTTCATCACCGGATTTCCCAAGACCAAGAAAGGAAATAATGCTATCTTTGTGGTTATTGACCATCTTTCCAAAGTAGCTCATTTTCTTCCAGTACGTGAGAGCATAAAAGCTAGCCAGCTAGCAGAGTTATATATCTCTCGAATAGTGTCTCTTCATGGTGTTCCTCTAGAGATTAACTCAGACCGTGGAAGTATCTTTACTTCTCGCTTCTGGGAGAGTTTTCAGAATGCCATGGGGACTCACTTATCTTTTAGCACTGCTTTCCATCCTCAATAAAGTGGTCAAGTAGAAAGGGTGAATCAAATTCTAGAAAATATGCTCCGAGCTTGTGTTATATCATTCGGAGTGAATTGGGAGAAGTGCCTTCCATTCACCGAATTTGCCTATAACAATAGTTATCAATCAAGCTTGGGCAAAGCTCCTTTTGAAGTTCTCTATGGACGAAGATGTCGAACACCTCTTAATTGGTCAGTAACCGGAGAGAGGCAACTCTTTGGTCTGGATATGATCCAGGATGCAGAAGAGCTAGTTCGCATTATTCGTGAAAAGTTGAAAAGAACCCAGTCTCGTCAAAAGAGCCAATATGATCGTCATCATAAGGTTGTGATCTTTGAAGTTGATGAGAAGGCTTACCTTTGGATTACACCTTCGAAGGGAACCCATCGTTTCGGTATCAAGGGCAAGTTGGCTCCTCGTTATATCGGTCCTTTTCGCATTCTTTCCAAACGAGGAGAAGTTGCCTACCAATTGGAACTTCCTCCGCATCTTTCCAAGGTTCATGATGTATTCCACGTCTCGCAACTCAGGCCTTGCTTTTTGGATCCTATCCGTGAAGTGTATCAAGCTGAGCGTACCACTCGACGCTTGATCTCCAAGATAACCATTCATATCGAGATCCTATTCCTGAATGGAAAGGGGACTCCACAAAACGCTTGATCTCCAAGATAACCATTCATATCGAGAATACTGTGTGCGTATTCTAGATGAAGTTGAGCGTACCACTCGACATCGAAACCTCAAGTTTCTTAAAGTTCAATGGTCAAATCATTCTGAAAAAGAAACAACATGGGAAAGAGAGGATCGTCTCCGACTTGTGTATCCGCGCTATTCCCGACGACTTCCAAATCTTAGGACGAGATTCTTTTGAGTGGGGGTGAGTTGTCACATCCCTGATCCCCATTAGGGTTTAGCAAGTTTGAGCTCATGTTTTCTTCCATTCTATCTTAAGAATTTGAATTGCACTCAAGGAAGGAAATGAAATCAAAGCAAAACCTCAACAAACTCTTTATTCAAAAGAAAACCAAAGTAGTGCCAAATCAATGAATCCAAAATGGCCTTCATAAAAGTTCAGTATTTTAGATAAATGTTGAAAACAAGATATCAGACGTCAAACAAATTTTCATAATACTTTTGGCATTTTCAATTTCAGTTAAGAGCTACTAAAATCAATTATATATTTGATTTCAAATATTTCAAAGTTTCCAAAAATGTTGAAAACTTTATATGTGTTTGGAAATATTGCAACTAACACTCCAGTATCATTCAAACTATTTTAGGAATAGTTTGGAGGCAAAAGAAAGTTAGTAAGAATAAAACAGAAACAGAAAAGAAAAGAAATAAGAAAAACTTTACCTCTCGCTCACCTGAGGCATAGCCCACCACAGCGCGTGTCGTCTTCCTTGTGCTAGTCGGCACCAGGAGCTGGCCGTCGCTCCCTCCGGCGCGGCCACGCACCTGCGTGCCTACCTGGCCACCGCATCGCGCTGGAGCGAAGGTGATAAGCTCCCTGAAGACCTCCCCGTGCTCTCCCCCCTCTCCATTCGCCCCCTGCTCTCTCCCCCTCTCGGGTGCCATGACCGCGAGCTGGAGATCGAGCTAGTAGTCGCTCCAGCCTCTCTTCCTCTCTCTTGATCCGCGCAACAGCTCCGCCGAAGCTCCCTGAAGCTCCTAAGCCAGTTGCTCGACACCGAGAAGCTCTTAAATGCCGTGACACCGTCAGCTTCCTCCTCGGGTCACCGGAGCTCGCCGCCGTCGTTCTCCCTCCTCAGGCTATCCCCGAGCCCACTTTCGTCGCCTCTGCACTCCTCGTGAGCTCAGGAATCTTTCCCCCAAGTTTTCCCCCTCGATTCCTTCCTCTTTCACCCTATCCCACCGGAGCCCGACGAGATCCGTCGTGGGAGCTCGTCGCCGGTAGCCCTCCGGTGAACGGCTAGTCGTTCTGAGGCCACAAAAAGCTTCAGCACATTGCGTAGGTGCTCTAGGAGCTAAGCCCCGCTCGATTTGTCTTCGGTTTCATCGATCCCGACATAGCCCGAGCTCCGGCAGCCGTCGACCTCGTCGCCGATGTCATCTCCGGCCATCTTAGCCTTGGTTCTTTGCGAAAATGAGACTACGGCTGAGTGCTGGTTCGTTTGGTGCTCTGTGCCGTGCAAATGGTCGCCGAAATCGAATTCCCTGTGGTCGCCGGAGCTCACCGCCGGCGAGTTCCACCTCGCCGCCAGTGGATCTGAGCCTCTCTATGCAGCTGACATGTGGGGCCAGCCCCCTGGATAATTAAGTTTAGGTTAATAAAATAATTAATTAATTAAAAACCTAAACAGTCACTCACATGTGGGACCAGCCCTGTTATATACCTAATTAAGTTTAAATTTAACTAAAACTTGGCCAGAGTCACTGACCAGTTGGTACCACTTGTCAGGTTTGACTTTCAACGGCCAGATTGACCTGTTGATGTCATGCTGATGCAATAAAACCTTTTCTGTTTAAAAACAATTCCAGAATATGTCCAAAACTTTGGAAATTCATAGAAAATTGAATATAACTTCAAATTTGACAAATAATATATGTAAAATGCTCAGAAAAATTCAAGGAATCCAATGGTGCTATTTGTAGGCATGAGAAACAAAGTTGTGAAACAACATCAGGTCAAATCAATTAAAAGAATTTGCTAAATTATAATTCAAATGATATTTGAATTATGATTTCAAATCAAGATCACCCAAAAGGTTCTGTTAGTCATCTCAAACCATGCTACATTGCATTTCATGCATCATTTTGTTGCATATGTTAGATATTGATTGATTGTTGATATTCCGGTAGGCTCCACCCCTCCGGATACGACTGATTATCCGACTGACGGATATCACCCCTCTGCTGAGCAACAAGCCAAGCAACCTTTTTGATCATCTCGATAAATCTCATGTTCTCGCTCCTGCTCTTATTTATTGCATTAGGTCAGATGCTTTCAATGCTTTTACCACGTTAGTTGAACCCACTTCCTTTGCATGACCTGTCCTTGTCACAGTAAATAGCTGAACCTTGCAACCTAGCATACCTGGTAGATGATTGAGCCATGATGTGCCTTATCCTGCTATGCATGCTATGCTTAGAGTTGTGTATGGTCTGTCTTCTCGGTGATGAACAGGATCGTGAGAATGTGTTCAGTTAGTAAAGGTTGTGTGTTGAACCTGATTTGGTAAAGGTACCGGTGAAAGGCTATGTAGGAGTACATGGCGGGTTGTTTCATTGGAACCGTCCTTAGGAACTGAGTTCTGTGTATGTAATCCAAGACAAGATACTACCACATGGTAGGCCCTGAAATATGACCCCGCTCGACTTATTAACCTCTTAGTACTCGATCCAGGAGTTGTAAGTAGTTTTTGGTGTTTATAGTCATGCTGGAGGTCGTGCATGGTGCTGACCTTAGGGGTGGGCTATGATGCGGTAGGCAGTGGCGCGGTGTACCAAGTGGCACCTGGATGGTGGGCTTGGGAACCCTGCGCACATCGTTTGGGGCCGTGGCGGAAACCTCGGCCGGACTTCCATGCGGGTTACCCTGAGATAGGCGATAGACCTGGACTAAGTATTAGCGTGGTTAACGGTCATGGCCGACTCCCTCGCTGGGCTTCCGCTTGAAGGTTGCCGAGGTGCATGACGTGCACATGGCGATAAGTGGCGAGAGCCGGTGTGAAGAAGTACACCCCTGCAGGGTTATGATCTATTCGAATAGCCGCGTCCGCGGATATGGACTACTTGGAAACATATGTTGTTCATAGATAACTATAATGGCTACTCATAAAATTGTCAAGATATGTGTGAGTGTCGTGGATGGCATTTCCGTAGGGAGACGGAATGATTCCACGATGGAGTATTGTTGTGGTGTTACTGGACTCGTGTGCGAGAAACATAGTTGTCAAAACTATTTAAAAATGCAAGTTGTCTAGCTAAGAGTCAAATGCTGGCTTTCTGCATGAAACCCCACAACTCCTTGTTGATACATTCCATGAGTAGATAGATTATCCTAAAGTCTTGCTGAGTACTTTTGTACTCACGTTTGCTTAATAAATTGTTGCAGAGGTTGTTAATGACCCTAATGGAGGGTTTTCCCTAGACGTTGACGATGACGAGTAGCTGGTGTCCCAGCTATGATCTTGCCCTAGGTTGGGTCTGTAGATAGTCAGGCCATGTGCCTTTATCTTTCCATCTGCCTATACTCAAATAGTTTTAATCTTCCACTCGCTTGTAAGACTCATGTGTATCTATACATATCGGTATGCCATGCGTACGTGTGTTATACTTGATATGTATGAGGTTCGAATACCTAGTCGTATGCCTTAGTAGCAGTCCTTACAAGGAAATGCCCCTTCGTGATTCCATCGAGCCATGGTAGCTCGCTACTGCTCCGGACACATTAGTTGACCGGAATGTGTCCTTCCTAGCTGCTGTGTATGTCCCTTTGGGAAATGTCACGCGTATGTAATGGAGTCCTTGTAGCTTGCTACGACTCATCTACATTCGCTAATGACCGCCACCTGGTTTGCTGGGTAATGTATCCCTGTCCCTGTACGGAACTGCTGCTTGAGTTTATGACTAGAAATGTCGATCCGGGTTCTTTGACATTGGATTGCTAGCGACACAATTGTATATGCGAGTCAATAGGCGCAAACGGTCCCGGCTATGGTAAGGCTGCAGCCGTGGGGATAACCGTGCATGAGACCGCAAAGAGATGCGATGTGTTACAGGCTGGATTCCTATGGCTTAGGATGGGGGTCCCGACAACAAGTAACAGCAAAGTAGCAAGGAACAGCAGTAGCAGCAGCACAGTAACAGCAGTAGCAACAGTAGTAGCAAAGTGGCCCAATTCCTTTTGTAGCAAGGGACAAGCCTAGACAAAGTAACGTAGCAAGGACCAGTAGTAAAAGACTCATAGGCAGTGGATCAGTGATGGATGAGTGTGACGGATGTGATTCATCATGCAACAACTATAACACCGATCGATATGTAACTAGCTCCCGTTAATCAATCTGATGTAGGCATGTATTTTGTATGTAGTGATACGTGCTTAGGGAAAAGATCTTGCATGACATCTATTGTCCATCCCTCCCGTGGCAGTGGTGTCCTAATGGAAACTACGGGATATAAAGGTTCTCCTTTTAATAAAGAACCAGACCAACGTATTAACACTTGGTGAGTACATGAAATCCTCATACTATGGTCATCCTCGGGAGTGATTCCGGCTATTGTCAATCCGGGGTTGCTGGGTCATAACACATAGTAGGTGACGACAACTTGCAAGATAGGATCTAAAACACACATATATTGGCGACAGCATAATAGGTTCAGATCTGAAATCATGGCACTTGGGCCCTAGTGACAAGCATTAAGCATAGCCAAGTAGTAGCAACATCAATCTAGAACATAGTGGATACTAGGGATCAATCCCCGTCAAAACTAACTCGATTACATGATAGATCTCATCCAACTCATCACCGTCCAGCAAGCCTATGACGAGATTACTCACGAACGATGAAGAGCATCATGGAATTATCGATGGAGGAAGGTTCATGATGACGATGGCGACGATTTCCCCTCTCCGGAGCCCCGAACGGACTCCAGATCTGCCCTCCGGATGAAGAATAGGAGGCGGCGGCGCCTTCGTATCGTAAAACGCGATAAAACCTTCGCTCTAATTTTTTTCCGGGCGAGACGAAAGATATAGAGCTGAGTTTGGGGGCGGTGGTGCCATGTGGGCCCCACAAGCCCTCACGGCGCGGCCTAGGGGGGTGGCTGCGGCCTATGGGCTTGTGGACCACTGGCACAACCCCTCCGGTGGATCTTTGCGCAGGTATTTTTCTTTTATTCCAGAAAAAATCTCCGTAAATTTTTAGGACATTCCGAGAACTTTTATTTCTGCACAAAAACAACACCATTGCAATTCTACTAAAAACAGCGTTTGTCCGGGTTAGTTCCATTCAAATCATGCAAGTTAGAGTCCAAAACAAGGGCAAAAGAGTTTGGAAAAGTAGATACGACGAAGACATATCAACTCCCCAAGCTTAAAGCCTTTCTTGTCCTCAAGCAATTCAGTTGACAAACTAAAAGAGAGAAAAGAAAAACTTTGACGAACTATGTTTGATCTTGTTGTTGCAACTATGTCTAACTCATAACCAGAATTTCAGCATGATCACAAGCAAACCACATAAGCAAATGACATCTAGGTCTCACAGTAAACACATATCAATGGCATAATCAACTAGCGAGCAAATAATAATAACCCTCAAGTGTGAACACTTCAATCAAAACAACATGAAGCAGTGTGAATAGATGGTATCTCGCTAGCTCTTTCTGAGACCGCAAAAAATAAATGCAGAGCACCTTCAAAGACCAAGGCCTGACTAAACATTGTAATTCAAGGCAATGAAGATCCAGTCATAGTCATACTCAACACAGTTAAAAGCAAAGCATAAAAATGACAGAGGTGCTCTCTAATTGGTGCTTTTATAAGAGGAGGATGACTCAACACGAGCATGAAGAGACAGGCCCTTCGCAGAGGGAAGCATTTATTTGCAGAGGTGTCAGAGCTCAAGCTTTGAAAACAGAGATAATATTTTTGGGTGGCATGCTTTTCATTGTCAATGCAATGACTAAGAGTTCTCAACATCTACCATGCTAAACATGCTATACGCGGTTCCCAAATAGAAAAGTAAACTTTTGACTCCCCCACCAGCAATCAATCACACTCCACGGCTAGTCGAATCCTCGGGTACCGTCCATACCAACATCAATCCTGGGGGAGTTTTGTTTGCAATTATCTTTTCGATTTGAGCATGGAACTAGGAATTCCAATTACCGGCCCCTTTCTCGTGAATGATAGTGAATAAACACATATTGAGGATAACATGCCTAGCATGGAAGATACCAATAGCCCCATGTCACCACATGAGCGGTTCGGGCATGCAAAACCGATTATTTCTTGAAGGTTTAGAGAGTGGCACATGCAAATTTACTTGGAACGGCAGGTAGATACCGCAAATAGATAGGTATGGTGGAATCATATGAAACAACTTTGGGTTTATGGAAGTGGATGCACAAGCAGTATTCCCACTTAGTACAAGTGAAGGCTAGCAAAAGACTGAGAAGCAACCAACTAGAGAGCGACAACAGTCATCAAAATGCATTGAGATTAACTAACATTGAGTGCAAGCATGAGTAGGACATAAATCACCATTAACATGAACATCATAGAGGCTATGTTGATTTTGTTTCAACTACATGCATGAACATGCGCCAAGTCAAGCCACTTGAATCATTCAAAGGAGGATACCATCCTATCATACTACAACAGAGTCATCTCAACATTCATGTGGGCATACAAGACAAACCATTATAAGCTCCTAGCTAAGTAAGCATGGCATAAGCAACTGTGATATATAAGTTGTCATTGCAAACATGTTTCTCTCACAACAAAGCTGAATTAGGCATGATGTCATATTTACAAAAACAAAATAGATCGACTTCATACCAGCTTTTCCAGGCTCAGTCACTTCATCATATATCATCATTATTGCCTTTCACTTGCATGACCGAACGATGTGAACAATAATAAGCGTGCTCGTGCATTGGACTACACTGGAATCTGCAGGCAAACACAAAGGAGAAGACAAAGTAATATGACTCTATGAAAGCTAAACAAGTATGCATGCAAGAGCCACTAAAGATTGTAACCAATATCTTCTACCTTGACCCAAAGAAAAAGAAAACTATCTACACGGGAAATCTCCCAACAAGCAAAAGAAGAAAAAGAAAATCTTTTTGGTTTTTCTCAAACTAGATAGACACACGAAAAGAAAACTAGAAATAGAAAATAAACTAGCATGGATGATAAAGTGGCAAAGTGTGAACACCGGCTAACAAAGTGAAAGCATAGGCAAGAATGCAAAGTCGTGAGAACACGTACTCCCCCAAGCTTAGGCTTTTGGACTAAGTTGGTCTACTCCCAAGGATGGTCCTGGCGACACCCAAAATCATAATGGGGGTTATACGGGAGTGTTGCAACCACTGCGTAAATAGCTGCCTCACGGAGACGAGCAGCCTTTGCCTCCCTCTCATACTCCTCTGCCTCTCCTCTGGTTATGTAATATCTCCGTTTTACCTGAAAGTCAAAGAAGACAGAAGCCGGAAGGGTAATATGGAAAACACGCTGCCGGTTAAATATCAAACGGTATTGGAGGGATTCGTCATCCCTCTCAAGGAACTGGTAGCGTGTCAAAGCAACGCGGTCAAGGAAAGCTGTATGGAGCCGGGGATCTCCTTCGCGGATGGGTACTCCAAGAAAATTTTCTCTCCGAGTGGCATAGATCCCACCAAAGAAATCCCCTTCAATAGCATTCTTATTCAGCCTCCTTGCTATTATAGCTCCCATGTTAAAGCTCTTGTCACCCGTCACAGCGCTCTTAAGGATACTAAGGTCGGGTGCGCAGAGGTGACAATGCTCAATCTTGCCATTAATGCATCTGCCTAAGAAGAGGGCAAAAAAATGCAAGGCAGGAAAATGAATACTCCCCATGGTAGCTTGCGTAATGTCTCTAGTTTCTCCAACAGTAATACCAGAGCAAAAATCTCTAACCAAAGATTTAGAAGGATCACTGAGGCTACCCCAAATAGGTATTTTACAAATTCTATTGAAATCCTCTAAATCCATGGTATACGATTTATCATAGAGATCAAACAGTATCGATGTCTCACGTCCAGCTGAAAATTTGAATCTACGAACAAAGAGGTAGTGAGAGCAACATACTGTTCACATTTATCGAAGATGAATTTTTCGAGTTCGACATTGTGAACAAGTGCATCAAACTCATCTTTGAAACCTGCCTCAGTCATAAATTCATCAGAAGACCATTCACATGGTAGTACCTGCGCGTCCCTAGGTTGGTAAGGATCAGGCTCCCGAATCGCAAGACGGGGACCTCTCTTCCTTGAGGAACCACCATGAAAGTTTCTCCTGAACATCTTCCTTTTCTGAAATTTTCAGTGACCCAAAGGAAAGGTGAACAAGGTTCAACTAAACTCGTAGCAACTACTCCCACAAGTGCCGAGAGGCCATATTACGCATCAAAACTACTTGGGACCAGCTAGAATTAGCATGCAAAGCTCAAGAACACGGTCACCAAGGCAGCAAAAATACGCGGAGTATAAGGCACTAGAGCAAAAACTAATTGGACCAATGGAGGAGTCACTTACCAAGGAGTAATTTCCCCAAAATAGTTCGAAGAACGGTGATTTGAGCAAAGAGATCGAAAATCCCAGCAAGAGGAGCAAGAACACGGGTTTGAGCTGCGAAACGATTTTTTCTAGAGGTAGGAGAACCAGATGAGAGCAAGAATGAGTGGAGGTGGTGCCTGTGGGCTCCACAAGCCTAGGTGGCGCGGCCAGGGGGGTGCCCGCGCCCCAAGGGCTTGTGGCCCACTGGTGTGGCCCCCAGACAAACTCTTTTGCTCAGAATTTTTCAATAATTCCAGAAAAAATCATACTAGATTTTTAGGACGTTTGGAGAACTTTGATTTTCGGGGTACTTTTGTACCGGACGCTAAAACAGGAAACAGGGAAAACTAAACTAGACCTATCATTTTTGTTCTAAGCAACTGAAGGTGAAAGCTTGGAACAGTGGTTTGTGACTCCTCAATTCATCCATCTCATGGTCATCGAAAGAAATCTGTCAGTGAGGTTGATCAAGTCTCCTCGACAAACCTTTTCGAATTGCAAAAGAGAACGGAGAATTTTTGAATAGTCACTAGGTCACCTCAATGGGGATGTGTATCTCCCCAACAAGCAAATCATACTTCATCTTGACACGAGGAATAGGGCATTCAAAGCTCCCAATAAGAATCGATGAAGTTTTTTCGATAGCATTGATGCAATGTACTCGATATTGTTTCTTCGGAAAGTACACCGTATGGTCATTACCGTTGGCATGGAAAGTGACATTGCCTTTGTTGCAATCTATAACAGCCCCTGCAGTGTTTAAAAAGGGTCTTACAAGGATGACTACCATGGCATCGTCCTCGGGAATATCCAAGATAACAAAGTCTGTTAAGATAGTGACATTAGCAACCACAAGAGGCACATCCTCACAAATGCCGATAGGGAAAGCAGTTGATTTGTCGGCCATTTGCACAGAGATTTCAGTGGGTGTTAATTTATCTAGTTCAAGTCTACGATAAAGAGAGAGAGGCATAACACTAACACCGGCTGCAAGGTCGCATAAAGCAGTTCTAACGTAGTTGCCTTTAATGGAGCAAGGTATAGTGGGCACACCGGGATCACCTAGTTTCTTAGGAGTTCCACCCTTTAAGGTATAGTTAGCAAGCATGGTGGAAATCTCAACCTCAGGTATCGTCCTCTTATTAGTCACAATACCTTTCATGTACTTAGCATACAAAGACATCTTGAGCATATCCGTCAAACGCATTTGCAGAAAGACAGGTCTAATCATTTCAACAAATCGCTCAAAATCCTCATCATCCTTTTTCTTGGATGGTTTGGGAAGAAAGGGCATAGGTTTCTGAACCCATGGCTCCCTTTCTTTACTATGCTTCCTAGCAGCGAAGTCATTCTTATTGTATCTTCTATTCTTAGGCTCTGGGTTATCAAGATCAATAGGTCCAATCTCCACATCCTTTTCGTTGCTAGGTTGAGCATCATCATGAACATCACTATTGATATTATCATTAGGCTCATGTTCATCACCAGATTGTGTTTCAGCATTAGAGATAGAGGCATCGTTTGGACTCTCTGGTGTATCAGGAATAGGGTTGCTAGCGTGCAGGTTCCTATCATCTTTCTTCTTCTTTCTAGGATGACTAGGTGCATCAGTGCTAACTCCTTGAGAATCTTGTTCAATTCTCTTCGGATGACCCTCAGGATACAAAGATTCCTGGGTCATTCTACCGCCTCTAGTAATGACTCTAACGGAAGTGTCATTCAGCTCATTGAGCAAGTCATTCTGAGCTTTAAGTACTTGTTCTACCTGAGTAGTAACCATAGAGGCATGTTTACTGAGAAGCTTAAGATCATTGACATTTTTGTCCACACAAGCACTTAAAATGCCTAAGCATACGAGCATTCTGTTCCAATTGTCTGCTAACATAATCATTGAAACTCTGTTGTTTGGCAACGAAGTTATCAAATTCATCCAGGCATAAGCTAGCGGGTTTATGAAAAGGAATATCACTCTCATCAAACCTACGCAGAGAATTTACTTCTACTACCTCTATCGGGTTATCGAGACCATGGATCTCTTCGATAGGTGGTAGATTTTTGACATCTTTAGATTTAATGCCTTTCTCTCGCATAGATTTCTTGGCTTCTTGCATATCTTCAGGACTGAGGAATATAATACCTCTTTTCTTCGGAGTTGGCTTAGGAGGTGGTTCGGGAATAGTCCAAGCATTCTCATTGCCCAAGATGTTATTCAGTAGAATCTCAGCTTTTTCTACGGTTCCTTCCCTAAAAACACTACCGGCACAACTATGTAGGTGGTCTTTAGAAGCATTGGTAAGTCCATTATAGAAGATATAAAGTATTTCATTCTGTTCAAGAGGGTGATTAGGCAAAGCATTCAGTAGCTGGATGAGCCTCCCCCAAGCTTGTAAGAGACTCCCTTCTTCAGCTTGAGAAAAGTTGTATATTTCCTGCAAGGCAGCTTGCTTCTTATGGGCAGGGAAATATTTTTCAGAGAAGTAGTAGACCATATCCTGGGGGCTATGCACATAACCAGCAGCAAGAGAAGTGAACCAGGTCTTAGCATCATCCTTTAGCGAGAAAGGAAACATCTTGAGGATATAGTAGTGGCGGATCTTTTCCTCACTAGTGAATAGGGTGGCTATATCGTGCAGTTTGGTAAGATGGGCTACAACCCTTTCAGACTCATAACCATGAAAAGGATCAGATTCGACTAGAGTGATTAACTCAGGGTCGACAGAGAATTCATAATCCTTATCGGTCACAAAGATAGGCGAAGTAGCAAACTTCGGGTCGTATTTCATCCTAGCGTTCAGAGATTTTTCCTTCCACTTGCGCAGTAGTTTCTCAACATCATAGCTATCCTTACACGCAAGAAAATCCTCAGCTATCTCTCCCTCCATAACATAGCGCGTATCAGGCATAACAGGCATAGTCGCAGGTTCTGCTTCAATAGTATCAGCATTTTCAGAAGTATCATCACATCTAGCAGCAACTCTAGCAATTTGTGCATAAAGGGCACCTAGTGGCAAAGCAGTATCCAGCATAGTATCATCAGGCATAGTATCAAGCATAGCATCATCAGGCATCGTATCAAGCATAGCATCATCATGCATAGTATCAAGCATAGCATCATGGGCAGCAGAAGTAGCATCATCAAGCACAGGCGACACATCAAGATTTCTAGAAGGAGGTGAAGTCGCAAACTTACTCAAAACTGAAAGTGAATGAAGTGCAGAGCTAGATGGCAGTTCCTTACCTCTCCTCGTAGTGGAAGGCAGGATTTTAGTTCTTGGATCTTTCGGATTCCTCATAGTGACCAGCAGACGTCAATCCCAAGTGACTCAGAGAATATAGTTGTGCTTCCCCGGCAATGGCGCTAGAAAAAGGTCTTGATAACCCACAAGTATAGGGGATCGCAACAGTTTTCGAGGGTAGAGTATTCAACCCAAATTTGTTGGTTCGCCAAAGGGGAAGCGAAAGAATATTCTCAAGTATTAGCCGCTGAGTTTGTCAGATTCAACCACACCTAAAATATTAGTGTGTGCAAACAAAGTATCAGTAGCAAAGTAGTATGATAGCAACAGTGCTAGAAACGATCTGTTGACGCAGACTATTCCTAACTGTTGTATCAATGGCACTAGTAAGTTGCACGTGGGAGAGTAACTATTCTTCCCCGACAATAGTGTCGGAAAAGATCTTGCAACAAGTAACATCGAAGTAGCAAGGAACAGCAGCAGCAGCAGAGTAACAGCAGTAGCTCCATTAGTAGCAAAGTGGCCCAATCCCTTTTGTAGCAAGGGACAAACCTAGACAAAGTAACATAGCAAGGACTAGTAGTAAAAGTCTCGTAGGCAGTGGATCGGTGATGGATGAGTGTGAGGGATGTGATTCCTCATGTAACAACTATAACACGGAGAGATATGTAACTAGCTCCCGTTCGTCAATCTAATGTAGGCATGTATTCTTTATGTAGTCATACGTGCTTAGGGAAAAGAACTTGCACGACATCTATAGTACATCCCTCCCATCGCAGCGGGGTCGTAATGGAAACTACGGGATATTAAGGTTCTCCTTTTAATAAAGAACCGTACCAACGCATTAACACTTGGTGAATACATGAACTCCTCATACTATGGTAATCTCCGGGAGTGGTTCCGGCTATTGTCACTCCGGGGTTGCCGGGTCATAACACATAGTAGGTGACTACAACTTGCAAGATAGGATCTAAAACACACATATATTGGCGACAACATAATAGGTTCAGATCTGAAATCATGGCACTCGGGCCCTAGTGATAAGCATTAATCATAGCCAAGTAGTAGCAACATCAATCTTGAACATAGTGGATACTAGGGATCAATCCCCATCAAAACTAACTCGATTACATTATAGATCTCATCCAACTCATCACCGTCCAGCAAGCCTATGATGAGCTTACTCACGAACGATGAAGAGCATCATGGAATTGTCGATGGAGGAAGGTTGATGATGACGATGGCGACGATTTACCCTGTCCGGAGCCCCGAACGGACTCCAGATCTGCCCTCCAGATGAAGAACAGGAGGTGGCGGCGCCTCCATATCGTAAAACACGATGAAACCTTCTCTCTGATTTTTTCCGGGCGAGACGGAAGATATAGAGCTGAGTTTTGGGGCGATGGTGCCATGTGGGCCCCACAAGCGCTCACGGCGCGACCTTGGGGGGTGGCCACGACATGTGGGCTTGTGGCCCACTGGCACGCCCCCTCCGGTGGATCTTTGCGCAGGTATTTTTCTTTTATTCCAGAAAAATCTCCGTAAATTTTCAGGACATTCCAATAACTTTTATTTCTGCACAGAAACAACACCATGGCAATTCTGCTGAAAACAACATTAGTCCGGGTTAGTTCCATTCAAATCATGCAAGTTAGAGTCCAAAACAAGGGCAAAAGAGTTCGAAAAAGTAGATACGACGGAGACGTATCACTCCATCACCACTGAAGCAAATCACTTATGCTGACGAAGGTAAAAGCAAGGTATTGGGACTTAGCAAAGTGGCTATCTCCAAGGACACGCACATGGACAAAGTGATGCTTGACGAATCCCTTGGGTTTAATCTCATCTCAGTCTTAATGCTTTGTGATCTTGATATGGTTGTTATCTTTGGAAAATATAGATGTGTAGTCATCATGGAATCTGACAGATCCAAAGTCTTCGAAGGTGTTAGAAGAGGATATTGTACATTGTTGATTTTTCTACAGGTCCTCAACCAGCCACATGCTTACTAGAAAAAACCTCAAAAGGCTGGCTACAGGCATGAGTAATTTGCACACGGTGGCGCAGAAGAAGCATGTCATTGGCCTCGAATCAGTCAAATTACTCAAGGACCACCTCTGCGGTGCTTGTGAGTCTGGAAAAATGACCAGATCCGAACACCCCTCGAAGACCACCATGACTACTACTCGTCCATTTTAATTGCTTCACATGGATCTATTTGGACCTACTCATTATGCCACTCTAACAAATGCAACATATTTATATGGCTTTTTCATAGTTGATGATTATTCCAGATATACTTGGGTGCATATCATTCTGTATAAAACTGAATTGCTGGAAGTCTTCAAACAATTTTCCTCAAGGGACTCGACGAACTTCGGTGTCAAGATCAAACACATCAGGAGTGATAATGGGACATAATTCAAAAACACTGGTCTTGATGCTTATCTTGATTAACTTGGTATTACTCACGAATTATCTGCTCCTTATACTCCTCAACAGAATGGCGTCCTCGAAAGAAAGAACAAGACTTTGGTTGAAATGGCACAGACCATGCTCGAAGAATATCAGAGTCCTCATCGTTTCTGGCCTGAAGCAATCAACACTGCTTGCCACATCATCAACATGGTATATCTTCACAAATTCCTCAATAAAACCTCACATGAACTCCTCACTGACAAGAAACCCAATGTAAGTTATTTCAAAGTCTTCGGTGCAAAATGCTGGATAAGAGATCCTCACCATAGATCAAAATTTGCACCTAAAGCACATGAGGGTTTTATGCTTGGTTCCGGAAAGGACTCGCACACCTACAGAGTCTTCAACACCTATCACAACAAGGTTGTTGAAACTCTAGATGTGCGGTTCGATGAAACTAATGGCTCGCAAAGAGAGCAATTGCCTCCTGATCCAGATAAATTATCTCCCGAGGAAGCAATCAAGTTCAAAGCTACTAAAGACATTGTTCCTACTGAGGAAATTGTTGAAGAAATCATCCCTAGCATCGATGAAATTCAAGAAGATGCTCCTCAGGAAATTGCTCCAGAAAAAATTCCTTAGCCCAAACGAAATCCTCAACCAGCTCATCCGAGGATTGAGAATGAAGTAGAACTTGACAAAATCCTCGATGATATCAACGCACGAGGTCCTCTCACTCGCTCAAAAGCTTCACACTTAGTTAAATTTTGTGGGCATTCTTCTTTTGTGTCTATCACAGAACCTTCAAAAGTTGCCGAGGCTTTCATGGAACCTGAGTGGATTCATGCCATGCAAGACGAACTTCTTCAATTCAAGATGGATCGCGTGTGGGAGCTCTTCAAACGACCAGATCCTCACAAGCACAATATCATCGGCACCAAGTGGATTTTTCAAAACAAGCAAGATGAGGATGGTCAAGTGGTGAGGAATAAGGCACGACTTGTAGCCCAAGGCTAAACACAGGTTGAAGGAATTGATTTCGGTGAAACTTTTGCACCTGTTGCTAGTCTTGAAGCTGTTCGAATTCTACTTGCTTATGCTAATCATCATAACATTACTTTATATCAAATGGATGTGAAAAGTGCATTCCTCAATGGTAAGCTTGATGAAGAAGTATATGTTTCTTAGCCCCCTGGTTTTGAGGATCCGAAGAATCCAGACAAAGTCTTCAGACTCAAAAAGGTACTCTATGGCCTCAAGCAAGCCCCTTGGGCATGGTATGATACATTGAAGGAATTCCTCATGAAGAAAGGCTTCAAACCTGGTTCACTCAATCCAACTCTTTTCACAAAATCCTATGACAATGAACTATTTGTGTGCTACAGTGATGAATTTGCTTACATGATGAGTGAAGAATATTAGATGTGTATGATGGGGGGCTGATATTTTTCTTAGGTCTTCAAATTCGTCAACAACGCAATGGCATCTTCATATCACAGGAGAAATACCTCAAGGATGTTCTGAGGAAATTCGACATGCATGAATGCAAAGGAGCCAAGACTCCCATGCCTACCAACGGCCACCTCTGCACTGACGAAAATGGTAAAGATTTTGATCAGTAGGTATATCGCTCGATGATTGTCTCTTTATTGTATCTATGTGCATCTAGGCCAGATATAATTCTTAGTGTTTGCATGTGTGCTCTTTTTCAAGCAAAACCGAAGGAATCACACCGTAAGACTATGAAGCATATTCTTCGATACTTAGCTCACACACCAACACTAGGATTATGGTCCCAAGGGCTCAAATAGTCATCTCGTAGGATATTCTGACTCTGACTATGCTGGTAACCGTGGGGATCGCAAGTCAACTTCTGGCACTTGTCATTTCCTCGGAAGATCATTAGTCTGCTCGTCCTCAAAGAAGCATAAACAAATTTCTCTCTTCACTGCCAAAGCTAACTACGTTGCTGCTGGATCATGATGTGCTTAATTGCTATGGACGAAGCAAACCCTCAAGGACTATGGCATCAACATGAAGAATGTGCCTATGTACTGTGACAATGAGAGTGCAATCAAGATTGCATAGAACCCAGTGCAACACTCGAAGACTAAGCACATCCAGATTCGTCATCATTTTCTTCGGGACCATGTCCTCAAGGGAAATATCATCATCGACCATGTGAAGACTGACGATCAACTAGCAGATATTTTCACTAAGCCCTTGGACGAGAAAAGATTTTGCAAGTTGAGGTGTGAGCTAAATATCTTAGAGTCTTCAAATGTTTTGTGAAAACATGCACACATACTAACACTCATGAAAAATTGTTGACTTAGATGTGCAACACACGAAGAATCGATTTTCTTCAAACAATGAAGAATATCACTCCTAGTGTGAGGAAATTAATAAAGAATTTGGTTCTGAGGGCCCTACGACAATTGTACGCGGTGCGTGAAATCATCATTATTATACGGCGGGTCACGCCACCACCCAACTTTGAAATTCTTCAAGCTGTTTTTCTTCAAAGTTGAAATTCATCAAACTGATGCTTTGTCACAAAATCCTCAAGTTTTTCAAAATCTTTAAAATCTTCAAAACGCTTGATGACTTTCATTTGCCTATATATATATAGATAGACTGTGATTTCAAAGTTCTCAACATCATTCACTTATAGCTATTTCTTCAAATTTGATATTTCATCTAAGTGAATGTGATCGGACCCTACTCCCCTCTATGCTATACTCACCCAGTCTATTGAATTCTTCATATCCGTTCTATTTGAAACTTGTTCAAAATCCTCACTCTATCCTTGTCAGGTGAGGATTTTGTAACGAAACCCTCAAATCTTCAAAAATGAATTTTATATTGTTACACAATAACTGAACCCCACTTCCCACGGCCAGATAAGCACGATCTCCACCGCTTTTATCTCAGGCTCCACGCGTCGTGTGGAGACGAACATGGAAGGGCAGTTCGGTCCTAAAAATACGCTAGAACAAATTTCCACCTGAGCTATAAATAGGTCCTTACCCCCTCAGTTAAAAACCTTCGTCTACTCTTCATCTCTCCGCTCGAGCTCAAACCTAGCGCCACCGCTAGCAATATCGTCAGCAGTGAGGAACAACTTCACTGCCTCGACCTCGCCGTCGCCGAACTCGCGCCGAAAGTGGAACATCTTCATCCGCCGCCACCGTAGATGTCTTCTGCCGCCAAGTTAGGGCACAACAGACGAGAACCGAACAGCTTCTTACTGTTACTGCCTCTATTCTTCGTGTTTGTCAGATAGGGTAATTAAAATCTTATTTTACTGCCCCTTTTGATCTTCTGTGTCTGTTAGCTCTGGAACCCACTAAAATTCCTCAAACACTTGATGAATTTCACTAAGCCACTAAAATTCTTCATGTGATTCCTCAATTGGGTAAATTCTCGAATCTGCACAACTCTGGAACCCAAGATCAGAATGCTTAGTCAAATTCCTCAACCCACTAGTCAAATTCCTCAACCCACTGGTCAAATTTCTCAAACATCTAAAAATTTAAATTCTTCAAATCTTAGAACGCATATGACCTCTTCAAATTCCACGCATTCTTGAAGAAACTTTTCCAGGGTCATCAGAATCTTCAAGAGTGCAAATTCCTCAGCAAGCATCAGTTGAAGAAAATGGAAGATGACAGAAAGCATAAGGGTGGAAAGAAACTTGAACAGAACACTACAATTGATATCCCTGAGGATATGTAGGTTGATTACTGCACGCCAGAAAAGAACCCATGCAGAAGCGCAAAATAAGGCTTGAGAAAATAGAACGCTGGTGGACTAAGGAGTGTAAGGAATATCGCTATGTCACTCCAAAGTATGCGAAGAAATTCACCCTCAAGCCAGCTTGCAAGAGGCCTCCTCTTGGTAATGAACAGGTTGCACATCCCTCAAGCATCCAAACAGTTGAACATTACCTTGAGGAGAAAGACAAACACTTGTCGAAACTGCAGAGGAAAGCAGAAGCTGCTGTGAAGAAATGCAATGAGGAATCTACTGCTGCCGCTGCAACCACCTCTTTTGCAGCTGAAGCTCCTGGTACAACTATTCCTAAAATGAAGGTTATGCCAAAGAAACCAAAGGCCTCAGTGCCTAAAGAACAATTGCTTCAGAAGGCTGCACCAGCACCAAAACCTTCAACAACACTACATGCCACAAAGCCTGAACAAAAGCATATAGTCAAGCATCGGCCTGCTCATTCTAGCTCCTCTGTGCCATCTACAACGAGCTCTGCGACAAAGTCTTCACGAACACTTTTGAAGACTAAAATGACTGCTGGAAGAGGCATCAGGCCCAGCCCAAGCATAGTCATCAACATCCCTTCTATTTCAGAAGGGAGTGAGGAATACGATGATTAAACTCTTCAGGCTATAATCAGAAACAAGGAGGAATGAGTTGCACAAGCATCAGACAACTCCATTCCTATTGCTATTGACGCCAAGGTTATGCTAGATATCATCAATGTCTGGTATGAAGACCCAAACACTCCCATTGATGATTTGAAGCTTCCTCCTGGTCTCAGCCACATGGTTGCCACATTCATCAATGAGGAAAAGTGGAAAGAGCAGCAAGCCAAGCAGGCAAAGGCTACAAAACTGAAGATGGAGAAATTCCTCAATCAGAATCTCCTCAATCTGACGCGTGAAGCTCTTGTGTCCACCCAGGCTGAACTGAAGACTTTGACTGACAGGTACACAGACCTATCTGATCGTCAAAATCTCAAGGTGAATTTCATCAAATTTGCAACTAATGCAATTGATGAATACAAAAAGAGAGCTGCTCCTCCTGTGAAACAAAATCTGCCCGAGTCCATCTATTCGGTTCAGCTCACTGAAGAAGATGAGGCTGATGAACCGGTTTTTAAGGAAATGACTCAAGATACTCCAGCTGATGAAAATGCTTCAGCTGAGGAAACCGCCAGGACTGAGACTGCACCAGCTCCTGAAGAAAGAATTCCTTCATCTCAACCCCCAAAGGTGAAGAAGATGGTTTCGTGTGCATAGATGTGAAGAAGAAAAAAGGCTGCTGAAAAGGAAGAAAAGAAACATAAATCTTCAATGTCCTCAGAATCATCTGAGGCCAAGCGCCCAAAGGTTACCCCGACAGAATCTTCAAATGCCCCACTAGATGCTACGCCTCTCAATGTAGCTCCATCCTATGGACTTGTTCACTTCGGAATTGACTATGTCATTCCTGAAGAAGATGAGGAAATGAAAGATGTTGAATCTGAAGAAATCATGGATGAGGAAATACAAATTGATGTGATTACTCAATCCTCCATTCCTCAAAGAACATCTGATGATATGGATTGCACCACTCCAGTTTTCCGTGATGATTTTTGGGAAGACACAACCCAAGTACCTCCTACTACTGCTGGAACGGAAATCCTCACAGGGTCTGATGGGAAGACTGTCTGTGATGAATCTGCATAAGGATCAGCTGCTTCAGTTGATGATTTTGTCTCCTCCACCCAGAATATTCCTCAACCTGAGGAAAATCCTCAAGCTAAAGAAAATCCTCAACCTGAGGAAAAAGGTCAAAATGAAGAAAATGCTCCTACACCAAACACCAAAACTGCTATTGTTGTGGTCAACCCAGTAATAGCAATGATAGTACCAGCTATTCAAGAACAGCGGCACAATCTTCAACCAAAGCAAAACTAGCCTTCTTCGAAGAGGCCAAAGTTTCAAAAGGAAGCGTTCTATGAAGAACGAATGTATTTCATCGGCGGCAATCCATATGACAAGCTTCGCATCAGGCACATGAAGTTTTGGACAAGGACTCAACTCAACTACTATGCGTCTGTTCTCTGTGGGAGAAACAAAATATTTCAGCACAAGCATATTCCTCATGTTGACATGGAAGAAATTCCTTGCTTCGCCCCAGTCCTCAATGTTCTTCATGAAGCTGGACTGCTGCCTTTGTGTAATGATATAGGTGATTGGAACAGTGATATAATTCTTCAGTTCTATACTACTTTGCACATCTCTACAGACCCGAAGGATATCAACACTTGGGTGCTGGACTGGATGACTCAGCACACTTACTACAAAGCTCCTGCCACTGAAATACTGCGAGTGCTTCCAGTGTCAACTGCCTCAGAACAAGCAATGCTGATGTATGATGAGCGAGAGCTGCCCAACAAACTGATGGAAGTCCTCATGAAGCCTTTGGCCAAGAATCAACCTCCAAGGACTCGCTTTCTGATTCAAGACTTGAAGTATGAACCATGTACCATCTACAGGCTCCTGTGCAATGTCATCGCTCCGATCAAAGGCCATGATGATGAAGAAGATGTCGTAGGCATCATGAAGAACATCCTCTTCAACATCATCCATGGCATACCAATAAACCTTCATTTGCCAGTAGCCATTTGACATGAGGATTTATGCTCCGTGGATCATGAGGTTCATTAGACGCAGGTCAGGCATCAACTATCATGCCGATTTCAACAATCACATTGGATATGTGCCTCCGATCAGAGTCATCAAGAAGACATTTGAGCCTGTTGAAGGAAAAGGAAAATCGGTCATCGATGAAGGAAATCGGCCATTGATGGCCAGTTTCGTGAAGCAGAATCATATTCTTCATATGATGACACTGCTACTCAGGATCCGCCTAGCCCTGTTGACCCAAGGATAATGACTAACAAAGAACTACTCCTCAGTCTTCATCAGAAGGTCAATCGCAATCACAAATGGGTAAAACGTCAATTCAGCGCCATTGTGAAAACCCTCAACAAGACTCAGAATGCAGTGAAGAAAAATCACTACTATCTTCATGAGGTATTTGATCGTACGTGGGCCACCCTGGCTCATCTGAAGACTTAAGAAGAACTTGATGAATTGGAGTTTACTCAGGACTTCGACTGGTTGTGGCCTCCCAAGAAGAAATTGAAGCCAATTCTAGTTCCTGACCTTGAGGACAGTTCTTTTTCTTCATTCTGCAGTATGGAATCTGATGAAGAACTAGAAGACACTACTACTGGCCCAAGGAAGAAGCCCGTCGCCAGGAATCCTCACGCCACTTCATCATCCAAGAACTGAAAGTCTTCATGGGGTGTTAGTCCTCAGTTTTGTCCCTTTTCGTCACTTGATGACAAAGGGGGAGAAATCTGAGTTAGTCTTCACGCGGGATATATTTTTGGGCTTATGAACTTTATTAAGTTACAAACTCTTGGTTCTTCTGAATTGTTTTTTGTAATGAGTTGTAACTTAAGCCCGATGGTACTCTGACGCTTTTTAACATTTTTCTTCGCATGCTTATTCCTCAAAATATTAATGGACACATACTGAAATTCATCAGGTACCATTTCTCATCATGAATTCTCAAATTCCTCATTTTATATGACAAATGTATGCATGATTTACAAGATACATGGGGAGATCTCCATGATATAAATCATCAATGTGCATCTGCTGTGAAAAGCAAAATTCCTCAAAATATGCACATCTTCAGGGGGAGTTTCTCAGTATCTTGATTTCAAATTCCTCAAACTAAGTATTTACACTTCATATTTTTATCCCCGTTGTAAACTTAACCTAATTGTCATCAACCACCAAAAAGGGGGAGCTTGTAAGTGCATCTAGTCCCTTAGTGATTTTGGTGGTTTTAAGACTTATATGTTAAGTAACTAATGTGTTTATAAGTATACACAGGATCTCTAAGTCCCTGAGGAGTTTGAGTTAGATGATGAATATCGACCCCTAAAAATTTATATCTTCGGCGGAATAAATTGGTCTTCTGCTGAAGAATTCGATCGCGAAGAAATTCTGATGAAATTGATATTCCTCATGAAGATATTGAAGATGAGGAATTCGGTGTGTCCTGAAGAAAAACAATCCGAAGACTTTGAAGTGTGAACATTTATTCTTTCTGTTTCATTTTCTTCACTCTTGGGTCATAGGAACACCGTACTGTTAAAGGGGGTCGAGGTAACACTACAGAATGAATTTCATCATGATGCATAACCCAAGCCTAATCTTACAAAAGCCTCAAGTGAGGAATATGAGAGACATGAGGACTATCACAATTGATGGTCCAGATCGTTGCCGCAATTCGCGCCACATCACCGATCTTATCCACACCAACGGCCATAATGTTTAAGGGCATTTATGTCAAATCATGTCGGGATGCTCGCAGGCTATAAATAGCCCCCCCCCACAACCATTAGCTGGTTGGCTGCTCTGCAAGAAATTGACACTTGTCATCTAGAGCAACCCAAATTCCTTAGAGTCCTCGAGAGAAAATAATCTGTGAGGAAATACCCCGAAAACCAAACCACAAACCTAAAACCAATTGATTGAGCGTCACTTAAGAAGTTGTTCCTGTGTGGAACTGAAGCCTTTTACCTTTGAGGACCGTGCATCCTCCAGATGGTTAGGCGTCATGGTATAGAGCAATCCAGCAGTCAATTGTGGATCGCTGGGTGACCGAGTTTTTGAGGGTTTGGAAGTCTGCCCTGAAGACTTACCATGAGTGTTGGGTCAGGAATGTGTGTCCTTAGCTCAAGGAGAATACGGTAGAGATTGTGTGTCCCAGGACTGTGTGTCCTTTGGTTTCAATACCAAGCCGCTCCAAACAAGACGTACGAGTGTCACAATAGTTGGAACTGGGTCATCAACTAATGTCTTCACTGTGATACGGTTCTATTTCTTCAACTCTCTCAATTCCTCAATATAGTATGTTGAAGACTTTCATTATCCCTGTTTGAAGAATTTGCTAAAGACTTTCTCTGAATTTCCTCAACCTCATATTCTTCACCCTAGTTAATCCTCACCTGCTTACTCTATGCCTGCGTACTGTGCAAACTATTTTTCATAATGCTCATCGAGAAAACTATTGTTGTAATACTTTCCACTCCTGAACCTTTGTTGTTTCCGCTGCAAGTTATTCATCCGTGAGGAATTTCCTCAGTGATGAAATTTTAAAAATCGCCTATTCACCCCCCTCTAGTCAATATAACGCACTTTCAGTCTCATACCTTTCAACAAGGGCATGAGCATAAAATCCCAATTTCATCTCTTGGAACATCTCATATGTTCCATGACGTTTAAAACGTCTTTGGGCCTCAATTCTTAGACGTTAAGCATTACGCACTGAACTATCACGTAGTCATAAAAAAACATGTATGTCAGATGTTCACAACATCCAGAGACGACGCTTGAGGTTCAGCACACCGAGCAGTGCATTAAGGACATAAGCCTTCTGCGCAACAATGAGGATAATACTCAATTTACAGACCCAGTCCGCATAATTTCTACTATCATCTTTCAACTAAATATTCTCTAGGAACATATCAACAATAGTAGAGCTACAACACAAGCTACAACATAATTTCCTAAGACCTTTTGACTATGTTCAAGATAATTGAGTTTTGCTAATCACATTACGAATAACTCCCACTCAAATAGACATCCCTCTAGTCATTTGAGTGGCGCATGATCCAAATCCACTAACTCAAGTCCGATCATCACGTGAGTTGAGTATAGTTTCAGTGGTGAACACTCCATGTTGATCATATCAACTATATGATTCAAGCTCGACCTTTTGGTCTCTTGTGTTCCAAGGCCATGTCTGTACATGCTAGGCTCGTCAAGTTTAACCTGAGTGTTCCGCGTGTGCAACTGTTTTGCACCCGTTGTATGTGAACGTTGAGTCTATCACACCCGATCATCACGTGGTGTCTCGAAACGACGAACTGTCGCAACGATGCGCGGTCGGGGAGAACACAATTTTATCTTGAAATTTTAGTGAAGGATCACATTATAATGCTACCGTCTTCCTAAGCGAAATAAGGTGCATAAAAGGATGAACATCACATGCAAATCGTAAGTGACATGATATGGCCATGCTCTTGTGCTTCTTGATCGCCATCACCAAAGCACCGACGTGATCTTGATCGTCACCGACGCCACACCATGATCTCCATCATCATGACCTCCATCATTGTGCTGCCATCGAGGTTGTCGTCCTATCTATGCTATTACTACTAAAGCTATTACCTAGCCATATAGTAAACGCATCTCCAAGCACAAACGTTAGTTTAAATACAACCCTATGGCTCGTGCAGGTTGCCGTAGCATCGACGTCCAAGTCGATATCTAACGATTACAACATGATCATCTCATACATCCAATATATCATATCTTGTCTTTGTCTGTATCACATCACATGCATACCCTACAAAAACAAGTTAGATGTCCTCTAATTTGTTGTTGCATGTTTTACGTGGCTGCTATGGGTATCTAGTATGATCGCATGTTACTTACGCAAAGCCACAACGGTGATATGCAAATTTCTATTTAACCTTCTCCAAGGACTGCCTCGGTTAAATCCGATTCAACTAAAGTTGAAGCAACAGACACCCACCGGTCATCTTTATGCAACAAGTTGCATGTCAGTCGATGAAACCGGTCTCTCGTAAGCGTACGAGTAAGGTTGGTCCGAGCATTCAATCCAACAATATCGCCGAATCAAGAAAATACTAAGGAGGGTAGCAAATTAAACATCAACGCCTACAAACTCTTTTGTGTTCTGCTCGAGATATCTTCTACGCATGAATCTAGCTCAAGATGCCACTGTTCGGGAACGTTGCATGGGAAACAAAAAAATTCCTACGCACACGCAATACCTATCCATGGTGATGATCATCTACGAGAGGGGAGAGTGAATCTACATACCCTTGTCGATCTCTAAGCGGATGCGTATATAACGAGGTTGATGTAGTGGAACTTCTTCG
Source organism: Hordeum vulgare subsp. vulgare (assembly GCF_904849725.1). Classification (NCBI taxonomy): domain Eukaryota; kingdom Viridiplantae; phylum Streptophyta; class Magnoliopsida; order Poales; family Poaceae; genus Hordeum; species Hordeum vulgare. Next base: position 365,575,015 of record NC_058521.1, read on the forward strand.
CGATCCAAATCGCAGCCCGTCGCGCGATCTTATCATGATCCGTCCCGCGATCCCATCATGATCTATCTCGTTCTAGTGCCGAACGGGCGGCACCTCCGCGTTCAGCACACGTACAACTTGGTGAAGATCCCCGCCTTCTTCATCCAGCAAGAGGGGCGGAGAGGTAGATGAGTTCTCCATCACGGCGGCGTGGTGGTGGAGGAGAAACAGATCTAGAGAGAAGTAGAGGGAGCACGTGGCAATTAGGGTTAGGCCTCTCCTCTAAAACCTATAGTATATATAGGAGGGAGGGAGGGGAGGAGGCAGCCTCAAACCCACAATGTTTGGCCAAAATTGGAGGTGGTGGAGTCCTAATCCAATCCTACTAGGAGTAGGATTCCTCCTCTCCACTTGGAAACCCTTTCCACATTTTCCACCTTGGGTTTTCTTTCCTTCCCACCTCCAATCCGCCTGCGCTTTACTAGAGGCTTCGGCCAGCCCACTAAGGGCTGGTCCACGTCCTTCCACAGCCCATGAGACCGTTTGGGGTGGGTGGGCCCACCTGGTGGACCCCCAGAACCGATTCGTCACTCCCGATACACTACGGGAAATGCTCGAAACTTTTTCGGAGTTCAAAATCCACTTTCCTATATATCAATCTTTACCTCCGGACCATTCTGGAGCTCCTCATGATGTACGGGATCTCATCCGGGACTCCGAACAACTTTCCGTTACCAATAATACCGAAATATCACCGAACCTTAAGTGTGCAGACCCTGTGGGTTCGAGAACTATGCAGACATGACCTGAGACACTCCCCGATCAATAACCAATAGCGGGACCTGGATATCCATATTGGCTCCTACATATTCTACGAAGATCTCTATCGATTGAACCTCTAGGTCAAGGATTCAGTTAATTCCGTATGTTGTTCCCTTTGTCCTTCGGTATGTTACTTGCCCGAGATTCGATCGTCACTATCTCCATACCTAGTTCAATCCCGTTACCTACAAGTCTCTTTACTCGTTTCGTAATACAAGATCCGGTAACTAACTCCTAAGTCACATTGCTTTCAAGGCTTGTTGTGATGTCGTATTGCCGAGTGGACCCCGAGATACCTCTCCTTCACACAGAGTGACAAATTCCAATCTTGATCCATGCCAACCTAACAGTCACCTTTGGAGATACCTGTAGAGCACCTTTATAGTCACCTAGTTACGTTGTGACGTTTGATACACACAAGGTATTCCTCCGGTGTCCGGGAGTTGCATGATCTCATGGTCATACGAATACATACATTGACATGCAGAAAACAGTAGCAATAAACTCACATGGTCATATGCTACGTTTATAGTTTGGGTCTTGTCCATCTAATAATTCTCCTAATGATGTGATCCCATTATCAAGTGACAACACTTGTCTATGGCTAGGAAACCTTAACCATATTTGATCAGCGAGCTAATCAACTAGAGGCTTACTAGGGACAGTGTTTTGTCAATGTATCCACACATGTATTTGAGTTTCCAATCAATACAATTATAGCATGGATAATAAACGATTATCATGTCAAAGGAAATATAATAATAACCAATTTATTATTGCCTCTAGGGAAAATTTCCAATAGCATTGCCTTCACACACTAACGCCGTACCACACAACGCCTACATGAAGATCAAAATGCCCGGACCCAAGGGAGTCCTCATGGTAAATGGAAACACAGAGCGTTCTCACCGTACTGAGGAGCACACAGCCGCTCCAACATCTGAATGTCAACATGACAGCGACACTTCAAGCCACACGTCAGCAACAAAGGCGTAGAGGGGGTGGGGGAACGGGCCCGAGCTCAATCAGACCAGCCGGAAACTTCTACGACTGAGAGGTACATAGGGATACGACTCCCACGCCGCGGCCCAAACACCATCAAAGTATGTCCCTTGACAACACAATTTGATCCTTAAAATTCCATGGGCAGCCGTGGGAGCAACCACCACGGATTATGTAATTGGGTCAACTCAACTATGGTCCAACACACTCCTAGGAAACAAACATAAAGCATCGTAAAGAGCCCAAGCGTCAAGCTTCTCCGTTGTTCAATAGCTTCTCAAGACCCTACACTCAAGGTCCACTTGTTGATAGAAAATTCTTGTAAAGGATAGTACCCCCACCCCTAGCAGGGGCAATAGATATAGTCTAGCCGAACACAGGGCGGACATCAAGTCACGTATACGTCTCCAACGTATCTATAATTTTTGATTGCTCCATGCTGTTATTATCATTCTTGGATGTTTTACAATCATTTTATAGTCATTTTATATCATTTTTTGGTACTAACCTATTGACATAGTGCCCAGTGCTAGTTGTTGTTTTCTGCATGTTTTTACATCACAGGAAATCAATACCAAACGGAGTCGAAATGCAGCGAAACTTTTTATGGAATTTTTTTGGGCGAGAAGACATCCAGTGGGCCAGGAACGCACCTGAGGGGAGCTCTGATGGGAGCACAACCAACCAGGGCGTGCCTGGGGTCCCAGGCGTGCCCCGGTGTGTTGTGCCCTCCTTGTTGGCCTCCCACACTACCTCTTTGCTCTATAAATACCCCAATATTCCAGAAACCCGAAGGAGGGGGACAAAAATCAATTCCAGCCGCCGCAGAGTTGAGAAACACCAGATCCAATCTAGACACCATCACGGAGGGGTTCATCATGTCCATTACCTCCTCTCCGATGATGCCTGAGTAGTTCTTTGTAGACATATGGGTTCGTAGTGAGTAGCTAGATGGCTTGCTCTCTCTCTCTTGATCATCAATATAATGGTCTATTGGAGTTCCATATGATGTAAATCTTTTTGCGGTGTGTTTGTTGGGATCCGATGAACTTTGAGTTTATGATCAGATCTATGTTTTTAGGCATGAAAGTTATTTGAGTGTTCTTTGATCTCTTCTATGCGTGATTGATTATAGCCTCGTATTTCTTCTACGATATTTTGGTTTTGTTTGGCCAACTTGATCTACTTATCTTGCAATGGGAAGATGTGCTTTGTGATGGGTTCGATCTTACGGTGCTTGATCCCATTGACAGAAAGGGAAACGACATGTATGTATCATTGCTATTAAGGATAACAAGATGAAGTCTATTTCTACATAAATAGATTTTGTCTACATCATGTCATCGTTCTTATTGCATTAATCCATTTTCCCATGAACTTAATACACTAGATGCATGCTGGATAGCGATCGATGTGTGGAGTAACAGTAGTAGATGCAGGCAGGAGTCAGTCTACTAATCTTGGACGTGATGCCTATATAATGATCATTGCATGGATATCGTCATGATTATTTGAAGTTCTATCAATTGCCCAACAGTAATTGTTTTCCCACTGTTTGCTATTTTTCTCGAGAGAAGCCACTAGTGAAACCTACGGCCCCCGGGTCTCTTTTCATCATATTTGCCTTTGCGATCTATTTTCCTTTGCTTTTATTTTCACATCTATTAAACCAAAAATACAAAAATACCTTCCTGCAATGTATTTGTTCCGCGATCTATTTGTGCTATCTACCACTTTTACCTCACGTTATTTGCCTATCTTGAGGCGCCGTACCTGAAAGGGATTGACAACCCCTTTAAGACGTCGGGTTGCGAGTATTTGTTATTTGTGTGCAGGTGTTGTTTACATGGTGTGAGGAGGTTCTCCTACTGGTTCGATAACCTTGGTCTCATCACTGAGGGAAATACCTACCGTCGCTATACTGCATCATCCCTTCCTCTTTGGGGAAATATCGACGTAGTTCTAGGAGACATCAGTCACCCATGTAAGGTCGCTCGAAAAGTTGATTTAAAATACTTGTATCGATAGTTACTTGTAACATCTGCCTTTCTGCTACAAGTTATAGAAATTCATCCACACATTAGCTCAAGTACCTTCGTAAACATACACTTTATGCTTATTGGTACTGACACGTCAAAATTACTTTTTACACACGCTAAAGCGCTAGCGATCACAACCCTGGGGCTTGCATGGTAACACCACCCCGATCACTACACCGTCACTTCTTCTTCAACTAAGTGTTCGGTGTCTCAGGATTTGACTTTATACGCATCAGTTCTGAATTATGTCTTGGGTCTACACTTGGATTGCCCCACTCCTGTGCTTACCCCCTAACGCTCCGCTAGTTCGGCTAAAGGGATAAAGGGAGAACCGCTGTGATTGTATTCCCAGCTAGACTGGCTCAAAATACCTCAGTGGATAAAACCGAAAACTGACTGTCATAATAAGCGAGAGCTGGTTCGCAATCTGAGCTCATTTACAAAGTCGATAGAGGCTACTCCGCATCACACGGATGGCTTTGCACTTATTCAATCCTTGCGGTAATTATTTCAATTTCTGGTTTGTTCGATTACCGCAAAATGCTGGGGGCTTGTCACCAACCCCCGCATTCAAAGTTCCTAAGGCTAAACGAAAGCAATAAAGCCACATAGTCGAGTCGCCTTGTTTCCCTCATGCTCTACCGCCCTCGGGCGCCGATACATCGGCTAAGGGTTATAGTGTGGACAATGAAACACCCCAAGTAGTCTCTACATGGGGCCGAAGCCGACGGCTGGTAGCTTTCGTATTAAAATGGCCAAATAGGAATCAAAATAACAAAAAATGTACTTCGCATTGGGCATGCATCTTATCAGATAGATTGCTCTGAGAAACACTAACAAATATTCATTCTAATATTACATGTTTTGGGCTGTGGGACTCGATCGCCCAAGCACCTTCCACAGCGGAGGAGAAATACAGCTCGGGGCACGTATGCTCCTTTCTGAAAGGCAATGGATCAGTGGTCTTCTTAAGGGCCTTTACCCTCGGCAAGTGCACCATTGTCCGTGCAAAGGCCATCCGAGCTCCTTCCATACAAGCAGAACACTTGAAGACTTAAATCCGGTGCGCGACGTCGACCAATTTCTGCACTGATGCAAAGTAACTGCTCGGCAAGGATTGGGTACGCCATAGCCAAACACAGAGATCCTTTATGGTGGGCTCTGCCATCCTATGCAGTTCCATCAGCTACTTCATTTGATAGCTAAGACTGCGGTTGGGGTCGGGAGTTTCAAAATGAGCCCAAAATAGTCGTTGCTTTGCATCCCCGTTGCGGGTCGCAAAATGCTTGGCCGCATCTGCCACACTCTATGGGAGGTTTGTGAAGGCGCCTACGGAACGCCCTATCCGTGTAAGAAAGGCATATCTATTTCCAACAAAGGCACATTGCAGTAAGTACGGCGTATCGGTTGCCATAAGCTTGGCTTGGCACACTTTTTATTCAGAGAACCTCCGCTCCACCCGCTCTGATTCAAGCTCGGCTCACAGTTCGGTGTGACTGGCCACGTGCTCTTGACCTTTCTACTCCAAGGCATCATATTTCGGGATCGCCTCTTGCAGCTCCTACCGGATCTCCATCATCATGGCCTCATGTTTGCTGCTGACGACCTTGAGGGCTTCTACCTCGACAACCGCTTGTTCGGCCGCCACCTTGTGCACAACGGCCTCTCGTTTGTCCTTCTCCACCTTGGCCCTAAGCTTCTCAAACTCTTGGTCTTGAGCTGCAAACAAATTCAAATGCAAAGAGTCAGCTAGCATGGCCAGGACGCTCCTCAAAATTTCTCAATGACGATACAAATCTCTTGAACCAGCTTACCCTACTTCTCGTTGAGTAGACCATTTATGCGGTCAAGCTCTTCATCGAAAACTTTAAGTTTGTGGCTTAGCTCGGCTATTTCCAACGCATTGGCATTGGCAGCCGAGGACACGGCCTGCAGGGTAAATACAACATGTTAGTCAGGTTCCGAATTACGGAGGAAAACATTCGTCAATCAAAATTCTTAAGCGAACATTTTAAACATGTCTTCGGGCTATTTTTTTGTTTTTCCCATGAATTAGTTTTTGAGCCACGGGTGAGGTTTTCTTTCCATCTCACCCATGGCTCACGGGTTGTTATACTCATAAAAGCATATATATATATAACTTTGCAAAATAAAACATACAATGTTACACGGCTTACCTTAAAGCCCGTCAACAAGCCGTTGAAGGCTTCATTCAGTCCGCTGTTGACGGACTGAATACTTTTTAAAACCACACCCATAAGGGTGCGATGTTCTTCAGCTATAGAGGAGTCGCTTATGGCGTCTTCTAGTATGGCTGGCCAACCAACCATAGCATGTTCTGTTTTGGGCGATGCTGGGGGCCGCACAGAAGATGCCGGAGCATGAGGTCCATCGGAAGTTGTCTCCTGGCAATGATCGGAGATAATTTGGTTCTCCCCCCAGGAAGAGGGAACCTGCCCCCTGAGTCTCACCGATCGAGGTATGTATCTCGGCCAAAATCTCCTCGTCCTGGGCGACCGGTGTATTAACACCAGCCAGAACCACTCGGTCCCCGGAGGCTCGTGTATCTTCTTTGGCTGGGACCTCCCGATCCTTGGCACCCGATGTATCCACCTCGACCATCACCACCTCGATAGTGGTCGGCGGGGCTTGATGGGACGTAACCTTGGCTAGCTTGTCCGAGGTCCAGGGAGGGGTCTTGTGGGAAGCATTCCCACTCTCGGCCAGGTCGGGGGGCAGGGAATCCCCCTCCGATACTCGATCTGTTGGAAGATCTCGGACCGGGCTGTGATAGGAAAAAGCTCGGTCCTCATTTTTGATATTTTTTATAACTCTATTAAATTAGGGAGTAGACTCAGTACCTTCGGGCCGGGGTCTTGATCCTAAGTGTTCAGCAAGGAGCTGCCATGTGGACCCCGACCTATTTGTTGGAGTCCGGGCGTGCTCCGAGAAGGGCAGCCTTGCGCTTGCAAGATTTCTTCGGATCTTGTAACACCCCAAAAATTTAGTCATGAGTTTATCTATTTATATTTGTCCATGGTCATTCTAAATTTATATTTTTTGGGTTTTCTAATATTTTCCCATCCATTCTTTGCTTTTTTTAAACTCTGTTCCTAAGTAGGAGTTTTTGAAAAATATTATTTGACTTGAGTGTTTGCCTCAAATATTTTCCGCTTCATTTCCAAATCTAGTGAAGTCCTTTTTATAAATATTTTCTTTTTATTTCCATTTATTCAAAATTGACTTCTTAACTCTTTAAATACCTGATTTGAACTGCAACCATTTAGTAACTTCTTTTCAAAAAATTCACAAAACTTTGTGGATGACCTATGATGCCCGTGGGTCAAATTTATGCAAAAATCTAGCCAAGTGTTGTAGAATAACTGAGTTCATTATCATCATTTTTTCCTGTGGTCCAATCTGGTGCTTTGTACTACAACCCCTAGATATAGTTATTCAAAAATCCTATAAAAATTTGGAGTTGTCAAGGAGTCCCTACAAATCACTTTTATGCAAAAACTCAGTTGTGTGTTTTGGAAAATTTGAACACCACATCCTATTTTCTGTTCTAGACCACTTTTGGAGTTTGCACTGCAACCCTATGTTTTCTACCCCAAAGCTTTTGAAAATTTTACTGCCCATAGATAACCCTACCAAACCCTTAAGTCCAGAGTTTCAGCCCCATTGACATTGTTTTAGATCATGCTACAACCCCACTTTATTTCTATGCAGAATTGTATTATCACAAGACTTGCACTAGGAAGTTCTTGTTTCGCCCAATCTAACTATGCCAATCTAACACGCGCCCCCAACCAGGCGCGCCAAATGTCGGATTTCGGGCTCCGCAAAACCCTAGGGATTTGATCTCAGAGGCGCGCTGAGAGGCTACTCAACAGATTATGTTTTCCAGATTCGCTACGCGTTTGGCAAGGCTAGGAACTCACGCGATGGTGAGGAGAACTCAGAACACAGTACTTTACCTAGGTTGCAAAGTGTAAAACCTGTCTCCTTATTTGTGGATTGCCTCTCATGGAGGTTGATGAATGAGATAGTAGAGTGTTCTTGAGTCTCCGAAGGACAATTGGCTTGGTGTGTTGCTCTAGGGTTACGATGATCCGACCCCCTCCCAGGTATCCTACCCTCTCTATTTATAGTGGAGGCGAGGGTTCTCTTCCCTTAGCAAAGGCGGGAAGGAATCTCACAATGACCAGCTTCGTTGGGAGACAAGGGAACATGCTTCCCCTGTCAAAAGTCGTCTTTGCCTGCAAAGTAACTGTCCGCGCTGCAGGGAATGGCCCGTGGTGACATCTGCCCTTCTGACGGGCAACAACGGCTCCGTTGCACTAGAAGGGAAACCTTTGGGAGATCCCTTTGGGGCCCATGTACGCTCCTGCCGTCTTTGCACCAAAAGGGGGACTACACGGCTCTGCCATCTGCGGGTCGCGTGCCCACCTTCTGCGTGATCCTTGACTCCCGAGGTTGGGCTTTGCCTCGGAATGTCCGCCGCTTCAGAGGGGTCTTGGAGAGGCCCCTGCGGGTCTTGATTCCATTGCTCCTCGTGAGGCCTGGCCCCTCACAAGGGAATTGCTGAGCCTGCTGGTGCTTGATCGATGGAGTGGGCCTGCCCTAGGCCCCAGAAATGCAAGTCTGGGTACCCCCGTTCCCAGGACGCCGATGGTAATATTCTGATATCCCAACATATCCATCTTATTACATGGAACAACCTGCACCTGCAATTAGGAAAACTATAAGAAGGGCTGAGCAAGCGGTAACTTAGCCAAATAATTGTTTGCTAGGATGTGGAGCATTAGATGCTTATTATGGCAATGTTGGGATGCTTGAATTTCAAGTGGTAGGTACCGAGACATAACTATTTAAGAAAGATAACTAGCATAGCATTGATAGCATTGGTATCCAGGGAAATGATCATCTTGCCTGAGATCCTGCATGGAAGAAAAATGAATTCGTGAAGTAGACGAACATGCGTTGTTGAACGAATCCTCACACTATGAAACACTTTCGCAACTCTGGCAATGAGAAGAAAATTCGTAGACAAACAAATGACACAGTAAACACCACAACGTAATCAAGATATGATGACCAAACAAGTATCATGCATGTATGATTTAAATAGGCATGGCATGGCAAGAAGCAACAATCAAACACTAGAAATTAAGTGAAGTTCAATATTCAATGAGTTGCATATGGGGAAAAGTTGACACTCTTCGTCATGGCGACTCCCACCTCCCACCTCCTACACCGGCGACTCCATGGCGATCTGGATTTCTAGCCGGCGTGCATCTCTCTCCCTCCGCTCACCAACTCAGATGAAATCCCACGATCCCATACATGCTTTTTCATGGCCTGCTGTCACACCATGTTTTTACTACCACATTCTTTGTATTGTGAAAATCTGAGCTTGTTTAAACTTTTTCAGAACTAATGATGTGAGTGCCATGATTGTCCTTGTATGCTTGTGTGTGTGATCATGAGATGATGAAAACCTATTTCACAATATTAAATTGTTTCTAAAAACCTTTACTTGTTTCTGATCAAGGTAAAAACCCTACTTTGAGTTGCACTACATGCCCTTGATGGCAAGAGGTGATTCTACCCAAAGTTGGTGATCTGATTTTTAACCTATCTTTATATTCCAAAACCACAAAATAATTATTTTTATAATTATTTCCCTAATTTAATTGCATGTCCATTTCTGAGGCCAGAATTGGTATTCCTACATGGAAAAAATACTTTTCTGCTTTAGCAAATTCTTATTAAATTTGAATATGATCAGAAGGACATATATTTTCCATACATGAGATTTAAACCTTATTTTATATTATAATTATTTGAGTAAATCTGTGGAAGCCATTTCTGTCCGTTTTGACCTTCTGAAATATTTCCAAAGGAAATATTCTCAATAAAATCCTAGAAAATACCAGTGTTATCCCTAAGCCATATTTGGTGTCCACTGATATGTCTCCAACATATCTACAATTTTTGATGGTTCCATGCTATTATCTTGTCAACTTTGGATGTTTTGTATGCATGAATATGCTATTTTATATCTTTTTTGGGACTACCTATTAACTTAGTGCCAAGTGCCAGTTTCTGTTTTTTCCGTGATTTTGACCTTTTTCAGAGTAGAATATTAAACGGAGTTCAAACGGAATAAAACCTACGAAATGATTTCTTCCATAAGAGAAGATACGCAGGAACTTGAGAACCAAGGCAAAGGACCCCGGGGGAGGTCACAAGCCCCCTAGGCGTGGCCTGGGGGGCCGTGCCTAGCAGACTTGTGGGCCCCCCGTGGCTCCTTTGCCCTACTTCTTCCGCCTAAAAATTCTCCAAAAATCTGAAACTACTACATAGAGCCACGAAAATACTTTTCCGCTACCGCAAGCTTCTGTCTCCGCAAGATCCCATCTGGGGACCGTTTTGGTGCCCTGCCAGCGGGGGATTCGGACATGGAGGGCTTCTTCATCAACACCATTGCCTCTTCGATGATGCGTGAGTAGTTCACCACAGACCTTCGGGTCCATAGCTAGTAGCTATATGGATTCTTCTCTCTTTTGGATCTTTAATACAAAGTTCTCCATGATCTTCATGGAGATCTATCCTATGTAATATTGTTTGGCGGTGTGTTTGTCGAGACCCGATGAATTGTGGATTTATGATCAGATTGTCTACGAATATTATTTGAGTCTTCTCTGATCTCTTATATGCATGATTTCGTATCCTTGTAATTCTTGCAATGGGAGAAGTGCTTGGTTTTGGGTTCATACCGTGCGGTGTCCTCACCGAATAACAGAACGGGTAGCGAGGCACGCATCATGTTGTTGCCATCAAGGGTAAAAAGATGGACTTTATATCTATTGCATGAATTTATCCCTCTACATCATGTCATCTTGCTTAAGGAGTTACTCCGTTTCTTATGAACTTAATACACTAGATGCATGCTAGATAGCGCTCGATGTGTAGTAATAGTAGTAGATGCAGAAAGTATCTGTCTACTTGTCTCGGACGTGATGCCTATATGTATGATAATTGCCTTAGATATCATCATGACTTTGCGCGGTTCTATCAATTGCTCGACAGTAATTCGTTCACCCACCGTAATACATGCTATCATGAGAGAAGCCTCTAGTGAACACTATGGCCCCCGGGTCTACTTCACATCATATTTTCAGATCTACACTTTTACTTTGTTGCACTTTCCACCATCAGATCTCACCTTGCAATTAATCGTGAAGGGATTGACAACCCCATTATAGCGTTGGGTGCAAGTTTGCTTCTTTTTGCGCAGGTACTTTCGAAACTTGTCCTGATACTCCTATTGGATTGATACCTTCATTCTCAAACAGAGGGAAATACTTACTGCTACTGTGCTGCATCACCCTTTCCTCTTCAAGGGAAAAACCAACGCAGGCTCAAGAGGTAGCAAGAAGAATTTCTGGCGCCGTTGCCGGGGAGTATCAAGTCAAGCATAGTCTCCCTTCAACGTGTCAATTTCTGGTACATGGACTATTCTAAGTGAAGTTTATCCAAGCAACTGTCGCAAACTCATCTCTTGTATTTACTTTTTTGCCTTTTTCCTGTCGTTTTCCTCTCCCCCACTTCTGAAAAACCAAAATTTACAAAAATATTTGCCTTTTTCGTTCGCCCTTTTCTTTCGCTTGCTTTCTGTTCGCTTGTGTGGGATAGTCAACCTGTCCTTATGGCTAGACCTATCGCTTCGAACGATACTCCCGAGAGCGAAGTTTTCAATTTCAAACAAAATGAGGGAGAAAACTTATAGGATGCTTGGTATAGGATTTGCAATGCTCAGAATAGATCTACTCGAAAGCAATATACTACCGTCCTTTTTCGTAGCTTTTATGTGGGTATTTCCCCTTGGAATAGGTATGTTCTTGACACCATCGTAGGCGGAAATTTCTTGGGAAGCCATACCATTGATTCTTACGGTGCTTTAATAAATTTGGTAGGCTCACCCCCACTCACGGTTAATGGAACTACCTTAACTTTGGAGCATGTAATGCGTAGGTTGGATATCATTGAAAATAAAGTTGCTACGATTGAACTCATTGAAAATTTGGATAAAAAGATCCACAATCAAATCACTCAGTATGGATCCAAGGTCGGAATGCCTTTGAAAAATTTAAAGGAGAGGGAACCCACATTTAATGAAAAACTAGGTCATGATTCGGCTAAAATTGGCAAACTAGAGGATGTCATAACCAACTTGGGTTCCGCTTTTGCCACCGTTTAGGCCACTCCAAAATTTGCCCACAATAAGGCCACCAAGTTTGTTTTTGTTCCTAAAAGTAGTGGTGAACCATCTAGTAAGAGAGATGAATATTTTAAAATGTTGAGTGTTCACCCTACTTATGGTTTGAGCGCCAAAGACAACGATACTTGATTCTATCACGTTATGCCTAGCTAAGGGCGTTAAACAATAGTGCTTGTTGGGAGGCAGCCCAATGAATTTATCTTTGCTTTTTGCTTTCTGTTTTGTTCTATCCACACCATCATAATTCTGCTATGATTGTGTTTTTTGTGTTCCTTTTTGTGTTTGAGCCAAGTAAAACCTTTATGACTAGTTTTGGTGTTGGTTGTTTGATCTTGCTGAAAAAGACAGAAACTTTGCGCTCACGCAATAATTTTTAATTCCTATCCAAAAAGAGCTTTTGAGTTTATTCTTTTTTCTGTTGGTTGATATGCCAATTTCCCTAATTTTCATACTTTTTCAGAATTTTCCAGATACCATAAGTATACGTAGTAAACAGATTGCTACAGACTAGTCTAATTTTGAGAGATACAGTTTTTGTTGTGTTGATATCTTATTTTGATGAAACTATGGATAGTATAGGGGGTACTAGCCACGGAAAAGTGAGAATACAGTAATCTAACATCAATCTAAATAGAAATCAAGTTTACTACAGTACCTAAAGAGTTGGTAGTTTGTTTTCTTATTCCAATGTTATCACGAGTTTCTGTTTAAGTTTTGTGTTGTAAAGTTTTCATGTTTTGGGTGATGTTCTCATGGACAATGGGATAAAGATTGGAAAGAGCTCAAGCTTGGGGATGCCTAAGGCATCCCAAGCCAAATTCAAGGACACCAAAAAGCCTAAGCTTAGGGATGCCCCAGGAAGGCATCCCCTCTTTCGTCTTCAATTCATCGGTAACGTTACTTGGAGCTATATTTTTATTCACCACATGATATGTGTTTTGCTTGGAGCGTCGTGTATTATAGGAGTCTTTTCTTTTTGTTGTGTCACAATCATCCTTGCTGCACACCTTTTGAGAGAGACATGCACTCATCGTGAATTGTCTAGAATACTCATTGAGCTTCACTTATATCTTTTGAGTTAGGCAATTTAGCTCGCATGTGCTTCACTTATATCTTTTGATCTAGATAACTTTGCTCTAGTGCTTCACTTATATATTTTTCGAGCATGGCGGTGTCATATTTTGGAGAAATAAGAACTCTCGATCTTCACTTATATCTTTTTGAGAGTTCTCTCTCTCTGAGTAACTTGGTAGTTGGTGTGTGCCATGAAAGAGTCCTCAAGATGATAGGCATCCAAAGAGGGTATAATACAAACTTCCATATTCATGTGCATTGATTAGTAAAGAGAAGTTTGATTCCTCACAGTTAGTTTTGAGACATGGATTTGGTAATATTATACCTATGATAGTAGGGTGTTGTGAATCTAGAAATACTTGTGTTGAAGTTAGTGATTCCCGTAGCATGCACGTATGGTTAACCGCTATGTTAGGAAGTCGGAGCATAATTGATTTATTGATTGTCATCCTTTGTGTGGCGGTTGGGATCGCGCGATGGTTAACACCTACCAACTCTTCCCCTAGGAGTATGCATTTAGCACTTTGTTTTGATTACTAATAAAACTTTCGCAATAAGTATATGAGTACTTCATGACTAATGTGAGTCCATGGTATAGATGCACTTTCACCTTCCACCATTTCTAACCTCTCTAGTGCCGCGCAACTTTCGCCGGTGCACAAACCCACCATATACCTTCCTCAAAACAGCCACCATACCTACCTATTATGGCAATTTCATAGCCATTCTGAGATATATTTCCATGCAACTCCCACCGTTCCGTCTCATGACATGTGCCGTCACTCTCATGTTGACATTGCATGATCGTAAGATAGCTAGCGAGATGTTTCAACGTCATACGCCAAGCTAGATCGTTCCACATCTCGGTACACTGCAGGAGGCATTTCCTATAGAGTTATCATTGTTCTAAGCCTTGAGCTGTGAGTAAATAAAAGTGTGATGATCATCATTATTACAGCATTGTCTCATGTGAGGAAATAAAAAAAAGAGGCCAAAGGTGCCCACCAAAAAAAAATGAAAAGAGGCCAAAGAGCCCAAACACAAAAAAAGTGAGAGAAAAAGAGAGAAGGGACAATGCTACTATCTTTTTCCACACTTGTGCTTCGAAATAGCATCATGTTCTTCATGATAGAGAGTCTCTTCTTTTGACAATTCCTTATACTAGTGGGAATCTTCATTATATAACTTGGCTTGTATATTCCAATGATGGGCTTCCTCAAAATTGCCCTAGGTCTTCGTGAGCAAGCAAGTTGGGTGCACACCCATTGATACGCCGAGTCGATGTGACCATCTCCTCCTTTTTTCCTCACAACCTCCCCCACACTCTATTCCACCTATTGTGCTATATCCATGGCTCACACTCATGTATTGCGTGAGAGTTGAAAAAGTTTGAGGAAGTAAGAGTGCGAAAACAATTACTTGGCCAATACCGGGGTTGTGCATTATTTAAATTCATTGTGTGGGGATGATGGAGCATAGCCAGACTATATGATTTTGTAGGGATAACTTTCTTTGGCCTTGTTATTTCAAAAGTTCATGATCACTTTGCTAGTATGCTTGAAGTATTATTGTTTTCATGTCAATAGTAAACTATTGTTTTGAATCTTACGGATCTGAACATTCATGTCACAAGAAAGAAGTTACAAAGGACAAATATGTTAGGTTGCATTTCACATCGAAAATCTAGTCTTTATCACTTCCCTACTCGAGGATGAGGATGAGTTAAGCTTGGAGATGCTTGATACGTCTCCAACGTATCTATTATTTTTGATGGTTCCATGCTATTATCTTGTCAATTTGGATGTTTTGTATGCATGAATATGCTATTTTATATCTTTTTTGGGACTAACCTATTGACTCAGTGCCAAGTGCCAGTTTCTGTTTTTTCCGTGTTTTTGACCTTTTTCAGAGGAGAATATTAAACAGAGTCCAAACGGAATAAAACCTACAGAATGATTTTTTCCATAACAGAAGATACGCAGTGAACTTGAGAACCAAGGCAAAGGACCCTGGGGGAGGTCACGAGCCCCCTAGGCGCGCCCTAGGGGGGGGCGCGCCTAGCAGACTTGTGGGCCCCCCGTGGCTCCTTTGCCCTAATTCTTCTGCCTATAAATTCTCCAAAACTCTGAAAGTGCCAGAGAGAGCCACGAAAATACTTTTCCCCCGCCGCAAGCTTCTGTCTCCGCAAGATCCCATCTGGGGACCGTTCTGGTGCCCTGCCGGAGGGGTATTCAGACACGGAGGGCTTCTTCATCAACACCATTGCCTCTCCGATGATGCATGAGTAGTTCACTACAGACCTTCGGGTCCATAGCTAGTAGCTAGATGGCTTCTTCTCTCTCTTGGATCTTCAATACAAAGTTCTCCATGATCTTATTGGAGATCTATCCGATGTAATCTTCTTTTGCGGTGTGTTTGTCGAGATCCGATGAATTGTGGATTTTTGATCGGATTATCTATGAATATTATTAGAGTCTCCTCTGATATCTTATATGCATGATTTCATATCCTTTTAATTCCCTTCGAGTTGTGGGTTTTATTAGGCCAACTTGATCTATAATTCCTGCAATGGGAGAAGTGCTTGGTTTTGGGTTCATACCGAGTGATAGAAGGTGTAGCGAGGCACGCATCGTGTCGTTGTCATCAAGGGTAAAAAGATGGGGTTTATATCTATTTCATGAATTTATCCCTCTACATCATGTGATCTTGCTTAAGGCGTTACTCAGTTTGTTATGAACTTAATACACTAGATGCATGTTGGATAGTGGTCGATGTGTGGAGTAATAGTAGTAGATGCAGAAAGTATCGGTCTACTTGTCGCGGACGTGATGCCTATATGTATGATCATTCCCTTAGATATCATCATGACTTTGCTCGGTTTTATCAATTGCTCGACAGTAATTCGTTCACCCACCGTAATACTTGCTATCATGAGAGAAGCCTCTAGTGAACAGTATGGCCCCCGGGTCTACTTCACATCATATTTTCAGCTCTACACTTTTACTTCGTTGCACTTTCCACCTTCAAAACTCACCTTGCAATTAATCGTGAAGGGATTGACAACCCCTTTATAGCGATGGGTGCAAGTTTGCTTGTTTTTGCGCAGTTACTTTGGAAACTTGTCTTGATACTCCTACTGGATTGATTCCTTGGTTCTCAAACTGAGGGAAATACTTACTGCTACTGTGTTGCATCACCCTTTCCTCTTCAAGGGAAAAACCAACACAAGCTCAAGAGGTAGCATCCACATAAAGTTTCACCTTGATCCAAGGTGATTAAGGACACGAAATAACCCTAAAACTCCTTCTGTCGAGATTGAAGTTAGAGGAACTCTACATAGAAAAGTTTGTCCAATGATGCTGAAACTTTCGAGGAGTGCCTAATACCTCAAATGAGTGTTCCACACCAAAAATAGGATTTGTGGGACTTAGTTTGCCCACACTCTCTTTGGAAGGGACATATCTGGTTAAATTGAAGTGTTTGCAAGTTTACAAAGCTAAACTTGTCAAATGGAGCTCAAAGTTGGTGAAACCCCATGTTTTAGTACCAAACCCAAACCTGTTAAGTTGCAGCACCGGTGGTGGTGTGCAACCCCCTCAAACCACTGTCGAGCACCTTTTGACAGATGGGAAAAAGCCATCTTAGCCACAGCTAAACCCAACCCCTTTGCTCCAAACTCATAGATTAGGTGGCCAGTAACTATATCTAACCCCAGTCAACTGGCCCCTCACTGGTTCAAAGAGGAAAGGCCAAAAACTCCAATTTAAGCTTCAGATCGAAGCGGACAACACCAGTATTTCTAGTCTCCCAAGACCAGCCGAAGCTTCCACGAGTCCCAAACAGCTAGCCACACTCCCAGCCATTGCCAGGACATGCTAGACACGTCCAAAGTGCCTCAGAGCGAACCAGCATGCCGTGGCATGCCAAAACTGCGCTCTGGCGCGCTACAGGAAGCCACCAAGGTGGGGGCGATACTCTCGTCCAGTTCCAACCTCCGCCGAGGTGTCCAACCTCTCCCCCAACAACCCCTTTGTGTCGAGCAACCATCAGGGCTCCTCCTCTCCCGCTCTAGAGCTCGTGCGACGTGTGCCCGCACGCACCAGAAACGACAAAGGTTGCGCGGCCACAGATGCTCGACTCCTCCCTCTCTCCCTCTGCAGCAGATCGTTTTGGGATTCCAAAACGATGTCCCGAGACCGTGGTTTCGACCCCAGCCCTTCTCTGCACCCCCATGTGCGCCACGGTGAGTCACCGGCGCTCCCGAATTGGCTCACCATCGCGGGCCTATTTTGCAGCCCTCCCCCTCGCTCCAGCACCCCTCAGATAGCTTCCCCACGACCACTAGCACCTCCCTAGCCACCCCAGCAAACCAGTAGAGCCCTGGTGCTCGAGATCGACCAAGGCCCTCCGCCTCGGACCTCCGGTCGATCTCCGGCTACACGACAGCTCCTGCACCCCTCGACACACCAAACTGATCCCCTCAAACCCAGGAAGCTTTCCCCCAATTCGCCAAAGCATTTCCGTGTCTCTAGCCACCTCCTCGACCACCTCCCGAAACTCCTCCGTCGTGGCCTCCTCGTCGCCGGTGAACCCCTGCCCCTCCAACATTGTTCCGACCACCAGCAGGTAGGAGACATCATGGCAAACCCATTACAGTCCTTGTTGGGGCTTGAGAGCGTCGGCAGCCTCGCCGGCATGCTCCTCCTCCTCTCTGGCCAGAGGTAGGAGACGACCCCGACAGGTGTGCCCCACGTGTCGGTGGACCAGCCTCCTCCCCCGTGCTGCCCACAGCCACTGACCGAAGGGCCCCGCACGTCAGGTTCAAACCTGATGGCCCCCGCGCTTGGGCAGGTTGTCGGCTTGCCATGGGCCGGCCCAGTTCAAGGCCGAGCTAGGCCACGAACTTAGCCCGTTTTCTTTTATTTTTAAAATCTGATTTCTAAGATTTTACAATAATATATCTCTCCATTGTTATTCTTCTGAAAATATGTAGTATTTAATAATATGATTGGACAAATTTTTCAACAACTATTCTGTTTTACAATAATGAAAAGGACTAAATTGGAAAAGTTTTGCTTCTGTTTGGTTAATTTTAAAAATGTTCCTTCATGAAAATTTGAGGCAAATATTTTTCAAAAAGGTAACTTAGATTTATCAGTAATAAAGAACATTTTTAAAATAGCTTTGTGATCTGTTTCTGTGTGAGCTATTTCTTATTTATTCTTTTATCGACGATAGAAAATCAGTGTGACGAGGGAATCGGAGCGGAAGACCTCGAAGACCCCGGATACCTAGCTGACCAAGGCAAGCAGCCCTTTGACCATGACTGAGCATATGTTATATTGCATGTTAAAATAGCAAGTATTTCCATTGCATATGATCATATGTGCGGGTAAATCATTTGATGTGATGTTACCAATGGCTCCTCCGGAGCACATGTATTGAGCTTGATCCTACCTCTTCGAGGATCATGTTAGTATCATGTTGATAAGTAATATTAGAATAGTATTAGCATGAGCACAATGATGACATAAATCCAAGATTTATGAAAACCCCGTCGGGTGCCACTAATGCCCGAAGGTGATGATGAGTTAGGTGGCCACTTTTGGTGAAGTGGTGCACTGGGTATTTTTGAGTGAGTACGGTTTCGGAAATGGGAATAGATTTATGATGTGTCGATCGTCCCAACCTTACCAGTACGACCACGTTACCCCTTAAGGGACGGGGCCATGTTGATTACTATGGTCGGTGCTAGCAAAGAACCACATTACTAGTGGGGGGAGTGATGTGTGGTCACTCTCATGATGGGGTCATGCCAGGTATGCCGACTATACCATTTATATGAGTTCCAGGCACACCGTTGGTCCCCGCATGGTTGATACTGTCCAGATCGGTGCTGGTAAGACGTACAACATGTGGCTGGGTACCAATCGAGTGGACCTGTTTGTCTAGTATCATCAGGGGAAAGGCATTGATCGGGTACTTACCTCGGGTATGTTATATACCGCGAGTCATGGATGACACAGAAGTTCCCGGATCTCGTGGGTCCAACATACTACCTCTGCAGAGTGTAAAACTATTCGAATAGCCGTGTCCACGGTCAAGGACAGTTGCGTGGTGCTGCTTAAACTACGTCCAGTTGTTTCCGCATAAACGAAGTGTGTGTTAGTGGTGAGAAAAAGGTGTTGTTATGGAAGTACTGATATGACCAAGTTTGGTGACTTGGCATATAGGGTGAGCCCGGATTGGTCAGCCCTCGATAGATATATTGATATCTGTAACCTGTTCTTCAAGAGTAATTCTTTAACTTGATGTATATTCATGATCATTCCACCAAGATAAATTCCACCAAAGATGCATGTTATTGTTATCCTTCATTTTCATTGTTCATGTCATGGGCTGTTTGGGAGTACATTCAAAGTACTCATTGGCTTGCCACTGGTTATGTTATTGACCAGACATGGAGTAACCGGAGTATGGAGATGAGTACGTCTTCAGAGATGCCCCTGCGAACTAGGATGCTTCCAACTCAGAATGCCTATCGGTGTAGGCTTGATGGCATGGGCACCTCTTAGCCCCTTTGAATTCCGCTATTAGATGTATCAATATGATTTGGTCTTAGGCCTTGTTTTTGAACTTGATCATTCGGTCATGTGTTGTAATAACCGGTACTTGGATGTAAGACCCTTTAATTCGGTATCTGTGTTCGATGAGCATTGATCTCTGGGATCACTGAGCACGGCGATCTCGACTCGTAAGTCGGGGTCCCCACACCTACATGGGTGGCTCCATATTGGATCTAGATTTTTCACCTAGTGGGGCTTTTCCGGATGAGGTTTTCTATCATTATGGTTTTTCTGTGCACCCGATGAATCAACGTCGACCTTTCATCAAGGTGGCATCTTTCGGTCGTCATGCTTTCCGTCTCTCAGAGGATTCAGTAGCCGCGGCAATGGAGTGTGCCATTGGGGGTTCGGCCATTGATCTTGTGGTCACTAAAGTCACAGACTCGATTTTCTCCTTCAAGGTTTCTTGCAAGCAAGTTGGTTTTCATATTCTGGCCTTGCGTTCTTATAAGTGTTCTAGTTTTAAGTGTTTCTTTCATCTATGGGGTAATGGTGGACCAAATTGGCATCGGGAATTTTCTTTATGGAAGAAACAGTGTGATGCTTAATGGATCTTAGTTATCCCATCTAAGAGAAGGGAAGCACTAGGTCTGATGCTAATGCATTCTAGACCTGCAAAATCATCTTTTAAATCTAGATCATCTACACGCAAGAAGCTATCTTTCCCAACCCTCCAACAGTATGAGGTTTGCAAAGGTTATAGGTGTCCTGTCACCCAGGATGAGCTTATGACGCTTCAAAATGCTGGCTATTCTGTTCCTCAGCAAGAGCGTGTTATTATGAGTGCACCACCGCCGGTTGAGCTCCGGTGGATGACGGTGACGCCACACATTACCTTCGGGACAGTTTGTCGGCCGATGTCACCCTCCGCATTGCCCAGCATTCAGAATCCTACCAGCGAAACCAACGGGATTTCTTCCTCTCTTCGTGCATATTCTGTTCCACCCTCCCTTTCGGGCAGGATTTCGAATTCTTTCAAACTGTCGTCGATCGAGGGCTTTGACTGTGGGCCTATCACCGCTCAACTTCAACCTAATGGGCCATCAGTGGCCTCATCCTCGAATGGACCGGATATTCCTTCCCCGCAAGAGGCCCATCAGCTATTTGACGATTTTATTAACGACATGGTTCAGGAGATATTTTCTTGCACGATCTGCTCGAATCGTGGGCATCTAGCTCCCAACTGCAGGGCTTTGCCTATATGCTCTTCCTTCGGCAGGGTGGGCCATCCTTCTGCTTTGCCTATTATTGTCTTACATGGAAACATAAGAGCCCCACCACCTCCCCTGTCGCCAATTTCTCGGGTAACTCTCCTGATCTTGGGGAAACCACGCAGCCTGCCAAACAGTTCCTCCCTCTCCCGTCGCACTCATCACCTCCGAGGACTCCATCTAAGCCACCACCATTGACGCCAACTCCTCCTGCTAAACTTCCAGACATGGCCAACTTTGAGCTAGACCCTGAGTGGTATGTCCCTCCGGGCCATCACATCATTGACGGCGACCCCAACCGCCTCCCAAGGACGTTCATCACACCGGCGATCCCCATTGCCCGCACACATTGACAGTTCGTCATCTCAGAGGTGAAGTTTGCCCCGCCTGCTGATCAAGTTGCTCAGGTACGACAGGAGGTTGTTGATCTTCTGCACAACAGGGGCTTCCATGTCCGTTCCGCTCACTTGGATTGAGGGGGTAGGTTTGCTTGAGATTAGAGATGCTGGTGAGAGTTTTGTTGTTGTCCAGATGGTTCCCCTGGACTTGGGGAATGATTCTTTTGTTAGATGCATGAGGCACAATGGGGGCGCAGGGTTTAGAGGCGCTGATGGTTTTCGTCAGGGTTGCTTGATGTTTTTTGTGTACCTTTGGATTGCCGCAACACCAATGACCTTCGTGTTGCAGTAAACACGTTTGGAGATTTACACCATTGGGTCAGTGATGATCCATACCTCGCCCGCTCCATTGTTTTTGCATCTTTCCGAGAATATTTTCTGGTTCCTAGAATTGTCACTTTTTCTGAATATGCTGCTTGGGGTGGAGCGAGGTTTTCTTGGTCTGCACCACTGTTCTTATTGGGTGCAGCCTTTGCAGAACAGATGCCCAACGATGAGGACCGCATGCCCCTCAATGGCAACCCACACCCACTACCAGGTCAACTTGAGCAGGATAATATGCTCTTTCCTTTACAACCCTACCCTTCTCTGCGGTGGAACGATGTGCCGCCACCACCACCAATGCCAGAATCTCTGGTTCGACAAGATGAAGGTGGTTGGGGATGGCAACCTGATGTTCCTGCTACTGAACCCGCTGCACCTAAACAAGATCAGGAGTCCATGGTCATCGAACAACCAACATCTTCTGATTCTGTTCAGGAGATTGTGGTTTTTGATCCCCAGCAAGAAGACGCTAAGGCAGCGGCTGATGATGCTGCCGCAGCTGATCATGCCACTCTCAATGGGGGTTATGCTGCTGAGGAGGAGGATGCTGACGAGGAGGCCCCTGAATTCAATCCCCTAGTGATTGTCCCTTATCAGCAGCCCCTGTTTCTACCTGCTAACCTGATGATTGGAGCGATCCGGTTTGCTTATGGACCTCCGCTGCCACCTATCGTCTCCCGGACAAGGTCTTTTGTTGTGCTCATGGTGGTATTCAGTTCACTGCATGTCCCCCGTCGTCTTTAGATGACTGCGGCCATTCCTATTGTGCTCTCCAAGCGCTCATGGTCTTTTTCTTTAGATGAAGATCGTGCGGAGCCTAGCATTGTGTACAAGGACATCACACCTGCCCCCGTTTCTGAGGTAATACCACCATCTGACAGCATCTTTAAACCAACAGGCACTACATGAATCAGCTTCTTTGTCGTCAACCATTAGAGACGGCAAAGAGGACTCCACCGACGGCATTGATTAATCCACAAACGGCAAAGAGAACACCTGTCGGCAACGATTTTGCGTCAGCTTACGACGACATTGTAGCTTCTTGGTCGTCAGCCTACCCTAAACGAACGGCAAAGCTCTTTGCCGTCAGTATCTGGCACCGAGCAGCCGACAAATAGTTTGAGACGGGAGCCGACACGCGACGCCTTCGTTAGGGCTAACGGAGGTTTTCCTGTCTGCCTCCCTCATCCCCTTTGCAGTCTTCCTCCCTCATCCACTTTGTCGTCTGCCTCGCTCATCCCCTTTGTCGTCTACCTCCCGGGCAGCAAAGGACAAAGAAGCTATATGGCCAGCTGTTGCTGCCCCCCAGGGTGCACAGCTAGGTGCCATGTGGAACCTTTGCCGTTGGCCAGCTGATGGCAAAGCCCTTTGCCATCAGCTGGCAGACGACAAAGAGCCCATATAGCTTCTGTTTTGTTTGTTTTTTATTATTTCACAACACACATATATATATATATATATATATATATATATATATATATTTCACAACACATATATGATATATATTTCACAACACATATATATAGCTAGTTCACCACACATATATGATATACATATAAAGTTCATCAATGTACATCCCATATATCGAAAAAACCAACATACAAAGTTTTACACTGTTCATCCACAGGTACATATACATATAGTTCGACATTGTTCATCAAATCAAATGAAAACTAGAACTAATAAGGCACTCCATGAATGCCAGCTTCCATGCATGTAGTACATCAAATCTGCAAAAATGTGAATAAGAAAGTCAGAAGAATAACAACATATGATGTTTTTGAGCTAACTATGTCATTTTAGAGTAAAACAAGCTAAGTATATAATATTCATGAGCTAACCAAGGTTCTTATGCCATCTTGAGCTTATTATATCATTTTAGAGCTAAATGGGCTAATTATGTCATTGTTGGGGAAAATAAGGTAAGGAGAATATGAAAGAGGAGAAGAAAGAGGAGGAGGAGAAGAAGAAGAAGAAATCAAGAAGAAGGAGAATTAGAAGGAGGAGAAGGTCTTCTCCTCTTTCTCCTTTCTTCTCCTTCTCCTCCTCCTCCTCCTCCTTGTTCTCTTCTTCTTCTTCTTCCTTCTTTTCATTTTTTCTATTTCTTCTCCTCTTGTTGGAGCTAAATTATCTAATTATGTCTTTTTGGAGCTATATGGGCTAATTATGTCATTTTAGAGGAAAACAAGCTAACAATATAATCTTCATGAGCTAACCAAGGTTCTTATGCCATTTTGAGCTAATTATGTCATTGGAGCTAAATGGGCTAATAATCTCATTGTTGGGGAAAATAAGGTAAGGAGAATAAGAAAGAGGAGAAGAAAGAGGAGGAGGAGGAGAATAAGAAGAAATCAAGAATAAGGAGAAGAAGAAGGAGAAGGAGGAGAAGTAGGAGAAGGTCTTCTCCTCCTTCTCCTTCTTCTCCTCCTTCTTCTCCTACTCCTCCTTCTCCTTCTTATTCTCTTCTTCTTCTTCTTCCTTCTTTTCGTTTTTCCTATTTCTTCTCATCTTCTCTTCTTCTTGGAGCTAAATTATCTAAGTATGTCTTTTTGGCGCTAAATGGGCTTATTATGTTATTTTATAGGAAAACATGCTAAGTATATAATATTCATGAGCTAACAAAGTTTCTTATGCCATTTTGAGCTTATTATGTAATTTTGGAGCTAAATTAGTCATTTTAATGAGATAACCAAGGTTATTATGATATTTTTACCTGACTGAGCTAATTATGTCATTTTGGAGGATAATTCGCTAAGTATCTATTTGTTGGGGAAAATAAGGTACGTAGAAGAAGAAAGAGAAGAAGCAAAAAGAGAAGAAGAAGGAGAAGAAAAAGAAGGAGGAGGAGGACGAGGAGGAGATGGAGAAGGAGAAGGAGAAGGAGGAGGAGAAGCAGAATAAAAGAAGAAGAGAAGAAGAAGGAGAAGAAGAAGGAGAAGAAGGAGGAGAGAAGAAGAATGAGAAGAAGAACTTGGGTAAAATGTGTCATTTTGGAGCTAACTATGCTTATTAAGCCATTTTGGAGCTAGCTAAGCTAATTATAGGCCATTTGATAGCTAAGTTTTATAAATAGATCATCTTGGAGCTACGTCAGCCTTATTATATCATTTAGGAGAGAACTTAGCTAAGTATATGTCATTTTTTATTAAATAGGCCATTTTGGAGCAAACTAAGCTAATTATGTCATTTAGGTGCTAGCCAAGCTAATTATATGTCATTTTGGAGCTAACTTGGGTAAAATTTGTCATTTTGGAGCTAACTATGCTTATTAAGCCATTTTAGAGCTAGCTAAGCTAATTATAGGCCATTTAATTGCTAAGTTAGGGGAATAGGTCATCTTGGAGCTACGTAAGCCTTATTATGTCATTTAGGAGAGAACTTAGATAAGTACAGGTCATTTTTTATTAAGTAGGCCATTTTGGAGCTAACTAAGCTAATTATGTCATTTAGGTGGAAGCCTAGCTAACTATAGGTCCTTTCGGAGCTAACTTGGCTAAAATAGGTCATTCCGGAGCAAACTATGCTTATTAACCCACATTGGAGCTAGTTAAGCTAATTATAGGCCATTTAATAGCTAAGTTAGGGGGAATAGGTCATCTTGGAGCTACGTAAGCCCTATTATGTCATTTAGGAGAGAACTTAGCTAAGTATAGGTCATTTTTATTAAATAGGCCATTTTGGAGCTAACTAAGCTAATTATGTCATTTAGGTGGAAGCCTAGCTAACTATAGGTCCTTTCAGAGCTAAGTTGGGTAAAAATAGGTCATTTCAGAGCAAACTATGCTTATTAAGCCATTTTGGAGCTAGCTAAGCTAATTATAGGCCATTTAATAGCTAAGTTAGGGGGAATAGGTCATCTTGGAGGTACATAAGCCTTATTATTTCATTTAGGAGAGAACTTAGCTAAATATTGGTCATTTTTATTAAATAGGCCAGTTTGGAGCTAACTAAGCTAATTATGTCATTTAGGTGGAAGCCTAGCTAACTATAGGTCCTTTCGGAGCTAACTTGGGTAAAATAGGTCATTTCGGAGCAAACTATGCATATTAAGCCATTTTGGAGCTAGCTAAGCTAATTATAGGCCATTTAATACGTAAGTTTGGGGGAATAGGTCATCTTGGATCTACGTAGGCCTTATTATGTCATTTAGGAGAGAACTTAGCTAACTATAGGTCACCTTTTATTAAATAGGTCATTTTGGAGCTAACTAAGCTAATTATGTTATTTAGGTGGAAGCAAAGCTAACTATATGTCGTTTTGGAGCAAACTTGGGTTAAATATATCATTTTAGAGGAGGACGAGAACAAGAAGAAGAAATCAAGAAGAAGGAGAAGAAGGAGGAGGAGAAGGAGGAGAAGGTCCTCCTTCTCCTTCTTCTCCTCCTCCTCCTTCTCCTTCATCTCCTCCTCCTCCTCCTCGTTCTTCTTCTCTTCTTCTTCTTCTTCCTTCTTTTCATTTTTCCTATTTATTCTCCTCTTCTCCTCTTCTTGGAGCTAAATTATCTAATAATGAACTAGAGAAAACTTACCGTCGTGGTCATCCAGGAGGAGAAACACGAGGGTTGCTCGCGGCGGCTTCGTTTGGAGACTGTTGCCTTGGAGATGTGTCGTGCGATGCCGCTCGGGAGTTATTCTGCAGAAAATATATTTTGCAATGTCTCAGTTAGCATGATGACACTCAATTGTTAATACAAGGTTATAATCACCACTGAAATGAAACTCACCGTGCCAATCGTAGAGAAGACGGGCATCGACAAAGGGACTTGACCGTTCTTCTCGCACATACTCTGATCAGTCGGTCGTATTAGTTAGTAATGAAACAGGCATTACACATGATTTGGCTAATGTGAAAAGAAACTTACCAGAAAAAGCTCGTACAGGGCCCGTTGACCCGCGTCATTCCGGGCCCTCTCCTCCTCAATCAATCGTGCCATGGTTCGGTCCCTCTCCTGAAGAGCAGCGTGGCTTGCCAATCTCTCTTTCTCAAGAGCAGCCTGGTTTGCCGCTCTCTCTTTCTGAAGAGCAGCCTGCAACACCATTCCTCGTTACCATAGTAATGATCGATGGTCACACACATAATGAAATGGATGAAAGTTTTCTGAGTCCGTACAAGTAACCTCGATGGTAAGATCGACTGGTCGTGGACGAGGCGTTATCTCAAGATAGGAGCTTGACTGTCGCTCCTTGATCTCCGATAGAGTGAGTGGACAACGTATTATCCCATCTCCAATGGCTATCGAGACATGGGGCCTCCCACCAGTAGATATCATCACGAGCTCTAGATCCAAAGGTTCCTGACTAGGGTTAAAGTCCTCCCCTTTCCTAGCCTTCCGCGTGTCCCTATATGTCACGAGCTTGTGGTGGGATGATACGTTGGTGAAGTTATTTGGACCATCCAAGTCAGACTCAGAGAATGCCTTCGCCTTATTGTAGGAGGCACTATGGGCCATGCCATAAAGGTCGTACAAGTGTGGCATCTCTGTCTTATTGTGATGCGCCTAAAAGAGAGGATCAAAGTATTAGTAAGGGGCTCAATCTAGCATGAAGAATGAATTGCATGAATCATGAAGCAAACCACATACTCAGTTTCGTCCGAACAGAGGTAAGTTGGCGCTGCCTTGATGGTGTGGCACACCAACCATTTGGCCACGTTGATCCTTCGCAATGTCGTGGACGGCTCGCCAGTTCCCTGTGCATCACTCATTCATCAACGCCTCCCAACAATCCATATTATCCGCACACCATCTCGGGGGCACCTGTAAGTTATTCGAAAGAATTTTGAGTGCTACACCTATGAATCAAATCAAGAAAACTACATAGAAGGCCTTAAAAATAGGTAATTACCTTCATGTACTTCTCCTTCTTCAGATACTTTCCACGACACTCCTTCTTCTGCATCTTAATACCACGCGTGGAGTAGTAGTCTCGAATAGCCTGCGACCGAGCCTCGTGGCGTAGGTTCTGTAATAACCGCCTACAGTCGGCCTCGAGATCCTTGGCCGCCTCCTCCTCATATCCCTCCTCACACCTATAGAAGGTCTGCAATCAAACGAGACAACACCGATTAGTACAATAATTAGCTATATTGCTAATTTTAGATTGTGTAAAAGGATAATTTACCCAAAAGCTCTTGATCACCATCTCGGCCCTCACGAGGCACAAAACACCATCTATAATTTCCTCCGGCGGGGCCTGCGCAGCCTGGTAGTGCTCCTAGTAAAATCCTTGTGTAGGAACCTGGCCCTCACCAGGCAACGTGACAAACCCCGGAAAATTTGTCCGGCAAAGCATACCAAGGACGTTGTTCGGCTTGCGGACTCCACGAGGGTGTTCCCATCCCCTGCAGTATGATAAGGTCAACACATTAGATATTTGAAGAAACTTGAAGGCAAAAGCTAAAAAAGAGTAAATGTACATACCTATCCCCTTCAGGCTTAATCACCGGCCTCTGCTCGCGGGTAGCCGGCACGACCAGGAGACGTGTACTACCACGCTTGTACACGGTGACCCCGTCCACCTGCACGTCGCCCTCACTATCCGTAAACTCATCCCCGCCATGAAAAGAACAGCCACCCGGACCCTCGGTCCAATCCGGCACCTCGTTGCAATCCGGCACCTCGGTCCAATCTGAACAGGCACCCCATCCGGACCTCTCCACGTCGGCCGAAGCGTGTGTGGCAGGAGTCTCCTAGGACGTAGCCTGAGGAACCGAAGTCTCATGGGCCGAAGGCACCTCGACCCGAGGCTGATCCTGCACCAGAGTCTCATGGGCCGAATGCCCGTCCACCCGAGGCTCCTGGACCGGAGTCCCCGTACCCTCCGCCTCAAACGGGTCCACCATAGTAGTCCTGTGCTCGGGTGAATGAGCTGGTGGTGGTGGCGAGGAGGGTGCAACAGTCCGCCTACCTCTTCCGCGGCCACCACCTCTCCCTCTAACCTCCCCCTTCTTCCCTACCCGACCAGCACCTTTCCTAGTGGGCAATGCCACCGACGAAGAAGCACCCACGGGTGGTGTCGTTAGACTGTCTTCCAAGGCATCTACGGAGAGATAGGGGTGGAATGGAAGTACCACCCCTCGTGCGATCCGCCAAAGAAGAACCCGTCGAGCGATCTGGACCCGCGCCCACCATCTTTCAACACCCGGTGACCTGCCATGATGAAGATTAAAATAAACTAGTACAATATAAAAAAATTGAATAATTGACATGAATAATAATATGTACATATATAATTGAAGTTGTGAATCTTAGAAACTAATAATCATCATCACTAAAATCTGCCAAGAAACTAAAATCTGCTATCAGTAGTATCCATTAACTATTCACAATGATTACATCATAACTTTTTGTACTGGAGCATGTGTATCAGTAAAATATTTATGTCAATGTTGTGATTTTTTTTATTTTCTTCATCTCTATTGGATGGTATTAGTTGCACATTTATACCTAGAGCGGAGGTTGCATCTCGATTGGGTTTATAAGTCATGCATGAGGTTTAGGACTTTGATTTAACTAATAAAACATATATAATATGCATCACAAATTATATGGTTAGAGTCATCATTTCACGACGAATCTAAAAATATATTTTTATAAAATATAACATATGTTTCCCTAGTCAAATTGCTGACCTAAAAACACGTTCCCGCTTTATAAACCCAACTAGAGGGCTCCCTTGAGATTGAATCGCCCTCCCTCCAGGACTGCTAAAATATTTTTTACTACTAGTCTCAAAGTCCAATCTTGTCATTTTTAGCTCAGCCTAATACGTATTTGCACTTCTAAGGCAGCTCAGCCCCCCCTCCATTGTTTTTCTAGATTCGCCAGTGATCTCAATACCTTTGCCATAATTTTTTAAACAAGCGACAAGTTATAATTCCTACAATTGTTTTTTAGTAACCACCTATATGCAGCTAGGGTGCATATATATATATATAGTTGATCCCTGCAATACTATATATATATAGTTGATGCTTGCAATACTATTTTTATTTGTCTCAATATGAACACATGTCACTTGACCATACATACCACCAACACTACTTATATTTCACTCAACATGCATGGACAATGCTACATACTATACTTTATAAACATTTTACAACAAGTTATAATCAAGTTCAATAAAGCAAATGTATTTACATTTTTCGATCTCATATTCATATTCCGGATAACCAAATCACAACAAAATATATATACTGCAAGCAATTCCAAGAACATTTTGAGTGTCATTTTTGGAATGTTGGAATGAAAATTTCTTTACAGATCCGTATATAAGGGTGGGGGTGTGGGGGCTCACCGGCAAGGGCGGTTGTGGCGTCGTGGGAGGTGGGGCCGGGGGTGTTGGGGCGGCGGGGCGGCACCGGGGGTGTTGGGGCTGCGAGGGGGCACAAGGGGCGGTGGGCAGGTGGCACAGGGGGGCTATGGGGCACCGGGGCGGCGTCGGGGGTGGTGTGGTGGCGGCGGCGGGGCTGTGGGGTACCGGGGTGGCGACGGGGGCGGCAGGGGCAGCGGCGTGACGGTGGTGGCGGCGGTGGGCGTCGGGGGAAGAGTGGAAGAGAAGAAGAGAAGGAGGGACGAATGTTAGACAATAGTGAGAGAGAGAGAGAGGGACGGGATGGGGGCGGGACGGCCGTTACATAATACTAAGGCTTTGTCGTGTGCTGGCGGACGACAAAGGGTCTAGACTCTTTGTCGTCTGCCTCTGGACTCTTTGCCGCCCGCTAGCAGACGGCAAAGGAGGGACTGTAGTTTGACCTAACATTCCCTCGACCAGCTGGGCCTAGTCCAAAGCTTTTCCGTCTGTGGCTGACGGCAAAGAAGTGACTGATGGCAAAGACATTCTATGCCATCAGCCAGTTCTTTGCCATCAGCTTTGTGGCAGTGGATGGCAAAGACACTCTTTGCCATCATCCAGCAGACGTCAAAGATTTGGCAGACAACAAAAAACTGAATTCCAGTAGTGAGGGGATCTTTTCTCTTTTGAGTCTCCAGCTATCACGAAGAAGGGGCCCCGCAAGATGCACTAGAGGATCGATCAAGCGGGATGGTTTCAAGCATGTACTGCAGGAACTTCCGATGCATGTGCTCAAGAAGAGCAAGCCGAGAGCTAAACCCATGCATGACCCGGAGGTTCAGGCAGCACCGCCATCAGCTAACGAGGAGTTTGTCCCACCAGAGACTCCCGTTCGAGTAATCCAAGCCGTTGCCCAAAGCCTTGGCATTACCCCTGAGAAGCTCTCCGAGGATCGACTTATGGAAGATCCTTCTATCTCCAAGCCCCCACCTAATGATGATTAGACAAGGGTCTATGTATCTATGTTTTTCTTGTTGTTCCGTTTATCATGCTACTGCTTGTTGTGTGACACAGCTCTCTAAACTTTGGTTGTGTGGGTTATTATGTAACTGCGCTTTTGTTATTTCACCTCGTTGCTATGGATAGTTGATCTACAAGAAGTTGGCGTGTTCTTTGTTGGAATGTGCTTGGCTTAAATTCCGACTCTCGACCAAGGGAAGTTCGAAACAAAATAGATGAAAGCTTGGCTACAGTTGTTTGTCTTCAGGAAACCAAAATGCAGCATATTGATTTTCGGACTATTCGAAGTTTTTGCCCTAGAAGATTTGATCAATTTGCTTACACTCCATCGCGTGGTGCCTCTAGTGGATTGATCACCCTATGGAATTCCTCTATTTGAACATGCACCTTGATTGAATCCCAGCCTTTTGGTTTACTTGTGTCATTAACCTCAAATCACACTTTTTAAGCTTGGACTCCGGTCAGTCTCTATGGTCCTTGCCAGGGTGAGGCTAGGGACCAGTTCGTCAGCTGGCTGTACAATCTTAATATCCCTGCCAATGACAATTGGCTGCTGCTTGGATATTTTAACTTTATTCGCTCACCTTCTAATAGAAATCTCCCTGGTGTTGATGTGAATGATATGTTCGTCTTTAATGGGATCATTGGTCATCTCGGTCTATTAGAATTGCCCCTCAAAGGAAGATCTTTCACTTTCTCCAATATGCAAGACTCACCTCTACTGGAACAATTGGACTGGTTCTTCACTTCTGCCAATTGGATATCATCCTACCCATTGACACAGGTTCTACCTTTAGCCAAATCTGCATCTCATCATGTTCCCTGTGTGGTGACATTCAACACTTCCATCCCCAAATGTAACCTCTTTTGATTTGAAATTATTGGGTGGAGATGGATGGGTTTATGGACTGTGTACATTATTCTTGAAAGATACCTTCCAGGAATGGTCACATCACTGCCATCATCATGGATAAGTTTAAGCACCTAAGGCAGGCTCTGAGGAGATGGCAGAATAGTCTCTCACAGCTCAAAGCACTCATTGATAAGTGCAATAAAGTGGTGCTCTGTCTGGATGATCTTGAGGAGCTCAGACCCCTGTTCAGACCTGAAGCCAATTTTAGAGTTATTGTAAAACTACACCTAGATCGCCTACTGCATTTGCAGTTCATCTACTAGAAAAAGAGAGCTACCATCAGATTCATCAAGGTTGGAGAAGAGAATACTAAGTTTTTCCATGCCATGGCTACAGAAAGATAAAGAGGAAACTCCATTTCATCTCTTAAATTGACAGATGGGTGTGTTATAACTGATCATGAGTAGATTGCTGGATGTTTTTGGACCTCCTTCAACAACAGGATGGGATCCTCTCTAGGAATTATTTGGCTTTCAATCTTCAGTAACTTATTCATAGGGTAGAAGGGCTTGATGTCCTTACATTACCTTTTACCAAGGAAAAAATGAATATGGCTGTCAAAGAAATGCCCATTGATAAGGCTCCTGGTCCAGATGGTTTCAATGGACTTTCCTTCAAAAAATGCTGGCATATTATTTGTTCTAAATTTTACCAGCTTGCAGCTGACTTTCATGCAGGGATTGCAAAACTGGAAAATATGAAATCATCCAACATTACTTTGGTGCCCAAAAAAGGTTCTGCTGAGCAAGTTGGTGACTTCAGACCTATCTCCCTCACTCGTATGGGGCTTAAATTCCTATCCAAAATGGTTGCCAATAGACTGCAGTTACAAATCATGAAATGCATACATAAGAATCAGTATGGTTTCATCAAGTCCAGAACTATACAAGATTGTGTTGGATGGACACTGGAATACCTACACCAATGCCACCACTCCAAAAAAACCATTCTCATCATCAAAATTGATTTTGAAAAGGACTTTGGCTCTATGGAACATGAGTTCATTTTCCAGACTCTTAGGCACAAAGGTTTTAATGATAAGTGGATATTATGGGTGCAGCAGTTGCTCACTTTTGGCTCTTCCTCTGTTCTTCTCAATGGAGTTTCTGGTAAAAAATTTATGTGCAAGAAGGGAGTCAGGCAGGAGGATCCCATGCCCCTCTCCTTTTTGCCATTGCTGCAGATTTTCTCCAAACCTTGGTAAATCAATTGTTGGAGGATGGCCTCATCCAGCTGCTAATACCCTGTCATGACAAAGACTTTCCAATAGTCCAATCTGCACATGACACTCTTATCATTTTTCCTGCTATGGAGTCTCAGCTACTAGAATTCAAAAATATGCTTCAGGTTTTCTCCCAATCCACTGGTCTCCAAGTGAACTATCACAAGTCTGCTATGTTACCTATCAACATTGATCAGGGAGAACTTCAGAGACTTGCTGCCTCTATTGGTTGCAAGGTAGGATCATTACCTTTCACCTATCTTGGTTTTCCTATTGGGACAACCAAACCCAGGATTATTGATCTAATGACCTTTGTAGATAGTATGGAAAGGAGACTCTCCGCTAGCTCCTCTTTCCTGGCACAGGGGGGATGCTTGTAGAATCTCAACTCAGCTTTGTCCTATGTTCCCATCTTTTTCCTCTGCAGTTTGGATATACCACCAGGGATCCTTAAGCAGTTGGAAAGGATACAAAGACAATGTCTCTGGAGAAAGAATTTCCAAGACCATGCCCCTTACCTTGCAGCCTGGGACTTAGTGTGCTGGCCAAAAATGAAGGGTGGTTTGGGGATTATGAATATGTCTGTCTAGAATGAGGCTCTGTTGCTTAAACATGTGGATAAATTCTTGAATAAAGTTGATGTACCCTGGGTTGATTTAATACGGAACACCTATTATCACAAAATAGTTGCCCAGGGTACATCCCTTTGTGGATCTTTCTGGTGGAAGGACATCTGTAAGAGGATGGACAACTTCAGAGCTGTCAGCTATGTCCAGCCAAACAGAGGAGACACCTTCCTTTTTTGGTCTGATTCCTGGGCACTAGGCGATTCTACCAGGCATCTAGCTCTTCGGTTCCAACGTTTGTTCTCCTTTGTTATTGACACTTTCCGCACTGCTGAGGAGGTTTTCCAAGCTTTCTAGACAAATAACATGATCAACATGTTTCACTACCTCTCTCTGACAGGGCCCACCAGGAGTTCGAATGAGTCACCTACTTACGCCAAAGTCTTGATAGAGATCCACCTTGGAATGATATTTGGCTCTGGAGTAGTGACTGTAAAGCTTACTCTACTAAGAAGTACTACCTCCATGTCCATGTGCCCATTGTTCCCAACCCTTTGGTTTGTTGGATTTGGAAGAGTTGCTGCACCATGAAGATCAAGATGTTTGCCTGGATGCTCATCATGGACAGGCTCAATACCCAGGATATACTTGAACGACATCACTGGAATTTCTCTGATTCAAACCCATGTGTTCTTTGTCATGCTAGGGTCAAAGAGTTTAGGGATCATCTCTTTTTCAACTACCTTTTCAGCATCAGGGTTTGGAACTACCTTCAGATCAACTGGCAGTGTACTTCCATGTGGACCACCTCATTGGCAGCAAGGAAAGATTTTCAGCATCCTTTTTTCTCTGAAGTAGTGTTCACTTCCTTGCTGGAACATTTGGAAAGTTCGAAATGCAAGGATTTTCAACAATGAGCGTACCAGGTTTAGTAAATGGAAGTCTAGCTTCAATCATGACATCTTCATTTTAACTCATATGATTAAGGCTTGATTTAGGGATGATCGTCTTAAGTGGATCTCCTTTCTACCTCCTTGAGGTTTGTATCTCTCCCCCCATCCCCATTGTATATCCTAATCCTCTAATGTACATATACTCTCTTTTTACTGGAATAAAAGAAAAGGCTATGGGGTGATTCCCTACAATAGCTGGTCAAAAAATGAGTGGCATATGGATGAAAATCCACGTTCGAACCATTTAGTTCTCTCTCGTTTATTTACACGGCAAGTTTAAATGTTGTTAACCACGGAAATAGGTTAAGCATAACCAAAATACATCATTTAGTCATTTTAAATGAGGTCGGAAACAACATATAACATTTCTAAACCGACCCCATATGAATAATATGAATTTCATCTTGTCTTAACTAACCATGTTTTATATTTATTAAGCCAGAAAATAAAGTGCACCATGTTATTCTACACGTTTTTCTAAGCAAGTTTCATATGTCGATCATTTAATTCGAAGGTAAGGTTAATTATGAATTAAACCATTTTAGCATGGAAATTATGCAAATTTAATCAATCAACAAGTTTAAGTTTTTCTAATGCATATGAGAGTTTTATATTATTAATCTTCACCAATATATGAACATTTTTCATATATAACGTTTTTACATGTGATGCATAGTTGATGAGTTATTATATGCGAAGTAGAGGGTAGTTTTCTATGAAACTGCAATTCCCTAGATAATTGACAAATTTGCAATAGGAAAAAATACTTCATGGGCTGAATCTCTCATACGGGCTGAAAAAATTGAGCGTTGGATAGCACGTGTCGCACTTGGCGACATATAGTAAGGGGGGAGCTCACCTCGCGGGTCTAGCCCATGACTGTGGCGAGTTTGCAGCAGCGAGGCTTAGGCTGGACTGATGCAAACCTTAATGTGTGCTGAACCTTGGGGTCGCAATGGGGGAGGCCCACGGATGGCGCAGAGGAGGTGGCCCAAGCGGGTGCGGGGCGAGCTGGACGAGGCTTGGCCGGCCTTGTAGGTCCTACAGGCGAGGCGAGGTACTAGCTGTATCATCTCCCTCATCCTGCACCAAGCAAGTGGGGAGGACGACGACAACAATCGTTCAAGATGGCCAGAGAAGGTAGATGGGGGCCAGATGCGGTCGGGGGACGGGTCGTTGTGGCCGGATTTAGGATGGAGAGGAGTGGATTGGGGCGACGTTAGACTCCGACGGTTGTGTTCGAGGTCGTCAATGGGGCCTCTTTACATATGTTCAAGGGAAAGAGACACAGAGAGATCTAAGAGATACAATGGTGTATGGAGAGAAGGAGAAGAGAGACGATGAGCTCTCGCAACCTAGCTGCAATAGCAATGGTTCTCCGACGAGCTACGTGTTGCCTGCGCTTGTAGGTGGAGACAGGGAGCTCGATAGAGAGAGTTGCGGGCGGCGGTGATCGGGCCTAGGTGAGTCGCACTTTGGCTCGGGAGGGCCTTGTCTTAGAGGTGGGTGGCTACTCGGATTGGGGATGCGCAGAAATCAAGGACGGATGTCTAGGGTTCCATTTTATGCAGGGTAGGCGTGCTTAAATAGGAAAGGCGATTAGGGTTAGTTGTTTTTGTCCGTTTTCGGACCCTCCGATCGCGATCTAACAACTCTAGTCGCGGGGTTCGTCTACGTTGGGCTAGATGGTTTGTGTAGAGTTGTTGGGGTGAGATGAGAGGGGATATTTGTAGCCTGGAACTAGTTTTAAAACTGAAATGTCCGATGGATAAACTGGCTATAGTGACACTATAGGTTTAACTGTTCGGTTATCAAACGACCTCTGAATGCGAAGAAATTTGGTAGATGGTCTACATATAATAAATTAATACCACACGCCAAGTTTCAACCTATTTTGAGAATTTATTATAGGCACTTTAAAAAATAAATATTTGAGAGATGCCACGAGCGCTTGTGAGTGTGGTTGGTCAATGACTAGAACTGGGAGCTCCTGCAACTATGAGCAGATGTGAGTTTTCAAAATGATGATGATGGAGTGCTAATTAATTGCAATGATATGAATTAATGATGAACGCGACAACCAAATGAATAACACATCAAAACTCAAAATAAATGGATGGCATGCGAAACATCGGTCTCGGGCTGTTAAATAGAATGAGTTGCTCGGGCAATAATTTGGTCTACCAGTTCCAACTGATGTGATAGTTGTATGTATGGTTTGGAGCGGCTAGGTATTTAAAGCGAAGAACACACAGTCCTTACTGTATTCTCCTTGAGCTAGAGTCACACAGACTCCGCCAAATCAGTGATGGTAAGTTGATATGTATCCAATGTATCTATTTTTTTTCTTATTATATTATCACTCTAGGATACTTTATATTCACTTATATGTTGTCTTATATCATTTTGAGTACTAACCTATTAACTTAGTGCATAGTGCTAGTTGTGATATTTCATGTGGATTTTCGGCTTTTCAGGAAATGAGTACCAAATGAAGTCCAAACGCTACAGAACTTGTGGACGATTTTTTCTGGAAACAATAAGACCTGGAAGCTTCAGAGGGAGGCCGGATGCCGCACGAGGCAACGCCAAGGAAATAGGGCGTGCCCTGGGGTTAGGGCGTGCCTTGTTACTTTGGACCACGTCGTGGCTCCGTCTGACCTAACTTTGCCTGTGTAAGTTCTTTAAAATTCGGAAAACACCACAGAGTCACCCGAAACACTTTTTATGCCACCACAACTATCTGTTCTGTCGTGATCCCATCTGGAGCCCCACTGAAGGGGGGCTAATAATGAAGGGCATCTACATCAAGCTTGCTGCTCCCATGATGTTTTCTGAGTATTCTACCATAGACCTACGAGTCCATAGCTAGCACTATATGTGGCCATGGGCAACCAGACCCGGATGGCCCGACCTCACCCAGCCGGAAAATCTCGGGCCTGGCCGGGCCTAAACTTTCCATCGGGACGGGATCAAGCCAATCCATGCTCGGCCTTGAGGAATGCAGATTTTAAGCCATGGTCCGGCCGGGCCGACCAGGTCCAGTCGGGCTTTTTCGGGATTGGGCCTAATATTTAGGTCCGACAGTCGGGTCGGGCCGGGCTTGGGCCTTGGTTTTCAGCACCGGTTTTTTGGCCCGGCACCGCCCTAACTATGCCCATCTCTCTCTGTTTGATCTTCGATACAAATTAACCACAATTATAGCAATGATCTATTACATGTAATCCTCTATGAGGTGTGTTTATTGGGATCCAATGAATTGTGGGTTTATGATCAGATTATTAATGAATACAAATTGAGTCTACAATGAATTCTTTTATGCATGATTATTATAGCTTCGTATATCTCCGATCTATTGATTTGGTTTGGCCAACTAGATTGATTTGTCGAAAGTGTGGGTGGTGCGTTGTGATGGGTTTAATCTTGCGGTGTTCAATCCGAGTGAAAGAAAGGAACATGGCATGTATTTGTATTTCTTCCATTAAGAATAAAACGACGGGGTATATTCATAGTAATTGAGTTTACTTTGTCGATATCATGTCATTTTGCTCCAAACTACTCTGCTTCATACTTAATACTCTAGATGCATGCTCAATAACAGTCAATGAGTGGAGTAATAGTAATAGATGCATGCAGGATTCAGAATACTTTGTTATGGGTGTGATGCCTATATATATGATCTGTGCCGTGAATAAATATTTCATAACTATGCACTATTCTATCAATTGCCCAACAGTAATTTGTCTACCCACTTTATGCTATCTTCAAGAGAGAAGCCTCTAGCCAAAACTATGCCCCCAGGTCTACGCAAAATATATTTTTGAAACCCTAAAAATATTGCTTCCATTTATCTTTTATTTTATTATATTTTATATTTGTACTATCTATCTATAAGTATTTAATCCTAGAGAGTACCTAGTTCAACGGCCTTGACAACCCTCTTGCCCGCGTTCTGTGCAAGTATTTGGTTTTGTTTGTGTAGGTGCTGATGACAAGAGTTTGCGTGATTCTCATGTTGTCTCGAGAACCTTGCTTCTCATTGAGGGAATACTTACCTCTACTTCTTGTGTCTCCTCTCCTCTTCGGGGAAAAGCCGAATGCAATTTACATCTAGCAGGAAGAATTTCTGGCACCGTTGCCAGGGAGACATCATCAAATTCTTATCAGGTTCCTTCATGCAAATTGTCATTCACTTATTCTACTTTTTATTTGCATTTATATTTGTTTGCCTAAAATATCAAAAAATATTATCTTTGCGAGTTTACTTGTTTTCTTCCTTTACTTGCTAGTTTAGTTATTTCGCTTGTTAGTTTCCTTGTTTCATCACTATGTCTCAGGATAATGCCAAGTTCTGTGACTTTTTCAATACAAATAACAATGATTTTATTAGTACTCCTATACCACCCACCAATAGTGCGGAGTTCTAACATATTAATGTTGCATTATTAAATCTTGATATGAAAGAACAATTTTCTGGAAGTCCTAATGAGGATCCCGCTTCGCATATCAATACTTTCATTGAATTATGTGATATGCAAAAGAAAACGGACATGGATAATGACGTAATGAAATTTAAATTACTAGCAAAAGGGCCCATGCGTTGCAACGGGAGAAAGAAATACCACACGGCACACACTCTTAATTTATAAAAAATGTCTATAATTTGAGAATTTATAGTTACAATACAAATAAAGATGGTCTTATCCTACAAAAATGCAGTTCAAAATTTCATAGGTCTTCTATTTTAACACGGCTTGCATGTAGATTTAATACGTACAAAGAATCAGTCAAGTGACCTTCAGTTTCATCTCTAATCCTGATTTTGTTGACGTGTTCATTCCCAACCTGGATGAGTACCGGTATGAAAGAAAGATGAATAATGACTTATTTATTAAGATTGCACCCTAGATAGTATTTTTATTAATCGTTTAACAGATAATATAATATCATATTTAAATTCTACATATTTTTCTAATCAAATTCCATGTATAATATGTTAAATTTGGAGTTACGGTTTAAAAGATATGAGTATTTAAAAAAATATTTAATATATACTACGAGTTTAATGTCATAAACAGTAAGGGCTTTTTTTGTAAAATCACCTCGGTGGGTTTTCCGACGGAAGCGATAGCCTCTTTATTATTAGGTAAAGATTTCCTTTTTCACTAAAATACAAAGCTAAAGCTTGGTTTTCATCTTTACCTCGTAATAGTATTGGAACATGGGATAAGTGTAAAGATCCTTTTATTTCCAAGTATTTTCCCTCCTGCTAGGATTATCTCTCTTAGAAATAAACTTATGCAATTTAAACAACATGGGAAATAAAATGTTGCGCAAGCTTGGGATAGAATGAAATTGATGATTAGGAATGGTCCTATGCATGGTTTGAGTTTATGGATGATTATACAAATTTTCTATGCGGAGTAAAGTTCATTACTAGAAATCCTCTAGATTGTCCTACATGTGATACCTTTATGGAAGTTACATTTGGAGAGGGTACAAAACTTCTCGACATTGTCATGACAAATTATTATCATTGGCAGACCAAACGAGCTCCGACACGTAAGACGGTAAATTATGTTGAAGAAATTGCCACTTTGAGTGATAAAATGGATGCTCTTATGAATATGGTGTTGGAGATATGCCCTAGAGGCAATCATGTATGATCGTATTGCCTATGTGTTTATTGATAAATATAGTTTTTGGACATTATCAATGACGTGTATTAACAAGTAAATGATTTGTTTGTGAGACTATGCATTGTATGATGAGTGTCCTAAATGGTCCCTACTCGGAAGGGTTGTGTGGACGCGCAACCAGTCAGACAACCGTATGACACGGTGAATGGTCTGGTCTCACGAACCATGTAGCATCGGATGCTACCCAGATAAAATGGACTTAGAAGGATCTAGTCGGATTCGACGTAGTCGGATCGGAGTCGAGATAAGGCCTGAGTTGGACAGACCCAACTATGAGATGCAGCGATATGTCATTTGTGAGTATCTTGTACAACATACATTCTATGTCCTAAGACCTGAGCTGGCACATATACTCCGGATGGTGACAACCTCATTTGGGCCAACCAAACACTGACCAGGTAGTTACAAAGGTAGGATTCGGGCTTGGCCACACCCATGCCGTGAGACATGGTCGAGTGATACTTGTGATCTACATTGGGTTTACTATGAAGAGGAGAAATTAATTGTCGCATAATATGGGTAAGTATTTCCATCAGTTATGAAACCACAATTTATCTAAGCAATAGGAATATCAGTCCTCACCCGTCTTCAACGGTTGCACACAAAAGAGCAAACAACTTGCATACAACGCGGGCAAGAGGGTTGTCAATCCCCTTGATCTCGTTATTTGCAAGCGAGCGAGGTATGTAGATAATTGTAAATAATAGTAACTTGAAAAATAAAATAAAAGAAAAATTATAAAAACAAGGAAATTATAAGTTTTCTCAACATATAAGTGACTAGAGGAAGGGGCCATAGTGTTCTCTAGTGGCATCTCTCATGAAATCAACATATGGTGGGTAAATAAATAACATTTGGGCAATTGATAGAATAGCAGAAATGTATGCGATTTGCATGGCAATGACCATGTGTATGTAGGCATCTTGTCCATAAGCAAATAGGCCGACTCCTGTGTGCACCTACTACTATTAGTCCACTTCAAGAATGCTTCTATACTTTCCTCTCTACTATTAAGTTCATGACATACAAATTAATGCTTGGAGAACGATGACATGATGTAGACAAAGAAAATCAAGCAATATAAATGAGTACCATTGTTTCATCCTTAGTGGAAACAACACAAAGATGCAACTTGTCCCCTTCTATAACTTGGATATAGAAACTCGCGAGGTTGAACCCACTACAACGCACCCCTCTCACTCAAGAAATACCAAACTACTTGGTTAAAGCAATTCAATAGACCGGAGAGAATTATGAAGCTATGATGATCATCCAAATAAGAATCATAAAGCTTAGAGAAGACTCAAATACTTTTCATGAATAATCTGAAAATGAAACAACAATTCATTGGATCCCAACAAACACACTATAGAAAAGTATTACATCAGATAGATCAAAGCGACGCGATAATTGTTATATTGAAGATCAAGAGAGAGAGAGATCCATCTAGGTACTAACTACGGACCCATAGGGATGTGATAAAATACTAAAACATCATCACGAGGATAGCAAGGTTGATGAATAGGCCCTCCGTGATCGATCTCCCCTCCCGCAGAGTGCCTGAACGGTGATCTAGATGAGATCGTCATGAAACACAAACTTACAATGGCGGAAAAGGTGTTTCCCTCTTATATTTATGTTTGTTGGAATATATGTGAATTTATAGGCCAGAGATTGGAGGAAGTGGGGCCACTACGGAGGAACAAGACATCGGGGCGCGTTGATCCCCCTAGTCGCGCCTTGTTGGCTTGTTCCTCCTTCATGTGGCTTTCTGCCTCTTCCTGAAGCTTCCTGGTCTTCTTTTGGTCCAAAAAAGGTCATAAAAATGTTTTTGGGCAATTGGACTTCATTTGGTACAGTAAACCTGAAAATTAAAAAACACGCAGAAAATGGCAAAGGGTAGTCAG
The DNA here is from genome assembly GCF_904849725.1 of Hordeum vulgare subsp. vulgare. NCBI lineage: Eukaryota > Viridiplantae > Streptophyta > Magnoliopsida > Poales > Poaceae > Hordeum > Hordeum vulgare. The sequence goes on from NC_058521.1 coordinate 365,617,354, forward strand.
CACACGGTCAATAGGTTAGAGCTCAAAAATAATATATATTGGTGAATTATGACCCAAAAAGTATCCTAGGATGACAATATATCAATAGGGGAAAATCACAAATTAATTTTTTTTATTGTTCCATCCTATTATATTATAATCCTAGGATACTTTTTGGGTCATAATTTACCAATTTATATTATTTTTGAGCACTAACCTATTGACCCAGTGCCGAGTGCTAGTTTTCATTTTCTTCGTTTCTTTTTACTTTTCACGTTTGTAGTACCAAACAAAGTCCAATTACCCGAAAAAATTAAGATTTTTTCTGGACCAAAAGAAAACCTAGAAACTTCGGGAGAAGGACGAAAGCCACATGAGGGAGGCACAAGCCAACAAGGCGCAGCCATGGAGGTCAGATCACCTTGGTGGCTTGTCCCTCCCTGGTGGCCCCTCTACCTCTATTCTCTGGCCTATAAATTCACATATATTCCAAAAGCCCTAAATATCATAGAGAAACACCATTTCAAACTCCGCAAGTCTATGTTCTAGGGTCATCCCATCTGGAGCTCCATTCCGACACCCTACTAAAAGGGGGATCGATCACGGAGGGCATGTTCATCAACCTTGCTGCCATCATGATGATGTGTGAATAGTTCACCACATACCTACGGGTCCATAGTTAGTACCTAGATTGTTATCTCTTTCTTTCTTGAACTTCAATACAATCATCATCACATCTGCAGTTTGATCTATCCGATGTAAATCCTATGTATGGTGTGTTTATTGGGATCCGATGAATTGTGGTTTTATCTTTAGATTATTCATGAAAAGTATTTGAGTCTAATACGAAATTATTATGATTCTAATTTGCATTATCATCATAGCTTCATAATTATTGTCGAACTATTGAATTGCTTTGGCCAAGTAGTTTGATATTTCTTTAGTGAGAGGGGTGTATTGTAGTGGGATTAACCTGACGAGTTTCTATATCCCAGTGGAAGAAGGGGACAAGTTTCTTGTTTGTGTTGTTGCCAATAAGGACAAAATGATGCGGTTTATTCATATTGATTGAGTTTACTTTGTTTACATCATGTCATCCTTCTCCAAGCATTACTTTATTTGTCATGAACTTAATATATAGAGAGGCAAGCCTATAAGTGGGGTAATAGTAGTAGGTGCAGGCAGTAGTTAGACTATTTGCTAATGGATATGATATCTATATACACATAATTATTGTCGTGAAAATTGCATAACTCTCCACTTTTCTGTCAATTGCCCAACAATTATTTGTGTACCCACCATATGTTTCTTTAATGAGAGATGCGACTAGAGAAGACTATGTCCCTCGGGTCTATTCACTTATAAATTCACAAAACTTATATTATCCTTGCTTTTATTATTTGTCTTTATTTTATATTTTGCAATTTACTATCATCTATACACCTCACTCGCTTGCAAATAACTAAGATTAAGGGGATTGACAACCCTCTTGCCCGCGTTGGGTGCAAGTTGTTTGCTTTTTGTGTGAAGCCACTAAAGACGGTTGAGGATGGATATTCCTATTGGTTTGATAAACCTCTGTTTCTTAATTGAGGGAAATACTTACCAGTATTGTGTTGTAATTACCCATTCCTCTTCACATAAAACCCAATGCAGATGACAAGTATCAGGATTTCTGGCGCTGTTGTCGAGGAATATCATCACCAACTAACAAGTCACTTCACACAAATTATCATTCACTTGTTCTTATTTTTATTTTCTATTATAATTTGCTTGCTTCTTTGCTCTCTAGTTTACTTGTTCTCCTTCTTACTTTGCTTGTTCGGTCACCAGGTGTCAAGGTACTACTAAGTTATTTCCTTTTCACTAAGAGATTGAGCTAAGGCCACTAGTGTGGAGGCTTCTCATATTAATGCTGCATTGCTGAATATTTTCATGAAAGAACAATTTTTGGAAGTCCTAATGAGGATCCCCCTTGTCATCTTAATAAATTTGTTGAACTTTGTGATATGCAAAATAAAAAGTACATGGATAATGATATTGTGAAATTAAAGTTATTTCCTTTTCACTAAGAGATTGAGCTAAGGCTTGGTTTTCATCTTTACCACGTAATAATATTGACACATGGGATAAGTGTAAAGATGCTTTTATTGCCAAGTATTTTCCTCCTGCTAAGATTATCTCGCTTAGAAATAAAATAACGAATTTTAAAGAAAATAATCATGAACATGTCGCACAAGTTTGGGAGAGCATGAAATTAATGATTAGATATTGCCCTACTCATGGTTTAAACTTGTGGATGATTATCCAAAACTTCTATGCTGGACTAAACTTTGTATCTAGAAATCTCCTAGATTGTGTCATAGGTGGTACCTTCATGGAGGTGATCATAGGAGAGGCCACCAAACTTCTCGACAACATCATGTCGAACTATTCCCTATGGAAATCCGAAAGAGCTCCAACTGGTGAGTAGGTAAATTTTGTTGAGGAGATCGCAACCTTGAGTGAAAAAATGGATGGTCTTATGAATTTGGTTGATAATAAAAAATGACCGTGTTGATGAAACTGACTTTCCCTTGTCTACTTTTATTGAGAAAAATGATAATGCCATTGATGTGAATTTTATCTTGCGAAATAGTTTTAACAATACTACCTATAGGGGTAATTTCAATGTGACGCCATATCCTGGTAATCCCTGTAGTGGTTATGGCAATTCTTGTGATAATAATTATTAAAATGCTTCTACCAATAATAATAAGTTCTCCTTTGATCTTTAAAACAACATTAAAGAATTCATTAATTCTCAAAAAGTTTTCAGTACTATGGTTGAGGAAAAGTTGCATAGGATCGATACTTTGGCTAAAAACATGGATAAAATTGCTCTTGATGTAGAAACTCTTAAAATTAAAGCTTCGCCATCCACGCATGATTTTAATGAGACTATTAAATATATCCAAAAATTCATCAATTAAAGCAACGAGAGGACCGCTAAGTTGAAAGCTAAGTGGGAATTCCTAGAAAAATCTCTCCTACTCAGTTTCTAACGAAGCTATGATATGGGTAATTATCCTATGGAATCATTATTTACTTATATGAATAAAAATGATAAAGGGACTGTAGATGATTCAACTTTAGCTAGAGAATGTCCCATTTGCTTTGAGGGTGATGATTCTAATGCTAAGACTGGAAAAAGTGGGTTTGGAGAGGCAAAAACTTTAGCTAGTGAAGTTCCCACTATCTTGGATTACAAGGACTATAATTATGGAACTTTATCTTTAGTATAATGTATTTCCTTGCTACAAACCATTATTAGCTCACCCCATTCTTATGAACAAAACAAGGCTTTCACGAATCATATAGTAGAAGCAATGATAAAAGCTTATGATGAGAAACATGAACTTGAAGTTTCTATTCCTAGAAAATTTCATGATGAGTGGGAACCTACTATCAAAATAAATATGAATGCAATGCTTTGTGTGACCTTGGTGGTACTGTTTCAAATATACCTAAATCCCTTTGTGATTGGGTTGGTCTCACTAATATTCAAGAGTGTTCCCTAAAGTTGCATCTTCTGGATTATACCATTAAGAAACCATTAGGTAGAATTAATGATGTTATCATTATTGCAAATAAAATTATGTGCCTCTAGATTTCATTATGCTTGATATTGATTGCAATCCTACTTGTCCTATAATACTTGGAAGACCTTTCCTACAAACTGTAGGTGCAATTATTGATATGGAAGAGGGAAACACAAGGTTCTAATTTCCATTAAAGAAAGGGATGGAACACTTCCCTAGAAAGAGAATCAAACCTCACTATGAATCCATAATGAGGGCTACTTATGGGTTTAGTGTCAAAGATGACAAGACTTGATCATATGCATTATGCCTAGCTAGGGGCATAAAACAATAGCGCTTGTTGGAAGTCAACCCAATAGTTATCTTATTTTTTTGTTTTTAGTTTTGGTTTTGGTGTGATAGCATGATTATTGACTCTGTAATGACTGTGTTTTGATGTTTAAACTAGTGTTTGTTCCAAGTAAATCCCTTGGGATGACTTGTATGATAAGTAGAATTGAAACGGTGCAAAAAACAGAAACTTTGGCGTCCAGTATAGAATTTCTCTAATTTTACTGAAATGTATTTTTAAGCTGAATTTCTAACACAATATTTCAGTATAAAATCTTCACGTGTTACTAATGTTTCATAATTTTTTGGAGTTACAAAATTATAGGTTCTTTGCAGACCATTACACACTGTTCTGTTTTAGACAGATTCTATTTTTTGTTTGCATAGTTTCTTGTTTTGGTGATGCTATGGATTGTATCAGGGGGTATAAGCCATGGAGATTTAGAATACGGTACCTATTATGAAATAATTAAATATGAATCAATTTTCAGTAGTACCTAAGTATTTTATATCTTGCTTATACTAAAAGATCTCATGAAGTTTTGTTGAGTTTTGTGTGATTGAAGTTTTCAAGTTTTGGGTGTTATCGCAATGGACAAAGGAATAAGGAGCGACAAGAGCCTAAGCTTTGGGGTTCCCAATACACCCCAAGATAATATTATAGGAATACTCAAGTGCCTAAGCTCGGGGATGCACCGGAAGGCATCCCTTCGTTCGTCCCAACCCATCAGTATGTCACTTGGAGCTACATTTTTATTCGTCACATGATATGAGTTTTGCTTGGAGCATCATTTGATTTTGTTTGATTTTCATTTTTATTTTTGCACAATCATCATTTGCTGCAAATGCCAACTTGAGAGGGACATTCATTCATCATGATTTGTTAGAATACTCTATTTGCTTCACTTATATCTTTTGAGCTCAGCTGTTGCTCTAGTACTTCGCTTATATCTTTTTGAGAACGGTGGTGTATAGATTTTATACAAATATTTGCAATCTAGTTCTTCACTTCTATTTTTTTGGGACTTAATGAACAGTAATAGTAATTTGCGTGGGTCATAAATGTGTCCAAAAATAGTAGGTATTCAATGAATGATAATCAAAACCATCATGTATCACATAAAGAGAAATTGTGGGTTAATGATATTGATGTGTTAATATTAAAAAGGTGTGAGTGCATCAGTGTTGATTCGTAGAAGTACCGGTATTGATAGGCGTTAATTCCTTGTTTTTACAAATTTTAAAAAGGCATGGCACGCATGTGTGAGCATTTCTATTCCTCTTTAAAATCTAGTGTTGCTTCGAGTCGGAGGCGCGCGATTGTTAAGTCCTCCCAACCCCCTCCCTCGGGGCATGCGAGTAGTGTTTCGATTTGTCATAAAACTAGTAGAACTTTGTAATGATTATATGAGTTCTTCATGACTAATGTGAAACCACGGATATACGCAATCTCACCTTCTTATATTTTGCTAGCCTCTCTTGTACCATGAATTCCCCATTCTCACCTCGAGGATTGGTGCATACTTCGCCGGTGCATCCAAACCCCGTGGCATGATAAGCTCTATCAAACATAATTCTTCCTATATCTTCCTCAAAATAGATACCATACCTACCTACCATGGCATTTCGTCGCCATTCTGAGATATATTTCCATGCAAATTCCACTATTACATCATATGACTAGTTCGTTCAGCATCATATTGTTTTTGCATTATCATATAGAGCTGAAACACCATTTGCAGCAAAGCCACCATTAATCATATTTCTTATACATGCATGCTATATCATTTGTCATCCTGGTACACTGCCATAGGCATTCATATTGAGTCATATTGCTTCATAGTTCGTCATATCGATCTTTCATTGAGTTGTAAGTACATAAACGTGTGATGATCATATTTATAAGAGCATTGTCCAAGTGAGGACATAAAATTGGGGGAGGCCAAATGAGCCCACCATAACAAAAAAAAATGAAAAAACGAAAGAAGATGAATGATAGAAAAGGAGAGCAGGGACTTTGCTACTATCCTTTACCACACTTGTGCCTCAAAGTGGCACCTTCTTCTTCATATAGAGCGTCTCATGATACGTCATTTCCATATGCTAGTGGAAATCATATTTTCGTTATTATAAAGTTGGATTGCATATTTTGATGTTGGGCTTCCAGAAATTCTTGATTTCTTCATGAGCAAGCAAGGTGAATCCACCACCCACTTAGCTTCCATTGAGATTTCATACACTTATAGCTCTAGTGCATCATTTGCACGGAGAATCCCTACTCCTTGCATTGACATCTACCGAAGGGCAAATCCATAACCCATCGGTACGCCTAGGTGATATGAGACTATCTTCTCCACTTTTTACCCCGTGAATATCTAACACCATATTGTATTCCACCCTTATGCTATGTCCATGGTTCACTCTCATGTATTCTGTGAAGAACAAAAAGTTGATTCACATTGAAAGAGTACAATCCAATTGCCTCAATTGGACTCCGTGGTGCTTGACATTTGTATTAATGCGGTGAAGACGGAGCCATGATTTTCTATTATGATAATATGAATGGGGGTAAACATTCTTTTAGGATCGTATACTTTGAAAGATTGATGATTTTGTTTCTTGTGCTTATAACTATTACTACGTTGATGTTTGCTAATTCATCTTTTCTCATTGAGCATACAGTCAGAAGACTACATATGGGTAGCATGTCACAACAAAAGTTCTATTTTTATCATTTACCTACTCACTACAGGAATCAGATATTTTGTCAAGGCGCTACAGACGACGAAGAGAGAATTACAGACGGCAATTTTTTTTGCCGTCAGCCCATGACGGCAAACAATGTCGGTATCCACCATGCCCGCAAAGGGTTTTTTTGTCGTCAGCATTTGTTCGGGAAGACGACAGAATTGCTGCCGTTTGTACAAACGCTTTACCGTCATCTATTATAAGACAGACGACAAAAAAGCACTTTGATAGAACCTCCCACTAATGGATGGCGTCAATTGTTTGCCGTCAGCCAGACCAAAATGCTAGATGGCAAATATGTTCTATTTAAAGAAATCATGGGTATTCTTGTCCTTGTGCCTATTCGTTGGGTGGGTTTGCCATTCGTTCGATGAGCGTCGCCGATACGCAGCACGGACCTCGTCGGAGAAGCATGAGCGGGCCCATTCGGCCAAGGCCATGGAAGGAGAGGTGGTCCCGCTCCTCGTTCTGCTAGAGGTCGCTGCTCCTGGATCTGGGGCAGGGCACCAACGCAACCGAGCCAGCCATGGACGAGTAGAGATGGCCGGACTTCGAGCCGATAACAGAGATGGCCGTAAAGAAGATTGTGGAGAGAGGTCGTGGCAGGCAGCTGGAGAGAGAAGAGTGGAGAGGCCATGGTGGGCGACCCTTGAGAGTAGAGAGGAGAGAGGCCATTTCTGGCGGCCAGAGTGAGATGAGAGCAGAGGCGGAGGACTGGAGGAGGGCCGCGTTGGGGGATGGCCGCGGCATGGTCCTGCGGGTGAGGGCTGCGGCGAAGTGCAATTGGTGCGGTCGGACACTCCGACAGGGAGGTGGCAACGGGGGGGTCACGATGGGCGATGGACCGATTGCGCCGAGTAAACAGGGCACCGACCGGTCCAGCGGAGGCGACGGGCGACGGACCGGTGACGCCGAGGGCGACGGGGGCCACCGGAGCATCGAGCTACTCCTTCCCTGCTCGCTAGCCCCGACCATGGATGCAGATGCGTGGTGTGTTGTGTGATGCACCGACCATGGATGCAAGGTGTGCGGTGTGCATGGAATAGTGGGTGGGTGGGTGGGGTTCGAGTCGTGTAATGTGTGTGTCAGGATGGAGGATGGATGGGTGGGGTTGTGTGGGCGTGGACGGGCGCCATGTCACCTATCTGTGGGATCGATCCATGTAAAGTGCTTTTGTTTTGCCACCATCAGTTTTGTTTTACACACGGCAAAATATTTTTGACGTCATCAGTTTTGTTTTACAGACGACAAAATATTTTTGCCGTCATCTGTTTTTTATAGACGGCAAAATATAAGTGTTTGTGCCATCCGGCATGTGTCATCCGACACGCGGGATCATGCCACGTCATCGATCCACGTGGTGTGTTTCTTCTTTGTCGCCTACATGTTTTATTACAGACGACAAAATATGTGTTTGCCTTCTGCTCTTTTTATTACAAATGGAAAAATATGTGTTTTTTGTCATCAGTATTTTATTACAAATGGAAAAATATATTTGCCATCAGCTATTTTTATTACAGACGGCAAAATATGTCTACACCGTGAGTCATTCTTTGCCGTCAGCAACACACGACAAAAGAGGTCTTTGCTATCATCCACAACGACAAGCTGACGACAAAGATCTTCACGAACGGCAAATTACTTGATTCCTGTAGTGACTTGAGGATGAGCAGGAATTAAGCTTGGGGATGCTTGACTCGTCTCCAATGTATCTATAATTTTTGATTGTTCCATGCTATTACATTATCATTCTAGGATACTTTTTGGGTCATAATTTACCAATTTATATTATTTTTTACCACTAATCTATTGACACAGTTCCTAGTGTCAATTGTTGTTTTCTGCATGGTTTTTTACTATTCAGGTTTGCAGTACCAAACAAAGTCCAATTGCCCCAAAAACTTAAGATTTTTTTCTCGACCAAAAGAAGACCTGGAAGCTTCGTGAGAAGGTCGGAAGCCACAGGAGGGACACACAAGCCAACACGGCAAGGCCGGGGGAGGGGGTCGACGCGGCCTAATGGCTTATCCCTCCATGGTGACTCCTCTAGCTCCGTTATCTAACCTATAAATTCATATATATCCCAAAAAACATAAATATCAGAAAGAAACACTCTTCCGCTGCCGCAAATCTCCGTTCCACGATGATCCCATCTAGAGCTCCATTCTAGCACCCTCCCGGAGGGGGGATTGATCACAGTGGGCCTTTTCATCAACCTTGCTACTCTCATGATGGTGTGTGAGTAGTTCACCACAGACCCATGGCTCCATAGTTATACACTGATGGTTATCTCTCTCTTTCTTAATCTTCAATACAATGATGATGGCATCTTTATTTTGACCTATGTGATGTAATTCTATTTTATGGCTTGTTTGTTGGGATCCAATGAATTCTGGATTTACGTTCAGATTATTCATGAAAACTATTTGAGTCTTCTATGAAATTATTATTATTCTTAATTGCATGATCATCATAGCTTCATAATTCTCTCCAATCTATTGAATTGCTTTTCCCAAGTAGTTTGGTATTTCTTCAATGAGAGGGGTGCATTGTAGTCGGTTCAACCTGATGAGTTTCTATATCCCGGTAAAAAAAGGGACAAGTTTCGTCTTTGTGTTGTTTGCATTAAGGATAAAATGATGGGGTTTATTCATATTGAATAAGTTTACTTTGTCTACATCATGTCATTGTTCTCCAAGCATTACGCTGTTTGTCGTGCACTTAATACGTAGAGAGGCAAGCCTAGAAGCGCTCTTGAAGTGGAGTAATAGTAGTAGGTGCACACAGGAGTCTTCCTATTTGCTTATGGATATGATGCCTATATACAGATGATCATTGCCGTGAAAATCGCATATCTATCCTCTTTTTTGCCAATTACCCAATAGTAATTTGTGGATCCACCAAATGTTGATTTCATGAGAGATGCCACGAGAGAAGACTATGGCCCCCGAGTCTATTCACCTATAAATTCACAAAACTTATAATTTCCTTGTTGTTCTAATTTGTTTTTATTTTATTTTGAAATTTAAAATTCTCTAAAATTATCTACACACCTCATTTCCTTGCAAATAACGAGATCAAGGGGATTGACAACCCTCTTGTCCATGTTGGGTGGAAGTTGGTTGCTCTCTTATGTGCAGCCGCTGAACACGGTTGATGATTGATAATCCTATTGGTTCGATAAACCTTGGTTTCTAAACAGGGGGAAATAATTACCCGCATTGTGTTGTATTTACACGTTCCTCTTCTGGAAAACCCGAGTCCGATCAGAAGTATCAGTGGTGCACTTGCGCCGCTCCGGTGAAGCTCTACGTGGGATCCGGCGACCAGTTGTTCGAGGGAGATCAGACGAGGAGGAGATGGACCTTGAGGATGCTCTGCCCCAACTCTACTTTCAATGCATGACACTCCTCGTCTAGTGGTAACGATCTGTGATCCATCTCCATAGCATGTTATTTATCATTCTGTGAGTAGGAAAATTTTAATTTGCATGCGATGAACCTATGGTAGATCCCAATATATGGTAGCTAATAAACATGCGCATGTTAATTTCAATGATATGCCACTATCTACCATGACTGAGCAAAATTATGATGCTATTGATGTCAATTTTGTCTGCCAGAATAATTCAAGAACAATGCTTATGGAGGAAATTTCAATGCTAAACCGTATTTGAGTAGTTACTCTAATAATTATGCTAATTCCTATGGAAATTCATATAATAGTAATAATAATAGGATACCTCTAATCTTAAGAACACGACTTAATAATTTATTAGTTCCCAAAATATTTTCAATACTATGGTAGAAGAAAAACTACATAAAGTTGGCAATATGGCTAGAAATATGGATATGATTTCTCATGATGTGGAAACTCTAAAAAATAATTGCACCTAAGCATTATATTAATTATTCCGTTAAATCTATCTAATTCTCTATTAATGAAAGTAAGGAGAGGGCCGCCCGGTTGAGAGCTAAGTGAGAATTCTTAGAAAAAGCTCTTCCACCCGGTTTTACCGTAATCATGATGAAGATCTTACAATGATTGGTGTTTCTCCTATTGAATACTTATCTACTAATCTGAAAACTGATGATAAAGGGACTCGAGATGAGTCAACTTTAGCTAGTAGGTGTCCCATTTCTTTGGAGGGTGATGATTGTAATGATTAACTGAAAAAAGCGAGTTTGGAGAGGTCAAAACTTTAGCTAGTGATGTACCCACTATTTTGGAGTAGAAGAACTTTAATTACAAAAGATGTTCTTTAGTTGAATGTATTACCTTGTTGCAATCCATAATTAGCTTACCCAATTCCTATGAACAATATAAAGCTTTTACTAAACTTTTTTGAAGCTATGATAAAAGCTCATGAAGAGAAACTTGAGTTAGAAGTTTCAATACCTAGAAATTTGCATGATTAATGGGAAACTACTAGTAAAATTAAGCTTAAATAGTATGAATGTAATGCTTTGTGTGACATTTGTGCTAGTGTTTCTACTATACCTAAATATCTTTCTGAGGTGCTTGGTTTCACAAATATACAAGAAGGTTGCCTTAACTTGCATCTTGGGGATCCCAATAGTAAGAAACCTTCGGGTAGAACAAATGTTGTGCTTATTCTGTCCAATATAAATTATGTTCTTGTAGATTTCATTATGCTTGATATTGCATGCAATCTATCATGTCCAATAATACTTGGTAGACCTTTCTAGATGTCACACCATATGGTGTTTGTACAACTTTTCTATCGTTATGAGTTTAAAAATTTGGACCAACTTTTTTTGTCCATGTGTATGCTTGAGTTGATTGCTATTTGCATGTTTGATTGTTTGTGTTTAAATTCACAAAAATCTTGCTGCTTAAAAACTAATCTCGTTGATGCAAATCTTTGCCAATGATCATGATATGTGTATAGGACTGGCTCCTCATGAGTGCGTTAGTTTCCCTCCAACCGTAAATGGTGATGTAGCACAATGACGAAAAGTATTTCCCTCGGTTAAGAAACCAAGGTATCAATCCAGTAGGAACATCCACAAGACTATGTAAGCAGCACGTGCACACAAATAGCAAATCCTCGCAACCCAACGCGCAAAGGGGTTGTCAATCCCTCGTGGGTAAAGTAAGGATAGATTGATAGATGCAAATAATAGTGATAGCAAATAGAACCCAAGTAGGTATTTTAGGGTTTTTTGATAAAATAGATATGAAACCAAAAGACAAAATAATGTAGAAAAGCAAATAGCAAAGTAAAGATTGCAAATAAATGATGTGAAGCAGACCTGGGGGCATAGGTTTCACTAGTAGCTTCTCTCGAGAAAATAGCAAGCGGTGGGTACAAAAATTACTATTGGGAAATTGATAGAAAAGAAAATAATGATAACGATATTCATGACAATGATCATGTATATAGACCTCATGTCCAAAATATGTAGACCGACTTCTGTCTGCATCTACTTATATTACTCAACACATCGACCACTATGCATCATGCATGTAGTGTATTCAGTTCATGGAGAAATGGAGTAATACCTTAAGAACAATGAGATGATGTAGACTCGATCTATTAATGTACGAATAGACTCTGTGTTTTTATCCTTAATCTCAATGATACATGCGTGTCATGTCTCTTTTTGTCACTATGATTGAGCATCGCAAGACCAGTAAGTCTGATATGAACAACTCACGCATCATGGGAGGAACACCAATGGAGACGGTGAACCCCCTCCATGATCGTATTCTTGTCTGGAAAAGGCTCTAGATTGGTTTTCTTGGCTCTCGAACTTGCGGCAGGTGAAACAATTTTTTGTCCACTCCTCTAGGGTATCTGGTACATTGGGGTATTTATAGAGCTCAAAGGCGGTGCAGAAGCTTCGGGAGGGCCCCACTAGACACCAGGCCGCGCCGGGGGCCTCTAGCGCTGTTGGTGCACTAGTATTGGGGTACACAGTGCCCCTGACTTACGCATATGCATTAAGAGCATAACCCCTCGAAGATAACCGCCAACCCAAGCAAGTATCCGGAACTAGACGCTGGCAAGACTTACATAGCAGCCTAGGATGAGCCCAAGACGCGCCAAGAACCCTCGATGCCTGACGAGGAACAAGGCACACGTATCCTCAAGATGACCCGACAAGTTATCCCTCCGGAAAGCGCGAGCTAATCTGCCACCGCTCCACCTCATCCCCATACCAGTCACTTAACGATGAGGTGTCGAGCTCCCAGATGGCTAAGTGGCTCTAACTGAGCGTGTGTCGACATGCTGGAAGATAGATTATGCCCCTTGACACCCGTACACAGCCATGTCATGCTCTGGTGCAATAGTTAGCTAGAGCAGTGGAAGGAGCTTGCCCGGGACGAACCCCCGCATGCCACCTAAGGCTCATTTATGTAATTTTGTGTTGAGTGCTAGAGTTAGGTATGATAGCACACTTAGCTATCTAATCATGTCTCTTTTCCACTGTGGAAGCCCCTTGAGCTATAGAAGTATGCCCTAGGCAATCTAGCACAGGATTCGGACCCTAGAGCATTTGTACGCATGTAGTAGCTCTCAATGGCAACCCTTGCCGGGGAAGCACACTTTGCGAGCTCCGTCTTCCCTAGATCAATCCACCAAAGCAGGAGTAGGGTTTGACGCTTCTTAGTTGCCCGAACCTCGGTAAACACCCCGCGTCTCATCATCGCGCTGCCTCGTAGTTTCTGCTGTTTATCCAATGCGATCTCCCCGCCGAACCACAAATGGGCCAATGGCACCATAGGTGATCGAGTGCAACATGCCCTGACATCTTTGGCATGCCAGGGAGGGTGAATTGTTCGTGCGAACCTGAGATTACTAGAAGCATGCTGACCTTCATCACCTGTTCTTTTTCCTCATGGCTCCCAAGAAGAAGACTGGGGCAACCGCCCATCCTTCTACTTTGAAGGCCACGACTCTTGTAGCTGCGAACACCGCTGGCACCATGGCGGCGTCATGAGATGCGGGTGCCGCGGGCGACGTGATCTGTGTAGGAGGAGCCGCCGCCGTGTCCCCCACGGTCGAAGCCGGAACAAAGAGCGCCGGAGGCGAGCAGTAGCGACGTCCCGACGAGCTTGGCCCTCGGGTTGTGCGCAGAAGGAACATCCATGCTCCACCCTTCCGCCGCACGAGTGGCTGTAGTCGAAACAGCGGCGCCCAATCCAAAGCAAGCAGTGATCCATTGGCTCCGCCTGTCACGAGCACAACTGCTCGACGCGTGCCTCATCCAGAGAAAGACGAAGTTTTGAGCGGAGCCGCGGATCCACGAGCTCAGCCTCCCCCACGCCAGACCTCCACGGCAAACGGTGCACAACGACAAGGGCGTGACGATGCTGCTCTTAGTTCCACCAGAAGTCGAGCAACGTTTGGGTCCACATCCCTGCCCCTGTTGGACACGGCCACGAAGGCAATGGCACGAGCTGAACTACTATTAAGTTTTCCACTAGCGGCTGACAAAATGGACGAGTGGAGGGCCACCATCTAGAGTTTGATTTGTTTGTCCGAAGCTAGGAAATTGCAACATGCAGGGTCGTCCTGTCATCCGCAAAGGACGACGGTGACCCACACTGACGGTCATGTTGAGCGGGCTACACCAATGGTACAGTCCCCTCCTCGACAGCAAACCCAAGGGAGGCTGCAACCAGCTCTATTTGTTGGCGAACCCGACGAGGCATCCATGGCCTCATCCGGCCCACGTGATCAGCGAGACCAGCAGCGTGCCTGGAAGATCGACGGAAGCAGGATGCACGTGTCACCATTGAATGACGTCGGGAAGCACACCGTCAATCTGACAAGCGCTACGGCATAGACGGTGACAAGCCGATGCCTAGTGCTGGAAGATACCCACCTTACGAGTTCGGGTGTCTCGCCAAAACTTACGAGCTGCGATAGGTCTGCTGGCCGTCGAGCTAATCTTTCAAGCCTGAACTAACAGAGAAGTATGAAGGAAAGGTCAACCCGGCAGAATTCCTGGGCATCTACATGATATTCGTCCAAGCTGCCGGAGGAAGGGTTGAGAAGGTGCTCGCCAACTGTTTCCCTTTGGCACTCAAGCCAAATGTGAGGTCATGGCTGATGCACCTGCCAGAGAATTTTGTTTTGTCATGGGCTAGCTTGTGCAATGAGTTTGTTGGCGCCTTCACAGGTGGCCACTAGGAGCCAGGACAGCCCAGCGACTTGCACATCCTCCTGCAAGAAGGAGGGGGAACCCCTATGGAAGTACATCTAGAGGTTCAGTAGAATGCACTGCAACATTCCCGAGATACACCGCACAGAAGTGATTGCCGCGTTCCATTCGATCGTGCGCAAGAGGAGGATGCGAGACAAGATGAATGTCAAACTCCCCAAGACCGTCAACGAGCTATACACATTGGTGGACAAGTGTGCTCGAGCTAAAGAAGGAAGGCTACTCCCCATAGAGGAGGCAGGTGTCGAACTCGACTCTGATAACGACGACGATACCCTTGGACCGAAGGGAAGGAAACGAAGGCGCAATAGGAAGCGCAAGGGAAATGTAGTATTGGTCGTCGAAGGCTTTGGTAATATTAGCACCGGCAAGAAGGCGAAAGCAGAGACACCCAGCAAGGGAGCTGCTTCGTGCGCTTATGGCCGGGAGGCCGCAGCGTAGGGAAAACTCGAAAGTTTGATGGGGCATATTGCCAGATCAATCGCACAAAGGGCCAAGAAGCGCGACAAGGAGAAGGGACAAAAAGGTGCTACCGGGAAGGGCCGCGATGGTAGAGGAGGCCACCCCGGCAAGGCCCTGTAGCAAAACGAAAAGCCTGCCAGAGGCCGTGAGAAGAAATAAGAAGATGACATGAGTGATGATGAAGATGATGGAGAGGATTCCAGTGATAAAGAATTACATAGGGCAACCGATGACATGTGTGTCGACGGGGGTGCATCCTTGCACTCCTCTTGCTGCAAGCTCAAATAATGGGCATGCAAAGTTAACGCCATGGAGCCTGTGGAGGAGTCTAGAAGGCCGCTCGAATGGTCCCACACGCCTATCATCTTTGATGGAGAGAATCACCCTGACCACGTTACTGTGGTCCGCTGTCTCCCGCTGTTGGTTTCTCTGACTGTACGCAACCTAAAAGTTAGTAAGGTGTTAGTTTCCGGTGGGGCAGGGTTGAACCTGATTTCCCCCGAGGTGGTTACGAGACTACAAATCCCTGACGATAAGCTCAAGCATACGGGTTCATTCCAAGGAATGAACCCCAGAAGAGGCCACCCCAAGGGGAAGATAACTTTGCCTGTTAAGTTTGGTGGACAGTTCAACTACCGAATCGAGAAGGTCATATTTGATGTGGTCAAACTCTCCCTACCGTACAATGGAATTCTGGCTTGCCCGGCCTTGGCAAAATTCATGGTAGCATCCCACTATGCTTACAGCGTTGGGAAGATGTGAGGTCCCATGGGAATAACCTCCATCCAATCTGATAAGAAAGATGCAGTTATTTGTGTAGACCAGATGTATTGAGATGTAGTAACAGCTGAGGCCGCAGCAGATCCTGCTCCTGCTAGAAGCCTAAGAAAGGAAAACAAGTCTGGCTGGAACACCGGCAAGGACTCCGAGATTCGCGCCTTCGTGGAGTGCGTTGTGCCTGTCGAAGACCTTCCGGAGAGTTCCACTAGCAGGAAATCCAAGGTCTCCTACCTTGCAACAAGGAAAGTCACAGGTAGGGAGGATGGATCCTACGGTATGTTTACCATCAGTGCCACCCTTAACAACAAATAGGAAAGCATGCTCAATGCCTTTCTGCGGGCCAATGTTGATGTGTTTTCCTCGCAACCTTCTGACATCCCCGGTGTTCCAAGAGAGGTAATTGAGCACCACCTTGTTGTCTACCCTCACACCAGACCCGTCAAGCAAAAAGTTAAGAAACAAGCCTTGGAGAGACAACAGTTCATTGCCAAAGAAATTAAGAAGCTAGAAGCAACTAGTTTAGTTTGAGGAGCACTTCATCTAACGTGGTTAGCTAACCCGGTATTGGTGCGCAAGGAAACGGGAAATGTAGCTTTTGCATTGCTTTCACCAACTTAAACGAAGCATGCCCGAAGGACCCATTTCCCTTGCCGCATAATAATCAGATAGTTGATGCCACTTCCGGATGCGATCAACTTTCCTTCCTGGATGCATATTTTGGATACCATCAGATATTCATGGGCAAAGAAGATGAGGAGAAGACCGCATTCAAAACTCCATGTGGCACGCACTACTTTGTACGTATGCCCATCGGGTTAAATAGCGTTGGCAGGGCCGTACAAATCGGACAACAGTTGCACAGAAACGTGGAGGCTTACATGGATGGCATAGTGGTCAAAACTAGAGACGAAGCTACCCTTGTAAAATACTTGTAAGAGAACTTTGCAAACCTAAGCAAGATCAGCGTGAAGCTCAACCCTGAGAAATGTCTGCTTGGTGTTCCGTCCATCAAGCTATTTGGATTTTTTGTGTCTCAGCGAGGAATAGAAGCCAATCCCGACAAGATCAAGGTTATCGAGCAGATACAAGCACCCAAGACAGTCAAGGTCGTGACACGTCTCACCGGATGCGTTTCCGCGTTGAGGAGATTCATCTCCAAATCCGCCGAACACGGCTTGCAGTTTTTCAAAATACTGAAGAAGGTTGGCCTGATGAAGTGGACCCCGGAAGTAGATGCAACGTGTAGGATTGAAAGTATGTCTAGAGCTGTGGGCAAGTTTTAGCAATTATGGCAATTCAAGTACACCCTACGCATGCACATCTAAGAATATAGCAGCGAAAAGTAAAACATGCTAGTGTAAAGTAAAGGGAGTAAGGTAGGGAGACCAAACGCAAGAGGTTGTCATGGCGATTATTGGCATGGAGACTTCAACCCACGTAGGGTAGGAGAGATTGATTTGGTGGAAGGAAACTTGGGGAGACTAGAGATGAAGTTTCAAATGGATGGACTGGAACATCCTGATCTTAACACATGAGTAGTTGGCTCTCTCTCGGAAAAATGGTTCTCGCAATGAAGTGTGTATTCTGAGTGCTTCCTCTATGAATGAGAGGTTGTTGGAGGGGTATAGATAGGAAGGACCCAAAATCCAACCGTTACACCTAAAGTGAGCAACTCGGTGACACCGAAGCCTTAAATTCGGTGGTAACGACTTGCACAAAAGGCAGGAACTATTGAATCTTGGTGACACCGATATACACAACTCGGTGGAACCGAAAAGGTGGCTAACGGTCAGATGGCCCAACTCGGTGACACCGATACAAAAACTCAGAAATTCCGATTTTGTGTACCGAGGCAACAGAAAGTTGGTCACCTGAACTCGGTAGCACCGATGCAAAATCAGGTGTAAAAAATGGTAGGTTTGTCTAGGGTTCTGTCTGGGTTGAAAATTAATAGGGCCGAATCGTAAAACTTGGTGGCACAGATTTTTGATATGTGGCTCTGAACAGAAGTGTTATGTGGGAAAATGACTGAGTAATTTTGGTGTCTATCTCTGAGCAGTTGAGCAACCAGTTCATTTTAGTACCTCACCCCCTTTTCATAGTATTGGCTTTCCTATGGACTCAAAAGTAATTCCTCAGAAATATAAAATGAAGAGACTTCTTGCTTGAAGCTTGAGCCAATCTTATTCCTTTATTCGACGAAGGGGCTTCTCCACATAAACCATTAGCCAAAGCATCTTTTGAACTTATCTGAAATATACTAGGATAAGATCATTAGTCCAATGGTTCATATGTTGTGATCAATTATCAAAACCACCTTAGGGAGCAATTGTGCTTTCACTCTCCCCCTTTTTGGTAATTGATGATAATATATATACCGAAGCTTCGACAAAAGATATAATCAATGATTAGCATTGACGCTTTGAGAAGTATGTGAAAAGCAAGCGCTCCCCCTAAATTTTTGCATTAATTATAATTTATGTTTGAATGCAAATGCATAATCGACTAGGATCATGGGTCACTCTTTCATGTCACATACATCTTGGTGGTACGCATAAATGATATGAATGAATAGAAATGCACATTGCACCGAACGAATAAGTGAATGATCATCAATTGAATAGCTCAAAGATAATAATGTAGTAGCATCAACCAAGTAAAGCGTACGATCAAACACAGGTAACTGGATAAACTCATCCAAGAGACAAAAGTTTTATAAAAACCATACGACCAAACAAGAGCAAATAAAACCAAAAGCTCTATCTCACTCGAAGCCCTAAGATCTATGCATTTCTTCCCCTTTGGTAAAAAGTTACCAAAAAGTTCAAAAGTATAGCGCTAGTCATCTATCTGGGACCTATCTCCTGCGACAGTCGGCGATGGAGTAGATAGTAGAGCGTCGGCGAAGGCTTCAGCACAATCTCCTGGTGCTGGAGGAGTCGATACTGGAGGTGTTGGAGTTGGTTCTAAAGCTGAAGGTGCAGATATCTGAACTAATGAAGTTGGTCTTGCTTCTGACACTAGCACAACTACTGACCGGGGCTTGGTACAGAACTGAGTGGTAGTGCGATGAGGCGACTCTTCATCATCACTAGTTGAACTCGGTGTCCTCACACCATCAACTTCATGTTTGATCTGATCAACACTAGCAGATATCTGTGTCACTTTGACGTCCAAATCATGGAATTTGATTTCCACTATCCTCTCTAAGCTCCTTTGGTTGAGCATAATCTCCGAGATATTCTTCTCCGTACCTTGGATATAACTCACTAGAAATACATTTTTCTCAGCTTGAGTTCTGAGCTGTGGAACTGGTGGTGCCACATTCCTAGTAGCCTCGGCTGCTGCTACCTCTGCTGCCTCTCTAGCTGCGGCCGAGTTAGGATCATTGTCATCCATGACAACTTCATTACCTTCAAATTCAGGATGAAGGGGCAAATGGGGATGATCAAGTAGATATGCATGCCTGCCAAGTTTGGCATTGATAAGCATCTGAATGTATGGGGCATATTAACAAGATATATTTTGATCTATAGAAGTCCTCCTGATAGTCTCTACTATCAATCCATCACCATAAAGCGAGTGTGGTTGTCCAGATGGTGCAGCATGTTAATGGAATAGCCTCTAATCATCTTATCATCATGTGACTTAGGCATCAAGGTGTATATCATAATGGTATTGGTAGTGGGTATTCCTTCTTGCAAGAAATAGACAGAGCCAAATTTCTGTTTTGGCAAGAACTTGTGAGGAATTGGCTTATGCATTGGCCATGGAGTTGTGGTTCATATTCATCTCAGACTAGACATCGAGATCATCTTCTTTCTGATGTGGGGCACCAATAATAGTGGCACGCTCATCAATTGTGGCTTCATATTTGTGACCATCAGTCATCCACACAATATAGCCATCAACATAGAAATGAGCAGTTGAATAAAATTGCATAATGAGTTCACGATTCGATGGGGTCATCTCTCTCCCAAGAAATTCTTCAATATCTACTGAACTAAACTTTACTTGCGCATGGGGAAAGAAATCGTCATTGGCTTTGATGTAAGCCTTGTCAACATATCTCATGACACTAAAAGCTGGACTTTTACCAAATAGAACAGTCTCATAAAAATCTTGTTGTTCCTTAGTGTGGAATCTAGGATCAAGAGAAGTCCTTCTCCTCATAGCGTATGGATCAATTTTTCTCCACTTTCTCATCCCTGCATCTTTTCTTCTCTTCATGTCCTCTGCTACTGGTTGAGTAGCATTATGCAGTTGCAAATGAGATATGAACTTCATGACAATGGGTGCATCCTCATCTTCCTCTACAGCCAAGGCACTAGAAGCAGGGCCTTTCTCCTTGGTAGTTGTAGGAATGTCATTTGTAGTCCTCTTGGAAGCTACAACCTTCTTAGCTTTAGTAGGAGTCGTTGGAGAAGATTTCCTAGGCATGGCATCAGCCATGAGCTTCTTCTTCTGAGGAGGAGGAGGAGCATTAGCTGGGATCTCTTCTTCTTCACCAGCATCATCTGGGTCCTCATACATTGAAGTTCGTCTCCCAATAACATGAATCACCCTCTTCCTCGATCTCTTCACACCTGCCTTCATAGGAGGATTGTCAAGGGAAAGTGTCATCCCTTGACTTCCAGATTCTGGGGCTCTAAGACCAACATGCTTTCCATACTCTTTCCTGACAGTCTTCTTGGCAGGAGCCTTGTCCTTCTATTTCTGAGGAACAACAATTTTCTCTCGCACAAAGTCAAAATCTTCTTCATCAGAATTAAGCTTCGCTTCCTTGGGCAAGCCATAGGAGCTAGGGGTACCTGGGTCACAAGGTGTGCTCTCAGGACTTGTGCCTGAATCCATCTCAACACTATCCTGACATCCTAACAGTCAAAGGAGACTAGGAACCAATAGACCAGCACACAAGCAACCGCTAGCTTGGTGACGGTGTGACTACGGCGGCGACGGCAGCGAAGAATCCATCGACGACGACGAATCCCAACGGCGGAGGTGCTCGGGGATGCAAAGGACATGACAAGTGGGCCACGTGCAGCACATTAGGATTTGGGGTCGAGGCGTTTGAAGAGGTATTTTCAAAACACTTGGTCCGCCAGACTTTATAGCCACCAGTGTTGGTGTCACCGATATTACAGTTTCAATGTCACTTAGTTCCTATATTGTCAGTTGACAGGGAAACTTGGTGTAACCGAGATGATGATATCGGTGGTACCGGTATGGAAAACAGTGATCAACTTTGGGAATTTAGTGGAAAGAAGTTTTTGGGGTTTGTTTCATCGAGATTCTCAAAGGGGTTTTGGAATGCCTTTGTCGATACGAAACTCAGAGTGCTCCTTCACACAGAGGAATCGAGAAGTGTTTGTTCAAGTTTTGTGAAGAACCATGAATATAACTTGAGATGAGAAATCATAGATAGCTAGAGGAGGGTCCTAGGCATTCTTGTCCATCCAATTATCAAAAGATAAATCAAAACGCAAAATAACGACAATTGGATGTCCATGAATGAGCAAACTATGCAGACCAACATGCTCACACAATAAGATGATGGGAAAAATGAAGTTAACATGCACAAACATCCTACTATCTATCAAGCACTTTGGCGATGACGAAGTCATCTATATATGAGTATGTTGACATAGGAGTAAACTAAGAATACTTGACCATATGTCATACTCATCGATTAAGCACAAGTGGGGTTGCCACTTTTACATAAGCATTAATGTTTTCATATCCTTAGGAGATGCTTATACTCAAGATTTAGAGTAAATCTCCCCCTTGATATGACATCCTCCCTTAGGAGGGATAAACTAACCTTTGGTTTTGTCGTAGAAAACTTCATTTAGGTGAAGTAGTGGTGGATGCTCAATGTTGATGAAGATCATCTTCAGTTGGGAGCAATCCTTGTTGCTTCTTAATCTTCTCACCTAGATGGATTAGTCCCAAAACACAAGGAACATATTCAATAATATCTATGGGCATGAAGTGAAACACATGTGGGATGATGTCCAAAGAAACATTAATTATCTTGTTGCTCACTTACCTTTGAGGGAATGTGTGACTCCTTGAAATACTGCATATGGTTGAGGTTGATTGCATATAGTTCTTGCCAAAATGAATAAGAACGAATTTCATTGGTGCATTCACCCCTCAAGAACTTTTTAGTTCTTCCTCTTGGGGACCGACATCAATTAGATGGGAATCCTTGGAGTTGTGGTAGCACTAGATGAGGTAGTACTAGTAGTGTATTTGGGAATCCACGCAACCTTGGCTTGGGGCTCTTCTTTGAATGAGTCAATGTCCTATTGAAGCTTTCCCTTGCCCTTGTGGTCTTGTGGTAGAAGGCCATCTTGTGAGCTTGTTCCCTAGGGATAAGTATGATACTTCTCCTCTTGAGGAACAAACTTAGGAATGGGATATAGACCTTCTTCCAAAACGTCTCCGTTGACGTTGAACTAGCCAACACCTTGTTTGTTCTGATGTCCTCCTTGCTGGCGCACAATTTCCTCAAATTGCTTACTTCCGGTAAGACTCAGGAAGACACCTCTCTCTATAATCCATTTCAATCAATCATTTTCTTTCTCAAGTTTAACTTGGCTAAGAGAATCATTAGTGGAATCAAGAGAGCTAGTAGCAACAACATCATTAGATTTAACTTTAGCATTGTTGTTACTAGATGAGGAACCTTTCTTGCCTTTGTTACTAGTGTTCGTAGGTTTAACATGTGGAACAAAAGTAGACAAGAGTAATCGTTTGGCTATATAATAAGAACTCTTCTTTCAAAGATCTTCATTGATTGCTTTTAAGAACTCATGCTATTGCTCCTAGTTTAGCTTCTCGAAGCATAGCTTGTCATGAGTTCTTGCAAGCTCTCTATGATCTTCTAGAGTAGTTTCATGAGCTAACTTAAGAGTGATTAATTCTTTAGTTACTCGTTCGAACCAATTCTTATCATCATCATTTGTTTTCTCTTGACTAGCATGAAAATTAGTAAGTTCATTTTCAACATTAACACTAGTCTTATCAACAAGCAAGTCATCTTCTCCTAACAAGTCAACCTCATCGCTATCAAAATCAAGAAAATCGGGGTGTGATACCTTGGGGCCTTTAGCCATAAATCAATTTCTGAACCCCTGATTTGGTGAGTCAAATAAGTCGTAGGAGTTGGAGGAAACGAGTGCAATGCAGGCAACACCTTCATCTTGACTATAATCGAAGTTGGAGTGGTAGTTTCTCTCGTATTGGTTGTCAGACTTGGAGCCAAAAACTCATTCACCAACATGAGATTGATGTCTTCTTCTAGAGCTGCTCTTGGTATATTACTCCTTCTTCTACGATTCCTCATCTCCCCATGAGTGTCTTAGTTCATAACGATCTTCTCTACTCCTTCTCTCTCTGCAAGGTGACTGATCTCTTGAGCTTCGTCTTCGAGATGACTCTTCTCTTCGTTCGTAGGGAGCCAAGCACTCATCGGAGTAGTGTCTGGTGTACCCACTGTTGTAGCAGTTTTGATCACGACTGGATGAACGCTTCTCATCATGTCTTGAGCTTGAGTTTTTCTCTTTTCCTCTACTCTTGTACAACTTGCTAAATTTCCACACCATGAGTCTTATCTCTTCATTTGTAACAAGGTTGTCCTTTGATGTAGCAGGATCATCACTTGAAGCTTCGTAAGCACCACTTGACTTGTTGTGCAGCTAATCTTTGTCCTTGAGTGACATCTCATGAGCAATAATCCTACCAATGACTTCTGTTGGCCTGAGATCTTTGTAGTTTGACATCATTTGGATCAATGTGCACACAGTGTCATGCTTTCCATCTAGAGCTCTAAGTATCTTCTTGATGATGAATTTGTTGGTCATCTCTTCGCTTCCGAAGCCGGCAATCTCATTTGTGATGAGACCTAGCCTAGAGTACATTTCAGCGAGTCCTTCACCATCCTTCATATTGAACTTGTAAAGTTTACTTTGAAGCACATCCAACTTAGATTCTCTAATAGAATCAGTACCTTCGTGCATATCAACCAAAGTATACCAAATTTCTTTTGCATTAAGGCGGCTGATTTTTTTGAATTCCTCGGGGCATAGACAGTTGAAGATGATGTCGCAGGCTTGTTCATTGTATTGCAACATCTCCAGTTCTTCCGCTTTCGCATCACGATCTGGTTCACACCCTTCTCGGAAGAAGTCACCTCGCACACCAACACGAATAACAACCCATACGGAAGGATTAAAACCAAGAATATGCATTTTCATCTTATGCTTACAACTAGCAAAATTTGTTCCATCGAAATATGTACCTCTATGGTGATAACTTCACTCACTAGACGACATATTCTCCTATGTTATGAAACTAGTGCAATGGAGACCAAAGATCTGATACCAATTGTTGTAGCAAAAGTATGTCTAGAGGGGGGGTGATTAGATTACATGACCAATAAAAACTTAGCCTTTTCCCAATTTTAGTTGTTGGCAAGTTTTAGCAATCATGGGAAGTCAAGTACACTCTACACATGCACATCTAAGAATATACCAACGGAAAGTAAACCATGCAAGTGTAAAGTAAAGGGAGTAAGGTAGAGAGATCAAACGCACGAGGTTGACATGATGATTTTTGGCATGGTTCCGATAGGTGGCGCTAACGTACGTCCATGTTACTCGAGACTTCAACCCACGGACGGTAGCGGCTGCTACAGTCCACGGAGGGCTCCACCCACAAGGGGTCCATGGAGAAGAGGCCTTGTCTATTCCACCACAGCTTCCGTCCAGACAGGACTAGTCTCACTCACGGTAGATCTTCACGAAATAGGCGATCTCCTAGCCCTTACAAACATCTTGGTGCAACTCCACAACACGAAGTAGGAGGCTCCCAAGTGACACCTAACCAATCTAGGAGGCACCGCCCTCCAAAAGGTAATAGATGTGGTAGAATGATGAACTCCTTGCTCTTGTTCTTATAAAGATAGTCTCCTCAACACTCAATCACTCTGTCACAAAGTAGGCATGGGTAGGAGAGATTGATTTGGTGGAAAGCAACTTAATTTGGGAGGCTAGCGATCATGTTTAAAATGGATGGATTGAGATATCTTGATCTCAACACATGAGTAGGTGGCTCTCTCTCTCATAAAATGGTTTTGGCAATGAAGGGTGTGTTCTGAGTGCTTCCTCTACGAATGAGAGGTTGTTGGAGCGGTATATATAGGCAGCACCCAAAATCCAACCGATACACCTAAAGTGACCAACTCAGTGACACCGAAGACTTAAATTCGGTGGTACCGATTGCCCAAAAGGCAAAAACATTTGAATCTTGGTGATACCGACATACACAACTTAGTGGAACCGAAAAGGTGGCTAACGGTTAGATGGCCCTACTCGGTGAGACCGATACCAAAACTCAAAAATTCCAATTTTGTGTACCGAGGCCATAGAAAGTTGGTCACCTAAACTCGGTAGCACCGATGCAAAATCAGTTGTACAAAATGGTAGGTTTGGCTAGGGTTGTGTCTGGGTTGAAAATCAGTAGGGCCGAATCGTAAAACTTGGTGGCACCGATTTTGGATATGTGGCTCTGGACAGAAGTGTTATGTGGGAAAATGAGTGAGTAATTTTGGTGTCTTTCTCTGAGCACTTGAGCAACCAGTTCATTTTAGTACATCACCCCCTTTTAATAGTATTGGCTTTCCTATGGAATCAAAAGTGATTTCTCGCAAACATAAAATGAAGAGTCTTCTTGCTTGAATCTTGAGCCAATATTATTCCTTTCTTGCACCAAGGGGCTTCTCCACATAAACCTTTAGCCAAAGCTTCTTTTGAACTTTTCTGAAATATACTAGGATAAGATCATTAGTCCAATGATGCATATGTTGTGATCAATTATCAAAATCACCTTTGGGAGCAATTGTGATTTCACGGTGCTCCGGGATGTGAAAACATATCTTTCTTCAGCTCCCACCTTCGTTGTTCCTAGGCCACAAGAGTCGTTGTTGCTATACTTGGCGGCAACGAATCAAGTGTTTAGCGTAGCCATGGTGGCATAGCGGGACGTAGATGAAGATGCAGCCTCCACGGCAGATGCTGTCGGGGATGAAGTCAAGGTATTCGCGGCAGGGACCAACAAAGACTCAGAAGAACCCTAGTAGCTAAGAAAGGCTATACCAAAGATATGGCGAAGAAGAAAGTGGTACAACGCCCCGCGTACTTTGTCAGCTCCTTGTTACAAGGGGCTAGGTCAAGGTACTTTGTAGTGCAAAAGCTAATCTTCAGCATTGTCATGGCCTCGAGGAAGGTGCACCACTAGTTTCAAGCCCATGAGATCATAGTTATCACCCGTCTTCCATTAAGGCGTATCCTGAGGTACCCCGAATCAACTCGCAGGATAGTCAAGTCGGCCCTAGGGCTATCAAGTTTTGGGTTGAAGTACGAAAGCACTTCCACAATTCAAAGCAGACCGCTGGCAGAATTCATCCCTAATGGACACCATCACCAGACGAAGAAGTCCAAGAAACAATTTACGCCGACAAGGAAGCACCTAACGAATGGGTCATGTATTTTGACGGAGCTTTCTCACTCCAGGGTGCCGGGACAGGTGTGCTCCTCATCGCACCTACTTGAGAGCATCTCAAATACGTGCTCCGAATGCACTTTCCCCGCTAGGAAGCTACCAACAACACCGCCGAATATGAAGGACTCCTTCCACGACTCAAAATCACGTTAGAGTTAAGAATCAAGAAGCTGATCATTAGAGGAGACTCCTAGCTCGTCATGAAACACATCAACAAATATTATTAGACTCCGTTGATGGACGCTTACATAGAGGAAGTGAGGAAGCTAGATGGATGCTTTGACGGATTCCATGTAGAACATGTGCCACGTGCAGTGAACAGTGTTGCTGATCACCTATCAAAGTGTGAGGCACAACTTCCTATGGAACCAGGAATTTTTGTCCTTCACCTCACTCATCCATCTGTATCTCCTTCAATGATGACAACGAAGAGAAGAAAGCTGAACTCCACGAAACATTTCCCGGCAGAGCTTCATGAAGCCTCCTGCAGAGAAGTTGTCAGAGACGATTATGTTTCGCATGGTCAACTGCTCCCTCCCACGGAACCTCGCGTTCTCGCGGTAGATGTAAGCGCTCACCAGAACGAGGAGATGCCTTTAGTCCATGCTGTCTAGCCATAGGATCAAGCTTGGTCACATCATATTGTCCGATTCCTTCAAACAGGAGAACTTCCCGAACATCAAGAAGAGGCCGAAAAAGTAATCCGTTGGTCTAGTATGTACTAGTTTGTTGATTACACTATGTACAGAAGGAGACCCAACATCTTGAAATTAAGGTGCATCTGTCGGGAGGAAGGACTAAAGCTGTTAGCAGAAATTCATGGAGAAGTATGTGGGTCACATATAAGATCAAGGGCCCTTGCCGGAAAAGCTTTCCTGCAGAATTTCTATTGGCCCAAATCCCTCCAAGATATAGCTGAGCTAGTCGCCAAGCATGATGCCTGCCAGTTCCATTCCAAGAATATTCATCAAACGGCGCAAGTCCCCCACACGATCCCTTTATCCTAGCCATTCTCCATCTAGGGGCTCGATATTCTAGGCCCCTTCCCCCGCGCTGCCGGGGGTTTCGAGTTCCTGCACGTATCAGTCTACAAGTTCATGAAATGGCCTGAGGAGGAACCAATGAGAAAGATAACCACACAGTTAGCTATCAAGTTCATGCAATGACTGGTGTGCCTCTTTGGAGTACCCAATAGAATAATCACTTATAACGGCACCCAATTCACGAGCCGCGTATTTATGCAGTACATCTGAAACCTTGGAAGCAAGGTCTCCATTGCCTCTGTTGCACACCCAAGGAGCAACGGGCAAGTCGAGAGGATGAATGCTGAAGTGTTGCAAGGACTCAGAACTAGAACTTTCGATAGACTATGAAGATGCGGCAAGCGCCAGGTTGTTGAGTTGCTGGTGGTTCTTTGGTCCCTCAGAAGGACACTGAGTCGAGCTACCGGCCAAACACCTTTCTCCCTAGTATTTGGGGCCGAAGTAGTTCTCTCTACATAACTCATATACGGGCCACCTCGAGTGCTTGACTATGATGAAGTAGAGCAACAACAGCTATGGCATGACGATGCCATGCTCCTCGAGGAAGATCGTCTCCGGGCCGCTGTGCATGTCGCAAGCTATCAGCAGGCTCTGCGCCGCTATTATAGCCGCAGGGTCCACACAAAGAGCTTTGAGGAAGGTGCTACTTGTTGATCTTGCGTTGGTTTCCCCTTGAAGAGGAAAGGGTGATGAAGAAAATTAGATAAGTATTTCACTCAGTTTGTTGAGAACCAAGGTATCAATCGAGTAGGAGGAACAAGCAAGGCCCCATTCTTAGAACCTACACAAACAATCAAACCCTTGCACCCAACACTAAAAAGGGGTTGTCAATCCCTTCACGGTTATTTGCAAGGATAATATATGATAGAGATAGGTATAAAAGATTGCGAGAACTAAAATTAAAACAAAAGTAAATAAATGGCAGCAATATATTTTTGGTAATTTTGGTTTATAGATCTGAAAGTATAATATGGAAAATAGACCCAGGGGCCATAGGTTTCACTAGAGGCTTCTCTCATGAAGGAAAATAATACGGCGGGTGAACAAATTACTATAGAGTAATTGATAGAAAAGTGAATAATTATGAAGATATCAAAGGAAATTATTATGCATATAGGCATCACATTCATGTCTGTAGACCGAAACAGTTCTGGATCTACTACTATTACTCCAGACATCGACCGACTCGTGCCTGCATCTAGAGTATTAAGTTCATGAAGAACAGAGTAACGCATTAGGTAAGATGACATGATGGAGAGGGATAAACTCAACCAATATGATGAAAACCCCATCTTTTTATCCTCGATGGCAATAATCCAATACGTTCCTCACTACCCCTACTTTGTCACTTGGTGAGGACACCGCAAGATCGAACCCAAAACTAAGCACTTCTCCCATTGCAAGAATTACCAATCTAGTTGGCCAAACCAAACCAATAACTTGAAGAGACTTGCCAATATATGAAATGATGGATATAAGAATTCAGAGAAGATTCAAATAATATTCATAGATAATCTGAACATAAACCCACAATTCATCGGATTTTGACAAAGACACCGGAAAAGAGTATTACATTGGAAAAATCTCCATGGAGATCATGAAGAACATGGTATTAAAGAAGAAAGAGAGAGAAGAAGCGATCTAGCTACTAGCTATGGACCCATAGGTCTGTGGTGAACTACTCACGCATCATCGGAGAGGCAATGGAGTTGATGTAGATGCTCTTTATGATCGATTCCCCCTCCGACAGATTACCGGAAAAGGCTCCCGGATTGGATATCACGGGTACAAAGGCTCCCAGCGGCAAAAAAGTATTTTTTTGGTGTCGTTCTGGTATTGGGGGATTAGTTGGGAATTCATAGGACGAAGATTAGGGTTAGGAGGCCTGCAGGGGCCCCATATGCCAGGGGCGCCCCCTAGGGCGTGCCATGTAGGCTTGTCATCTGCCAGCAGGTCTCCTGCCCCCTTCTCCAAGTCTGTCAGGTTTCTTCTGGTCCAAGAAAAATCATTCCGGGGATTTTATTCCGTTGGACGTTTAATATTCCTTATCTGCAATACTCAAAAACATGGAAAAACATAAACTAGCACTAGGCTCTAGGTTAATAGGTTAGTCCCAAAAATAATATAAAATAGCATATTAATGCATATAAAACATCCAAAACAGATAATATAATAGCATGGAACAATTAAAAATTATAGGTACGTTCGAGACGTATCAAGCATCCCCAAGCTTAATTCCTGCTCGTCCTCAAGTAGGTAAGTGTTAAAAACAGAATTTTTGATGTGGAATGCTACCTAACATATTTATCCATGTAATATTCATTATTGTGGCATGAATATTAAGATCCATAAGATTCAAAGCAAAAGTCTAATATTGACATAAAAACAATAATACTTCTAGCATACTAAAAAGGCAATTTCGGCCTTTCAAAATAACATGGCCTTAGAAAGTTATCCCTACAAAATCATATGGTCTGGTTATGCTCCATCTTCCCCACACAAAGTATCTAAATCATGCACAACCCTGATGAAAGTCAAACAATTGTTTCACACTTTTTATGTTCTCAAACCTTTTCAACTCTCACACAATACATGAGCGTGAGCCATGGATATAGCACTATAGGTGAAATAGAATATGGTGGAGGTTGCAAGAAAAAAAGGAGAAGATAGTATCACATCAACTAGGCATATCAATGGGCTATGGAGATGTCCATCAATAGATATCAATGTGAGTGAGTAGGGATTGCCATGCAACAAATGTACTAGAGCTATAAGTGCATGAAAGCTCAAAAAGAAAACTAAGTGGTTGTGCAAAAGATGAAATTTCACTAGTTATATCAAAGTGACAAAATAGGAGACTCTCTATGAAGAACATGGTGCTACTTTGAAGCACAAGTGTGTAAAAAGATAGTAGCATTGTCCCTTCTCTCTTTCTCTCATTTTCTTTCTTTTTTTCCTTTTTTTTGGTGGGCATCTTTGGCCACTTTTACTTTTTATGGGCTTCGTTGGCCTCTTTTATTTTTTGTACAGTCTGGAGACTCATCCCAACTTCGTCTGCCCATTTTTTGTATAGCTTCCATCATACTTTTCTCGCACGGGACAATGCTCTAATAATGTAAATCATCACACTTTTATTTATTTACAACTCAAAGATTACAAATTGATATCTAGAACAAAATATGACTCTATAAGCAATATGGAAGTGATGGTGCGTGTCATCAAAAAAATGGGACTGTGGTATTGCATGGAAATATATCTCAGAATGGCTATGAAAATTCCATAATAGGTAGATATGGTGGCTGTTTTGAGGAAAGTATATGGTGGTTGTTTTGAGGAAGGTGGGTTTAATGTACCGGCAAAAGTTGTGCGGTACTAGAGAGGCTAGCAAAGGTGGAAGGGTGTGAGTGCGTATAATCCATGAACTCAACATTAGTCATCAAGAACTCACATACTTATTGCAAAAGCCTATTAGTTATTGAAGTAAAGTATTAGACGCATGCTCCTAGGGGAAGGGTTGGTAGGAGTTAACCATCGCGCGATCCCGACCTCCACACAAATGTTGACAATCATTAAACAAATCATGCTCCGACTTCATCACGTAACGGTTCACCATACGTGCATGCTCCGGGAATCACAAGCTTTAACACAAGTATTCCTTCCAATTCACAATTACTGACTAGCATGACTCTCATATTACCATCTTTATATCTCAAAACTATATGCAAGGAATCAAACTTCTCATCATATTCAATGCACTTAATATGAAAGTTTTTATTATATCCCTCTTGGATGCCCATTATATTAGGACTAAATTCATAACCTAAACCAATTACCATGCTGTTTAAAAGACTCTCAAAATAATATAAGTGAGGTATGAGAGTTTAATAATTTCTATAAAATAAAACACCAACATGCTCTAAAAGATATAAGTGAAGAACTAGAGCAACATTGTCTAGATCAAAAGATATAATTGAAGCATATAGAGTCTTCTAATAAATTCATGATTCACCGTGTCTCTCTCAAAATATGTGTGCACCAAGGATGATTATGGCAACTAAAAGTAAAGACTCATATCATACAAGATGCTCCAAGAAAAACACATATCATGTGGTGAATATAAATATAGCCTCAAGTAAATTTATCGATGGATTGAAGACGAAAGAGGGGATGCCTTATAGGGCATCCCCAAGCTTAGGCTATTTGGTATCCTTGAATATGGCTTGTGGTACCTTGGGCATCCCCAAACTAAGGCTATTTGGTATCCTTTAATATGGCTTGGGGTGCCTTGGGCATCCGCAAGCTTAGGCTCTTGCCACTCCTTATTCCATAGTCCATCAAATCTTTAGCCAAAACTTGAAAAATTCACAACACAAAACTCAACAGAAAACTCATGAGATCCGTTAGTATAAGAAAAAAAAATAACCACTTTAGGTACTGTTGTGAACTCATTCATTATTTATATTGGTGTAAGATTTACTGTATTCTAACTTATCCATGGTTCCTACCCCCCGATTCATTATTTATATTGGTGTAAGATTTACTGTATTCTAACTTATCCATGGTTCCTACCCCCCGATTCATTATTTATATTGGTGTAAGATTTATTGTATTCTAACTTATCCATGGTTCCTACCCCCCGATAACACCCAAAGATTTATCAAAATAAGCAAACAACACAAAGAAAACAGAATCTGTCAAAAACATAACAGTATGTAGCAATCGAAAAACTTTGGATACTTCTGTAAATCAATAGGGTTAGGAGGCCTTCAGGGGGGCCACAAGCCAGGGGCCGCGACCCCCCTAGGGCGCACCTTGCAGGCTTGTCGTCTCCCAACACATCTCCTGCCCCCTTCTCCAAGTGTGGCAGGTTTTTCTGGTCCAAGAAAAATCATTTTGGAGATTTTATTCTGTTTGGACTTTGTTTACTATTCCTTATGTGCAATACTCAAAAACATGGAAAAACAAAAACTGGCACAAGGCTCTAGCTTAATAGGTTAGTACCAAAAATAATATGAAATACCATATTAATGCATATAAAACATCCAAAACAGATAATATAACATTATGGAACAATAAAAAATTATAGATATGTTGGAGAAGTATCAGAAGGCGACCTTGTCCTTAGACGTGTTGAGTCCGCCAAGGGTTCTAACAAGTTGACGCCAAAGTGGGAAGCCCTTACCGTGTAGTAGAAGTCAACAGACCTGGTGTAGTTCGTTTGGAGATAGACTACGACATCAAAATTCTTAACTCATGGAACATTGAGCATCTTCGTGAGTTTTACCCGTAAGGCACAGTTGCCAGGCCGAGTCCCTGACAACCAACTTTTATACAAGACTTGTGGCAGTGCATGTAACCCTTTGTACAAAGCCAAACACAGACCCTATGCATAAATAAAGCTAGGCATTGCATCATATCATCATTTGCATGTTCATTATGCATTTACTCGTGTTATGATGTCACTATTGACTTAGTTTACATGTTATTAAGAGTGATTGATGGACTTATAATCCTTGTTATCGCATCTTCCCTCGTTCCAGAGGACGAAGCCTCTTTTTTGCTCTGTATGTTTGACCTCTAGTTAAACAGGAGACATCGGAAAAGCAAGGACGGCGGACCATCACACCTTCAAGGGGACCTCCCCTAAAGAGATAAGTTTAAACCACCTTATCTTAAGCTCGGATCCCTTCCTTTCCTTAAGGAAATCCTTTCCACTTTTCCTCGATTGTGTACAATGGAATTATTTGCACGACAGGAACCCATGTCGGGACGAGCCGTCCTTCATCTCTTGTCGCTTATTAGCCTTGGGGGACCGCGTCGATACCGACAAGGGACCTTGTTGGGCGATGGTGGCCATTTGTTGTCACGGGGCTCGCCTATCTTCAACACTCGGGTCGCACACGAACCCGACAAGGAGTCCTGTACGGCAAGAGCGTAAATACAACCCAATACGAGTAGAAGGATGAAATGACAGTACTCAAGAGGGATGAATGGCGCTTATTTTATTCATTCTTCAGTACAAAATGGATAATTTTTTTACATTTCCACTAGTAAAAATTAAGCAAGAGCCTACATTTTTTTCTTTATAAAGAGATAAGTGCTCCATAATGCCTTTCTTGTCCCTCTCCTCTTCAGGGTTGATGGAGTGGAAAAAGAGGCCAAAAGGAGTGCCTAGCTGGGATTCGGTGCCTCCCCGCCAAGACCGAAGGATACCTCCTTGCCAGGACCAGAAGGGCCCTGCACCTAGGAAGGGCGGACGAAGCCTCCAGGGGAGAAGTGGACAGAAGGCAGGTGTAGACAGTGGCACTGCCGAAGCCAGCTGTTCATGATGGTGCTATAGGCGATCACGACGAGTCGGAGTCACCGCCGTTGTCCATGGGGCACCGAAGATCGCCGCCATCGCGGCCTTCATCATCTCCATTGCTCGAGCGGGCGCCTCCGCAGTCGTCTAGCCACTCAGCACAGTTGAGGAAGACGCCATGCTCTCCGGGACTCCTCACACAGAGCATGGTAGTCCATAGTGGCCAAAGGCGCGGAATTCCCCCTCTCCTTGAGAAGAACATGCGGGAGAAAGACTCCCACCCATGTGCGCTAAGTATGGTGCCATGGGCGTGGGACTCTACCACGGTACCCAGAGAATCACCACTGCATCCACCCGCAAGAAACTGGGTACCTTGCCGATTATTTTTCTCGATCACCTAGAAGAAGGAGCACAGGAGCAACGTTCCATTGCGGCACTGCGTTTTCATTATGGATTTTAGCATGGCATCGACCACATGGTGCTCTATCAAGACCGAAACAACGGGCGATGCGATGGCGGGTACACCCTCATGGCTGTCCCTGACGCAACCACTGTACTGCCCACTCCCCCACTTGAAGCTCTTCCGCACGATTCTCAGTATAGAGCCATCAATATGGAATAAGGTTAGGGCATAGTTACAAGAGGAAGATTTGATGGTGGAAGACACATTTGTTGGACCCGTCCCCCTGATCATCAGGTGAAGACAACAAGAAAAGAGCAAATCGGGCACCCGTAGGTTGGAGGAGAGGAGAGGGATGGATGAGCATCGCCTATCGCACCCTCCCAATTTTATAGGGAGGATTTGGGGTGTTGGCTCTCCTACGCTCCAAGGGTCACTGCCCATCTCCACCTCGATCGTTGCCGACCATCACGGTTGAAAAGGTAACCGCCCCATCAATCCAATCCATGGCGCTGCGGCTCTTGCCATAACCATGCTTTTAAGTCACGCACACCCACCATGAGATTCTCACAATGCAATCGGTGCGCGTGGCAGAAATGCGTTGAATTGGTGGGACAATGCATAACAACGGGGTCACGGTTAGCCATTAGCAATTTCACGCCTGTGCATGAACTTTGGGCTTGACCCAACAGAGTTTGGAAAGCGCGTACGGGCCAGGCCAAGGGGCTCCCATCGATGCACTAGTAACGGGGTACCCAATGCCCCTGACTTATGCAAAGGCGTTAAGAGCATACCCCTCCAAGGCAACCGCCAACCCAATAAATTATATGGAACCAGACACTGGCATGTAACACCCAAGTTGCGGTCCTATCCTTATTTTGGCGTGAGGGCCTAGACAGGGATAGAAACACATCTCGTCATTTCACAAGAATGGATACCATTACAAGTACATGTACTAAAAAGATAAGTATAAGGAGTTGGCTTACACATGCCACAAGCTACATCAGAGTCACATCAATACTATACATACAATCAACATGAAGAAGAGCAGGGTCCGTTTACGGACGAAAACAAATGAAAAAATAATAACGTCCATCCTTTCTATCCCAGGTTGTCGGCCTGGAACCCATCCTAGATCGAAGAAGAATAAGAAGAAACTCCAAATGAACAATCATTGCGTTCACGTCAAGTATCACATTACCTATGCCTACAACTGGTGGTTTAGTAATCTGTGAGCTACAGAGGACTCAACAATCTCATTTCCAAAGGTATCAATACTAGCAAAGGTTAATGGGTGAGGTATGGTTAACTGGTGAGGCTGCAGCAAGCGACTAAGCATTAATTTAGTGGCTAACTTACGAGTACAAGAATAAAAGAGGGGGATGATCTACGCATAGTGGACGTGAACTGCTGATGATCAAATGAATGACCCTGGACACCTACTTACGTCAGACATAACCCCATCGTGTCCGCGATCGGAGAAGGAGATCAAGAAAGAGACAATCATGGTTACGCATTTAGTTGGCAAGTTTTAATTCAGTTTACTTCAAGTTTTCTGGAATTGGATGTTAAACAAACTTTCCACATTGCCACATAACCGCGGGCACGGCTTTCCGAAAGATTTAATCCTGCAGGGGTGCTCCAACTAGTCCATCACAAACTACCACATGCTACGATGGAATGACCTCGACCAGGGAAACCCGTGATATCCTCGGGTTCCTATTGGAAAACCTCAACCTCGAGATAACCCAAAGCATCCTCGGAATCCCTCACACAAGATGCTCGAGAAAGGTAAAACAAGTCCAGCAAGGCCGCCCGACGTGTCGACGAACCCGATAGGAGCTGTGTATCTCGTTCACACGACACGACTAGATGGGAAAGCCTACGAGTAAAACCAAACCTCGAGTTTCCTTGCATTGGCCCTACAGTCTGCCCGTTTCGGACCAACACCATCAGCACTGCCCCCCCGTATTTTGTTGAATTACTCCTCGGGTTCATGACGCCCTATGTTTTTGTGTATTAATAGAGTTATTATGTTGGGCAAATATAGTACCAATTTTGGTCCTTGTAAGACGATCTTTATCCCAAAATGAGAATCTAGGGGGTCCCCATAACAACCCCAAGCATGTTAGGAGCATTCGTTTATGGAACATAACACCGGTAGCCGAAAGTAAGGCGGCAAAGGTGGAACAAAACACCAGGCTAGAAAGGCAGAGCCTTCCACCTTTTACCAAGTATATAGTTGCATTAAATTAAATAACATTTAATAGGGTGATATAACAAGGAACCCACGTTTTCACATGGAATAATCTCCACCTACAACTAGCAACGCTATCCAATGGTTAAGCAAGCGGTAACATAGCCAATCAGTGGTTTGCTAGGTTGTGATCAGGTTGAAGGTTTCCATGGCAATGTTGGGAGGCATGTTAAATAGGTTGTAGGCAGCGAGACATGATGATAGAAACGATACAACTAGCATGGCAATGATAATAATCGTATCTAGGGAAATGATCATCTTGTCTGAGATCCCGCTTGGAAGAAGAATGAACTCTTGAAGCAGATGAACCGACGTAGTCGAACGGATCCTCACATTCCGACACGCTTGCGGAACTCTATCGAGACGAAGTAAACCGGAAACTAGAATTAACACCGACATTCACCACGAAACATGCAAGACATGATGCACACCCAAATATGATGCATGTTCAGTTTAAATATGCAAGGCATGGCATGGCAATTCACATCACGCAAACACTACACATTAAGTGAAGCTTAATATGCACCGAGTTGCATTTGACGAAACTCGACATTTAAATACATAGTTCACTCCTATTTATTTACACGGTAATATTAAATGTTTTTAAACATGTCAAGGGGTGAAGCACAAATTAAACTACCTATCTAGGCATTTTAAATGAGTCCGGAAACGACATATAGCTTCTCCGAACTGACCCCACTCGTTAAATTCTAAACCTGTCCAGATTTGACCTAATCAAATTTTAAGTTTTGTCAATGGCAAAACAAATTGGTTCACATGAAACTACACATCGTTATGGTCCATTTACATATATGGCTCATCTCCAACGGAGCTACGGTTAAATAACTACAGGCTAAACCATTTGTAACACGTCGACATGCAAACCGGTGCAAACGGCATGCGAAACAGCCTTAAACATGCATGAGAGTTGGAAAATATTAATCTACGCGAAAATCTACACATTTTACATATACAAGTTATTCCGATACGACACATGGACTAAATGCTACACGCGTTTGACAATATGCTCTTTTTCTAAAATTAAATAAATTAAAAAACCTAAAAAAACTAACGGTCTGGATCTATCTATTGGGTCGAAATAGGCAGGTGGCAATTTAGCAAAAACGCGCCCGTGGGCGAGGGATAGGCGAGGGGGAGCTTACCTGAGTGGGCCTCGACCCAGGAGGTGGAGAGGGGCTCGGGGCAGAGGCGGGGCCGGGCCAGCTCGCGTCCCATGCGGAAACGACGTAGGCCGGCTGGGGCGGTGCGCAAGGCTGTTGCGAGCGAGGCCTGTCGGTTGGTGGAGCTGGGCCGGGCGAGGCAGCCCAGTCGCATGGTGCTGCGGGCCATTTCCCTCTGCTTGATCCCGAGCAGAGGCATGGCGCGGCGGCTAGGGTTACGGCGAGGGGGCTGCCATGGGGTCGCCGGAGGAGCCGAGGAGGCCGAGCTCAGGTAGATCAGGGACGGAGCACCCCATTCCCGGCGATGGCAGCTCGAGGCGGTTCCTCTACGGCAGATCGACCGGTGGCTCCGGGGTGCCTGCGGGAGGAAGAGAGAGGTCAGGTGAGGGAGAAGTAGAAGAGAGATGAAGAGGGAGATCCAGCGAGGGGGAGATCCTGGCGCGGCTGTGCCGCTCCTGTGCTCGCCGACGAAGGGGAGGCGAGGTAGTTCTCAGAGTAATTGCTGGCGGCCAGAGGTTCTCGGGCTCCTCACAGTCCAGATCGGGATAACAGAGGGAGCTACAGGCGGCGGCAGTTTCATGCCCGGACGGTCCTGCTCCGGGCCTCGGCGGGCGTGGGGGCTGAGGTGGGAGGAGGTGGGCGAGGTGGCGGCTGGCTGTGGGGTGGCATGGAAAACGAGGGTGGTGGCTAGGGTTTTCATATTAGGAAGGCTAGGCCTTCCTTATATAGGCATGGATCTAGGGCTAGAGGGTTTTGGGGGTTTTTCAACCCTACGATCGCCACCGGACGGTCCGATCGGAGAGGCGGGTTAGGGTTAGCTTAGGTGGGCTGTGTAGAGGGGTGTTAGGCTGAGAGGGAAATGGTGCGACCCGGCGACAGAGATTTTAAGACACCGAAAAATGTCTAATGATAAATCGATGATGGTGCCGCTATGGTCGACCGTTCAACTATGAAACGCACTCCGATTGTGATGCAATTTGGCAGACGGACTACCTACATTAAAATAAGACCGCACGTCAGGTTTCAACCCAATCCGAGAATACTTTATACGCACTTCTAAAAACAATATTTTAACGATGTCGCGGGCGCGTGCGTGAGTGGTTGGTCTGAAAACGGTCAACCACGAACACGGAGAGAGCCGACAACTGATAACGGATGCAAGTTTGAAAACTGGCGGCAATGGAGTGCCCATGCAATGCAGATGATGTGAATGATGCGATGATGAATGCGACAGAAATTATAACACGATGACAACGGAATAAAAGGGGAATCTTCTGGAGCGTCGGTCTCGGGCTGTCACATGGCACGGACAACACAACAGCCCAGGACGGGCCCAAGACGCGCGAAGAAACCTCAAGGCCTGCCAGGGACCAAGGCAGCGGCATCCTCAAGAAGACCCGACAAGTCATCCCTCCAGCAAGCACGAGCCAATCTGCCTCCGCAACACCTGATCGCCACACAAGTCACTTATCAATGAGGTGTCAAGATCCCATATGGCTAAGTGGCTCTCACTGAGCACGTGTCGACATGCTAGAAGACAGATTATGCCCCCTTGACATCCGTCCACACGCGTGTCAAGTTGTGGTGCAACAGTTAGCTAGAGCGGTAGAAGGAGCTTGCCGGGGACGCAGTACCGCATGCCACCTAAGGCTGCATTTATGGCATTTTGTCTTGAGTGCTAGAGTTAGGTATGATAACGTTGTTAGCTATCTAATCATGTATGTTTGTCACTGTGGATGCCCCTTGAGCTATAAAAGGAGGCCTGAGGCAACCTAGAACATGATTCAGACCCTAGAGGATTTGCACGCACGTAGTAGCTCTCCACGGTGACCATTGCCGGGGTAGAACACTGTGCAAGCTCCGTCTTCCCGAGATCAATCCACCAAAACAGGATTAGGGTTTTATGCTTCTTAGTGACCGAAACTGGGTAAACACCCCGAGTCTCATCATCGTGCTGCATTGTAGTTTCTACTCTTTGGGCAACGCGATCTCTCCGCCGAACCACGAAGGGGCCAACAGCCCATAGATGACCGAGTGCAACCTACCCTGACAAGCGCGTCGTGGAGTCTAATGGACCTCATGGGCCTTGGATGCTCCTCAGTATTGGCCCCCAAGATTCCTTCTGGTCCAAAAAAATCTCCGTAAAGTTTTGTGGAAATTGGACCTCATTGGATATGGATTTTCTCCGAAGGAAAAAACTGTAGAAAATAGCAACTAGCACTAGGCACTATGTCAATAGGTTAGTATCGAAAAATAATATAAAATTTCTATAAAATGATTATAAAACATCCAAGAATGATAACATAACAACATAGAACAATCAACAATTATCGATACGTTGGAGACGTATCAGCATCCCCAAGCTTAATTCCTGCTCGTCCTCGAGTAGGTAAATGATAAATCAATTTTTTTATTGTGAAAGGCTATCTCTCATGTTCATCATATTTTTTTCTTTCAGCATGGTCATATGGACTTTTAGATGATGGAAAGCAATTGTTTATAATTTGACATGAAGATTTCAATACTCAAGCATATCAACAAGCAACTAAGTCTTTCAAAATATCATTGTTCAAGAATTCGTCCGATTAACCAATTAACTTGCCAGTTAATCTCTACTCTTAGGGTAACCGAGTCGAATAACATAGTGTTAACTTGCCATGCCGATTAATTGGCAAGTTAGAACGATTAATTTGTTGTCATACCGATTAAGCAGGTGCCAGACCGATTAATCACTAGAGGCCCATTAACTAGTGGGCAAACGAGTCCCAAAATTTTGGCACATAACCCCTTCCACCCCCTCTTGCTACCAAATACCAATGGTTTGGCCCTCCTCCCACTTCCTCATGCTCCTTTCATCCCCTCCTAAACTGGTTGGTTGCTAGTCGTGTCCTCACCAGTGCTAGTCACCACACTACACCTCCAAGATCTAGTTGCTCCGCCATTTTCGTTGCCTCACTGGACCCCTGCCACCTAGGCCACTCCCCATCATCTCCCATGGGATGCTCCCCAATCTCTTCCTCAATGGCGTCACCAGTAGGCAAGGCCCTAGCATCTTCCCCCTATCTTAGTTGAGAATCCACATTTATATATTAGTAGATTATGATTTACAATTTTGTAGATGGGTGGATGGAACTGTTGGTTTTGGTTGTTATCTCTAGTATATCGCGTGACGTATGTTAGCAAGTATATGGATACGTTTAAATGTTTAACTGATAATTTTGAATTTTGAGATTTTATATATTTGGATGTATAACGGTTATTAATTTTACCTCTTGTCTTTTTATATGCCTACAATACAATATTCTAGTATATTACATAGCTAGGAGCGTGGAATTATGGTATAATACATTAACAAGCTAGATATAAGTTGGCAAATTTCTATTTAATCTACTTATTAATGGTCGACCGATTAATCCAGTAAATAGGCTGATTCACTGACTAATCTCTACTTGCAAGCCGACTGAGCAGTTACCGGTTACCGATTTCTCAAACATTGCAAAATATCAACACTACATAACGTTATCCCTTGCCCATCATGCTCTATAAATGACCATTCATGCAACATACTCAAATATTAACTACATCCAATGCTCAAGTGTGATAATAGCGTTCCTTAGTTCGGGCTTTATAAGAGAAGATGGAGAATCAGTTTAAAAAACAATTGCATAAAGTAAATAGATAGGCCCTTCGTAGAGGGAAGCATGGATTTGTAGAGGTGCCATTGGTCAAAGTGAAAAATTTAGAGATAATTTTTTTAGGGTGGCATGCTCTTCCTCTCAACTAGAACGACTAAGAGTTTCCAATATTATCCATGCCAAATAAATTATAGGAATCTCCCAAACTGAAAATAAAGTTTATTCCTTTTCCACCATTCTTTCACATTCCATTGCTAGTCGTATCCATGGGCGCCATCCATACCAACACTTTCCAAGGAATTTATTATTTGACAACATAAACTATATTT
Source organism: Hordeum vulgare subsp. vulgare (assembly GCF_904849725.1). NCBI lineage: Eukaryota > Viridiplantae > Streptophyta > Magnoliopsida > Poales > Poaceae > Hordeum > Hordeum vulgare. Next base: position 365,659,141 of record NC_058521.1, read on the forward strand.
TTTGTTTTTGTGACTTGGCATCCCTATTGTCGCCATATTTTCGTGCAATTACAAGTGAATAAACACTCATCTTGAGAATAACCTATTTAACATGGAAGATACCTGCCACCCCTCACTACTGTATGAGTGGTACGGGCACACAAATCAGAATTTTATTTTGAAAAATAGAGTTGACACTTCCAAATTTCCTTGGAACGGTGTGGAAATACTGCATATAGGTAGATATGATGGAATCATTGGCACAAGTTTGGGTTTAGGTTTTGGATGCACAAGCAGCATTCCCGCTTAGTACAAGTGAAGGCTATCAAATAGATTGAGAAGCGCCCAACCAAGGAAAAAAATTCATCATAGGTGAACAATAAACATAACTAACACCGAATAATGCAACACAAGTAGGATGTGATTTCATAGCTAGACTATTGACTTCATGTGCATGCATAGGGAATCAAAAACCTTAACACCAATATTTTTACTAGAGCAAAATTACTCATCGACATAACTCACATATTACTATCTTCATATTGCAAAATTATTGCAAAGAATCAATCTTAGTATCCAATGATCTTCATGAATTTTTTTATTATATATTTCCTGGACATTCATCACTTTGGGACAAATTTTCATTTGAAGCAAACCACCAATGCAAATAACAAGCTCTCAAATAAGTATAAGTGAAGCACGAGAGCACAAATTTCTTTAAAAATTTCAACTCTCAAAGTTATAGAATTGGAGTAAGAGAGGATTTCTCTAAAATTTCAGCAACTCTCAAAATAATCTAAGTGATGCATGAGAGTAATTTTCTCCAAAATAACATCACAACCATGCTCAGCAAGCTATAAGTGAAGCACTTTAGCAATTCCATGGCTCAAAAAATTTAATTGAAGCATGAAGAGCGATTCTAATAAATTGTAGAATAATTTAGCTCTCTCAAATGGGTGTGTCCAGAAAGGTTTATTATGGCAAACTAACCAGCAACTAAAGCAAAGACACAAATGATACAAGACTCTCCAAGCAAAACTTATGATATATGACGAATAAAAATGTAGCTCCAAGTAAAATTTCTGATTGTTTCTAGAAGAAAGAGGGGATGCCTTCCGGGGCATCCCCAAGCTTAGCTGCTTGGTACTCCTTAGATATTTCCTTGGGGTGCCATCGCATCACCAATCTTAGTCTTTTATCACTCCTTGTTCCATCATCCATCGTGATCTCACTCAAAACGTGAAAACTTCAATCACACAAAACTAAATAAAATTTCATGAGATCTGTTAGTATAAGAAAACCAAACTCTGCTATAGATACTGTTGAAAACCTATTCCAATTTTTTTTTGTATTATGCCTACTGTATTCTAACTTTACAGCGTCCTAGTTCGCAGGGGCTTCTCTGAAGATGTACTCTTCTCCAAACTCTGGTCCTTCCATGTCTGGTCAATAATATAAACAGTGACAAGCCAATGAGTACTTTTGAATGTACTCGTAAACAGCCCGTGATATGAACAATGCAAGTGAAGGATAACAATAATATGCTTTTTTGGTGGACAACAACTTGGTTATAATACACATGATCATGGGTACGCATCATAAGTTAAATGTTACTTGAAGCACAGGTTACAGATACCAAGATATCTGTCAAGGGCTGAACACTCCGGGTTCACCCTATATGCCAAGTCACCAAACTTGGTCATATCAACTCTTTTATTTTAACACCTTGTTACCACATACTCACACACACTTGGTTTATGCGGAAACAACTGGACGTAGTTTAAGAAGGATTACCCAACTATCCTTGACCGTGGACATGGCTATTCGAATAGTTTTACACTTTGCAGAGGTAGTATGCTGGACCCACGAGATCCAGCAAACTTCCTTGTTATCCACGACTCACGGTATATAGCATACCCGAGGTAAGTACCCGACGAATGCCTTTCCCCTGACGATACCGACTCGATTGGTGCCCAACCTACATGTTGTACGTCTTACAAGCACCTACTCTAGACAATATCAACCATGCGGGGACCAACAGTGTGCCTGGAACACGTAAAAACGGCATAGTCGTCCTTACCTCGCATGACCCCATCACGAGAGTTACCACACATCAATCCCGCCACTAGTAATGTGGCTCTTTGCTAGCACCGACCAGAGTAATCAACAAAGCCCCGTCCCATAAAGGGATAATGTGGACGTACATGTAAGGTTGGGACGGTCGACACATCATAAATCTATTATCATTTCAGAAACCATACTCACTCAAAATACACGGTGCACCACTTCACCAAAAGTGGCCACCTAACTCATCATCAACTTCGGGCATTAGTGGCACCCGACGGGGTTTTCATAACCTTGGTTTTATGCCAATAACATGCTCATGCTAGTGCTATTCTAGCTTTACTTGTCAACATGATATTAGCAAGACCCTCATAGGTGGTAGGATCAAGCTCAATGCATGTGCTCCGAAGGAGCCATCGGTAACATCACTTCAATGATTTACCGGTACTTATAATCGTATGCAACAAAAATATTTGCTACACTAGCATGCATCATAACATATGATCAGACATGGTCAAAGGGCTGCTTTCCTTGTTCAGTTAGGTATCTGGGGTCTTCGAGGTCTTCCGCTCTGACTCCTTCGTCACACGGGTTTTCTATCTCGTATAAAGATAAAATAATAAGTAGCTCACTCCAAAACAGATCACAAAGTCACTTTAAAAATGTTGGTTATTACTGATAAATCCAGGTTGTTATTTTGAAAATATTTTCTTCTGTTTTTAGTGAAGGAATATTTTTAAAATCAACTTAACAGAAGCAAAACTATTCCAATTTAATCCTTTTTATTATTGTAAAGCAGAACAATTGCTGCAAGAATTGAAACAATGGTTCTCTTAAATACTACACATTTTAAGAAGAATAACAGTGGAAAAATTATATTTTTACAATTGTTAAATGTTTTTATAAAAATTATTTAAACTCGGGTTTTAAAACAAAAGAAAAAGGGCTACACACCCTCGCCTGGCTTGGCCTGGGACTCGGCCGGCTCACTGGCCAGCCAACCAGCCTGCCCAGGCGCGTGCGCCGTCAGGTTTTAACCAGACACACGGGCCCCTGCGGTCAGTTGCTGCGGGCAGTGAGGGAGGGAGAGATGGGCGGTCGAGATGAAGGAGGAGGGGCTCAGGTTCACCGGCGATGAGGTATCCATGGCGGAGGGGATTCGAGAGATGGTGCAGTTGGTAGCTACTGGCACGGGTTTGCTCGGGAAAGAGGGGGGAAAGATTCCTGGTGTCACGGGGAGTGTCTTGGTGGGTAGAGGAACGCAGGAGCCAACGTATAGCCGGAGATCGACCGGAGCTCCGAGGCAGAGGGGCCTCGGCCGATCTCGAGCACCGGGGCTCTGCTGGCTTACTAGGGTGGCTAGGGAGGAGATTGAGTTCGCTGCAAAGAGGAATTAGGGGTGCTGGAGCGAGGGAGGGGCTATTTATAGGACTGCGACGGTGAGCCGGCTTGGGAGCGCGTGTGATTCACCGTGGCATCCATGGGCGTGCAGAGAGGAGCTGGGGTCGAAACCACGGTGCCAGGACGTGGTTTTGGACCGCCAAGACTCACTTCGACGGGGAGGGAGAGAGGCGAAGCGAGTTACAGTGGCCACGCATCTCTGGACGGTTCTGCTGCCCGCGAGCACGCGTTGCACGAGCTCTTAGTGTGTGATAGAGGGGCCCTGATGGTCGCCTGTGGCAAAGGGGTTTCGGGGGATTCGAGAGACACATCGGGGAGGCTGGAACTGGCCGAGAGCGTTGCCCCCACCTCGGTGTCTGTGTGTAGCACGCCTAGAGTGCAGCTTTGGCATGCCACTACATGTTGGGACGCTCTGGGGTGCCTTGGACGTGTCTAGCCTATTCTGGGTACTGGCTGGGAGATGCCTAGCCGTTGGAGACCCGTGGGATCTTCGGCTGGTCAAGGGGGACAAAGAAAACATGTGCTGTCAGCCTTGAGCTGAAGCTTAGATTGGGGTTTTTGGTTTTTATACTTTGAACCAGAGATGGGCCAGTTGACTAGGGCTTGGCATTGATGCTAGCCACCTAATCTGAGAGTGTGGGAGAAAGGGTTTGGGTTTAGGTAATGTTAGGAGGTGTTTTACCCATCTGCCAGAAGGTGCTGACAGTGGTATGGTTTGTTTGCACCTCACCACTGGCTCTGCAAATTAACAGGATTGCGTTTGGTGCTAAAACAAGGGGTTTCACCATGTTTGAGCTCCAATGGACAAGTTTAGCTTTGTAAACTTGAAAACTTTACGAAATGACCAGATCTTCTCCTTCCAAAGAGAATATGGGCAAAACAAGTCCCACAAATCCCATTTTTGGCATGGAGTCCTCATCTGAGAAAATAGGCACACCTGCAAAGTTTTAGCTCCAAAGGACAAACTTTGGTATGTAGAGTTGCATTAACTTCTTACTGGCCAGAAAGGGTTTTGCAACTATTTGGTGTCCTTAATCACCTTGGATCAAGGTGAAAGTTTATATGGGCACCAAATATGGCTTAGGGATACCACTGGAATTTTCTAGGAATTGATTGAGAATGTTTCCTTTGGAAATATTTCAAAAGGTCAAAACAGACAGAAAGGGTTTTCAGGGGTTTTCTCAAATAATAATAATATAAATAGGGGTTGAAAATTTTATGTATGGAAAATATATGTCCTTCTGATCATCTCCAAATTTTCTCAGATTTTTCTAAGGCACAAAAGTATTTTTCCATATAGGAATACCATTTCTGGCTTCAGAAATGGACATGGAAATAAATTAGGAAAATAATTCATAAAATAATTATTTTATGATTTTGGTGAACTAAAATTGTGCTAGAAAAATATCACCAACTTTGGGTAAGAATACTCCCTACCATCAAGGACTTGTAGTGCAACCCAAAGCAGGGTTTTGCTTTAACCATATATAAGAAAAAGGGTTTTGAAAATAATTAAGCATACAAGGATACAATGATAATCATGGCACTCACAACATTAGTTTTGAAAAAGTTTTAATAAACTCATATTTTTTAATTACAGAAAAAGTGATAGTGAAAATAGGGTGTGACAGACCTATCCCCCTTACAAGAATCTCGTCCCCGAGATTCCTAGGCTAGGTGCTAAAAAGGTACGGAAACTCAGATCAGAGATTGTCTTCACGCTCCCATGTTGCTTCTGCTTCGGTGTGGTTGCTCCAGTGAACCTTGAAATACTTGATGGTGCGGCTTCTGGTGCAACTCTCTCCTTCATCCAGGATGCGGATCGGCCTCTCATGATAAGTGAGATATGGCTGAAGGTCGATGGCCTGATGATCAATGTCCTTGTAAAGATCGGTACGGTCTGGCGCTTGAAGACACTTTCGAAGTTGTGACACGTGGAAGACGTTGTGCACTCCCGAATGTTCCGGAAGTAGCTCCAACTCATAAGCAACTTCTCCATGCCTTGTCGTGATCTTAAAAGGTCCAATGAACTATGGAGCAAGTTTCCCCTTGACGTGGAAACGCTTGGTTCCCTTGAGAGGTGTGACACGGAGGTACACATGGTCTTCAAGGTTAAACTCCAATTCCCTGCGTGAGAATCCCCATAGTTCTTGTGTCTCGACTTGGCTGCCTTCAAGTTTTCTCGGCCTAGCTGCTCCTTCTGTTCAGCCTCTTGCAGAACTTCCGGCCCGAAAATCAACCCTTCACCAGTTTCGGACCAGTTGAGTGGGGTGCGACACTTTCATCCGTACAACACTTCAAATGGGGCCATCTAGAGACTGGACTGGTAGTTGTTGTTGTACGAGAACTCAGTGAACAGCAGACAGTCTTCCCATTTGGCACCATGCGCCAAGACACAAGCATGGAGCACATCTTCGAGTATCTGATTTACTAGCTCCCTTTATCCGCCCGTTTGCGGTTGGAAAGAGGTGTTGAAAGAGAGTTTGGTTCCAAGGTCTTCTTGGAACTTCTTCCAGAATCTTGAGGTGAACTGCGTGCCTCGGTCAGACACAATCCCCTTGCGAACTCCGCGAAGGCTCACAATACGCTCAATGTGGAGGCTAGCCAAGTTGTCGCCCCCATAGGTGGTGCTGACCGGTATGAAGTGAGACACCTTGGTTACATGGTCGACGATGACCCATATAGAGTCATGGCCTCTGCTAGACCTCGGTAAGCCGGTAACAAAGTCCATGCCTACTTTGTACCACTTCCATTCTGGCACTTGGAGAGGTAGTAGTAGTCTTCTAGGTCGCTGATGCTCAGCCTTGACTTGCTGGCACACGTCGCACTTGGAAACATAAGATGCTATCTCTCTCTTCATGCCATGCCACTAGAATTTTTCTCGAAGATCTTGGTACATCTTGGTACCACCGGGGTGAATAGAGTAGGGTGTGTCATGCGATTCCTGAAGGATGAAGTCCTTGAGTTCTGCCTTGTTGGGTACGCATAAACGTTTCCCAAACCACACTACTCCTTGCTCATCCACTGAGAATTCTGGGGCCTTGCCTTCTTGGATTTTCTTCTTGATGCCTTCAATGCTCTTGTGCCCCTTCTGGGCCTCCTTGATATCGTCAACCAGCGTTGGTTTGACTTTGAGGTTAGCTAGGAATCCTGGTTCAACTAGCTCCAACCCAAAGTTTTCCATTTCTTCTTATAAGGCGGGTAGCCTTTCCTTGAGCATAACGTTCAAGGTGTTTCTCTTCCTGCTTAAGGCATCAACCACTACATTGGCCTTACCGGGGTGATATTGAATGCTGAGGTTGTAGTCTTTGATTAAGTCCAACCATCTTCGTTGCCTCATATTCAATTCCCTTTGAGTAAAGATATACTTCAAACATTTTTGGTCAGTGTATATTTCACATCGCTTACCCAGAAGGTAATGTCGCAACGTCTTTAGAGCATGCACTACTGTTGCTAACTCGAGATCATGAGTGGCATCGTTCTCCTCATGTGGGCGCAGTTGCCGTGACAGATACGCCACGACCCTGCTATCTTGCATTAGGACCCCACAGATCCCAGTTCTGGAGGCATCACAATATATCACAAACTCCTTGCTGATATCTGGAGTAGCCAATACCGGGGCCGTAGTCAATCTCTTCTTCAACTCCTAGAATCTTGCTTCACACTCCGGCTTCCATTTGAACTTCTTGCCGTTCTTCAAGAGCTGAGTCATGGGTCGAGCGATGCGGGAGAATCCTTCTACGAACTTGCGGTAGTATCCCGCGAGCCCGAGGAAGCTCCTGACTTCCTTCACATCGATTTGCGACTCCAAGTCGGTTACCGTAGTAATGTTGGAGGGATCGATTGCAAATCCACTTGCTGTGATGGTATGACCCAAGAATCCAACTTTGTTCAGCCAGAATAGGCATTTGCTGAATTTGACATAAACTTGGTGCTCTCGAAGCTTCTCCAACACTAGCCTCAAGTGTTGCTCATGCTCTTCTTCGGACTTGGAGAATATTAGTATGTCATCAATGAATACGACGACAAACTTATCCAGGTATTCCATGAAGACCTTGTTCATGTGGTACATGAAGTAAGCTAGGGTATTAGTCAACCCGTAAGACATGACAATGCACTCGTATACACCGTACCGGGTCACAAATGCATTATTGGGTATGTCTTCAGGTCGGATCTTCAGTTGGTAATATCCAGATCGGAGATCGATCTTGGAGAATACCTTGGCTCCATTTAATTGGTCAAACAAATCTTCATTCTTAGGGAGTGGGTACTTGTTCTTGATCGTGACTTCATTGAGAGAACGGTAATCGACGTAGAGTCTGATAGTTCCATCCTTCTTAGACACGAACAGAATAGGTGATTCCCAAGGTGATGCACTCGGATGAATGAACCCTTTCCTGAATTGCTCATCCAGCTTCTTCTTCAGCTCTACTAGCTCTTCCGATCCCATCTGATAAGGCTTCTTAGATAGGCCTTGACCCAGGCATGAGCTCAATGATGAACTCGATATCTCGATTAGGAGGCATCACTGGTAGCTTATCAGGAAAGACATTCGGGTACTCGCAGACTATCGGCACTCGGTCCAACTCTTCTCCTGATAGGCTGTTAACCTGCAGTACACGAGTGGTTACTGGCTGTGAGACATACTTGACTTTGACCACTTGGTCTCTTGTCATGCTTATAGCCCTGTTGGCACAGTCCAAGATACTCAGGTGTTTGGCCAACCAATACAAGCCGAGAATTACTTCTAGGCCTTCTGACTTAATGACGATGAGATCTGCTGAGAACCTTATCCCATTAATAACAGTTCCGACTTTCCTACACCCTAGGTTTGTCCTTAACACTGTGTATTTCCATTTTCTCGTTAAGCAGGGTAGGCCTCAAACCACATTTTTCCGCAAACCTTTGTGTAACAAAAGAATGCGAAGCACCACAATCAAACAATATTGTTGCTGGGGTGGAGTTCACGAGGAACATACCCAGAATGCAGTCAGGTCTTCATGTGTGTCGACTGCGGGGATATAATTGATCCGCCCCCTGTGGTGATACTGCTTGTTGCGGGGAGCTTGGTTCCTGCCTGGTGCTCCTTGGCCTTGGTTTGGCGCATTGGGGCACGGTGCGTCGGGCTTCTTGCTGGGACACTACCTGGAATAGTGCCTAGTTTGTCCACATCAAAAACAGGTAACTTGTGCTGGAAGCTTGGTCTTGACTCCACTGTTGTTCGGTGGGTTGAATGCTGGCTTGGAGTTGACTTGCTACTAAGGTTGGTAGTTCTGGCGGAATGTTGGAAACTTGTACTGCTGTTGCTGATAACTGGGTCTTCCTGGAGCTGACTGTCATGGGCGTGGCTTCGGGTTACTAGTTCCTCCACTACCCATCAGCTTGCGCTTGCAGGTGTCGTCCATTGCACGACGCTTATCCTCCAACATAAGGGACTTATTAACCAGATCGCTGAAGGTCCGGCATTCACAAACAACGAGTTGATACTGGAGTGACTGTTGCAGTCCTTCCATAAAGCATTCCACTTTAGCGGCCTCAGTGTTGACATCTTCTGGTTCATATCTTGACTGGAGGTTGAACTTCTGCAAATTCTCCTTGATGGATCCACTGCCTTGCCTTAAGGCTCGGAATTCACGCTTCTTAATGGTCATCATTCCGGGAGGAATGTGAGCAGCGCGGAATCCCTCCTTGAACACAGCCCAAGTGACGACCTACCCGGCTCGCATGATCTGGAATCCATCCCATCAAGCTCTGGCTGTGCCACCAAGACAGTGATAAGCATAGAGGACCTTCTCACGATCATTAGTGCACTTGACCAGCGCAAGGAGGTCTTCGATAGTACGGATCCAGTCATCGGCATCCAATGGTTTAGTCGTCTCCATGAATGTGGGTGGCGTAGTCTGCATAAACTCACATAGAGTAGAGCGACCATTGCCATTCACTTTCTACGGCGGGTTGTTCACCAAGATTTGAGCCATCTACTGAATAGTGGCATTATTGGCTTGACGTTCCTCGCGGAGAGCTTGAAGGAACCAAGCCATAGTCAAGCTTTCAGGAGGAGGCGGTGGCGATGGAACATCGTCTTGCTCCTGCTCATGGTGATCTCCAGCTTGAGCGTCCCCTCCGGTTCCCTGCTGCTGACCTGAAGAGGCAGAGCCGGGGTTGTCGAAGGTGCTAGTGTGAGTTGCAATCACCATCCTGACAGGGGAGTAGACAGGTGAATTTGCCGAACTGGCTGGAATCATAAGGGATGATGCTCTAGTAAAGGGGTTTCTTGTTGTGCTAGGGTGAGATTTTTAAGCCCAAGATTTTTGGAAAAGCTAATGCATTAGATTCAAACAAGTGATGTAGTCGCTTACAAGCTGCCTAAGGCAAAAATGTGGCTTGCATCAAACATGCTTACACTACACTCATGGTTTGCATGAACCGATACATGAATTCCCTACGCTTGGGGAAACTCCTAATTGCCTAAGTTGTAATCCTACGGGGCGGACTGCTCGGTCTCATAGGTGGGTTCTGCAGGGTCTTCGTCTTCATCTTCATCTGTGTTTCCCTCCTTCAGGGGAGTAGGAGAAGGAAGTGGTCCATGACGGTGTCTCTTAGTTGGCGAGACAGTGAGGAGCTCAGTGTACTCTTCCATGGTAAGGTGGCGACTCTGTATAGGAATGGCCTGAAGCAGTGGTACTCCTCCACGGAAGGCAATGGCTGATCGCCCTCCGGTTGCTCCTTCCTTCTTGACATTACGAGTCTTCATCTTCTCTAGGCAAAGTAGGTCCTTTACTTGATGCAGATCTTGGTGAATCTTTGTTGACTCCTTGAACAAAACGTGTGTCAAATTGTCGTAGGTGAGGCTGAAGTAGGTCTGAAAGCTTAGTGGCGTCTCATCCTCTGAAGATGGGTTGAGTGTCCAACTCCCGTCTATCCCATCATTAATAAAAGGTAGGTGATGAGTAGCTGGCTCCTTAGCGATCTCGGGAAGGATGTCACGAGACGCACGAGCGCCTCTCGTGCGGCTGTCTCCAATGCCAACATCAGGTCCTCCATTTGTGGCCCTTCGAAGAACCAACTAGTTGGGGAGTCATTTGCCTTCACTATCGCGTCCACATGATATTTGTTGGTGTTGGCGTTGACCCAGTACTCGTGGTAGAGGAAGATGGGCGTGCGGCGTACATGGCACTTCTCAAGGCTATCTCCCAATAGTAGGGGAAAGCCCATCTCCAGAAGCATCTCAGGTACGACGGCCATCTACAAGATATAGGGGAGAGGGTTAGAAAGTTCTTAGTCGGTGCAGAATCTCAGGTTAAGGTCTTGGTGCACTAATCGTCCTGGTTGTTGTCCATGCTACCTCAGGCTTCCTATAGTCAGGATGGTTCTGATACCAGCTCGGTGGGGACCCCGACCTACGAGTCGAGACCGCCGAATGAACGTGCTCAGTGATCCCAGAGATCAATGCTCGCCGAACACACATATACTCAATATTAAGAGTCTTACATCCGATACTGCATTACTACATCACGTGACCGAATGGTCAAGTTCACAAGGTAGGGCCAATAAGGCTAAATCACACAGATACAACTAGTAGCGGAAATCTTAGGGCTAAGCGGGTACCCATACCATCAGCCTACACCAATAGGCATTCTGACTGGGAAGCGTCCTAGTTTGCAGGGGCGTCTCCAAAGACGTACTCTTCTCCAAACTCCGGTCCTTCCATGTCTGGTCAATAATTTAACCAGTGGCAAGCCAATGAGTATTTTTGAATGTACTCGCAAACAACCCATGATATGAACAATGCAAGTGAAGGATAACAATAATATGCATTTTTGGTGGACAACAACTTGGTTATAATAAACATGATCATGGGTATGCATCATAAGTTAAATGTTCCTTGAAGAACAGGTTACAGATACCAAGATATCTGTCAAGGGATGAACACTCCGGGTTCACCCTATATGCCAAGTCACCAAACTTGGTCATATCAACTCTTTTATTTTAACACCATGTTACCACATACTCACATACACTTGGTTTATGTGGAAACGACTTGACGTAGTTTAAGCAGGATTACCCAACTGTCCTTGATCATGGACACGGATATTCGAATAGTTTTACACTCTACAGAGGTAGTACGCTGGACCCACGAGATCCAGGAAACTTCCGTGTTATCCACGACTCGCGGTATATAGCATACCCGAGGTAAGTACCCGATCAATGCATTTCCCCTGACGATACTAGACAAGAGTTCCACTCGATTGGTACCCAGCCCACATGTTGTATGTCTTACGAGCACCGGCTCTGGATAGTATCAACCATGCGGGGACCAACGGTGTGCCTGGAATACGTAAAAACGGCATAGTCACCCTTACCTGGCACGACCCCATCACGAGAGTGACCACACATCACTCCCGCCACTAGTAATGTCCCATAAAGCGATAACGTGGTCATACATGTACGGTCGGGATGGTCGACACGTCATAAATCCATTCCCATTTCCGAAACCATACTCATAAAAAATACCCGGTCCACCACTTCACCAAAAGTGGCCACCTAACTCATCATCACCCTCGGGCATTAGTGGCACCCGACGTGGTTTTCATAACCTTGGTTTTATGCCAACAACATGCTCATGCCACTGCTATTCTAGCTTTACTTGTCAACATGATATTAGCATGACCCTCATATATGGTAGGATCAAGCTCAATGCATGTGCTCTGGAGGAGCCATCGGTAACACCACTTCAATAATTTGCCGGTACTTATGATCATATGCAACAAAAATATTTGCTACACTAGCATGCATCATAACATATGCTCAGCTAGGTATCCGGGGTCTTCGAGGTCTTCCGCTCTGACTCCTTCGTCACACGGGTTTTCTATCATCGTATAGATATAAAAATAATAAGTAGCTCACTCCAAAACATATCACAAAGTCACTTTAAAAATGTTGGTTATTACTAATAAATCCAGGTTGTTATATTGAAAATATTTGTTTCTGTTTTTAGTGAAGGAATATTTTTAAAATCAAATTAACAGAAGCAAAACTATTCAAATTTAATCCTTTTTATTATTGTAAAACTGAACATTTGCTGCAAAACTTCAAACATTGGTTCTGTTAAATACTACACATTTTTAGAAGAACAAAAGTGGAAAAAATATATTTTTACACTGGTTAAATCATTTTTATAAAAATCATTTGTACTCAGGTTTTTAAACAAAAGAAAAAGGGCTACCGACCCTGGCTTGGCCTGATACTGGGCAAGCCAACCAGCCTGCTCAGGCACGCGCGCCGTCAGGTTTGAACGAGGGGTGCCGGAGATCGACCATAGCTCCAAGGCAGAGGGGTCTCGGTCGATCTCGAGCACCGGGGCTCTGCTGGCTTACCGGAGTGGCTAGGGAGATGACTGAGGTTGCTGCAAAGAGGAATGAGGGGTGCTGGAGTGAGGGGAGGGGCTATTTATAGGCCCGCGACGGTGAGATGACTTGGGAGCGCCGGTGATTCACCGTGGCGTCCATGGCGGTGCAAAGAGGAGCTGGGGTCGAATCCACGGTCTCAGGAAGTGGTCTTGGACCATCAGGACTCACTGCGAGGGGGAGGAAGAGAGGAGAGGCGAGCTACCATGGCCATGCATCTCTTGCCGGTTCTGGTGCGCACGGGCACGTGTCACACCAGCTCTTAGCGTGGGAGAGGAGGGGCCTTGATGGTCGTCTGTTGCAGAGGGGTTGTCGGGGGAGAGGAGAGACACATCGGGGAGGCAGGAACTGGCAGAGAGTGTCGCCCCCACCTCGGTGGCTCTATGTAGCGCGCCCAGAGCGCAACTTTGTAATGCCACGACATGCTGGCGCGCTCTGGGTGCCTTGGATGTGTCTAGCATGTCTTGGGCATTGGCTGGGAGATGCCTAGGCGTTGGAGACCCGTGGGATCTTCGACTGGTCAAGGGGGACAAAGAAATCAGGTGCTGTCAGCCTTGAGGTGAAGCTTAGATTTGGGTATTTGGTTTTTCTACTTTGAACCAGAGAGGGGCCAGTTGACTGTGGCTTGGCATTGATGCTAGCCACCAAATCTGAGAGTTTGGGAGAAAGGGTTTGGGTTTAGCTAAGGTTAGGAGGGGTTTTACCCATCTATCAGAAGGTGCTCGACAGTGGTTTAGGGTGGTTGCAGCTCACCACTAGCTCTGCAACTTAACATGATTGGGTTTGGTGCTAAAACAAGGGGTTTCAGCAAGTTTGAGCTCCAATGGACAAGTTTAGCTTTGTAAACTTGAAAACTTTACCAAATGCCCAGATCTCCTCCTTCCAAAGAGAGTATGGGCAAAACAAGTCCCACAAATCCCATTTTTGGCATGGAGTCCTCATTTGAGAAATTAGGCACTCCTAGCAAGTTTCAGCTCCAAAGTACAAACTTTGCTATGTTGATTTTCACTAATATAAATAGGGGTTGAAAATCTTATGTATGGAAAATATATGTCCTTGTGATCATCTCCAAATTTTCTCAGATTTTTTAAGGCAGAAAAGTATTTTTCCATATAGGAATACAATTTCTGGCCTCAGAATTGGACATGCAAATAAAATAGGAAAATAATTCATAAAATAATTATTTTATTATTTTGGTGAACTAAAATGGTGCTAGAACCAGATCACCAACTTTGGGTAAGAACACTCCTTGCCATCAAGGACTTGTAGTGCAACCCAAAGATGGGTTTTGCTTTAACCACAAATATGAAAAATGGTTTTGAAAATAATTAAGTCATGAGAAATGTGGTTTGTGATATCACATAATCAAGTATACAAGCATACAATGACAATCATGGCACTCATAACATAAGTTTTGATTTTTTTTTAATAAACTCAGAGTTTTGAATTACAGAAAAAGTGATAGTGAAACTAGGGTGTGACAAGATGTCAACGTTGAGGCGGCTAATATGAAACATTACATGGAAGAACTCCAGCAAGCCCTACAGTATTGGTTCATCGTCTGTGACTATCAGACGTTCTTTGATCTGGTGAACAAGGCTCTCATACTTGAATACAAGAATCCTGGCAGGGAAGACACTCGCAAGCACAAGATGATCAACAAGGGTAGTTCAAGAAGCCAGAAGCCTCGCCACTCGCAGTAAGCCCTAGCAAGGCCAACCTATCCACCCCAGCAAGCGAGGACTCATGCACCTCGTCCGAGCTACCAGCCTCAGCTGTATGCCAATCCCAAGCTAGCCTACAACAACCCCAACAACAATAATGATGGCAAGAACAACACCAACTTAGGCAAAGTCACATGCTTTGGATGTGGTTAGCCTGGGCACATCTGTAGGTTGTGCCCGAACAAGAGCCAGATGCACCGCATCCCAATGTGCCGAACCAAGGTCAAGGCCATGGAGCACAACCAAGGAACCAAGCTCCCTACAACCATCCCAAGAATGGTAAAGATCGTGAGAATCACGTCACCGCTGAGGAGGCACAGGAAGACCCAGACATCATACTAGGTATGTTCCTTGCCAATTAAACCCCCGCAACCATTATGTTTGATTGTGGATCTTTACACTCTTTTGTTACCCCAAATTTTGAAATTTAAAGAGGTATGAAGCCTACACCCCCTCGGTTGTCCTATGTTGGTAGAGATCCCAGTTCAGAGACCACAACCAAGATAGGATGTAAAGGAGATGGGATTGTCATCAACAGGGTAGATTTCCTAGCACACCTTTTCATCTTGAAGTCGCAAGTCTTGGATGTGATCCTAGGCATGGATTGGTTAACCATGCAGCAATGCTTGTTGGACTATGCCAAGTGGACCGTTACCATGACCAATAGCCAAGGAGTTGAAGTCAAGTATGTCCCCAAACCTTCCTCCTCTCAAGCTCCTCAAGCAAATTGTTTGTTAGGAGTTGAGTTGGATCAAGTGCTAGTGGTATGTGAATACCTAGATGTATTTCCTAATGTTCTGCCCGGAATGCCTCCTAACCGCGACAATGAGTTCATCATTGAGCTAATTCTTGGAGCAGGACCCATCTATAAGAATCCCTATAGGATGGGATCATAAGAGTTGGCTGAGTTCAACAAGCAACTGGCTTGGCGGCTCAAAAAAGGATTTATCCACCCTAGTGCCTCTCCTTGGGATGACGTGTTCTATTTGTTCTAAAGAGGGATGGAACTATCTGACTCTGTGTCGATTAACGATCTCTTAATGAAGTCACAATAAATAAAAAGTATCTAATCCCCAAGATTGAACACCTGTTCGATCAGCTGAATGGCGCCAAGATATTTTATAAGATCGATCTCACGTGTGGGTAATATTAGTTGAAGATCAGACCCCAACACATTCTGAAGACAACATTCGTAACCTGATATGGACTATACGAGTACACGGTCATGTCATTTGGGTTTACCAATGCCCCATCATACTTCATGTACCTCATGGGAAACAAATCATGGAGTACTTGGACACGTTCGTCGTCGTCTTCATTTATAACATACTCATCTAATCCAAGTATGAAAAGGAGCATGAGCAACTCTTGAGAATGGTCCTGGAGGAACCAATATGTACCAAGACCTCAAAGCAAGATTCTGGTAGCATGGCGTGAAGAGAGAGATAGCCACTTTTGTCGCTAAGTGTGACATATGCCAGAGATTCAAGGTCGAGCATCAGCAACCCGTTGTATTGTTACAACCGCTCAAAGTGCCCAAATGGAACTGGCTCAAAATTAGGATGGACTTCATCTCCAGATTTCCGGGGTCAAGCATAGGACATGATTCCATATGGGTCATTGTTAACCATGTGACCAAGGTAACCCACTTCATCCCTATAAAGACGACCTACATTGGGAACCAACTAGCCAACCTCTACATCAACCATATTTGTGAGCCTCCGCAGAGTTCCTAAGGAAATCATGTAAGTTTGAGATACCCAGTTTACCTCGAGGTTGTTGAATATATTCCAAGAATTCTTGGGAACCAAGTTATCCTTCAGCACTGCTTTTCACCCCATACCAGAGGACAAACAGAGGAAGTAAACTAGAGACTCGAAGACATGCTTCGTTCTTGTGTTTTGGCGTATGGAGCCAAGTGGGAAGATTGCTTACCTTTCGCTGAGTGCTCCTATAACAACAACTACCAGTCCAGTTTGCAGATGGCACAATTTGAGGAGCTATATGATCGCAAATCACGCACTCCCCTCAATTGGTTAGAGACGGAGAAGAACTAGTCTTTGGACTAGATATCCCCCACGAAGCAGAATACAAAGTTCAACTAGTAAGACAGCGTCTGGAGACCGCCAAGTCAAGACACAAGAGCTATGCCGACTCATATTGTCGACACATGAGTTTTTGTGTTTGAAAGCATGTCTATCTCCAAGTCACACCTCTCAAGGGAACCAGCGCTTCCACGTCAAAGGAAATCTCGCATCAACATATATCGGCCCCTTCAAGATCACTGACAAATGAGGAGAAGTTTCTTACAATCTAGATCTACCTTCCGAGTTATCCTAGGTGCACGGCGTTTTTCACGTGTCACAACTCTGGAAGTGTCTCCAAGTTTCCAGCGGCCCCGACCTCTACAAGGACATCGACCATCAGGCCATTGATCTTCAACCAAACCTGACTTATCGCGAGAGACTAGTCCGCATCTTGGATGAAGCCGAGCGTTGCACTCGAAATCATACCATCAAGTACTTCAAGCTCCAATGGAGCAACCACAATGAAGGATAAGCAACCTCGCAGTGTGAAGACTACCTTAGATAAGAGTTCCCTTATCTTGTTATTGCCGATCTTAGGAATTTTGGGGAGAAGATTCTTGTATGTGGGTAGGTCTGTCACACCCTGTGTTTGCACCACTTTGCTATGATTATGAGTTTACAAATTTGGACCAATAAAAACATTTTGTGTGTATGTGTAGCTCACTCCAAAAAATATCACAAAGTCACTTTAAAAATGTTGGTTATTACTAATAAATCCAGGTTGTTATATTGAAAATATTTGTTTCTGTTTTAGCAAAGGAATATTTTTAAAATCAAATTAAAACTAGCAAAACTATTCAAATTTAATCCTTTTTATTATTGTAAAACTGAACAGCTGCTGCAAATATTCAAACAATGGTTCTGTTAATACTACACATTTTTAGAAGAACAAAAGTGGAAAAATTATATTTTTACACTGGTTAAATCTTTTTTATAAAAATCATTTGTACTCAGGTTTTAAAACAAAAGAAAAAGGGCTACAGACCCTGGCTTGGCCTGGGACTGGGCCAGCCAACCAGCCTGCCCAGGCACGCGTGCCGTCAGGTTTGAACCTGACTTGCGGGCCCCTGCGGTCAGTGGCTGTGGGCAGCGAGGGAGAGAGAGATGGGCCACCAACAGGTGGGGCACACTTGTCAGGGTCGTCTCCTACCTCTGGCCAGAGAGGAGGAGGCGCACGCCAGCGTGGCTACCGACGTCCTCGGGCCCTAATGACGACGGGAATGGGTCCGGCTCGTCGTAGTCTACCGGATGGTGGTCGAGATGATGAAGGACGGGCTGAGGTCGATGAGGTAGCCGCGGCGGAGGTGCTTCGGGAGATGGTGGAGGTGGTAGCTACGGGCACAGATTTGCTCGGGTAAGACGGGGTAAAGATTTTTGGTATCATGGGGAGTGGTTTGGTCGGCAAAGGAACACAGGAACCAACGTACAGCCGGAGATCGACCATAGCTCCAAGGCAGAGGGATCTCGGTCGATCTCGAGCACCGGGGCTCTGCTGGCTTACCGGAGTGGCTAGGGAGATGACTGAGGTTGCTGCGAAGAGGAATGAGGGGTGCTGGAGCGAGGGGAGGGGCTATTTATAGGCCCGCGACGGTGAGATGACTCGAGAGCGCCGGTGATTCACCGTGGCGTCCATGGGGGTGCAAAGAGGAGCTGGGGTCAAAACCACGGTCTCAGGACGTGGTCTTGGACCGTTAGGACTCACTGTGAGGAGGAGGAAGAGAGGAGAGGCGATCTACCGTGGCCATGCATCTCTGGCCGGTTATGGTGCGCACGGGCACGTGTGACACCAGCTCTTAGCGTGGGAGAGGAGGGGCCTTGATGGTCGTCTGTTGCGGAGGGGTTGTCGGGGGAGAGGAGAGACACATTGGGGAGGCTAGAACTGTCCGAGAGTGTCTCCCCCACCTCGGAAGCTCTATGTAGCACACCCAGAGCGCAACTTTGGCATGCCACGACATGCTGGCGCGCTCTGGGTGCCTTGGATGTGTCTAGGATGTCTTGGGCATTGGCTGGGAGATGCCTAGGCGTTGGAGACCCGTGGGATCTTCGGCTGGTCAAGGGGGACAAAGAAATCAGGTGCTGTCAGCCTTGAGGTGAAGCTTAGATTTGGCTATTTGGTTTTTCTACTTTGAACCACAGAGGGACCAGTTGACTGTGGCTTGGCATTGATGCTAGCCACCAAATCTGAGAGTTTGGAAGAAAGGGTTTGGGTTTACCTAAGGTTAGGAGGGGTTTTACCCACCTCTCAGAAGGTGCTCGACAGTGGTTTAGGGTGGTTGTAGCTCACCACTCGCTCTGCAACTTAACATGATTGGGTTTGGTGCTAAAACAAGGGGTTTCACCAAGTTTGAGCTCCAATGGACAAGTTTAGCTTTGTAAACTTGAGAACTTTACCAAATGACCAGATCTCCTCCTTCCAAAGAGAGTATGGGCAAAACAAGTCCCACAAATCCCATTTTTGGCATGGAGTCCTCATTTGAGAAATTAGGCACTCCTAGCAAGTTTCAGCTCCAAAGTACAAACTTTGCTATGTTGATTTGCACTAATATAAATAGGGGTTGAAAAACTTATGTATGGAAAATATATGTCCTTCTGATCATCTCCAAATTTTCTCAGATTTTTTTAAGGGAGAAAAGTATTTTTCCATATAGGAATACCATTTCTGGCCTCAGAAATGGACATGCAAATAAAATAGGAAAATAATTCATAAAATAATTATTTTATTATTTTGTTGAACTAAAATGGTGCTAGAACCAGATCACCAACTTTGGGTAAGAACACTCCCTGCCATCAAGGACTTGTAGTGCAACCCAAAGATGGGTTTTGCTTTAACCACAAATATGAAAAATGGTTTTGAAAATAATTAAGTCATGAGAAATGTGGTTTGTGATATCACATAATCAAGTATACAAGCATACAATGACAATCATGGCACTCATAACATAAGTTTTGAATTTTTTGTTAATAAACTCAGAGTTTTGAATTACATAAAAAGTGATAGTGAAACTAGGGTGTGACAAGATGTCAACGTTGAGGCGGCTAATATGAAACATTTCATGGAAGAACTCCAGCAAGCCCTACAGTATTGGTTCATCGTCTGTGACTATCAGATGTTCTTTGATCTGGTGAACAAGGCTCTCATACTTGAAAACAAGAATCCTGGCAGGGAAGACACTCGCAAGCACAAGATGATCAACAAGGGTAGTTCAAGAAGCCAGAAGCCTCGCCACTCGCAGTAAGCCCTAGCAAGGCCAACCTATCCACCCCAGCAAGCGAGGACTCATGCACCTCGTCCGAGCTACCAGCCTCAGCTGTATGCCAATCCCAAGCTAGCCTACAACAACCCCAACAACAATAATGATGGCAAGAACAACACCAACTTAGGCAAAGTCACATGCTTTGGATGTGGTTAGCCTGGGCACATCTGTAGGTTGTGCCCGAACAAGAGCCAGATGCACCGCATCCCAATGTGCCGAACCAAGGTCAAGGCCGTGGAGCACAACCAAGGAACCAAGCTCCCTACAACCATCCCAAGAATGGTAAAGATCGTGAGAATCACGTCACCGCTGAGGAGGCACAGGAAGACCCAGACATCATACTAGGTATGTTCCTTGCCAATTCAACCCCCGCAACCATTATGTTTGATTGTGGATCTTCACATGCTTTTATTACCCCAAATTTTGAACTTTAAAGAGGTATGAAGCCGACACCCCTAGGTTGTCCTATGTTGGTAGAGATCCCAGTTCATAGACCATAACCAAGATAGGATGTAAAGGAGATGGGATTGTCATCAAAAGGGTAGATTTCCTAGCACACCTTGTCATCTTGAAGTCGCAAGTCTTGGATGTGATCCTAGGCATGGATTGGTTAACCATGCAGCAATGCTTGTTGGACTATGCCAAGTGGACCGTTACCATGACCAATAGCCAAGGAGTTGAAGTCAAGTATGTCCCCAAACCTTCCTCCTCTCAAGCTCCTCAAGCAAATTGTTTGTTAGGAGTTGTGTTGGATCAAGTGCTAGTGGTATGTGAATACCTAGATGTATTTCCTAATGTTCTGCCCGGAATGCCTCCTAACCGCGACATTGAGTTCATCATTGAGCTAATTCTTGGAGCAGGACCCATCTATAAGAATCCCTATAGGATGGGATCATAAGAGTTGGCTGAGTTCAACAAGCAACTGGCTTGGCGGCTCAAAAAAGGATTTATCCACCCTAGTGCCTCTCCTTGGGGATGACGTGTTCAATTTGTTCTAAAGAGGCATGGAACTATCTGACTCTGTGTCGATTAACGATCTCTTAATGAAGTCGCAATAAATAAATAGTATCTAATTCCCAAGATTGAAGACCTGTTCGATCAGCTGAATGGCGCCAAGATATTTTATAAGATCGATCTCACGTGTGGGTAATATTAGTTGAAGATCAGACCCCAACACATTCTGAAGACAACATTCGTAACCCGATATGGACTATACGAGTACACAGTCATGTCATTTGGGTTTACCAATGCCCCATCATACTTCATGTACCACATGGGAAAAAATCATGGAGTACTTGGACACGTTCGTCGTCGTCTTCATTTATAACATACTCATCTAATCCAAGTATGAAAAGGAGCATGAGCAACTCTTGAGAATGGTCTTGGAGGAACCAATATGTACCAAGACCTCAAAGCAAGATTCTGGTGGCATGGCGTGAAGAGAGAGATAGCCACTTTTGTCGCTAAGTGTGACATATGCCAGAGATTCAAGGTCGAGCATCAGCAACCCGTTGTATTGTTACAACCACTCAAAGTGCCCAAATGGAACTGGCTCAAAATTAGGATGGACTTCATCACCAGATTGCCCAGGTCAAGCATAGGACATCATTCCATTTGGGTCATTGTAAACCATGTGACCAAGGTAACCCACTTCATCCCTATCAAGACGACCTACAATGGGAACCAACTAGCCAACCTCTACATCAACCGTATCGTGAGCCTCGGCAGAGTTCCTAAGGACATCATGTAAGATTGAGTTACCCAGTTTACCTCGAGGTTGTTGAATATATTCCAAGAATTCTTGGGAACCAAGTTATCCTTCAGCACTGCTTTTCACCCCAGACCAGAGGACAAACAAAGCAAGTAAACTAGAGACTCGAAGACATGCTTCGTTCTTGTGTTTTGGCGTATGGAGCCAAGTGGGAAGATTGCTTACCTTTCGCTGAGTGCTCCTATAACAACAGCTACCAGTCCAGTTTGCAGATGGCACATTTTGAGGTGCTATATGATCGCAAATCCTGCACTCCCCTCAATTGGTTAGAGACGGAGAAGAATTAGTCTTTGGACTAGATATCCCCCGCGAAGCAGAAGACAAAGTTCAACTTGTAAGAGAGCGTCTGGAGACCGCCAAGTCAAGACACAAGAGCTACGCCGACTCATATCGTCGACACATGAGTTTTTGTGTTTGAGAGCATGTCTATCTCCAAGTCACATCTCTCAAGGGAACCAGCGCTTCCACGTCAAAGGAAAGCTCGCACCAACATATATCGGCCCCTTCAAGATCACTGACAAATGAGGAGAAGTTTCTTACAATCTAGATCTACCTTCCAGGTTATCCTAGGTGCACGGCGTTTTTCACGTGTCACAACTCTGGAAGTGTCTCCAAGTTTCCAGCGGCCCCGACCTTTACAAGGACATCGACCATCAGGCCATTGACCTTCAACCAGACCTCACTTATCGCGAGAGACTAGTCCGCATCTTGGATGAAGCCGAGCGTTGCAATCGAAATCATACCATCAAGAACTTCAAGGTCCAATGGAGCAACCACAATGAAGGATAAGGAACCTCGTAGTGTGAAGACTACCATAGATAAGAGTCCCTTATCTTGTTATTGCCTAGCTTAGGAATTTTGGGGTGAAGATTCTTGTATGGTGGGTAGGTCTGTCACACCCTGTGTTTGCACCACTTTGCTATGATTATGAATTTACAAATTTGGACCAATAAAAACATTTTGTGTGTATGTGTATGCTTGAGTTGATTGCTATTCTCTTGTTTGTGTTCTAATTCACAAAAATCCTCCTCCTCTGATAACTCATCACCTTGATCCAAATCATTGCCCAATGATCATGCCATGTGTTTAGGACATAAAACTATTTTATAAAATATTATTTTGGCCAAAAAGGATTTATTAAATTTAGGTTTTCAAAAACCTCTGGATTGAGGCTTGCATTGCAGGTTCTCAAATTAGGGTGAATGTTGTGTCCCTGAGATTTTATTTGGAACCAATTAGGTGTAAGAATTCATAAGACCACAAAAATATTGTTTTAAAAGATATTTTTGTATTCTATTTAAATGCTTTTTTGATGCCAAAAATTGTCCTTTATTGGGAAATTTGTTTTGATGCTTCCAAAATATTTGAGAAAATTTAGGGAAACTGAGTTGACAAATATTTTACATATATATTAGTTTCAACATAAGGTCATGTTCAAAATATTGGACAAACCACTCCAAAACCCTTTGTGGATATTTCTAGTTTTTGAATTATTTATATAATAAATATCGTAAAATAAATCCTGGAAAATTCCAGTAGGTCACATATCCCATACATGATGATCTTACCAAGCTTCATCTCAACCCCAATAGTTTTGGTTCACCAAAATGACCCAAACTCCTCTTTATACAGATCCTAACTTAAGCACCTTTACATTCTCATGTGTATCCATTTGATCTTAAACTTGTGGACATGCTCAAATCCCCTAATGATGCCACCAAACCAAGTGTTAGATCAAGGAGAATAGATTGACCTAACTGGTTTTGAGGAAATCAGATTCTGTTGATTCCTAGGGTTTGCAAAAACTACATTGGCAACTTTCTTAAAATCAGCTCAAACTTGGTGATGAGCCTCATTTCTACCTACCATTTACTCCTGTTAAATGTCATATCAAGGACAATGTTTTATCTTGCCCAAACCAGCATCAAACACCTTTTGCTGAATTCCTACAGCTACTGGTTTAAGCCCTTCCACTATTTTCCTTCACCTCAAAATTTGACCACAACCTTTCCTAGTCACCATCTACCTCTCGTAAAGGTTTCAATGCCTTAGATCAATGATTTAGGGGTGAAAACACCATTTTTACCTCTCTGGTCAGCCAGGAAGAATACCTTTTCTACATGACTTTCCATTACATCTACTTTCCCTTAGCGCATATGCTACGAAGAGCATCTCTAGTCCCCCATGGCAGCTAGTGGAAAAGCTAGGGCATGCCCAAAGAACGTGGGCATGTGCTGGCATGCCAAAACTACGCTATGGAGCACGCCACAGTACCCAGTGGCAATTTAGCCAGGGCATCCCGAGGCCCCCGACAACCTAGAGATGCGGGGCCTTGTCCCCCAACAAGCCCTCGACATCCGAGGCATGCCACGCCATCGCCCCCTACTCTCTCTCTCCCTCTCTCTCGCTCTCCTACACATGGACAACGCTTCTCAGTTCGGCCAATGATCAGCCTCACATGCGCAAAGCCCCTAGTGTTTCCCCACTTCTTATCTCCTATCCCCTGGTCTGAGACCTCGTCCATGAAAACCCATGACACAAATCCACGAACCCCCGCACCCTCTGACGACCGCCCTGGCCTTGTCGGACATCTATCCGTGGTGCAGCAGTGGCAAGGCTATAAAAGCCACTCCGTGGCGACCGTCTGCTCTCCTCTAGCCCCCTCTCACTCCTAATTAGTCGACTGCACCACTAGTTTTCTTGGAGACCCCAAGGTCCGAGATCAACCAAAGCTCCGCCGCCTTGTTTTGCCCTCGATCTCGACGTATAAAACCCCTCTCGTGCTTCTTTCCCCTCCTCTGGACTCAGCTCACTCCCTTGTTTGAATTCCCCTTCTTTTCCTCGTTTGCAGTCGGAGACGACTAGAGCCAGCTCGCCCAAGGCTTATTCACGCCGACGACTGAGGCCTCTCTAGCGACCCCCTGGACCACCACCCGACGATCGGTGACGCCCTGACATTATTCTTTCACTCACTCCCTCTGCCATGCCTTCTAGCATCGCCGGTGTGCCCCAACATCCTCTGGCCATATGTTAACGATGACCTTGGGAGGTCCCTGCTCATCATCCTCATAGCTCTCTCGCCCGTCACTCTCTCTCTCGATGGGCCCCGTGTGTCGGGTTTAAAACCCGACAACCGTGCGCTTCAATCTCGGCTGGGCCACCTTGGCTCCACGCCGTCCTAACTATAGGTTGTTTTCGCCCAGCCAGTTCTAGCCATTTTGCAAAAATTCCACACCCCAAATTATTTGTCCAAATCAAATAATTCCAACTCCATAATTCTCGCAATACTAGAACCTATTTAGTGGTATATTTTTCGTGCATGCCAAATAAACTTTCCTGTATTTTTCTTAAATAAAAACCTATTCAAAGTGTTTAAATTCACTATTTAAAATTAAGACATAGTTTTTGGCACTCCAAACCCAAAAAGTAGGAGTTATGCTATTTTTAGCTTTCAATATAGTATTTTACAAAAATAAGATGACATTTTTAGGAGTGATTAATTTCCCTGTTTTTCTCATGGTCTTATTTCCGCCCGTTATATTGCGATAATAGATTGTGTTGTTGACGGAGAGGTTGAAAAAGAAGATTTCAAAGACCCCAAAGAATTTGTTGAGCCAGGAAAGCAACCCTTTGACCTTGTCAATGAAACTATTTCTTGCATGGAATAATAGCACTTCTAACTATCATATCAAAGGCATCGGGATGTGCTAACAACCTTGCTGGGTTGCCTCCATTGTATTTCCTCATTGATACTTGTATGCCATGACTTTGTCTTCCATTTAGTGTTATATGGGCGGGAAGTAGATAGGATGCTAGTAGATGATATGCAAGTGGGGCGGGAATATGTGTAGTGTTGGAAACAAAAGTATTTTCAAAGAATTTTAGAAAACCCCATCGGGTGTCACTAATGGTCGTAGATGTTGAGCTAGGTAACCAATTGATAAAGAAGCGGTGTACCGAGGCAGGTGAGTGTGTTTCTTTTTGAAAGCGGAAAATCAGTAAGGGACATCATCGTAAGCATCATATCCAATAGAGCACAACTATGATGTTCAGACACACCATTACACTATGGTATTCCAGGTCGCGTGAGTTGTGAAACAATTTCCACATTGTCTTAAAATGCATAGAAAACTCATAACTTAGATATTCACCTCCACGAACATATCGTAGACATTTTTTTATCTTGACACGATGATCTTCAACTTCACTCTGAAATTGCTTGAACTTTTCAAAAGTTTTAGACTTGTGTTTGATCAAGTAAATATACCCGTATCTACTCAAATCATCTATGAACATAAGATAATAACAATATGTAGTGCGTGATTCAAGACTCATTGGACTACATACATTAATATATATTATTTCCAATAAGTCACTTGCATGCTCCTTCGAACCAAAAAACAGAGTCTTAGTCATTTTTCCCATAATGCATGGTTCACATGTCTCAAGCGATTCAAAATCGAGTGGGTCCAAAGATCTTTCAGCATGGAGTTTCTTCATGCACTTTAGACCAATATGAACTAAGCAGAAGTGCCACAAGTCTGTAGTACTATCATCATTAACTTTGCATCTTTTAGCATCAATACTATGAACATGTGTATCCCTACGATCGATATTCAAAAAACCATTCACATTGGGTGCGTGATCATAAAAGGTAGTATTCATGCAAATAGAATAACCATTACTCTGTGACTTCAATGAATAATCGTCTCGCAATAAACAAGATACAAATTTATTGTTGATGGTGAGGTAGAGAGAGTGTGCCGATGGCGATCACATAAACCTTGGATATACTTCCAATGCGTATTTTCACCTCGTCCTTAGCGAGTTTCATTCATTCCTGGACTCATATTTCAAGTCACTAATATTAGCAACTGAAACGATATCAAATACCTAGGGTCTACTACAAGAGCTGGTAAGGTACACATCAATAAAATGTATAATAAATATACCATTGTTGATGTTGCCAACCTTCTTATCTGCCAAGTAATTGGGACAGTTCCGCTTCTAGTGATTGTTCCCCTCACAATAGGACCACTCAGTCTCAGGTTTGGGTCCAACCTTGGGTTTCTTCATCGGAGCGACATCTGGCTTGTCTTTCTTGAAGTTTCCCTTCTTTCGCTTTCCCTTCTTGAAACTAGTGGTCTTATTAGCAATCAACACTTGATGCTCCTTCTTGATTTCTACATCCGTGAGGTAAAACATCGCGAATAGCTCAGGGATCATATTCTCCTTCCCCTACATGTTATAGTTCATCACGAAGCTCTAGTAGCTTGGTGGTAGTGACTATAGAACTCTGTCGGTCACTGTATTATCTAGAAGAGTAACTCCCACTTTATTCAAGCGATTATAGTACACAAACATTCTGAGCACATGCTCACAAACTCAGCTATTATCCTCTATCATGCAGGAAAATAACTTGTTTGAGGTCTCATACCTCTCAACACGGGATGAGCCTGAAATACAAATTTCAGCTATTGGAAAATCTCATATGCTCTTTGGCATTCAAAACATCTTAGGACCCTCCATTCTTAGCCGTAAAGCATGGCGCATTAAACTATCGAGTAGTCACCAAATTGTGTCTGCCAGACATTCACAACTTGCACATACGATGCTTGAGGGGCGTGGTGCACTGAGCGATGCATTAAGGGTATAAGCGTTGTTTCCCTCAAACAACCCTCAGATTACGGACCCAGTCCACATAATTGCTATCATCATCTTTGAACTTAGTTTTCTCTAGGAATATATGAAAAAATAGGAGATCTGCCGCGAGCCTTTGATCTACAACATAGTTTGCAAAGACATTTTGACTATGTTCATAATGATTATTTCAGTTAATCAAATTACTAAGGAACTCCCTCGTAAATTAACATCCCTCAGGTTGTCTAAGTATTATATGATCCAACTTCACCTACCCAAGTCCGATCATCACGTGAGATGAGGTGGTTTAAATGGTGAACATCTCCATGTTGATCATATCTACTATATGACTCATGTTTGACCATTCGGTCTCACGTGTTCCGAGGTCATGTCCGTACATGCTAGGATTATCAAGTTTAACCGAAGTATTCAACATGTGTAAATCTGGCTTACACTAGATGTATGTTAATGAAGAGTCTATAACACCTGATCATCACGAGGTGCTTCGAAATGATGAACTTACTCAATGGAGCATACTTAGGGAGAACATATTTTTCTTGAAATTAAGTGAAGGGATCATCTTATAATGTCATCATCGTCCTAAGAAAAATAAGATGCATAAAACATAAACATCACATGCAAATCCATAAGTGACATGATATGGACATCATCATCTTGTGCGTTCGATCTCCATCTCTAAAGAACCGGCATGATCTCCATCATCACCGGCATGATACCATGATATCCATCATCGTGTCTTCATGTGGTCGTCTAGACAACTATTGCTTCTAAAACTATTGCTAACGTAGAGCGATAAAGTATAGAAATTACATGGCATATAATAAATTCAAGACAACCCCATGGCTCTTGTCGGTTGCCGTTCCCATCAACATGCAAGTCATGATAACTACTACAAAACATGATCATCTCATACATCAACATATATCAAATCTCATCTTGGCTATATCACATCACAATATACCCTCCAAAAAAGTTAGCTGTCCTCTACTTTGTTGTTGCAAGTCTTACGTGGATGCTATGGGCAACTAGTAAGAACTGTTCTTACCTACACAAATCCACAATGGTGATAATCAAGTTGCCTTTTAACCTTCTACAAGTACCACCTTTGTCAAATCAGGATCAACTAAAGTGGGAGAGACAGACATCCGCCAGCCACTTTATGCTAAACAACTAGCATGTTAGTCAGTGGAACCGATCTCTTGTGCGAGGACAAGTAAGTTTGGTCTAAGCCAGTTCATCCCACAATACCACCAAATACAAATAATACAACCGAAGTAAGCAATATGAACATCAATGCCCACAACTTCCTTGGGTTCTACTCATGCATATCATCTACGCACAGACCAAGCTCTGATACCACTGTTGGGGAATGAAGCATGGAAAACCAAAAAAAACCTATGAACACCCAAGTTCTATATATGGAGATGCATTGCAACGAGAGGGGAGAGTGTGTATACGTACCCTCATAGATCATTAAGAAGAAGAGTATATAATGTGGTTGACATAGTCGTACTCTTCATGATCAAATCACAACGATCCAATCTGATCCAGCACTGAGCATACGGTACCTCCTTGTTAATCACACGTGTGGCTCAGTGACGTCGCCCATCCTTTATCCAGCAAGCGAGGGCAGAGAAGTATATGGGATCTCAACCACCACGACGACATGATTGAGATAGTGGCCGAGGAGTGCCAGCAGTACTTCACCAAGCACCTTCGGAACTATGAACAAGGAAAAACTTGGTTAGACATGTTGCGGGGTGCTCGAGGGAGGGGCAAGGAATTCGTGTAAGCCTACCCTCCTTACCCCTCCTTTATTCATAGCAGCAAAGGTGGAGGGCGCCACCCCCTTTGCTCCTCCTCCAAGAAGGGCGCAGCGGCTCTTGCGAGGAGGAGTGTCACACCCTCTATTTTTACCACTTTGCTATGACTATGAGTTTAAAAATTCGGGCCAATTAAAACTTTTTGTATGCTTGTGATGTTTGAATTTATTGTTATTTTCTTGTGTCCTTGTTTGTGTTTTAATTCAGAAAAATTCTCATGGTTTCAAAACTCATCTCCTTGATCCAAATATTTCCCAATGTCCATACCACATGTATGGGACCTAAATCTATATTTACGAAATATTATTTTGACCAAAGAGCATTTATTTAATTTAGGTTTTCAAAAACCCCACAATTGAGGTTTGTAGTACAAGTCCTCAAATTAGGGACGATGTTTTGCCCCAAATATTTTATTTGGATCATATTATCAAAGAGACTTCCCAAAAACACAAAAATATTATTTTAAAGGATATTTTTGTATTTTATTTAAATACCTTCTCAGGACAGAAATGGTCTTGTATAGGTCAAAATTATTTCTATGCGTCCAACGTATTTGACAAAATTTAGGGAAACTCGGTGGACATATATTTTCCATATACAAGAGTTTCAACACATGGTCATGTTCAGAACAAAGGACAAAACCCTCCAAAACACTTTGTGCCTATTTAAAATATTTGGAAAATTTCTATAAGAAATATTCTCTAATAAATCCAGGAAACTTCTAGCATGCCACATATGCCATATGTGATGATCTTGCCAAGTTTCATCTCAATCCAAATCAATTTTGTTCACCAAAATGGCTCAAACCCTCTTTGTTAAGATCCAAATTTGAGGAACTTTACATTTTCAAGTTTCTCCATTTGATCCTAGACTTTAAGGCCATGCTCTAATCCCCAAATAATGCCACCACACGAAGTGGTACATTAAGGAGAAGAGGCATGACTTGATCTTAGGAAATCAGTTCCTCGTCATTTCTAGGGTTTACCAAGTTTGCAATGCCAACTTTATTCAAATGGGCTCAAACTTGGAGATCACATTCAATTATATCTACTACTTGACCGTGTTAAAAATCATGGCAAGTGGATTTTTTTGACCTACCCAAAACAGCATCAAACACCATGTGGTGATTTGGTAAAACCCCTAGCTTCATTTCTTCCAGTGTTCTCCTTGGCTACATATTTTTACGACACCTCCACCTAGTTACCTTCTACCTCTAGTAACAACCTGAGGTCCTCAGCTTTATTATTGGCATGGCAAAACCCCCATTTCCTCCTCTATACAGCAAGCTTCTCTCTCTCTCTCTCAGCTTTTCTCCGTCCTCTCTTCTCTCCCCTTGCCTTTTCTTAGCATCTAGGCCACCTAGGACATCTCTCGTAGCTCCCAAATGCGTTAGGACAACAGGGATGAATGAGAGTGCGCAAATGCCTACTAAATGGGTGCTCTAGAGCATGCAACCGCGTTCCAGAGAGTTGACCCCGCGCCCTCGACCACCACAGATTCTTGCCTCGTGCCAAAACTTGTGTCTTGTTGTCTGCAATGTGCCAGAGCAATGTCTTCCTCCTCCCTCTCTCCCCAGCCCCCCTACAGTGTGTGCTAGAGCGCCGCCCGGCTCAACCAACCTACACGCTGACACGTGCGAGCCCCTGGCTCCTTCCTGCTCTCGCTCTTCCTTCATTAGGCTGAAAGCCAAGCCCAGTATGCCCTAGACATGATCCAACAAGAACTTGTGGCCTTTGGCAATAGCCACAACCATGTCAGACCTTGGTCCATGGTGCATTGATGGTGAGGCTATTTACGCCACCCCCGAACCTGATACGACTCCAATGTATCTATAATTTTTTGATTTTCCATGCTCATATATTATCATGTTGTGATACTTTTTGGGTCATAATACACCAATTTATATTATTTTTGAGCACTAACCTATTGACCCAGTGCCCATTGCCAGTTGTTATTTTTTGTGTGTTTTATACTTTTGAGGTTTAGTCTACCAAACAAAGTCCAATCGCCCCAAAACTTTTTTATGATTTTTTTGTAGACCAAAAAAAGACCTGGAAGCTTGAGGAGGAGGCTAGAAGCCACACGAGGGAGGCACCAGCCAACAGGGTGCGGCCAGGGGGATCGGAGCACCCTGATGGCTTGTCCCTCCCTAGTGGCCCCACTTCCTCCAATCACTTGCCTATAAATTCACATATATTCTGAAAACCCTAAATGTCAGAGATAAGCACTTCTCCAGCACCACAAGTCTCTATTCCAAGTTGATTCAATCTGGAGCTTCGTTCCGGCACTCTATTGGAGCGAAAATCGATCATGGAGGGCCTCTTCATCAACCATGTTGCCCTCGTGAGTACGTGTGAGTAGTTCACCGCAGACCTATGGGTCCGAAGTTAGTACCTAGATAACTACCTCTCTCTCTTGATCTTCAATAATATGATCATCACATCTTCTCTTTGATCTATCTGATGTAATTATTTTGTGTGGTGTGTTTGTTGGGATCCAATGAATAGTGGGTTTATGTTTAGATTATTCATGAAAAATATTTGAGTCTTCTCTGATTTTTATGTTCCTTATTTGCATGATCGTCATAGCTTCATAATTGTCTCTGATCTATTGAATTGCTTTGGCCAAGTAGTTTGGAATTTCTTCACTAAGAGGGGTGCATTGTAGTGGCTTCAACCTCTCAAGTTTCTATATCCCACAAACAAAAGGGGAGAATTTGCGTCTTCGTGTTTTTGACACTAAACATAATATGATGGGGTTTATTCATATTGGTTTAGTTTACTTTGTCTACACTCTGTCATCGTTCTCCAAGCATTACTATGTTTGTCATGAACTTATGGACGTCATGCCTATAAACACATGATCATTGTCGTGAAAATTGCATAACTATCCGCTCTTCTGTCAATTGACAAACAGTAATGTGTTTACCCACCATATATTTATTTCATGCGAGATGCCATGTGACATCCTCAACTTTTGCTACAGTGATGATTGTAATTAAGCTACAGTGATCACCCGCTACTGATGCCACGTCACCGTGATTCCCTATCGTTGATCTCGCGTTAGTTCAAAACAATTCGAATTAAAAATTTGAAAATAAAATCAAACGAGGAAAGTTTCGAATGCAATACGGTTGGATAGAAAATCCCCTGTATGATTTATTAGAACAAATCGGGTATTTTTTGAAATAGTTAAAGCCCTATATATTTAAAAGTGAAGCTATACAAAAATGAACAAAAGAAAGTATTTTTAAAATAATAATAAATGAAAAAAAGAATATATATAAAAAATAATAAATAAATAAATAAAAGGAAAAAAATACTCCGTGGCCTAACTCGGCCTAGTGGCCTAGCTGGGCACCAACCTCCGGCTCACCCACGTGGGGTCTTATACCCCGAGGGGGTGAAACCCTAGCGCCACCCGACGTCTGTTCCCACGCGCCGCCACGGCTTCCCACTCCGCCCCAGGTCCACTCGGTCAGCTCCCGCACCAACCCCCGTCAGCCCACCTACCGCGCCCAAGTCGCTCGCTCCCTCCATGGCGCGAGCTCCTCCCCCAGATCCCGCGCTCCTCTCCCGTCGCTACCTCGCCCCTTTCCCCTCGAGTGCCAGCGCTCCCCCTGTAGCGAGCCCTCCCATCGCCGGTGCGTCACTCCCCTCGTTTCCACGACTACACCGGCGCCCCACCGCGCCCTCCACCCCGCTCGTGCCTCCCCTCACCGCACCTCCCTACCCCTCCCCTCTCGCAGCTAACCGACGCCTCCCTCGTCGCGCCAGGCCCCCTCCACCTTCACCTGCGCCATTCACCGGCACCCTCTCGCCTCCCTGTCGTTCCCCATCGGTGACGCCCTCACCTCCTTACCCGAGGCGCCCCTAGCCATGCCGTCGTGGCATACGCGGCCACCGGATGCCCCGCGTCACACCGGCTTGTTCTGGGATCATCAACGACATCGCCTGCGATAGCTGCAACTCTGCCTCGTCGCCGAGGGGCCCTACCACGACGGCATCGAGGTCATCTTCAGCCTCGGTGCCCGCATCCTCTACATTTCGGCTCGCCGCGAATGCTGCATCCCCGACCCCCCACGACACTTCCTCGAGCCTCTTTGTGAGCTCCATCCCCTACTTCCTCTCAAGCTCAAGCCCGAGCTCTAATCTACCCTGTCGCCACCGTTATTTCTTGTCCCCACCATCGTCAGCGTGCCCCGTAGCCTTCCTCTAGCGTCACCCCTGCTGTCGTTGTTTGGTTGGCCGTCGAACGTCGTGCATGCCCCTAGCCCTAGCCTGATCTGGTTAGTGAGATTAACCCCCCACTAACACCCCCACTCACACACCGTATGACAAAGGTGGCCTAACCCCCTCTAAACTACTACAAAAAGAAATAGGAACATATATACATATAATGAAATAACAAAAATGTTAATTAGAAAATTAGTTGTTTAAGGAATTAATTAAAATTAATAAATAATTCTCTTAATTAAAAATTAACTTAATTTAGGTTAATTATGATAATTAATTAATATGTTATTTTATTAACCTTATTAGTATTAATTAAACCTTAATTAATAAATGTGCCTATGACACATGGGACCCACTAGTCAGAGTTCACGAGTCAACTGCTGATGTCAACATGACATCATGCTGATGTCGTAATAGCATATAATTAAATTAATTAAATCTGTTTTTAATTCCTAAATAATTCATAAAAGTTTAAAAATTAATATTAAATAAACATAAGTCAGCTCAAAATATTTTCAACATGAAAGTTGATCAGCAGAACGAGACGAATCCGAATACACGGTCCATTCGTGTGTCACACGTCCCTAACATAGCAAACATGGAACTTTTCCATCGTTTTCCGTCTGACCGGTAGTAGCCTGAGACCCGGAAAATATCGTCAGATATTCTTCCGACCTCTCTATGAAGGATGTTGCTGCGTTAGCTCATGTCTAGCCTGCATCTTGCCATGTCATGCATCGTGTCACATCTGTTGCTGTTATTTATTGTTTCTCCCCCCTCTTCTTATGGTAGATCCCGACACTAACGTTGCTGCCGGGTACATCTACGACCCTGTCGACCAGCCCTTTGTCGCAGAGAAGCAACGCAAGAAAATCCCCTTGATCATTCCTATATGGCCTATGTCTTTCTCCCTCATGCTTGCATTAGTATTTTGCTACTGTTATAGTTAGCTCCTATATCTGATGCATAGCCTATTTTTGATGAACTGCTACTTTCAGTACCGCACCTTTAATCTGCTTAGTATAGGTGGAGCAATCATCCTTCTGACCCCGTAGTCCAGTTGCCCCGCTTTGTTTTCAAATCTCGATCCCTCATCAACGAGCCAGACCCGACACAACACATACACCCCCCTTAGTTGTACGACCTACAGAAATACTATCGGGTACCGAGGCTGTCACCTCGCTAAGTACTCCCGATGATAACTCTGTAGTATAGCTAGTCGGTCTTGGTTATCGAGGGTGATTCCTCTTTCACCATTCCCGACGATGCCTCTGTCGTGCAACCCCTCAAGTGTGGCATCCCCGAGGGTGATTCCTCTAAGTCCACCTTTACGGATACATCGTTCGGAATCCAACGAGGGTGATACCTCGGATTCCCCGATGGTACAACCACACAGTTACTCGACCATGTTACTGGGATCATTGGTGATTAGTTGTTAGGTGGTTGGATTCCCGCAAGATTCTGTCGATGGCCTAATTAAAAAGATAATGGATTTCGGTATTTGATCTGGGTTGGTAGGAAGGCCTTATTACGCACTAACTGTCTGCGTGGGAAGAATTATGGGTACTCGACATCGCGGTATCAGCCGAAACTCTTCAGACGTCAGCAATGGAGCAGCGCGCGCCCGAGTGGTCCCGAGATGCATCGCGCTTGTGATTAAGGGATGCTAGGACTGACCTCAGCCGCTCAGGCATCGTGCATGAGTGTGTAGGGAAAGTGGGCCCACAAACCCTTTGTGCTTAGGAGTTAGACCGGCGGGCTGGCCTCTCTGTTGAGTCTAAGGTGGGGCTGCGACGTGTCGATATTCCAAGGCCGGGCATGACCGAGAAAAGTATGTCCGGCCAGAGTGTTATCGAGCGCACCGGGGAATATGTTGTGCACCCCTGCAGTGAAGAACTTATCTATTCAAATAGCCGTGTCCACGGTTACAGGACGACTTGGACTTGTGCCCTGATCTTATACAACTACAAGTGTTACTTAACTGGATTTGTTGCTCTGGGATTGGTTCCTCGCAGGGAGTCGAGGAAGGATCTCTGGGCGTGACCTCATATTAATATTGCTGCAACAATATGACTATTATATTTGTGTTATCTATTCTACTATCGCCTATTGCTGCAAGACCCTGAAGATGCTAGTCTTCGATAGGAATAGGCATTCTCTCTCTATTCTCGCATTGCTGCAGCCAGTCCGCATATAAACCCTCTTCTTTGATACTCATGCATACTTAGCATAGTTCTGATGTAAGTCTTGCGAGTACTTTGGATGAGTACTCACCGTTGCTTTGCTCCCCCTTTGTCCCTTTGATGTGTTGTTGTGCCCAGATGATGGAGCCCAGGGGATGGAGTTTCCTGCCG
Source organism: Hordeum vulgare subsp. vulgare (assembly GCF_904849725.1). Taxonomy (NCBI): domain Eukaryota; kingdom Viridiplantae; phylum Streptophyta; class Magnoliopsida; order Poales; family Poaceae; genus Hordeum; species Hordeum vulgare. Next base: position 365,694,901 of record NC_058521.1, read on the forward strand.
ATGTCTGCCCCCCAATGTTGTTTTATTCGTGGAGGCCGCTGAAGCGCAGGAGTAGTTAGGAGGTTCCCAGGTAGGAGGCCTCGCCTCGTTCGATCGTTGTATCTTTTGTGCTAGCTTTCTCTAAGGCACCCCTTGTTTAATGTCTGTACTCAGATATTGTTGCTTCCGCTGACTCGTGTGTTTATCGAGCTTATGTATTCTAGCCTCGAGGCCCCTGGCTTGTAATATGAAGCTTGTATGTTTTATTTGTGTCTAGAGTTGTGTTGTGATATCTTCCCGTGTGTTCTTGAGTTTGATAGTACGTATTTGCGTGTATGATTAGCATACGATTAAATCGAGGGTTTCACAAGTTGGTATCACAGCCGACTGCTTGTAGGTAGCCCCCTTTCCAACTCCTTGGCCGAAGTTGAGTCTAGTGTTTGAAAAACTTTACTAACACTCATGCTGTGGGTTACGGGCCCACATCTCAATTGTGTGGTATTAGTATCTTTTACTCCTTTCCTATACTCTGGGCTCTATTCTCTCTTCTCTTTCGGGATTAAAGATTTGACTAACTCTAACACTAGGTTCTCGTAACTAATTCCTCCTGGAGAACCCCGCAATTCTCGACGATGACTTGATCCGTCAGAAGACTCCGATGATACTCTCCGATGATCTGTCAAGAACTTGTGATCATCGCTTCTGCGATTTCCCTTCTTCCGTCAAGCTCTATGGATGACGACATACAAATGTCGTCCATACTTTCTTTTCCAATTCCTCTTGTTTTACGAGATGCAACAACTTGTCTAATCGGGGAATTCGTCCATCATTAGTTGTCATGGGTTTCAAAAGTTCTTCGAATTACTATTTGATCTTTCGGAATCCCGAGTAGCCTATTGCTTTTGACCTACTCACCTTCTTGTGTTATGGTTAAATCCATATGTCTAGCCGCATTCATTAAAATCCTCTGTGATTTTCCTGTGATCTTATTGATTCTACCTCTGTGTGAATGTGCACAATCATCTGTTGATACTCATAAATAATCTTCGGCTCAAACATCCTTCCAGACAGAGCTGGTTCTCGACAAATCAACTGTGGTGGTTGTCCATCTAAATCCATTCAGCTTACTTGTATTTGATGGGAGCATCTGATTATGATACACCAACCTGGAAATCCTAATTTCTTTGGTAAATAAGTATCAATATTTTTCAGATGTTCTATAACCCGATGAATTGCATCCTATCTCCCTCTGATTGAGTACCGATACTCACATCAGGTCCTTTCTGGACTGCCAGACCCAATCCGGGTTATTATCTGACGGCATCCTTTGCTTTCAAAAATTCTTGTGATTGCTTCCCGTGACACATGATTCCATTGGTAAATTGTGTCTTCTCGCTTTGTCAGCCATGCCCTTCAAGCATGTGTTAATTAATCTTGGAGTGTATGGTATATGTTCCTAATATGCCCCGATGGGTTGAACCTATGCCTTCCTAAATCAATATGTCTCGAAAAGTTTTCACGAGTCTTACTCTTCTGGTGCTTTGCCGATTATCTTCCCAAGAAACAACCTCATCAGAGGCGAGGAGTAAATGGTAGGTGATGCATTGATGAAGTGGGAGTCGACCTTGAACTTTTTCTTCATGCCCATGGAAACGACGTTGATCCTATCATAGAAACTTCTCGTATCAATAATCATTCATTCTATGGTTTAATCTGGTATCTGTGATCTTGTCCTTTGCAATCGTGATTCCGACCATGTTGTCCTACCTGGATTTCATTCTCCGACGAGTGAAAGTACTTGTCTTCTTCAGATCAATACATCGGTCCAAGCCTTAATGTTGATCTATCTTCGAGTATTACCCCTCATATCCCGAGAATATCGCGGAGCTACATAAATTCTTGTGAGCTCCTCATCAACTATGATATTTTCATTAATTATAGTTTCCTCGTGTTGAGTTGTTGGACAGTCAAGGACACTGATAATGAAATTGAGTATGCATTGTGATTCAACAAGTTTTAGTAATCTTCCTTGTTTACGAGTTTGTAATCAATCATGTCATTACAAGCTGTTAAGCTACAACATCATCGTCGTGCTAAAGCTTGACCATGCTAAATATGTCCTTCATCCCTGGAACAAGATTCCAACAGTGCACTAAGTTATATCGAGCTTTCAACATCTTGATGGTTGTCTTGAAAGGAAATCTCGATTTGGACCTAGTAGTCTTATCTGTGGATTCCGACAATCTTTAGCTTCACCATTCCTTTGCTTGATGTCGGCGCTGATCGATTACTTCTTTGTGAAGCTTCTCGACAAATGTGTCGTGATCACCATCAGCATTCCGAGTTCTTGTAGGGTATCGAGCGAATGCATGATGAGAAATACCATCCATGCCCGGCTTGATGATTTGTATTATTATCGACATCTTTGTTTGCCTTCCCTCCAACACAAACGTGTTCATGTTTTGTGCTGTCCTTTGTGTTCCTCACTATCCAGCTTATGTTATCTTCTACCGTGGAGTATTACTATCTTTTCTGTCAAGAATGTTGTGAGCATCATTGCACCTCTTAAGATTTATTCATATAGTGATACTTCTCGTCATCACCGTTCATTCTTGGTCGCCGTGTTGTTTCCAACCGGTATACCGACAAGTGAATTCCGATATGTGATCCCAATACTTCTGGCAACCCTATTGCCTTGAGGTTAACAACTGATTGTTTCATTCTTAGTGTGTTGGTGTTGTATCATCATTTTTGGCATTGGTTGTGCTACTCTGTCTGTATTTCCGAGCGCACCATTCAACTACTGTCTAATTGTTGTTGTTCCCTCGAGCATACGACATTGTACCATTTGATTTGACAAATGCTATGCCCTTGATATTATAATTTTGGAAATTCATCCCCGTCGAAATCTTGAGGGATTGTTGCTGAGCCCATCAGCCACACCCTCAACTTCTCCGTGCCCCAAGATGAAGCTCTTGACAGCATTATCTTTGTGCCTAGCTCATGAAGAATAAAGTTGATAAGAAGTGTTTTCCCAACGTTCACGTGCACTCTTTCCGCCATGAATATGTGAAGGTTTTGTTTCACTTCCTATCGGAAAATACCAAATCTTTCACGCATGTGCGAAGTGTTATATGTTTTGAAGATTTGTTATCTTCACTTCATATAACTTCTCTTAGCACGCCAAGCCACTAACTGATTTGATCAAGGAAAATAAGTTTCTTCTTAAGAGCTAATTGAGGCTTACACAAGAGCCTTGATATCCTCGATGATGGTTTCCAAATGAGAATTCAATTGCATTTTGACATAAGAATTCTATGTGGGCACGAATGTCTTGACATTGTGTTCATATATCTTACACTCGAACTCATGATTCAAGAATAGTTTGTGTAGCTCATATCATGAGAATCTTGCATCTTCATTTTTCTTCTCAAGCATCTTGAGTCTGAGGTGTCCCGACACCAATCAGATCTGAATCTTGGGCAGATATGATGATTGGAACATTTTCCAATAAATATAACTTTGGTCTCATATAACTCGGTACGATGATGTCTTGACTGGCACACCGGGGCCCATGACCTATTGTTATAAATTCTTCCATATGAAATATTCGCCATCTTCCATGCGGAAACTATATGACTTATTTCTTAAGTTGTTCCTCATGAATCCTCTTTGTATGCCCATAAGTACAACCTTTATCTGATGACCATGTTGATGCTACCTCGAAGCAAAGATGTGGTACTTAAAATTTGAACAGGAACATTGGAAGCGCAATGCTAAATTGTCCCTGATCGATTATCCAACACGTATGGTATGGCAAAATCATGATTCTTCTTGCCTCTTTATCAAAATATTTATGTACTTGATGACCTATCATGTATACCATACTCTATGTTTTTCTCAAGAATGTTATACTCTAATGTTTGTGTGTGTGAACAGATTATCCTTCCCATTGGTCTGTTTGACCTTTCTTGTGGCATAACTTATCCAAGCAGTGTTAATTCCCTTCTTAGGTAAAATTCTCGGTATACAACTCTGTCAGTAAGACCCTGTTACTATTGTGGATAACATTCCGGTAGTCGCCGGTGGACGAGAACTTTGCCTATTGGTCCACCTCGTTTCAACGAGCAGGAAAATGGTTCTATTCGTCCCCCGCCATTGGTACCGATGTTGTTGCCAACATAACTGACAGGCTATCCTCTAACATGTCTTGCTACCAAGACCGTATAATATGTCACCCCTCTATCTACTCTCGACCCACATGGTGGACCCATAACCCAAAGTTCCATAGGATTGAAACCTGACTCTCCTGTAAATCTTTGAATCCAAAGTATCCTGTGCACATGGCTTAGTATGAAATTCTCGAGCCACAGTTCAATGGACCAATCGCTCTTCGGTCCGGATATTATCCAACATAGTAAAGGTCAAGTCCGTATTATTCATGAGAATCTGAAGGCTGCTCAGTCTCGTCAGAAGATTCAGCATGACCGTCATCAAGAAGATATGGTCTATCAACCTGGCGAAGAGGCTTATCTTCGTGTCACACCAATGAGAGGTGCACATCGTTTTGGGATCAAGGGCAAGTTAGATCCTTGCTATATCGGTCCTTTCACTGTTCTCGAAAGGCGTGAAAAAGTGGCTTATCAATTGGAACTACCGGCGAACCTTTCTCAGGATCACAATGTCTTCCATGTGTCTCGGCTCCGCCATTGCTTCAAGGATCATATTCGAGCAGTGGATCATGATATGCTTGAGCTGCAACAAGACCTTTCTTACAAAGAACATCCGGTCCGCATTCTCGACCAGGCTGAACGTGAGACTCGTTGCAATGTCAAGAAGTTCCTTAAAGTGAAGTGGTCAAATCATTCTAAGATATAGCCACTTGGGAACGTGAGTGTCATCTTCGTGATGAATTCCCCGAGCTCTTTACTTCTACCTCTTAATTCTCGGGACGCGAATTCTTGTTAGTAGGGGAGAGTTGTGACATCCTCAACTTTTGCTATAGTGATGATTGTAATTAAGCTATAGTGATGACCCGCTAATGTTGCCACATCACCGTGATTCCCTATCGTTGATCTCGTGTTAGTTCAAAACAATTCGAATTAGAAATTTGAAAATAAAATAAAACGGGGAAAGTTTTAAATGCAATATGGTTGGATGGAAAATCCCATGTATGATTTATTAAAACAAATCGGGCATTTTTAGAAATTCTTAAAGCCCTATATATTTAAAAGTGAAGCTAAAAAAATGAACAAAATTAAGTATTTTTAAAAATAATAATAAATGAAAAAAAGAATATATATACATATATATAATAAATAAATAAAAAGGAAAAAAAACCCGTGGCCCAACTCGTCCTAGTGGCCCAGCTGGCCACCAACCGCCCGGCCACCCACCTCGGGTCTTATACCCCCACGGGGCGAAACCCTAGCGCCACCCACTGCCTATTCCCACACGCCGCCAAGGCCTCCCACCCCGCCCCAGATCCACTCGGTCAGCCCCCGCACCAACCCCTGTCGCCCCACCTACCGCGCCCAAGTCGCTCGCTCCCTCCCTGGCATGAGCCCCTCCCCAAGATCCTGCGCTCCTCTCCCGTCGCTACCGCGCCCCTTTCCCCTCGAGCGCCAGCGCTCCCCCCGTAGCAAGCCCTCCCATCGCCCCTGAATCACTCCCCTTGTTTCCACCACTATACCGGCGTCCCACCGCGCCCTCCACCCCGCTCGCGCCTCCCCTCACCGCGCCTCCCTGCCCCTCCCCTCTTGCAGCTCACCGGCGCCTCCACCCTCACGCCAGGCCTCCGAGGGCATAATAGTGTACCTGCCTGCATGAAGATCGAACAAAGAAGGAGCAGGAAAAGTAATAGTCTCTCGAGTACCCTGACTAAATACCAGGTTATAAATCATCCGTCTACTAGCATCTCTATCCAGAAAATCATGGTGAACCATGCTGTCATAATCCAGATATTTCTCAGGAAGATGCATCTCTCCTTCCTCTCCCAGTATAACGGGTATTTCAAAGTATCTGGCAAGACGGGTAGTATAGATACCTCCATAGACGACACCCTTGGAACGGTTGGTGTTCAGCCGCTGGGCAACTATAGCACCTAGCCTATAAGTCTTATCGTTATAAAGGCCTTCGCACAAAACCGCAAGGTCTGGAGAACTAAGTGATCCAGCCTCCCCACGGCCAATCAAACATTTTCTCACAAATAATGAGAAGTACCGAAGCACGGGAAAATGTATGCTAGCAATCCTAGTGCGAGACACTCCTCTGTCCTCTCCAACAGCAATAGTACCAATGAAATCCTCCAAATCCCGTGGACGAGGGTCACGGATATCCCCAACATAAGGTAATTTGCATACATTGCAAAAATCCTGTAGAGTCATGCACTGGGGGATATCGTACAACATGAACTCAACAATGGGAGGATTCTTCCTCGGATAAAAGTTGAAGCTTTGAAGGAAAATATTGGTGAGGAGGAGGTATTGTGAGCACTTATCTTCAACGAACGCCGTAAAACATGCGTTCTCCACCAAGTAATAAAAGTCTTCATAAAGCCCAGCGGCGCGCAAAAATTCATCACTTGGCCACTCGCATGCTCGAACTTCTGTGACTCGAGGAACCACATACTTGGGGTGGTTCTTCTCATCCTCCTTGGGGTTACGGCTTGGAGAGCCTCTCAAGAACCTCCTCGTCTTTTCCTTTTTCTAGCTCTGAGAAATTCTGAAATTTTTAGAGACTTCGAAAGAAAAGTGAATAAAGATGAACCCAACTCGTAGCAACTACTCCTACTAGTGCCTAGAGACCGTATCATGCACTAAAACTACTTGGAACCAGCTAAATTCAACATTTCTAGCTCAAGAATAGGGTCACCAAGGTAGCAAGAATACGCGAAGGATAAAGCACTAGAGCAAAAACTAATGGGACCAATGGAGGAGTCACTTACCAAGGAGTAATTTCCCCAAAACAGTTCAGAAAATGGTGCTTTGAGCAAGGAGATCGAAAATCACAGCCAAATGAGCAAGCACACGGGTTTGAGCTGCGAAACAATTTTTTCTGGAGGTGGAAGAAGAGGATGGGAGCTGGAATGAGTGGAGGGGGTCCCTATGGGCCCCACAAGCTTGCTAGCCGCCACCAGGGGGGTGGCGGCTGCAAGGCTTGTGGCCCACTGGTTTGGCCCCCAGGCCAGCTCTCAGACCCAGTATTTTTCAAATATTCTAGAAAAAATCATACTAGATTTTTAGGACCATCGGAGAACTTTTATTTTCGGGGTATTTTTCTCCAGGACACTAAAACAGAAAACAGGAAAAACTAAACTAAATATATCATTTTTCTTCTAAGCAACAGAAAGTGAAAGCTTAAAACAGAGGTATGTGACTCTCTGATTCCTCCATTTCATGGTCATCGAAAGAAATCCATAAATGGGGTTCATCAGATCCTCATGACAAAACCTGTTTGAACCGCAAGAGGAAACGGAGAATTGTCGAATAGCCACTAAGTCACCTCAATGGGGATATGTATCTCCCCAACAAGCAAATCATACTTCATCTTGACACGAGGAATAGGGCATTCAAAGCTCCCAATAAGAATCGATGAAGTCTGGCCGATAGCTTTGATGTAATGTACTTGATATCGTTTCTTCAGAAAGTGCAATGTATGCTCATTACCGTTGACATGGAAAGTGACATTGCCTTTGTTGCAATCTATAACAGCCCCTGCCGTGTTTAAAAAGGGCCTTCCGAGGATGACAGCCATGTCATCGTCCTTGGGAATATCTAACATAACAAAGTCTGTTAAGATAGTGGTGTTAGCAACCACAACAGACACATCCTCGCAAATGCCGATAGGGAAAGCAGTTGATTTGTCGGCCATTTGCAGAGAAATTTCAGTGGGTGTCAACTTATCCAGTTCAAGTCTACGGTAAAGAGAGAGCGGCATAACACTAACACTAGCTCCAAGGTCAGATAAGGCAGTTCTTACGTAGTTTCCTTTAATGGAGCAAGGTATAGTGGGCACTCCGGGATCACCAAGTTTCTTAGGAGTTCCACCTTTGAAAGTGTAATTGGCAAGCATGGTGGAGATCTCAAGATCTGGTATCTTCCGTTTATTGGTCACGATATCTTTCATGTACTTGGCATATGGAGACATTTTGAGCATATCAGTTAACCGCGTCTGCAGAAAGATGGGTCCTATCATCTCAACGAAGCGCTCAAAATCCTCATCATCTTTTTTCTTGGATGGCTTAGGGGGAAAGGGCATAGGTCTCTGAACCCATGGCTCCATTTCTTTACCATGCTTCCTAGCAGTGAAGTCATTCTTATCGTATCTCTTAGGTTGTGGGTTATCAATATTAACCGTAGGTTCAATCTCCACATCCTCATCATTGCTAGGTTGAGCATTATTATGAACATCGCTGTCCATATTCTCACCAGGTTCATGTTCATCACCAGATTGTGTTTCTGCATTAGACGCAGAAATATCATCAGGTTCTTCAGGTGTGACAGTATTTGGTGAACCGGCATGTAGGTTTCTATCATCCTTCTTCTTCTCCTTAGGATGACTGGGTGTATCAGCATTAATTCCTTGAGAATCTTGATTAATTCTCTTAGGATGGCCTTCAGGATACAAAGGTTACTGAGTCATTTTGCCTCCTCTAGTAATGACTCTAACAGAGTTGTCATTTAATTCATTGAGCAAGTCATTCTGAGCTTTAAGTACTTGTTCTACCTGAGTGGTAATCATAGAGGCATGTTTACTTAGAAGCTTCAGGTCATTGACATTTCTGTCTACACAAGCACATAAATGGCTAAGCATACGAGTACTTTGTTCCAAATGTCTGCTAACATAATCATTGAAACTCTGTTGTTTGGCAACAAAGTTGTCAAATTCATCAAAGCATAGGCTAGTAGGTTTATCAAAAGAAATATCACTCTCGTCAAACCTACGCCAAGAATTCACTTCTACTTCTTATATCGGGTTATCGAGACCATGGATCTCTTCGATAGGTGGTAGATTTTTGACATCTTCAGATGTAATGCCTTTCTCTTGCATAGATTTCTTGGCTTCTTGCATATCTTCTGGACTGGGAATAGAATACCTCTTTTCTTAGGAGTTGGCTTAGGGGTGGTTCGGGAAAAGTCCAAGCAATATCGTTGATCAAGATGTTATTCAGAAGGATCTCAGCTTGTTCGATAGTTCGTTCCCTAAAAACACAACTGACCCACCCACATGTGGTCTTATACCCCCAGGGGGCGAAACCCTAGCGCCAGCCAGTGCCAGTTCCCACACGCCGCCACGACCTCCCACCCCGCCCTAGATCCACTCGGTCAGCCCCCGCAAAACCCGTGTCGCCCCACCTACCGCGCCCAAGTCGCTCGCTCCCTCCCTGGAATGAGCCCCTCCCCAAGATCCCGCGCTCCTCTCCCGTCGCTACCACGCCCCTTTCCCCTCGATCGCCAGCGCTCCCCCCATAACGAGCCCTCCCATCCCCCTTGCGTCACTCCCCTTCTTTCCACCATTGCACCGGCGCCCCACCGCGCACTCCACCCCGCTCGCGCCTCCCCTCACCATGCCTCCCTGCCCCTCCCCTCTCACAGCTCACCGGCGCCTCCGCCGTCGCGCCAGGCCCCCTCCACCTTCCATCACCGGCACCCTCCATCCTCCCTGCCGTTCCCCGTCGGTGGCGCCCTGTTTAGAAGATCTCTAGCAATGGCTAGACAAATGCTATTCTTGAATGCTCAACAATTATAAATTGTCTTGCAATGACCCACCAGCGCGTGGGATCGAGGCAGTTTTCGAGGGTAGAGTATTCGACCCAAATTTGTTGATTCGCTAGTAGGAAGTGAGAGGATACTCTCAAGTATTAGCAGCTGAATGTGTCAGATTCAACCACACCTGAAAGATTAGTATCTACAAGAAAAGTATCAACAGCAAAGTAGTATGATAACAACATTGTCAGAAACGATCTGTTGATGGCAAACTATTCCTAACGATTGTATCAATGACGCCAAAAGTTGCCGGTGGATGGGAAATATTCTTTCCGGTCAATGTCATGCGAACAAGTTTTGTAGCAGGTAGCAGTAGTGTAACGAGTAACAGCAGTGGCAAGGAACATGAGTAGTGACAGCAGTAGCAAGTCACAGCAGAGCAAGCAAGTAGCAGCAGCAGCAAAAGTAGTAACAGCAGCAGAGCAAGACAAGTAACAACAACAGCAACAGTAGTAACAGCAGCAGAGCAAGACAAGTAATAGCAGCAGTGGGACAAATTCGTAGGCAATGGGTTGGTGATTTGTTGGGATGATATTCATCATGCAACAGCTATAACACGAAGAGATATGTGGCTAGCTCCCGTTCGTCCATGTGATGTAGGCATGCATTCCGTGTGTCGTCATACGTGCTTAGGGAAAATAACTTGCATGACATCTATTGTCCATCGCTCCCGTGGCAGCGGGGTCCAAAAGGAAACTATGGGATATTAAGGTTCTCCTTTTAATAAAGAACCAGACCAACGCATTAACACTTGGTGAACACATGAACTCCTCAAACTATTGTCATCACCGGGAGTGGTTCCGGTTATGGTCACTCCGGGGTTGCCGGGTCAAAACACATAGTAGGTAACTACAACTTGCAAGATCGGATCTAAAACACACATATATTGGTGACAACATAATAATTTCAGATCTGAAATCATGGCACTCAGGCCCTAGTGACAAGCATTAAGCATGGCAAAGTAGTAGCAACATCAATCTCAGAACATAGTGGATACTAGGGATCAATCCCCGTCAAAACTAACTCGATTACATGATAGATCTCATCCTACTTATCACCGCCCAGCAAGCCTATGAATAGATTACTCACGAATGATGAAGAGCTTCATGGAATTGGAGAGGGAAGAAGGTTGATGATGGTGATGGCCACGATTTCCCCTCTCCGGAGCCATAAACGGACTCCAGATCTGCCCTCGAGATGAAGAACAGGATGTGGTGGCGCCTCCATATCGGAAACGCGACGAAATCTTCTCTCTTTATTTTTTCTGGGACGAAAGTGAATTTATAGAGCTGAGTTTGGGGGCGGCAGGGCCACGTGGGCCCCACAAGCTTGCTAGCCACCACCAGGGGGGTGGCAGCTACAGGTCTTGTGGCCCACTGGCCCATCCCCTCCGGTGGATCTTTGCGGAGGTATTTTTCAAATTTTCCAGAAATATTCTTTGTAAATTTTCAGGACGTTCTGAGAACTTTCATTTCTGCACAAAAACAACACCAAGGCAATTCTACTGAAAACAGCGTTAGTCCAGGTTAGTTCCATTCAAATCATGCAAATTAGAGTCCAAAACAAGGGCAAAAGAGTTTGGAAAAGTAGATACGATGGAGACGTATCACGCCCTCACTTCCTTACCCTAGTCGTAGCCTGATTTGGTTAGTGGGATTAACCCCCCCCCCCACCCCACTAACCCCCACACTCACACACCGTATGACAAAGGTGGCCTAACCCCCTCTAAACTACTATAAAAGGAAATAGGAATATATATATATATATATAACGAAATAATAAAATTTTAATTAAACAATTAGTTGTTTAAAGAATTAATTAATTGCTAAGTATAATCAGAGTTAATTATGTTAATTAACTTAACCGACTACTAATTAAAATTAATAAATAATTCTGTTAATTAATAAATTAACATAATTAAGGTTAATTATGATAATTAATTAATATGTTATTTGATTAACCTGATTAGTATTAATTAAACCTTAATTAATAAATGTGCCTATGACACATGGGACCCACTAGTCAAAGTTGACCAGTCAACTGCTGATGTGAGCATGACATCATGCTGATATCGTAATAGCATTTATTAAATTAATTAAATATGTTTTTAATTCTTAAATAATTAATAAAACTTTTAAAATTAATATTAAATAACCGTAAGTTAGATCAAAATATTTTCAACATGAAAGTTGATCAGCAGAACGAGACGAACCCGGATACACGGTCCATTCGTTTGTCACACGTCCCCAACATAGCAAACATGGAACTTTTCCATCGTTTTCAGTCTGACCGGTACTAGCCCGAGACCCGGAAAATATCCTCAGATATTCTTCCGACCCGTCTATGACGGATGTTGCTACGTTAGCTCATGTCTATCTTGCATCTTGCCATGTCATGCATCGTGCCGCATCTGTTGCTGTTATTTATAGTTTCTCCCCCCTCTTCTTATGGTAGATCCCGAGACTGACGTTGCTGCTGGGTACATCTACGGCCCTGTCGACCAGCCCTTTGCCGCAGAGCAGCAAGGCAAGCAAACCCCCTTGATCATTCCTATATCGTCTATGTCTTTCTTCCTGATGCTTGCATTAGTATTTTGCTACTATTGTAGTTAGCTCCTATATCTGATGCATAGCCTATTTTTGATGTACTGCTATTTTCAGTGTTGCACCTTTAATCTGCTTAGTATAGGTTGAGCAGTCATCCCTTACGACCCCGTAGTCCAGTTGCCCCGCTTTGTTTTCAAATCTCGATCCCGGATCGACGAGCCAGACCTGACACATCACATACACCCCCTTAGTTGTACGACGCTACACCGATACTATCGGGTATCGAGGGTGACACCTCGCTAAGTACTCCCGATGATATCTCTGTAGTATAACTAGTCGGTCGTGGTTATCGAGGGTGATTCCTCATTCACCATTCCCGACGATGCCTCCATCGTGCAACCCCTCAAGTGTGGGATCCCCGAGGGTGATTCCTCTAAGTCCACCTTGACGGATACACCGTTCGGAATCCAACGAGGGTGATACATCGGATTCCCCCAATGTTACAACCACACAGTTGCTCAACCATGTTACTGGGATCATTGGTGATTAGTTGTTAGACGGGTGGATTCCCGTGAGATTGTGTCGACGGCCAAATTAAAATGATAATGGATTTGGGTATTTGATCTGGGTTGGTCGGAAGGCCTTATTACGCACTAACTGTGTGTGTGGGAAGAATTATGGGTACTCGACATCGCGGTATCAGCCGAAGCTCTTCAGACGTCAGCAATGGAGCGGCGCGCGCCCGAGTGGTCCCGAGATGCATCATGCTTGTGATTAAGGGATGCTAGGACTGACCTCGGCCGCTCACGCATCATGCAGGAGCGTGGAGGGCAAGTGGGCCCATGAACCCTTTGTTCTTAGGAGTTAGACCGGCTGGATGGTCTCTGTATTGAGTCTTAGGTGGGGCTATGACGTGTCGATATTCCGAGGCCAGGCATGACCCAGAAAAGTATGTCCGGCCAGAGTGTTATCCAGTGCGTCGGGTAATATGTTGTGCACCCCTGCAGGGAAGAACTTATCTATTCGAATAGCCGTGTCCACGGTTACAGGACGACTTGGCGTTGTGCCCTGATCTTATACAACTACAACTGTTACTTAACTGGATTTGTTGCCCTGGGATTGCTGCAACAATATGGCTATTATATTTGTGTTACCTATTCTACTCTCGTCTATTACTGCAAGACCCTGAAGATGCTAGTCTTTGATAGGAATAGGCCTTCTCTCTCTATTCTCGCATTGTTGCAGTCAGTCCACATTCTTTCATACTGATGCATACTTAGCATAGTTCTGATGTAAGTCTTGCGAGTACTTTGGATGAGTACTCACCGTTGCTTTGCTCCCCCTTTGTCCCTTTGATCCGTTGCTGCGACCAGATGATGGAGGCCAGGACATCGGATTTCCTGCAGACGTCTGCCCCCCGATGGTGTTTTATTCATGGAGGCCGCTGAAGACCAAGAGTAGTTAGGAGGTTCCCAGGCAGGAGGCCTCACCTCGTTCGATCGTTGTATCTTTCGTGCTAGCCTTCTCTAAGGCACCCCTTGTTTAATGTCTGTACTCAGATATTGTTTCTTCCACTGACTCGTGTGTTTATCGAGCTTCTGTATTCTAACCCTCGAGGCCCTGGCTTGTAATATGAAGCTTGTATGTTTTATTTGTGTCTAGAGTTGTGTTGTGATATCTTCCCGTGAGTCCTTGAGTTTGATCGTACGCATTTGCGTTTATGATTAGCGTATGATTAAATCGAGGGCGTCACATGCCACTAGAGAACACTATGGCCACCAAATCTATATACTTATATATTTAGAAAACTTATTATTTCCTCACCGTTCTTATTTCTCTTCTATTCTATTTTGCAAGATACAATTATCTGCACACCTCACTCGCTTGCAAATAACGGGAACAAGGGAATTAACAACCCTCTTGCCCGGGTTGGGTGCAAGTTGTTTGCTCTTTTGTGTGCATCCACCAAAGATGGTTCAGGTTTCATATTCCTATTGGTTCGATAAACCTTAGTTTCATAACTGACGGAAATACTTACATGTATTGTGTTGCAATTACCCTTTCCTCTTCATGGAAAACCCAACGTAGATCACAAGTATAAGGAATGATTTCTATCGCTGTTGCGGGGGAATATCATCACCAACTATCAAATAACTTCACAAAAATTATCATTCACTTGTTCTTCTTTTTCTTTTCTATTATATTTTTCTTGCTTCAAAAAAATCAAAAAATCAAAAATATTTACCTTTGTTTATCGCTACTTTGCATCTTGGCTCTCTAGTTTACTTGTCCTGCTTGTCACTTTGCTTGCTCGGCCACCATGTCTGAAGATACTACTAAGTCGTGTGACTTCTCAAATAATAATAATAATGGTTTTATTAGTACTCCAATACCACTAGCCACTAGTGCGACGGCTTTTGATATTAATGTTGCATTACTGAATCTTGTCATGAAATAAAAAAATTCGGGAAGTCCTAATGAGGATCCCACTCCTCATCTTAATACCTTTGTTGAAATTTGTGTTACACAAAATAAAGGACATGGATAATGATATTGTAAATTGACATTATTCCCTTTTTCATTAATAGATAAAGCTAAGGCTTGGTTTTTAATCTTTACCACGTAATAGTATTGGAAAATGGGATAAGTGTAAAGATGCTTTTATTGCCAAGTATTTTACCATGCTAAGATCATCTCCCTTAGAAATCAAATAAATAATTTTGAACAACAATATCATGAACATGTTGCACAAGCTTGGGAGAGGATGAAATTAATGGTTAGAAATTACCGTACGTATGGTTTAAACTTGTGGATGATTATCCAAAAGTTTTATGCTAGACTAAACTTTGTATCCAGAAATCTTCTAGATTCTGCCGCATGTGGAACCTTCATGGATGTAAACTTAGAATAGGCAACCCAACTTTTAGACAACATCATGGCCAACTATTTTCAATTGCATATCGTAAGTGCTCCAACTAGTAAGAAGATGAATTATATTAAGGAAATCGCTACTTTGAGTGAAAAATTGGATGCTATTATGAATTTGGTTTCTAATAAAAATGCTCATGTTGATCCCAATTACATGGCCTTGTCTACTTTAATTAATAAAAATGATAATGCCATTGATGTGAATTTCATCTCGTGAAATAATTTTGATAACAATGCCTATAGGGGTAATTTCAATGTTAGGCCATATCCCGGTAATTCCTCTAGTTGTTATGGAAACTCTTATGGCAACTCTTATGGAAATACTTCTACCAATAATAATAATTTCTCCTATGATCTTCAAAACACTATTAAAAAATTCATTAATTCTCAAGAAGTTTTCAATGCTACGGTAGAGGAAAAGTTCCATACGGTTGATACTTTGGCTAAAACATGGATAGGATTGCTCTTGATGTAGAAATTTTTAGAAGTAAAGCTTTGGCACCCAAGCATTATTTTAATGAAACTATTAAATCTATCCAAATTTCTATGGATGAAAGTGGTTAGGGGACCGCTAAGTTGAGAGCTAAGCGGGAATTCCTAGAAAAAATTCTCCCACTCGTTTTTTTACCAAAATCATGATGAAGATCTTAAAATTATTGGAACTTATCCTATTGGATCATTATTTATTCCTCTGAATATAAATTATAAATGGAATGAAGATGAGTCTAAATTTGTTAGAGATCGTCCCGTTTGTTTGGAGGGTGATGATTCTAATGGTAAAGCTGGAAAAAAGTGAGTTTGAAGAGGTCAAAACTTTAACTAGTGATGTGCCCACTATGTTGGTTTACAAGGACTTTAATTATAAGATTTGATCTTTAGTAGAATGTATTTCCTTGATGGAAACCATTATTATCTCACAAAATGCTTATGAACTAAACAATGCTTTCACTAACCATATAGTGGAAGCAATGATAAAAGCTTATGATGAGAAACTTGAACTTGAAGTTCCTATTCCTAGAAAATTGCATGATGAGTGGGAAACTACTATCAAATTAAAGATAAATAAATATGAATGCAATGATTTGTGTGACATCGGTGCTAGTGTTTTAATAATACAAACATCTCTTTGTGATGTGCTTGGTCTCACTAATATTCTAGAGTGTTCCCTAAATCTGCATCTTGTTGATTCTACCATTAAGAAACCCTTAGGTAGAATTAATGATGTTATATTTATTGAAAATAAAAATTGTGTGCCTTATATTTCACTTTTCTTGATATTTATTGCAATCCTACTTGTCCAATAATACTTGGAAGACCTTTCCTACGAACTATCGGTGCAATTATTGATATGATAGAGGGAAACATAAGGTTCCGATTTCCATTAAAGAAAGTGATGGAAGGTGACATAGAAAAAGAATAAAACCAAATTATGAATCCATCATGAGGGATACCTATGAGTTGAGTGTCAAAGATGACAACACTTGATCATATGCATTATGCCTAGTTAGGGGCATAAAACAATGCCGCTTGTTGGGAGGCAACCCAATTGTTCTCTTAATATTTTCTTGTTAGTTTCTATCTTGCTGTGATGACATGATTATTACCTACGTAATTATTTTCTTTTTATGCTTTAGTTATTGTTTGTGCCAAGAAAATCCTTTGGGATGACTTATATTATAAATACAATTGATACGGTGCAAAAACACAAATTTGACGTCCAGTGCAAAATTGCTCTGATTTTACTAGAACGACTTTTTAAGGTGAATTTTTTACATGATATGTATGTGAAAATTCCTCATCGCTTCCTAATGTTATATAATTTCTGGAGTTACAGAAGTATAGGTTCACTATAGAACACTACAGACTATTCTTTCTGAGACAAATTCTATTTTTCCTTGCTATGGTTTGTATCGGGGGTACAAGCCATGGAGAAGCTATAATAGAGTACCTATTATTCAATAATCAATAGTACCCGAGTATTTGATATGTGGCTGATATAAACATATCTAACAAACTTTTCTAGATTTTTGTGTGATTGATTTTTCATGTTTTGGGTGTTATCACGATGGACAACGGAATAAGGAGAGGCAAGAGCCTAAGCTTCGGGATGCCCAAGGCAACCCAAGGTAATATTATAGGAAGACTCAAGAGACTAATCCGGGGATGCCCAGGAAGGCGTCCCATGTTTTGTCTCAATCCATCGGTATGTCGTTTGGATCTACATTTTTATTCGTCACATGATATGAGTTCTACTTGGACACACCAAATCGAGAGAGATACACATTAATCATGGTTTGTTAGAATACTCTGTGTACTTTACTTATATGTTTTGAGCTTAGCAGTTGCTCTAGTACTTCACTTATATCTTTTTGAGCACGGTGGCGTGTAGATTTTATAGAAATATTTGTACTCTCGTTCTTCACTTACATTCGCTTGAGAGTTAATAAATAGTAACTGTAATTTGTGTGGGTCATAAAGCTAGTCCATAAATAATAGGTATTCCATGAATGATAATCAAAACCATCATGTAGCACATAAAGAGAAATTGTGGGTTAATGATATTGATGTCGTAATATAAAAAAGGCGTGAGTGCATCATTGTTGATTCGTAGAAGTACTGGTAATGAGGGGTGTTATTTCTTGTTTGTCTAAACATTAAAAAGGCATAGTGGGGATGTGTGAGGATTTCTACTCCTCGTTAAAATACTAGTGTTGTTTCGGGTCAGAGTCGTGCGATGGTTACCTCCTCAAAACCCTCTCCCTCGGGGCATGCGAGTAATGCTTTGATTTGTGATGAAAGTAATAAAACTTTGCAATAATTATATGAGTTCTTCATGACTAATGTAAAACAATGGACATACGCAATATCACCTCCTCATATTTTTCTAGCCTCTCTGGTACCGTCCATTGCCCATTCTCATCTCGAGGATCGGTGCAAACTTCGCCAGTGCATCCAAACCGTGTGGAATGATACTCTGTGTCACACATAAGACTTCCTATATCTTCGTAGAAGCAACCACCATACCTACCTATAATGGCATTTCCATAGCTATTCTGAGATATATTGCCATCCAGATTCCATTGTTACATCATATGACTAGTTCGTTCATCTTCATATTGCTTTGCATGATCATATAGAGCTAACATAGCATTTGTGGAAAAACCACCATTCGTAATATTGCTGAAACATCCCATGCAAGATCATTGCACATCCTGGTACGCAGCGAGAGGCATTCATATTGAGTCATAGTTCTTCATATCGAGCTTTCATGAGTTGTAAGTAAATAAAAGTGTGATGATCATCATTATTACAGCATTGTCCCAGTGAGGAAAGGATGATGGAGACTATGATTCCCCCAGAAGTCGGGATGATACTTCGAAAAAAAATGGGGCAAGACAAATGAGCCCATCATACATAAAAAATGGAAAAAAATGAATTTGAGAAAAAAGAGAAGGGAGTTTGCTACAATCCTTTACCACACTTGTGCATCAAAGTTGCACCTTATTCTTCATATAGAGAGTATCATGATATGTCATTTTCATATGCTAGTGGGAATAATATTTTCATTACTATAAACTGGGCTTGCATATTCCGATGATGGTATTCCTCAAATGCTTGAGGTCTTCATGAGGAAGAAAGTTTGATGCACACTCCACTTAGCTTCATTTGAACTTTCATACACTTATAGCTCTAGTGCATCATCTACTTGGCAATCCCTACTCCTTGCACTGACATCTATCGATGGGCATCTCCATAGTTGATGTGAGACTATCTTCTCCACTTTCTACCCCTTTGATATCTACCACCATACTCTATTCCACCCTTACGATATGGCCATGGTTCATGCTCATCTATTGCATGAAGAATAAAAAAGTTGATTCACATTGGAAAAGTATGATCCAATTTCTTGACTTGGACACCGTGGTGCTTTACATTTGTACTAATGTAGTGAAGCCGGAGCCATGCCTTGCTAATAAAAAAGATGAATGGGGGTAAACATTCTTTTAGGATTGTATACTTTGAAAGATTGATGATTTTTGTGCTTGCGCTTATAACTATAACTATGTTGATGTTTGTTGATTCATCTTCTCTCGCTGAGCATACATGCAAAAGATTATATATTGGGTGGCAAGTCACATCAAAAATTCTATTTTTTCACTTACCTACTCGAGGAGGAGCAGGAATTAAGCTTGGGGATGCTTGACACGTCACCAATATATCTATATTTTTTACTATTCCATGCTGATATATTATCATCCTACGATACTTTTTGGGTCATAATTCACGAATTTATATTATTATTGAGCACTAAACTGTTGACCCAGTGCCGAGTGCTAGTTGTTGTTTTGTGCATGTTTTTAACGTTTCTCGTTTACTATACCAAATGAATTCCAATTGCCCCAAAACTTTTTATGATTTTTCTAGACCAATATAATACTTCGTAGCTTTGGGAGGAGGCTGGAAGCTCCACAAGGGAGGCATAAGCTAGTAGGCCGCGACCAGGGGGTCAGCGCATCATGATGGCTTCTCCCTCCCTGGTGCCCCACTTCCTCCAATCTCCGGCCTATAAATTCACATATATTGCAAATCCCTAAATATCAGAGAGAACACTTTTTCCATCGCCACATGTCTCTATTCTATGGTGATCCCAACTGGAGCTCCGTCCATGCACTATGCCAGAGGGGGATCGATCACGGAGGGCCTCTTCATCAACATTGCTGCCCTCGTGATGATGTGTGAGTAGTTCACCATAGACCAACGAGGCCATAGTTAGTACCTAGATGTCTATCTCTATCTCTTGATCTTCAATACAATGATCATAGCACTTTTTCCACGATCTATCCGATGTAATTCTTTTGTATGATGTGTTTGTTGGGATCCGATGAATTGTGGCTTTATGTTCAGATTATTCAGTGAAATTAGTTGAGTATTCTCTGAGTTTTATGATTCTTATTTTCATTATCATCATAGCTTCATAATTCTCTCCGATCTATTTAATTGCTTTGGCCAAGTAGTTCGGTATTTCTTCAGTGAAAGGGGTGCGGTGTAGTAGGTTCAACGTGGTGAGTTTCTATATCCAGTGACCGAAGGGGACAAGTTGTGTCTTTGTTTTGTTGCTAGTAAGGATAAAATTATGGGGTTTATTCATATTGGTTGAGATTACTTTATCTGTATAATGTCATCGTTCTCCAAGCATTACTCTGTTTGTCAGGAACTTAATACGTAGAGAGGCAAGCATAGAAGTGCTCTTGAAGTGGAGTAATAGTAGTAGGTGCAGACAGGAGTCGGTCTATTTTCTTGTGGATGTGATGCCTATATACACATGATCATTGCCCTGAAAATCACATAACTATCCGCTATTCTGTTAATTGTCCAATCGTAATTTGTTTACCCACCATATGTTGAGTTCATGAGAGGTGCCACTAGAGAACACTATGGCCCCCGGGTATAGTCACTTATATATTAAAAAACTTTTAATTTCCTCGATGTTCTTATTTATCTTCTATTTTATTGTGTAAGTTACAATTATTTCCACACCTCACTTGGCCTTTCTGTGCAGCCGCTGAAGACGGTTGAGGATTGATATTCCTATTGGTTCGATAGACTTTGGTTTCATAACTGAGGGAAATACTTACCCGTATTGTGTCGTAATTACCCGTTCCTCTTCACGAAAAACCCAACGGATATCACAAGTATAGGAACCCCTCTCTCCCCTTTGCTAGCCTTCTCCCCCTCATAATTGACCTCCCGCACCTTGTACTCCCAATCGAAGAGCTCCCGTCCTTGTGATCGAACTCGACTCGCCATCTCGGTTCATCATCGATCTCACGATAGGGAACCGCTCCGGTCCACATTCCTCTTTCTTTAAGCATCCATCTCTCCTTCCTGACATGTTCCCCTCCTTCTCCCTAGTGGATTGCTGCAGGAAACGCTAAAAACGAGCTCCTCCCAAGCCTATGCGTTGTGGCCTGCTTTGTCCCCAACGAACCCTTGAGCTCCAGTGCGCAACACCACCTCCACAGGAACGGAGGTTTGAAACTGACTCTGTTCCTACCCTCACCTCCCCTTGTCGTGGATGGAGTCGACACCAGTGAGCTCGCCGCCCCTTTGGTTGGAGGCTGACGACGACCTGTCAGTGGGTCCCGCTCATCATCCTCTCCCCTTTCTCCTGCCTCCTCTCTCTATTGTTAGGCCCCATGCATCAGGTTTAAAACCTGACAGCTCGCGCAACGGCTAGGCTCGGGACAGTTCGGCTCTCGGCCGGCCCAGCTACGGGTTATTCTGGTCCATGGCGAGCAGAGCCTTTTCCTATTTAGTTTCCTTGTGGTTTTGCAAAATTTTACAATACAAAATATTTATCCAAATCCATTGAATCCACTTCCTAAAATCTTGCAATATTCCAAGCTATTTAATGATGCCACTTGTGCCTCACTTGGAAAATATTTTCTATGCATTTTATATTTAAAACCTTGTTTAAATATTTAATCCTCAATTAAAATGATTTTCAACGCTTTTAAGAATTCAAAACCAAAACCTCATAATTTTGGTAGTATTAGATTTCACCCTAGTATGTTACAAAACTGGGTTAACATTTTTAGGTGTAGTCTATTTTCTTTGTTTTTGCTATGGCCTTATTTTGCCCTTTATTTTATGACGATGGATTATGTTATTAATGAATATGTTGGACCATAAGAATTTGAAGACCCTGAAGACATTGTTGAGACATGCAAGCATCCCTTTAATCATGTCTATGAAATATTTTTGCATGGCTTATAACACTTACCTTGTTGCATCGAATCATGATGAAACAGTAACCACCTTGGTGGGTTGCACCCGATACTTCCCTTGTTGATACTTGCATTGACATGACTCTACTTTCTACTTAGAGTTGTTTGGGTGGGAAGTATATAGGATTTTGTAGATCCTACGCAGGTGGGACAGGAATATGCATGGTGTTGGAAACAAAAGTACTTTCAAAGCCTTTTTGAAAATCCCGTCGGGTGCCACTATAGCCCGAGCTAGACAGTGTTGAGCTAGGTAACCACTT
Source organism: Hordeum vulgare subsp. vulgare (assembly GCF_904849725.1). NCBI lineage: Eukaryota > Viridiplantae > Streptophyta > Magnoliopsida > Poales > Poaceae > Hordeum > Hordeum vulgare. Next base: position 365,717,169 of record NC_058521.1, read on the forward strand.
GATAAAGAAGTGGTGTACCAAGTCAAGTGTGTGTGCTACTTTCAAAAAGGGGACTGGTTTAAGTTGTGTAAAACCATGATACCCCTTATGGTACGGGGCTTTGTTGATTACTTTTGTCGGTACTAGCAAAGATCATGTATTACATGTGGCGGGAGTGATGTGGTCACTCTCGATACGGGGTCGTGCCAGAAAGGACGACCATTGGCTGTTTTTACAGACACCATGCACATTGTTGGTACCTTCATGGATAAATACTTGTGATGAACATCATGTGGGCATTTATGCCAATGAGTGGACTCTTTGTTAGTATCGTCGGGGGAAACGCATTGTTTGGATACTTACCTCGGGAATGAAAAGTACCGTGAGTCGTGATTGACACGAAAGTTTCCCAAGTCTTGTGGGTAAAGTGTGCAACCTCTGCTGAGTGTAAAACTATTAAAATAGTTGTCTCCAAGGTCGAGGATAGTTGGATGACCACTCTTGGGTTACATCCATTGTTTACAATACTTCGCGTGTGTGTGTATATGGAAAAGAGATACTTAAATTAAGTCGGATGACTTGATGCAATGAGAAACTACAGTTGAGATACTCCATTCATATTGATATTTGTAACTTGTTCATATGGCAATCTACAACCTGTGATCAAGTTGATTGAGCATGTCAATGCACTCAAAATTAGCTTTCTCCAACTTACCTACTTAGTGATATATCATGCACTGTTATGCCCTGTTCCGACACATGGGTTATTTGCGAGTACATTCAATGTACTCATTGGCTTGCTAGTGTTTATTTAATAGGCCAGGCATGGAAGAGCGGGAATATGATGAAGGGTACCTTGGTGAAAGACATGCGGTTTAGGATACTTCCCAGTCAGAATTCTTGCAGGGTTAAGGAAGATGACATGGGTTCATGCTTTCAATCAAGATTTCTGCTGCTAGTTGTGTTTTGTGGTTGACCTTCGTGGCCCTATCTATGTAAGACTTGACCATAATGATCCAAAATTTGTGTAAGACAGTATTTATCAGTGTAAGACTGTTGTTATCCAGCTTTTGTAAGTTCAGTGAGCATTGATCTGCGGGATCACTCCACGCATGCATTCGGTGATCATGACTTATGAGTCAGTGTCCCCACAAGGAGTGCCCTCCGAGCCAAGTGGAGGTCCCTCCCCCTAAGGTTTCCCCTTCCTTAGGCGCGTGGGCCTTAGGGGGCCTACAAACCATACATGCCCTAGGTGCTGGAGGGACCCTTCCGGACTCCTCCGAAACCCTCATGAACCTTCCAGAAGATTCTAGGTACAATATCGACAAAACCCAATACATTTCCGGTAGCCAAAATATGACTTCCCGTATGTAAATATTTACCTCCGAACCATTCCAGAGCTCATCGTGACATCCAAGATCTCATCCAGGACCCCACACAACATTAAGTAACCAACGTACCTATCCCAATACTACTCTAGCGTCACCGAACGTTAGGTGTGCACACCCTATGGGTTTGAGAATCATGTAGACATGACTGAGACACCTCTCCGGTCAATAAAAAATAGTAAGACCTAGATGCTAATATTGGTCCCTACATATTCTACGAAGATTTTTATCGGTCGAACCACGATGTCAAGTATTCAGTCAATACTGTATGCAGTTCCCTTTGTCTAGCGGTGTGTTACTTGCCCAAAATTCGATCATCGATATCTTCACACCTAGTTCAATCTCGTTACCGACAAGTCTTTTTACCCCTTAGTCACATTGCTTGCAAGATTCTTGTGATGTTGTATTATTGAGAGGCACCAGAGATACCTCTTTGTCACTCGAGTGACAAGTCACACTCTTAATTCACGCCAACCCAACAGACACCCTCAGAGATACCAATAGAGCACCTTTATGATCACCCAATTTCGAAATGAAGTATGATAGCACACAAGGTATTACTCTAGTATTACTAAGTGATATGATCAAATGCTATGCTTACGGTAGGGTCTTGTCCATCACATCATTCTCTTCATGATGTGATCTCATTACTAAATTATAAGTCATTTCTACGGTTAGGAAACCTTAACCATCTTTGATCAACGAGCTAATCTAGTACATGCTCACTAGGGACACAGTGTTATTTATGTACACACACATGCTTCTAAGTTTCCAGTCAATACAATTCTAGCATGCATAATAAAAATTTATCATGAATGGAGACATATGATAATAACCAATTTATAATTGCCGCTAGAGAATATTTTGAATAATACTATACACTCTATCACACATAAACCACCCTATATGTTACCCAAAACAGCCAACATATATACCTACTTATTATGGCATTTCCATAGCCATTCTGTGATATATTGCCATGCAACTTCCATCATTACCTTACATGACTTGTGTGTTCATCATCATATTCCTTTGCATGATCATGTAGCTGACATAGTGTTCATGGAAAGGCCACCATTCATCATTATTTACATGTTATGCTAGATCATTGCACATCCTAGTAGACTGCTAAAGGCATTCATATTGAGTCATTTCTTCTAAATCATCATTGAGTTGTTATATCGAGTTGTAAGTAAATAAAAGTGTGATGATCATCATTATTACAGAAATTCTCAGTGAGGAAAGGATGATGGACACTATGATTCCCCCACAAGTCGGGATGAGACTCTGGATGAAAAATAAAAGAAAGGAAAAAAGAAGAAACCAAAAAAGAAGAAATAAATAAAAAGAAATGATAGATAAAGAGAGAAGGGGAAATGCTACTATCTTGTTTTTCCACACTTGTGCTTATAGGGAGCACCGTGTTCTTCATATAGCGAGTCTCTTGGTTTGTCATTTTCATATGCTAGTGGGAAATTTTCATTATAGAACAAGGCTTGTATATTGCTATGATGGCCTCCTCAAATGCACGAGCTCTTCAAGAGCAAGCAAGTTGGATGCACACCCACTTAGCTTTAGTGCATCTCTTGAATGGCAATCCCTACTTATCATATTGAGCTTTCATATACTTATAGCTCTAGTGCATCTGTTGAATGGCAATCCATACTCATCATATTGATAACAATTGATGGGCATCTCCATAGCCTGTTGGTCCGCCTAGTTGATGTGGAACTTTCTTTCAACTTTAACTCCTTTTAATCCCTACTACCATACTTTATTCCAGCCATATGGCATATCCATGGTCACGCTCATGTATTAAGTGAGGTCAAAAATGCTGAAGTGCGTTGAAGTACAATCCAATTATCTGATTCGACATTGAGGTGCTCATGATTTATACTTACGCGGTGGGGAGGGAGTCATGCCATGCTTATATAATAAAATGAGTTGGGAATAACATTATTTAAGGGTCGTATATTTTGTGTATGAATGATTATGTTGTTTATGTTTATGGATATTATTACGTTGATGTTTATTAGATCATAGTTTCCCAAATTTCATACCTGAAAGAGATTACATGTTGGGTAGCATGTCGCATCAAAAATCCTATTTTTATCATTTACCTACTTGAGGGCGAACATGAATTAAGCTTGGGGATGTTGATACGCCTCCAACGTATCTAATTTTTTTATTGTTCCACGCTATTATATTATCATCATAGGATACTTTATATGCATCTATATATTGTTTTATATCATTTTTGGGAACTAACCTATTAACCTAGTTCCTAGTGTGAGTTGTTGTTTTTTTGCGTGTTTTTGGCTTTTAACGAAACGAGTACAAAACAAAGTCCAAACACTACGAAACTTTTTAATGATTTTTTTTAGACAAAAATAAGACCTCGAAGCTGATAACTATCCAATGTATTGATCATTTATGAAGTATTCATGCCATGTTTACCCATGTTTACAATCCTTTTATATGGTTTCGATGCAATTTATATGATTTAATTATAACTAACCCGGTCTGGCGTTGTTTTGAGCAGAATTATCGTCTTTTTGTTTTTTGTGAAGAAAATCAAAGTTCAAGGATTTGCGTGAAACTTTTTGATGATTTTTTGTGGGGAAATAAGAAATGCCAGAGCAAAGTACCACTAGAGGGGGAACCTGTTGGTGTGAAACCAACAGGGCTCACCCACCCCCCTTGGCATGCCCTGATGGCTTCGAACCACCTCATGACTCCGTTTGACGTGATTCCAATGTTGAAAATACTATATATTGGGAAACCCCTAGGAGTCAACCTAGAACTACCGCTTCGCTTCCACAAGCCTGTGTGCCAAAGAAAACTCATCCTGAGCCCTATTTTGGCACCCTCCCGGAGGGGGCAATCATCACCAAAGGCCATAATTATCATCTCGGTGATGTCCATGAAGAGGATGGAGTAGTTCACCCTCGGGTGTCACACCCCAAAAAAATTAATAATATTTTTATTAATTGAAATATTGCCTGGAGTAAATTATTTGTGAAATAAATTGTTTCATGATCCTTTTCAAAGCCTCTTTCCAAAAACTTTTCTTTCCAAGTGGCATTTTAACGAGCATTTAGTGCTTGAGTCCTTACTTGAGATAATTTTAATTCTTAATGGGGAATATTCTTTTTTATTTTGGCCTTATTGTTTAAATATTATTTTTGGTTCTTCATTGATTCAAAACACCCTTTTTCTCTAATAATATAGTTCTCGTCCAAGTAGAAGTTTTTAAAAATCATGCTCGGACTTGAGTGCTTGCATCAAAACTTTCCTTTTCTTCTCACAAATTCAGTGGAAGCCTTCTTATTTTTTAATATATTTTTCCAATTTTCCACTTATTAAAAATGGCTTTTAATTCCTTTAAGGGACTGTTTTACGCTACAACCTCTTGGTAACTTCTTCCAAAAAATTCTACCAAAGTTTGAAGATGAATTATGATGTCCATGGATCAAATTTTTGTAAAAACTTAGCCAAGTGTTTTCGAATATTTGAGCTCATTAACTTCTTTTCTGTTCTGGTCTAGTTGGCATTTTGGACTACAACTAGTGGATTTATTCTTTTAAAAATTCTATAAAAATTTGGAGATGTTAAGGCATGCACGGGATTCACTTTTATGCAAAAACCCAACTTTGTGCTTTAGAAAAATTTAGCAAAACAACCCTTTTTCTATTCTGGCCCAGTTTGGTGATTTGTACTGCAGCCCTTATTCTAATTGCTCCAATGCCCATGAGATTTTTAGGTCTCGTATTTCACCCAACCAAACAATTAATTCCAAAAGGTGAGATCCTATGGAATGTTTTTAGCCCATATTTTCATGTCACCAAGATCCTGTCCAGAAAAGGTTTTCTCCAAAAGTTCTACTAACAGTATTTTCCTTTTCCCAAACTAACTACACCACCATGACTAACACCTAGGGAGAGTATGATCTAGTGATTTTGGTTGGAAGTAGAGCCACTTTGAAGCCTCTGGCATTTCAGCAAGCACCTATGGTGCATGGCTAGATTTGGCATGAGCTTTGATATGCACTGTGGAGTTGCCCCACTGCTTAAGCGAGCATGTCTAGCAAGTTTGCTATAAGCCCTAGTATAATCATTTTAATTTGGAGCAGCTTTGGAGGTCGTTAGAGGCACCCGACATTGTGTCAAACACCTCGTTGGCGTGCCCAGAGCACGCCCAGAGCGGCCGTTTTACACATGCATGCCCGAGATGAGGTCCTCCTCCTCTTGCACCTTGGCTAGATTCCAGGGTCGTGCATCGCATTGACCACCCTATCTGCATCAGCGCCGCTGCAAGTCCTGCTGCCGCCCCTACCAGCCCTGCTTCCTCCCATGTGCCACCATATGGTTGTCTCCGGCACCACGGGAATCGCCTCTTGCCGTCTATAAAATCCCTCGCCGAGCTCACCCTACCACTGAAGCCATCTCAAGTTGACTCACTGCCAAGGCAATCTTGCCCATGTGCTCGATTTCATCGTTGCGGGTCGCCATTGCCGAGAGCAACTCCGACTAATTCCGGCCTAGCCAGAGCCCCTCCCTCTTAGCTAGTACCACCAGTAGCTTAGGAGTGACCCCGCAGCACCGTTCCCCACCCCTTCTGTGTGTGAGAAAACTGGTGGCCGGAAGCCCCCACCTTGCCAGAGCTTTCATCCGCCATGGACGCTTCCTTGCTCAGCCCCAAGCTCTCCCGTGGGTCTTCCCCCTCTAAGATGAAGTGGTGGTGCTTCCTGGTCTCTCCGGTGTGTCTAGCCTAAGTAATAGAGCCTCCTAGCACCAACGAGCGTCGCCGGAGCTCGTCCCTGGCTCTGTCCACTGCGCTCGAGAGGAGGAAGGGGAAACTCGACACGCGGGCCCCGCTTCTGAGCGAGACAAACCTCGGTTCAAATGGCGCAGCCGCGTTAGTGCGCTTCTCTCCAGAGGAGACGTAATGCGGTTAGTACGCCTTCTCCCGTTCATAAGTATAGTTAGCCCATATCGTTTCGTGGAATACGTCTTCTCTGCTGGAAAGCGTATCAGTTATCGAAAAAGCTTTCTTTTTTGAGTGTCTAAAAAACAGAGTTTGACCAAAAGTTTGACTATGTATAAATTTTAAGTAAAACTCCAAATCAATTGATTCTTTTTCTTGCCTCTCTAAAATTTTCTCTAGTTTATTTACAAATTTATTACAAAAATACTCAAACAAATTTTCTGCGCTGCTTTGAAATGGTGGGTTGACTTAAATATTTTTCGAAGTAGGAATTTGAGAGGGGCAAATTTCTTCAAGATTTTTAGGGTGCACACCACCCTCCTCCACTCCAAAGGAAAGCATCTTGAACCCTGGTCTGTTTTTTTGTGATGTTTGCCGTGGTGTATTGGACTTCGTGGTTTTGTTATGTTGATAAGAACCACATAAAATCATGCTTGCATAAATGCATGTGAGGAATATTTTGTTTGTGTAGAATGGTTGCTCTGGGCGTGCTCTGGGCATGCCCACCAGGTGTTCGACACAATGTTTTCTAGAAATTGTTTCTCCGAAAAAATGGTCACCACACAGGGCTCAGGGTATGTACCAGTAGTGATGTGTTTGATCTCTCTCTCGTGTTCTTGAGATGTCACAATCTTGATATATCATGGGCTTTGTTAATATAGTTGAATCATATGGTGTTTGTCCCTTGCTATCTATATGTGATGAATTGAATATATCCATTGAAGTTTTTGATGATAGATTGAATATTGGATTTCACATCACTTTATGTCTTGCATATGGATACACATGGTGATAATGGGGTGTTCCATTGATTCAGCTGATATATGTTTTGATACTCAACTTGCGTATTCCCGTGGTGACACTGGGCTAATCTATTAATATGGGTTGATACAAATTCTTATCCTACTTTCTCTGATAGAAATCATGGGATATTCATTGAAATTATTTGTGTTTGATGGAATATGATGAGTCTGAAATTGTTTGATGCATGTTGAATATTTAACCCATGGATACTTGAGGTGACATTGGTGTATCTAGGTGACATTAGGGTTGATTGATGTGTATCATAGGTGTTCTTCTGGTATGAAATTTAGGGTTGTTTGTGACACTTATAGTAATAGATCAATAGATTGATCGAAAAGGATTACTCTGAGGTGGATTGCTACCTACAACAATTCATCTTATGTTCTCCGCTACTTATGAACTTTAGAGTGATACTTTGTCGCACGTTGAGGGATGATCATATGTCACACCCTGTGTTGTGCCTCTCGTGACTAAGATAACATAGCTCAAAAATTAGGTCCAACAAAAATTTTGTGTGCAAATAATTCTTGATTTGACTAATGTTCGTTTTCTTGCTTTGTTGAGTTTTATCTCACAAAAATCCTCCTACTGTCAAGACTCCTCTTCTTGATTCAAATCTTTGCCCAATTATCATGCCATGTGTATAGGGCATAAAACTATTTTTATAAATATTATTTTCACCAAAACATTTATTTGATTTAGGATATCAAAACCCCCCTAAATTGAGGTTTGTACAACAAGTTCTCAAATTAGGATAAGTATTTTGCGTCATATATTTTATTTGGATCCTATTATATATAATACTTCCAAAAACCACTAAATAATATTTTATAAGTTCCTTCTGTAATTTATTTAAATGCCTTTTTTCGAGGAAAAAAGGTCTTTTATGGGGAAAATATTTTTTGATCCAAAACTATTTGGGAAAATTTAGGAAAACTTAGTGGTCATATATTGTCCATATATATGAGTTTCAGTGCATGGTCATCTTACAAATATTGGACAAATATATGTCCACTGAGTTTTCTGGATTTTCAAGTATTTCAAATATTTCTACGAGAAATATTGTCAAATAAATCCAGGAAAGTTCTAGGAGGTCTTAATGCCTCAATTATTGATGTTGCCAACTTTGACATTAATCCAATTTGTTTCGGTTCACGAAAATGCCCCAAAGCCCTTTGTGACCAGATTTATATTTGATCAACTTTAGACTTGCAAGTGTCTCCAATTGATCTTAATTTTCGTGTACATGTTATAATACACTAATCATGCATCCACACCAAGTGGTGCATCAAGGACAACATATCCACTTACCCAAATCCCCCAAACCCATTTATGTTGATTTCTAGAGTTTGGAATTTTTACATTGGAAAGTTTTCTCACATGAGATGGAAATATGTGGGCCGAACCAATTGGTCTTACCATTTAATCCTGGTAAATCTCATGGCCAGTCGATACACCTAGATACCCTAGGATAGCAACAAAATACCTTCTTCCATAAACTTGTGGACAAGCAAAGTTAACCCAAAAAGATTCCCCTTGCATTTAATTTTTTACCACAACGTGTTCCATTCCCCTTCCACCTCCAGTAACTTTGCTATGGCCTCTCCTCTATTATTTGGGGGGCAACTCCCTCATTCTCCCTCTCTTTTCACCATGCCACCACCTCTCCTCCCCATCTCCTTCCATTTAGTACTTGTGATTGCCCCCAAGTTCGTTCACAACACCTCTCGCATACAAATGCATCTATCCAAACCCAAAGATGGCATGCTCATGTGGAAAATATTAGCAGTTCATCTAAACCTAGATTATGGAAGCAAATGAGGCGTCAAACTACAAGTACCCTCTCCATTTATCTGCGAGGACAAATATTTGGTGTACGTGTACTCCTTGCATGCCTAAGACCACCACACAAATTTTTATCGCATATGCCCTTTAGTAAAAGCCCCTGAGCCAGCCCCTAAGTTTGTTGCCGCAAACTTATCCTTAGTCAAAACCACCCCACCCAACTCCATTTCCTGGTAAACTTCACCAGTGTACCCAAACACCCGTGCCTCACACGCTAGACATCCATGGCCAACCAAAAAGTTGCATTGGACATGCATTGGCATGGTGAACACGTTATTGACCTGCATTGACATCCATGGTGAACACGTTGTTGACCAGTGTAACCAATTGATGTTGTCATATAGCTCGCATGCAGCTATGGCAGGATGCCCACACGCACAAGGCGATCCTCCTTGACGTCCCCGATGCCAATAACAATCCAAAGTAGTTCTCACGCTTGTGATATCCACCCCCGAGAGTATCTGAGGCGGACCGGAGCTCCCTCTGGTCGCCCCACGCTATAGACTAGCCCCATGCACCCCTGTTGTGGCGCTTCGCACATCCCTCTCATCAACCTCTTGGACCCCCAGTTCATCCTCCCATGTTGTCCACTGAAGCACATGGTTGATGAATTGCTGTCATCCTACACACGAATTCTGGCCCTATGGCCTCTCCCTTCCCCTATGAGCCTCACGAGAGCACCCGTGCATCCCCAAGGGTGGAGGAGAACCCTCTCCTATGCTTATTGGTGTGCAAGGCCAAGACGGAGACGGCATGCGCTGCTAGGACGAGCCACTAGCGCGGGCTCAGGCGGCGTCCCATGTCCCTCCTTTGTTTTGAGTGGGAGGTAGGAGGAGGACCTACCAGCGGTGCCCGCGTGTAAGTGGCTGATCCCCTCTCCCCATGGCCTCCGAGTTAAGTGGAGATGGCTTTACCTGAAGCTGCCATTCCACGAAAAGGGGGGCATCAGGAAACCGCCTTCGACATTGCCTCTACACAGCCCGCTCGAGCCACTGGGCCGGTACAATGGCTATCTTGCGCCCTGAGCACCGTTCTGACCTATTAGGTAAATTCATTTGACCTTTTTCTTTTACCAGAAGGATTAAAAAAATTAGATAATTCAAGCTGACACCAAATTTCGTGATTCAAATTCCAAGATGTCCCTAAAATCATGACTTATACAATGGTTTGCATTACACGTTTTTTCATATAACATCTTATGCTGAAAAATATTTTGGTCATTTCTTTTATTGTAAACCCACCTTGCAAAACCTCTAGAGCATCCAAATTTACTCCTATTGTGATGCTTCAAAATTCCTAAGACTCCAAAAATGTTCCTCTATTTATCTATCAATGGTTAACATTTTTACCATGTAGTATTCGTGATGGATCTAATAAATAGGCCCCTTTTCCATTTAGGTCATCTTAGAAAATCCCTAGATCTTTCATCCTAACTCCAAATGCAGTGGAACCAATTCCCAAATACTTGTAAAATCATGTCCTATTTAATGATTGCCTCAACTCATTTTTTAAAATTTCGTTCAATAAACTTCTTGCTAAATCATTATTCCCTTGATTTCCAACTTATTAGCCTATTCAAAAATATGTATTAATTCAAATCAAGTAGATCCACTTTAGGTATTTTCTTATGATCAGAGATGTCCAAGAAAAATGAAATTCCTAATTCAAAACACTTTTATTTTGTGCCTTGTTGTGTCGCTTATTATGGTTGTTTCCGACGTTAATTGATGAAGAACACGGAGTATTTGGATAAGCACCAGAGGCTTGTGTAGACCTCGAAGACTTTGCGAAGCTAGGCATGTAGCCCCTTGACCATGCCTACGAACCCCTTTTTATCCATGGCATATAGCACCCTATTTTATTGCATTGAATCATCAAGAAATGTTGACCACTTCGGTGGGTTGCCTCTGTTACTTTCCTCGTTGATACTTGCACCCTAAAGTAGTTGTTATGCAAGTGGGACGCATATATGCATGGTGATGGAAGAAGTACTTTCAAAGACTTATCGAAAACCCATCGAGTGCCACTAATGCCTGAGCGAGAAGATGAACTACGTAACCACTTGGAAAAGAAGTGGTACGAGAGCAAGTTGTGTGTGTGTTTTCCAAAACGGATTATATTTAAGTTTGTCGCCCGTTCCCAACCATACATGTACGACAATGCAACCCCTTATGGGATGGGGTTTTGTTCATTACTTTGGTCGATGCTAGCAAAGAGCCTGCATTACTAGTGGAGGGAGAGCCGAGTCACTCTCTTAATACGGGGTCATGCCTGGAAGGACGACTATGACCATTTTAACACATATAGTCCACACTGTTCTATCGCCTCAGGAATGGTACTCATGATGTACATCATGAGGGCTCGGTACCAAGGAGTGGACTCTTTGTTTAGTGTAGTCAATGGAAATGCATTGTTCGAGTGCTTACGGTAGGTATATAATATACCACGAGTCGTGGCTTGACACGGAAGTTCCCCGAGTCTTGTGGGTAAAGTGTGCAACCTGTGTAGAGTGTAAAACTATTTGAATAGTCATTTCCATGGTCAAGGACAGTTGGGTGGTGTTGCATGAACTATGTCCATATGTTTTCACAAAACTAGGTGTGTGTGTGTGTGTGTGTGACACATGATATAAGTGAGCTAAGTTGGAAGACTTGATGAGATGAATTAACATGAGATGTTCAAACCCTGTTTTCTTTGATATTTGTAACCCATTCGTATGGATATATGCAACCTCATGATACATGCTTTATGAAATGTTAGATCATGATATTGTACTCAAAAATATCTTTCTGCAAGATTAAGGACTTAGTGCTACATCGTGCATTGTTTTACCTTGTCCCAAACATGGGTTGCTTGCGAGTATATTCACAGTACTCATTGGCTTGCCATTGGTTATTTATTTTGCCACACATGAAACATCAAGATGTGATGAAGAGTACCTTGGTGAAGAACAATGGGGTTAAGGCAGATGGCTTGGCTCCATGCTTTCGTTGAAAAATTCCGTTGTGAGTTGATGATTGGCCTTCTTGGCCCTACTTATGAAGAAATGACCAAAATGGTCTTGATGGCGTAAAACAGTGCGTAATGGAGGTAAACTCTTGTTATTCAGTTTATGTGTGTTGAGTAAGCATTGATCTCTGGGATCACTATACATGTGCTTTCAGTAACTTTGACTTGTGAGTCGGGCCGCCACATCATATGATTCTATTATGTTATCATTGTTGAGAGATTACACTAGTGAAAGTGTGGACCCTAGGCCTTATTTCGAAGCATTGCAATACCATTTATGCTCACTTCTTTCCTTGCTACCTTGTTGCTTTTATATTTTGAGATTACAAAAACGTATATCTACTATCCATATTTCTATTGTATCACCATCTCTTCGTTGAACTAGTCCACATATACAATTTTCCATTGTATTAGTTGTGTTGGGGACATAAGAGATTTCTTGTATTTTATTGTAGGGTTGTTTGAGAGATACCATCTTCATCTTGCACCTCCCACAGATTGTTAAACCTTAGGTCATCCACTTGAGGGTAAGTTTTTGTTGTCCTACAGAACTCTGCGCTTGGAGGTCCAAAACATTCTATAACAATAAAGTTGTTTAGTAGACATCAAAAGATCCAGAGGGAGGTCAAACGCCAAACAAGGCAGCGCCAAGGTAACAGGCCACACCCTACTGTCTTAGGACCACCTCGTTGATCTGTCTTGCCTAACTCCGCCTGTATATATTCTCTAAAATAAAGAAAACACTTGAGAGCCTCCCGAAACACTTTTCCACCACTACAAGTCTTTATTCTATCGTGATCCCATCTGGAGCACTATTCTGGTGCCCTGCCGGAGGCGGGATAATTCTCGTGGAGCCTCTAAGTCAACCTTGTTGCTCCCATGATGTTGTGTGAGTAGACTACCACAGACCTACGGGTCCATAGCTAGTACCTAGATGGCTATCTCTCTCTCTCTCTCTCTTTGATCTTCAATACCAAGTTCAGTGCGATTCCCACAGTAATCTATTTGACGTAATCTTCTTTGAAGTGTGTTTGTTGGGATCTGATGAATTGTAAGTTTATGATCAGCTTAGTAATGAATATAAATTGAGTCTTCAATGAATTCTATTATGCATGATTATTGAGTGTTCAATGCAATCTTCAATGGATCGGTATGGTTTGGCCAACTAGATTGATTTATCTTTAGTGGGAGTGGTGTGTTGTGATGTGTTCAATCTTGCGGTGCTCAATCCCAGTGATAGAAAGGGACATGACCGTATTTGTATTTCTGCCAGTAAGGAGAAAATGATGGAGTTTATTGATATTAATTGAGTTTATTTTGTCTACATCATGTCATCTTTCTCCAAGCGTTACTCTGTTTCATACTTAATACTCTAGATGCATGTTCCATAGCGTTCGATCAGTGGAGTAATAGTAGTAGATGCAGGAGGGAGTCGGTCAACTTGCTTATGGACGTGATGCCTATATATATGATCATTGTCGTGAATAAATATTTCAAATTATGTTCTATTGCCCAACAATAATTTGTCTACCTATTGTATGCTATCTTCGAGAGAGAAGCCTCCAGCGGAAACTATGTCCCCCGGGTCTACACAAAACGTATTACTAAAAACCTAAAAATATTATTGTCATTTGTCTTTTGTTATTTTGTTTTGTATTTATATAATCTATCTATTAGTATTTAATCCTTGCAAGTAAAAGTTCAATGGGCTTGACAACCCTCTTGCTCGTGTTGGGTTTAAGTGTTTGGTTCTGTGTGTGTGTACGTGATGACGAGAGAGTTTGCGTAATTCTCCTATTGGTTTGATAACATTTGATCTCACTGAGGGAAATACTTATCTCTACTATGTTGCATCTCCTCTCCTCATCGGGGAAAACCCCAACGTAGTTTACAAGTAGCATAAGCCTTCAAGGTAGACTTTAAAACCTTCGCAAACATGGTCACCCGACGATCCACAATCACTCTTGGATGCTCTATACCATGACACCTAACCGTATGAGAGATACACAGTCTTCAAAGGTAACAAGCGTTGGTTCCATACATGAATCTCTTTAGTGGTTCTCAATCACTTTGTGGCTTTGGGTGTTTGGGTTTTTTCTCACATATGATTCTCCCAAAGTTAACTGAGGAAGGCTTGCTCTAAATGATACTTGCCAATCTGTCTGGAGCATCTAACCAGCTAGTGGTTGTGGGGGTGGGGGCTATTTATAGCCAGGGTGAAACACGACATGATAAGACATAAAGGCCCCTGATGATATGATTGTTCTCACGATAAGATCCTTCGGACAACTAGTGCTAAGAATAGCAATGGTCAGAATTTTAACTCTCATATTCCTTAGGGCTATCAATTTCCTCACTCTAGGTCATTCACACCAGCAAAATCCTAACTCCTCACTCAGACCAATTTCCTGAGAGACGAGAAGAACTTCATCTCTATCACCAAACAATTCGACAACACTGTTAGAGAATTCCAAAGGATTCACCCGAAGGATTGGATATGCGTAAGTTATGGGATGACACTACAAGAAATATGCTCAGCTATGATGAATTTTTTTGACCACGCTCCAATTAGTCAAAGATCCATGACTAAATGTTGCCAAATGGTCATGAAGGGTTAGAGAGGGTCCAAACCCTTGAACCGTATGACCATTTATGCTCATAAGGTCATATTCTCATGGCCCCAAATGGTCATTAAAATATTTAACAATGGCTAAGGCATCATTGTGGCCTATCCTGCCATATTGTATGGTCATGGTCTTGAATGCAGATGACTGGGCAGACACCTCAGCGGTACTCTTTCCTAAGTGTCATGGCTACATGTCAATTCTGCCGATTGGTCGAACATAACTAGATATACATTCTAGCTGACTCGTAGGTCCCATATCAGATCAATATGACATGTGGGGCCCACTAACCAACCCATGCTCGCTAACCGTACATGACATGCAGGACCCAGGACCCCCGTGACCGCTAATATGTAGATGGAACTTAGATACAGAGAGAAATATAATAAAGAGTGGTCTAATATTTGGTTATGTGAAGACTTCGTTTTATTTCTTGTTTTACGTGATGTATTATATCCTCAGAAAATATAATTTCGGAGTTTTTTCAAGAAACAAGTTCGAAATGAAAAAATAGTGTTGGTATGTAGGTTGTTCAAAAAACTATTCTGTGCCAAAGATGCACACACGAGATACAAAATCTATTTAAAAAAATTAAATCAATAAATTATGTTAATTGTAACACTAGTAACTTTAAGGGAAGTGTTGGCATTAATAATTAGTGTAAAGGTGCAAAATTCTGGCCTCTCTCGACGGGAGTAAAATTTCTCATGTCCGCATTTTTTCTCATGTCCGAATATTTTCACTTTGCACTCTGGACCAAAAGCCCAATAAGCAAACCCATTATCTGTTCGATCCCTAACCCTAGGCACATCCACATCCTCCTCCATCCCGTCGCCACACTCTTCCTTTCTTTCCATCATCCCATCGCCACCCCTACCACTCTTCCATCGCCCCAATCAACGAATCATTCATCCCCTTCCACATGCCTACCCCCTTGCAGGAGCAAACAATAAGCTTATTGCCCTGCCGTCCTCTCTTGTTCTCCCGATTGGTGCAGCAGCAGCTACGTATGCGGTTCATGGCTACGGTGGTTGCGAACGCAGATCGATAGTCTTCGAGACGTGGACCTGCATCAGCATCAAAGGTACCTCGCTCATGGTGCGTCCTCATTGACCTTCTCTTATCCAGGCCCTTTCTCTCAATCGCCCATATTCATGTCTCCCAAATCTGATCCACTGCGTCGTGGACGTGCACGTTCACCATCGCCACCGTCGACCTTGCCTCAAGTGGCCCTTCGAGGCGTTCACGGGGCAGCCATGTCATCCCCCGGCGGCGCCTCTATCCTCCACCACATGTCGATGATGTTAAGTTTTTTCCCCGCAGGTCGACGACAGGGCGCGTATTGGGTGATTCGTAGTGCAGGACGCCATCGCGGTCAGGTTCCAGTGGAGAATAGTGGTACAACTCGACGCACTGATGTCTCCTTCCCGAACATGGGCTTGGCCAGATCCGATCACTAATGGCCATGTTTTTACCCCTCTCTCTTAATACAGTGCAATATCCATTAATCTGATTCCCCGTGTTCTCGTGTATGCATGCATGGCAGTTTGGCCCGAACTAGATGCGGTGGTGGGAGAACTAGTCCGATGCATGAAAATCATGATGTTGCACCGCTGCTAGCGAAGCCGCCACACTTACTTGCCAACACGTTCTCGGTCTCCACCACCCAGTCCAAATTCTGCTGATCCAACATTCTCGGTTGAATTGGGCATGTGAGTACATTTGACTCCCCTTCTCTCTTCTTACTTCCCCGTGGTGAGCGTTCATAGTCGTGTGGCGTGGTGATGTGTTTGATGTGGTGGTGTATGATCATGCACTAGAGGATTCCTAGCAATATATGCCTATCTAAACCAAAGGAAAGTGACCAAACTAGTAATTGTATGTCTACACGCCACGAGCATACTAGTTAGGTACTTAATCTGTTTTGGATTGTATAAACAAATGTTTGCTACTTTGGCTCGTTGTACAACATAAATTCCCATTGCAGAATATACCAAAGATACTTATTTTATGTAACTCTCCCTATGGTAAATATGATATGATACTTTAACATGGGAAAACAAGTTAACAACTAGCCTAATTGTATCCATTATTTATGTTTTCATATATTAATTATCCCCTCTTGTACACTTCATTTTACTTTACTGCAACCAATGTATTATGTTGATAATAAATAAATTAGTGATCGTCTACAAAAAGAATTGGTTGAACAACTGAGCGTACATAGTATGCTCATTTGACTCATTTTCTCGTTATGTGTGTGCTTGCAAATTTTCAGGTTGGGCTTACATAATATACATAGTATGCGAGGTGGCGCCGCGGAGCAAGGGTGCCAACTTTGCCTTCCTGCTCGAGCAGGCCCGGGCGCAACCCCCGAGGAGCGGGGCCTTGACGCGGCCAGCCGGCTCGCTTCCATGGACTCGCCATTTGGTGAGTTATCGCGGCCAGCCTGAACATGTTTTGTTTTTGTCACTGTTTGTTCAGTGAGTAAGCTTATTCAGTTCGTCGCTTCAACTAAGCTTAGGTCAATTCGGTGGATAAAAAAGGTCCATGATGATCATTTTCTACAAGATAATATCATGTTGGTAGTCTTCCCATGAAAAGGAGCAATCATGATATGTTTTCAGCACTTAGATTGAGATTGATTACATTCCCTTTGCTTGTAGAGTAAAACAATCATAGTGGCAGCCACAAATCTCATATATGAAACATAGCAATGAAGAAAATTAACATCTGAAATGTCTTATTAGAATATAGGATTTCTTGATAACATTAATGGAGTTGATTTCAATAAATAAATAACTTAAGTAACATATAACAGTGGCACTCTCAACCATCCACATGAGAACGAAGACAAAAGTTTCACACCAGATCTATCTGTATCTTGAATGGTCTAAAAGTAAGTAACTGATAACAGTGTAACGTATAGTGGCACTCTCAACCGTCCATATGAGAACAAAACAAAGGTTTCACATCACATCTTTTAGTATCTTGAACGATATAAAGAGCAAAAGCCTATATTTCCTGAAAGTGTTAATTGCATATAGTTTATGGCATGATTAAAACTCTACTAAAACAGTTTGTAGAGATGTGGAATTTGTGGGGAAAAATCATAACTTGTTAAGCACAGATAAAAAACTAATTTCCTAGTTTGAGCATTTTCATAGCACCCACCATAGTCCGCTTTTGCTTCGGGGAAATTAAAGTTGCTAAATTTATTGTCCCAATCTCACGGGTATAATAACATGGTCTATGCTGGTATCAACTTCGTGATGTCTTACTTAGGTTTTTTTGCCATGTGCATTGCATACTTGCTCTTCTGTTTTCTTGCACCTCTTATGACTAGTAGTTCCATTGTGTGAAACTGGTCGGAACATAAAGACAAAGAAGCATTATCTCGACTACAAAACTTAAACTTTTTTGTATTACTTATATTTATCGGAGCATGTAGTTATGGTCAGTGAAGAGAAGTAATTACTTGTGGTTGAGTCAGTACATATTCTTGGAGTACTTGAGGACTTTGTTGTAGAGGTTGTGGCCGAAGTTGGCCTTCTCAGCAATATCCATGGATAGGAACCGGGTTGTGTTAGCCAACTTGTATATTGGTTTTACACCACCACGTAAATCATTGCTGAAACAAATATATGTCACAGTAACCGACGACACCCACAATCCTACTGTTTTATTTGCGCATATATACCATGTACTTTTTCATTTGCGGGTATATATCTAGTACAACTCAGAAGTAAAAGTTGTATCTTCGTTTAGAACGAGAGTATGCTTAACGCAAGTAGTATTGGATTCTCATCACACGTCTTTACAAACAAGCAAGGGAATCTATACACGTTTTGAGTTAATAAGATACAGATCCATATACTTTTCTGTTACCCCTGATTGCTTTCTTCGGATAGCTTTCAATAAAATATATTGTGCGTGCAATTTTACTAGTTTCCTTGGTTTGGAAGCCTTACCATCAATTTTCTTCTTGCAGGCGGCAATGGCAAGAGCACATTGTGAGGAGGAAGAGGATGACAAGAAACTTGTGGTTCTCATCCAATCTTTATGGAACTCTCTTTATGTGTGATTGTACACTTGGTAGGTCCCTTTTCTATGCACTTGGCAGGAGTATTCTGTTATGCATATGTAAAATTATTTTGATGTGTCCTTGTTAGGCGTTGAACCTTAATGCATGGAGTCGGTGGATGATGTATTGTATTTGATGTGATATGCTACTGAAATGAAATATACATTTTATTTGTAATCTTTTATTCTGTTGTACTTATTTTTAATGGGCCTATCCTGAGATATGCGTGCTTCTAGCAAAAAAATGCTTCAACCCAAACAAATCAAACATTTTCAATAGTAAAATAGGTATTGGGCCACGCCCATGTAGCTAGATTGGTGCACAGGGATCTAAAATTTATGATGATTTCATTTGGTCACTAGCAATGCCACGTCAGATCCTACGTGGCTCACACAAATTGGTAATGACCAAACCAAAATTTTGGTCGATAGAGACCTGTGACCAAAATTTTAGAAAGGTCATGTTTGTTCATTCGTGAGAGCCAACTGTTGACGTTGTAAATTTGGTCAAAAAAGGTCAATAAACGACAACAATGACGAATCAATGACCAATATAGGGAGTCATAATTGACCTTATTTCTTGTAGTGTGATCATTACTTGGAAATTTTCCTTAGTATTACCTCGACCCCTTTAACAGTACGGTGTTTCCTACGACTCAAAGAAAAAGTAAAGAAACTAAGAAAATGAAGTCTTCAATCTTCAAAGTCCATGCGTCATGATTTTAAAGGTCACAACAAAGTCTTCACATCAAAGTCTTCAAGAAGAACACCAAAGTCTTGAGATGAAGACATACATTTTTGGGTATCGTATTTAATTGGTTTAATCAAACTCCCGAGGGACTATTTCACCTATGTATACTAGCAAACAAATTAGTTCCTTAACCCATTTGTCTTCAGTACTCCAAAATCACTTGGGGCACTAGATTCACTTACAACTAGTAATGATCAAGAAGTGATCCTAAACACCTACTTACGGTTCAATCATAACCCCACCGTATTCTCTTCCCAAACTCCCTCGAAAAGAGACAATCACAGTTACGGAGATGGATGGTGTGTTTTAATTGGGTTCACTTTGTGTTTTCTCTAACTGGATATTATAAAGTTTGCAAGTTGCCACATAACCGCGGGCATGGCTATCCAAAAGATTTAAACCTGCAGGGGTGCTCCAACAAGGTGCGGTGCAATACCTCAACATGGATATAACATGAAGTGTCCTCGGAATCTGGTGCACAAAATATTTCTTCAAAACTAAAAACAATCCAACAAGATCTCCCAGAAGTCTAGGTCCCGATAGGAGTCACATGTATCTCTTTCTTAGGGCACTACCGGATGAACACTACGTACGATGGACAAATTATACACCCAGGTTGCCCCGGGGTGGCCCCGCAAGTGGCTCTACTTTGGACCAACACTCATGAGGAGCACTGACCTGGTTTGTTGATTAATTATGCATGGGTGCTAGCACGTCCCTATTCAATTTTTATTAGGTTGGAGGATGGTAAAACCAATGTTGGGCCTTGCTAGAAGAGTTTTATCCAAAAATGGATTATCAAGGGGGTCCCCATAACAAACCCGAGCATGTTAGGAGCGCTTATTATGGAACATAACACCGGTAATTGGAAACTAAGGTGGAAAGAGTGGAACAAAACATCAAGCAAAAGTTCGAGCCTTCCGCCCTTTATGTCACAGCCCTAGATTATATCTTGTAGTTAGTTGCATCATTAAGCATTCATGAATGCATTCAAATCAATTTTATTCAAATTGGATGATTTACAAATGGGGATGACTAAACTCTAACACCAAACAACATCCAAATAGGTTCAACAAGAGAAAAATCCTAGCTACTCTATATTCAAAACAAAACCCTAGCAACTCTATATGCAAAACAATTCAAAAGTGGTGATAAATCAATGAACCAAAATAGTTTCATAGAAGTCCATCATTTTTGATAAATGTTGGAAAGAAAATATCAGGGGTGATATATATTTTCAAAATACTTTTGGCATTTTAGTTTAAACTCAAAAGCCACTGAAATCAATTAATTAATTGATTTCAAATACTTCCTAGTTTTATAAAATGTTGAAACTATTTTGTGGCATTGATCATTTTTTTACTACTGTCACATAATACTATTCTAGGATTTTATAAAATGATTAAATGTTTTATTAAAATCCTAAACCTAAAATGCCAGAAAGAAATAAAAAAAACAGAAAAAGGAAAACAGAGGGAAGTCCTTACCTGCGCTCACCTGAAGCGGCCCAGCCCACCAGGGGCACCGCTGTCTTCCTCCTCCTGCCAGGAGGAGAAGCAGCTGCGTGCCCGACGCATCGCCGGGCACTGCCACGTCCCCTGGCCACCTCCTGCTCGCCCCCGTCCTTATCCCCTCGCCGTGGATGCCCCAGACCCCCACCCCCTCGAGCTCATCCTCCTCTCCTCTCCCCAGTTTCCCCTTCTCTCTCTCTGCTTTCCCTCGTTGCCTCCATGGCTGAGCTAGAGCTCGAGCTCGCCTCTCTGGTCTCCGGCCTTCCCTCGCCTCTCCGAGAAGCCCAGAAGGACCGCCTCGACGCCCTGCTCCTCCTCGCCATTGGAATCGAGCTCGGACGACCCCTGTCGTTGCCATCGCCGTTGTCTTCCTCACCTCCGGTCGCCGG
Organism: Hordeum vulgare subsp. vulgare; assembly: GCF_904849725.1. Lineage (NCBI taxonomy): Eukaryota > Viridiplantae > Streptophyta > Magnoliopsida > Poales > Poaceae > Hordeum > Hordeum vulgare. The sequence goes on from NC_058521.1 coordinate 365,738,538, forward strand.
CCCCCTTCCGTCGATTCACCGCCTCCGGCGCGCCCCCGACCTCGCCACTGGTGCCACGAGGTCCGCAGTGAGTCCCTCTCTCCATTCCCCTCCTTCCCCATCGAGCTTCCCTCCTCTATCTCCCTCTTGCCACCGGAGCACGAGCTCCTTGCTGTCGGCAATGTCCGTCGCGGCAGAGCCTCTCTCTCGCCCGTTTGGGGGTGCCGGCGTGCTCCTAGGGGCCCGTAGTTGCCGCCCCGGCCCCCAGTTCCTCTTCCCGCAGCCTCTGGAGACCAGCCCGAGCTGGCCGAGCTCCGGCCCCCGCCCCGTCGTTGGTGTCGTCGTCTCCGGCGACCCCCCTCGCCTCAAAACCCCTGGAATGGATGCGGGCGAGCTTGGGCTAGGCCCTAGTGGCCTCCTATGTCGCTCCCATGGCCGGAGTCGTGGACTCCGCCGCATGCGGTGGTCGCCGGCGTTGAACCTCGCCGGTGAGCCACTGAACGATGGGTCCACATCATCAGGTGATTAGCTTAGAGCTAATCACATGTTAGTTTAACCTAGAGCCAATGACACACGGGCCCCACTTCTAATTAAGTCATTAGTTAGCTAAAAGAACCCTGTTATTAAATTGAGTCACTGACGTGTGGCCCCCACACGTCAGGTTTGACTCTGACCAAGCCAGTTGACTGCTGACGCAATGTTGATGCAGTGCTGACGCAGTAATTCATTTTCAATTATAAAGTTAATCCAGGAAATTACTAAAACTTGTAAAAATCATAGAAATTAAAGTATAACTCGGATGAAAATAATTTATATATGAAAAAGTATCAGAAAAATCCAAGGAATCTGGTTATGGCATTTTCATGCATGTTTGAAAAAAGTTAACAACACCAAATAGGCAAAATGATGAATAGGGTAAATTTAATAAATAGTTTGGAGTTGGAAATTGATACTTATTTGAATTCCACCTCAATTAGTATGCTCAAACATTGGTCAATGCAAATCAGTACCTCAAAATACTAACTCCATACATGTTGAAACAATTTGTTATGAGCATCAGGTCGAATCAGTTAAAAGGGTATCCGGAAAGATACACGGCTTGACGTGATGTTTGAATCCTAATTCAAACCAACTTCAACTTAAGAAATGATAGCCACATTTGCCCTGCCACGTTTCATTTCATGTCTTGAGCATGCATCATAGTGTTGCATTTCCGTGAAGTAATTGTTGTTCTTTCTTGTTTGTCGGTGTTGTCCCCCCCCCCCCCGGTAAACGATGTTTCCGACGATGTGATCGTTGACAATGATGAAGACTCATTGCTATCTTCAGACGTGTCAGGCAAGCAAACCCCCCTTGAGAATATTGAAATAAACCCACTCCCTCGCTCCTGCTCTCTTTTACTGCATTAGGACAAACACGATTCAACTGTACATGTTATCGGTAGTTGAACCCATTCCTCTGCATGACCTGATTTTGTCACAGTAAATAGTTGAAACCACTTAGCATGAGTAGCAACTGCTTGCGCCTTGATGTGCTTACTCATCCATGCTTGTTTACAATGCCTGCTATGATTAGATTCGTGTCGGGTCTGATCCGTCTGAATGATGAATCGGAATGGTTGTGTTCATGTCCTATAGTGTGAGAGTAAAGGTGTGAATCTGATTTGGTAAAGGTAGCGATGAGAGGCCATGTAGGAGTACATGGTGGGTTGTCTCATTGGGACCGTCCTTAAGAACTGAGTTCTGTGTGTGTTATCCAAGACAAGATACTACCACACATTGGGATACTTAATTGACCCTCTCGTCTTATTAATCGCCTAGATCTCTATCCAGGAGTTGCAATTAGTTTCTGGTGCTTGTACGAAAAGTGTTGGCGGTCGTGTTTAGGTCTGCCCGATGGCGTAGGCTTCACTACGGTAGATACACAGTGGCACGGTGTACCAAGTGGCACCCGAATGTTGGGCTTGGGAACCCTGCGCGCATCATTTGGGGCCGTAGAGGAAACCTCGGTTGGACTTCCTTGCGGGTTCAGTCTCAAATAGGCGATAAACCTCGACTAGGGTCTTGTGTGGTTAACGGTCGTGGCCGACACCCACGCCAGTGCTTCCGCTTGAAGGTTGCCGAGATGCATGACGTGCATATGGTGATAAGTGGTGGGAGCGTGTGTGAAGAAGTATACCCCTGCAGGGTGATTCAATCTGTTCGAATAGCCGCGTCCTCGGTTATGGACTACATGGAAACATTATGTGGTACAGAGACAATTTAAATGGATACTCTAAAACATGCAAGATAGGTGTGAGTGCTATGGAAGGCATTCTCGTAGGGAGACGAGAGTGGATCTATAGTGGTGTATTGAATTGGTGAATATGTGGACTCGTGTGCGCTATCCCACCTCAAAGAAAGAACATGTAGTCGTAGTACAGGTTAGCCAAGAGCCAAAGCTGGCTTGCTGCAATCAAACCCCACAATCCTTTCATTGAAACATGATGCATATGTAGATAGTTATGATGTAAGACTTGCTGAGTACCTTTGTACTCACGGTTGCTTTATTTATGTTTTTGCAGAGAAGTCTTAGACTCATTAAAAGGTTCTACGCGATGTGTTCGATGTTGACCGGAATAGCTTGGGAATCCCAGACAGAGGTCTGGCTCCTTTGGTAGGGTCGTAGTAGCTCTTCAGGCTCTTCCAGCCACTTTTAGTAGATCTCTGTACCCAGACATGATTTGCTTCCGCTTGTTGTTTGTATGACTTGAGTGTCGGGTCACGAGACCCCTGTTTGTAATATCATACTATGTTGACTCTTATGAGTCTTTAATAAATGCTTGAGTCATAGAGCTATGTTGTGATGCCATGTTGTATCTACACATATCGTGCATAATGTGTGTATGTTTGAAATGCATTATATGTGTGGGATTCGACACCTAGTTGTGTGCCTTTAGTAGTACTCTTTACAGGGAAATGCCTCTTTGTGCTTCTATCGAGCCCTGGTAGCTTGATACTGCTCTGGACACATTGATTGACCGGCGTGTATCCTTCTTTCCTGCTGTGTCTGTCCCCTCGGGGAAATGTCACGCGGTGTAATGGAGTCCTTGTAGCTTGCTACGACTCGTCTACACACGCTGATGACCGACACCTGCTTTGCTGGGTTATGTATGCTTATCCCTGTATGATTGTACCGCTGGGGTTTATAACTAGTCATGTCGGCCCGGGTTCTTTGTCGTTTGAACGCTAGCAACATATTCATATACGTGAGCCAAAAGACGCAAACGGTCCCGGCCAAGGTAAGGTGGCAGCCGTGGAATTTACCGTGCGTGAGGCCGCAAAGTGATGTGATGTGTGACAGGCTAGGTTCTTATAACTCAGGATCAGGGTCCCGACAGCTTTGGTATCAGAGCTTGACTACCTGTAGGATAACCAAGCCAAACTGGTCGATGTTGTGTCTAGCAACTCTTTAGTTATATCAGGGAATTGATTGTGGAAGGGAACGTAAGGCTCTTTTTACTCCTTTCCTTGTGTCAATCTTATTCTGAGTCACACTCTTCTTTATTCTATGGGGTTTAAGAATTAGGCTTCTCATCTATTCATTAGGTGACGAGTTACTATATTGGAGACTAATAGAGAAGTTGTTGTCTTCCTGGATCAGTGTCTCCATAAGAATTCAATTGTTATGTTGTTAGTTTTCTTGCAGGTTGCCTCATATTTCATGCCTGTACAGCCGTTATGTTGTCCGAGTTTTCCAAAGTTCCCAAATAGTCTGATGCAATTGCAAATTCCCTCCTCCTGAGCTAATGTCTTTTGGCCGGACAAAGCACACTAATAATTGTGTTGAGGAACTTTATTACCTCGATGTTTTGTTGAAGTATTAGGAAAAAACATGTTTCTCCGAAAACTACCCAATAGTCTAGATGTGTGCTATGTCTTCCAGTGTGATAGTTCTGGCCATCATTTTCGAAAAACATCTCGTGATGTTAAATATCTTGTAGGTATTCTATTTCTGGGCCTTTGAATCCACGGATCATTCTGCTCATCTCTGTTCATAGTGTTGCTAGTTCCTTTAGAATGATTAGTAACCTTGTTGTAGTCCTGAAGGTGCGTGGTATATCATTCTTCCAATACCATGGACCATCTCTGTCAAAAGTCCTTCGTGAACTAAAGATCATAACAAGAGTGCTCGTGATGAGTTCTCCACTCCATATTGTGATTCTGCCTACTCCGCCCTTCTGCATGGGTTATCTGGAAGAATTATGTTGAACTCGTTCGACATTCTAATCCATGCATCCATAACTCAAGAAATCATGTGCTCTTGAGCTGACCCTATCTAGTTGTATTTTGACCTTCATCATTGAAAGGATAGTCAAGAGTAGTTCTGCATTCATGTCATCGATGTCTTCTATTTTGTGGTCTGTCAAGTTGTTCTATTCTCGAAAGACTGGGAGAAGCAAACTCCAGTACCACCTCCATTTCTTGGATTTGGTCAAAGTAGTTGTATTTCGCAGATCGAAATGCTAAACCAGCTTTTGTTCTGTTCTACCTTGGAGTATTACCCTCTTTTTGTCAGGAGTGTTATGAGAATTGCACCATCTCTTATGAGCTCTTGATGCAGCGCTACTTCTCGCTATCATTGTTCATCCCTCGGTTTTCGTGTTGGTTGTAACCGGAATATCGACAAGTGAACCATGATGTGTGAAATCAATACTCCTAGCAATGCTATTGCTTGGTAGCTAATGGACAATAATTTCACTCTTATGGTGATGGTGATTGAATCGTCATTCTAAGATTGACAGTGCTACCTCGTCCATGTTTCATGGTGCACCTTTTGATCAATGAGTTAGGATTTTGTCAATCCCTCGTTCTATTGATCACATCATCTTGCCCTGAAAAGCAAGATTGTTCTCGAGCTTAATAATATATCGGTGGTTCGTGATTTTCCGAATATCTTCTCGGAAGTATTACCAGGTTGTTTCCTGACTGTTATGATAGAGCTCGTGATCAAGTTGGTTTTTCTATAAACCAACCCCTTCTCCAAGAATCTGTATTGGATACCCCGAGCTAGTTGGTTAAGCTAAACAACAACTTGGAGAGTTGGAAGATAAAAGCTTCGCCTAAACTCAACTCATTTAAAAGGGATATCTTTCTGTTGTGTGAGTCTGAAGAAAGATGATATTTTCATCGGTTGATTCGTGTGATCAATTGTTGCATATATTATCTTGTTCAATTTTGATTTGAGCATGGGCTATCGTCGAATCAAACTCAGAACCAAAGATTTTCGTAGCGGTGTTTTACTCATGGATTTTCTCTGAGCATACACCATTATACTCTTTGATCTGACCAATGCTAATATCTTGCTCACAAAGTTATGGAAATCCATTTAGATGGGTATCTTGATGAATTGTTGTTGAGCCCATCGGCAACATTCTAATTTGTTCCATGATCTATTTTGGACATTAAGCTAGTGCTGGAAACTTTGTAGACATTGTCTTCATGTCTCGAACACGAGGTATATGTAAGGTGTAAGAAGTGACTTCCTCTAATTTATGTGCATTGGTGCAAGTTGCTGCCACGAAATTGGGAAGGTCGTTTTGTTATCTCCAGAATCATCCCAAATCAGTCATGCATGTGCGAAGTATGCTGTGGTTTGATAGCTTTGCAACCTCTCTCTCCATATGTATTTCCTAGCACACCAAGCCACTGATTGAGTTGTTCAAGGAAAATAAGTTAAGTGCCATTCCTGAAAGTACCAGACGCACTTGCACATGGCTTCGTTATCCGCAATGATGGTGCCCATCCAGAACTCGGTAGTGTTTTGTTACAAGACTGTTCATGTGTTCACAGTTGTCTTGGGCAGTGTGTTCACGTGGGTCTTGCGATCCAGCTCATGTTTTGGAGTTGTCTTCCGCAGTTCATTTCCTGAGAATCTCGCAACGTTATCTCGTCGATTTGTGTTGCGAACTTTCTTTTAGGACATGCTGAGTCTGAAGCATTGTGGCACCAACCGGAGGTGAATCTCAGGCAGTTATAATGGTTGGAACTTCCCCAAGAATTATAATATTGGTCTCTATGTAACCCGGTAAAGTGGTGAAATGGCTAACACACCTAGCCGGAAGACTTGATATTATAATATCTTGCATCAGCAATCTTAGCCATCTTCTGTGTGGTTTTTGTATGACCTATTTTATAAGTTGTTCCTCATGGATTCCCTTTGGTCCCGAAGTCCGACCTATACTTGATGCGCTAGATATCAAGCACGATCTATAATTGGGTTGTGCTAGTACATCAAGGTGAACATTAGAAGCGGAGTGCTAAATGTCTCTCGGTCGATCAACCAGATTTCGTTCCCTTGGCACAGCTAAGGTGAAATTTGAGGAATTGTTGTCTTCCTTTGCATTTGCATCCTCCATCACTGTTCATCATGGTAGTATGCTATGTCACCAGGATCCTTGGCACGGATGTTGGTAAAACTTTGATGAATATGGGAATGCTCAAGTTCTTGGGAGCACGCTCAGACACTAGGATGCCATGTTGTATCTACACATATCGTGCATAATGTGTGTATGTTTGAAATGCATTATATGTGTGGGATTCGACACCTAGTTGTGTGCCTTTAGTAGTACTCTTTACAGGGAAATGCCTCTTTGTGCTTCTATCGAGCCCTGGTAGCTTGCTACTACTCTAGACACATTGATTGACCAGCGTGTATCCTTCTTTGCTGCTGTGTCTGTCCCCTCGGGGAAATTTCACGCGGTGTAATGGAGTCCTTGTAGCTTGCTACGACTCGTCTACACATGCTGATGACCGACACCTGCTTTGCTGGGTTATGTATGCCTGTCCCTGTATGGTTGCACCGCTTGGGTTTATAACTAGTCATGTCGGCCTGGGTTCTTTGTCGTTTGAACGCTAGCAACATATTCATATACGTGAGCCAAAAGACGCAAACGGTCCCGGCCAAGGTAAGTTGGCAGCCGTGGAATTTACCGTTCGTGAGGCCGCAAAGTGATGTGATGTGTGACAGGCTAGGTTCTTATGACTCAGGATCGGGGTCCCGACACTTTACCAAGTGTATAGATGCATTAATTAAATAAACAAGGTAGAGTGTGATATCACATGATATCCATCTCCCAAGATGGAACAAACTGCATGTGCAACTACAACACTATAAGAGGTGGTTGAGCAAGCCGTAACATAGCTAAACAATGGTCTTATAGAACGGTGGTTGGTTACAGTCTTATCATGGCATTTTATGAGGCTTGACAAACACGTGGTAGGTAGCAAGACATAGACAGAACTAAGAGAACTAGCATATCAATGATAGTAGTAATATCCAAGGTAATGGTCATGTTGCATGGAATCCTTCTTGGACGAAGATCAAATCCATGAAGTAGATGAACAAGCATAGTAAAATAAATCCTCAAACTTCAAAATGCTTTCGGAACTCTAACGAGGACAAGCAAATTCAGAAATAAGCAAACAACAAATAGTAAACACCACAACATATTCGTGATACGATGCACAATCAAATATGATGCATGTCCATCTTAATTATGCATGGCATGACACGACACAACAATCAAATGCTACACATTAAGTGAAGCTCAATATGCAATGAGTTGCATATTGACGAAACTCCGCATTCGAATTATTTAGTTCACGCTCGTTTAGGTACCTAACAAATTTAAATGTTTTTAGACATGGCAAGAGGTGAAGCATAAATAAACTACACCATCTAGGAAATTTAAATGAGAACAAAAACAACATATACTATTTCTGAATCGACACCATATGCATATTTTGAAATTCGGTTGAGATCTGGCTAGAACATATTCCCTCCGCCCCATTTTATAAGAGAATTTTTAAAATTACACTAGTTTAAAAACACTCTTATATTATGGGACAAAGGGAGTATTTTATATTTATTAAACAGGAAAACAAAATGCACCATGTGATTCTACTTGTCATTCTAGGCCAAAACAAGATTAGCATGTCATGAATGAAAAATTTACGCAAACAAAAACCACAAACATTTTAATCATGGATGCAACATGATATTATGAGACTACATGATACTCAAGATAAGTTTCATATATGACATGTTCAGAATGGAGCCATGGTTCACAAATGACAATCAACACAAGTTTTAGTTACAATGTGCTAAAACACTGAGATGTCTACTTGAGAGATATGAAACATGATGATATAGGTTGCTAACATAAAAATAAATGACACGTTTTTCTAGTACACATAAAATTCTTCACAATTCATATAAATATAATTTCCATAGTCATCATGAATGAATTTATGTGATTTTAGAAAGATGCAAAGTTTGTGTCTAGATTAGGGACATTTGAATGAAATGTTGAGGCCAACTTTAGAATACATTACACGATGTTTTCATGACATGGAAAGTCATTGTGTCATATCATAAATGATGAATAAAAAACATGTTTACTGAACATATTCATATGACATCTACATCAATGTCATTCATCAAGACAAGATGACAAGTTTACGAACAACAATTTCAGACTTAGTGAAAATCTGGGATGCAAAACAGTTACTTCATTATGTCATCTTGGAATGCACAACAGAGTAGATTAATATTTTTTACTATTTTTGAAATCTATATGTTCATCAAGTAGACATGGCATACTCAAATTACTACATTGGGAAAACTTGAAAGGATGCATGGTTTTCTTCGTACAATTTTTGCAAAATGGAACTTCTTGTTAGCACAAAACAGTTTTAGCATGATGAACACTTAAGAGGAAGAAATGCACATGTTAAATATGGTTTACATGGAAGCAATGGCATGAAATTGTACTACACATTAAATAGAACAAATCTCATAAAGGCAACATATCCATATGAGCTATAGATTGGACGCAATGATCAATAAAAGATTGAACAATATAATAGTTTCTGGAGTTATTTCATGATGCACTTTTGCAACTGAGGTTGTATCATCTACATGGATCCTAATATGTATGCAAGTGCAACTATCATGTAGATCACAAAGGGTGGATAATTTTTCATATATAACACATTCCCATCGGATCAACATGTTAAAAGATATGCATGGTTCAAAATGCATGTATGTTGTTAAAAATACAGTTTAGGTACTTAGTCAGATTCCAGGCTCACAGGGTTATCACAAAATAACTAAATGATGCTCCGGCGCTAGATAGCAAATAATTCCCATAGGGATCTATTAGCAGGGAATAGCTGGGCTTGGCGGGTGAGCTCACCAAAGGGCCTCGGGCCAGCTGAGGGGGGAGGTGGCGGAGGCAAAGCTAGGCTAGGGCAACGTAGTAGCCCACGCGGCGAGCGAGAGGTTGCATCAGCGTTGGTGCTAGGCCTTGGCAAAGATAGCAGCCTAGGACAGCAAGAAGGAGCTCGACCCATCGTATTCCTCACAAAGGAGAAGGACAACATTAGCGATAGGGTTTCTAGGCGGGAGAAACTAATTAGCAAGCAATTCCTCGGGAGCCTTCCAGCGATCGCTCCCGCGTGCCGCCGCTTGGCGTGTTTCTAGTCGCCGCCATGTGTAACGCTCTGAACGTTCCCTTCGGATTTTGTTTTTTTTTAAATTTCTTCTCACTCGTTTTTGCCTTTTTTAAGTGGTTTTTTCCCGATTTTTTATATGTTATGGTTTTTCATCGGTCTTTCGTAACTTTTGGAAAAAAAAATTCATTTTTTTCCGCGACAAAATGAGTTTTCTTTTTTTTATGCGAAAATACTCGTTTTCTGTTTTTTTGCGAGAGGCACGGTTCTGCTTCAGCAAGAGGCACGGTATTGCCTTCCCGAGAGGCATGGCCGGAAACAAAAAAAAACATCTTTTTATTTTTTTGCGAGAGGCATTGTTTTTCTTTCACGAAAGGCACAATTTTCCTTCGCGAGAGGCACGCCCGTGCCTTTCGGAAATGAAAAAAACGTGTTTTCTATTTTTTTATGAGAGGCACGGCTTTGCTTCCGTGAAAGGCACGCCCGTTCCTCTCCCGAAAGGACAAAAAACGCGTGTTTTGTCTTTTTGCGAGAGGCACGGTTTTTGCTTTGCGAGAGGCATGCCCGTGCCTCCCCCGAAAAGGGGAAAACGCGTTTTCTGCTCTCCTTTTTTCCGCGAGGGCATGTTTTTTCTTCCGTGAGAGGCAAGATTGTTCCTTCGCAAGAGGCATGACCCGTGCCTCTCGGAAAGGGAAAAAACATCGTTTTATTTTTTTTATTTCGTTTTTTTCATGATAAAAAGTTCGCCAAAATCTATCAACATGGGATCTAGTTTTGAAGATTTGAATGCACGGTTTAGGAGATAAAACTTTTAAAATATAGATCTACGAAAAAAGGTAAAACTCCGAGGTTGCGACAAGTGGCATGCATGCAGAGTGCCACTTGTTACGACCTGTGAAGGTCGCAGTAATCGTTACAAGGTGTATTCAGTAACTAGTGATTTCGTTTGTGGGCGGCACGTCGGCCGAGGAGGTGGCAGATCCGGGCGTGGACGAGTCAGGGATGACCGGATCCGGGTGCACACGGGGATCCAACGGCTATTGGAAGCCTTCCGGCGCCATGGATGCTCCTGGTCATGGAGAGAAGAGGGAGGTTAGGGAGAGAAGAGAGAGAGGTAGGGGACGAGAAGAGGGGAGGAGGAGGAGGGTGGCAGTGCGACCCGGGCGTCCCGTGGGCATATCCGGCGTGGCCCGATGGGGAGTTGCGGGTCCGGGGCGAGGCAGTCGTGGCGTGCGACCTCGAGGATGGACACACGAGCTTGGGCGATGGTGGTTGCTGGTTCAGGCCCGGTGATGCAGATCTAGGCTCACGGTCCTACGCGGTGGAGGCAGTGCAGCTCGCAGCGAGTAAGTGGTGGGAGTGGCTGGCGACGTCGATTTAGAGCCCACGTGTAGGGTTTCCAAATGGGGAAGGGGTAGGGCATCCATTTATAGGAGGGGAGGCTAGGTTAGGGGGTTTTGCTTCATTTTTGAATCGTTCGATCGCCATCTAGTGATTCGGATTGGAGGGTATTAAGGTTAGGTTTAGGTGGTTTGAGTAGTGGTGTTTCGGCTGAGATGAGAGGGATAGGTCGGCGCGACATCAGGTTTTACAATATAAAATATATCTGTCGTTTTATCGGGTGATAATGTCGCTATAGTTATCCGTTGGGGTACCAAACGAACGCCAATTGCGACGAAATTTGGCAGGCCGTGTACCTACAACATATTAACACCGCACGCCAAGTTTCAACCAATTCCGGGAATGTTTTATTCCCACATAGAAAATAAATATGTTAATGATGTCACCGGCGCATGCGAGTGTGTTCGATCTCGAACGGTTAACAACGAGAATGGGGAGTACCGGCAAAGGAAAATGGATGTAACTTTTTGAAAAATGGCGACAATAGATTGCCGGTCTACTACGAATGATGCTATGATGCATGCAAGAAAAAAATAGATCACACGACGATAATGAATTACATGGAAGTAATCTGAAGCGTTGATCTCGCGCTATTACAGCCGAGACACTGCGTGGACCAAAAAATGACACCCAAGACAGCCAAACCCAGTCCATATGTATGAGTTCCTCGGCACCTCCCAAAACCAGCCCATAAGTGAGGCCAATTTAGGGTCGCTTGGAAAAGTTGTCCATGCTAGATCTGTCGGAACAGACCCTCATCAAATCCTTACACATTGACTGAATCAATCAGATCGAACATCGTCTCTCTTGTACCTGTCCTTCCATTCCCATGTCCATGTTGTCGCCCTCCTCTAACCTTGCTTTGTGTCTGTGTCACTTACCTCCTCCTTCATCTTCGGCATCAACACCCACTGTCGGTGTACTAAAGAACGAGTCCTTTAGTACCCTAACTTGTGCACAGACAGCTGCTGCCTCCAGCCCGGCAATCCTTGCTGGAAGATATTACATCCAGTACAACATCAAGAGAGAAGGCAAAGCCACCAACAAACCTCGTTGCCAATTAAGAATACACACAACCATCACGCCAAGTAAAATCCCACTACCGCGCCACCACTCCACCAATTGCGGGGAGGCTATTAGGTAGGGCTTGTCGAGGCACGTGGTATCTCAAGGTAATTATAGCAGCATTAATGACACCCATCCTAATGGAGTTGCGGGATAATAGGAGGTATCTAGGCAAACGATAGAGAAGGAGAGGTCATCCTTGCCAGGGAGGGACGCTACCGCGACACCTCATGGTGTATTTAATGCACATGTCCTAATCCGTCAGGGTTATGTATTTTCCATTGTAAATGGTGTGAGCAGTTTCACCACTGTTGCGTCCAATGTTTACCCTTGTATATTTACCATTCTAGTGACTATGGTAACCCCTTTCACCTATAAAAGGAGGTCGATGGCTACCTTTACAAGGGTCGAAACCATGCTCGATTGCATCTGTAGTAGCATTCTAATCCTTCCTGTCGGGCAGTGGCACTACTGATAACCTAAGCACTCCAATAAACCCCCAAACATGGAACGTAGGACTTTACGCCTCCGAACACCAAGTAATAGGTGCATCAAATTTAAACGCGATAATATTGTGATATCCCAAAGATATCCATGTCCCAACATGAAACAAACCGCACGTGCAACTTGCAATGTTATAAGAAGGGGTTGAGCAAGCGGTAACTTAGCCAAACAACGGTTTAGTGGGAAGGTGGAGGTTAGATGCTTATCATGGTATTTTGGGAGGCTTGATAAAAAAGTGGTAGGAGGCGAGACATAGCGATAGAAACCAGAAAAGTAGCATGGCAATGATAGTAGTGGTATCCACGTAAATGATCATCTTGCATGAGATCTGATACGTCTCCATCGTATCAATAATTTATGAAGTATTCATGCCATGTTTGCATATGTTTACAATAATTTTATATGTTTTTATGAACTTTATATGATTTATTTAGAAGTAACCCGGACTGACGTTGTTTTCAGTAGAATTACCATTGTGTTGTTTTTATGTAGAATATGGAAGTTCTCGGAATCGCCCGAAACCTTTTTATAATTTTTTTTAGAGGAAATAAGCAATATTGGAGAAAATAACCATCGGAGGGGAGCAACTTGTGGGACACAATCCAATAGGGTGTCCCCCTAGGCCTTGCCGTGATGGCTTGTGGGGCCCATGTGGCTCCGTTTAGCGTGATTCCAATGGTGAAAAATTCTATATATTCCAGAAACCCGAGAAATAAAGATAGAACTTCTGCTGCGCTACTGCAACTCTTTGTATTGATGAAAAAACCATTTGTATCCTTTCTAGAATCCTCCCAGAGAGGATAAATCAACTCCGGTGGCCATCTTCATCATTCTGACATAGGCCTTGATGAGGAGGGAGGAGTTCACCCTGGGGGCTGAGGTTTTGTATCAATAGCTATGTGTTTGATCTCTCTCTCATGTTATTTAGATGTCCTAATCTTGATGTATCACGGGGTGTGTTAATCTAGTTGGATCATATGATGTTATTCCCTTTCTACCTTGTTGTGGTGAATTGAATCTTTCTCTTTGAGATCTCCTTATGTTGGATTGGATATAGGTGAGAACACTTGATGTATGGCATGTGGATACCCGTCGTCACACCAGGGTATTCACGTGATTCACTAGATATGTGTTATGGCATCAACTTGTGGATTCCGGTGACCTTGGGGGTCTATGCACAGGGGTTGATTGCATGTTTTCCGATATAAATCTTGGGGTGCTCCTTGAAGTTCTTTGTGTTGGATTGAATATGAAGAATCTGAAATTGGTTGTTGCATGTCGTATAATTAGCCCATGGATACTTGAGGTAATATTGGAGTATCTAGGTGACATTAGGATTGACTGATATGTATCATGGGTGTTATTCGAGTATGAACTCGAGGACTATTTGTGACACTTATAGGAATAGGATAAAAGATTGATTAGGAAGAATAACTTTGATGAGTTTCTACTACCTACACCAATTTCATCTTATTGTTCATCGATAGATAGGAACTGTGGAGTGATTCTTTGTTGCACACTGAGGGATGATCATATGATTCTACTATGTTAGCACTCTTGAGGGATTGCACTAGTAAAAGTATGAACCCTAGGCCTGATTATCAAGCATTTATACAATCTTTAGCTCGCTGTTTTATACTTTCTACCTTGCAGTTTTTATATTTTCAGATTACAAAAACCTATATCTACTATCCATAATACACTTGTATCACCATCTCTTGGCTGAACTAGTGCACCTATACAATTTTCCATTGTATTGGGTGTGTTCGGGACACAAGAGATTTTTTGCATTTGATTGCAGGGTTGTTTGAGAGAGACATCCTACACCTCCCATTGATTGGTAAACATTAGGTCATCCACTTGAGGGAAAATTACTATTGTCCTACAAAACTCTTCGATTGGAGGCCCAACATAGTCTATAAGAATAAAGTTGCACAGTAGACATCAAGCTCTTTTCCGGCGCCGTTGCCGGGGAGGTGAGTTCTTGAAAGTATATCTTTAGGTCTTGCAATTAAATCTGTTTTGTTTCTTGTTTTTCACTAGTTTGGTTTTATAAATAAAAATTACACAAAATAGATTTTAGGTTGCCTCATCTGCTTCGTATCTATAATGTCTTTCGTGAAAATGATGGTTCAGAAAATTAGGTTCAACTGTTAGACAAAGAATTTATAAAAATGCTTAACGTGAATTTCGTGAATGATCAGCATGATAGCATTATTGGTAGTATGAATTGTGTGTATGTCCATCATGCTAATGATCATTGCATGAGTCATGATAAAAATATTTCCTATAAGAATGTAAATTTTTGTGGAGTGAATAAAATTTGTGAAGACATGCCATATAAGGATGATAGATTTTGTAAGAAGCATAAACATGGTCAAACTAATTAGTGTGTTGAAGTAATAGATGAATTTGTCACAATATTATTCTCTCTTCATACAATTACTGGTGAACTTTGCAATAGGGGCTGCCATCTTAATTTCCAATTCATGCAATTTCATGATCGAACCATTTCCAAATATTGTGATAATTTGATCTCCCGTGAACTGTATAATGAACTTTGTTTATTTTTGGGGCGTGAAGAATTGTCACATAAAAATGATTGGTTTGATATGTTCATTATCACTAATGGTAATGAAATTAATCTATAAGAAATCTATAAGTTTTGCATAGTGAATTGCAAAAAGAATGTTTATATTGCCAAATATATAAAGAATGAGAAACAAATAGAATATAAAAGGAACACTAATGAAAGGGTAAAGGTCTCCCAATACACTCCTCTTGTTTATTGTAATGAATTATGTTGCAAGGAGGAGCTTCCCATCTCTTCAACAATAGGATCAGATAAATTACCTAAACCCACACGAAATGTGGTAAATAAGAATAAGAAAAGAATATATGGTAAAGGTAAACGTTTATCCTTCTCAAATGATGTTGCTCCAGATAATGTTGAGAATGAAGACAAAAGTAGTATGGACGATGATACACTTGATGATTATTTTATTATACCTACTACTTGTTGTTATGAGGATGATTGTTAAGATAATGATACTACTTATAATAGTGAAAATATTTTGGGCACCAACTTGGAAAATTATGATCATAATAATTGTTACACTATTGGTGCTATTCATGCTAATGCTATACAAACCCACAAGCTTGGGGATGCCATGCTTGATTAGAATTACATATTTGAGAATATATTTGCTGCAATTAATGTGTGTCCCAAGCTTGGGGATTCTATGCTTGATGAGAATGACATATTTGTGAATATATCTGTTGTAATTAATGTGTGTTCCAAGCTTGGGGATGTTATGCATAATGAAGGTGATCTTTTTAGTCCCCTATTTTGAATGATCAAATTTGTTATGACGAATGCATGCCTCCTATTAATGACGATTGCAAGTTTTATGAAAGTGGGTTTGGAAGAGTGCCAACTTTAGATGCTTATTCTCCCACTATTTGGGAGAGGTCATGACTTTATTTAGTAAAGATTCCACTATCTTAGGAGAGGTTTCAATTGATTATGATGAGAAAAAAGTTGCTACTTATGATAACTAGTGTGATGATACATGTCAGGCCCCTCGGACCGGGGGTACCCAAGCCCGTGAGGGTGTGACCCCGAACACAACACGGCGGGGCAAGCCTGGCTCGACCCATCAACGAGCCAGGCAAGGAGAACCCTCGTGAGGTAAGCGCTTGAAGATCATAGGAAAAGGCCTCCCGGAGGGCGACACTCGCATGGTTCTCCCCTAAGGCCCCTGTGAAGCGGGCCCATTGAGGATTCCTTCGTAGGGTCCACATACCCAGCCCCTTCTCATGAGTTACAGAAGACTACGCAAACAACACATGAGCGGTTCCAACAATGGCGTACGAGGGTCTTTTCCCCTTGTATGCTAAGTTGGTCGGGACAGCTCGCATGCTCCGAAAGCGGCCCCCGAGGATTTCCCGTTTGCTGCAAGGAGACTAAAGCAAGAGGACACGCAGGATGGAGTTCAACCCCGAGCCCACCAACACATCACGAAGAGAAGATTTTGCAAGCGAATACGACCTTTGTTAGGGCGGGCTGCACTCCTGCCCCCTTCAAAAATGGTTGTGCTGGCAACCTTCCCACCCATGTTTTTTTGGGAAGTGGACCAAGGCCCCTATATTGTCGAGGCCGTAGAAAGGGATCCATCCTCATTCCCGAGGCTAGGGAAAGAACCCACCTTTGTACCTTTCTTCCACCTCAAGCAATCCAAACTCAAGCAGGAGTAGGGTTATACACCACGAGGTGGCCCGTACCTGGGTAACAGCCGAGTGTTTTCAGTTCGTATCCGTAAGTCGTGCTACCATAGAACCGTCGTAGAGTTGTCGTATGGTTAAGAGGTCGAACAGGGTAGGAAAGCGGAGCGCATCCCAGTGTTAGAACCTTCCTTTCGGTCCACGGAGCCTCGGTTCCGACATTTGGCACAACAGGTAGGGGTCGCAGCCGCTCTCCCGCTCCGGTTTCACTCTAGTTCACTGACCCCATCCCAGTGTTAGAACCTTCCTTTGGGTCCACGGAGCTCCATGTTGGATTGTGCTCACCGGCCCGTTAGTGCTACAGCCACCACCGTCTTCGCCCCTGCCGCACGCGGGTAGCAGGGCTTCCTGTGGCCACCGGCGCATCAAGAAGATTGCACTGCTCCGTCCCCCGCGGCCCCAGCCCCGATCTGCGTCCACGTGGTGTACATGAACGCACATGACGTGTTGTTCATGGCAAGCGAGCGTCTTCACCACCGCCCGATGGACAGAGGGTACGATGCGTGGGAAAACCATGTCATTGTTGGGGAACATAGTAGTAATTCAAAAAAATCCTACGCTTCACAAAGATCTATCTAGGACAAACCAGCAACGATCAAGGGGTAGAGCATCTTCATACCTTTGAAGATTGCTAAGCGGAAGCGTTACTATGAACTTGGTTGATAGAGTCGTACTCATAGCGATTCACATTGCGGAAGATTTCGATCTAACCGTCGAACAACAGCGCCTCCGCATTCAACACATGTGGAGCCCGATGACCTCTCCTTCACCATCATCCAGCAAGGAGAGAGGAGAGGTTGAGAGAGAGCTCCAGCAGCATGACGGCATGGTGACGGTGGAGCTATGCAGTTCTACGGCAGGGCTTCGCCAAGCACCATGGAGGACGAGAAGAGGGAGAGGTAGGGATATGCCAAGAGGTGGTGTTTCAGGTGTGTGCAGCCCTCCCAAACCCTCCACTATATATAGGAGGGAGGACGAGGAGGGCCTGCCACCCTAGGGTTTCCCCTAGGTGGTGCGGCGGCTAAAAGGAGGAGGGGGCGGTGCCCTAGGGGGTGGCTTGCCACCCAAGGCAGCCACCACGCCCTAGGGTTTGCTGTCGTAGGCACCTTGGGCCTTGGTTGGTGGCGCACCAGCCATCTAGGGGCTAGTTCCCATCCACTTTTGGCACACGTGGGCCTTCGGGCTGGTGGACCCTCCGGTGGTCCCGATACAATATTGACGATCCCCAAAACATTTCCAGAGATCAAATCTGCACTTCCTATATATGATTCTTTACCTCCGGACCATTCCGGTACTCCGAACAACTTTTGGTAACCACATACTATTCCCATTACAACTCTAGCATCATCGAACCTTAAGTGTGAGATCCTATGGGTTCGGGAACCTTGCAGACATGCCACAGACACTGCTCCTCTCAATAACCAACAGCGGGATATGGATATCCATGTTGACTCCCACATATTTCACGGCGATCTCATCGGATGAACCACGATGTCGGGGGTTCAATCAATCCCCTATGCAATTCCCTTTATCTACCGGTATGACACTTGCCCGAGATTCGATTGTCGGTATACCCCTTGTTCAATCAAGTTACCGGCAAGTCTCTTTACTCGTTCCGTAACACATCATCTCGTGGCTAACTCCTTAGTCACATTGAGCTCATTATGATGATGCATTACCGAGTGGGCCCAGAGATACCTCTCCGTCACACGGAGTGACAAATCCCAGTCTCGATTCATACCAACCCAACAGACACTTTCAGAGATACCTGTAGTGTACCTTTATAATAACCAAGTTATGTTGTGACGTTTGATACACCCAAAGCACTCCTACGGTATCGAGGAGTTGCACAATGTCATGGTCTAAGGTAATGATACTTGACATTGTAAAATCTTTAGCAGATGAACGACACTATCTTATGCTATGCTTAGGATTGGGTCTTGTCCATCACATCATTCTCCTAATGTTGTGATCCCATTATCAACGACATCCAATGTCCATGATCAGGAAACCACGACCATCTATTGATCAACGAGCTAGCCAACTAGAGGCTCACTAGGAACACATTGTTGTATATGTATTGACACATGTATTACGGTTTCCGGTTAATGCAATTATAGCATGAAAAATAGACAATTATCATAAACTAGGAAATATAATAATAACCACTTTATTATTGCCTCTAGCGCATATTTCCAATAGTCGCCCACTTGCACAAGAGTCAATAATCTAGTTACATTGTCATGAATCGAACACCCATGGAGTTCTGGTGCTGATCATGTTTTGATCGTGGAAGAGGTTGTCGGGACCCCGATCCTAAGCCATTGGAATCCAGCCTATAACACATCACATCTCTTTGCGGTCTCACGCACGGTTATCTCCACGGCTACAACCTTACCTTAGTCGGGACCGTTTGCGCCTTTTGACTCGCATATGCAATTGTGTCGCTAGCATTCCGATGTCAAAGAACCCGGGTCGACATGTCTAGTCATAAACTCAAGTGGAAGTTCCGTACAGGGACAGGCATACATGACCCAGCAAAGCTGGTGTCGGTCATCAGCGAGTGTAGACGATTTGTAGGAAGCTAGAAGGACTCCATTACACCATGTGACATTTCCCCAAAGGGATAGATACAACAGCTAAGAAGGACACATGGCGGTCAACCAATGTGTCCGGAGCAGTAGCGAACTACCATGTCTCGGTGGAAGCACAAAGGGGCATTTCCCCGTAAGGAGTGCTACTAAGGCACATGACTAGGTGTTCGAACCCCATACATATCAAGTACAACACACGTACGCATGGCATAGCGATATGCATAGATACATCGATGGCATCACAACATAACCATAAACATACAAACTTTATTCAGAAGGCTCGGAAGAGCCTCACACATAATATTACATAGATAGGGGTCTCACGACGCATCATCACAAGTTATTCAAACAAGTCTTACAAGCCAGCCGAAGGTTAAAACTGTGTGAGTACAGACAGATGGAAAGGTAAAAGGCACATGGCCTGACTATCTACAAACCCAACCTAGGGCCAGATCGTAGCTGGGACACCAGCTACTCGTCGTCGTCAACGTCTAGATAGAAACCACCATTAGGGTGATTAACAACCTCTGCAACAAATTATTAAGCAAATGTGAGTACAAGAGTACTCAGCAAGATTTTAGGATAATCTATCTACTCATGCAATGTATCAACAAGGAGTTGTGGGGTTTCATGCAGAAAAGCCAGCTTTGACCCTTGGCTAGACGAACTACGTTTTCGAATAGTTGTGACAACTTTGTTTTCTCGCACACGAGTCCACTAACACCAAAACAATAGTCCATGATGGAATCATTCCGTCTCCCTACGGAAATGCCATCCACAACACTCACACTTATCTTGACATTTTTCTGAGTAGCCATTATAGTTGTCTATGAACAACATATGTTTCCAAGTTATTCATATCCGTGGACGCGACTATTCGAATAGATCATAACCCTGCAGGGGTGTACTTCTTCACACACGCTCTCTCCACTTATCGCTATGTGCACGTCATGCACCTCGGCAACCTTCAAGCGGAAGCCCAGCGAGGGAGTCGGCCACGACCGTTAAGCATGCTAATACCTAGTCCAGGTTTATCGCCTATCTCAGGGTAACCCGCATGGAAGTCCGGCCGAGGTTTCCGCCACGTCCCCAAACGATGTGCGCAGGGTTCCCAAGCCCACCATCCGGGTGCCACTTGGTACACCGTGCCACTGCCTACCGCATCATAGCCCACCTCTAAGGTCAGCAGTATGCACGGCCCCCAGCATGACTATAAACACCAGAAACTACTTGCAACTCCTGGACCGAGTACTAAGCGATTAATAAGTCGAGCGGGGTCATATTTCAGGGCCCATCATGTGGTAGTATCTTGTCTTGGATTACATACACGGAAATCAGTTCTTAAGGACGGTTCCAATGAAACAACCCGCCATGTACTCCTAAATAGCCTTTCACCGGTGCCTTTACCAAATCAGGTTCAACACACAACCTTTATTAACAGAACACATTCTCATGATCCTGTTCATCAACCAGATGACAGACTATACACAACTCTAAGATAGCATGCATAGCAGGATAAGACACATCATAGCTCAAGCATCTACCAGGTATGCTAGGTTGCAAGGATTAGCTAATTACTGTGACAAAAATAGGTCATGCAGAGGAACTGGTTCAATTAACGTGGTAAAAATATTGAAAGCATTTTGACCTAATGCAATAAATAAGAGTAGGAGGAAGAACATGGGATTTATCGAGATGATCAAAATGGTTGCTTGCCTTGTTGCTCAGCAGAGGGGTGATATCTGTCAGTCGGATAATCAGTCGTATCAGAAGGGGCGGGGCATACCGAATAACAACATACAAATATTAACAATCCTATGCAACAATCATGGTGCATGAACATGACATGAAATGAAAGCTGATAAGATTCAATGTGGTTGGTGAAACCTTAGTTTGCATCTGATTTGAAATCCAATTTAAAATATCATTTGAAATGGCATATTTATCTTAAGCATTTAAATGATTTCACCTGATGCTATTTCATAACTTTATTTTTCATTCCTGAAAGTAGCACCATTGTGTTCCTTGAATTTTTCTGATCAATTTGCATATATTATTTGTCTGACTTGGAGTTATATTCAATTTTATATGAATTTCCAAAGTTCTGCAAATATTCTGGAATTATATTAAAACCAGAATTAGATTTATTCCATCAGCATGACATCAACAGGTCAGTTGGCCGTTTAAAGTTAAACCTGACCACTGGGACCCACTGGTCAGTGACTCTGGCCAGAAATTAGTTAAGTTTTAAACTAATTAGGTATTTAACAGGGCTGGACCCACATGTCAGTGTCTGTTTAACTTTTAATATAAACAATATTTTTATTTTGACTAAACTTAATTAGTCTGGGGGCTGGCCCCACTTGCCAGAGACTCAGGGGAGTCAACCCCACCGGCGATGCGGTCAAACCAACCAGCGGTGAGGCTCCGGCGACCACCAGAACGGCGGAGGGCCTCGGGTTTGCTAGTCCGGTGACCAAACGCACGGCAGAGGGCACCAGACGATCGGCCACTCGATGGCAGCACCACTTTTTGCAAAGAGCAAGGGCTGAAACCACCGGAGATGACGCCGACGACGAGCTCAGCGGCTGCCGGAGATCGGGCACCATTGGGATCATTGATCCAGAGGCTAGGTGTGTCAGGGCTTAGCTCCTACGGTATCCATGCGGCGCACTGAGCCGCTGGTGGCCTCAGAATGACCAATCGATCACCGGAGGGCTACCAGCGAAGAGGTCCCGCGACGGATCTCGTCAGGCTCCGGTGGAATCGGGGCCTAGAGCTCGGCATCGAAGGGGAAAATGAGGGGAAAAGCACCCTCAGCTCACAGGGAGTGCCGAGGCGACGAGAGTAGGCTCGGGGATGGTCTGAGGAGGGAGAACGACGGCGGCGAGCTCCGGTGATCCGAGGTTGAAGATGATGGCGTCACGACGTCTCAGGGGTTTTCGGCGTCGAGCGACTTGTTGGAGAGCTTCAAGGGACCAAGGCGAAGCTATTACGCAGCTCAGGTGAGACGGAGAGGGGCTGGAGCGATAGCGAGCTCGAGCTCAGCTCGGGATCTAATGGCGACCGAGAGAGGAGAGAGCTGGGGGAGGAATGAGGCGAGGAGGAGCTCGGGGACGGCTGCGGGAGGCTTATCCCCTCCTTGCCAGCGCGAAGCAGCAGCCAGGCAGGCACGCAGGTGCGTGGCCGCGCCGGAGGGAGCAGCGGCCACCTCTTGTTGCTCGCTGGCACGAGGATGACAACAGGGCTAGCTGGGCTGGGCCAGGGGTGAGTGACAGGTAAGGTTTCTTTCTATTTTTTATTTCTGTTTTCGTTAATTACTTACTGACTTTTTTTTTTATTTTTGGCTCCAAACTATTCCTAAAATAGTTTCAAACATGCTGAAATGTTATTTGGAATATTTCCAAACATATATAAAAGTTTCAGCATTTTTGAAAACTTTGAAATATTTGAAATCAATTATGTAGTTGATTTTAGTAGCTTTTAACTTTAAAATAAAATTCCAAAAGCACTTTGAAAATATATTTAACCTGTGATATTTTGTTTTCAACATTTATTAGAAATGATGAACTTTTCTAATGGCCATTTTGAAAACTTTAATTTGCCACCAGAATTGAAAAGCTTTTGAATATAGAGTTGCTAGGACTTGCTTTGGTTTTCTTTGCTTTGCTTTTGATTTCATGTCATTTCCTTGAATGCAATGAAGAACACATGAGCACAAGTTGCTATACTCTAATTGGGATCAGGGATGTGACAACTCACCCCCACTCAAAAGAATCTCATCCCGAGATTTGGAAGTCATCGGAAATAGTGCGGGATACTCAAGTCGTAGACGATCCTCTCTTTCCAAGGTTGCCCCTTTTTCAGAATGATTTGACCATTGAACTTTAAGAAACTTGAGGTTTCAACGTCGAGTGGTATGCTCATCTTGATCAAGAATACGAACAGGGTATTCTCGGCATGAAAGGTTATCTTGGAGATCAAGTGTTTCGTGGTCCACTTCACGGATAGGATCCGAAAAGCAACTCCTGAGTTGCGAGACGTGGAACACATCATGAACCTTGGAAAGATGCGGAAGAAGTTCCAATTGGTAGGCAACTTCTCCTCGTTTGGCAAGAATGCGAAAAGGACCGATATAACAAGGAGCCAACTTGCCCTTGATACCGAAACGATGGGTACCCTTCAGAGGTGTAACCCGAAGGTAAGCCTTCTCGTCAACTTCAAAGGTCACAGCTTTATGATGATGATCATATTTGCTCTTTTGATGAGACTGGGCTGTTTTCAACTTTTCACGAATAATGCGAACTTGCTCTTCTGCATCCTAGATCACATCCGGACCAAAGAGTTGCCTCTCTCCGGTTTCTGACCACTTAAGAGGTGTTCGACATCTTCGTCCATAGAGAACTTCAAAAGGGGATTTGCCCAATCTTGATTGATAACTATTGTTATAAGAAAATTCGGCGAATGGAAGGTATTTCTCCCAATTCATACCAAACGATATAACACAAGCTCGGAGCATATCTTCTAGAATTTGATTCACTCTTTCTACTTGAACACTTGATTAAGGATGGAAAGCAGTGCTAAATGATAAGTGAGTCCCCATGGCATTCTGAAAACTTTCCCAAAAGCGAGAAGTAAAGATACTTCCACGGTCGGAGTTAATATCCAGAGGAACACCATGAAGAGACACTATTCGAGAGAGATATAACTCGGCTAGCTGGCTAGCTGTTATACTCTCACGAACTGGAAGAAAATGAGCTACTTTGGAAAGACGGTAAATGACCACAAAGATAGCATTATTTCCTTTCTTGGTCTTGGGAATTCCAGTGATGAAATACATACTAACTTTATCCCATTTCCATTCAGGAATAGCTAAAGGTTGAAGGGTGCCAGCAGGCCTTTGATGTTCTGCCTTAACTCGACGACAAACATGGCAGTTAGCAACGAACTCCACAATTTCTCTCTTCATCCTAGTCCATGAAAACCTCTGGCGCAGGTCCTGATACATCTTAGTACTACCAGGATGAATGGTGAGAGGAGAATCATGATCCTCCTTAAGGATCAACTGACTTACATGTGGATTCTTAGGAACCACTAGACAATTCTGGAAGAACACGACATCTTAATCATTCATGGAGAATTCCTTAGCGTTTCCGCTAATGATATTCTCCTTGATCCATGATATACCCTTATCACGCTTCTGGCGAGCTATGATTTGATCCTTAAGAGTAGGCTTCACCACTAGGTTAGAAAGGAATCCTTGAGGGACAATGTGAAGATTTAACTTCCGCAATTCCTCATAGAGATGTGGTTGACCTCTTTGTAGCATCAGGTTGTTACAATAAGACTTACGACTTAGTGCATCAGCCATAA
The DNA here is from genome assembly GCF_904849725.1 of Hordeum vulgare subsp. vulgare. Taxonomy (NCBI): domain Eukaryota; kingdom Viridiplantae; phylum Streptophyta; class Magnoliopsida; order Poales; family Poaceae; genus Hordeum; species Hordeum vulgare. The sequence continues at coordinate 365,763,232 of NC_058521.1, forward strand.
CATTGGCCTTCCCCGGGGTGTAAGTTATCCCTAACATTGGTCTGAGGAGGGAGAACGACGGCGGTGAGCTCCGAGGATCCGAGGTTGAAGACGATGGCGTCACGGCGTGTCAGAGGTTCTCGGCGTCGAGCGACTGGTTGGAGAGCTTCAAGGGACCAAGGCGAAGCTATTGCGCAGCTCAGGTGAGAGGGAGAGGGGCTGGAGCGACGGCGAGCTCGAGCTCCGCTCAGGCTCTAATGGTGGCTGATAGAGGAGAGAGCTGGGGGAGGAATGAGGCGAGGAGGAGCTCGGGGACGGCTACAGGAGGCTAATCCCCTCCTTGCCAGCGCGAAGCGGTGGCCAGGCAGGCACGGAGGTGCGTGGCCGCGCCAGAGGGAGCGGCGGCCACCTCCTGCTGCTCGGTGGCACGAGGATGACGACAGGGCTAGCTGGGTTGGGCTAGGGGTGAGCGAGAGGTAAGGTTTCTTTCTATTTTTTTTATTTCTGTTTCTGTTAATTACTTACTGACTTTGTTTTGTTTTATTTTTGGCTCCAAACTATTCCTAAAATAGTTTGAAACATGCTGAAATGTTATTTGGAATATTTCCAAACATATATAAAAGTTTCTGCATTTTTGAAAACTTTGAAATATTTGATATCAATTATATAGTTGATTTCAGTAGCTTTTAACTTTAAAATAAAATGCCAAAAACACTTTGAAAATATATTTAACCTGTGATATTTTGTTTTCAACATTTATCAGAAAAATGATGAACTTTTCTAATGGCCATTTTGAAAACTTCAATTTGCCACCAGAATTGAAAAGCTTTTGAATATAGAGTTGCTAGGATTTGCTTTGGTTTTCTTTGCTTTGCTTTTGATTTCTTGTCATTTTCTTGAATGCAATGAAGAAGACATGAGCACAACTAGCTATACTCTAACAGGGATCAGGGATGTGACAGAGGTTTAGTTAACGGATCTACGACATCCTGGATGTGCTTGATGTGCTTGGTCTTCTTGTGAAACCTGGGCTCCTTGGCAATGGCAATAGCTCCAATGTTATCACAGAAGATTTTCATCGGGCCCGACGCACTTGGAATCACTCCTAGGTCGATGATGAACTCTTTCATCCAGACTCCTTCTTGTGCTGCTTCTGAAGCATCTATGTACTCCGCTTCACATGTAGATGCCGCCATGACGTTTGGCTTGCAACTGCACCAGCTCACTGTCCCACCATTCAAAATATACACATATCCGGTTTGTGACTTGGAGTCATCTGGATATGTGTTGAAGCTAGAATCGACATAACCCTTTACGATGAGCTCGTTGGCACCTCCATAAATGAGAAACATATCTTTAGTCCTTTTCAGGTACTTTAGGATATTCTTGACCGCTATCTAGTGATCCACTCCTAGATGACTTTGGTACCACCCAACCAACATTATGGCAAGGTTCACATCGGTTCTGGTACACAACATGGCATACACAATAGAGCCTATGGCTGAAGCATAGGGGAGAGTACTCATCTTTTCTCTATCTTCTGTCCTGGTCGGGCTTTGAGCTGCGCTCAACCTCACACCTTGTAATACAACCAAGAACCCCTTCTTGGGCTTATCCATATTGAACTTCTTCAATATCTTGTTAAGGTATGTGCTTTGTGAAAGACCTATGAGGCGTCTTGATCTATCTCTATAGATCTTGGTCCTAATATGTAAGTAGCTTCGCCAAGGTTCTTCATTGAAAAACACTTATTCACAGGCCTTTATGCTTTCCAAAAGTTCTATATCGTTTCCCATCAACAATATGTCATCCACATATAATATGAGAAATGCTACAGAGCTCCCACTCACTTTCTAGTAAATACGGGCTTCTCCATAAGACTATACAAACCCAAACGCTTTGATCACCTCATCAAAGCGAATGTTCCAACTCCGAGATGCTTGCACCAGCCCATAGATGGAGCACTGGAGCTTGCATACCTCGTCAGCATTTTTAGGATCGACAAAACCTTCTGACTATATCATATACAATTCTTCCTTAAGAAAGCCGTCCAGGAATGCCGTTTTGACGTCCATTTGCCAGATCTCATAATCATAAAATGCGGCAAATACTAACATGATTCGGACGGACTTCAGCATTGCTACAGGTGAGAAAGTCTCATCGTAGTCAATTCCTTGAACTTGTCAATAACCCTTAGCGACAAGTCGAGCCTTATAGATGGTCACATTACCATCCACGTCAGTCTTTTTCTTAAAGATCCATTTATTTTCTATGGCTCGCCGATCATAGGGCAAGTTCACCAAAGTCCATACTTTGTTCTTATACGTGGATCCTATCTCGGATTTCATGGCCTCAAGCCATTTGTTGGAATCCGGGTCCGCCATCGCTTCTTCATAGTTTGAAGGTTCACTATTCTCCAACAACATGATTTCCATGACAGGGTTGTCGTACCACTCTGGTGCGGAACATGTCCTTGAGGACCTTCGAGGTTCAGTAGCAACATGTTCCGAAGATTCATGATCATCATCATTAATTTCCTCTGTAGTCGGAGCAGGCTCCACACAAACATTTTCCTGCGCTGGGCAACTCTCCGGTTTGAGAGGAGGTACAATTAACTCATCAAGTTCTACTTTCCTCCCACTTACTTCTTTCGAGATAAACTCTTTTTCTAGAAGGGATCCATTATTGGCAACAAAGATCTTGACTTTGGATCTAAGATAGAAGGTATACCTAATATTTTCCTTAGGGTATCCTATGAAGACGCATTTTTTTGCTTTGGGTTCGAGCTTCTCAGGTTGAAGTTTCTTCACATAAGCAACACAGCCGCAAACATTCAGAAACGACATCTTAGTTTTCTTTCCAAACCATAATTCATATGGTGTCGTCTCAACGGATTTAGACGGTACCCTATTTAAAGTGAATGCGGTAGTTTCCAATGCATATCCATAAAATGATAGGGGTAGATCAGTAAGAGACATCATAGATCGCACCATGTCCAATAGAGTGCGATTACAACGTTCATACACACTGTTACGCTGAGGCGTGCCACGCACCATGAGTTGTGAAACAATTCACCATTTTCTTAAGTGCATGCCAAACTCGTGACTCAAATATTCTCCTGCACGATCAGATCGTAAGAACTTTAATTTCTTGTGACGTTGATTCTCCACCTCACTCTGAAATTCCTTGAACCTTTCAAAGGTTTCAGACTTGTGTTTCATTAAGTAGACATACCCAATCTTCTTAAGTCATCAGTGAGGGTGAGAACATAACGATAGCCACCACTAGCCTCAACGCTCATTGGACTGCATACATCGGTATGTATTGTTTCCAACAAGTTGGTTGCTCGCTCCATTGTTCCGGAGAACAGAGTCTTGGTCATCTTGCCCATGAGGCACGGTTCACATGTGTCAAATGATTCAAAATCAAGAGACTCCAAAAGTCCTTCTGTATGGAGTTTCTTCATGCGCTTGATACCGATATGACCTAGGCGGCTGTGCCACGAGTACGTGGGACTATCATTATCAACCTTACTTCTTTTGGTACTCACACTATGAATATGTCTAACATCACGTTCGAGATTCATCAAGAATAAACCATTGACCAGCGGGGCATGACCATAAAACATATCACTCATATAAATGGAACAACCATTATTCTCAAATTTAATTGAGTAGCCATCTCACATCAAGCGAGATCCCGAAACAATGTTCATGCTCAAATATGGTACTAAATAACAATTATTAAGGTTTAAAACTAATCCCGAAGGTCGATGTAGAGGTAGCGTGGCGACGGCGATCACATCGACCTTGGAACCATTCCCGACGCGCATCGTCACCTTGTCCTTTCCCGCCTCTGCTTATTCCAAAGTTCATGTTCTGAGTTGCAAATGTGAGCAACAGCACCGGTATCAAATACCCAGGATCTACTACGAGTGCTGGTAAGCTACACATCAATAACATTTATATCATATATACCTTCGACATTGCCAGCCTTCTTATCCGCTAAGTACTTGGGGTAGTTCCTCTTCCAGTGATCGGTTCCCTTGCAATAATAGCACTGAGTCTCATGCTTGGGTCCTTTCTTTGGATTCTTCTCGGCAACTGGTTTGCCAAGCGCGGCAACTGCTTTGCCGAGCTTCTTGAATTTCTTCTTACCCTTGCCTTTCTTGAAACTGGTGGTCTTATTCGCCATCAACAATTGATTATCTTTCTTGATTTCCACCTCCGCTGATTTGAGCATTGAATACAACTCGGGAATGGTCATCTCCATACCTTGCATGTTGTTGTTCACCACAAAGCTCTTATATCTAGGTGGAAGCGACTGGAGGATTCTGTTAATGACCACGTCATCCGGAAGCTCCACTCCCAACTAAGACAGACGGTTGTGCAACCCAAACATTCTAAGTATGTGCTCACTGACAGACCCATTCTCCTCCATCTTACAACTGAAGAACTTGACGGCAACTTCATATCTCTTGACTCGGGCATGAGCTTGGAAAACTAGTTTCAGCTTTTCGAACATCTCATATGCTCCATGTTGATCAAAATGCCTTTGAAGCCCCAGTTCTAAATTGTAAAGCATGCCGCATTGAACCAGGGAGTAGTCATCATTTCGCGACTACCAGGCATTCTGAACGTCCTGGGCTGCCATGGGGACGGGAGGGTCACCTAGCGGTGCATCAAGGACATATGCCTTCTTGGAAGCAGTGAGGATGAGCTTTAGGTTACGAACCCAATCCGCATAGTTGCTACCATTGTCTTTCAGCTTGGTTTTCTCTAGGCACGCGTTGAAATTGAGGTTGACAATGACGTTGGACATTGGATCTACAATATTTGTAAAGAAAATTTTAGACTAAGTACATCTAATCAAATTATTAAATGTACTCCCACTCAGATAGACATCCCTCTAGTCATCCAAGTGATACATGGTCCTCTCGACTAGCCCGTGTCCGATCGTCACATGAGACGGACTACTCATCAATGGTGAGCATCTCGATGCTGATCATATCATGCATACGACTCATGTTCGACCTTTCAGTCTCTCGTATTCCGAGGCCATGTCTGTACATGCTAGGCTCGTCAAGTCAACCTAAGTGTTTTGCGTGTATAAATCTGGCTTACACCCAACGTATTCGAACGTTGGAATCTATCACACCCGATCATCACGTGGTGCTTTGAGACAACGATCCTTCACAATGGTGCACATATAGGGGAATACTTATCTCGAAATTTTAATGAGGGATCATCTTATCTTTGCTACCGTCATTCTAAGCAATAAGACGAAAAACATGATAAACATCACGTGCAATCATATACTGACATGATATGGCCATTATCATCTTGCTCCTTTGATCTCCATCTTCGGGGCACGGCATGATCATCATTGTCACCGGCATGATACCATGATCTCCATCATCATGATTTCCATCATTGTGTCTCCATGAAGTCGTCTCGCCAACTATTACTTCTACTACTATGGCTAACGGTTAGCAATAAAGTAAAGTAATCACATGGTGTTGCATCTCATACAAGAAATTAAGATAACTCCTATGGCTCCAGTCGGTTGTCATACTCATCGACATGCAAGTCATGAACCCTATTACAAGAACATGATCAATCTCATACGTCACATATATATCATCACACCCTTTTGGCCATATTACATTAGATATCATACCCTGCAAAAACAAGTTAGACGTCCTCTAGTTGTAGTTGCAAGTTTTACGTGCCTCATTTGGGTTTCTAGCAAGAACGCTTCTTACCTACGTGACAGCCACAACGTTGATATGCCAAAGCTATTTACCCTTCATAAGGACCCTTTCCATCGAATCCAATTCGACTGAAGTGGGAGAGACAGACACCTACTAGCCACCTTATGCAACAAGTGCATGTCAGGCGGTGGAACCAGTCTCACCTAAGTGTACATGTAAAGTTGGTCTGGGCCGCTTCATCCCACAATACCTCCGAAAAAAGATTGGACTAGTAACGGAAGGCAATTGACAAAATCATCAGCCACAACTTTTGTGTTCTACTCGTGCATAGAATCTACGCATAGACCCTCGCTCGGATGCCACTGTTGTCAAACATAGTAGTAATTCAAAAAAGTTCATAGTCTTCACGAAGATCTATCTAGGAGAAACCAGCAATGAGTGATGCATACAAAACATATGTATAATTTCTGCTTGTTCCATGACCTTTTGGGTGACATTGTTATATGTTTTGCTACACTTCTATATCATTTTGCACATATTTTGACTGACCTACTAACTCAGTGCACCCAGTGCCAGTTCCTGTCTTCTAATGTCTTTGTTTGCAGGGGCTTTTACCCAATTTTCCAAATCCCGAAAAATTCCAAGAAAAATATATAAAAAATCAGCGTAACGGAAGCTTCCAAATCACCGAAGATGGGCCAGAGGGGGGCCAGGGGCCTCCTAGGCGACCTATGGGCGCGACCTGGCCCTAGGCCGCGCCAAGAGGCAGTCTGGGTTGGTCCCACCTCCTCCGGTGCCCTCCTTCGACCTATATTTACTCCTCCATGAGAAAGCCCTTCCATCACATCCAGAATCGCGAATTTATCCATCGTTCCGCCGCCGCGGCGCTTCTGAGATCGGGAGCGTCAGGACACCTCTTCCCGGCAACCTGCCGGAGGGAGGATTGACCTCCGGGAGCTTCTCCACCACCATTGACGCTTCCCGGATGTGCTGTGAGTAGTTCTCCTTGGACCATGGGTCCATAACCAGTAGCTATGTGATGTCTTCTCTCCAACCTTGTGCTTCAATGGTTAGTCCTTGTGAGTTGCCCTACATGATCAAGGCATCTATGTAATTCTCTTGCTATTGCTATGCTCGGTTTGTTGGGATCCGTTGGATTATGAGATTATGTTCGGATTTTTATGAGTTATATATTTCATTATCCTTTTATATTATGTTCCTTAGTGATTCATGCATGTTGTCTGTTGCTATTTATTGCTTTGGCCGAGTAGTAGACTGTAACTCCAAGAGGGAGCGTTATGCATGATTGTGGGTTCATGCCCCTCGATGTCTAGCTTGTGTGACAGAAACATGAGGCCAGGGGATGTGTTGTTGCCACCAGGGAGAAAACAACGGTGCTTGTGACCACGGTTGCAAGGATTGTTTACCTTAAGCATAGTTCATTAATGAAGTTCTCCTTTGCTTTGAGTTTGCACTTTGGGTGGGGCTCGCAACTTAATACTGGCGAGATGTGCTAGATAGATATCTCAAGGTGGATGATTAGTAAATAGATATTGATGACTAAATGGTCTACTTGTCTTGGCGTACTGTCCATTACTATTGAACCTCTAACTATCAAGAACCATAATTAGCATTGTTGTGCGTTCATAATTATGTCAATTGCCCACCTATAATTTGTTTACCCAGGCATAGTTGTTTATCGTATTTTGGGAGGGAGACTTCACTAGTGAACATCATGTGACTCCGGTCCATATCACCATCATTGTTTACAACTCTATCATTTACCGTTTTCATTTACTTTTCTGTTGCAATCACTATTACTTTTCCCGCTTGTGTTTTGATCCTTTGCAAACTACAAGGCCGGAGATATTGACAACCTCTCTGCACTCGTTGGGAGCAAAGTTATTTGTGTGTGTGCAGGTCCACGTCTTCTACTAGCGCTAGGGTGGAAGACACCTACTTGTTGATCATAGGAGTCCTCTTGGTTCGATAAACCTAAAAGTCTCCGAGTAAGGGAAAACTTGCTGCTGACTACATCTCAACGTTCCACTTGGGGTAACCAACGAGGTGCAATAATTATGTACATCATCTCGTCATCAAGAAATGTTTTTTGGGCCGTTGCCGGAGACTCCAGTCTTCAAGATGGGGGAGTTGCACGCTATCTTTTACCTTTTATTTTTAGTCTTGTTAGTTTGCTTTCTAGTTTTTGCTTTACAATCTTATACCAAAAACCACGAAAAAAATAGTTACCTTGCTTTTAGTTGTCAAGCATGTTAGGATTTGGTGCTTTGAGGGAATCTGAGGTCCTAGATTTCCATCAAAAGGTTGGAGAAGATGTGAAGAAAGCTTGGGATAGAATTTCTAAAGCACATAAAAGAATTATGCCTTGGATCCCTATCAAAATTGTGCTTAAAGTTTTTTATCATGGTATTTTTAGGTGGTGTCAACACTCTCTTGATATTAAAGCTCAAGGAAATTTTTTAGAGTGTGATGAGGCTAGAGCTCTTGATGTTATACATGGTCTACCCAATTACTTTCTTTGTGATCATGGATTTGTCATTATTATAGATAAACTTGCTATCATTGAAAGAAGAATATATGCTCTAGACTTAAGAGAAAGAGACAAACCCATGGTTGATAAGGAAATAATTTTGAAAATAGATGATGACTGGGAGCCTTTGGTTAGAATTAGCATCTCTAACCAAGACTTCCTTGCTTATTGTGATATTGGATCCATGGTTTCTACAATGCCAAAAGTTGTTTATGATTCTCTCTGGTTAGACATGGAGAATTTTTCATATTTTCATGAACATGCTAATGGGGATTACTAAAATCCAGGGAAAGGTAAAAGATTTCCACGTTACATTCTCTAAAAGGAATGCAATGGTTGATTTCTTCATCATGAATCCAAGCCAAGGAAACATAGTGCTTCGAAGGGACTTCCTCCGAGCCATGAGAGGCTTCATTTATATAGGTAAAGGACACATATGCTTACGTTCGTTTGAACTTGTTGAGGATTGGTTTGAAGGTTTTTATAATTCCGATGACCTCGGAGAATCTTGATCATCCTTTTTGCATTATGCCTAGCTCAAACGCATAAAGGAAATCGCTTGTTGGGAGGCAACCCAATTTATTTCCACTTTCAGTTTTAGTGGTGTTGATGCGTGTTACTACTGTAGAAACATCATTGTATCTTTATTTTTAAGCTTTGTGCCAATTTATAGACTCTGATTGCAAGAAAGTTCAATAAATGTGATATGCTGTCCAGAAACAGATTCCGTCTGCTTGACGTAAAAATTTGCCAAACATCACCACATCATCTTTTTGATCCGAATATTTTTGACAGCATGCCCTATATAATTGCCTTTCTGGCATCTGTTCTACAGAAGTGCCTCGAATAAATTATTTACTACCTGTTGTTCTTTTTTTCACAGATTCTGCCATGTTTTGCGTTTTCATTGTTAATCTTACTTTTTATTTGCAAAAACTTTTTGGGAATCATGAGAAACAGCAGATATTCGAGAAAATATTTATTTCTAGTAGGTAATAATTTATTTTATTAAGGGTACTAACCACTCTAATCAGCTTATGATGAGTTTTGTACGAAGGGAGTTTTCAAGTATGCGATGGGAGATGATGAAAGAAGATACAAGAATGTCAAGCGCTCTAGCTTGGGGATGCCCCCATGCACCCCAATAAATATTCAAGGAGACTCAAACGTCTAAGCTTGGGGATGCCCCTGTGCATGCCCTTCTCTATCAACAATCATCAGTTCGTCCATCTCCATGCTATATTTTTATCACTTCATATGTTATGTGCTATGATTGGAGCGTCCCGTTCTTTACTTTGTACTTATTTTTAGTTTTGCTTGTTGTTCATAACAAGTCAGAACCTAGCCTACCTTGTTTGGGAGATAGACACGCTCCTTTCCACTCTATAACACAATATAGGTTTTCAGGCTTATCTTTTTTGTGTGTTCTTCATATTTCCATAGCTGCTGTCATGCTTAGCTCTTAGTTTTCATGCTTATCTTTTTAAGAGATTTTATTTAGATTTCTTTTGGAACTCTCTTGAGTTCTCATGCTTATCTTGTTTAGAGAGTTGGCTCGTTGCACTGAGTTGTGTGTCTTGCATGAGTAGGTAATTGAGGTTGCTATTTAAGTATAGTAGTAACTTGCAATAGTTTTGAGGTATAGATTTGAGTAATGTTTGGACTATTAGTGACAATAACTTAAATCTATTAGTGATAGGTGTCGTATTTTGGGAAACCTATGTGTTTTTCAAAAACTAAAAATTAGTTGAGAACTCTAGCTACTAAATTCATCGCTAACTTCTGGAGGGGTTGGAATATATAGAGTACCCTCACGTTACCATGAGTCGAGGATGCGCAAGGATAACCAAACCCCCAAACACTCCTCCTCGGGGTACTTGTCTCTTTGTGAATTTCCTAACTAGATAGAGAGTTACCGATAATAAGTGTATGAGTTCTTCAAACTAATGTGAGTCACTACAGGAATCAGACTCTTTGCCGTCTGCCATAACGGACGGCAAAGAGGTGATCCACCGACGGCAAAGGTCTTTGCCGTTAGCCACCTCTCGGCAATTTTCCTACGACTACTTTCGACGGCATATCACCTTCTTCGCCGTCTGTCTGCCTGAAGCGGACGACAAAGATCTTTGCCGTCAGTATCTGGCTCCGGGCAGACGTCACACATTCTTAGATGGGAGACGACAGGCAACGACTCTGTTAGGGATAACGAAGGCTTTGCCGTCTGCCTCCCTCCCTCTCTTTGTCGTCAGCATCCCTCCCTCTCTGTGCCATGTGCCTTCCTCCCTCGCTGTGTCGTCTGCCTCCCTCTGTCTCTGTGTCGTCTACCTCCCTCCCTCTCTTTGCCGTCTGGTTCTATGAGCTAGCACAGAGTTGGGCCGGCGCAGGAATCATCCCTTTGCCATCAGCCTCCCTCCCGCTGTGCCATCAGCCTCCCAAGGTAGCGTACGGCAAAGAGACTATATGGCCAGCTGTTGTTGCCCCAGATTGCACAGCTGGGTGCCACGTGGCACCTTTGCCGTCTGCTGCCTGATGGCAAAGACCTTTGCCATCAGCTGGCAGACGGCAAAGAGCCCATATTGTCAAAGTTTTTTTTGTCTTTTTCATAGCACATATATTGGTCACAACACATATACATATACATAGCACATATATGGGTCACAATACATATTCATAGCACAAAGTTTCATCCATATATATACATATACATATAGTTCCACACATACTGTTCATCCACATATACGTATACATATAATTCCACATTGTTCATCAACTCAAATGAAAACTAGAACTAAAGCATTCCATCAATGCCAGCTTCCATGCATGTAGTACATCCAATATGAAAAATGGGAATAAGAAAGTCAGAAGAAGAACAACAACAACATATATGACAAATAAGCAAAATTGGAGAAGAAAGAGAAGAAGCAAGAAGAGAAGAAAAAGAAGAAGGAGGAGGAGGAGGAGGAGGAGGAGGAGAAGAAGAAGGATAAGGAGGAGGAGGAGAAGAAGAAGACAAGAAGAGAAGAAGAAGGAGAAGAAGGAGAAGAAGAAGGAGGAGAGAAGAAGAAGGAGGGCTCCTTCTCCTTCCTCTCCTCCTTATCTTCTTCTTCTCCTCCTCCTTCTTCTTCTTCTCCTTCTCCTTCTCTTAATCTTCTCATCTTCTTCTTCTTCTTCCTTCTTTTCATTTCTCCTCTTCTCCTCTTCTTGGAGCTAAGTTAGCTAAGTATGTCTTTTTGGAGCTTAATGGTCTAATTATGTCATTCTAGAGGAAAACAAGCTAAGTATATAATATTAATGAGCTAACCAAGGTTATTATGCCATTTTGAGCATATTATGTCTTTTAGGAGCTTAATTAGTCACCTAACTAAGCTAACTATGTCATTTTGGAGGATAATTAGCTAAGTATGTCTTTGTTGGGGAAAATAAGCTAAATTGAAGAAGAAAGAGAAGAAGCAAGAAGAGAAGAAGGAGAAGAAAAAGAAGAAGGAGAAGGAGAAGGAGGAGGAGAAGAAGAAGAAAAGAAGAAAAAAATAAGAAGAAAACAAGAAGAGAATAAGAAGGATAAGAAGGAGGAGAAGAAGGCGGAGACAAGAATAAGGAGAAGAAGGAGAAGAATCTTCTCCTCCTTCTCCTCCTTCTCATTCTTCTCTTATTATTCTCCTCCTCGTACTTCTTCTTCTCCTTCTCCTTCTCTTCTTCTTCTCTTCTTCTTCTTCTTCTTCCTTCTTTTCATTTCTCCTCTTCTCCTATTCTTGGAGCTAAATTAGCTCAGTATGTATTATTGGAGCTTAATGGCTTAATTATGTCATTCTAGAGGAAAACAAGCTAAGTATATAATATTAATGAGCTATCCAAGGTTCTTATGCCATTTTGAGCTTATGATGTCTTTTAGGAGCTTAATTAGTCATTTCAATGAGCTAACCAAGGTTCTTATAATGTTTTTACCTAACTAAGCTAATTTTGTCATTTTGGAGGATAATTAGCTAAGTATGTCTTTGTTAGGGAAAATAAGCTTAATTCAAGAAGAAAGAGAAGAAGCAAGAAGAGAAGAAGCAGAAGAAAAACAAGAAGGAGAAGGAGAATGAGGAGGAGAAAAATAAGAAAAGAATCAAAAAGAAGAATAAAAGGAGAAGATAAGAGAAGGAGAAGAAGGAGGAGAGAAGAAGAAGGAGAAGAAGAAGGAGAAGAAGGAGAAGAAGGAGGGCTCCTTCTCCATCTTCTCCTTCTTCCCCTCCTTCTCCTTCTTCTCCTTATTCTCTTCTTCTTCTCCTCCTCCTTCTTCTTCTTCTCCTTCTCCTTCTCTTCTTCTTCTCTTCTTCTTCTTCTTCTTCCTTCATTTCATTTCTCCTCTTCTCATCATCTTGGAGCTAAATAAGCTAAGTATGTATTTTTGGAGCTAAATGGGTAATTCTATCATTCTAAAGGAAAACAAGCTAAGTATATAATATTAATGAGTTAACCAAGGTTCTTATGGCATTTTGATCTTATTATGTCTTTTAGGAGCTTAATTAGTATTTTTAATGAGCTAACTAAGGTTCTTATGATGTTTTTACCCAACTAAGCTAATTATGTCATTTTGGAGGATCATTAGCGAAGTATGTCTTTGTTGGGGAAAATAAGCTAAATTGAAGAAGAATGAGAAGAAGCGAGAAGAAAAGAAGGAGAAGAAAAAGAAGGAGGATAAGGTTATGGACTAGGAGAATAAGAAGAAAATAAGAAAAAAATAAGAAGAAAAGAAGAAGATAAGAAGAAGGAGAAGGAGGAGAGAAGAAGAAGGACAAGAAGGAGGGCTCCTTCTCCTTCTTATCCTCCTTCTTCTCCTTCTCCTTCTTCTCTTCTCCTCCTCCTCCTCCTCCTTCTTCTTATCCTTCTCCTTCTCTTGTTCTCCTCATCTTATTCTTATTCTTCCTTCTTTTCATTTCTCCTCTTCTCCTCTTCTTGGAGCTAAATTAGCTAAGTATGTATTTTTGGAACTTAATGGTCTAATTATGTCATTGAAAACAAGCTAAGTATATAATATCAATGAGCTAACCAAGGTTCTTATGGCATTTTGAGCTTATTATGTCTTTTAGGAGCTTAATTAGTCATTTTAATGAGCTAACCAAGGTTCTTATGTTGGTTTTACCTAACTAAGCTAATCATGACATTTTGGAGGATAATTAGCAAAGTATGTCTTTGTTGGGGAAATAAGCTAAGCAGAAGAAGAAATAAAAGAACCAAGAAGAGAAGAAGGAGAATAAAAAGAAGAAGGATAAGGAGAAGATGAAGAAAATAAAAAAAAATAAGAAAAGAAGAAGAGAAGAAGAAGGAGAAGAAGGGGGAGAGAAGAAGAAGGAGAAGAAGGAGGGCTCCTTCTCCTTCTTATCCTCCTTCTCCTCCTTATCCTTCTTCTATTATTCTTCTCCTCCTCCTTCTTCTTTTTCTCCTTCTCCTTCTCTTCTTCTTCTCATCTTCTTCTTCCTTCTTTTCATTTCTCCTCTTCTCCTCTTCTTGGAGAGAAATAAGATAAGTATGTATTTTTGGAGCTTAATGGTCTAATTATGTCATTCTAGAGGAAAACAAGCTAAGTATATAATATTAATGAGCTAACCAAGGTTTTTATGCCATTTTGAACTTATTATGTCTTTTAGGACGTTAATTAGTCATTTTAATGAGCTAACCAAGCTTATTATGATGTTTTTACCTAACTAAGCTAATTATGTCATTTTGGAGGATAATTAGCTAAGTATGTCTTTGTTAGGGAAAAGAAGCTTAATTCAAGAAGAAAGAGAAGAAGCAAGAAGAGAAGAAGTAGAAGAAAAAGAAGAAGGAGAAGGAGAATAAGGAGGATAAAAAGAAGAAAAGAATAAAAAAGAAGAATAAAAGGAGAAGATAAGAAGAAGGAGAAGAAGGAGGAGAGAAGAAGAAGGAGAAGAAGAAGGAGAAGAAGGAGGGCTCCTTCTCCTTCTTCTCCTTCTTCTCCTCCTTCTCCTCCTTCTCCTTATTCTGTTCTTCTTCTCCTCCTCCTCCTTCTTCTTCTCCTTCTCCTTCTCGTCTTCTTCTCTTCTTCTTCTTCTTCTTCCTTCATTTCATTTCTCCTCTTCTCATCATCTTGGACCTAAATAAGCTAAGTATGTAGTTTTGGAGCTAAATGGGTAATTATGTCATTCTAGAGGAAAACAAGCTAAGTATATAATATTAATGAGTTAACCAAGGTTCTTATGGCATTTTGATCTTATTATGTCTTTTAGGACTTAATTAGTATTTTTAATGAGCTAACTAAGGTTCTTATGGTGTTTTTACCCAACTAAGCTAATTATGTCATTTTGGAGGATAATTAGCTAAGTATGTCTTTGTTGGGGAAAAAAAGCTAAATTGAAGAAGAATGAGAAGAAGCGAGAAGAGAAGAAGGAGAAGAAAAAGAATGAGGATAAGGATAAGGACTAGGAGAATAAGAAAAAAAATAAGAAAAAAATAAGAAGATAAGAAGAAGATAAGAAGAAGGATAAGGAGGAGAGAAGAAGAAGGAGAAGAAGGAGGGCTCCTTCTCCTTCTTATCCTCCTTCTTCTCCTTCTCCTTCTTCTCTTCTTCTCCTCCTCCTCCTCCTTCTTCTTATCCTTCTCCTTCTATTATTCTCCTCATCTTATTCTTATTCTTCCTTCTTTTCATTTCTCCTCTTCTCCTCTTCTTGGAGCTAAATTAGCTAAGTATGTATTTTTGGAATTTAATGGTCTAATTATGTCATTCTAGAGGAAAACAAGCTAAGTATATAATATCAATGAGCTAACCAAGGTTCTTATGGCATTTTGAGCTTATTATGTCTTTTAGGAGCTTAATTAGTCATTTTAATGAGCTAACCAAGGTTCTTATGTTGGTTTTACCTAACTAAGCTAATCATGTCATTTTGGAGGATAGTTAGCTAAGTATGTCTTTGTTGGGGAAAATAAGCTAAACAGAAGAAGAAATAAAGGAAGCAAGAAGAGAAGAATGAGAATAAAAATAAGAAGGATAAGGAGAAGGAGGAGGAGAAGATGAAGAAAATAAAAAAATAAGAAAAGAAGAAGAGAAGAAGAAGGAGAAGAAGGAGGAGAGAAGAAGAAGGAGAAGAAGGAGGGCTCCTTCTCCTTCTTATCCTCCTTCTCCTCCTTATCCTTCTTCTATTATTCTTATCCTCCTCCTTCTTCTTTTTGTCCTTCTCCTTCTCTTATTCTTCTCATCTTCTTCTTCCTTCTTTTCATTTCTCCTCTTCTCCTCTTCTTGGAGAGAAATAAGATAAGTATGTATTTTTGGAGCTTAATGGTATAATTATGTCATTCTAGAGGAAAACAAGCTAAGTATATAATATTAATGAGCTAACCAAGGTTTTTATGCCATTTTGAACTTATTATGTCTTTTAGGACCTTAATTAGTCATTTTAATGAGCTAACCAAGCTTATTATGATGTTTTTACCTAACTAAGGTAATTATGTCATTTTGGAGGATAATTAGCTAAGTATGTCTTTGTTGGGGAAAATAACCTAAATTGAAGACGAAAGAGAAGAAGCAAGAAGAGAAGAAGCAGAAGAAAAAGAATAAGGAGAAGGATAAGGAGGAGGAGAAGAAGAAGAAAAGAAGAAGAAAAATAAGAAGAAAATAATAAGACAAGAAGAAGGAGAGAACCCCCTTTTTCTCCTTCTTCTTCTCCTTCTCCTTCTTCTCTTCTTCTTCTTCTCCTCCTCCTTCTTCTTATTCTCCTTCTCCTTCTCCTTCTTCCTTCCTTTCATTTCTCCTCTTCTCCTCTTCTTGGAGCTAAATTAGCTAAGTATCTATTTTTGGAGCTTAATGGGCTAATTATGTCATTCTAGAGGAAAACAAGCTAAGTATATAATATTAATGAGCTAACCAAGGTTCTTATGCCATTTTGAGCTTCTTATGTCTTTTAGGATCTTAATTTGTTATTTTAATGTGCTAACCAAGGTTCTTATGATGTTTTTACCTAACTAAGCTAATTATGTCATTTTGGAGGATAATTAGCTAAGTATGTTTTTGTTGGGGATAATAAGCTAAATTCAAGAAGAAACAGAAGAAGCAAGAAGAGAAGAAGCAGAAGAAAAAGAAGAAGGAGAAGAAGAAGGTGGAGAAGAAGAAGAAGAAAAGAAGAAGAAGAGAAGAAGAAGAGAAGAAGAAGGAGAAGAAGGAGTAGAGAATAAGAAGGAGAATAAGAAGGAGAAGAAGGAGGGTTCCTTGTCCTTCTTCTCCTTCTTCTCCTCATTCTCCTCCTTCTCCTTCTTCTCTTCTTCTTCTCCTCATCCTCCTCCTTCTTATCCTTCTCCTTCTCTTCTTCTCTTCTTATTCTTATTCTTCCTTCTTTTCATTTCTCCTCTTCTCCTCTTCTTGGAGCTAAATTAGCTAAGTATGTATTTTTGGAGCTAAATGGGCTAATTATGTCTTTAGAGGAACAAAAGCTAAATATATAATATTAATGAGCTAACCAAGGTTCTTTTGGCATTTTGAGCTTATTATGTATTTTAGGAGCTTATTTAGTCATTTTAATGAGCTAACCAAGAGTCTTATGATGTTTTTATCTAACTAAGCTAATTATGTCATTTTGGAGGATAATTAGCTCAGTATGTCTTTGTTTGGGAAAATAAGCTAAATTGAAGAACAAAGAGAAGAAGCAAGAAGAGAAGAAGGAGAAGAAAAATAAGAAGGAGAAGGAGAAGGAGGAGGAGAAGAAGAAGAAAAGAAGAAAAAAACAATAAGAAAATAAGAAGTGAAGAAGAAGGATAAGAAGGAGGAGGGAAGAAAAAGGAGAAGAAGAAGGAGAAGAAGGAGGGCTCCTTCTCCTTCTTCTCCTTCTCCTTCTTCTCTTCTTCTTCTCCTCCTCGTTCTTCTTCTTCTCCTTCTCCTTCTCTTATTATTCTCATCTTCTTATTCTTCTTCCTTCTTTTCATTTCTCCTCTTCTCCTCTTCTTGGAGCTAAATTAGCTAAGTATATAATATTAATGAGCTAACCAAGGTTCTTATGGCATTTTGAGCTTATTATGTGTTTTAGGAGCTTAATTAGTCATTTTAATGAGCTATCCAAGGTTCTTATGATGTTTTTACCTAACTAAGCAAATTATGTAATTTTGGAGGATAATTAGCTAAGTATGTCTTTGTTGGGGAAAATAATCTAAATTCAAGAAGAAAGAGAAGAAGCAAGAAGAGAAGAAGGGGAAGAAAAATAAGAAGGAGAAGGAGAAGGGGGAGGAGAAGAAGAAGAAAATAAGAAAATAAGAAGAGAATAAGAAGAGAATAAGAATGAGAAGAAGGAGGAGATAAGAAGAAGCAGAAGAAGAAGGAGAATAAGGAGGGCTCCTTCTCCTTCTTCTCCTCCTTCTCCTCCTTCTCCTCCTTCTCTTCTTCTTCTCCTCCTCCTTCTTCTTCTTCTCCTTATCCTTCTCTTCTTCTTCTTCCTTCTTTTCATTTCTCCTCTTCTCCTCTTCTTGGAGCTAAATTAGCTACGTATGTATTTTTGGAGATAAATGGGCTAATTATGTCATTCTACAGGAAAACAAGCTAAGTATATAATACTAATGAGCTAACCAAGGTTCTTATGCCATTTTGAGCTTATTATGTCTTTCAGGAGCTTAATTAGTCATTTTAATGATCTAACCAATGTTCTTATGATGTTTTTACCTAACTAAGCAAATTTTGTCATTTTGGAGGAATTAGCTAAGTATGTCTTTGTTGGGGGAAAATAAGCTAAATTCAAGAAGAAAGCGAAGAAGCAAGAAGAGAAGAAGGAGAAGAAAAAGAAGAAGGAGAAGGAGAAGGTGGAGTAGAAGAAGAAGAAGAAGAAAAGTTCACCAGAAGAATAATGATAAAAAGGAGGAGAGAAGAAGAAGGAGAAGAAGGAGGGCTCCTTCACCTTCTTCTCCTCCTTCTCCTCCTTCTCCTTCTTCTCTTCTTCTTCTCCTCCTCCTCCTTCTTCTTCTCCTTCTCCTTCTCTTCTTCTTATCTTCTTCTTCTACTTCTTCCTTCTTTTCATTTCTCCTCTTCTCCTCTTCTTGAAGCTAAATTAGCTAAGTATGTATTTTTGGAGATAAATGGGCTAATTACGTCATTCTTGAGGAAAACAAGCTAAGTATATAATATTAATGAGCTAACAAAGGTTCTTATGCCATTTTGAGCTTATTATGTCTTTTAGGAGCTTAATTAGTCATTTTAATGAGCTAACCAAGGTTCTTATGATGTTTTTACCCAACTAAGCTAATTATGTCATTTTGAAGTAAAATAAGCTAAATTGAATAAGAAAGAGAAGAAGCAAGAAGAGAAGAAGGAGAAGAAAAAGAAGAAGGAGAAGGAGAAGGAGGAGGAGAAGAAGAAGAAAAGAAGAAAAACAAGAAGAGAAGAAGAAGGAGAACAAGGAGCAGAGAAGAAGAAGCATAATATGGAGGGCTCCTTCTCCTTCTTCTCCTCCTTATTTTCCTTCTCCTTCTTCGCTTCTTATTCTCCTCCTTCTTCTTCTTCTTCTCCTTCTCCTTCTCTTCTTCTCTTCTTCTTATTCGTGTTCCTTCTTTTTATTTCTCCTCTTCTCCTCTTCTTGGAGCTAAATGAGCTAAGTATGTATTTTGGAGCTTAATGGGCTAATTATGTCATTCTAGAGGAAAACAAGCTAAGTATATAATATTAATGAGCTAAACAAGGTTCTTATGCCATTTTGAGCTTATTATGTCTTTTAAGATCTTAATTAGTCATTTTAATGAGATAACCAAGGTTATTATGATAGTTTTACCTGACTAAGCTAATTATGTCATTTTGGAGGATAATTAGCTAAGTATGTCTTTGTTGGGGGAAAATAAGCTAAATTGAAAAAGAAAGAGAAGAAGCAAGAAGAGAAGAAGGAGAATAAAAAAAGAAGGACAAGGAGAAGGAGGAGAAGAAGAAGAAGAAAAGAAGAAAAAAAGAAGAAAAGAAGAAGACAAGAAGAAGGAGGGCTCCTTCTCCTTCTTCTCCTTCTGCTTATTCTCTTTTTCTTCTCCTCCTCCTTCTTCTTCTTCTCCTTCTCTTTCTCTTCTTCTTCTCTTCTTATTCTTCTTCTTCTTCTTCTTCTTCTTCCTTCTTTTAATTTCTCCTATTCTCCTCTTCTTGGAGCTAAATTAGCTAAGTATGCATTTTTGGAGCTTAATGGGCTAATTATGTCCTTCTAGACGAAAATAAGCTAATTACAATATTAATGAGCTAACCAAGGTTCTTATGCCATTTTGAGCTTATTATGTCATTTAGGAGCTTAATTAGTCATTTTAATGAGCTAACCAAGGTTCTTACGACGTTTTTACCTAACTAAGCTAATTATGTCATTTTGGAGGATAATTAGCTAAGTATGTGTTTGTTGGGGGAAAATAAGCTAAATTGAAGAAGAAAGAGAAGAAGCAGGAAGAGAAGAAGGAGAAGAAAAAGAAGAAGGAGAAGGAGAAGGAGGATGAGGATAATAAGAAAAGAATAAAAAAAGAAGATATGAAGAAGGAGAAGAAGAAGGATAAGAAGGAGGGGAGAAGAAGAAGGAGAAGAAGGAGGATTCCTTCTCCTTCTTCTCCTCCTTCTCCTTCTTCTCTTCCTCTTCTCTTCTTCTTCTCCTCCTTCTTCTTCTTATTCTCCTTATCCTTCTCTTCTTATTCTCTTATTCTTCTTCTTCCTTCTTTTCATTTCTCCTCTTCTCCTCTTCTTGGAGCTAAATTAGCTACGTATGTATTTTTGGAGCTAAATGAGCTAATTATGTCATTCTAGAGGAAAACAAGCTAAGTATATAATATTAATGAGCTAACCAATGTTCTTATCCCATTTTGGGTTTATTATGTCTTTTGGGAGCTTAATTAGTTATTTTAATGAGCTAACCAAGGTTCTTATGTCATTTTGGAGGATAATTAGTTAAGTATGTCTTTGTTGGGGAAAATAAGCTAAATTGAAGAAGAAAGAGAAGAAGAAAGAAGAGAAGAAGGAGAAGAAAAAGAAGAAGCAGAGAAGAAGAAAAAGAAGAAGATAAGAATAAGAATAAGGAGAAGAAGGAGGAGAGAAGAAGAAGAAGGCGAAGAAGGATGGCTCCTTCTCCTTCGTCTCCTCCTTCTCTTTCTTCTTCTCCTTCTTCTTCTCTTCTTCTTCTCTTCTTCTTCTTATTCCTTTTTTCATTTTGCCTATTTCAATTGAGATTATTATGTCATTTTGGAGCTAAAAATTAGCTAAGTTATGAAACTAGTGGTTTCACTAACCATTTTGGAGCTAAGTTAGCTAACTTATGAAACTAGTGGTTTCACTAACCATTTTTCCTAGTAGAAATCAAATAGGAGCTTATTATGTCATTTTGGAGAAAACTTACCACAATGGTCATCAAGGAGGAGGAACACCACGTTTGCTCGTGTCGGATTCGTTTGGAGACGGTTGCCCTGGAGAAGGGTCGTGCGATGTCGCTCGGGAGTTATTCTGCAGAAAATATATTTTGCAATGTCTCAGTTAGCACGATGACACTCAATTGTTAATACTAGTTTATAATGACCATTGAAATGAAACTCACCGTGCCAATCGTAGAGAAGACGGGCATCGACGGAGGGGCTTGACCGGTCTTCTCGCACATAGACTACACATTCGGTTTTGAAGAGTCAGTCGTATTAGTTAGTAATGAAACAAACATTACACACATGATTTGGCTAATGTAAAAAAGAAACTTACCAAAATAAGCTCGTACATGGCCACGTGAGCCGCCTCATTCCGGGCCCTCTCCTCCTCAATCAACCGAGTTGTGGTCCGGTCCCTCTCCTCAAGAGAACCTAAAGAGCAGCCTGGCTTGCCAATCTCTGTTTCTCAAGAGGAGCCTGGTTTGCCGCTCTCTCTTTCTGAAGAGCAACTAGCAACACCATTCCTTGTTACCACAGTAATGATTGATGGCCACACACACACAATGAAATGGATGAAAGTTTTCTGAGTCCGTACAACTAACCTCGATGGGAAGATCGACTGGCCGTATACGAGGCGTTATCGAAGGACAGGAGCTTGACTGGCGCGCCTTGATCTCTGGGAGAGTGAGTGGACAACGTATTATCCCATATCCAATGGCTATCGAGCAATGGGGCCTCCCGCCACCAGATATCATCACCAGCTTTGGATCCAAAGGTTCCTGGCTTGGGTTAAAGTCCTCCCCTTTCCAAGCCTTCCCCGTGTCCTTGTATTTCATGAGCTTGTGGTGGGATGAGATGTTGGTGAAGTGATTTGGATCATCCAGGCCAGACTCAAAAAATTCCTTCGCCTTCTTGTATGAGGCGGTATGGGCCATGCTATAAAGGTCGTACAACTCTGGCATCTCCGTCTTATTGTGATGCGCCTAAAAGAGAGGAACAAAGTATTAGTAAGGGGCTCAAGCTAGCATGAAGAATGAATTGCATGAATCATGAAGCAAACCACATACCTAGTTTCGTCTGAACATAAGTAAGTTGGCTCTGCGTTGATGGTGTGGCAGACCAACCATTTGTTGGAATTATGCCCTAGAGGCAATAATAAATGTATAGTTATTATTATAATTCCTGTATCAAGATAATAGTTTATTATCCATGCTATAATTGTATTGAATGAAGACTCATTTACATGTGTGGATACATAGACAAAACACCGTCCCTAGCATGCCTCTAGTTGGCTAGCCAGTTGATCAATGATAGTCAGTGTCTTCTGATTATGAACAAGGTGTTGTTGCTTGATAACTGGATCACGTCATTGGGAGAATCACGTGATAGACTAGACCCAAACTAAAAGACGTAGCATGTTGATCGTGTCATTTTGTTGCTACTGTTTTCTGCGTGTCAAGTATTTATTCCTATGACCATGAGATCATATAACTTACTGACACCGGAGGAATGCTTTGTGTGTATCAAATGTTGCAACGTAACTGGGTGACTATAAAGATGCTCTACAGGTATCTCCGAAGGTGTTAGTTGAGTTAGTATGGATCAAGACTGGGATTTGTCACTCCGTGTGACGGAGAGGTATCTCGGGGCCCACTCGGTAATGCAACATCACACACAAGACTTGCAAGCAACGTAACTTAGTGTAAGTTGCGGGATCTTGTATTACGGAACGAGTAAAGAGACTTGCCGGTAAATGAGATTGAAATAGGTATGCGGATACTGACGATCGAATCTCGGGCAAGTAACATACCGAAGGACAAAGGGAATGACATACGGGATTATACGAATCCTTGGCACTGAGGTTCAAACGATAAGATCTTCGTAGAAAATGTAGGATCCAATATGGGCATCCAGGTCCCGCTATTGGATATTGACCGAGGAGTCTCTCGGGTCATGTCTACATAGTTCTCGAACCCGCAGGGTCTGCACACTTAAGGTTCGACGTTGTTTTATGCGTATTTGAGTTATATGGTTGGTTACTGAATGTTCTTCGGAGTCCCGGATGAGATCACGGACATCACGAGAGTTTCCGGAATGGTCCGAAAATGAAGATTGATATATAGGATGACCTCATTTGATTACCGGAAGGTTTTCGGAGTTACCGGGAATGTACCGGGAATGACGAATGGATTCTGGGAGTTCACCGGGGGGGGGGGCAACCCACCCCGGGGAAGCCCATAGGCTTTGGGGAGACACACCAGCCCTTAGTGGGCTGGTGGGACAGCCCCAAAGGGGCCTATGCGCCAAGGATAAGAAATCAATGGAAAAGAAAAAAAAAGAGGGAGGAGGTGGGAAGGGAGGAGGACTCCCTCCCACCAAACCTAGTCCAACTCGGTTTGGGGGGGGGGGAGAGTCCTCCCCCTTGGCTCGGCCGACTCCTTGGGGGTCCTTGGACCCCAAGGCAAGGCCCCCCTCCCTCCTCCTATATATATGGAGCAATTAGGGCTGATTTGAGACGACTTTCTCACGGCTGCCCGACCACATACCTCCACGGTTTTTCCTCTAGATCGCGTTTCTGCGGAGCTCGGGCGGAGCCCTGCTGAGACAAGGTCATCACCAACCTCCAGAGCGCCGTCACGCTGCCGGAGAACTCTTCTACCTCTCCGTCTCTCTTGCTGGATCAAGAAGGCCGAGATCATCGTCGAGCTGTACGTGTGCTGAATGCGGAGGTGCCGTCCGTTCGGTACTAGATCGTGGGACTGATCGCGGGATTGTTCGCGGGGCGGATCGAGGGACGTGAGGACGTTCCACTACATCAACCGCGTTCTCTAACGCTTCTGTTGTACGATCTACAAGGGTATGTAGATCACTCATCCCCTCTCGTAGATGGACATCACCATGATAGGTCTTCGTGCGCGTAGGAAATTTTTTGTTTCCCATGCGACCTTCCCCAACAGTGGCATCATGAGCTAGGTTCATGCGTAGATGTCTTCTCGAGTAGAACACAAAAGTTTTTGTGGGCGGTGATGTGCGTTTTGCTGCCCTCTTTAGTCTTTTCTTGATTCCGCGGTATTGTTGGATTGAAGCGGCTTGGACCGACATTACTCGTACGCTTACGAGAGACTGGTTTCATCGTTACGAGTAACCCCCTTTGCTCAAAGATGACTGGCAAGTGACTGTTTCTCCAACTTTAGTTGAATCGGATTTGACCGAGGAGGTCCTTGGATGAGGTTAAATACCAACTCATAGATCTCCGTTGTGGTGTTTGCGTAAGTAAGATGCGATCCTACTAGATACCCTTGGTCACCACGTAAAACATGCAACAACAAAATTAGAGGACGTCTAACTTGTTTTTGCAGGGTATGATTGTGATGTGATATGGCCAACGATGTGATGTGATATATTGGATGTATGAGATGATCATGTTGTAATAGAAATATCGACTTGCACGTCGATGGTACGGCAACCGGCAGGAGCCATAGGGTTGTCTTTATACTAACGTTTGTCCTTGCAGATGCGTTTACTATTTTGCTAGGATGTAGCTTTAGTAGTAATAGCATAATTAGCACGACAACCCCGATGGCAACACGTTGATGGATGATCATGGTGTGGCGCTGGTGACAAGAAGATCGTGCCGGTGCTTTGGTAATGGAGATCAAGAAGCACGTGATGATGGCCATATCATGTCACTTATGAATTGCATGTGATGTTAATCCTTTTATGCACCTTATTTTGCTTAGAACGACGGTAGCATTATGAGGTGATCTCTCACTAAAATTTCAAGACGAAATTGTGTTCTCCCCGACTGTGCACCGTTGCTACAATTCGTCGTTTCGATACACCACGTGATGATCGGGTGTGATAGACTCAACGTTCACATACAACGGGTGCAAAACAGTTGCGCACGCGGAACACTCGGGTTAAGCTTGACGAGCCTAGCATGTGCAGACATGGCCTCGGAACACATGAGACCGAAAGGTCGATCATGAATCATATAGTTGATATGATTAGCATAGGGATGCTTACCACTGAAACTACTCTCGACTCACGTGATGATCGGACTTGGGATAGTGTAAGTGGATCATGAACCACTCAAATGACTAGAGAGATGTACTTTTTGAGTGGGAGTTTAGCATATAATTTGATTAAGTTGAACTCTAATTATCTTGAACATATTCTAAGTCCACTTTGAATATATTTGTGTTGTAGATCATGGCTCACGCGACAGTCATCCTGAATTTTAATACGTTCCTAGAGAAAGCTAAGTTGAAAGATGATGGAAGCAACTTTGTAGACTGGGCTCGTAATCTTAAGCTAATCTTACAAGCTGGGAAGAAGGATTATGTCCTTAATGCTGCGCTAGGAGATGAACCACCCACTACGGCTGATCAGGATGTTAAGAACGCTTGGTTAGCACGTAAGGAGGACTACTCAATAGTTCAATGTGCAGTCTTGTATGGCTTAGAACCGGGACTTCAACGTCGCTTTGAGCGTCATGGAGCATTTGAGATGTTCCAGGAGTTGGAGTTTATCTTTCAGAAGAACGCCCGGATCGAGAGGTATGAGACCTCCGATAAATTCTATGCTTGCAAGATGGAGGAAAACTCGTCTGTCAGTGAACATGTGCTCAAAATGTCTAGGTACTCAAACCGTCTAGCTGAACTGGGGATTGAACTCCCGCAAGAAGCTATCACTGACAGAATCCTTCAATCACTTCCGCCAAGCTATAAAGGCTTTGTGTTGAACTACAACATGCAAGGGATGAACAAGTCTCCCGGCGAGTTGTTTGCGATGCTGAAAGTCGCAGAGTCTGAACTCCGTAAAGAGCATCAAGTGTTGATGGTGAGCAAGACCACTAGTTTCAAGAGAAACGGCAAAGGCAAGAAGGGCAATTCGAAGAAGAGCGGCAAGCCTGTTGCCAATCCGTCGAAGAAACCCAAGGCTGGACCTAAGCCTGAAACAGAGTGCTTCTATTGCAAGGGTATGAGTCACTGGAAGCGCAATTGCCCCAAGTATCTGGCAGATAAGAAGGCGGGCAAAGAAAAATCAGGTATATTTGATATACATGTTATTGATGTGTACTTAACCGGCTCTCGTAGTAATCCCTGGGTATTTGATACCGGTTCTGTTGCTCATATTTGCAACACGAAGCAGGAACAGCGGAATAGACGAAGGCTGGCGAAAGACGAAGTGACGATGCGCGTAGGAAATGGTTCCAAGGTTGATGCAATCGCCGTCGGCACAGTGTCACTTCAGCTACCATCGGGATTAGTGATGAACTTAAATCATTGTTATTTAGTGCCTGCGTTGAGCATGAACATTATATCTGGATCTTGTTTATTGCGAGACGGTTACTCTTTTAAGTCTGAGAATAATGGTTGTTCTATTTCTATGAGTAACATCTTTTATGGTCATGCACCGAATGTGAGAGGATTGTTCATATTGAATCTTGATAGCGATACACATATACATAACATTGAGACCAAAAGAGTTAGAGTAAACAATGATAGCGCCATATTTTTGTTGCACTGCCGCTTGGGTCATATTGGTGTAAAGCGCATGAAGAAACTCCATGCTGATGGACTTTTGGAGTCACTTGACTTTGATTCACTTGACACGTGCGAACCATGCCTCATGGGCAAGATGACTAAAACTCCGTTCTCCGGAACAATGGAGCGTGCAAGTGACTTGTTGGAAATCATACATACCGATGTGTGTGGTCCAATGAGCGTAGAGGCACGCGCCGGATATCGTTATTTTCTCAGCTTCACTGACGATTTGAGTAGATATGGTTATGTCTACTTGATGAAGCACAAGTCTGAAACATTTGAAAAGTTCAAGCAATTTCAGAGTGAAGTGGAAAATCATCGTAACAAGAAGATCAAGTTCCCGCGGTCTGATCGTGGGGGTGAATATCTGAGTTTCGAGTTTGGTGCTCACTTAAGACAATGTGGAATTGTTTCGCAGTTAACACCGCCTGGAACACCACAGCGTAATGGTGTGTCCGAACGTCGTAATCGTACTTTGTTAGAGATGGTGCGATCTATGATGTCTCTTACTGATTTGCCGTTATCATTTTGGGGTTATGCATTAGAAACAGCTGCATTCACTTTAAATAGGGCACCATCAAAATCCATTGAGACGACACCATACGAACTGTGGCATGGCAAAAGGCCAAAGTTGTCGTTTCTTAAAGTTTGGGGATGTGATGCTTATGTCAAAAAGCTTTAGCCTGAAAAGCTGGAACCCAAAGCGGAAAAATGCGTCTTCATAGGTTACCCAAAAGAGACAGTTGGGTACACCTTCTATCTCAAATCCGAGGGCAAAGTGTTTGTTGCTAAGAACGGAACTTTTCTCGAGAAGGATTTTCTCTCGAGAGAATTGAGTGGGAGGAAGATAGAACTTGACGAGGTTGTCGAACCTCTCATCCCTCTGGATGGTGGCGCAGGGCAAGGGGAAACCTCTGTCATTGCGACGCCGGTTGAGGAGGAAGTTAATGATGATGATCATGAAACTCCATTTCAAGTTTCTGTTGAACCACGCAGGTCGACGAGATCACGCGCTGCTCCAGAGTGGTACGGTAATCCCGTCTTATCAATCATGTTGTTAGACAACAATGAACCTGCAAATTATGAAGAAGCAATGGTGGGCCCAGATTCCAACAAATGGCTAGAAGCCATGAAATCCGAGATAGGATCCATGTATGAGAACAAAGTGTGGACTTTGGAGATACTACCTGAGGGCCGCAAGGCTATTCAGAACAAATGGATCTTTAAGAAGAAGACGGACGCTGACGGTAATGTGACCGTTTATAAAGCTCGACTTGTGGCAAAGGGTTTTTCACAAGTTCCAGGAATTGACTACGATGAGACTTTCTCTCCCGTGGCAATGCTTAAGTCCGTCAGAATCATGTTAGCAATAGCTGCATTTTTCGATTATGAAATCTGGCAGATGGATGTCAAAACGGCGTTCCTTAACGGTTTCCTTAAGGAAGAGTTGTATATGATGCAACCCGAAGGTTTTGTCGATCCTAAAAGTGCTAACAAGGTGTGCAAGCTCCAGCGATCCATTTATGGACTGGTGCAAGCATCTCGGAGTTGGAACAAACGCTTTGATGAGGTGATCAAAGCATTTGGGTTTATACAAGTGGTTGGAGAATCTTGTATTTACAAGAAAGTGAGTGGGAGCTCTGTGGCGTTTCTAATATTATATGTAGATGACATATTACTGATTGGAAACAACGTAGAGCTTTTGGAGAGCATAAAAGGTTACTTGAATAAAAGTTTCTCTATGAAGGACCTAGGAGAAGCTGCTTAC
Source organism: Hordeum vulgare subsp. vulgare (assembly GCF_904849725.1). Classification (NCBI taxonomy): domain Eukaryota; kingdom Viridiplantae; phylum Streptophyta; class Magnoliopsida; order Poales; family Poaceae; genus Hordeum; species Hordeum vulgare. Next base: position 365,791,122 of record NC_058521.1, read on the forward strand.
ATTCTAGGCATTAAGATCTATAGGGATAGATCAAAACGCCTGATAGGACTTTCACAAAGCACATACCTTGATAAAGTTTTGAAGAGGTTCAAAATGGAACAGCCCAAGAAAGGGTTCTTGCCAGTGTTACAAGGTACGAGATTGAGTAAGACTCAGTGCCCAGCAACTGATGAAGATAGAGAGCATATGCGCTCCGTCCCCTATGCTTCAGCCATAGGTTCTATCATGTATGCGATGCTGTGCACTAGACCGGATGTTAGCCTGGCCATAAGTATGGCAGGTAGGTTCCAGAGTAATCCAGGAGTGGATCACTGGACAGCGGTCAAGAATATCCTGAAGTACCTGAAAAGGACTAAGGAGATGTTTCTCGTGTATGGAGGTGACGAAGAGCTCGCCGTAAAAGGTTACGTCGATGCAAGCTTTGACACAGATCCGGATGACTCTAAGTCGCAAACCGGATACGTATTTATTCTTAATGGGGGTGCAGTAAGCTGGTGCAGTTCCAAGCAAAGCGTCGTAGCAGATTCTACATGTGAAGCGGAGTACATGGCTGGCTCGGAGACGGCTAAGGAGGGTGTCTGGATGAAGCAGTTCATGACGGATCTTGGAGTGGTGCCAAGTGCACTGGATCCAATAACCTTGTTCTGTGACAACACTGGTGCCATTTCCTTAGCAAAGGAACCAATGTTTCACAAGAAGACCAGACACATCAAACGACGCTTCAACCTCATCCGCGACTACGTCGAGGAGGAGGACGTAAATATATGCAAAGTGCACACGGATCTGAATGTAGCAGACCCGCTGACTAAACCTCTTCCACGGCCAAAACATGATCGACACCAGAACTGTATGGGTGTTAGATTTATTACAATGTAATTCACATGTTGATGTGAGGGCTAGATTATTGACTCTAGTGCAAGTGGGAGACTGTTGGAATTATGCCCTAGAGGCAATAATAAATGTATAGTTATTATTATAATTCCTGTATCAAGATAATAGTTTATTATCCATGCTATAATTGTATTGAATGAAGACTCATTTACATGTGTGGATACATAGACAAAACACCGTCCCTAGCATGCCTCTAGTTGGCTAGCCAGTTGATCAATGATAGCCAGTGTCTTCTGATTATGAACAAGGTGTTGTTGCTTGATAACTGGATCACGTCATTGGGAGAATCACGTGATGGACTAGACCCAAACTAATAGACGTAGCATGTTGATCGTGTCATTTTGTTGCTACTGTTTTCTGCGTGTCAAGTATTTATTCCTATGACCATGAGATCATATAACTTACTGACACCGGAGGAATGCTTTGTGTGTATCAAACGTCGCAACGTAACTGGGTGACTATAAAGATGCTCTACAGGTATCTCCGAAGGTGTTAGTTGAGTTAGTATGGATCAAGACTGGGATTTGTCACTCCGTGTGACGGAGAGGTATCTCGGGGCCCACTCGGTAATGCAACATCACACACAAGCCTTGCAAGCAATGTAACTTAGTGTAAGTTGCGGGATCTTGTATTACGGAACGAGTAAAGAGACTTGCCGGTAAACGAGATTGAAATAGGTATGCGGATACTGACGATCGAATCTCGGGCAAGTAACATACCGAAGGACAAAGGGAATGACATACGGGATTATACGAATCCTTGGCACTGAGGTTCAAACGATAAGATCTTCGTAGAAAATGTAGGATCCAATATGGGCATCCAGGTCCCGCTATTGGATATTGACCGAGGAGTCTCTCGGGTCATGTCTACATAGTTCTCGAACCCGCAGGGTCTGCACACTTAAGGTTCGACGTTGTTTTATGCGTATTTGAGTTATATGGTTGGTTACCGAAAGTTTTTCGGAGTCCCGGATGAGATCATGGACGTCACGAGGGTTTCCGGAATGGTCCGGAAACGAAGATTGATATATAGGATGACCTCATTTGATTACCGAAAGGTTTTCGGAGTTACCGGGAATGTACCGGGAATGACGAATGGGTTCCGGGAGTTCACCGGGGGGGGGGGGGGGCAACCCACCCCGGGGAAGCCCATAGGCTTTGGGGAGACACACCAGCCCTTAGTGGGCTGGTGGGACAGCCCCAAAGGGGCCTATGCGCCAAGGATAAGAAATCAAAGGAAAAGAAAAAAAAAGAGGGAGGAGGTGGGAAGGGAGGAGGACTCCCTCCCACCAAACCTAGTCCAACTCGGTTTGGGGGGGTAGAGTCCTCCCCCTTGGCTCGGCCGACTCCTTGGGGGTCCTTGGACCCCAAGGCAAGGCCCCCCTCCCTCCTCCTATATATATGGAGCAATTAGGGCTGATTTGAGATGACTTTCTCACGGCTGCCCGACCACATACCTCCACGGTTTTTTCCTCTAGATCGCGTTTCTGCGGAGCTCGGGCGGAGCCCTGCTGAGACAAGGTCATCACCAACCTCCGGAGCGCCGTCACGCTGCCGGAGAACTCTTCTACCTCTCCGTCTCTCTTGCTGGATCAAGAAGGCCGAGATCATCGTCGAGCTGTACGTGTGCTGAATGCGGAGGTGCCGTCCGTTCGGTACTAGATCGTGGGACTGATCGCGGGATTGTTCGCGGGGCGGATCGAGGGACGTGAGGACGTTCCACTACATCAACCGCGTTCTCTAACGCTTCTGCTGTACGATCTACAAGGGTATGTAGATCACTCATCCCCTCTCGTAGATTGACATCACCATGATAGGTCTTCGTGCGTGTAGGAAAATTTTTGTTTCCCATGCGATGTTCCCCAACACCATTTGGCTACGCCGACCCTTCGCATTGTTGTGGACGGCTCGCCAGTTGCGTGTGCGCCACTCATCCACCAACACCTCCCAACAATCCATCTTATCCGCACACCATCTCGGGGGCACCTATAAGTTATTAGTAAGAATTTTGAGCGCTACGCCTATGAAGCAAATCAAGAAAACTACGTACAAGGCCTTAAGAATAGGTAATTGCCTTCATGTACTTCTCCTCCTTCACATACTTTCCGCGACACTCCTTCTTCTGCTTCTTAATATCACGCGTGGCATAGTAGTGTCGAATGGCCTGCGGCCGAGCCTCCTGGCGTAAGTTCTGTAATAGCCGCCTACACTCGGCCTCGATAACCTTGGACGCCTCCTCCTCAGACCTATAGAAGGTCTGCAATCAAACGAGACAACACCGATTACTACAATAATTAGCTATATTGTTAATTTTAGATTGTGTAAAGGGATAATTTACCCAAAAGCTGTTGATCACCATCTCTGCCCTCGTGTGGCACAAGACACCATCTATAATCTCCTCCGGCGGGGCCTGCGTGGCCTGGTAGTGCTCCCAGGTAAATCCTAGTGTAGGAACCTGACCCTCACCAGGCAACGTGACAAACCCCGGGAAATTTGTCTGTCAAGGACGTTGTTCGGCTTGCGGACTCCACCAGGGTGTTTCCATCCCCTACAGGATGATATGGTCAACGCATTAGATAGTTGAAGAAACTTGAAAGTAGAAGCTAAAAAAAGAGAAAATGTACTTACCTATCCCCTTCAGGCTTAATCACCGTCCTCTGCTCGTGGGTAGCCGGCGCGACCGGGAGACCTGTACTACCATGCTTGTACACGGTGGCCCTGTCCACCTCCACTTCGCCCTCACTATCCGTAGACTCATCCCCGCCATCAACAGAACAGCCACCCGGATCCTCTTTCCAATCCGGCACCTCGGTCCGATCCGTCCAGGCACCCCATGCGGACGTCTCCACATCGGGCGAAGCATGTGTGGCATGAGTCTCCTGGGACGTAGCCTCAGGAACCGGAGTCTCGTGGGCCAAAGGCACCTTGACCCGAGGCTGATCCTCGACCGGAGTCTCATGGGCCGAATGCCCGTCCACCCGAGGCTCCTGGACCAGAGTCCCCGTAGCCTCCTCCGCAAACGGGTCCACCATAGTAGTCTTGTGCTCGGGTGAATGAGCTGGTGGTGGTGGCAAAGACGGTGCAACAGTCTGCCTACCTATTCCGCGGCCACCAGCTCTCCCTGTACCCTTCCCTTCTTCCCTACCAGACCTACACCTCTCCTTGTGGGAAATGCCGCCGACGAAGAAGCACCCGCGGGTGGTGTCGTCAGACTGTCTGCCAAGGCTTTACGAAGAGATAGGGGTGGAATGGAAGTACCACCCCTCGTGTGGGCCACTGAAGAAGAACTCGTCGAGCGATCTGGACCCGCGCCCACCATCTTTCAACACGTGCTGACCTTCCATGATAAAGATTTAAAGAAATTAGTACAACATAAAAAAATTGAATAACTGACATGAATAATGATATGTACATATATAATTTAAGTTGGGAATCTTACAAACTAATAATCATCATCAATAAATGCATCATCATCATCACTATCACACATGTCTTCATGAATGATAGTGCTCATCGGGTTCAACAACATGAAGTTGTGGAAGGCCTTTCTGTAATCGATCAAGCATTGACATGTCATCCGCATCAGTAACCTCTTCTAGTTCCAGCTATGCTGGTTCCGGCTCAGGGGTGAAGTCGGATTCATTGTCGCTGTCTACTTCAATGTTCTGGGGTGAAGCACGGCGATTCTTGAAGCGTTTCTTGGAAAGATGTGTTTCTTGGTAGAATTCTCCATCATATGTGTATGGGTTAATGTGAGGTTCATAATCCTGTTCATTTGGGGGAGGTGGTCCAACACGTGGTGGCACTTCATAAACAACATACCAACCTTCCATATTTTTATCAGGATCCAGGAGCTGTCTATGCAAGTCAAAGAAAGAATATTGCCGACCCTCCTGCAACCAATGAAACTGAAGAGCTGCCTTGCATGCGGGGCACGGGAACCTTCCGTGCACACAGCATCCAGAGAATAGCGCATACGCCAGCAAGTCATGCATAGAGTACACGTACCACACATGCATTTTGAAGTTTTCTTTTCTAGCGGCATCGCGTGTCTTGACCCCATTATCCGAAGCTTCTTGCAATTCATCCTTAAGCGGCTGCATGTACACATTCATATTCTTCCCCTACTAATTGGGCCCTGGAATTATCAACGTCAGAAATATGTTCTTTCTTTGCATAATCTGCCCGGGGGGGAGATTGAGTGGAATGACAAATACAGGCCAACTACTATATTGGGTTGCCGTCATGCCCAAGGGATTAAAACCATCCGTGGTGATGCAGACTCGAGGATTCCTTGGATCTGCCGCTTTATCCTCGTGCAATCCATCGAAATGTTTCCACGCTTCCCCATCCGATGTGTGTACCGCCATCTTATTCCCATCCGCATCTAGTTCGGTTCTTTTGCCCATTTTGTGCCATGTCATCTCTCTGGATGTCTCTTCGACCATGAAAAGACCATGAAGCCTTGGTATGATTGGCATATACCGAAGAACACTAACTGCGACTTTGGTCTGCCTCTTCTCACCCATACCGTTGTCTACCACAAGATACCTGCAAGACTCGCAATTGGGACAATAGTCCAAGAGTGCATACTCCTTCCTAAATAAGACACATCCTTTCTCACATGCATCTATCTTCTCACAGGGCATCTTAAGTACACGAAGTATTTTGTCCGACTCGTACAGGTTTGCATGCATGACATGGCCTTTGGGTAGAAAGCATCCAAATAGTGTCATTGTCGCGTTGTAGCATTCTCTTCCCAAGTTGAACTGAACCTTCAGAGCCATTACTTGTGCAATGGCATCCAGCTGACAAAGCTCAGTGTGCTCATGGAGAGGACGTTTTGAAGACTCCAACATTTCATAGAAGGCCTTTGCAAATTCCTCCATCTCATCTTCTGAATCCCGAGCATCATCAAAGTCTTGCACCATGTCTTCATTCCCGATACCATGCTCGTCGGTGCGACGATGAACCACCTCAGCTCGGGTGCGTTGTATAGACTCACCATGAAATTTCCAAACCGTATAATTAGGCTTAAAACCACTCCTTTGCAGGTGTTTAATCATTATAGCATTTGTCCTCTTTTTATAGTTGTCGCATTCAGGACAAGGACACCAGTTTGTTTCCTGGCCATTAACAAATGGGGCTTTCACAAACTCCTTGGTTTTTAGAAACCATTCTTTCCTCATCTCTTTCTGACTAGGGTGACCGGTGTACATCCACGAATGATCACTCATCTTTCCTGGTTACTAAACACAAAAGAAATATATTTATATATAATTCAACATATATATTCATGAGTTAATGAAGTTCGCCAGTTTTATTACGTCTTAATAGGTAAAGATAGGTCCTATTCCCACCCGAGTGTGTGTATATTGGGTTTGTTTTCCCATGCTCTACTCTGGATCCAACGCAAAATTGTGGAAGCACCTCCCCGCTATTCTCCGGATACACGTCTCCGCAATAAACAGAGAAGATGTGTATCCGGAGAACAACAGAGAGGCACTGACGAAATTATGCATCGGATTCGGCACAAAGCATATGGGAAAACGAACCCAACCTACACATACTCGGGATGGCCATGGATAATGTTGGACAATACTAAAGAATCACGTTTATAAATATATGCAAATGCATGCACATTTATAACTGTAACCCTTCCGAACGGGAGACACATACTGGTCATGCATAATGATAAATTAATTTAACTACCTATATCTAGCAAGTTTCATCCGAAGACCGACCCACGTCAAACGAAGGGGCGAGGAGGAGATGCCATTTGTACTCACCCACGAATGCAGGGGCGGAGCTCGTAGAACGGAGGTCTTCGCACAGCAGATCTCACAGTGACGAGCCAACTATCACATGTAAATCCACCCGATCAACACAAAATTTTTGTGTTCATTAATAAAATCAAAAAATATACGACCTAACACAAATATATAACCTATATAGATGTCATCTAGGGTTCCATAAAAAAATATTTCGTGTCAGGGTGTCGTCGAGATGTCGTGTCGGGGCATCGTGTCAGGGTTGCTGGGCATCGTGTCAGGTGTGAGGGGTGTCGCCGAGATGTCGTGTCGTTGCGAAAACTACTCTTGAGAGCTGTTGTGGAATCCTCGATGCTGCAGTGGAATATCACCGATGCCTCAAGGGGGTGGTCGCAACAGTAATGTTTCTACACCGACCTCATGGGGATGGTTGCAGCAACATCGTTGTTGCAGCCCGTGAGCTCTATGGCATCGTAGCCACGACAGGTGCGTGACAAGCTCACCGACGTTTCCTAACGTTGTGGCTAACCTAACAACTAACCTAACTAACCTAATAAACAACCTAATTAACAGTAGGTAATAAACAACTAACCTAACGAACAGTAGGTAATAAACTAACCTAACGCAGAGTAGGTAATAAACAACTAACCTAACTAACCTAATTAACAATAGGTAATACCACTAACAACTAACCTAATTACCACTAACACTAACAACTAACCTAACTAACCTAACTACCAGTAGGTAACCACTAACAACTAAACTAACCTAACTAACAGTATGTAATTAACAACTAGCCTAACTCCTAATTAACAAATTAAACGAAAAAGGAAAAAAATAAGGAGTCACTGGAGGGGGGCGCCCTGGCGATGAGGACGGCGCAGGGAGGACAACCGTATAGGAGCAGGGGGCGCAGGGAGGAGGCGGTGCGCTGGGAGGAAGGGGACGACACGGTGGTGAAGGAGGGGGTCGTGGGGAGGAGGAGGGCGTGGTAGTGGAGGAGAGAGCGATGGTGGCGGAGGGGGTGGTGGTGGAGAAGGGGCGAGCTCCGGCGGCGGTGGTGGAGGAGGAGTTCCTAGGGAGGAGGAGGGGGCTTGGTGGAGGAGGGGGAGCAGGGAGGAGGATGGCACGGTGCTCATGCAGAGAGGAGGAGGGCGCGGCCATGCAGGGAGGAGGAGGGTGTGGCGGCGGTGGTGGTTTTGGGTTTGAAAGAGAGGGGTGAGTGGGGCGCGACGACTGTTAGGGGAGAGAGGCGCGTGGGGGTGGGGGGCGACGGCCGTTAGGGCGCATCCTCTTTGTCGTCTGCCGCCTGATGGAACAGAGGAGAAAAGCAGATGGCAAAGAGAGACCGTTAGGGGGAGAGAGGGGGTGCGGGGTGGGCCACTCGTGCTCTTTGCCGTCGGCCTAAATGCTCTTTGTCATCAGCTGGCGGACGGAAAAGAGCTGGCTGATGGCAAATAGTATCTTTGCCATCAGCCAATTCTTTGTCGTCTGGTTTTTGGTAGCTGATGGCAAAGAGGGTCTTTGCCACCAGCCAGCAAACGGCAAAGAAGCAGCACATGGCAAAATCTCAGATCCGAGTAGTGAGTATTCGATTGTTGTCACTTCCACCATCCATACTTTGCTAGCCTCTTCGGTACCGTGCATTGCCCTTTCTCACATTGAGAGTTGGTGCAAACTTCGCCGACGCATCCAAACCCATGACATGATACGCTTTGTCATACATAAGTCTCATTATATCTTTCCTCAAAACAGCCACCATACCTACCTATTAAGGCATTTCCATAGCCTTTCCGAGATACATTGCCATGCAACATCCACCATCTCATGACTTGATCTTCATTTCATACATGCTTTTGCTTGATAATAGAATAGCATGATAGTTGGGCCTTGCCCAAATTATTGCTACATGACGCGCTAGTATCATTGCATATCCTACTACACTGGCCGAGGCATACATTTGCATGCACCATGATAGTTTTCGCTTGTCTTTATGTTGAGTACTTCTTATAAAGTGTGATGATCTTCTTTTTATTCATGTTAAACATAGAGTGTTGCCCTTAAGTGAGGAAAAGATCCCAAAGAGGACAAACAAAAGAACTCAAAGAGGACAAATGAGAGATAAAAAAGAAAGAGCCAAAGAGAGAAGGGGCAACACTTCTATTCCTTTTGAAAGATCCATACTCGTACTCCATTGCTATAGTTGTACTACATAGAGATTACCATTCATGCATAACTATGTGGGGACCCTTACACTATAGAACTTGGTTTGCATATTCCAATGATGATCCTCCTCAAATGACCTCTAGGTCTTCATGATCAAACAAGTTGGATGCACGCTCACTAGTTCCATTGGAGAGTTTACCTTACATCATATGTGCATCCCTTACATGGCAATCCCTACTCCTCACATCATACATCTCATTTGGATTTCTCTCACCTATGGTTGTCCACATTGATGTGAGCCTTTCACACCTTTTTGTCTTCCTTCCCCATCATTATTCTATTTGCCATCCTCAGTGCCAACATATGTTGTTTATGCTCATCCATTGCATGAGTGCTCAAAGTCAAAAAGGAGAGGATCATTTTGACTTGTGCCTGACTAGTGGTGTGGGGATGAGTCAAAATAAGATTCCGAAGGAGACCAAGTGTGAAATTTTAGTAGATTGAGTTCTCGACTAAAAAATATATTTTATGATCTCAACCCATCTCCCACTTCTTGCACACAAACACCATTTGGAGACATTCGAGTCACGGACAGCGAGAGCCCTTGCACCTCTATGTTCTTACCTTGCTAAACTCAATACTAGATATGGACTATTGCTTGTTATTGTCTTGACTTGAATTGCATATCTCACTTGCTTTACTTTGAAGTTCTTATAAGTGTGTTAGCATGTCACCATAGAAGTTATCGTGTTATCATTTATCTACTCGAGGACGAGCAGAAATTAATCTTGGGGATGTTGTTACGTCCAAAATGTATCTCTAATTTCTGCTTGTTCCATGATCTTTTAGGTGACATTGTTGTATGTTTTGCTACACTTTTATATCATTTTACACATATTTGGCTAACCTACTAACTCAGTGCACCCAGTGCTAGTTCCTGTCAGCTGATATATTTTTTGTAGGGGCTTTTACCCAATTTTCTGACGCCCGAAAAATTCCATGAAAAATATAAAAAAAATCAGCGTAACGAAAGCTTCCACATCATCGAAGATGGGCCAGAGGGGGGCTGGTGCCTCCCACGCGACCTGTGGGCGCGGCCTAGCCCTAGGCGGTGTCAAGAGGCCGCCTGGGTTGGTCCCACCTCCTCCGGTGCCCTCCTTCGGCCGATATATATACCTCCGCGAGAAAACCCTTCCATCACATCCAGAATCACGATGGAGAAATTCGGCACACTGTCGGAGGGATGATTTACCTCAGTGAGCTTCTCCACCGCCATGGACGCTTCCTGGACGTGTCGTGAGTAGTCCTCCTTGGACCATGGGTCCATGACCAGTAGCTATGTGATGTCTTCTCTCCAATCTTGTGCTTTGATGGTTAGTCCTTGTGAGCTGCCCTACATGATGAAGGCATCTATGTAATTCTCTTGCTATTGCTATGCTCGCTTTTTTGGAATCCGATGGATTATGAGATTATGTTCAGATTGTGACGAGTTATATATTTGATTATCCTTTTATATTATGTTCCTTAGTGATTCATGCATGTTCTCCATTGCTGTTTATTGCTTTGGCCGAGTAGTAGATTGTAACTCCAAGAGGGAGCGTTATGCATGATTATGGGTTCATGCCCCTCGATGTCTAGCTTGAGTGACAGAAACATGAGAATAGGGGATGTGTTGTTTCCACCAGGGAGAAAACAACGGTGCTTGTGACTACGGTTGCAAGGATTGTTTACCTTACGCATAGTTCGTTAATGTAGTTGTCCGTTGCTTTGAGTTTACACTTTGGGTAGGGCTCACAACTTAAAACCGGCGAGATGTTCTAGATAGATATCTCAAGGTGGATGATTAGTAAGTAGATGCTGATGAATAAATGGTCTACTTGTCTTGATGTACTGCCCATTACTATTGAACCTCCAACTATCAAGTAGCATAATTAGCATTGCGATGCATTCATAATACTGTCAATTACCCAGCTGTAATTTGTTTAACCAAGCATAGTTGTTTATCATCTTTTGGGAGAGAGACATCACTAGTGAACATCATGTGATTCCGGTCGATATCACCATCATTGTTTACACCTCCATCATTTACCGTTTTCATTTACTTTTGTGTTGCAATCACTATTTCTTTTCCCGCTTGTGTTTTGATCCTTTGCAAACTACAAGGCCGGAGAGATTGACAACCTCTCTGTACTCGTTGGGAGCAAGGTTATTTGTGTGTGTGCAGGTCCACGTCTTCTGCTAGCGCCAGGGTGGAAGACAGCTACTTGTTGATCCTAGGAGTCCTCCTGGTTCGATAAACCTAACAGTCTATGAGTAAGGGAAAATTTGCTGCTGACTACATCTCAACCTTCCACTTGGGGTAACCAACGAGGTGCGAGAAGTATATACATCAGCACGTCATCAACGAGGAAGGGGTAGAGCATCTTCATACCTTGGAAGATCGCTAAGCGGAAGTGTTACTATGAATGCAGTTGATGGAGTCGTACTCGTAGCGATTCAGATCATCGAAAATTCAGATCTAAGCGCCGAACAACGTCGCCTCCATGTTCAACACACGTGCAACCCGGTGACGTCTCCTTCACCTTGATCCAGCAAGGAGAGAGGATAGTTCCATGGAGGGCTCTGACAGCAAGATGGCGTGGTGATGGTGGAACCAGGCAGTTTTCTGGGAGGGCTTGGCCAAGCACCACGGAGGAGGAGGAGAGGGAGAAGTAGGGCTATGCCGAGAGGTGGTGTTTCAGGTGTGTGCAACCATCCCAAACCCTCCACTATATATAGGATGGAGGAGGGTGAGGACCGACCACCCTAGGGTTTCCCCTAGGTGGTGCGGCGGACAAGAGGAGGAGGGGGGCGTCCCAGGGGTGGCTTGCCACCCAAGGCAGCCAGCACGCCCTAGGGTTTGCTACCATAGGCGCCTTGGGACTTGGTGGGTGGTGCACCAGCCCATCTAGGGGATGGTTCCCATCCACTTTTGACCCACGTGGCCTTTTGGGGCTGGTGTCCCCTCCCGGTGGACCCCGGAACCCTTCCGGCGGTACCGGTACAATACCGACGATCCCCGAAACATTTCCGGCAATCAAATGTCCACTTCCTATATATGAGCCCTTACCTCCGGACCATTTCGGAGCTCCTCGTGTCATCCGGGATCTCATCCGGGACTCCGAACAACTTTTGGTAACCACATACTATTCCCATTACAACTCTAGCGTCATCGAACCTTAAGTGTGTAGACCCTACACGTTCGGGAACCATGCAAACATGACCGAGACACCTCTCCGGTCAATAAACAACAGCGGAATCGGGATGTCCATGTTGACTCCCTCATATTCCACGATGATCTCATCGGATGAACCATGATGTCGGGGATTCAATCAATCCCGTATGCAATTCCCTTTGTATACTGATATAACAGTTTCCCGAGATTCGATCGTTCTCGTTACCGACAAGTCTCTTTACTCGTTCCGTAACACATCATCCCGTGGCTAACTCCTTAGTCAAATTAAGCCAATCATATGCAACAATCATGATGCATGAACATGACATGAAATGAAGGGTGATAAGTTTCAATGTGGTTGGTGGAACCTTTGTTTGCATATGGTTTGAAATCCAAATTCAAATATCATTCGAAATGGCATATTCATCTTAATAATTTAATTAATTTGACCTGATGCTGTTTCATAACTTTGTTTTTCATGCATGAAAGTAGCACCATTGTGTTCATTGAATTTTTCTGATCAATCTACATATATTTGTCTGATTTGGAGTTATAATCAAATTTGTATAAATTTCCAAAGTTTTGCAATTATTCTGGAATTATATTAAAACGAGAATTGCACTTATTGCATCAGCATGACATCAGCAGGTCAGTTGGCCGTTGAAAGTCAAACCTGACCAGTGGGACCCACTGGTCAGTGAGTCTGACCAGTTTTAAATTAAGTTTAAACTTAATTAGCCATTTAACAGAGCTGGACCCACATGTCAGTGGCTATTTAACTTTTAATAGAAATTTTATTTTTATTTTAACTAAACCTAATTAGTCTGGGGCTGGCCCCACCTGTCATAGGCCCAGATGGATTGAACCCACCAGCGACGAGGTCGGTCTCGCCGGCGGTGAGCCGCCGACAGCACCAGGGACGGCGGAGAGCGTCGGAAACGCGTCTTCGATGACCAATCAGGCGGCAGAAGGCACAGGGAGAACGACCACTCGATGGCGCGCACGATGGAACAAACCCAGGGGCTGGGGTGTCCGGAATCGATGCGGGCGACGAGCTCGGCGGCTGCCGGAGCTCGGCCATCGTCGAGGTCATTGAAAACGGGGCAAAATGCACGGGGTTGGGCTCCTACAGCAACTACGCGACGAGTTGGAGCTGTTGCAGGCCTTGGATGGACCAACCAGTCACCGTACGGTCACCGGCGACGAGCTACAGCGGCGGTCCTCGTCGGAGCTCACTGCGGTGACGAGGGGATGCTCAGGCTGCTCGGGGAGGCACTAGATCCGGTGAATCGATGGTGGCTTGCCGGCGACCGAAGGTGGAAGAGGACGGTGACGAGGGCGATGCAGGGCTCGGGGGCTCTTCTCCATTGGGAGGGACGACCAGCTCGACGAGGCCGAGCGAACAGCACACTCAGAGGCGAGGGAGGATGGTCGGACCAATGGCTAGCTCGAGCATGCAGCAATGGCTGTCGAGAGAGGGAGAGACGCAGGGGGCGAGTGAGGAGGCGAAGAGGATGGGAACGAGCCTGGGGAGGCTTCTCCTCCCTCTCCAGCTCATACGGGCGAGCGAGGCACGCACATAGGTGCGTGGGCGTGTCGGGAGAAGCGGCGGCCAGCTCCTACTCCGACTGGCGAAGGAGGAAGATGACAGCAGGGGAGGAGCTGGGCCTAGGCCAAGGTGAGCGTTAGGTAAGGTATTTTTTATTTTTTTCATTTCTGTTTCTGTTAAATCCTTTCTGACTTTGTTTTGTTTTATTTTTGGCTCGAAACTATTCCTAAAATAGTTTGAAACATGCTGAAGTGTTATTTGGAATATTTCCAAACATATATAAAAGTTTCAGCATTTTTGGAAACTTTGGAATATTTGAAATCAGTTATATATCTGATTTCAGTAAATTTTAAATTTAAAATAAAATGCCAAAAGCATTTTGAACATATATTTCACCCCTGATATTTTTGTTTTCAACATTTATCATAAATGATGAACTTTTCTAATAGCCATTTTGGATTGTTTAATTTGCCACCAAATTTGAATTGCTTTTGAATATCGACTTGCTAGGGTTTGCTTTTGTTTTCTTTGCTTTGCTTTTGATTTCATTTCATTTACTTGGATGCAATGAAGAAGACATGAGCACAAACTTGCTATATTCTATTAGGGATTCAGTGATGTGACAACTCACCCCCACTCAAAAGAATCTTGTCCCGAGATTTGGAAGTCGTCGGGAATAGCGCGGGATACTCAAGTCGTAGACGATCCTCTCTTTTCCATGTTGCCTCTTTTCAGAATGATTTGACCATTGAACTTTAAGAAACTTGAGGTTTCAACGTCGAGTGGTACGCTCAGCTTGATCAAGAATACGAACAGGGTATTCTCTATATGAAAGGTTATCTTGGAGATCAAGCGTTTCGTGGTCCACTTCGCGGATAGGATCCGAAAAGCAATGCATGAGTTGCGAGACGTGGAATACATCATGAACTTTGGAAAGATGCGCAGGAAGTTCCAATTGGTAGGCAACTTCTCCTCGTTTGGCAAGAATGCGAAAAGGACTGATATAACGAGGAGCCAACTTGCCCTTTATACCGAAACGATGGGTACCCTTCACAGGTGTAACCCGAAGGTAAGCCTTCTCGTCAACTTCAAAGGTCACAGCCTTATGATGACGATCATATTGGCTCTTTTGAAGAGACTGGGCTGTTTTCAACTTTTCACGAATAATGCGAACATGCTCTTCTGCTTCCTGGATCATATCCGGACCAAAGAGTTGCCTCTCTCCTGTTTCAGACCAATTAAGAGGTGTTCGACATCTTTGTCCATAGAGAACTTCAAAAGGAGCTTTGCCCAAGATTGATTGATAACTATTGTTATAAGAAAATTTGGTGAATGGAAGGCACTTCTCCCAATTCATACCGAACAATATAACACAAGCTCGGAGCATATCTTCTAGGATTTGATTCACTCTTTCTAATTGACCGCTTGATTGAGGATGGAAAGCAGTGCTAAAAGATAAGTGAGTCCCCATGGCATTCTGAAAACTCTCCCAGAAGTGAGAAGTAAAAATACTTCCACGGTGTGAGTTAATCTCCAGAGGAACACCATGAAGAGACACTATTCGGGAGATATATGACTCTGCTAGCTCGCTAGCTGTTATACTCTCACCAACTGGAAGAAAATGAGCTACTTTGGAAAGACGGTCAATGACCACAAAGATAGCATTATTTCCTTTCTTGGTCTTGGGAAATCCAGTGATGAAATCCATACTGACTTTATCCCATTTCCATTCAGGAATAGCTAAAGGTTGAAGGGTGCCAGCAGGCCTTCGATCTTCTGCCTTAACTTGACGACAAACGTAGCAGCTAGCAACGAACTCAACAATTTCTCTCTTCATCCTAGTCCACGAAAACCTTTGGCGTAGGTCCTGATACATCTTAGTACTACCAGGATGAATAGTGAGAGGAGAATCATGAGCCTCCTCAAGGATCAACTGCATTAGATGTGAATTCTTAGGAACCACTAAACGATTCTGGAAGAACACAACATCTTGATCATTCATGGAGAATTCCTTAGCGTTTCCGCTAATAATATTCTCCTTGATCCGTGATATACCCTTGTCACGCTTCTGGCCAGCTATGATTTGATCCCTAAGAGTAGGTTTCGCCACGAGGTTAGAAAGGAATACTTGAGGAACAATGTGAAGATTTAACTTCTGAAATTCCTCATAGAGATGTGGTTGACCTCGTTGTAACATCAGATTGTTACAATAAGACTTACGACTTAGTGCATCAGCGATAACATTGGCCTTCCCTGGGGTGTAAGTTATCCCTAAGTCGTAATCTGTGATCAACTCAACCCACCATCTTTGTCTGAGATTCAAATCCGGCTGGGTGAAGATATATTTCAGACTTTGGTGATCAGTGAATATTTCGCAACGATTACCAAGAAGGTAATGTCGCCAGGTTTTAAGTGCATGGACTACAGCTGCAAGCTCAAGATCATGTGTGGGATAATTATCCTCATGTGGACGCAACTGTCGAGATCCGTATGCAATCACATGATGATCCTGCATGAGAATGCAACCTAATCCTTGTCGCGCGGCGTCGCAATAGATAACAAAGTCCTTAGAAAAACCTAGTGGTAACAAAACAGGTGTGGAAGTTAGGTGTCTTTTCAGTTCCTGAAAACTATGCTCACACTGTGGTGTCCACTCGAACTTTTTATCTTTCTTGAGCACTTCAGTTAGAGGCTTTGCAACCTTGGAGAAATTCTCGACAAAGCGGCGACAATAGCTTGCTAGACCAAGAAAACTCCTAACCTGCTTAACCGATTCAGGTTGAGTCCAATCAAGGATGGCTTGAACTCTCTCGGGATTGACAGCAATACCCTTACCAGAGATTACGTGGCCTAGATAGGTCACTTCTGGTAACCAAAGTTCACATTTTGAAAACTTGGCTTGAACTCTCTCGAAGTTTCGTCAATACCAGCCTTAGATGCTCGGCATGTTCTTGTTCGTTCTTCGAGTAGATGAGAATATCATCGACGTATACCACGACGAATTTATCCAAATACTCCATGGAGATTGAATTCATCAAGCGAGAGAAGGTGGTTGGGGCATAGGTTAAACCAAAGGACATGAAGGTGTACTCTTATTGGCCATAACGAGTGACAAAAGCCATTTTTGGAATGTCCCCGTTCTTGTTCTTGATTTGATGGTAACCCAACCTCAAATCCATTTTGGAGAAGACTGAGGATCCAGCGAGCTGATCATACAGATCGTTGATCCTGGGGAGCGGATACTTGTTCTTTATGGTGACCAGGTTAACTGGTCGATAATCTACAACCATCCGATCCGTTCTGTCTTTCTTCTTGACGAAGAAGACGGGACAAGCCCAAGGAGAAGAGCTAGGACAAATGAAACATTTATTCAAGGCCTCATCTAGTTGCTTCTTAAGTTCGGTAGCTCCAGGGGTGCCATTTTATAAGGTCTTCTGGCTATTGGAACAGTTCCCAGAACCAGGTCTATCACAAACTCTACATCCCTGTCAGGTGGAATTCCTGGCAGTTCTTCTGGGAAAACATCGGGAAAGTCACGGACTACTGGAATGTCTTCAAGTTCTGGAAGAGGATTTGCATTGAGGGAATAGAGTTGGCATTTGGCAGCTCGAGTAGAGACATGAGCTATCTCACCCGAGGGATGGGTAAGCTGAACATTTCTAGAATGAGTATCAATCTTGGCATAATGAGCTGACATCCCGTCCATGCCCAAGATGATATAGATATCCGAAGATTTTAGGGCTATCAAAAATGCTAGAAAAACTAGCCTATCTACTAGGATTTCATTGTCATAGGTTATGCTGGAGGTTTGCCACTTACTACCAGGGGTTTGGACAACCAATGGGATTGGCATATCACAAAAGGATATGTTATGCAACTGTGCATAACTTTCTGAAATGAAGGAATGAGATGACCCAGTGTCAAAAAGAACGGACGCTGGGTGATGATTGACAAGGAGGATACCCAATATGACGTCGGGATCCTCTGCAGCTTCTTGTGCTGAAACATAGTTCATGCAGCCACATGTAGGAGTTGGCTTCACATAGTAAGCTTTGCCCGACTTGCCTTGCCCATCGGACTTTCCAGGTTGCTTGGCACCCATATTCTGAGAATACTCTCGTGAGTAGTGCCCTCGTTATCCACACTTGTAACAGATCACCTGATTGGCACGTGGTGTAACATTGCTAGCTGGACCACCATACATTTTTGCTGGAGGGTTGGTCTGATTCGCCTAAGGCACCACATAGGATGGCCACGGGTATATCTCGACGGCACAGAGCTATTTGGAACCCATAGCCTGCATTTTCGGAATGCGGAGCCAGATGAGGAGCCAGAGTCACGGGAGTGCTTCTTCGTGGCTTCATAGTCGCTATGACTAGTCTCGGCACTGATCACCTTGTTGACAAGAGCCTGAAAGCTTGTACATTCGTGGAGGCGCAGGTCACGACGAAGTTGAGGGCTCAGACCCTTGCGGAATCTTGCTTGCCTCTTGGCATCAGCTGATACCTCTTCAGTTGCATAGCGGGCGAGGTTACCGAACTCGCGGCTATAAGCATCCATGGTCAATTTTCCCTGGGTGAAGGCATAGAATTCCTCTCTCTTATGGTCCATCAGACCCTCTGGATATGGTGCAGACAGAAGGCTGCACTAAAGTCCGCCCATGTGGCTGCTGGTCCTGCAGGACGCATAGCTTCAAAGTTCTCCCACCACAGATAGGCGGGTCCTTCGAGAAACTACGCCGCAAAGGTCACCTTGTCGGCCTCAGAAACATTTGTAGAGCAAATCTTGCAAGATATATTGGACAACTAGTCATTAGCGTCGAGGGGATCGACGGAGTGATGGAACTTCGGAGGATTCAGCTTCACGAAGTCATTGAGGGACACTTCATCATTCCTCGGCTGACGAGCCGTATTTTGCTCAATACGCTCTAACAGATGGTTGGTCACTCTTTTGTTTCTTTCCGCCTCAAGCATAACTTCTGCCAGAGAAGGCGGGTGAGGCAATTCCTCCTGTGGTGCTTGACTACCCTCTCCCTGCTCATGGGCAGGGGCACGGTTCAACCTGGTGAACACCATCCTGACAAACAAACTCACAGCTTAGACCAATATCAACATCAATACCAGCTACAGATTAAGAATGCACTGAACCCATGGAATGCAGAAATCAACATCCGAACAACATGGTAACAAGCAACTGCTATATATACACCATGGTTCATACACACCATTACATAGTTAAGTACAACCTTAACCGAAGAGCAAACTACTGAAAAGATGATACTACTCATCATAGGCTTTCCAAGCTTCCTATACATTATTTAGCTATGCCTCCGGAATTCATCTCACGACATAAGCATACTCCACAAGACACACATGACTGTGGAAGTACATCTACTACCATACTACTCTTCCATTCACGGTTCAGGCATCCGCATAAAACATCTCATAAAGGTTGCCTCCATGGCCTGGGAGCTCAACCTGTGGATCAGGAAATACTCGATCGTGAGACCCCTGGGAACCGTAAGGACACGAGTGTGGCTTGGTCCCCTGACTGGTGGTAGTAGAGGTCCCCGAAGAGGGGTGACTCCTCCTATAGCAGGCCAGTAACCATGAGCCGGAAGATGGGTCCTAACAGGGTGCAGCATTTCCATATCTCCATGTCATGTCTCGACTACAGGTGCCAGCTGTGTCAAAGCCGTCCATAGACGGGCACGTGTAGCATAGAGCTCCATACAAAGGGCACGAGCATCCCTGTCTCTATTCTCTAACATCTCAGCGGTGGACTGCAGCAGCAGATCCTCCATAGAGGAATCAAAGTAGACCCCACTGAGGTATCCTTCTTCTCGTGGGTGAGAGGATGGAACATACCAGAACTCTGAATTCTACAGCAGTGCATGTCTGGCTCTCATGATGGTCAACACTGAATAGGCAGCATCTTGTACTGCCATGTCAACAGTAACCCCCAATCCATAAGATCAATGGATCGGCTCCTCGGCTCCAGGATAATCTGGGAATACCCTAACAGTGCATAGATACTGACTTTGACTAAAATCCCGGTACTACTCCTCCACTGTATACTCTGGGTACCAGCGGTAACCGGCTAGTGACATCATCCTGACTAGCATGGCCGTGTGACCCGGCACATCATTGCACCTAGTCACACGGACCACCTGACGAGAAGGCCGGCCAGGCATCTGAAATTAGAGAGCAATGCAAAGGCATTAGAGCTCTGGAGACAAAATTGGGCAGCATAACGGTTGTAGATGCTCAAAAACAATTTCGAGACAACCCACAAAAGACAGGATAGCATAACCACTCAACTATCAAGTTCAATTCCATGGTCATCAAAACTTACTTTCTTTCCCTTGGAATAAAATAAACCCGGAGTAACTCTCGACTCGTTGTCCTATAATCTACTGATCAGTAATACACGATCCTGAGAGAAAGATAAGTAACCTAGTTCTTAATCCCTGCAGAAAATATGAGGATGACCAGAATAGAATAATTTAAGAAAAGAAGCAAGAATCTTACGTTCCCTTCCAAAAAAAATTCCCTTATTTATAACTAAAGCAATTCTAGACTCAACTTCGACCAGTTTGGCTTGCTAATCCTACAGTCAGTCAGGCTCTGATACCAACGCTGTCGGGGCCCCGATCCTAAGCCGTAGGAATCCATCCTGTAACACATCACATCCCTTTTCGGTCTCACGCACGGTAATCCCCATGGATGCAACCTTACCTTAGCCGGGACCGTTTGCGCCTTTTGACTCACTTATGCAATTGTGCTGCTAGCATTCCGATGTCAAAGAACCCGTGTCGACATGTCTAGTCATAAACTCAAGTGGCAGTTCGTTACAGGGACAGGCATACATGACCCAGCAAAGCAGGTATCGGTCATCAGCGAGTGTAGACGAGTCGTAGCAAGCTACAAGGACTCCATTCCACCGCGTGACATTTCCCCAAAGGGACAGACACAACAACTAAGAAGGACATATGCCGGTGAACCAATGTGTCCGAAGCAGTAGCGAACTACCATGGCTCGGTGGAAACACAAAGGGGCATTTCCCCATAAGGAATGCTACTAAGGCATACGACTAGGTGTTTGAACCCCATGCATATCAAGTAGAACACACGTACACATGGCATACCCGATATGCATAGATACATTGATGGCATCACAACATAACCATAAACATACAACTTTATTTAGAAGGCTCGGAAGAGCCTCACACATAATATTACACAGATAGGGGTCTCACGACCCATCATCACAAGTCATTCAAACAAGTCTTACAAGCCAGCGGAAGATTAAAACTGTCTGAGTGCAGACAGATGGAAAGGTAAAAGGCACATGGCCTGACTATCTATAGACCCAACCTAGGGCCAGATTGTAGCTGGGACACCAGCTACTCGTCGTCGTCAACGTCTAGATAGAACCCACCATTAGGGTCATTAACATCCTCTGCAACAATTTATTAAGCAAACGTGAGTACAAAAGTACTCAGCAAGACTTTAGAACAATCTATCTACTCATGCCATGTTTTCATACACAAAGCGAGCTTTGACTCATGTTTAGACAAAACTACATTTTAAAATAGCTTTGACAACTTTGTTTTCTCGCACACGAGTACACTAACTCCACAACAATACACCATCATGGAATTATTCCCGTCTCCCTATAGAAATGCCATCCACGACACTCACACTTATTTTGATAATTTTATGAGTAGCCATTATAGTTGTCTATGAACAACATATGTTTCCAAGTAGTCCATATCCGCGGATGCGGCTATTCGAATAGATCATAACCCTGCAGGGGTGTACTTCTTCACACACGCTCTCGTCACTTATCGCTATGTGCTCGTCATGTACCTCGGCAACCTTCAAGAGGAAGCCCAACGAGGGAGTCGGCCACGACCGTTAACCACGCTAATACCTAGTCTAGGGTTATCGCCTATGTGAGGCTAACCCGCACGGAAGTCCGGCCGAGGTTTCCGCCACGGCCCCAAACGATGTGTGCAGGGTTCCCAAGCCCACCATCCGGGTGCCACTTGGTACACCATGCCACTGCCTACCGCATCATAGCCCACCTCTAAGGTCAGCACTATGCATGGCCTCCAGCATGACTATAAACACCAGAAACTACTTGCAACTCCTGGACCCAGTACTAGGCGATTAATAAGTCGAGAGGGGTCATATTTCAGGGCCTAGCATGTGTTAGTATCTCGTCTTGGAATACATACATGGTACGTAGTTCCTAAGGACGGTTCCAATGAAACAACCCGCCATGTACTCCTACATAGCCTTTCACCGGTACCTTTACCAAATCAGGTTCAACACACAACCCTATTAACAAAACACATTCTCACGATCCTATTCATCACCCAGATGACAGTCCCAGCACAACTCTAAACATAGCATGCATAGCAGGTTAAGACACATCATGGCTCAAGAATCTACTAGGTATGCCAGGTTGCAAGGTTTAGCTAATTATTGTGACAAAGACACGTCATGCAATGTAATGGGTTCAACTAACATGATAAAGGCATTTGAAGCATTTTGACCTAATGCAATATATAAGAGCAGGAGCGAGAACATGAGATTTATCGGGATGATCAAAATTGTTGCTTGCCTTGTTTCTCAGCAGAGGGGTGATATCCGTCAGTCGGATAATCAGTCATATCCGGAGGGGCGGGGCCTACCGAATAACAACATACAATTAATAACAATCATATGCAACAATCATGATGCATGAACATGACATGACATGAAGGGTGATAAGTTTCAATGTGGTTGGTGGAACCTTAGTTTGCATCTGGTTTGAAATCCAAATTCAAATATCATTTGAAATGGCATATTCATCTTAATCATTTAATTGATTTGACCTGATGCTGTTTCATAACTTTGTTTTTCATGCATGAATGTAGCACCATTGTGTTCATTGAATTTTTCTGATCAATTTGCATATATTATTTGTCTAATTTGGAGTTATAATCAAATTTCTATGAATTTCCAAAGTTTTGCAATTATTCTGGAATTATATTAAAAACTGAATTGGACTTATTACATCAGCATGACATCAAGAGGTGAGCTAGTCGTTGAAAGTCAAACCTGACCAGTGGGACTCACTGGTCACTGACTCTGGCCAGTTTTAAATTAAGTTCAAACTTAATTAGCTATTTAACAGAGCTGGACCCACATGTCGGTGGCTATTTAACTTCTAATAAAACTTTTATTTTTATTTCAACTAAACCTAATTAGTCTGGGGCTGGCCCCACATGTCATAGGCCCAGGGGGGTTGAAGCCACCGGTGATGAGGTCGATCTCGACGGCGGTGAGCCTCCGGCAGCACCAGGGACGGCGGAGGGCGTTGGAAACGCGTCTCCGATGACCAATCGAGCGGCAGAAGACACATGGACAACGGCCAATCGATGGCGCGCAGGATGGAGCAAACCCGAGGTGCTGGGGTGGCCGGAATTGACGTCGGCGACGAGCTCGGCGGCTGTCGGAGCTCGGCCATCATCTAGGTCATCAAAAACGGGGGCAAAACGCACAGGGTTTGGCTCCTAGAGCACCTACGCGACGAGCTCGAGCTGTTGCAGGCCTTGGATGGACCAACCGATCACCGTAGGGTCACCCGCGACGATCTACAGCGGCGGTCCTCGTCGGGCTGCGTTGAAACTAGGCCTAGAGCTTGGGAAAGAGAGGGGAAGATGGGGGGAAACACTCCGAAGCTCACTGCGGTGACGAGGGGATGCTCAGGCTGCTCGGAGAGGCACTGGATGCGGCGAATCGACGGTGGCTTGCCGGTGGCCGAAGGTGGAAGACGACGGTGATGAGGGTGATGCAGGGCTCGGGGGCTCTTCTCCTTTGGCAGGGACGACCAACTCGAGGAGGTGGAGCGAACGGCGCACTCAGAGGCGAGGGAGGACGGCCGGAGCGATGGCTAGCTCGAGCTCAAGCTCGCAGCAATGGCGACCGAGAGAGTGAGAGATGCAGGGGGCGAGTGAGGAGGGGAAGAGGACGGGAACGAGCCCGGGGGGGCTTATCCTCCCTCTCCAGCTCATCCGGGCGATCCAGGCACGCAGATAGGTGCGTGGGCGCGCCGGGAGAAGCGGCGGCTAGCTCCTGCTCCAACTGGCGAAGGAGGAAGATGACAGAAGGGGAGGAGCTGGGCCTGGGATTGGGTGAGCGTCACGTAAGGTGTTTTCTATTTTTTCATTTCTTTTTCTGTTAAATCCTCTGTGACTTTGTTTTGTTTTATTTTTGGCTCCAAACTATTCCTAAAATAGTTTGAAACATGCTAAAGTATTATTTGGAATATTTCCAAACATATATAAAAGTTTCAGCATTTTTGGAAACTTTGGAATATTTGAAATCAATTATATATCTGATTTCAGTAACTTTTAAATTTAAAATAAAATGCCAAAAGCATTTTGAAAATATATTTCACCCCTGATATTTTGTTTTCAACATTTATTAGAAATGATGAACTTTTCTAATAGCCATTTTGGATTCTTTAATTTGCCACCAAATTTGAATTGCTTTTGAATATAGAGTTGCTAGGGTTTGCTTTTGTTTTCTTTGCTTTGATTTTGATTTCATTTCATTTACTTGGATGCAATGAAGAAGACATGAGCATAAACTTGCTATATTCCATTAGGGATTCAGGGATGTGATAACTAGTTCGGCGAAGAGATGGTGATACAAGTGTAATATGGATGGTAGATATAGGTTTTTGTAATCTGAAAATATAAAAACAGCAAGGTAACTAATGATAAAAGTGAGCACAAACCTTATTGCAATGAATATAAACAAGGCCTAGGGTTCATACTTTCATTAGTGCAAGTTCTCTCAACAATACTAACATAGTTGAATCATATGTAAATACCTCTCGTGCCACAAATTCACTCCAAAATCACAAATAACGGAGAACTATTGAAGAAATTATTGTAGGGTACGAGACCACCAAAAAGTTATCTTTTCCGATCGATCTTATGAGCTATCCCTATAAGTGTCACGAACAGCCCTAGAGTTCGTACTAAAATAACAACTTAAGATACACATCAACCAAAACCCTAATGTCACCTAGATACTCCAATCTCACCACAAGTACCCATGGTCTTGATTATACGATATGCATCACACAATTTTAGATTCATCATGTTCAATCCAACACAAAGAACTTCAAAGGGTGCCCCAAACTTTCTACCGGAGAGTCAAGACGAAAACATGTGCCAATCCTTATGCATAGATTCCCAAGGTCACGGGACCCGCAAGTTGATCACCAAAACATACATCAAGTGGATCAATAGAACATCTCATTGTCACCACGGATATCCCATCGCAAGACATACATCAAGTGCTCTTAAATCCTTAAAGACTCAATCCGACAAGAAAACTTCAAAGGGAAAACTCAATTCATCACAAGAACATAGAGAGGGGAAAACTCCATATGATTCATCTATATTAATAAAGCATATGATACATCAAGATCGTGCCATCAGAAGAACACGAGAGAGAGAGAGATCAAACACATTGCTACTCGTACATACCCTCAGCCCCGAGGGTGAACTACTACCTCCTCGTCATGAAGACCGTCGGGATGATGAAGATGGCCTTCGGTGATGGTTTCCCCCTCTGGCAGGGTGCGGGAATGGGCTCCCAATTTTCGTGGCTCTAGAGGCTTACGGTGGCGGAACTCCCGATCTAGGTTACTTTGTGGGAGGGTTTTGGGATTTAGAGCAATTTTTGGCATCGGTCTCATGTCAAGGGGACTCCCGAGGGACCCACAAGCTAGGGGCCTTGGCTTGTGACTTCCTCGGGACTCCTCTCCGGTGTATTTTTGCTCCAGTATTTTTAATATTTTCCAAAAATATTCTTCGTAAATTTTCTGCCCATTCTGAGAACTTTTATTTTTTGCACAATAACAACACCATAGTAGTTGTGTTGAAAAGGGCGTCATTCTGGGTTACTTCTAATAAAATCATACACAGTTGTTGTAAACATGACATGAATACTTCACAAATTATAGATACGTTGGAGACGTATCAGACCCCACCCGTTAGGACACAAAGGGAAATATGAGGCAAAACTTAGCAGCACCCAGGCTCGAACACATGACATTTAGCGCCAGCTTTGACACACTAGCCATAATACAATGTATCACTTGTTGTACAAATGTTATTTCTATCCTTAATGACGTAGGGACAAGTCATTAAAAGTCTCACAAGGCTTAAATGGCCTAAATGGCCAGCAGTCACCGCGGGCCATTCTCACTTGATATTTTTTTTATAGCATGTAAGAAATGCAAATAAAATAACTTATTTAATATATTTTTTTGTAATTATAATAAAATTATTTCAGATAATTTTCATGTAGTTCTTAAAATTGTTATTGTTTAACATAATGTTCATCTAATTCTAAAAATATTATTACTTAAAATAATTTCCATGTAATTCGAAAGATGTTCTTATTTAAAAGATTGTCAATTTTATCCTACTAAATATGAAAGTATTATTTCATAATATTTATATAGTTAAAATAATATTTATGAATTGGAATATATTTTTTAAGATTATTAAAATACATGCATTGTTAACGTATTCAGAAAAATATTATTGTATTTCTAGGCTGTATTCATGCATTCATATCAATTCTCATGTTTTCACTTTACGAAAAATATTATTACT
Source organism: Hordeum vulgare subsp. vulgare (assembly GCF_904849725.1). NCBI lineage: Eukaryota > Viridiplantae > Streptophyta > Magnoliopsida > Poales > Poaceae > Hordeum > Hordeum vulgare. The sequence continues at coordinate 365,817,402 of NC_058521.1, forward strand.
TAATATATTGTTCATATAATTCTAAACTATGTTTAAGAACTATTTAGAAAAGTAATTATAGAACTTAAAAAGTAAATATGAATTGTAATCATATTTATGATTTTAAAACACTTTCATGGTATAAATAGGCCACGGTCACCGCATCCCATTTGCGCCCCATATGGGTCATTAGGTTTCGTTTTGGTACAAGTATGGGTCACTACGTGTAGCTATCCCTACAAAACTTGGCATGGTGGGTAGCATCTTCGACTTGTTAGGACAAGTTCGCGTGTTCAAACCTGTGTCATTTTCATATATGTTTCCTCTTTATATTGTTTCCTGGTAGGCAGGCCTCACTAGTTTTCTCAAGGAAAACAATCATTCTTCTCTTTTGCGAAAAAAATCTAGGGTGTTTTTCGCAAAAACCCAGTTCACACACCCATCCCTGCCTTTTCGGTCATTGACAATGGGCCCTACGCTACGTTGGTGTGCCTTTTCAACATGCTGAGTGCATACAAACATGATTAGCACCATAGTTGCACGCCTACGCCAAGTTCTGTCACAAGTTCGATGTAAGCCACAAGTTTTAGCACCAAACTAACTTTTCTTGTCAAGTTCAAACACATGTGGTGTAATTAACCGAATTAGAGGTGTCAAGACTTTACTATGATTTCAAACATGTGATTTCAGTTATTTTAGTTTAGTAGGTGACAAAGGCATAGGTGAATTCAAAACCACATTATACAATGAATTAGCATGCAAAATTGGACATAACATGTCCTCATGGATAATCAATTGTACTTGATCCAAATCAGATTTAGTCACCGAGTCACATGATTCTTTCTCACCAATGATTAGTTCAATGGGTGCACTCAAAATTTTTGGTATGTCAGTTGTTTGATCACATTACACATTCTTAACAGCAGCACAATTATCTAAAATAGAAGTTGTGCTCAAATCAATAGGTAACTCAGCACATGATGTATTCAAGTGAATTAGGCATTCATCATTGTCATGTGAAATTATGTCATCAATACCTTTAGTGTTACCTTGTCGCAATGAATCTGATGATGTAAGTACGGACAATGGTCTGTACCATGGACTTGAAATGATGTCGCGCTCACAATCTGAGGTGTGCTTGCTCTAGCAGGTGAATCGATGGAGGATACAACCGATGGTGGTGATCATGCACTGGATTAGTAGTTATCATAGCCTCCTGTTAAACCCTGTGTTTTGCCACTGCTGACTAAGTCAACATAGCAAAAAAAAAATAGGACCAATTACTAATTTGGTGTGTGCTTGTGATGCTTGACTTGATTGGGATTGCTTGCTTGTTAGATTGTGTTTTAAAACAACAAGCTTCCTCCTACTATCTAGACTCATCTTCTTGATCCAAATCCTTGCCCAGTGACCATGTCATGTGTATAGTACCAAACATTATTTTTGTAAGATACTATTTTGACCAAATTTTTTTATTTAATTTAAGCTTTCAAAAACCCCTCGGTTGGGTTTTGTACTACAAGTCCTCAAATTCGGTAAGATGTTTTGCCGCAAGTATTTTATTTAAATCCTATTAATAAAATGACTTCACAAAACCACAAAATTATTATTTGAAAAGTTATTTACCTATTTTATTTAAATACCTTCTTCTAAGACCAGAAATGGTCTTTTGGGAAGAACAAATTATTTTCTTTCTTTCAAAATATATGAAAAAAATTAGGGAAACTCACTCGACATATATTTTCCATATATAAGAGTTTCAACACATGGACATGTTCAAAATATTGGACAAAATTCCTCCAAACCTTTTCGACCTATTTCAAGCTTTTGAAATATTTCCATAGGAAATATTATCAATACATTCGGGGAAAATTCTATCAAGTCAGACATGCTATATTTGGTGATCTTGCCAAGTTTCATCTCAATCCAAGTTGATTTGATTCACCAAAATATTCCAAAACCCTATCTCTCTAGAACCAAATTTGAGCAACTCTACATTGCCAACTTTCTCCTTTTGTGCTCAAATTTTGTGGACATGTTTCAATACCCTAATAATGCATCCACACCAAGTGGTGCATCAAGGAGAACATATCCACTTTTCTAAAGACCATCAAAACCACTTCTGTTGCTTTCATGAATTGGCAGTATTTGCATTGTCAAGTTTCTCCAATTGATACCAAATTTTTGGGCTTTCTCTAATCCTAAAATAATTCCACAACACCAAGTGGTGCATTAGTATAATTAAATTGGATGAATTTATCTAAACGAAACCACTTCTGCCCATTACTTGGGTTTATCAAGTTTACATTGTCAACTTTCACCATATAATCTCAAAATTAGTGATCAGGGCTAAATGGTCTTACCATTTACCCATGGTAAGTCTCAGGGCCATTAGATACCCCTAGATGACTCTGGATAACATCAAACATATTCACCCATGAACTAGAGCACAAGAAAAGTTGTCCCTAAGATATTCTCCTTGCTCCATGTAGGATAGAAAGTATGTCTAGAGGGGGGTGATTAGACTACTTGACAAGATAATTTTTTTTCCTATTCCCAATATTAATTGAGGGGCAGTTTTGGCAGTTATAGCAAGTCAACTACACCCTACACATGCAATTGTAAGAGTGTAGCAGCCAAATGTAAAACATGCAAGTGTAAAGTAAATGAGCAAGGTAGGGAGATGAAACGCATGAGGTTGACATGGCGATTTTTGGCATGGTTCTGATAGGTGCCGAAATCGTACGTCCATGTTAGTGGAGACTTCAACCCACGGAGGGTAACGACTGCAAGAGTCCATGAAGGGCTCCACCCACAAAGGGTCCACGAAGAAGCGGCCTTGTCTATTCCACCGCGGCTTCCGCCCACGAAGGACTAGCCTCACTCAACGTAGATATTCACGAAGTAGGCGGTCTCCTTGCCCTTACAAACATGTTGGTTCAACTTCACAACATCAAGTAGGAGGCTCCAAGCGACACCTAACCAATCTAGAAGGCACCATCCTCAAAAGGTAATTGATGTGGCAGATCAATGAACTCCTTGCTTTTGTTCTTCTAGAGATAGTCTTCTCAACACAAAATCACTCTCTCACATAATAGGCATGGGTACGAGAGATTGATTTGGTGGAAAGCAGTTTGGGGAGGCTAGCGATCAAGTTTCAAATGATTGGATTGGAATATATTGGTCTCAACACATGATTAGGTGGTTCTCTCTTAGAAAAATGGATCTGGAAATGAAGTGTGTGTTCTGAGTGATTCTCCCATAAATGAGAGCTGGATGAAGGGGTAGATATGGGAAGCACACAAAGTCTAACCGTTACACCTAAAGTGGCAAACTCAGTAACACCAAAGTCATAAACTCTATGGTACCGACTCGCACAAAAGGCAACAACTTTTGAATCTCGGTGGGACCAAAATACACAACTCCGTGGCAACGAAAATGTGGCTAACGGTCATATGACACAAGTCGGTGACACCAATACACAAACTCAAAAATTCCGATTTTTTGTACTGAGGCAACAGAAAGTTGGTCACCCTGAACTCGGTAGCACCAATATGGTTTCGGCTGCACCGATTTGGTGGGAATGGTTACGGTTCTGTTTGAGGTCAAACTCGGTGGAGCTGAAATAGGAAAGTTGGATGCACCGAATTTTAGTATGTGGAATTGGACAGAATGATTATGTGGGAAAAATGACAGAGTATCTTGGTGGCCAACTTTGAGCACTTGAGCAACCAGTTCATTTTAATACCTCACCCCCTTTTAATAGTATTGGCTTTCCTATGGACTCAAAAGCGATTTCTCACAAATATAAAATGAAGAGTCTTCTAGCTTGAAGCTTGAGCCAATCTTATTCCTATCTTGCATAAAGGGGCATCTCCACATAAGCCTTTAGCCAAAGCATCTTTTGAAATTTTCTAAAATATACTTGGAAAAGCATATTAGTCCAATGATGCATATGTTGTGATTAATTATTAAAACCACCCTAAGGAGTAACTAAGCTTTCAATCTCCCCCTTTTTCGTAATTGATGACAACATATAGAGAAAAGCTTCAACGAAAGATATAATGAATGATTAGTATCGATGCTTTGAGAAGTATGTGAAAAGCAAGACCTCCCCCTAAATTTGTGCATTATTTAAAATTTGCATTTGAATGCTAATGCACAATCGATTAGGACCATGGGTTACTCTTCCATGTCACATACATCTTGGTAGTGCGCATACAAGATAAGAATGAATAGTAATGCACATGACACCAACAAGATAAGTGAATGTACATCACATAGATAGTTAAAAGTATAATAACATAGTATCAACCAGGAAAAGTGTATGATCAAACACACATAACTGGATAAAGTCATCCAAAAGACCAATGTTTTTTAAAACAAAATGAGAGCAAATAAAGTCAAAAACTATTCTCTCTCTCTCTCGAATTCCTATGATCTATACATTTCTCCCCCTTTAGCAACAAGTTACCAAAAATTTCAAAAATTATAGAGCTACTGATTTTTCTGGGCAGCTGATGATGGAGTCGACAAAAGAGCATCGACGAAGGCATCTATTGAGTGTCCTGGAGCTGGAGGAGTGGATACCTGAGGTGCTTGAGTTGGAGCTGGTGCTAGAGCTGAAGATGCAGATGCTTGAGCTGATAATGTTTGTCTTGTCTGTGGAGCAGGTACAGTAACTAATCTAGGCTTGGTGTTGAACTGAGTGGTAGTGACTGGCGGTGACTCTTCATCATCGTCATCATCGTCATCATCATATGAGTGTGGAATCTCCACTGTGTCAACGTCATGTTGAAGCTGTTTGAATGTGGTGGTCATCTCCATTACCTTCACATCCATGTCATGAAACTTTGTTTCCATGACTCTCTCATGGGTTTTCTGATTTTGTAGCATCTCCGAAATGTTCTTCTCCATAACTTGGATGGAGCTAACTAGAAATGTCATTTGCCCAGCTTGAGTTCTGAGTTGTGGAACTGGTGGTGGCTCATTTCTAGCAGCCTCACCTTCTACTATCTCTACCGCCATTCTAGGTGCACCTGAACTGGGATCATTGTGATCCATCACCACTACATTGTCTTCAAATTTTGGATGAAGGGGTAGATGGGGACGATCAAGGAGATATGCATGCTTTCCTAGCTTGGCATTGATAATCTTTTGAATGTACGGGGCATATCCACAAGATATTTTCTGATCAATAGCGGTCCTCCGGATAGTCTCTACTATCAAGTCCATCACTCTTAATCTAGTGTTAGAGTCCAAATGATGCACTGAATTCATAGAGTGTCCTTGAATCATCCTTTCATCACCTGATTTAGGCATCAAGGTGTGTCTCAAAATGGTGTTAGTTGTGGGTATCCCTGCTTGCAAGAAGTATACTGAGCCCATCTTGTGACTTGCCAAATACTTGTGAAGAATTGGATTGTACATGTTGGCCATGTAGTTGTGGCTCATCTTTGCTTCAGAATAGTCATCAACATCACTCTCTTTCTACTTAGGGGCACCAATGATACTGGCCCACTCATCAATCGTTGACTCATACTTGTGACCATCTGTCATCTAGACAATAGAACCATCTCCATAGAAGTGAACAGTTGAGTAAAATTGCATGATCAGTTCATCATTCCATGGGGTCATCTCTTTTCCAACAAAATCTTCACTGTCCACACACTTGAAATTTTCTTGCACATGGGGAAATAATTTTTCATTTGCTTTGATGTAAGCAAAGTCAACATATCTCATGGCACTTACAGCTGTAATTTGGTCATACAAGACAGTCTCATAAAAGTCTTGTTCTTCCTTGGTGTGAAACCTTGGATCAACAACAGTTCTTCTCCATATGGCATATGGATCTACAACGCTCCATTTCCTCAAACCTGCGTCATTCCACTTCTTCATATCTTCAGCTACTGGGTGAGAAGTATTGTGCACTGGAAGATTTGGTCGGAGCTTTCTCAGAATTGGTGCATTCTCATCTTCTTCCTCTACTGCAAAGGCACTGGAAGCAGGGCTTTTCTTCTTGGAAGCTTCAGGAATATCCTTTCTAGTCTTCCTATGAGCTACAGCCTTTTGAGCCTTGGAAGGACGCTTAGGAGAAGATTTCTTGGGCATGGCATCATCCATGAGCTTCTTCTTCTTAGGAGGAGCTGGGATCTCATCTTCTCCAGCAACATCTTCTCGATTCTCATACATAGAAGTAGGTATTCCTACAACAAGAACTATCCTCTTCCTGGCTCTCTTCACACTAGCCTTCTTAGCAGGTTTATCAGCGGAGAGTGTCATGCTCTACCTTGCAGACTCAGGAGCTCTAAGATCTGCAGGTCTTGCATACTCTTTCCTGACAGTCTTCTTACGAGCCTTTGGAGGAGCTGAAGTTTCCTCTGGCACAAAATCTGAGTCCTCTTCATCTTAGTTCAGCTTCTTCCTCTGCCTGGTAGCTGTCTTAGGCAAGCCATGTGAGCTGTAATGTCCAAGGTCACACTCAGTCTTCTCAGAACTTGTGCATGAGTCCATCTCAACACTGTTTTTCTGAAATTATTCAGGCTATCCTCAGATACAGACATCTTGGCAAACAAGCAACAACTCAGTAGTAAACCATCAAACAACAATCCTGTGAAATAGACATAGAGGAGCAGAAGGGTTGAGCATCACAAAACAGAGCAGGGTTTTTCAAAATTTGAATTCAAAAACTTAGGGTATGATCATCTGCAGGATCTAAATCTGTAGCACGTGGTTGGTAATTTCAGAGTCACCGAGAAAGTCTACTCAGATAACAAAAACTTGGCAGTCTGTTTCGGTGTCACCAAAAAGAACTACTCGGTCTTACCGAGTTGCTTCTCACGAACCCTAAAAGTGAAATCGATGGAACCGATTCTACCAACTCGGTCTAACCGAGTTGCATGCTGTGGCAGATCAGATCCAAAATCTCAATGTTCTCTATGCTATGAGATACTCTGGTGGAAGGAAGGGTTTGCACATGCTGGATTGTAGAGAAAACTTCCTAATGCGCATGAGTTGGATTAAGGGATCACAGAAGGAGATCAAAACTGTACCCTAGCTTGGTGGCGGTCCATCTACAACAGCGACGGTGGCGAAGATTCCGTCGACGACGGCGATTCCCAACAGCGGAGGCACTGAGGGAGACAAAGGCGACGACCAAGGGTCCTTTGGGGCAGCTTAGGGTTTGAAGCGAAAGGTTTTTGAGCAATTGATTTTAAAGACCCGTCCACTAGAATATACACCCCCTCGCTGTCGGTGTCACCGAGGTTACAAAATCGGTGTCACCGAGTTCCTCTACTGTCAGCTGACAGGGAAACTCAGTGTAATCGAGTTGTTGATTTTGGTGGTACCGAGATTGAAAAACTAGATAAACTTTGGAAATTCAGTGGAACAGAGTTTATGAAGTTGGTTTCACCGAGATTCACAAAGAGGTTTTGGAAGGCAGCCTTTAGCGATACAGAACTCTGAGTGCTCCTTCACACAAAGGGATCGGCAAGTGCTTGATCAAGTTTTCTGATGAAGCATGAATAGAACTTGAGATGAGATAGCATATATAGCTAGAGGAGGGTCCGAGACATTCTTGTTCATCCAACTGGCAAAAGATAAATCAAGAGCCAAATGACAACAATTAGATGTCCTCGTTTGAGCAAAACAATGTAGACCAACATGCTCACACAATAAGATGATAGATAAAATATGGTGAAGATGCACAAACATCCTAGGATCTATCAAGCACTTGGGCGATGACAAAGTCATCTGTATATGAGTATATTGACTTAGGAGCCTTGTAATAATACTTGATCATAGGTCATACTCATTGTTAAGCAAAAGTGGGGATACCACTTTTACATAAGCGTCAATGTGTTCATATCCTTAGGAGATGCGTATACTCAAGATTGAGAGTTAAGCTCCCCCTTGATATGACATCCCCCCTAAGAGGGATAAACTATCTGTTAGTTTTGTCGTAGAAGACTTCAAGTAGGCGAAGTAGTGCTGGATGCTCAATGTTGATGAAGACCATCTTGAGTTGGGAGCAATCCTTGTTGTTTCTTATTCTTCTCACCTACATGGGTTAGTCACAAAGAAAAAGGAACATTTGCAATAATATCTATGGACATGGAGTGAAACAAACATGGGATGATGTCCAAAGATGCATTAATTACCTTGTTCCTTGCTTACATTTGAGGGAACATGTGATTCCTTGAGCTAATGCATATGATTGAGGTTGATTGCATATAGTTCTTGCCAAAATGAATAAGAGTGAATTTTATTGGCGGAGTCACCCCTCAAGAACTTTCTAGTTCTTCCTCTTGGGGATCCACATCAACTTCATGGGAGTCCTTGGAGTTGTGGTAGCACTAGATGAGGTAGTGCTCGTAGTGTCCTTGGGAATCCACTTGACCTTGACTTGGGATTCTTCTTCATATACGTCAATGTCATCTTGAAGCTTTCCCTTGCCCTTGTGGTCTGGGGGTAGAAGGCCATCTTTTAAGCTTGTTCCTTTGGGAGGAGTAGGATCATACTTCTGCTCTTGAGAAAAAAACTTGGGAATGGGATATGGTACTTCTTCCCAATCATCTCTGTTGACATTGAAGTAGCCAACACCTTGTTTCTTCCGATGTCCTCCTTGCTTGTGCACAACTTCCTCAAATTGCTTACTTCTGGCAAGACTCTTGAAGACACCTCTATCTATATTCCCTTTCAATACATCATCTTCTTGCTCAAGTGTAACTTGGCTAAGAGAATCATTAGTGGAATCAAGAGAGCTACTAGCAACAACATTATTGGATTTAGCTTTAGCATTGTTGTTACTAGATAAAGAAACTTTATTGACTTTGTTACTAGTGTCCTTAGGTTTAACTTGTGGAACAAAATTAGACAAGAATAATCGTTTGGCTATATAAGAAGCACTCTTCTTTCGAAGATCATCATTGATCGCTTTTAGGAACTGATGCTCTTGCTCCAAATTGAATTTCTCGACGCGTAGCTTCTCATGAGTTCTTGCAATCTCGCTATGCTCTTCTAGAGTAGTTTCATGAGCTAACTTGAGAGTTTTCAATTCTTTAATTAGTCATTAAATTTCTTTGTTTCATCATCATTCGATTTCTCTTGACTAGCATGATAATTAACAAGTTCATTTTAATTGCAATCACTAGTTTTATCAAAGAGCAAGTCATATTCTCCTTACAAGTCATCCTCATCACTATTAAAATCAAGATACTTGGGGTGTGATACCTTGGGGCCTTTAGCCATGAAGAAGTTTCCGAACCCCTCATTTGGTGAATCAAATAGGTCATAGGAGTTGGAGGAAACAAGTGCAATGTCAGCAACACCTTCATCTTCACTATAGTCGAAGTTGGAGTGGTAGCTTCTCTCGGATTGGTTGTCAGACTCGGAGCAAGAAAACCATTCACCAACATGAGCTTGATGCATTATTCTTGAGATGCTCTTGGTGTATTTGTCCTTCTTCTCGGATTCTTTGCCTCTACTCCTTCTCTCTCTACGAGGTGATTCATCTCTGGTGTGAGTGTCTTCGTTCATAACGATCTTCTCTACTCCTTCTCACTCTATGAGGTGATTCATCTCATGCGCTTCATCTTCGAGGTGACTCTTCTCTTCGTTTTTAGGGAGACGGTCACTCATTGGAGTAGTGTCCAGGCTTCCCACAGTTGTAGCAGTTTTGGTCACGACTGGACGAACTCTTCTCATCATGTCTTAAGGTTGATCTTCTCTCTTTGCCTCTACTCTTGTAGAACTTGTTGAATTTTCTGACCATGAGTCTTGTCTCTTCATGAGTGACAAGACTGACCTTTGAAGAAGCGGGAGCATCACATGAAACTTTAAGCACCTCTTGACTTGTTGTGCAGCTCATCTTTGTCCTTGAGTGAGATCTGATGAGCAACAATCCTACCAATGATTTCAGTTGGCTTGAGATCTTTGTAGTTTGGCATCATTTGGATCAATGTGGTCACGGTGTCATATTTTCCATCAAGAGCTCTAAGTATATTCTTGATGATGAATTTGTCGGTCATCTATTCACTTCCTAAGCCGGCAATCTCATTGGTGATCGGAGCTAGCCTAGAGTACATTTCAGCGACACCTTCACCTTTCATCATCATGAACTTGTCAAGCTGACTCTGAAGCACATCCAACTTATATTCTCTGACAGAATACGTACCTTCGTGCATATCGATCAAATTATCCTAAATTTCTTTTACATTTTCAAGGCAACTAATTTTGTTGAATTCTTCGGGGCATAGACAGTTGAAGATGATGTCGCAGGCTTGAGCATTGAGTTGCATCATCTTCAATTCATCAGCGGTCGCATCACGATCCGGTTCATTTACTTATCCAAAGAAGTTACCTTGCACACCAACACGAATAACAACCTGTACATGAGTATTAAAGCCAAGAATATGCATTTTCATCTTATGCTTCCAACTAGCAAAATTAGTGCCATCGAAGTACGGACCTCTACGGTTAAAATTTCTCTCACTAGACGCCATACTCTCCTAGATTGTGAAACCACTTGGAGGATCAAAAGTATGTCTAGAAGGGGGGTGATTAGACTATTTGACAAGATAATTTTTTTTCCTTTTCCCAATTTTAGTTGAGGGGTAGTTTTGGCAGTTATAGCAAGTCAAGTACACACTATACATGCAGTTCTAAGAGTGTAGCAGCGGAATGTAAAACATGCAAGTGTAAAGTAAAGGAGTAAGGTAGGGACATCAAATGCATGAGGTTGACACGACAATTTTTTGAATGGTTCCGATAGGTGGTGCTACCATATGTCCATGTTAGTGGAGACTTCAACCCGCAAAGCGTAACGGCTGCGAGAGTCTATAGAGGGCTCCACCCACAAAGGGTCCATGAAGAAGCGGCCTTGTCTATTCCACCATGGCTTTCGCCCACGAAGGACTAGCCTGACTCAAGTTAGCTCTTCATGAAGTAGACGATCTCCTTTCCCATACAAACATCTTGGTTCAAATCCACAACACGAAGTAGGAGGCTCCCAAGCGACACCTAACCAATCAAGGAGGCACCACCCTCCAAAAGGTAATAGATGTGGTAGATCAATGAACACCTTGATCTTTTGCTTCTAAAGATAGTCTCCTCAACATAAAATCACTCTCTCATAGAATAGGCATGGATAGGAGAGATTGATTTGGTGGAAAGCAGTTTGGGGAGGCTAGAGATCAAGTTTCAAATGATTGGATTGGAATATCTTGGTATCAACACATTAGTAGGTGGTTCTCTCTCAGAAAAATGGATCTGAAAAAGAAGTTTATGTTCTGAGTGCTTCTCCCACAAATGAGAGGTGGGTGAAGGGGTATATATAGGCAGCACACAAAATCCAACCATTACACCTAAAGTGGCAAACTCGGTGACACTCAAGTCATAAACTCGGTGGTACCAACTCGCACAAAAGGCAGCAACTTTTGTATCTCGATGGGACCGATATACACAACTCGGTGGCATCGAAAAGTTGGCTAACGATCAGATGACACAACTTGGTGAGACCAATACGCAAATTCGGAAATTTCGATTTTGTGTACCGAGGCAACAGAAAGTTGGTCACGCTGAACTCAGTAGCACCGATATGGTTTCGGTTGCAGCAATTTGGTGGGAATGGCTAGGGTTCTGTCTGAGGTCAAACTCGGTGGAGCCGAAATAGGAAAATTGGAGGCACCTAATTTGAGTATGTGGAATCGGAAAGAATAGTTATGTGGGAAAATGGCTAAGTATTTTGGTGGCTAACTTTGAGCACTTGAGCAACCAGTTCATTTTAATACCTCACCCCCTTTATTAGTATTGGCTTTCCTATGGACTAAAAAGTGATTTCTCACAAATATAAAATGGAAAGTCTTCTAGCTTGAAGCTTGAGCCAATGTTATTCCTGTCTTGCATCAAGGGGCATCTCCACATAAGCCTTTAGCCAAAGCATCTTTTGAACTTTTCTGAAATATACTTGGAAAAACATATTAGTCCAATGATGCATATGTTGTGATCAATTATCAAAACCACCCTATGGAGTAAATGTGCTTTCACTCAAGATTTTTACCAAAGCCTGTGCTAGCGCTCTTCTACCCCTTGTAACTCTACCTTTGCAAGGGAAGAATCATTTGTGGGTAAAACCCTTCGATATGGTTGTTTAGACAGCTTTTGCGTGCCCTTCTTCCACATTTCCTCCCCTTGTGTATTGTCGATTTCCACAGACACTCCCAGAACCTCTCTAGTGTGATAATGCATCTTTCCACAACCAAAAATGGCAGGCTCAAATGGGAAATATGAGCAGTTCATCTAAACCTTAGATTTGGCATCAATAGTGCCTTTGAACTACAAGTACCATGTTGATTTATCTCCTTGATGTAAAAATTGGTGAGAATCTTCTCTTTGCATGCCTAAGACCACCACACAACCTTTTAACTCATTTACTCTTAAGTAAGATCCCTTGAGATAGCTCCCCAGTTTGTTGCTACAAACTTATGTGCAAGAAAAAAAACCTACCTTGCTCCATATGGATCCAAACTTCACCAGTACTCTGCTGCATGCGTGGCTCACCCATTAGACATGGTTGGCCGACCAAAAAGTCCTCCGGGACAGACCATGGCATGGTGACCACACTGCGGACCTACAGTAACGATGCTCTAGCAAAGCAAGGTTTCGTGTAACTCGTAGCCGACTATGGCAGAGTGTCCACATGCGGCAAGCAACGTACCCGGACCTGCCATGCTCTCCCCAACGCCAAGAATGCTCCAAAGACACTCTGACATGTTTTCTCACCGCGCCCGAAGCACATACGAGGCGCGTCCAAGCACCCACTCGTCGCCCCTCTCACTAAATCCTCCCCCCCCCCAAGCGCCATGACCCCCTAGTCCGCCCCTCTCCCTCCTAATTTCCTCTCGAGCCAAACTTAGGCACTCCCTGTGCCCTCTCCCTCCTCTTGCGGCCGGCGATGCCCACCTCAGCCACCGCATGGGTCCGAGCTCCCCGAGCCCCTGATGACGAGATGATGTATATACTTCTCGCTCCTCGTTGGTTACCCCAAGTGGAAGGTTCAGGTGTAGTGAGCAGCAAGTTCTCCCTTACACGGAGACTCTAAGGTTTATCGAACCAGGAGGACTCCTAGGATCTACAAGTATGTGTCTCCCACCCTGGCGCTGGCAGAAGACGTGGACCCGCACACACACAAAAAACTTTGCTCCCAAAGAGTACAGAAAGGTTGCCAATCTCTCTGGCCTTGTAGTTTGCAAAGGATCAAAACACAAGCGGGGAAAGTGATAATGATTACAACGGAAAAGTAAATGAAAGCAGTAAATGATGGAGTTGTAAGCAATGGTGGTGATATGGACCGGAGTCACATGATGTTCACTAGTGATGTCTCTCTCCCAAAAGACGATAAACAACTATGCTTGGGTAAAGAAATTACAGCTGGGCAATTGACAGAATTATGAACGCACCGCAATGCTAATTATGCTACTTGAAAGTTAGAGGCTCAATAGTAATGGGCAGTACGCTAATACAAGTCAACCGTTTATTCATCAGCATCTACTTACTAATCATCCACCTTGAGATATATATCTAGAACATCTCGCTGGTATTAAGTTGCGAGCCCCACCGAAAGTGTAAACTCAAAGCAATGGACAACTGCATTAACGAACTATGTGTAAGGTAAACAATCCTTGCAACCGTGGTCACTAGCACCGTTGTTTTCTCCCTGGTGGCAACATCACAACCCCTAGTCTCATGTTTCTGTCACTCAAGCTAGACATCAGCGGGCACGAACCCACAATCATGCATAACGCTCCATCTTTGAGTTATAATCGACTAGTCGGCCAAAGCAATAAAGAGCAACGGAGGACATGCATGAATCACTAAGGAACATAATATAAAAGGATAATCAAATATATAACTCATAACAATCTGAACATAATCTCGTAATCCATCAGATCCAAACAAATCCAGCATAGCAATAGCAAGAGAATTACATAGATGCCTTGATCATGTAAGGAATCTCACAAGGGCTAATCATGGAAGCGCAAGATTGGAGAGAAGACATCACATAGCTACTGGTCGTGGACACATGGTCCAAGGAAGGACTACACACAGCACGTCCGGGAAGCGTCCATAGCGCTGGAGAAGCTCCCAGAGGTCAATCCTCCCTCCGACAGGGTGCCGGGAAGAGGTGTCGTGATGATCTCGGAAGCGCTGCGGCGGCAGACCAATGGAGAAATTCACGATTCTGGATGTGATGGAAGGGTTTCCTCGCGCAGGAGTAAATATAGGCCAAAGGAGGGCGTTAGAAGAGGTGGGACCCACACAGGCTGTGGGTGCGGCCAAGGGCCAGGCCACGCCGGAAGGTCGCCTGGGCAGGCCCTGGCCCCCCTCCGGCCCATCTTTGGTGATTTGGAAGCTTCCGGTACGCTTAGTTTTATATTTTTTTTCACGGGATTATTGGCGCTTCGGAAAATTGGGTAAAAGCCCCTGCAAAAAATACCTCAGTAGACAGGAATTAGCATAGGGTGCACTGATTTAGTAGGTTAGTCCAAATATGTGTAAAAAGATATAAATGTGTAGCAAAACATATAACAATATCACCCAAAAGATCATGAACAAGCAGAAATTATACATACTTTGGGACGTATCAACATCCCCAAGCTTAATTCCTGCTTGTCCTCGAGTAGATAAATGATAACACTATAATTTATTTGGTGACATGCTAACATACATATAAGAACTTCAAAATAAAGCAAGTAAGATATGCTATTCACGTCAACACAATAACAAGCAAGAGTCTATATCTAGTATTGAGTTTAGCAAAGTAAGAACATAAAGGTGCAAGAGCTCTCGCTTTTGGTGACTCGAATGTCTCCAGATGGTGTTTGCGTGGAAGAAGTGGGAGATGGGTTTAGAGAATAAAATATTTATTAATTGAGAACTCAATCTACTAAACTTCACACTTGGTCTCCTTCGGAATCTTATTTTTGACTCATCCTGAGACCACTAGTCAGGTAGAAGTCAAAATGTCCTCTCCCTTTCAACTTTGAGCACTCATGCAGTGGATGAGCGTAAGCAAGATATGTTGGCACTTAGGATGGAAAATAGAATAATGATGGGGAAGGAGGACAAAAAGGGTGTGAAAGGCTCACATCAATGAGCACAGCCATACGCGAGAGAAAGCCAAATGATAGGTATGATGTGAAGAGCAGGGATTGCCATGTAACTGATGCACATATGAGCTAAGGTATGCTCTCCAATGGAACTAGTGGGGGTGCATCCAACTTGTTTGCTCATGAAGACCAAGAGCTCACTTGAGAAGGCTCATCAATGGAATATGCAAACCAAGTTCTATAGTGAAAGGTTCCCCACATAGTTATGCATGAATGATAATCTCTATGTAGTACAAATATAGTAGTGGAGTACGAGTGTGGATCTTTCAAAAGGAATAGTAGTGTTGCCCCCTTCTCTTTTTTTTTTGTGGCCTCTTTGGCTCTTTCTTTTTGTGTCTCATTTGTCCTTTTTGGGATCTTTTTATTTGTCCACTTTGGGATCTTTTCCTCACTTAAGGGCAACACTCTATGTTTTGCAAGAATAAGAAGAAGATCATCACACTTTATAAGAAGTACTCATCATAAAGAAAAGTGAAAACTATCATGATGTATGCAAATGTATGCCTCTGCCAGTGTAGTAGGATATGCAATGAAACTAGCGCGTCGTGTAGCAATAATAAGGGCAAGGCCCAACTAGCATGCGGCTCCTCGATCAAGCAAAAGCATGTATGACATGAAGATCAAGTCATGAGATGGTGGATGTTGCCTGGCAATGTATCTCGGAAAGGCTATGGAAATGCCTTAATAGGTAGGTATGGTGGCTGTTTTGAGGAAAGATATAATGAGGCTTATTTATGACATAGTGTATCATGTCATGGGTTTGGATGCACCGGCGAAGTTTGCACCAACTCTCAAGATGAGAAAAGGCAATGCACGGTACCGAGGAGGCTAGTAAAATATGGATGGTGGAAGTGCGAACAATCGAATATTCACATTAGTCCGAAGAACTCATACACTTATTATTGGTAACTTTGTATCTAGGTAGGAAATTCACAAAGATACAAGTACCCCGAGGAGGAGTGTTTCAGGGTTGGGTTATCCTTGCGCATCCTCGACTCATGGTAACGTGAGGGTACTCTATATATTTCAACCCCTCTAGAGGTTAGCGATCAATTTAGTAACTAGAGTGCTGAACTAATTTTTAGTTTTTTGAAAAACACATAGATTTCCAAAAATACGACACCTATCACTAATAGGCTCAAGCTCTTGGCACCAATAGTCCAAACATTACTCAAATCAATACCTCAAAATTATTGCAAGTTACTACTATACTTAAATAGCAACCTCAATTACCTACTCATGCAAGACACACCACTGAGTGCAACGAGCCAACTGTCCAAACAAGATAAGCGTGGTAACTCAAGGTTCCAACTTGTTATTAACAGCAAGAAAAACTAAAACAAACTAAAAAGTAAAGAGCGGGACGCTCCAAGTATAGCACATAACATATGAAGTGATAAAAATATAGCATGCAGATGGACGAACTAATGATTGTTGATAGAGAAGGGGATGCACGGGGGCATCCCCAAGCTTAGAGGCTTTAGTCTCCTTGAATAGTTCTTGGGGGTGCATGGGGGCATCCCCAAGCTTGAGAGTTTGACACTCCTGGATCTTCTTTCATCATCTCCCATCTTATACTTGAAAACTCCCTTCATACGAAACTCATCATAAGCTGATTAGAGTGGTTAGTACCCATGATAAAATAATTCAATACCTACTGGAAATAATGATTTTCATGAAAATCTATTGTTTCTAATGATCGCCAAAAGGTTTTTCCAAAGGAAAAGCAAGCTTAAGATTTGCAAAATGATGACAATGCAAAACATGGCAGAATCTGTGAAAAACAGAACAACATGTAGTAAATAATTTTTTCGGGGTACTTATGCAACTCAAATAAAAAACTCAGAACAAATGCCAGAAAGACAATTATATAGAGCATGCTTTCAAAGACATTCAAATCAAAAAGATGATCTCGTGATTTTTGGCGAAATTTTCCGTCAAGAAGACAGAATCTGTTTCTGGACAGCATGTCAGAACTTTTGAACTTTCTTGCAATCGGAGGCTAAAACTTGGCCAAAGTTGAAAATAAAGATACAATGATGTTGCTACAGTAGTAACAAGCATCAAGACCGCTAAAACTGAAAGTAAAAAAAAATTGGGTTGCCTCCCAACAAGCGCTTTCTTTTATGCCCTTGAGCTAGGCACGATGCAAAAAGGTCAACTTGTATCAATTGGTCGATCATCAAGATCATCAAAGAGGTCCTCAATAGTACAACTAGGATTAATAGGACTCTCAAAGAGAGGCTTAGTGGCAGCACTTCTAGGAACAAAAGCAAAGGTAGTAAGACCAACAGGAATTTGATTTCTAATTCTATTCAAGAGAGGAATCTCTTCCAAGGTCTTCACGGTTTCAACACCCCTAGAAATAGGTATACTTGTTTTGGGTTGAGGAACCTTGGGTACGTTAATGAACCTAGGCCCCTTCCTTGCGGGGGTTTCTACCTTTTTAGTCTTGATGGAGGATAGAGTAGTTCCTAAAGTTTCAAAAATATCCTCGATCTTATCAATCCTAAAAGGATCCATATCATGGGATTTAAGGGTCTCCAAAATTTTGTAAATTTTGTGCATGGAGCTATCAAGTCTATTTAAATTCCCTTGAATCCTATGATCTACTTAATTTATTTTACTCATGCTTCGCATCTCTAGATCTATCTTCTCAAGTTTACTTATAATGTGAGTTAAAGTGATATCATCCTTTATGTCAGCAATAGGTGGGATTCCGACAAGGTTTTCGATAATGCTAAGAGCCTCCACAACGGGAGCTTCCAAGAAATTCCCTCTTAATGCTATGTCTAGAACAAACCTATTGTAAGAAGTAATACCAACATCAAAATTTCTAAGCAAAATAGTGGTGGATTTCTTCTTGCTGGCTCTATCTTGAGAATTTTTAATTCTATACCAAGCATCTTTCAAACTTTCTCCAACCCTTTGTTTGAAGGTGAAAATCCCTCCTTCAGGTGCAACACTAGAGGCAAAAGATTTAGACATACTCACTAACCAAAGCAAAGTAACTAATATTTTTTTGTGATTTTTGGGTATAAGACTCTAAAGAAAAAACTAGAAAGTAAACTAACAAGACTAAAAAGAAAAGGTAAAAGATAGCGTGCAACTCCCCTATCTTGAATACGGGAGTCCCCGGCAATGGAGCCAGAATGCTTTTCTTGATGATGAGATGATGCATATACTTCTCGCTCCTCGTTGGTTACCCCAAGAGGAAGGTTGAGATGTAATCAACAACAAGTTTTCCCTTACACAGAGACTGTAAGGTTTATCGAACCAGGAGGACTCCAAGGATCAACAAGTAGGTGTCTCCCATCCTGGCGCTAGCAGAAGACGTGGACCTGCACACCCACAAATAACTTTGCTCACAACGAGTACAGAGAGGTTGTCAATCTCTCCGGCCTTGTATTTTGCAAAGGAACAAAACACAAGCGGGAAAAGCGATAATGATTGCAACAAAAAAGTAAATGAAAGTAGTAAATGATGGAGGTGTAAACAATGGTGGTGATATGGATCGGAGTCACATGATGTTCACTAGTGATGTATCTCTCCCAAAAGAGGATAAACACCTATGCTTGGGTAAACAAATTATAGCTGGGCAATTGACAGAATTATGAACGCACTACAATGCTAATTATGCTACTTGAAAGTTAGAGGCTCAATAGTAATGGGCAGTACCCCAAGACAAGTAGACCATTTATTCATCAGCATCTACTTACTAATCATCCACCTTGAGATATCTATCCAGAACATCTCGCTGGTATTAAGTTGCGATCCCAACCCAAAGTGTAAACTCAAAGCAACGGACAACTGCACTAACGAACTATGCGTAAGGTAAACAATCCTTGCAACCATGGTCACAAGCACCGTTGTTTTCTCCCTGGTGGCAATAGCAGATCCCCTAGTCTCATGTTTCTGTCACTCAAACTAGACATCAGGGGGCATGAACCCACAATCATGCATAACGCTCCCTCTTGGAGTTACAATCTACTACTCGCCCAAGGCAATAAAGAGCAACGGAGAACATGCATGAATCACTAAGGAACATAATATAAAAGGATAATCAAATATATAAATCATAAAAGTCTGAACATAATCTCATAATCCATCGGATCCCAAAAAACCGTGCATAGCAATAGCAAGAGAATTACATAGATGCCTTGATCATGTAGGGCATCTCACAGGGTTAATCCTGGAAGCACAAGATTGGAGAGAAGACGTCACATAGCTACTGGTCATGGACTCATGGTCCAAGGAGGACTACTCTCGGCCCGTCCGGGAAGCGTCCATGGCGGTGGAGAATCTCCCGGAGGTCAATCCTCCCTCCGGCAGGGTGCCGGGAAGAGAACTCCTGACGCTCCCGATCTTGGAGGCGCTGTGGCGGCGAAACGATGGAGAAATTCGCGATTCTGGATGTGATGGATGGGTTTCCTCACAAGGAGTAAATAGAGGCCAAAGGAGGGCATCAGAAGAGGTGGGACCCACCCAGGCGGCCTGTGGGCGCGGCCAGGGGCCAGGACGCACCGGGAGGTCGCATGGGTAGGCCCTTGCCCCCCTTTGGCCCATCTTCGTTGATCTGGAAGCTTCTGGTATGCTGATTTTTATATATTTTTCTCAGGATTTTTGGGGCTCCGTAAAATTGGGCAAAAGCCCCTGCAAAAAAGACATCAGCAGACAGGAACTGGCACTAGGTGCAGTGAGTTCCAAATATGTGTACAAAGATAAAAAAGTGTAGCAAGACATATAACAATCTCACCCAAAAGATCATGGAACAAGTAGAAATTATAGCGACGTTTGGGACGTATCACCATTGCCCCCCCACCGGTGCGCCTTGTTCTACTAATTTCATCCATCACCGTGGGCATCGCTAGAGATGGAGCGTAGCTCCGACAATCGCTGCCAGCAGCTGCTCTCCCCCTCGGCCAGGCCCAAGTAGGAGGAGGAGGAAGCTTCCATATTAGCAAGCTGGCCCCGCCTTTCGGCCGGATGGCGAGGCCGAGCCACTAACATGTGGGCTCGCCCGCTTAACTAAAGGCGGGCTTTGCCCCGGCCGCCTCCCTCACTGTGGAAGCACAGTCCCCAAAGTGCTCCTCCGATGTGGCCCTCTCGCGCGTGCATGTGAGCTGATGGGCCGGCCCAGTCCAATCTCCACTATGTATGCTGAGTGCGAAGCTCGCCCATAGGTAAAAGCTTTTTCATTTTTGTTTTAATAGAGAATTTTAAAAACTCTAGAAAAGCCATCCTAGCTCCAAAATTGATAATTCAAAGTCCTAGATGCTTCTAAAATGAGGTTCTATCTAAAAATATGTGCTAAATATTTTTCCTACAAACTTTTTAGTATTGTTTTAATTCAAATTCCACTTTAAACTACTAAAATCCCTACTTTGCAAACGCCTACAACATCCAAATCAACTCCATATTAAGTGATTCAAGTTACTAGTTGTCTATCAAATCATGCTCTATTTTTCTAGGCTAGGTGAACATTTTCTCTCGCATTGTTTCTCCTAGGTCAAATCAATAGATCCTTTTTCCAATTAAGTCATCTTAGTAAATTCATAGGAAAATCATCCCAACTCCAAATCTAGTGAAACCACTTCCAATTTTTTTAAATCATTCCCTAATTGATAGGTACATCCGCTCATTTTTATAAAAATGTTCTCTATAGACTTCTTGTGGGGACACTCATGCCTCCATTTCCTCCATTGAAAATTCTTCGGTGATCCAAATCCCTTAGAACTAACCTCGGGTATTTTTCTTATGAGCACAGATGTCCAAGAAAAATAAAACTCCTATTTATAGTGCACCTTGTCTTTCTGCTTATTGTGTGGCTTATTGTGGTTGTTTACGATGATTGTTCACGAAGTAGATGAAGTGCTCGATGTTGGACGATAAGCGAGAGAAGACCTCGAAGACCTTGTTGAACCAGGCAAGAAGCCCTTTTACCATGACTATGAAACCCTTATATGCATATCATATGGCACTTTATTTCATTGCATCTGAAGCATGTTGAATCGGTGACCACCTCGGTGGGTCGTCTCCGATGTTTACCCGTTGATACTTGCACTGAGCATGACCCTACCTTCCTATGAGGGTTGTGCGGGTGGAAAATAGTTAGGTTGCCATGGAGATGCTATGCAAGTTGGGATGGGAATATGCATGGCGATGAAAAGGAAATGATTTCAATAACTTCTCGAAAACCTCGTCGGGTGCGACTAATGCCCGAGTGAGATGGTCTTGAGCTAGGTAACCACTTGAGAAAGAAGTGGTGTACCACGCCAAGTGAGCACGTGGTTCCGAAAACGGGTTTTAAGTTGTAGCCGTTACTCCAACATTACATGTGCGACCACCATACACCTTTATTGGACAAGGCTTTGTTGGTTACTTTGGTGGATGTTAGCAGAGAGCCCGCATTACTAGTGGCAGGAGAATTGGGTCACTCTCTCGAGACGAGGTCGTGCCTGGTAGGGCGGCATGGGCTGTTTTTACAGATAATGGGCACACCGTTGTGTGCTCTCATGGATGGTATGATCTAGAGCGAGGCTCGTATGATGTACATCATGAGGGATGGCACCAACGAGTGGACTCTTTGTTTAGTGTCACCAGGGGAAAGGCATTGTTCCGGTTCTTACCTCGCGTGTGTAATATACCCCGAGTCATGGATGACACGGAAGTTCCCCATGTCTTGTCAGTACAGCGAGCAATCCTCTGCAAAGTGTAAAACTATTCAAATAGTCTTGTCCAGGGTCAAGGGCAGTTGGATGACCGCTCTTGCGCTACGTGCATTAGTTGCAAAACTCGGTGTGTGAGAGAGAGAAAGATGATAGTGTGAGAAAGATGATGCTTGAGTTAAGTCGAATGACTTGACATGATGAATGAACATGAGATGTTCAACCCCCTACTTATGATGATATCTATAACTTGTTAGTATATATATATGTAAGATGTTGATGCACTCAAACTTAGCTTTCTGTAAATTACGTACTTAGTGCTATATCATCCATTGTTATTGCCTTGTTCCGAACATGGGTTGCTTGCGAGTACGTTCAAAGTAGTGATTGGCTTGCCACTTGTTATTTCGTTGACCAGGCATGAGAGAACAGGATGTTAGGAAGAATACCTAGGTAACATTCTGATGAACTAGGACGTATCCGAGTCAGAATGCATGTAGGGTTAAGGCAGATGGCATGGGTTCTTGCTACCATTAAAGATATCAAGTGCAAATATATGAAGACTTGGCCGTGAAGGCCATATTCGAGCAAAACGGTACGTAACGGATGTAAGACTTTTATTATTCGGTTTCTGTGTGTTCAGTGAGAATTGATATCTGGGATCACTATGCACTTACATTTGGTGATCTCGATTTTCGAGTCGGGGTCCCCACAGAGATGGTATCACAGCCATCCCGACTGTAGGAAGCCCTTAGTTAGCACGCACGTTGGTTAGAACAATCTATTTTTTCAGACCCTTCAAAATTACTTGTAAAACCTATATATTCCTCATCTCTTCTAAATTTTCAAAGGAAGCAAAGGTTTTTGCCTTAGCGCTTCCACCCTTATTCTCTTGACTCTCCTCGTGTGCTTTTCAAAACATGCAAACGGTCGCTAGCACCCTTATGCCATTACCACTGGATTCCTTGAAATCCACGTGGGAAACTTGAAGGGAAGAAACCTTGCCAAGTGATCACCCACATATTGGGAGAAAAGTTTGGTAATGCTACGAGCAAACGACACCACCAGAAGCTACCTTCTCGAGGAATGAGGGCATCAAGACTCAGAAGATGGTGACACCCTCGACATTGTCCCAGAGTGATGCTACCTTGGCCTACGATGATTAGGACATAAGATATGAAAGATAATGATATTCATTGCTAATAGAGTGACTCTGCCCTTAACGTTGTTATCTCGATAACCACCAGTGGATGAGAACCTAGACATTTGGTCCGCCTCACCACAGTGAGCAGGAAAATGGTTCTGTTCATCCCCCTCTCTTGGTGTTGATGTTATCATCAACATAACTGACAAGTCAGACTCTATCGGGCCTTGTCGATGTCATTACATAAATGACCATCCACTTTCAACTCTCCTCTATTGGGAAGACAAGAAGACACTAAAGGGACTACAAAGACAACAGAAGACCATGTCAACCACAGCCATGAAGAATGACCCAAAGCATCAACCCATGAGACGCGAAGTTGTCAAGGACTCTCCATGCATAACCCAGATCATTTCAACGAATGACAACAAGAGACATAGAGACACCTAAAGAAGACCCAGAGGATTGAGTGGACTCCTCTCCCACAAATGAAGCAAGCACCACTATTGAGTCAGAGGACCCCTAGGGTAGGATGAGTCGTGTGTTCCCTATGCAAAGTCGAGTCCGTGTGATGGCCCGTATGGAACCATGTTTTGTGTTGCTTGTTTTACCCGTTTGTGTTTCGGTGCAAGTCGCAATTTTTCCCTGGGCAGAAAGTACTTGACTATATCACCTACCTCATCTTGATGTTTGTTTTTGGCATTTTCGGTACTTGTTTGATAGCACTTGTACTATACCACCCCCTTAGGCACTCCCCTCTATGTTGCCTTTCTCTCTCACCTTTCTCAACAACTTAACACGAGCAAGAAAAGATGCAACAAGGATCCACCTCGACAAACGACTAACACTGAATACTTTGACTACAACGTACTACACCAGATGCAACCACGTAGAGTTAGGCTTTACCCTGAAGATTGGAAACCCTCCCTAGACCTCACAAGTTTTCATAGCTCAAACCTCTGATCTCATGTTTAATTCATGGGTTTGCGAGAGCACCCATTGAGCTTCGATAACCCGTACTTAGCACTGGGTTCATTATGGAACTGGTGATTACAGTGAACAAACATCTTTTCATTCTTAAGCTAGCACTAGAACCATGATACCATAGGAAGGATCATTCTGAAGATATATGAATTGTAGACAATGATTTTATGTGACTATAATAGGTGTCTTGAGGATGTAACTAACCCCTTTGGTGGATTATGGGAACTTTCATGGTGATAGGTAACTTGGTGGAACAAGTTGAAAAATTAGCATAACTTACATATCCCTAAAGTTTGGATTTAGTAGGGAAATTATGATCACGAGCTACAACTCTTGGTGGTATAATAAATTGACTTTTTCAAGTAGGAGTCATGGATTAATAATGACTTGGATTAGAAAGTAAGAGTTCTCATTGGGCATGAGATTTGAGTGTCGATGATAAATGAGATCACATGGTTTGGAGTAAATTGGATTTAGTCCGATGATCTTGATCATGGTACCATGTTCCTCCGTGGATAATGGTAGATGTAATTCGAGTTGTCCAAATCGATTTAAAGATCTACATGAGCTTGACCTTGGACTGTAGTTGGTCATGATATTGGAAGTTGGTGGATATACTGACATACAGTCCTTGCAATGATTTATGGATTATAGGAACTCTAGGTGATTATGTAGAACCCCATCAATATTGGATTGTAGGAATAACGGGTCATGTGATGATTGATGGGATTGATGAACCACTTGATTAAATTCGTAAGAAGGGAACAAGATCTTGGATTGATGTGCTGCATGTTACCTTAGCACAGAAATGCAGTATCTTAGACCTTGGATGATTTAGCTAAGCACTTGGATTGAAGATTCCCATTCAATATTAGCAGCGTGTATGCTTCCCGGGGATATTTACATAGGGATATAAATGAGTTAACTATAGGGTACTATGAGATTTTGGTTTAGTCCTTCTCTCAAAGCTTGGAGTTGAGTAGCATAAGTAATGTTGGAGTTGACTTATATGAGATGATACTTTTGATAGTATTGGGTGATTCTGTTTGGAGAAATAAGTAGGACTATTGGCATCTAAGAAAGTGTGCTCAAGGATCATATGATGGATGTTCAATCACATCTGAAGTTCCTCGAAACCCCAAAGCTTTACCAAGCCATAAAATGGTCGGACTATGACCATAGGCCTTGGCTCTAAGTCATTAGACTATGGCCAATATACTCCTCCCCTCAAGAAGAAATACCGCTCCTCTCACACATACCATGAGCATAGTGCTTCTGTGATGCATGGATAAATATGTTGTTGTCCTCATGGATCACATACTTATTTATCGAGTAGAAGAAAGAACACCTTAGTCCTGTTTGGATAAGCCCCCAGAAGCACCGACTGCCATGACTTTCAAGTGTAAGGTTTTACGTTGAAGGAGATGGACTCCTCAAATGAGGGGATCCCGACTTACGAGTCGAGATCGCTGAATGAACGTGCTCAGTGATCCCAGAGATCACTGCTCATCGAACACATAGATACTGAATATTATGAGTCTTACATCCAAATACCGAATTATTACATCGGGTGACCGAATGGTCAAGTTCACATGGTAGGGCCTATACCGCTAGTCACACGGATACAACTAGTAGCGGTAATATTAGGGCTAAGAGGGTGCCCATGCCATCAGCCTACACCAACAAGCATTCTAACTGGGAAGCGTCCTAGTTCGCAGGGGCGTCTCCGAAGACATACTGTTCTCCAAACTCCGACCCTTCCATGTCTGGTCAATAATATAACCAGTGGCAAGCCAATGAGTACTTTTGAATGTAGTCGCAAACAGCCCATGATATGAATGTATCCATCTTGGTAGACAACAACTTGGTTGTAATAAACATGATCATGGATGTGCAACATAAGCTAAATGTTATTAGAACAATAGGTTACAGATATAAATATATTTGTCGAGGGCTGAACACTCCGGGTTCACCCTATATGCCAAGTGACCAAACTTGGTCATATCAACTCTTTCATATTAACTCCATTTACCACACACTCACACACACTTTGTTTAAGCGGAAACGACTGGACGTAGTTTAAGCAGGATTACCCAACTGTCCTTGACCGTGGACCGGGCTATTCGAATAATTTTACACTCTACAGAGGTAGTACGCTGGACCCACGAGATCCGGGAAACTTCGGTGTCATTCACGACTCCGGTATATAACATACCCGAGGTAAGTACCCGATCAATGCCTTTCCCTTGACGATACTAGACAAAGAGGTCCACTCGATTGATACCCAGCCCACATGTTGTACGTCTTATGAGCACCGACTCTGGACAGTATCAACCATGCGGGGACCAATGGTGTGCCTGGAACACGTAAAAATGGCATAGTCGCCCTACATGGCAAGACCCCATCACGAGAGTGACCACACATCACTCTCGCCACTAGTAATGTGGCTCTTTGCTAGCACCGACCAGAGTAATCAACAAAGCCCAATCCCATAACGGGGTAAAGTGCTCGTACAAATAAGGTTGGGACGGTCGACACATCATAAATCTATTCTCATTTCCGAAACCATACTCACAGAAATACCCGGTGCACCACTTCACCAAAAGTGGCCACCTAACTAATCATCAACCTCGGGCATTAGTTGCACCCGACGGGGTTTTCATAACCTTGGTTTTATGCCAACAACGCGCTCATGCTATTGCTATTCTAGCTCTACTTGTCAACATGATGTTAGCGTGACCCTCATAGGTGGTAGGATCATGCTCAAAATGCAAGCGCTCCGGAGGAGCCTTCGATAACATCACTTCAATGATTTAGCAACACTTATGATCATATGCAACGAAAATATTTGCTACAGTAGCATGCATTATAATATATGCTCAAACATGGTCAAAGGGCTGCTTGCCTTGGTCAGCTAGTTATCCGGGGTCTTCGAGGTCTTCCACTCCGACTCCTTCATCACACGGGTTTTCTATCGTTGTATAAAGATAAAAATAATAAGTAGCTCACTCCAAAACAAATCACAAAGTAATTTTAAAAATGTTGGTTATTTCTGATAAATCCAGGTTGTTATTTTAAAAATATTTGCTTCTGGTTTTAGAGAAAGAACATTTCTAAAATCAACTTAGCAGAAGCAAAACTATTCCAATTTAATCCTTTTTATTATTATAAAACAGAATAGTTGGTGCCAAAATTCAACCAATGGTTCTGTTAATTAGTACACACTTTAGAAGAATAACAGTGGAAAAATTATATTTTTACACTGGTTAAATCATTTTATAAAAATCATTTAAACTCAGGTTTAAAATCAAAAAGATAAAGGCTACAGACCCTTGTTTGGCTTGTCCTGGGACTGGGCCGGACCATTGGCCAGCCAACCAGCATGCCAGGAGCGTGAGCCGTCAAATTTGAACCTGACACACGGGCCCCTGCGGTCAGTGGCTGTGGGCAGCGAGGGAGAGAGAGATGGGCCACCAACAGGTGGGGCACACCTGTCGGGGTCGTCTCCTACCTCTGGGCAGAGAAGAGGAGGAGCACGCCGGCGTGGCTACCGACATCCTCGGGCCCTAACAACGACGGGAATGGGTCCGGCTCGTCGTCTCCTACCTGATGATGGTCGAGAAGACGACGGAGGGGCTCAAGTTCACCGGCGACGAGTTAGCCGCGACGGAGGGGATTCGGGCGAAGGTGGAGATGGTAGCTACGGGCACCGATTTGCTCGGGAAAGAGGGGGGAAAGCTTCCTGAGGTCACGGGGAGTGGTTTGGTTGGCAGAGGGACGCGAGAGACGACGTGTAGCCGGAGATCGACCGGAGCTCCGAGGCGGAGGGGCCTCGGTCGATCTCGAGTACTGGGGCTCTGCTTTCCCAAAGAGGAAGCTAGGGAGGAGATTGAGGTTGCTGCGATGATGAATGAGGCGTGCTGGAGCGAGGGGAGAGGCTATAAATAGGCTCGGGACGGTGAGGCGACTTGGGAGCGCCGGTGATTCACCGTGGCACGCATGGGGGTGCAGAGAGGAGCTTGGGTCGAAACCACGGTCTCAGGACGTGGTTTTGGACTGCCAGGACTCACTGCGAGGGAGGGAGAGAAAGGATAGGCGAGCTACCGTGGCCACGCATCTCTGGCCGGTTCTGGTGCACGCGGGCATGCGTCGTACCAGCTCTTAGCGCGGGAGAGAAGGGGCCCTGGTGGTCACCTGATGCAGAGGGGTTGTCAGGGGAGAGGATGGATACATCGGGGAGGCTACAACTGGTCGAGAGCGTCGCCCCCACCTTGGTGGCTCTTTGTAGGGCACCCAGAGCACAACTTTGGCATGCTACGACATGTTGGCATGCTCTGGGGTGCCTTGGACGTGTCTAGCGAGTCCTGGGGACTAGCTAGGAGATGCCTAGCCGTTGGAGACCCGTGGGAGC
Organism: Hordeum vulgare subsp. vulgare; assembly: GCF_904849725.1. Classification (NCBI taxonomy): domain Eukaryota; kingdom Viridiplantae; phylum Streptophyta; class Magnoliopsida; order Poales; family Poaceae; genus Hordeum; species Hordeum vulgare. Next base: position 365,845,758 of record NC_058521.1, read on the forward strand.
TTCGGATGGTCAAGGGAACAAGGAAAACAGGTGTTGTCAGCCTTGAGCTGAAGCTTAGATTGGGGTTTTTGGCATTTCTACTTTGAACTATAGAGGGGCCAGTTGACTGGGGCTTGGCATTGATGCTAGCCACCTAATCTGAGAGTGTAAGAGAAAGGGTTGGGGTTTAGCTAAGGTTAGGAAAGGTTTTACCCATCTGTCAGAAGGTGCTCGAGAGTGGTTTCGGGTGGTTGCACCCCACCACTATCTCTGCAACTTAACAAGATTAGGTTTGGTTCTAAAACAAGGGGCTTCACCAAGTTTGAGCTCCATTGGACAATTTTAGCTTTGTAAATTGAAAACAACACCAAATGACCAGATATGTTCCTTCCAAAGAGATTGTGGGCAAATTAAGTCCCACAAATCCCATTTTTGGCATGGAGCCCTCATTTGAGGTATTAGGCACTCTTACAAAGTTTCAACTCCATTGGACAAACTTTGCTATGTACAGTTGCTCTAACTTCAATATGACAGAAGGGGTTTTGCAACTATTTGGTGCCCTTAATCATCTTGGATCAAGGTGAAATTTTATATGGACATCAAATATGTCTTGGGTGTACCACTTGAATTTTATAGGAATTTATTGAGAATATTTCCTTTGGAAATATTTCAAAAGGTCAAAACAGACAGAAAGGGTTTTCACGGTTTTACTCAAATAATAATAATATAAATAGGGGTTGAAAATCTTGTGTATGGAAAATATATGTCCTTCTCATCATCTCCAATTTTCTCAGATTTTTCGAAGGCAGAGAAGTATTTTTCAATATAGGAATACCATTTCTGGCCTCAGAAATTGACATGCAATTCAATTATAAAAATAATTCATAAAATAATTATTATATGGTTTTGGTGCTCTAAAATGGTGCTAGAACCAGATCACCAACTTTGGGTAAGAACACTCCTTGCCATCAAGGACTTGTAGTGCAACCCAAAGCAGAGTTTTGCTTCAACCAAAAATAATAAAAAGGGTTTTGAAAATAATTAAGTAATGAGAAATGTGGTTTTTAATATCACATGATCAAGCATACAATCATACAATGACAATCATGGCACTCACAACATTAGTTTTGAAAAAGTTTATCAAACTCAGGTTTTTGAATTACAGAAAAAGTGGTAGTGAAAATAGGGTGTGACAGACCTATCCCCCTTACAAGAATCTCGTCCGTGAGATTCCTAAGCTAGGTGCTAAAAAGGTACGGAAACTCAGATCGGAGATAGTCTTAACGCTCCCAGGTTATGTTTGCTTCGGTGTGGTTTCTCTACTGAACGTTGAAATACTTGATGGCTTCTGATGCAACTCTCTACTTCATCCAGGATGCGGGTTGGCTTCTCGCGGTAAGTGATGTCTGGCTGAAGGTCGATGGCCTGATGGTCAATGTCCTTCTAAAGATCGGAATGTTTTGGCGCTTGAAGATACTTCCGAAGTTGTGATACATGGAAGACGTTGTGCACACCCAAAAGTTTTGGAGGTAGCTCCAACTGGTAAGCAACTTCTCCACGCCTTGTCGTGATCTTAAAATGTCCAATGAACCTTGGAGCAAGTTTCCCTTCATCGTGGAAATGCTTGGTTCCCTTAAGAGGTGTAACACGGAGGTACACGTGGTCTTCAAGGTTAAACTCCAATTCTCTGCGGTGAGAATCCGCATAGCTCTTCTGTAGCAACTTGGCTGCCTTTAGGTTTTCTCGAACAAGCTGCACCTAATATTCTGCTTCTTGCAAAATTCCCGGCCCGAAAATCAACCCTTCACCGGTTTCGGACCAGTTGAGCGGGGTGCAACATTTTTGTCCATAGAACACTTCAATTGCCGCCATCTGGAGACTAGACTGGTAGTTATTGTTGTATGAAAACTCAGCGAACGGCAGACGGCCTTCCCATTTGGCACCATGCGCCAAGACACAATCTCGGAGCATATCTTCGAGTATCTGATTTACACATTCCGTCTGTCCGCCCGTTTGCGGTTGGAAAGCGGTGCTGAAAGAGAGTTTGGTTCCAAGGGCTTCTTGGAACTTCTTCCAGAATCTTGAGGTGAACTGCGTGCCTCGGTCAGACACAATCTCCTTGGGAACTCCATGAAGGTTCGTAATACGCTCAATATAGAGGCTAGCCAACTTGTCGCCCCCAAAGGTGGTGCTGACTAGAATGAAGTGAGACGCCTTGGTCAGATGGTCGACGATGACCCATATAGATTCATGGCCTCGGTTAGACCTTGGTAGGCCGGTAACGAAGTCCATGCCTACTTTGTCCTACTTCCATTTTGGCACTTGGAGAGGTTGTAGCAGTACAGCAGGTCGCTGATGCTCAGCTTTGACTCGCTAGCACACATCACACTTGTCAACATATGAGGCTATTTCCCTCTTCATGCCATGCCACTAGAATCTTTATCGGAGATCTTGATACATCTTGGTACCACCGGGGTGAATAGAGTAGGGTGTGTCATGTGCTTCCTACAGGATCATGTCGTTAAGTTATGCCTTGTTGGGTACGCATAAACGTTTCCTAACCACACTACTCCTTGCTTATCCACTGAGAATTCTGGGACCATGCCTTCTTGGATCTTCTTCTTGATGCCTTCAATGCTCTTGTGCCCCTTCTGGGCCTCCTTGATATCATCAGCCAGCGTTGGTTTGACTTCAAGGATAGCTTGGAATCCTGATTCCACTAGCTCCAACCTGAAGTTCTACATTTCTTCATATAAGACGGGTAGCCTTTCCTTGAGCATAACATTCAAGGTGCTGGTCTTCCTGCTTAAGGCATTAGCCACTACATTAGCCTTACCAGGGTGATATTGAATGCTAAGATCGTAGTCTTTGATTAACTCAAACCATCTTTGTTGCCTCATATTCAATTCCATTTGAGTGAAGATATACTTCTCACTTTTGTGGTCGGTGTATATTTCACATCGCTTCCCAGAAGGTAATGTCGCCATGTCTTTAGAGCATGCACTACTGCTGCCAATTCGAGATCATGGGTGGCATAATTCTCCTCATGCTGGCGGAGTTGCCGTAACAGATATGCCACGACCCTACCGTCTTGCATTAGGACTCCATCGAGCCCGGTTCTCGAGGCATCACAATATATGACAAACTCCTTGCTGATATCTGGTGTAGCCAATACCGGGGCGGTAGTCAATCTCTTCTTCAATTCCTAGAAGCTCGCTTCACACTCCGGCGTCCATTCGAATTTCTTGCCTTTCTTCAAGAGCTGAGTCATTGGTCGAGCGATGCGAGAGAATCCTTCTACGAACTTGCGGTAGTATCTCGCGAGCCCGAGGAAGCTCCTGACTTCCTTCACATCGATTGGCGACTCCGAGCTGGTTACCGTAGTCATCTTGGAGGGATCGACTACCAACCCAATTGATGTCGTGGTATGACCCAAGAATCGAACTTCGTTCAGCCAGAATTGGCATTTGCTGAATTTGGCATAAAGTTGGTGTTCTCGAAGCTTCTCCAAGACTAACCTCAAGTGTTGCTCATGCTCTTCTTCGGACTTGGAGAAGATTAATATGTCATCAATAAATAAGAAGACAAACTTATCCAGGTATTCCATGAAGACCTTGTTCATGAGGTACATGAAGTAAGCTGGGGCATTAGTCAACCCGAATGACTTGACAGTGCATTCATATAGACCGTACCGAGTCACGAACGCAGTCTTGGGTATATATTCAGGTCGGATCTTTAGTTGGTACAATCCAGATCAGAAATCGATCTTAGACAATACCTTGGCTCCATTTAACTGGTCAAACAAATCTTCAACTTTGGGGAGTGGGTACTTGTTCTTGATCGTGACTTCATTGAGAGAACGGTAATCAACGCAGAATCTAATAGTTCTATCCTTCTTAGACACGGACATAACAGATGATCCCCAAGGTGATGCACTCGGACGAATGAACCCTTTTCTGAGTTGCTCATCTAGCTGCTTCTTTAGCTCTGCTAGCTCTTCGGATCCCATCGTATATGTCTTCTTATAGATAGGCCTTGATCCGGGCAGGAGCTCATCAGGAGGTCGGGAGGCATCCCTGGTAGCTCATCAGGAAAGACGTTCGGGTACTCACAGACTATCGACACTCGGTCCAGTTCTTCTGCTGACAGGCTGTTAACCTGCAGTACACTAGTGGTTACTGGCTCAAAGACATACTTGACTTTGACCCCTTGCTCTCCTGTCATGGTAATTTCCCTGTTGGCATAGTCCAAGATGCTCTGGTGTTTGGCCAACCAATTCATGCTGAGAATTACTTCTAGGCCTTGCGACTTAATGACGATGAGATCTGCTGAAAAGCTTATCCCATCGATAACAATCCCGACTTTCCTACACCCTAAGTTGGTCCTTAACACTGCTCCCAGGATTTGTATTGCCATTTGCCGGTTAAGTAAGGTAGGCTTTAAACCACATTTTTTCGGAAATCTTTGCGTGACAAAAGAATACGAAGCACCACAATCAAACAATATTGTTGCTGGGGTGGAGTTGACGAGGAACGTACCCAGAATGCAGTTCGGGTCTTCCTATGCCTCTTGTGTGGAGATATGATTGATCTGCCCCTGCTGTGATATTGCTGGTTGCGGGGAGCTTGGTTCCTGCCTGGTGCTCCTTGGCCTTGGTTTGGCGCATTGGGGCGCGGTGCGTCGGGTTTCTTGTTGGGACATTGCCTGGAATAATGCCCTGTCTATCCACATCCAAAACAGGTAACTTGTGTTGGAAGGTTGTTCTTGACTCCACTGTTGTTCCATGGGTTGAATGGTGGCTTGGTGTTGACTTGCTGCTGTGTTGGTAATTCTAGCAAAATGTTGGAGACTTGTACTGCTACTGGTGGTAACTGGGTCTTCCTGGAGCTGACTGCCATGGGCGCGACTTCGGATTACTATGTCCTCAACTACCCATCAGCTTGCGCTTATGGGTGTCGTCCATTACACGATGCTTATCCTCCAACATATGGGCCTTATTAACCAAATCGCTGAAGGTCTGGCATTCACAAACAACCAGTTGATACTGGAGTGACTGCTGCAGTCCTTCCATAAGGCATTCCACTTTAGAGGCCTCAGTGTTGACATCCTCTGGTGCATATCTTGACAGGAGGTTGAACTTCTGCAAATATTCCTTGACGGATCCACCGCCTTGCCTTAAAGCTCGGAATTCACGCTTCTTAATGGTCATCATTCCATGATGAATGTGAGCAGTGCGGAATTCTTCCTTGAACATTGCCCAGGTGAAGACTTGTCCTGCTCGCATGATCTGAAATCCATCCCACCAAGCTCTAGCCATGCCTCCGAGATAGTGAGATGCATAGAGAACTTACTCACGATCATCAGTGCAGTTGACCAGCGCGAGAAGGTCTTCGATAGTACGGATCCAGTCATGGGAATCCAATGGTTCAGCCATCTTTGTGAATATGGGTGGCGTAGTCCGCATGAACTGAGAGAGAGTAGAGCGACCATTGCCATTCTCATTCTGCGGCGGGTTGTTCACCAAGACTTAAGCCAGCTGCTGAATAGCGGCATTATTGGCTTGACGTTCCTCGCGAAGAGCTTAAAGGAACTGAGCCATAGTCAGGCTTTCAGGAGGAGGCGGTGGCGGTGGAACATCATCTTGCTGCTGCTCGTCGTGACCTCTAGCTTGAGCGTCCCCACCGGTTCCCTGCTGCTGACCTGAAGAGGCAGAGCCGGGGTTGCCGAAGGTGCTGGTGCGAGTTGCAATCACCATCCTGTCAGGGGAGTAGACAAGTCAATTTGTCGAACTGGCCGGATTCAGAAGGGAGGATGCTCTAGTAAAGGGGTCTGGTGTTGTGCTAGTGTGATATTTTTAAGCCAAAGATTTTTGGAAAAGACTAATGCATTACATTAAATCAAGCGATGTAGTCGCTTACAAGCTGCCTAAGGCAGAATGCAACTTGCATCCAACATGCTCACAACATCATGGTTTGCATGAACCGATACATAAACGCATTACGCTTGGGAAATCTCCTAACTGCCTAAGTCGTAATCCTATGCGGCTGACTGCTCGGTTTCGTAGGCGGGTTCTGTCGGGTCTTGGTCTTTGTCTTCATCGGTACTTTCCTCCTTCAGAGGGGTGGGAGAAGGAAGTGGTCCATCACGGTGTCTCTTGGTTGGCGAGGCAGCGAAGAGTTCAGTGTACTCTTCCGCGGTCAGGCGGCGACTCTGAATAGGAGTGGCCTGCAGCGGTGGTACTCATCCTCGGAAAGCAACGGCTGATCGTCCTTCGGGTGCTCCTTCCTTCTTAACCTTGCGGGTCTTCAACTTCTCCATGCAGAGCAGATCCTTGACTTGGTGCAGTTCTTGGCGAATCTTTGTTGACTCCTTGATCGAAAGATGCATCAAAGTGTCGGAGGAGTGGCTGAAGTAGGTCTGAAACCTTAGTGGTGTCCTGTCCTCCGAAGATGGGTTGAGTGTCCAACTCCCGTCTATCCCATCCTTAATGAAAGGTAGGCGACGAGTAGCTGACTCATTAGCCATCTCGGGAAGGATGTCGCGGAGACGCACGAGCGCCTCTCGTGCGCATGTCTCCACAACCAGCATCAGATCCTCCATTTGTGGTCCTTCGAAGAACCAACTAGTCGGGGAGTCATTGGCCTTCACTATCACATCCATGTGATATTCCTTGGTGTCGGCATTGACCCAGTGCTCGTGGTAGAGGAACATCCGCGTGCGGCGTACTTGGCACTTCTCGAGGCTATCACCAAAAAGTAGGGGAAAGCCCGTCACCAGAAGCATATCACGTATGGGGGCCATCTACAAGATGTAGGAGAGGATTAGAAACTTTTTTATTGGTGCAGAATCTCAGGTTAAGGTCTAGGTGCACTAATCATCTCAGCTATCGTCCGTGCTACCTAAGGCTTCCTATAGTCAGGATGGCTCTGATACCAGCTCTGTGGGGACCCCGACTTACAAGTCAAGATCGCCAAATGAACGTGCTGAGTGATCCCAGAGATCAATGCTCACCGAACACTCAAGTACTGAATATTAAGAGTCTTACATCCAAATACCGAATTATTACATCACATGATTGAATGGTCAAGTTCGCAAGGTAGGGCCTATAAGGCCAGTCACACGGATACAACTAGTAGAGGAAATCTTAGGGCTAAGAGGGTGCCTATGCCATCAGCCTACACCAACAGGCATTCTAACTGGGAAGTGTCCTAGTTCGCAGGGGCGTCTCCGAAGACGTACTCTTCTCCAAACTCCGGTCCTTCCATGTCTGGTCAATAATATAACCAGTGGCAAGCCAATGAGTACTTTTGAATGTACTCGCAAACAGCACATGATAAGAACAATGCAAGTGAAGGATAACAACAGAGTTGTAATAAACATGATCATGGATGTGCAACATAAGCTAAATGTAATTTGAAGAATAGGTTACAGATATCGATATATCTGTCGAGGGCTGAACACTCCGGGTTCACCCTATATGCCAAGTGACCAAACTTGGTCATATCAACTCTTTCATATTAACTCCATTTACCACAGACTCACACGCACTTGGTTTATGCGCAAACGACTGGACTTAGTTTAAGCAGGATTACCCCAACTATCCTTGACCGTGGACACGGCTATTCGAATAGTTTTACACTCTGTAGAGGTAGTACGCTGGACCCACTAGATCCGGGAAACTTCCATGTCATGCATGACTCGGGGTATATAACATACCCGAGGTAAGTACCCGATCAATACCTTTCCCCTGACGATACTAGACAAAGAGGTCAACATGATTGGTACCCATCCCACATGTTGTACGTCTTACGAGCACCAACTCTGGACAGTATCAACCATGCGGGGACCAACGGTGTTCCTGAAACACGTATAAACGGCATAGTCGCCCTACCTGGCACAACCCCATCACGAGAGTGACCACACATCGCTCCCGCCACTAGTAATGTGGCTCTTTGCTAGCACCGACCCGAGTAATCAACAAAGGCCCGTCCCATAAAGGGGTAACGTGCTCGTACATGTAAGGTTGGGATGGTCGACACATCATAAATCTATTCCCATTTCCGAAACCATACTCACACAAATACCCGGTGCACCACTTCACTAAAAGTGGCCACCTAACTCATGATCACCCTCGGGCATTAGTGGCACCCGACGGGGTTTTCATAACCTTGGTTTTATGCCAACAACATGCTCATGCTACTGCTATTCTAGCTTTACTTGTCAACATGATGTTAGCGTGACCCTCATAGGTGGTAGGATCATGCTCAAAACGCAAGTGCTCCAGACGAGCCTTCGGTAACATCACTTCAATGATTTACCGACACTTATGATCAGATGCAACGGAAATATTTGCTACACTATCATGCATTAAAACAAATGCTCAAACATGGTCAAAGGGCTGGTTGCGTTCGTCAGCTAGGTATCCGGGGTCTTCGAGGTCTTCCGTTCTGACTCCTTCGTCACACGGGTTTTCTATCATTGTATAAAGATAAAAATAATTAGTAGCTCACTCCAAAATAGATCACAAAGTCATTTAAAAAATGTTGTTATTTCTGATAAATCCACGTTGTTATTTTAAAAATATTTGCTTCTGGTTTTAGAGAAAGAATATTTTTTAAATCAACTTAGCTGAAGCAAAACTATTCCAATTTAATCTTTTTTATTATTATAAAACAGAATAGTTGCTGCAAAAATTCAACCAATGGTTGTGTTAAATACTACACATTTTTAGAAGAATAACGGTGGAAAATTTATATTTTTACACTGGTTACATATTTTTATAAAAATCATTTAAACTCATGTTTAAAATCACAAAGAAAAAGGCTACAGACCGTGGCCTAGCTTGGCCTGGGACTGGGCCCGCCCAATGGCCAACCAACCAGCCTGCCTAGGCGCGCGTCCCGTCGGGTTTGCACCTAACGCGCGGGCCCTGCCGGGCAGCGAGGGAGAGAGAGATGGGCCACCGACAGGTGGGCACACCTGTCGGGGTCGTCTCCTACCTCTGGCCAGAGAGGAGGAGGAGCACGCCGGCGTGGTTACCGACGTCCTCGGGCCCTAACGACGACGGGAATGGGTCTAGCTCGTCATCGCCTACCTGATGATGGTCGAGAAGACGGCGGAGGGGCTCACGTTCACCGGAGACGAGGTAGCCATGGTGGAGGTGTTTCGGGCGAAGGTGGAGGTGGTAGCTACAGGAACGGATTTGCTCGAGAAAGAGGGGGGAAAGCTTCCTAAGGTGACGGGGAGTGGTTTGTTGAGCAAAGGGACGCGAGAACCGACGTGTAGATGGAGATCGATCGGAGCTCTGAGGCGGAGGGGCCTCAGTCGATCTCGAGTACCGGGGCTCTGCTTGCTCAAAGAGGAGGCTAGGGAGGTGATTGAGGTTGTTGTGATGAGGAATGAGGGGTACTGGAGCGAGGGGAGAGGCTATAAATAGGTCCGCGATGGTGAGCTGACTTGGGAGCGCCGGTGATTCACCATGGCGTGCATGGGGGTGCAGAGAGGAGCTGGGGTCGAAACCACGGTCTCTGGACGTGGTTTTGGACTGCCAGGACTCACTACGAGCGAGGGAGAGAGAGGAGAGGCGAGCTAACTTGGCCACGCATCTATGGCTTGTTCTGGTGCGCGCAGGCACGCATCACACAAGCTCTTAGCACGGGAGAGAAGGGGCCCTGATTGTCGTCTGATGCAGAGGGGGTGTCGGGGGAGAGGATGGACACATCGGCGAGGCTGGAACTGACCGAGAGCGTCGCCCCACCTCGGTGGCTCTCTGTAGCGCGCCCAGAGCGTAGCTTTGGCATGCCACGGCATGCTGGCGCGCTCTGGGGTGCCTTGGACGTGTCTAGAGTGTCCTGGGCACTGGCTGGGAGATGCCTAGCCATTGGAGACCCGTGGGCGCTTCGGCTGGTCAAGGGGGACAAGGAAAACGGGTGCTGTCAGCCTTGAGCTGAAGCTTAGATTGGGGTTTTGGCATTTCTACTTTGAACCAAAGAGGGGCCAGTTGACTGGGCTTGGCATTGATGCTAGCCACCTAATCTGAGAGTTTCTGAGAAAGGGTCGGGGTTTAGCTAAGGTTAGGAGGGGTTTAGGAGGGGTTTTACCCATCTGTCAGAAGGTGCTCGACAGTGGTTTGGGGTGATTGCACCCCACCACTGGTTGTGCAACTTAACAGGATTGGGTTTGGTGCTAAAACAAGGGGCTTCACCAAGTTTGAGCTCCATTGGACAAGTTTAGCTTTGTAAACTTGAAAACATCACCAAATGACCAGATATGATCCTTCCAAAGAGAGTGCGGGCAAATTGAGTCCCACAAATCCCATTTTTGGCATGGAGCCCTCCTTTGAGGTATTAGGCACTCCTCCAAAGTTTCAACTCCATTGAACAAACTTTGCTATGTACAGTTGCTCTAACTTCAATATGACAGAAGGGGTTTTGCAACTATTTGGTGCCCATAATCAGCTTGGATCAAGGTGAAATTTTATATGGACACCAAATATGGCTTAGGGATACCACTAGAATTTTCTAGGAATTTATTTAGAATATTGCCTTTGGAAATATTTCAAAAGTTCAAAACAGACAGAAAGGGTTTTCAGGGTTTTACTCAAATAATAATAATAAAAATATGGGTTGAAAATCTTATGTATGCAAAATATATTTCCTCCTCATCAGCTCCAATTTTTCTCACATTTTTATAAGGCAGAGAAGTATTTTTCCATATAGGAATACCATTTCTGGCCTCAGAAATGGACATGCAATTAAATTAGAAAATTAATTCATAAAATAATTATTATATGGTTTTGGTGGTCTAAAATGGTGCTAGAACCAGATCACCAACTTTGGGTAAGAACACACCTTGCCATCAAGGACTTGTAGTGCAACCCAAAGGAGGGTTTTCCTATAACCAGAAATAATAAAAAGGGTTTTCAAAATAATTAAGTAATGAGAAATGTGATTTTTAATATCACATGATCAAGCATACAAGCATACAATGACAATCATGGCACTCACAACATTAGTTTTGAAAAGTTTCTAATAAATTCAGATTTTTGAATTACAGAAAAAGTGGTAGTGAAAATAGGGTGTGACATCGAAGTGCCCTCCAAGCAGCAGAAGACGATCCTACCAAAGCAAGGTTAAGAACCACCACGGCTGAGAAGCCACGACAATGAAGAAGAAGCAATAGGAGTCAACCATCACTCCTTTGCCGGCTGCACCAACTATGTCAAGAAATGTCTACGGTCAAGCATGATGAAGACTTTGGACATCAAGAGTAATCAAAGAGCCCCTTTTGGCCCAATTGAGGACATGTGTCCTAACTGGGTCATGGTGAAACCCGTGTCAAAGGTGGTACACCCCGCTTGGCAAGCCTGAGACCTTGGGGATTGGATGACTCGTTTATACTTTTTAGGTAGCCAGCTCATCTAGAACCCCATCAAAACCGTCCTAGATGGTGTAGCCCGTTATAAACACCGAGTATCTAAACTTAGACTTATGGACAAACCCAACTCAGAGTTTTCCACGAGTAGCTACGAAGAAGCACTCAAAGACACACCGGAAAGCTGCGTCCGTGACAATGAAGACAAACGGCTGAAGAAAAATAAGGAACATACCTGGACAATTTCTCAAGCTGAAGGTCTCAAACCTATGTTCACACTCTCAAGAAAGAAGAACACGTGCGACTGAACATCACGTGCTTCAAGGATGTTAAGGACTTCCCCGTCGATGGTAAGCTACACCAAGACTCGACTCTTCTATTCTAACACGAGACATCTAGATGTCACTAATCAACGTGAGCAACCCTAGGACCAACACATAGACACACTACCTCGCCGTGTATTCTGGCTTTGGAATACACGCGCAAACCAGACCCTTGCCCGAACCTTGTTCACCAATCCCTTGATATCTATTCATACCTAGTGTATTGCAAGAACCCCTTTCACTCTGACACGAAGGCAAGAGAAGTATTCGAACCTGTATCACCAAGCACTTAAAGACACATGGGAGGCAATCACCTCGAAGAAGGAGTAACACTGGAACATGAAGACTACCTCAACTCGAAACTCTGAATATTTCCAACGCCCAGCTGAGGAATCTCAAGGATCATATTCTTGTAAGGGGGTAGGTCTGTCACACTCTGAGTTTTTCCACTGCTGACTAAGACAACATAGCTCAAAAATTAGAACTAAATAAAACTTTTGTGCGTGCTTGTGATGTTTGACTTGATTATGATTTCTTGCTTGTTTGATTGTGTTTTAAAATCACAAGCTTCCTCCTACTCTTTAGGATCATCTTCTTGATCCAAATCCTTGCCCAATGATCATACCATGTGTATAGTACCAACAATTATTGTTGTAAAATATTATTTTGACAAAAAAGCTTTTATTTAATTTAAGCTTTCAAAACCCCCTCAATTGGGACTTGTACTACAAGTCCTCAAATTAGGGAAGATGGTTTACCCCAAATATTTTATTTAAATCCTACTATCAAAATGACTTTACAAAACCACAAAATTATTGTATTAAAGGTTATTTTCTATTTTATTTGAATAACTTTTTCTAAGACTAGAAATGGTCTTTTCAGAAGAACAAATTATTTTCTTGCTTTCAAAATATTTGAGAAACTTTAGGGAAACTGAGTGGACATATATTTTCCATATATAAGAGTTTCAACACATGGTCCTATTCAAAAATATTGGACAAAATCCCTCTAAACCCTTTGTGCCAATTTCAAGCTTTTGAAATATTTCCGTAGGAAATATTCTCAATAAATTCCAGGAAAATTCTATCAAGTCACACATGCTATATGTGGTGATCTTGACAAATTTCATCCCAATCCAAGTTGATTTGATTCACCAAAATATTCCAAAACCCTACCTTTCCAGAACCAAATTTGAGCAACTCTACATTGCCAAGTTTCTCGTTTTGTGCTCAAATTTTGTGGACATGTTACAATACCCAAATAATGCATTCACACCAAGTGGTGCATGAAGGAGAACAGATCCACTTGTTTAAAGACCCTCAAAACTACTTACGTTGATTTCTAGAATTGACAATATTTGCATTGTCAACTTTCTCCGATCGATCCCAAATTTTTGGGCATCCTCTAATCCTCAAATAATGCCACCACACTAAGTGGTGTATTAGGGGGATTAAATTGCATGGATTTATCTAAGAGAAACCATTTATGCCCATTACTAGGGTTTATCAAATTTACATTGTCAACTTTCACCATATAAACTCAAAATTGGTGATCAGGGCCAAATGGTCTAAACATTTACCCCTCGTAAGTATGAGGGCCATTGGATACACCTAGATGCCCGTGGACAGCACCAAACACTTTCATCCATGAACTAGAGGACAAGCAAAGTTGACCCTGAGAGATTCTCCTTGCACCAAGATTTTTACCATAGCCTATGCCAGCCCTCTTCTACTCTAGCCTGGGAACAATCATTGGTGGGTAAAACCCTCCCATATGGCTGTTAGGACAGCTCTGGCATGCCCTTCTCCCACCTTTCCTCCCCTTGTGCACTGATGATTGCCCCTAGACTCTCCCACAACCTCTCTAGTGTATTAATGCATCATTCCACACCCCAAAATGGCAGGCTCAAATGTGAAATATGAGCAGTTCATCTAAACCTAAGATTTGGCAGCAATGGTGCCTTTGAACTAGACGTACCCTGTAGATTTGTCTCCTTGAGGTAAAAATTTGGTGAGAATCTTCTCTTTGCATGCCTAAGACCACCACACGACCTTCTAACTCAATTACTCTTCAGTAAGACCCCTCAAATAGCTCCCCAATTTGCTGCCGCAAACTTACCTATAGTAAAAAAACCACCTACCCAGCTCCATATGGATCCAAACTTCACCAGTGCTCTCCTTCATGTGTGCCCTCACGTGTTAGACATGTTTGGCCGACCAAAAAGTCCTCCTCGACACACCATCGCGTGGTGACCACACTGCGGACCTGAAGTAACAGCGCTGTGGCGAAAGGAAGTTGTCGTGGAGCTCGTGGCAGGCTGCGGCAGAGTGTCCACATGCACCAAGCACCTTCCCCCGACCTCCCACGCCTCTCCCTGATACGTCCCAAATGTATCTATAATTTTTGTTTGTTCCATGATCTTTTGGGTGACATTGTTATATGTGTTTCTACACTTCTATATCTTTTTACACATATTTGGACTGACCTACTAAGTCGGTGCACCCAGTGCCAGTTTCTTTCTGCTGATGTCTTTTTATGCACGGACTTTTACCCCAATTTAACGAGTCCAAAAAATCCCAAGAAAAATATATAAAAATCAGTGTGACGGAAGCTTCACGAGCACCAAAGGCGGGCCAGAGGGGAGCCAGGGCTTGCCTAGGCGGCCTCCCTGCGCGGCCCACCCACTGGTCGCGCCACCAAGTCGCCTGGGTGGGTTCCACACCCTCTGGTGCCCTCCTTCGGCCTATGTTTACCTCTCCAATAGGAAACCCTTCCATCAGATCTAGAATCGCGACTTTCTCCATCGTTCTGCCACCGCACCGCTCCCGAGATTAGGAGCACCAGGAGACCTCTTCCCGGCACCCTGTCGGAAGGAGGATTGACCTCCGGGAGCTTCTCCACCGCCATGGACGCTTCTCGGACGTGTCGTGAGTAGTCCTCCTTGGACCATGAGTCAATGACCAGTATCTATGTGATGTCTTCTCTCCAGTCTTGTGCTTCAATGATTAGCCCTTGTCAGCTGCCCTACATGATCAAGGCATCTATGTAATTTTCCTGCTATTGCTATGCTTGGTTTGCTGGGATCCGATTGATTATGAGATTGTGTTCAGATTGTGATGAGTTATATATTTGGTTCTCCTTTTATATTATGTTCTTAAGTAATTCATGCATGTTCTCTGTTGTATTTTTATTGCTTTGGCCGAGTAGTAGATTTTACCTTCAAGAGGGAGCGTTATGCATGATTGTGGGTTCATGCCCCCTGATGTCTAGCTTGAGTGACAGAAACATGACGCTAGGGGATGTGCTGTTGCAACCAGGGAGCAAACAACGATGCTTGTGACCACGGTTGCAAGGATTGTTTACCTTACACAATCTTTGTTAATGCAATTTTCCGTTGCTTTGAGTTTACACTTTGGGTGGCGCTCGCAACTTAATACTAGCGAGATGTTCTAGATAGGTATCTCAAGGTGGGTGATTAGTAAGTATATGCTGATGAATAAACGGTCTACTTGTCTTGGCGTACTGCCCATTACTTTTGAGCCTCTAACTTTCTAGTAGCATGATTAGCCTTGTGGTGCGTCTATGATTCTGTCAATTGCCCAGCTGTAATTTGTTTACCCAGCATAGTTGTTTATCATCTTTTGGGAGAGAGACATCACTATTGGACATCATGTGACTCCGGTTCATATTACCACCATTGTTTACACCTCCATCATTCACTGCTTTATTTAGTTTTCCGTTGCAATCACCATCACTATTCCCGCTTGTGTTTTGATCCTTTGCAAACTACAAGGCTAGAGAGATTGACAATCTCTCTGAACTGGTTGGGAGCACAGTTATTTGTTGTGTGTCGAGGTCCATGTCTTCTGCTAGCGCCAGATCAGTGGACACCTACTTGTTGATCCTCGGAGTCCTCCTGGTTTGATAAACCTTACAGTCCCCGTGTAAGGGAAATTTGCTGCTGACTACATCTCCACCTTCCACTTGGGGTAAACAATGAGGGGTGGGAAGTATATCCATCAACTCGTCATCAAGCAAATTTCTGGCACCGTTGCCAAGGTCTCCAGTCTTCAAGACAGGTGAGTTGCACGCTATCCTTTACCTTTGCTTTTAGTCTTGTTAGTTTTCTTTCTAGTTTTTGCTTTAGAGTCTTGTACCAAAAACAAAAAAAAAATTAGATGCTTAGTTCTTGCTTGTTGCTGCTGACATGAAAGAAGGGACCATTAGATTCCAATTTCCCCTTAAAATAGAATGGAACACTTCCCTCGAAACAGATTAAGTTACCTTATGAGTCTGTTATTCGGGCAAGTTATTCTTATGGAGTTGATAATACTTGATCTTTTTGCATCATGCCTAGCTCAAAGGCATAAAAGAAAGCGCTTGTTGGGAGGCAACCCAATTTGTTTATTTCCAGTTTTAGTGGTCTTTATGCTTTTTACTATTGTAGCAACATCACTGTATCTTTATTTTCAAGCTTTGTGCCAAGTTTTAGCCTACGAATGCAAGAAAGTTCAAAAGTTATGACATGCTGTCCAGAAACATATTTTGTCTGCTTGACGGAAAAATTCGCCAAAAATCACCAGATCATCATTTTGATCTGAATGTTTTTGACAGCATGATCTATATAATTGTCTTTCTATCATCCGTTCTGAGTTTTTTTTTTGAGTTGCATAAGTGCCACGAACAAATTATTTACTACCTGTTGTTCTGTTATTCCCATATTCTGCCATGTTTTGCGTTTTCATCATTTTGCAAAGATTTTGGCAATCTTGAGAAACAGTAGATCTTCATGAAAATATTTATTTCCAATAGATAATAATGTTTTTATCATGGGCAATAACCATTCTAATCAGTTTATGATGAGTTTCGTATGAAGGGAGTTTTCAAGTATGCGATGGAAGATGATAAAAGAAGATCCAGGATTGTCAAGCACTCAAGCTTGGGGATACCCCAGGCACACCCAAGAAATATTCAAGGAGACTCAAGCGTCTAAGCTTGGGGATGCCCCCGTGCATCCCCTTCTCCACCAACAATCAATAGTTTGTCCTTCACCATGCTATATTTTTTATCACTCCATATGCTATGTACTATGCCTGGAGCGTCCCGCTCTTTACTTTTTAGTTTGTTTTAGTTCTGCTTCATGTTCATAACAAGTTGGACCCTAGCCTTCTTTGTTTGGTAGAGAAACATGCTCCACTCGACCCTAGAACACAACATAAGTTTTCATGCTTATCTCTTTTGTGTGTTCTTTATATTTTCATAGTTGTTGTCATGCTTAGCTCTTATTTTTCATTCTTTATCTTTTTAAGAGATTTTATTTAGGTTGCTTTTGGAACTCTCTTGAGTAATCATGCTTATCTTTTTTAGAGAGTTGGCTTGTTGCACTGAGTTGAGTATAATGCATGAGTAGGTAACTGAGGTTGCTATTTAAGTATAGTAGTAACTTGCAATAGTTTTGAGGTATTGGTTGGAGTAATGTTTGGACTATTGGTGCCAAGATCTCGAGCATATTAGTGATAGGTGTCGTATTTTGGGAAATTCGTGTGTTTTTCAAAAAAATAAATTAGTTGAGAACTCTAGCTACAAGATGGATCGCTAACCTCTGGAGGGGTTGGAATATATAGAGTACCCTCACGTTATCATGGGTCAAGGATGCGCAAGGATAACCAAACCCCCAAACACTCTTCCTCGGGGTACTTGTCTCTTTGTGAATCTCCTAACAAGATAGAGATTTACCGATAATAAGTGTGTGAGTTCTTCGGAATAATGTGAGTATTCAATTGTTGGCACTTCCACCATCCATATTTTGCTAGCCTATTCGGTACCTTGCATTGCCCTTTGTCTTCTTGAGAGTTGGTGCAAACTTCGCATGATACGCTATGTCATCATAAGCCTCATTATATCTTTCCTCAAAACAGCCACCATACCTACCTATTAGGGCATTTCCATAACCTTTCCGAGATACATTGCCATGCAACATCCACCATCTCATGACTTGATCTTCATGTCATACATGATTTTGCTTGATCGACGAGCCGCATGCTAGTATGGACTTGCACTTATTATTGCTACATGACGCGCTAGTTTCATTGCATATCCTTCTACATTGCAGAGGCAAACATTTGCATACATCATGAAAGTTTTCATTTGTCTTTATGTTGAGTACTTCTTATAAAGTGTGAAGATCTTCTTTTTATTCTTGTAAAATATCGAGTGTTGCCTTTAAGTGAGGAAAAGATCCCAAAGAGGACAAACTAAAAGGAAGAGCCAAAGAGGCCACACAAAAAGAAAAGAAAAAAGAAAAAAGAAAAAAAAGAAAAAATGAGAGAAGGGGGCAACATTACTATTCCTTTTGAAAGATCCACACTCGTACTCCATTGTTATATTTGTACTACATAGAGATTATCATTCATGCCTAACTATGTGGGGACCCTTACACTATAGAACTTGGCTTGTATATTCCAATGATGATCCTCCTCGAATGAGCTCTAGGTCTTCATAAGCAAGCAAGTTGGTTGCACCCCCACTAGTTACATTGGAGAGCCTACCTTAGATCATATGTGCATCCATTGCATGGCAATCCCTACTCCTCACATCATATCTATCATTTGGCTTTCTCTTGCCTATGGTTGTCCTCATTGGTGTTAGCCTTTCACACCTTTCTTGTCTTCCTTCCCCATCATTATTCTCTTTTCCACCCTAAGTGCCAACATATTTTTCTTGCGCTCGTCCATTGCATGAGTGCTCAAAGTCGAAAGGGAGAGAATCATTTTGACTTGTGCCTGGCTAGTGGTCTGGGGATGAGTCAAAATAAGATTCCGAAGGAGACCAAGTGTGAAGTTTACTAGATTCAGTTCTCAATTAAAAAAATAATGCTCTAAACCAATCTCCCATTTATTGCACGCAAACACCATTTGGATACATTCGAGTCACGGACAACATGAGCTCTTGCACCTTTATGTTCTTACTTTGCTATTTTCAATACTAAATATATACTCTTTCTTGTTATTGTCTTCACTTGAATTGAATGTCTTACTTTACTTTGAAGTTCTTATATGTGTGTTAGCATGTCACCATAGAAATTATTTGTGTTATAATTTACCTACTCAAGGACGAGCAGGAATTAAGCTTGGGGATGTTGATACGTCCCAAACGTATCTATAATTTTTTTTGTTCCATGATCTTTTTGGTGAAATTGTTATATGTTTTGCTACACTCACTACACCACGACACTAAAGCCCCAACAACCAGATTGGTTGGGAATACAGGTTCCGCCAACACATAGTCCGTCGGAAAAGACTATTGCCGACCGATATTGTTTGTTGGGGAAAGTCCGGATGGGAAAACCCTTTCCCGACCGACATATCTTTCCCAACCGACTTATTGTTGGTGATTGGGTATCTTTCCCGACCAACATTTTGTTGGGCCTGCCCTGGGCCTTTCCCAACCAACAGTCTACTAGGGCTACCATGGGCCTTTCCCGGCCAACTATCGGACTGGAATTTTTTTTCCCGACCAACAATTCATTGGGATACCATGGGCCTTTCCCAATAGACTATCTAACAGCGTATTCTTTCCCGACAAACATTATGTTGGGCCTCGCATTAGCCTTTCAACTGATTGTTAGACAGGCTCTTATCTTGCTTCTTATTTTGCTGAGCAACATTCTTTAGCCCACCCATAGGTGGACTTCAAATTACCGAATTCATAACAGTAATGTGCATGTCATCCAAAATATATTGAACCGGATGCAAACAATAATAACACACATACATTAATTTTCCCATATAAATACATCATCTGTTACGAATTAATGTCCATCAAAATTTCCTATAAACTAATGGAACTAATTAAGTAGAGGAAACATTATGGTTCATTTCCTAAGAGCAAAAATTGCTCACTTTATTTTCTAGAATTTGTCTTAAAGAGGCACATCATTTGACTTGGCTCCTTGTAGTGGCACCAGACCAGCCATCCATGTGAACCAAATTGGGCAACTTTTGAAATTATCGGAATAAACTAGTCCAATTCATGGAGAAAAACGGTTTAGAAAAGTTCTCACCTTCCTCTTGTAGTTTTCAGTTTGCCTTCTGATCACATGATACTGCAAAATCAAAACGAAAAATAACAGGAAATAAAAGATCAATTAAGATGTTATATGTTATTAATGGAAGAAAATACATGCACATGAGTTGGAATTAAAGAAGAAACCCTTGATCAATTCTTCAGAACTAAACAAAATCATGAAACCACTTCTTTATTCTCTACTAGACAAGAGATATAGAACTAGTTTATATAGATCTACCAAAACAAGAAAACAATTAACCAGCAGCTAGAGTCTGTGCGTGCGTGCTTCCTATGACAAACCACCTCGAGAGCGGCGTCGACACTTTGCTCAAGGCCGCGCAGTTCCCCAAACCCCAGCACTTTCAGATCTTCACCCATCCTTTGCCCGCCATCATCGATAGATATATGAACAAACGCATATATTGATTCAAAAAGAATATGAACAAAAGCATATTACTAATTCGAGTCGATCTCCGCATCAAATCCATGTAAGCACCTAGTTTGTTGGAGAGCTCCCATCCCATGAAACAAGAATCAAGAATGCTTCTGAAATAAAAGGAGGAAGGAAAGAGGGAAGGTTTTATTTACCTGATCTCTGTGCGCAGGTTTCGGATTGACGGCCTTGAGATGGCTCACCGTGCGCTGCATTTTCTGTGATGAAATCGTACCTGAAGCAAATAAGACAAATCGAAGAAAGGAGATTGATGGATTGAGGGGAGAGAGAGAAGCTGCAAGCAAGCAACCTGATACTGCTCCGTCCACAGGCTGGTCCCGGTAGCCTGCTGGTAGCGGTCAAGGACCCCCTTGATGCTGCAACAAGAAGACTAGGACGAAGCTGCCTCAGAGTCAGAGATGTAATGAAGCAAACAGCTTGAGGTATGTTATGAATGGATTGGATGGAGTGAGGAGCGAGGAGTTGGTCGCGTACTTGACGCCGTCAACCATGGTCGGTGCGAGGAGACGGGGCTTCGGGTGGTGGTGCCAACAAGGGGAATCGGCGGCGGCGTGGGAGGATGGGAGAAGATACGTGGGAGGGAGGGGATTAGGTTTCGGAGCGTGCGGTGGAGGAAAAGGAAACGAGGGAGGTCTCGCGGGCTGGGCCAAAAATTGT
Source organism: Hordeum vulgare subsp. vulgare (assembly GCF_904849725.1). NCBI lineage: Eukaryota > Viridiplantae > Streptophyta > Magnoliopsida > Poales > Poaceae > Hordeum > Hordeum vulgare. The sequence goes on from NC_058521.1 coordinate 365,866,611, forward strand.
GCCGCTACGAAATTTGATTCACGCGCGCGTCGATCGCAGGTCGGCCCACTTGTCTATCCCAAGTTGGTTGGGACTCATTGCCCGCTTTACCGACCGACCGTTAGCTCTAAGTAAGAATATCGCCGACCGACAGTTAGACGATATATATCTTCGCAATCCCAACCGAGAGTTGGTTGGCGTGTATGAATTTTTCCAACCGACAGTTAGTTATAAGTTTTGCCCACCAACAGTCGGTTGACAAAAGTTATCTTTCCCAACACACGTCTGCAGGGAATGCGGTGTCGTGGTGTAGTGCACCCAGTGCTATTTTTTGTCTGCTGATGTCTTTTTTTGCACGGACTTTTACCCCAATTTACCGAGTCCCAAAAATCCTAAGAAAAATATATAAAAATCAGCGTGGCGGAAGCTTCACGAGCACCAAAGGTGGGCCAGAGGGGAGCCAGGGCTTGCCCAGGCTGCCTTCCTGCGCGGCCCACCCCCTGGCCGCGCCACCAGGTCACCTGGGTGGGTCCCACGCCCTCCGGTGCCCTCCTTCGGCCTATATTTACATATCCAATAGGAAACCCCTCCATCAGATCCAGAATCGCGAATTTCTCCATCGTTCCGCCAACTCTTCCCGGCAACCTGCCGGAGGTAGGATTGACCTTCAGGAGCTTCTCCACCGCCATGGACGCTTCTCGGATGTGTCGTGAGTAGTCCTCCTTGGACCATGAATCCATGACCAGTAACTATGTGATGTCTTCTCTCCAATCTTGTGCTTCAATGATTAGCCCTTGTGAGCTGCCCTACGTGATCAAGGCATCTATGTAATTTTCCTACTATTCCTATGCTTGGTTTGCTAGGATCCGATGGATTACGAGATTATGTTCAGATTGTGATGAGTTATATATTTGGTTCTCCTTTTATATTATGATCTTGAGTAATTCATGCATGTTCTCCGTTGCTTTTTTATTGCTTTGGCTGAGTAGTAGATTCTAACTCCAAGAGGGAGCATTATGCACGATTATGGGTTCATGCCCCCTCATGTCTAGCTTGAGTGACAAAAACATGAGACTAGGGGATGTGTTGTTGCCACCAGGGAGAAAACAATGGTCCTTGTAACCACGGTTGCAAGGATTTTTTAACTTACACAAAGTTCGTTAATGCAGTTGTCGGTTGGTTTAGTTTACACTTTGGGTGGGGCTCGCAACTTAATACCAGTGAGATGTTCAGGATAGATATCTCAAGGTGGATGATTAGTAAGTAGATGCTGATGATTAAACGGTCTACTTATCTTGGCGTACTGCCCATTAGTTTTGAGCCTCTAACTTTCTAGTAGCATGATTAGCATCGTGGTGTGTTTATAATTCTCTCAATTGCCCAGCTGTAATTTGTTTACCCAACATAGTTGTTTATCGTCTTTTGGGAGAGAGACATCACTAGTGAACATCATGTGACTCCGGTCCATATTACCACCATTGTGTACACCTCCAACATTCACTGCTTTATTTACTTTTACGTTGCAATCACCATCACTATTCCCACTTGGGTTTTGATCCTTTGGAAACTACAAGGCCGGAGATTCACAACCTCTCTGAACTCGTTGGGAGAAAAGTTATTTGTTGTGTGTGCAGGTCCACATCTTCTGCTAGTGCCAGCGGAGTGGACACCTACTTGTTGATCCTCGGAGTCCTCCTGGTTCGATAAATCTTACAGTCCCCGTGTAAGGGAAATCTGCTACTGACTACATCTCCACCTTCCACTTGAGGTAACCAACGAGGGGCGAGAAGTATATACATCAACTCGTCATCACTCCCCGACGCCAAGAAAGCTCCAAAGCCACTCTGACACGCGTCTTCACCGTGCCCGAAATACATCTGAGGCGCGCCCGAGCACCTTCTTGTCGCCCCTCTCACTTAATCCTTCCCCTGGAGCGCCCTGACTTCCTAGTCCAACTTTCTCCGTCCAAATTGCCTCCCGGGTCGCCCCTAGGTGCTCCACGTGCCCTCTCCATCCTCCTGTGGCCGTCGATGCTCGCACCGGCCATCTCATGGGTCCTAGCTCCCTAAGCCCGCTCTCTCCTCAGATCCTTATCAGGGCACCACCAGCACCCTTCTGACCCCTTTCACTCTGCCCCTTTTCTTCTTCCTGTGGCCGGAGCGCCACCCATGGTCGTCGTCATCGGTCTCCGTTATAGCCAGGCCACCACTCTCTCCGGCGCTCCTCGGCAAGTGCGCCTTGTTCTCTTGATTTCATCCATCACCGGATAGTCGCGAGAGACGAACCATAGCTCCGGCAATCGCCGTCGGGATGTGTTCTCCCCCTCGGCCACACGCGAGTCGGGAGAAGGAGGAAGATGGCCTGTGAGCAAGCTGGCCCCACCAGTCAGATGGATGGTGAGGCCGATACACTGACAGGTTGGCCTCGCCCTCTTAAGTGAAGGCGGGCTTTGCCTCAGCCACCTCCCCCGTTGTGGAAGCGCAGTCCCCAAAGTGCGCATCCGATGTGGCCTCGTCGCGAGCGAATCTGAGCTAATGAGCCGGCCGAGTCTAATCTCCACTATGCTACGCTTAGTGCGAAGCTGGCCCATAGGTAAAACCTTTTTCATTTTTGTTTTTACATAGACTTGTAAAAACTCTAGAAAAATCATCCTAGCTCTGAAATTAATAATTCAAAGTCCTAGATGCTTCTAAAATGAGGGTCTATCCAAAAATATGTCCTAAACATTTTTCCTACAAACTTTTCAGTACTGTTTAAATTCACATTCAAATTTAAACCACTAAAAGCCCTCCTTTGCAAATTCCTACAACATCCTAATCAACTCCAAATGGAGTGATTCAAGTTCCTAGTTGTCTATCAAATCATGCTACAATTTTCTAGCCTAGGTGAACATTTTTCTCTAATATTGTTTCTGCTATGTCAAATAAATAGCTCTTTTTCCAATTAAGTCATCTCAGTAAATTCATAGAAAAATCATCCCAACTCCAAATCTAGTAAAACAACTTCCAAAAATATTCTAAAATCATTCCCTTATTGATAGGTACATCCACTCATTTTTACAAAAATGTTCTCGGTAGACTTCTTGTGGGGCGAGTGATGCCTCCATTTCCTCCACTCAAAATTTTCTAGTGATCCAAATCCCTTAGAACAAACTTTAGGTATTTTTCTTATGACCAGAGATATTCAAGAAAAATAAAACTCCTATTTATAGAGCACCTTGTTTTTCTATTATTCAGTGGTTTGTCGTGGTTCTTTGTGATGATAGTGGATAAAGTAGACGAAGTGCTCGGAGTTGGACGAGAAGCGTGAGAAGACCTCGAAGACTTTGCTAAACCACGCAAGCACCCGTTTGACAATGACTATGAAAACCCTTTTATGCATATCATATGGCACTTTATTTCGTGGCATGTGAAGCATGTTGAATCGGTGACTACCTCGGTGGGTTGTCTTGGATGTTTCCCCATTGATACTTGCACGGAGCATGATCCTACCTTGCTATGAGGGTTGTGTGTGTGGGAAGTAGTTAGGTTTCTATGTAGATACTATGCAAATTGGGATGGGAATATGCATGGTGATGAAAAGGAAATGATTTAGAATACTTTTCGAAAACCCCATCAGGTGCCACTAATGCCAAAGGGAGATGGTGTTGAGCTAGGTAGCCAGTTGAGAAAGAAGTGGTGTACCAAGGCAAGTGAGTGTGTGGTTTTGAAAATGGATTGGTTTAAGTTGCAACCGTTACTCCAACATTACATGTGCGACCACGATACCCCTTTCTGGGATGGGACGTTGTTGATTACCTTGGTGGATGCTAGCATAGGACCCACATTACTAGTGGCCGGGGAGCCGAGTCACTCTCTCGAGATGGTGTCGTGGCACGTAGGGCTAACATGGGCTGTTTTTACACACACCGGGCACAACGTTATGTGCCCGGATGGATGGTACGATCTAGAGCGAGGCTCGTTGATGTAGATCATGAGGGATGGCACAAATGAGTGGACTCTTTGTTTAGTGTTGCCTGGGGAAAGGCATTGTTCGAGTGCTTACCTCACGTGTGTAATATACCGCGAGTCATGGATGGCACAGAAGTTCCCCGAGTCTTATGGGTACATCATGCAAACCTCTGCAGAGTGTAAAACTATTCAAATAGCCATATCCATGGTCAAGGATAGTTGGATGATCGCTCTTGGGCTATGTCCATTCGTTATAAAACTGGGTGTGTGTGCGTGTGTGAGAGAGAAAGATGATAGTGTGAGAAAGATGATGCTTGAGTTAAGTCAGATGACTTGACATGATGAATGAACATGAGATGTTCAACCCCCTGCTTATGATGATATCTATAACTTGTCCGTATGGATCACTGTAACCTGTTGATCCATGCTTTTAAAAGCTCATTGATCATGACATTGCACTCAAACTTATCTTTTTGCAAATTACCAACTTAGTGCTATATCATTCATTATTATTGCCTTGTTCCAAACATGGATTGCTTGCGAGTACATTCAAAGTAATCATTGGCTTGCCACTAGTCATTTCATTGACCAAGCATGAGAGAACAGGATATGATGAAGAATATCCTGGTGACGTTTGTACGAGCTAGGACGCTTCCCAGTCAGAATGCCTGTAGGGTTAAGGCAGATCGCATGGGTTCACGCTATCATTTAAGATTTCCGCTGCAAATATATGAATACTTGTTCGTGAATGCCATATTCTAGTAAAATGGTGTGTAATTTATGTAAGACTCTTCTTATTCAGTTTCTGTGTGTTCGGAGAGCACTAATCTCTAGGATCACTATGCACTTACATTCCGTGGTCTCGATTTATGAGTCGGGGTCCCCACATCTCCCAACGCATCTTCCTTCACTTGTCTCCCAAAGCCACAATCACAAACATACATACCACTAATGCAACACAAAATATAATGAAATCTTGCGTGAATGTCATGGTTCAAAACATGAAAAAATATTTTATTTGTGTCATGCTCACATTCATCTATTTAACAATGATGCACATTCGTATCATTCCTTCCTCTCCCCTGATCGAAGAACCTACCCCTTGATTGATTTTATTCATAGAAACCACACCTCCCGTCTTGTTTTTTCAAAAGAAATAAAATTCCGCTGATTTTACTCTGTTTTTTCTTTAGAATACCAAAATCGATAATCATGAGAGGCCCACCCAGCCGATCCAGCCTCGTACTAATCTTTCCTTTCAAATCTTAACTTTCCTTATCTACGCCACAAATTCCTAAATCATAAAAAATTCTACAAAGTTTACTTTGCTGTCATATAGATCATGAGTTTTTCAACCTCTCTCCCCTCTTCCTCATCCTCATGGCAGCCAACCTACGGACGTGGCTGCATTGTGGTCAAGGGATGCTGCGGCCCGTGAACGCGGCGGAGATCTCAGGGAGCCACTCCTTGACATCTCCGCAAACCGCCCTTAACATCGACACCTCCCTACTCCTTTCTTCCACAGCCAAGAAGGTCATTCCCGGGGCATAAGATCCGGCTGTAGCGAGGCATGTGGTGGCTCGATTCTCACCATGGGCAAGGTGGTAGGTGGCTGGATCCCTCAACAAACATGGAGGCGTTATTGAGCGGTAGCAAGGCAACCTAATCCATGCATCCTCCCGCAATTCATTACATCCGCCCTATTTCTTTGACATCCAGTCAAACCATATAAACCATAGTAATGTGTGTGCGTGTTGTGCCACTGTCATTGCTTTGTGTCAGCGTATGTTCGCTTGCCTCTATTGGTGCATATCTTTGCATAAAGCTTTAATGCATAAAGCTCTTGTGCAGGTTGCATCTCGGTGCGGTATTGGGATTCTAAAAAAATCACTATGTTGTACAGTGGTAGGATATAATAGTAATTGCTATTATTGACTTCACACAAGTGCTTATATAATAGTAATTGCTATTATAGGAAAATAACATAATCAAATGACAAACTAAAGTTTATAGTAGTGAATGGTGAGATTCTTAGATGTAAAGGCTAGCAGGAAACCCGAGAATGTGGCTATAGAGTAGAATAGAAGTTGTTGAAACTGAATGAATAGAAGGAAGAAGACATCAGTATATGGCAACACAATTGGAAAGTAACGGTGCATCACGTTACATGTATTCATAAAATAGACACTTGTTATCCCGTAGCAATGCAAGTGCATTTAGTTTCATGTATTAAACTAACCCATTTGTTTTGGATGGTACTTTGTCCATCACTGTGCAGCATATACTAATATATTTTTATTTGTATATCTGCTTGTGAATAGTGCGTACTTGTCATAGGTTCTGAAAAAGCAAAGAATGAACAATATTTTTTGACAAAACTTTATATATCTTGAAGATTTTTCTATGGAGCGACCTCACAAAGGAGAAGCCCTCAATTCTACATAAAGATTGAAGTTACATGCAATTTATTTTGCGTTGTCACTTTTGAGTGTAGTCTAACAATATAATAACTGTAAGTGCATCTAATGCCCTTAGTGATTTTGGTGGTTTGAAGACTTATAGGTTAAGTAACTAATGTCATTACAAGTGTACACATGCTCTATAGGCCGCTGAGAAGTTTGAGTTACACGATGAATATCGACCCCTAAAAATGTATATCTTCGGATGAAGAAATTGGTCTTATGCTGAAGATTTTGATCGCGAAGAAATTGCGATGAAATTGATATTCCTCATGAAGATATTGAAGATGAGGAATTCGGTGTGTCCTGAAGAAAATCAGTCCGAAGACTTTGAAGCGTGAAGATTTATTCTTTCTAATTCATTTTCTTCACTCTTGAGTCATAGGAACACTGTATTGTTAAAGGGGGTCGAGGTAATACTACGGAATGAATTTCCTCATGATGCTCAACCCAAGCCTAATCCTACAAAAGCCTCAAGAGAGGAATATGAGAGACATGAGGACTCTCACAGTTGAGAGTCTCGACCGTTGCCGCAATTCGCGCCACCTCACCGATCTTATCCACACCAACGGTCATAATATTTAAGGGCATTTATGTCAAATCATGTCGGGATGCTCCCAGGCTATAAATAGCCACCCCCCACAACCACTAGCTGGTTGGCTGCTCCACAAGAAACTGAGACTTGTCATTTAGAGCAACCCAAATTTCTCAAAGCATTCGAGGGTAACTCATTAGTGAGGAAATACCCCAATCACCAAACCACAAACCAAAACCAAGTGATTGAGCATCACTGAAGAAATTGTTCCTGTGTGGAACTGAAGCCTTTTAATTTGAGGACTGTGCATCCTCCAGACGTTTAGGCGTCATGGTCTAGAGCAATTCGGCAGTCAATTGTGGATCGTCGGGTGACCGAGTTTGTGAGGGTTTGGAAGTCTGCCTGAAGACTTATCACGTGTGTTCGGCGAGGACTGTGTGTCCTTAGCTCAAGGAGAATACAGTAGGGACTATGTGTCCCGAGACTGTGTGTCCTTTGGTTTCAATACCAAGCCGCTCCAAACCAGACGTACGACTGTCAGAGCAGTTGGAACTGGGTCATCAACAATTGCCTTCATTGTGATACGGGTTCTATTTCTTCAACTCTTTCAATTCCTCAATATTGTATGTTGAAGACTTTCATTGTCTCTGTTTCAAGAATTTGCCGAAGACTTCCTCTGAATTTTTCCTCAACCTCAAATTCTTCATACGAGTTAATCTTCACCTGTGTATTATGTTCCTGCTTACTATGCAAACCGCTTTTCATAATCTTCATCAAGAAAATTGTTGTTGTAATCTTTGCACCACTGATCATGCGTTGTTTCCGTTGCACGTTATTCATTAGTGAGGAATTTCCTCAGCAATGATATTCTAAAAATCGCCTATTCACCCCCCCTCTAGTTGATATAACGCACTTTCAATTGGTATCAGAGCAAGGTACTCCCTTGTTTTCTGTGATTTTGGTTTAAACACCTGGAGTTTTAGTTATGTCGACTGCAGGTATGATCAAGGTTACTGCAGGATGTCCTACCTTCGAAGGAAAGGACTTTCCCTACAAGAGGACCAAGATGTAAATGCATCTTCAAGCTATTGACAATGATCTCTGGTACATTGTGGAACATGGTATTCCCTCCATTGATGCTACTGTCTCTGCAGCTGATGTGAAGAAATTGAAGCAACTTGATTCTCAAGCGAAGAATATCATCTGTGGCCATCTGAGCAAAGCGTGACTCTCGTGTTGATTTTCTTTGCAATCTCTTCAATCGCTTCAAGAGGCTTGGCAATGAAAGCTACCAAGATACCTTTGATCGCCTCACTGACATCTCAAATGAATTGCAAGCACTGGGAGCTCGAGACATTACTGACCATGAAGTTGTGAAGAAACTGCTAAGATCTTTGGATTCATCATTTGATATACTGGTTTTCATGAATCAAGAAGGATCAGACTATAAGATGCTTGATCCTGCTGACATACTCGAAAGACTCAATACTGATGAGTTTCAACCGGAAGAAAAGAGAGATCTGTATGGACCAAGCTACTCTAGACCTCGTGCGATGAAGGCCAAAAAATTACCTCATCACAAGAAAAAGACTCAGATTGCAGCATTGGTGATCCTGAAGAACTTGGACAGGAGCTTGCAATGCTCGTGAGGAAATTCCAGAAGTTTACTAGGCGTGGTTAGTTTGGTAAATCTTCAAGAAGAGATATGAGGAAATCAGAACCTTCATGTGAGGACTACAATAAAAGAACCTGCCACAAATACAAGAAATCTGGTCACTACATTGCTGATTGTCCTCGCTGGGTGAAGGAACCAAAGAAGAAGAAATACAAGGATGAAAGTTCTGATGACTCGAAGAAAAACTAGAAATATTCAAAATCCTCATCCTCAAAGTCCTAATCGAACAAGAAGACTAGTTTGAGAAAGGCTCGGGCACTCATTGGCAAGGAAAATGGATTCTGAGGAAGAATCTGAGGAATGTGATGAAGAGGAAGATTCTGAAGAAGACTCAAAGTCTGGTGTGTCAAGTCTTGCACTGGCTACCACATTCGTGAGCAAGTCAATCTTCAATCTCGAAGAAAATGACAACGCTATCTACACTGATGACTATGCTGACGACTTCACTCCAACCTATTGCTTCATGGAAAAAGGTTCAAAGGTACCGAATGACACTTCCTCCTCTGATTCAAGTGACTGTGAACCTGATGATTATAAAAAACCCAGTTACAGTAAACTTGCCAACACTGCAACTAAACAACAAACTACCATTGAAAAGCTTCGAAAAATGCTAGACAGAAGCGATGACATGTTGAATGATGAAATGAATCATACCCAAATCCTCACTGAAGATATGAAAAGTCTTCAGTCCAGATTTGATAGTCTTCAAGATCGTTATGGCACACTCTTGGCTGATCATGAGAAACGTTCCTATGAATTTCTTCAAAGGAAACTTGATCTTGAGAAGTTGAAGATTTGTCGTGGTGATCTTCGAATTTAAAACGATTTATTACTTGCTCAACAGATCAGTGCCGCTTAGGTTGAATTCACTCCACCATGTCATAAATGCATCGAACGTGAAACTGCCAATTCTTTACCAGAATCATCAAACGCTTCTATTCCTACAAATTCTTCAACTGATCCTATGGTAAAAAATTCCTCACTTGAGGAAATCATAAATGTCACTCACGAAAATGCAGGTCTGAAGGAGGTATATGTGACAGGCATGTACAAAAGTCTCAAAGGGCATCAAACCCTTTGCGATGTGCTCAAAAAAAGATTTTAAACAGGAACCCGAGGAAAGAAGCAATTGCCTTTGAAAGGAAACTGAATGCTGATGGATCATACTGGAAACCTGAGCAGTACCCCAAAACCTCATGGGTTGCTACTAAAGGACCTCATGTCGATCCATCCAATCTAACAGGCTTTGCACGTGAATTATCCTATTCCTCAGATGTGTCATTTGACTCCAACTATAAACTGTTCAAAAATCAATCTGGTGAAGTATTTGTTCGATATGTTGGAACTAACTGCAGGAACGGACCACCCCTAAGGAAAATCTGGGTCCTCAAAACTTGCTTCGAAAATCTTCAGGTGAATGTCCTCATGAGACCACCAATGAAGAACCAGAACCCCAGATCAAATTCCTCAGGTGTACCGAAGTCTTCAAGAGGATCAAAATCCTCAACGGGTCAAAACCATGCTCGTACTCGTGCTAATGCTTCTGATATGCAGGGAAATTACAAGGGATAAGAATATGAACATTATACCTCAAATCATTATGTTCATAAATCCTCAAAGAACTTCTCTGCCTATTCATTTAAGTACTCTAACCCCCCTACTATGAAGAGAAGTGCATTAGCTTCAATGCCCGCTTTCTCATATGGTGCTCGCAGGATGATGAACTCTTTGCCACCCGTTCAGATGTGGGTGGTGAAGAAATTGAACTAATCACTTCTGCAGGTCAGGTCTCCAGATGAAAATCATCATGTGGAGAGTTTGATAGAGATCTGAGGAAAATGCTTGATTGGACGCAAGCTAAAATTGATGAAATGACAACATTTCACACGTCCTCAAATTTATTGTTTATGATGAAATTCCTATCTGACAAAATTGATATCATATTCTTCAAGTGTGAGGCATATGAGATGGTAAGCTGTACTAATTCATTTGCAGGATGATAAACCCAAGAGTACTGAGTGGGTTCTTGATAGTGGCTGCACACACCACATGACTGGTGATAAAAGCTTGCTGATGAATCTGCCACTGTCTCCATCACCACTGAAGCAAATCACTTATGTTGACAAAGGTAAAAGCAAGGTATTGGGACTTGGCAAAGTGGCTATTTCCAACGACAGGCAGATGGACAAAGTGATGCTTGTCGAATCCCTTGGGTTTAACCTCATGTGAGTCTCAATGCTTTGTGATCTTGATATATTTGTTATCTTTCGAAAATATATATGTCTAGTCATCATGGAATCTGAGAGATCCAAAGTCTTCGAAGGTGCTAGGAGAGGAGATTTGTACATTGTTGATTTTTCCACATGTCCTCAACGAGCCACATGCTTACTAGCAAAAACCTCAGAAGGCTGGCTATGGCATTGAAGACTTGGTCATACAGCCACGAGGAATTTGCACACGTTGGCGAAGAAGAAGCATGTCATTGGCATCGAATCGCTCAAATTCCTCAAGGACCACCTCTATGGTGCTTGTGAGTCTGGAAAAATGACCAGATCGAAACACCCCTCGAAGACTATCATGACTACTACTCATCCATTTGAATTGCTTCACATGGATCTATTTGGACCTACTCATTATGATACTCTAACCAATGCAGCGTCCTTATATGGCTTTGTCATAGTTCATGGTTATTCTGGATATACTTGGGTGCATATCATTCTGTATAAAAATGAAGTGTAGGAAGTCTTCAAACGATTTTCCTCAAGGGCCTCGACGAACTTCGGCGTCAAGATCAAAAACATCAGGAGTGATAATGGGACGGAATTCAAAAACACTGGTCTTGATGATTATCTTAATGAACTCGATATTACTCACGAATTATCTGCTCCTTATACTCCTCAACAGAATGGCGTCGTTGAAAGAAAGACCATGACTCTGGTTGAAATGGCATGGACTATGCTTGAAGAATATCAGACTCCTCGTCATTTCTGGCTTGAAGCAATCAACACTGCTTGCCACATCATCAACAGGGTATATCTTCACAAATTCCTCAACAAAAACCTCATATGAACTCGTCACTGATAAGAAACCCAATGTAAGTTATTTCAAAGTCTTCGGTGCAAAATGATGGATTAGAGATCCTCACCATAGCTCAAAATTTGCACCTAAAGCACATGAGGGTTTTACGCTCGATTACGGAAAGGACTCGCACACCTATAGTCTTTAACACCTATCACAATAAGGTTGTTAAAATTGTAGATGTGCGGTTCGATGAAACTAATGGCTCGCAAAGAGAGCAATTGCCTCCTGATCCAGATAAATTATCTCCTGCGGAAGCAATAAAGTACAAAGCTACTGAAGACATTATTCCTAGTGAGGAAATAGTTGAAGAAATCGTCCCCAGCACTGATGACATTCAAGAAGGTGCTCCTGAGGAAATTGCTCCAGATCAAATTCCTCAGCCAAGACGAAATCCTCAACCAGCCATCCAAGGATTGCAAATGAAGTAGAACTTGACAAAATCCTCGATGACATCAACGCGCCAGGTCCTCTCACTCGCTCAAAACCTTCACACTTAGTTAACTTTTGTGGGCATTCCTCTTTTTTGTCTATTACAGAACCCTTAAAAGTTGTTGAGGCTTTCATGGAACTTGAGTGGATTCAAGCCATGCAAGATGAACTTCTTCAATTCAAGCTAAATGACGTGTGGGAACTCGTCAAATGACCAGATCATTTCAAGCACAATATCAACGGCACCAAGTGGATTTTTCAAAACCAGCAAGATGAGGATGGTCAAGTGGTGAGGAATATGGCACGACTTGTAGCCCAAGGCTACACAGGTTCAAGGAATTGATTTCGATGAAACTTTTGCACTTGTTGCTAGACTTGAAGCTATTCAAATTCTTCTTGCTTATGCTAATCATCATAACATTACTTTTTATCGAATGGATGTGAAAAGTGCATTCCTGAATGGTAAGCTTGAGGAAGAAGTATATGTTCCTCAGCCCCCAGGTTTTGAGGATCCGAAGAATCCAGACAAAGTCTTCAGACTCAAAAAGGCACTTTATGGCCTCAAGCAAGCCCCTCGGGCGCGATATTATACATTGAAGGAATTCCTCATGAAGAAAGGCTTCAAACCTGGTTCACTCGATCCCACTCTTTTCACTAAATCCTATGATAATGAGCTATTTGTGTGCCAAATATATGTCGATGACATTATCTTTGGCTATGTTGACAAACGTTATAGTGATGAATTTACTTACATGATGAATAAAGCATATCATATGTCTATGATGGGGGAGATGAAATTCTTCTTAGGTCTTCAAATTCGTCAACAACGCAATGGCATCTTCATATCACTCGAGAAATACCTCAAGGATGTTCTGAGGAAATTCGACACGCATGAACGCAAAGGCACCAAGACTCCCATGCCTACCAATGGCCACCTCTGCACTGACGAAAATGGTAAAGATTTCGATCAGCAGGTATATCGCTCGATGATTGGCTCGTTATTGTACCTATGTGCATCTAGGCCAGATATAATGCTTAGTGTTTGCATGGGTGCTCGTTTTCAAGCAAAACCGAAGGAATCACAACACAAGGCTGTGAAGCATATTCTTCGATACTTAGCTCACACACCAACACTAGGATTATGGTACCCCAAGGGCTCATATCTTCATCTCGTGGGATATTCTGATTCTGACTATCCTGGTGACAGTGTGGATCGCAAGTCAACATCTGGCATTTGTCATTTCCTCGGAAGATCATTAGTCTGCTGGTCCTCAAAGAAGTAGAATTGCGTTTCTCTCTCCACTGCCGAAGCTGAGTACATTGTTGCTGGATCATGCTATGGATGAAGCAATCCCTCAAAGACTATGGCATCAACATGAAGAATGTGCCTCTCTGCTGCGATAATGAGAGTGCAATCAAGATCGCATACAACCCAGTACAACACTTGAAGACTAAGCATATCTAGATTCGTCATCATTTTCTTCGGAACCATGTCCTCAAGGGCAATATCATCATCGACCATGTGAAGACTGATGATCAACTAGCAGATATTTTCACTAAGCCCTTGGATGAGAAAAGGTTTTGCAAGTTGAGGTGTGAGCTAAATATCATAGAGTCTTCAAATGTTTTGTGAAAACATGCACACATCCTAACACTTATGCAAAATTGATGACTTAGATGTGCAACACACGAAGAATCGGCTGTCTTCAATCAATGAAGAATATCACTCTTAATGTGAGGAAATTAATGAAGAATTTGGTTCTCAGGGCCCTACGACAATTGTACGCAGCGCCTCAAATCATCATTCTTATACGGTGGGTCACGCCACCACCCAACTTTGAAATTCTTCAACCTGTTTTTCTTCAAAGTTGAAATTCATCAACCTAACTCTTTGTCACAAAAGCCTCAAGATTTTCAAAATCTTCAAAATCTTCAAAACTCTTGATGATATTCATTTGCCTAGATATATATAGAGAGAGAGAGACTGAGATTTGAAAGTCCTCAACAGCATTCACTTATAGCTTTGTCTTCAATTTGATATTTCATCTAAGTGAATTTGATTGGACCCAACTCCCCTCTAGGATATAATCAACACAGTATATTCAATTCTTCATATGCGTTCTACTTGAAACTTGTTGAAAATCCTCATTGTGTCCTTGTCAGCTGAGGATTTTCCAACGAAATCCTCAAATCTTCAAAAATGAATTTTATATTGTTACATAGTAACTGAACCCACTTCCCACTATCAGATAACCCAATCTCCATCGCTTCAATCGTGGTCTCCACGTGTCGTGCGGAGACGAACATGCAAGGGCAGTTCGTTCCGAAAGATTCGCTCGAACAATTTTTCACCTGAGCTATAAATAGGTCCTTACCCCCCTCAGCTAAAACCCTTCGTCCTCTCGTCACCTCTCCGCTCGAGCTCAAACCTAGCGCCACCGCAAGCAATTTCACTACCACGCCCTCGTCATCGCGGGTTTTACGCCGGAAGCGGAATCTCTTCCTCCGCCACCCCCGTAGTTGTCTTTTGCCGCCAAGTTAGGGCGCAGAAGATCTGAACCGAAGAGCCTCTCACTTTTACTGCCCCTGTTCTTCGTGTTACTCGCTCAGGGTAATTAAAATCTTATTTTACTACCCCTGTTGATCTACTATTTCACTTTAGATTTGCGAAATCTGTTTTTCCTCAGTGTCTATCAGCCTTGCACACTCATTCCTCAAACAACTGATGAATTTCACTAAGCCACTCAAATTCTTCATGAGATTCCTCAATGGTGTAAATTCTCGAATCTGCACAACTCTCGAACCCAAGATCAGAATGCTTAGTCAAATTCCTCAACCCACTGGTCAAATTCCTCAACTTCTAAAAATCTTCAATTTCTTCAAATTTGAGAACGCATATGACCTCTCCAAATTCTTTGCACCCATACTCTGTTCACAGGTACAAAATGCCAGCTGATGAATCACTAGTTTCTCACCGACATAACTCATTTGCAGCGTTCCTCGAAGAAACTTTAACAGTGTCATCAGAATCTTTAAGAGTGCAAATTCCTCAGCAAAAGCCTCAGTTGAAGAAAATAGAAGATGACAGAAAACAAAAAGTAGGAAAGAAACTTCAACAGAACACTATAGTTGATATTCCTAAAGAAATATACGCTGACTACTTCACACATGATGAGGAAATATATGGCAAAGAAACCATGATGAAACATAAGATAAGGCTTCAGAAAATCGAACACAGGTGGACCAAGGAGTGGAAGGAATATCGCTATGTAACTCCAAAATATGCAAAGAAATTTGCCCTCAAGCCACCATGCAAGAGACCTCCTCTTGGTAATCAACAGGTTGCACATCCCTCAAGTGTTGAAACGGTTGAGGATTACCCTGAGGAGAAAGACAAACATTTGGCTAAGCTACAAAGAGAAGTAGAAGCTGAAGTGAAGAAATTCAATGAGGAATCTCCTGCTGCTGCCACTGCAGCCACCTCTTCAGCTGCTGAAGCCTGTGGTACAACTATTCCTCAGATGAAGACTGTGCAAAAGAAACCAAAGGCTTCAATGCCTAAAGAGCAATTGCCTCAGAAGGTTGCACCAGTGCCAAAACCTTCAACAACACCACAGTCCTCACAGCCCGAACAAAAGCAGATAGTTAAGCATCAGCCTGCTCATTCCACCTCCTCAGTGCCATCTGCCATGAGCTCTATTACAAAGTCTTCACCAACTCTTTTGAAGACTAAAATGACAGCTGGAAGAGGCATCAGACCCAGTCCAAGCAAAGTCATCAACATTCCTTCTGCATTAGAAGGAAGTGAGGAATTTGATGATAAAACTCTTCAAGCAATCATCAGAAACAAGCGTGAACGAGTTGCACAAGCCTCAGGCAGCTCTATTCCTCTTGCCATGGACCCCAAGGTTCTGTTGGATTTCATCAATGTTTTGTATGAAGATGCGAAAACTCCCATTGATGACTTGAAGCTTCCCCCTGGTCTCACTCACATGGTTGTCACATTCATCAATGAGGCAAAATGGAAAGAACGGCAAGCCAAGCAAGCAAAGCTTGCTAAACTGAAGAAGGAGAAATTCCTCAAGCAGAATCTCCTCAATCTGACGCCTGAAGCTCTTGTTTCAACCCAGGTTGAATCGAAAACCTTGTCAGATAAGTACACGAGCATATCTGATCGTCAAAGTCTCAATGTGAATTTCATCAAGTTTGCAACAGATGCAGTTGATGAATACAACAAGAAAGTTGCTCCTCCTGTGCAGCAAAAGCTACCTGAATCTAGCGATTCGGTTCAACTGACACAAGAAGTGAAGCTGATGAACCTGTTGCTGAGGAAATTCCTCAAGATACTCGAGCTGATGAATCTACTCCAGCTGAAGAAAATGTTCCAGCTGAAGAAAATGCTTCAGCTGAGGAAACTGCGAGGACTGTCTCTGCATTAGCTCCTGAAGAAACAATTCCTTCACCTCAACCCTCAAAGGTGAAGAATATGATTCCGTCTGCATCAGACGTGAAGAAAACCAAAGCTACTGAGAAAGAAGCAAAGAAAAGAAAAGCTTCAATGACCTCAAAATCCTCAGAGGTCAAGTACCCAAAGGTCACTCAGACAGAATCATCAATTGCCCAGTGGATTCTACGCCTCTGAATGTAGCTCCATCCTACTCACTGGTTCCCTTCGGAATTGACTATGTCATTCCTAAAGAAGATGAGGAAATGGAAGATGCTGAAGCTGAAGAAATCATGGATGAGGAAATACAAATTAATGACATTCCTCAATCCTCGATTCCTCAAAATACATCTGATGATATTGAGTGCACCACTCCAGTTTTTCGTGATGACTTCTGGGAAGAAACTCATCGCTCACCAAGGTCTACCCCAAATCCCTCCTACTCCTGCTGTAACATAAATCCTCACAGGATCTGGTGGGAAGACCGTCTGTGATGAATCTGCTCAAGGATCAGCTGCATCAGCTGATGATTTTGCCTCCTCCACCAAGAAAATTCCTCAAGCTGAGGAAAATCCTCAACCTGAAGAAAAAGGTCAGAATGAAGAAAATGCTCTTGCCCCTAACACCGAGACTGCTATTGTTGTGGTAAACATAGAAATAGTAATGATAGTAGCTCCTCTTCGAGAACAACAACATAATCTTCAACCACAGCAAAATTAGTTTTTTTTAAGGAGTCTAGAGTTTCAAACGGAATGCTTCTATGAAGAACGGATGTACTTCACATGCGCAAACTACTATGTCTCACGTTGACATGGAAGAAATTCCTTGCTTGACTCCAGTCCTCAATGTTCTTCACGAAGCTGGACTGCTGCCTCTCTGCAGTGACATAGGTGATTGGAACTGTTCTGGAGACCCAAAGGATGTCAACACTTGGGTGTTGGACTGGATGACTCAGCACACGCACTACAAAGCGCCAGCCATTGAATTGCTTCGTGCGCTTCTTGTATCAATTCCCTCAGAAAATGTAGTGTTGATGTATGATGAACATGAGCTGCCCAACAGATTGATGGAAGTCCTCATGAAGCCTTTGGCCAAGGACCAACCTCCAAGGACTCGGTTTCTGGTTTAAGACTTGAAGTATGAACCACGAACAGTCTACAGAATCATGGCCAATGTCATCGCTCCTATCAAAAGCCATGATGCTAAAGAATATGTCGTAGGCATCATGAAGAATATCCTTTTCAATATCATCCATGGCATACCAATAAACCTTCATGACTTCTTCCTGAGGACTTTGGATGATAATGCATTGTCACCTTTTGACATGAAGATTTACACTCCGTGGATCATGAGATTCATTAGAAGCAGCTCAGGCATCAATTACCATGTTGATTTTCCTAATCACATTGGATATTTGCCTCCCATGAGAGTCATCAAGAAGACATTTGAGGCTGTTCAAGTCAAAGGAAAATCTGTCATTGATGAAGGAAATCGGTCCCTTGATGGCCTGTTTCGCGAAGCAGAATCATATTCTTCATATGATGACACTGCCACTCAAGATCCACCAAGCCCAACTACCCCGAGAGTGATGAACAACAGAGAGCTATTCCTCAGTCTTCATCAGAAGGTCGATCGCAATCACAAATAGGTAAAACGTCAATTAAGTGCCATTGTGAAAACCCTCAACGAGACTTAGAATGCAGTGAGGAAAAATCACTATTATCTTCATGAGGTGTTTGATCGTACCCGCGCCACCTTGGCTCATCTGAAGACTCAAAAGGAACTTTAGGAATTGGAATTTACTCAGGACTTCGACTAGTCGTGGCCTCCCAAGAAGAAATTCAAGCCAATTCCAGTACTTGACCTTGAGGACAGTTCTTTTTCTTCATTCCACGCTACAGAATCTGATGAAGAACCATACACTGCAACTGGTCGAAGGAAGAAGCCTGTCGCCAAGAATCCTCACACCTCTTCATCAGCCGAGAAGTGAAAGGCTTCATGGGGCATTAGTCCTCGGTTTTGTCCCTTTTCGTCACTTGATGACAAAGGGGGAGAAATCTGAGTTAGTCTTCATGCGGGATATATTTTGGGGCTTATGCACTTTATTAAGTTACAAAATCTTGGTTCTTCTGAAGTATTTTATGTAATGACTTGTAACATAAGCCCGATGGTACTCGGACGCTTTTGAACGTTTTTCCTTGCATGCTTATTCCTCAAAATATTAATGCACGCATGCTGAAATTCGTCAGATACCATTTCTCATCATGCATTCTCAAATTCCTCATTTTATATGGCAAATGTATGCATGATTTACAAGGTACATGGGGAGATCTCCATGATATAAATCATCAATGTGCATTTGCTATGAAAAGCGAATTCCTCAAAGTATGCACATCTTCAGGGGGGTCTCTCAGTATCTTGATCTCAAGTTCCTCAAACTCAGTATTTACACTTCATATTTTTATCCCCGTTGAAAACTTAACCTAATTGTCATCAACCACCAAAAAGGGGGAGATTGTAAGTGCATCTAGTGCCCTTAGTGATTTTGGTGGTTTGAAGACTTATAGGTTAAGTAACTAATGTGATTATAAGTGTACACAAGCTCTATAAGTCGGTGAGGAGTTTGAATTACACGATGAATATCGACCCCTAAAAATGTATATCTTCGGCTGATGAAATTGGTCTTATGCTGAAGATTTTGATCGCGAAGAAATTGCGATGAAATTGATATTCCTCATGAAGATATTGAAGATGAGAAATTCGGTGTGTCCTGAAGAAAATCAGTCCGAAGATTTGAAGATAGTGAAGATTTATTCTTTCTGTTTCATTTTCTTCACTCTTGAGTCATAGGAACACCGTATTGTTAAAGGGGGTCGAGGTAATACTACAGAATGAATTTCCGCATGATGCTCAACCTAAGCCTAATCCTACAAAAGCCTCAAGAGAGGAATATGAGACACATGAGGACTCTCACAGTTGAGAGTCCCGACCGTTGCCTCAATTCGCGCCACCTCACCGATCTTATCCACACCAACGATCATAATATTTAAGGGCATTTATGTCAAATCATGTTGGAATGCTCCCTGGCTATAAATAGCCGCCCCCACAACCACTAGTTGGTTGGCTGCTGCGCGGGAAACTAAAACTTGTCATTTAGAGCAACCCAAATTTCACAGAGTCTTCGAGAGTAAATCATTAATGAGGAAATAACCCAAACACCAAACCACAAACCAAAACCAAGTGATTGAGCATCACTGAAGAATTTGTTCCTGTGTGGAACTGAAGCCTTTTACATCGTCGGGTGACCGAGTGTGTGAGGGTTTGGAAGTCTACTCTCAAGACTTACCACGAGTGTTGGTGAGGACCGTGTGTCCTTAGCTCAAGGAGAATACGGTAGGGAATGTGTGTCCCGGAACTGTGTGTCCTTTGGTTTCAATACCAAGCCGCTCCAAACCAGACGTACGACTGTCACAGCAGATGGAACTGGGTCATCAACAATTTTCTTCATTGTGCTACAGGTTCTATTTCTTCAACTCTTTCAATTCCTCAATATTGTATCTTGAAGACTTTCATTGTCTCTGTTTGAAGAATTTGCTGAAGACTTTCTTTGAATTTCCTCAACCTCAAATTCTTCATACCAGTTAATAATCACCTGCGTATTTTGTGCCAGATTACTGTGCAAACCGTTTTTCATAATCTTCATCAAGAATTTTTTTGTTGTAATCTTTGCACCATTGATCATGCGCTGTTTCCGCTGCACGTTATTCATCAATGAGGAATTTCCTCAAAAGGAATTTCCTGAGCGATGAAATTCTAAAAATATCCGATTCACCCCCCCCCCTCTAGTCGATATAACGCACTTTCAATAACCATGGCAAAATCTGGGCAGAGTACCTAATACTTGTGATCGGCGTTGGGTTTTCAGTGAAGAGGAATAAGTAATTGCAGCATGGGTAAGTACTTTACTCAGTTGAGAAACCAAGGTTTATCGAACTAATAGGAATACCAATCCTCAACCATCTTGAGCGGCTCCACACAAAAGACAAAACAACTTGAACCCAATGCGGACAAGAGGGTTGTCAATACCCTTGGTCTAGTTATTTTCAAGCGAGTGAGGTGTATAGATAATTGTAGAGCATAGTGACTTGCAAAATAAAATAGAAGAAAAATAATAACAGCGAGGAAATTATAAGTTTTCTGAATATATAAGTGAATAGACCCGGGGGCATGGTGTTCCCTACAATCCTCTCTCATGAAAGCAACATATGGTGGGTAAACAAATTACTGTTGGGCAATTGAATGAAAAGCGGGTAGTTATGCGATTTTCATGGCAATGATAATGTGTATATAGGCATCACTTTCATAAGCAAAAAGGCCAACTCTTGCCTGCACCTACTACTATTACTCCACTTTTGGAGCGCTTCAATGGTTGCCTCCCTACGTACTAAGTTCATGATACACAAAGTAATGTTGGGAGAATGATGACATGATGTAGACAAAGTAAACTCAACCAATATGAATAAACCTCATCTTTTTTATCCTTAGTGGAAACAACACAAAGATGCAACTTGTCCCCTTCTGTCACTGGGATATAGAGATTCGCGAGGTTGAACCCACTACAGTGCACCCCTCTCACTGAAGAAATACCAAACTACTTGGCCAAAGAAATTCAATATATTGGAGAGAATTACGAAGCTATAATGGTCATGAAAATGAGAATCATAAAACTCAGAGAAGACCCAAATACTTTCATTAATAATTTGAACATAAACCCACAATTCATCGGAGCCCAACAAACAAACCATACAAAACAATTACATCACATAGATCAAAGGGAATATGTGATGATCATTGTATTGAAGATCAAGAGAGAAAGAGAGATAGACATGTATGTACTCACTAAGGACTCGTAGGTCTATGGTGAACTACTCACACATCATCACGAGGGTTGCAAGGTTGATGAACAGGACATCCGTGATTGATGCCCGCCCCCCGTGTTGGGTTGTATCGTAGGTGCATCGCATGCGAATTAAAAATTTCCTCTGCATAGCACATCCAAGAACATGAAACGGAGATGGATCACGGATGGTTACGACTAGATGCATAGTACTGATGACCCACAAGTATAGGGGATCAATCGTAGTCCTTTTGATAAGTAAGAGTGTCGAACCCAACGAGGAGCAGAAGGCTCTGATAAATGGATTTCAGCAAGGTAATAACTGCAAGCACTGAAAGTAGCGGTAACAAGTGATTGTGTAGCGAGGTGAAATGTAGCAAGCAAAAAGTAACAAGTAACAAGTAGTAGCAACGGTGCAGCAAGTGGCCCAATCTATTTTGTAGCAAGGGACAAGCCTGAACAAAGTCTTATAGGAGGAAAAACGCTCCCGAGGACACACGGGAATTTCTGTCATGCTAGTTTCATCAGGTTTATATGATTCACGTTCGTTACTTTGATAGTTTGATATGTGGGTGGACCGGCGCTTGGGTACTGCCCTTACTTGGACAAGCATCCCACTTATGATTAACCTCTCTCGCAAGCATCCGCAACTACAAAAGAAGAATTAAGACAATGTCTAACCATAGCATTAAACTAGTGGATCCAAATCAGCACCTCACGAAGCAACGCATAGACTGGGGTCTAAGCTTCTGTCACTCCAGCAACCCATCACCTACTTACTACTTCCCAATGCCTTCCTCTAGGCCCAAATATGGTGAAGTGTTATGTAGTTGATGTTCACATAACACCACTAGAGGAAAAGACAACATACAACATATCAAAATACCGAACGAATATCAAATTCACATGACTATTATTAACATGACTTATTGAAAGGATCGATATGGTTGGCTAGAGGGGGGCGTGAATAGACAACGACCACTTTTTAATTAATCTTAGAAAGTTAAGGTAAACACTATGCGGGTTCACAAATAATGTGACAATGAGGTGAACCCTATAGAATCTAACAACGAGAGCTATTAAGACAACTAAGATATAGTCACAAGCAAGAGAAAATACAAAGTAAAGGATAGAGATAACCACAAGTGGAACCGATGGAGACGAGGATGTGTTACCGAAGTTCCTTCCCTTTGACAGGAAGTACGTCTCTGTTGGAGCGGTGTGGAGGCACAATGCTCCCCAAAAAGCCACTAAGGCCACCTTATTCTCCTCACGCCCTCGCACGATGCAAGGTACCGTGATTCCACTATAGGTGCCCTTGAAAGCGGCGACCGAACCTTTACAAACAAGGTTGGGGCAACTCCACACAAAGCTTGGAGGCTCCCAACTAAACCACGAAGCTTCACCACAATGGAATATGGCTTCGAGGTGACCTCAACCGTCTAGGATGCTCAAACACCCAAGAGTAACAAGATCCGCAAGGGATTGGTGGGGGAATCAACTTTTCTCTTGGTGGAAGTGTGGATCTAGACCTTCTCAACCAATCCCTATAGAATCGACAAGTTTGATTGGCTAGGGAGAGAGATCGGGCACTTTTGAGCTTGTGGAACAACAATGGAGCTTAGAGAGGTAAGAGATAGGGTTCCTCAGCTAGAAGAACCCTTTATATAGTGGGGGGGCAATTCAGACCGTTTTCCCACTCTCTGCCCGAGTTCCAGCGGTACTACCGCTGAGCAGGAGTGGTACTACCGCTGCCTGGCGGTACTACCGCTGGATGCAGCGGTACAACCGCTGGGCCTCCAGCGGTACTACCGCTGACACCATCGGTACTACCGCTGGCCCGTTGGTAGTGCACAAGCACTACTATCGCCAGGAAAGTCTTCGCAAAAGGGTCCGTCCACGAACTACCGCTAGGTAGGTGGAACAAAGCACCTGGAGTGGTACTACCGCCAACCAGGGGCGGTACTACCGCCAGCTAGCGGTACTACCGCTGGCTGCAGCGGTACTACCGCTAGCAGTCCAGCGGTATTACCGCTGGGGACCAGCGGTACTACCGCTGGGGACCAGCGGTTCTACCGCTGGGGACCATTTTGCAGAGATACTCAAAACGAATAGGCGAGGGCCGCTCCAAAGATAAGGAAAGGGAGAATGTGAAGTGTGCGTGTGTAAAGATAGATTCCACCCAAACCTTTCCACTACGGATCCCCTCTTAATAGTACGGCTTTCCTATGACTCAAATAAAGAGAATCGTAGAGAGCGCCGTGCTTCCATTCCAGGAGAGAGGAGACGTGTCGTTTTGTGCCGTTGACGTGTGTTATCTGAAACCTTGACACACACGGTTAGTCCTATACGGTAGTGTCATCAATCACCAAAATTACTTAGGCATAAACTATGCCCCAACAATCTCCCCTTTTTGGTGGATTGATGACAATACCGGATTTGCACAGAGAATAATATGAGAACAAAAAGATAGAGATATATGACAATACGGGGCATATGACTCACATCATATGATGGAAATAAATCTCACATAAGATCATGTCTCACAAAAGATAGGAAACGAGAATCAAACCAAGCTCGAAGCAAACCATACGAAATAAAGCAAAGCAATGCAAAGTTCGAGAATGAAAGAAAATCCTAGACTCTCTCCCCCTTTGGCACAAGACACCAAAAAGGGGCACACCTAATGCCACAGGTAACTACTCCTTGTCTTCAGGATCACCAGACTCGTCTGTCCCCTCCTGGTTGGTCTGCTCCTCCTCTTCCGCTTCATCGCCAGACCACTGGTACCCCTGAGCCTGCATCCAAGTGGCCTCAGGAGTGATGTCGTCCTCTGAGCCGCTGGAGATGTCCACATCCAAGGTCCTGAGAACACGCTTATGCCTCTGGCGGCTCTGTTTCTGAGCCACGTGTGTCTGGTAC
Source organism: Hordeum vulgare subsp. vulgare (assembly GCF_904849725.1). Lineage (NCBI taxonomy): Eukaryota > Viridiplantae > Streptophyta > Magnoliopsida > Poales > Poaceae > Hordeum > Hordeum vulgare. Next base: position 365,890,982 of record NC_058521.1, read on the forward strand.
TGACCCTTTGCCTACATACAGAAAAGTGTCTTCATCTTGTCCTGCAGTTTGATAGCCCAAGAAGGCATGGCAGACGAGCGGGACTGAGAGGCGGTTCCTCTGTCAGCAGCAGTCTCTGTATCAGTATCCATGTGCTGAGAGGATGTAGATGGGTTGGCCCACTTGTCCTTGACGCGAAGCCTAATCGGGTCATGCACAATGTAATCAGACTGAGCGTAGAGCAGCTCCTCCGGAAAAGCCTCTTGCCACTTATGGCTAATGTATGCGAACAGGTAAGGCCCGTAGATAGGAACCTTACGCATGATGATGCAGTTCCAGAGCTCTGTGAAAATCACATCAGAAATATCCAGCTGAGCAGACTCCTGAGACATAGCCTCCTCACAAAGTAACAGCATCTCAGCCAAGGAGCCATGGACCTCATCGAAGTTACCACTCCGAGGGAAGAGGGTGTTGCGAAAGATCCGATGCGTGATGTCCAGGTGCTTGGGAAGCACCCCCTTCCTCAGATACAGTGTCTGCAGTCTGTCCTTTGTGGGGGCCCTATCAGTGGGGGCTGCAGCATGAGGATGCAGCCCAAGAGGAGTGTCAGCACCCTGAAAGTCAATGTGAAGGAATTGCATGAACTCAGTCCAGGAACCGGTCATCTTCTTTGACCCAGTCATCCACACCATGGAACGCTGTGCATCAGGAGAGAAATGGACTGTGACATAAAACTGAGCAACTGCAGTGGGATCAAAGTCCGTCTTGAAGGTGATGATTTCTTTGATGCCCAGTTTGTCAACCAGAGAGAGGGCATCACCAAAGTAGTCCATGTTCCGCTGAAGGTGTGCCAGATCAATCTACTGAACAGAGACATAGTTCTTCTTGAAATGAGCAATAACATCCCGATAGATCCTGCACTAGTCCCTTGCCCAGACATGGTCAACACCCTCGATCACATCCCGCTCCTTGAGATAGTGGTTCTTGGTGAGAAAATGCAGAAAGTCCTTGGGGGACATTGTTCGGACATTTACCCTCTTATCCTTGTGAGCGACCTTCTTGAAGGACTTCTTCTTGGGAGGCAGACCAGAGGTGGCAGACCCCTCGGGCGCCTCTTGGTTGCGATACTGTTTGGACTGCGTGTCCCGTGGGGGGTTCGAACGGCGAGAAGAGCCACCTGTGACACATACCACATAGCAAAAAAGAGGCGACAAGAAGAGTCAAGGCAATGAATCTTGAAAACGCAAAACAAGTAAAAACGCATTGCTAAGCAAAAACAAACAGAAAAATATATAGTGAATGCTCATGGCGGTAGTACCGCCACCCCTGGCGGTAGTACCGCTGGGGCCTAGCGTAGTACCTCTAGCCCTGGCGGTAGTACCGCTGGGGGTCATAGCGGTAGTACCGCTACCCCTAGCGGAAGTATCGCTGGGGTCCTAGCGGTAGTACCGCTACCCCCTGGCGGTAGTACCGCTGGGGGTTTGACTTTCAGATCTGACATATAAGACTCGTTTTCGAGGTCATGGGCTGAATATGAACACTAAGACGTACACCCCAACCCTACTGTCATGAGGAACACTTAGTAACATGAGATAAATACATGCCTAGGCAAGATAAAGCACGTTTTAGATCTAATCCAAAAGTTCAAGTGCTAGATCTAAGACGAGTAAATCCTAGGGCATGGCAACAAACTCAACAACAAACCATCGGACCTATACTCCCCTCAAATATTTCCTTCATGCCATCCAAGAACTAGCCATAGGATCAACATTATGAATCCAATCCCCAATGCACCTAACCCTAGAACACGAACAACAACCAAAATAGAAGAAGGGAGGAGCTTTACCGGGATTCATGGCTCTTGGAGGAGGAAGAAGAGATGAAGCAACCCTTCCACACCAACGGGGAGAAGGAGCTCCACGAAGTGAGATCCAATCACGGATTTTTTGGGCTAGGGGAGGGAGGAGCCGCGAGGAAGAAGAAACAGATGAGAAAATTGGGCTCCCCCTCGCTTTATATAGCCCAAGGGGTACGGGTGAGCGGTAGTACCGCTGTGGACCTAGCGGTAGTACCGCTAGCTCACGGTAGTACCGCCAGATGCAGCGGTAGTACCGTTGGGGTCCTGGCGGTAGTACCGCTCCCCCTGGCGGTAGTACCGCTCCCCCTTGAAACCCTAGAAATTTTCTAGCCGGTCGTGTTAGATTTTGAATCCTGGCGGTAGTATCGCTGGTGTCCTGGCGGTAGTACCGCCACCCCTGGCGGTAGTACCGCTGGGGTCCTGGCGGTAGTACCGCTACCCCTGGCGGTAGTACCGCTGGGGTCCTGGCGGTAGTACCGCTACCCTGGCGGTAGTACTGCTGTACATGTTTCAACACGTCTAAGGAAAAAGGGGTGAACTTGGGCACATGACAAGTGAGTAAAAAGAGATGGCATCCAAGAAAATGTACTGACTTGTCATTGTATATCCTCTCTTTTATACGCAAGAGAGGATGGACGGGCGGTGGCCGAGGCCACCTATGTTTGAGACAATGGTATGACCCCGCGAAGAATTATCCTTGGGTTCATGACCAATGCTCGTCTTTGAAGCACAAGTGCCATTTGACAATGGCTAAAGTGAAAGACTAGATTGATTTATGCATAATGGGGGGAGGGAGAGTTCATTGAGAGAACAACACTCCCCCTATGTCCATGCCTACATCTAGACCAAGATGGAACGTAAAGTGAGGTGCAATATGCCTAGTTTCAATCCACATTACTTGAATCAATGATATTTAGCTCATGCCTTAACTCCCGGAACCTTGCTTCATCTAGAGGCTTAGTGAAAATATCTGCAAGTTGCTCTTCAGTGTGGATGAAGTGAACCTCAATATCACCTAGCTTGATATGTTCATGAATGAAGTGATGATGAATATCAATATGTTTGGTTTTTCTATGTTGCACTGGGTTGAGGGAAATCTTGATGGCGCTTTGATTGTCACATAGAAGAGGCACTTTGTCACAAGTGACACCATAATCCTTTAAAGTTTGCCTCATCCATAGCAATTGTGCACAACAACTTGCAGCTGCCACATACTCAGCTTCGGTGGATGATAAGGAGACGCAATTCTGCTTCTTTGAAGACCAACTTACCAAAGAGCGACCAAGGAATTGGCATCCTCGAGACGTTGACTTCCTCTCCACACAATCTCCAGCCCAATCTGAGTCAGAATAGCCAACTAGATTGAAGTTTGCTCCTTTGGGATACCAAAGGCCAAAGTTTGGGGTATGAGCCAAATATCGAAAGATTCTTTTGACCGCCATGTAATGACTTTCTTTTGGTGCGTATTGAAACCGTGCACATATCCCTACACTCAACATAATATCCGGTCTAGATGCACTGAGGTAAAGGAGGGATCCAATCATGGAGCGGTATACCTTTTGATCCACTACTTTACCATTGGGATCACTGTCAAGCTTGCATCTGGTTGGCATGGGGAACTTGACCGGTTTGACATCTTCAAGCTCGAACCATTTGAGCATGTCTTGAGTGTACTTGGCTTGTTTGATGAATGTCCCTTCTAGACCTTGTTTAATCTCGAACCCGAGGAAAAACTTCAACTCTCCCATCATGGACATCTCAAACTTCACAGTCATTAGTGCAGCAAATTCTTCATTGAATGAAATGTTAGGAGAGCCAAAGATAATATCATCAACATATAGTTGGCATATGAACAAATCCCCTTTAACCCTCTTAGTAAAAAGAGTGGGATAAATCTTCCCAATTTCAAACCCACGATCGTGTAACAACTCAGTAAGGTACTCATACCACGCGCGTGGGGCTTGTTTAAGGCCATAGAGTGCCTTATTGAGTTTGTACACATGATTGGGGAGCTTGGGATGTTCGAATCCCGGGGGTTGTTTGACATATACCAACTCATTCAAAGGACCATTAAGAAATGCACTTTTCACATCCATTTGCTGTAATTTGAAGTTATGATGAGAAGCAAATGCAAGTAACATGCGAATAGATTCTAGACGAGCAATAGGGGCAAAGGTTTCACCGTAGTCGATACCCTCGACTTGGGAGTAGCCTTGAGCCACCAATCTTGCCTGTTGCGAATCACAATTCCATTTGCATCTTGCTTGTTCTTGAATATCCATTTGGTCCCGATGACATTATGTTCCTTCGTTGGCCGAGGCACTAAATCCCAGACTTGGTTGCGCTCGAAGTTGTTATGTTCTTCGTGCATGGCCATAAGCCAATCCTCATCATCGAGCGCTTCCTGTACCTGTTGAGGTTCACAATACGAGACAAACGCGTGATGCTCACAATAATTCCAAAGCTGTTGACGGGTAGATACTCCCCTTTTTAAACTGCCAAGAACATTCTTCATAAGATGTGACTTGGCTTTCAGCTTGTTCGCATTCTTGGCTGCTCGACGCTCCAAGAGTTCTTCATTAGATAACGGAGGAGCATCGACTTGTTTCTTTTGTTTGCCCTTGCGTCTTGAGCCGGTTGTTGGAGCTCCAGACGGGAATTGTGAGACAGTCTCCTGATCATCTTGTCCTTCGACTTGAGCAGGTTCACTAGTTTGATCTTGTATTAGTGGTTGCTCTTGATCTTGATCTTGTGCTGGTTCCGGGTCTTGGAGTAGAGCTTGAATATCATGGGGCATATCACGATTGTTAGGCAATTGATCTTGACCGTGAGCTTGATCAGCTTGTTGAGAGTATTCTCTTTGTTCATCGGAAGCGTGTGGGGCTTGTGAGGGTGATGGCTCCACTAGAGTAGAGCATTGTCCTTCTCCTTCGGCCACAAGGGGTTCCTCAATGGGGAGTATTTGACCAATCCCCATTATTCTTATGGCTTCGGGAGGAATTTCATCACCTATATCACAAAGACCACTTTGCTCCACTTGGGAGCCATTATTTTCGTCAAACTCTACGTTACACGTCTCCTCAATTAGTCCGTTGGACTTGTTGAGGACACAGTAAGCATAAGAGTTTGTAGCATAACCAACAAAGATACCCTCATGTGCTCTAGAATCAAATTTAGCTAACTGAGCTCCCTTTTTGAGAATGAAACACTTACAACCGAATACCCGGAAGTACTTGAGATTGGGTTTGTTTCCAGTTAGAATCTCATACAGAGTCTTGTTCAAGCCTTTGCGGATGTAGAGCCGATTGGACGCATGACATGCTGTGTTGATGGCCTCTGCCCAGAAGTTGTATGGAGATTTGAATTCTGCCATCATTGTTCTTGCAGCGTCTATCAAGGTCCGGTTCTTCCTTTCTGCCATGCCGTTTTGCTGAGGGGTATATGGTGCAGAATATTTGTGCTTTATTCCCTCATCACCTAGAAACTCATCTAGGGTGTAGTTCTTGAACTCGGTGCCGTTGTCACTCCTAATCATCAAGATCTTTGCTTCATGTTGACGTTGCGCTTCATTAGCAAAGTTGATGACCGTTTGTTGAGTTTCACTATTCCTTTTGAAGAAATATACCCAGGTATATCTTGAATAGTCGTCAACAATCACTAAGCAATGTTTTCTGCTTCCAAGACTATCAAATGTTGGAGGACCAAACAGATCCATATGGAGAAGTTCCAATGGCCTCTTAGTGTAGATAAGAGTCGTTGGACGATGAGCAGTTTCATGAATCTTTCCTTCAATGCAAGCAATGCAAACACGATCTTTAGCAAAGCTCACATTTGTTAGTCCACGAACATGGTCCCCTGTCAGAAGACTTTGCAAAGATCTCATATTGACATGAGCTAAACGGCGATGCCAAAGCCAGCCCACGTCAACTTTAGCCATTAAACATGTCGCGGTCTTAGTGGGTCGCTTTAAGAAGTTCACCACATAGAGACCATTTTTGACATGTCCAACATAGGCTACTTTAAGAGTCTTGCTCCTTAGGAGGACCACAGTGTCAATATTAAAGAATGTGGAAAAACCCATGATTGCAAGTTGACGAACCGAAAGTAAATTGTAGGCAAGTGACTCAACAAGCATGACCTTCTCAATAGATAAATCTTGAGAGACGACCACCTTACCAAATCCCAATACCTTTGACGAGGATGCATCGGCGAATTGGACATGGGTGGGCATAGATGGAGAAGGATGCACATCCACCACTAAGTCCTTGCTTCCGGTCATATGATTTGTTGCTCCACTATCGAGCAACCATGACACCCCACCGGAAGCAAACTCCTGCAATAGATCAAGGCTTGGTTTTAGGTACCCATTTTTAATGGGTCCTTTCATGTTAGAGACAAGGGTCTTAGGAACCCAGATAGCCCATTCAATATCTTCATCGTAGGAACCAACAAATCTGGCATAAACATGCCCATCACTAGCACAACATAACACATAAGAGGAATTGAGTTTGCCAGCTGTGTTAGTGGGAGCGGTTTTTCCCTTCTTGGGGTTCCCATAGTCCACCTTGTTCCTGTTCACCTTCTGAGTCGCCTCACCCTCTTTGACAAAGATGTCCATGAGGGTGAGAGATCGTTTGTCCTTGTTCTTCCTTTTACCTTTTGACTTGGAGGTAAGTCCAAGTCCTTCCTTTCCTACAACACCCTTTTGAGTGCTCAAGAGATCGTTCAGACTCTTCTCACCTTGTCTGCATGCCACAAGGCCCTTCTCAAGTTTCTCCTTTAACTTGGCATTTTCCTCCACAAGATGAACATGCTCACAACAGGGGTTAGTTGCACAAGTATTATCAATTAACACAAAGGGAGGACAAGTAGAGATCTTCTTGGTAAGCTTTGCTTGGAGTTGATCATGAGACTCTTTCAGAGAGAAATGAACACCTTTCAAGGCTTTGTGGGCCTTGTCAAGTACGTCAAACTCTTCTTTGAGTCTGTCACGGCCAACCTCAAGAGCATACTTTTCAGATTTCAGCATGCGAGTAAGAACAACATCATGATCTAGTTTCTTTTGCATTTTAGCACAGTCATCGTTATATGACTCCTCAAGAGCCAAACGAAGAGTGTGCTCTTCTTCTAGAGCACTAGATAATTTGGCAATTTCATCGGCATAGTCACGGCTATGTCCTTGAAGCTCGGAGATGGTCTCCTCATGAGACTCAATGAGGTCAGTGGCCTCACCCAGTTGTTCCAAGAGAGCAACAAAGTGCTTCTTGGGTTCTCCCTTAATAGTGCATAGAAACTTATCAAGATCATGCTCATTAAGTTCTCCAACATCACTATCTTCTACACAATTTAACAATGAAGGAGCAGAAGCAATGTTGGTCTTAATGATGGGAGTTACCTGATTGGTACCTTTTGCCATGAGGCACTTGGTGATGTGGTTCTCGTTGGGGGCGTTGAAGAGAGACACCTTTTGGGAAGAGGTAGTGGCAATAGCAACAGTTGCCGTTGCCACTGTATCATCATCATAACCATCATCATCTGAAGGATACTCCTCCAGGGCCACCATCCCTTTTGGGTGAGGTTTCTTCACAAAGTTGTTCTTGATTGGAAATGATTTGGTTTTGTCTTTGCGAATGAGCTTGCATCCGTTGTCTTCCCTTTTCTCATAGGGACATTCTGCCACGAAGTGACTAACGTTGCCACAGTTATAACATGTCCTTACTCGTTGTTTGGGTTTGAATCCACTTGAGTTGTTCTTGGTGAAGGTGGGTCTTGAGTTCCTTTTATTTCCCTAGAATTGCCTTGATGCAAGAGCCATGTGCTCATGATAAGCATACTTTGTGTCTTCAGGGCAGCTCTCTTCTTCCTCATCTTCTTCTTCTTCTTCAAGCACTGCTCTTGCTTTCAATGCAAGGTTGGGTGAAGTGGTTTTTGATCGGACACAAGCAAGTGCATTGTCGGCTGTCTCGTTCATGATTGACATTGCAATGAACTCATCCAACACTTCACTGGAAGACACGGAGTGGAAGTCTGGCCGCTGACGAATGACATATGACATGGCTTTATGGAAAGGCATGATGGCTTTGAGAAACTTGCGCTTGATCCATCTATCATCCACATCCTTACTCCCATGATCCTTTACTGCCACAGCAATAGCAGTCACCCTCCGATAGAGATCACGAGGGTCCTCGTCTTCCTTCATCACAAACTCATCGGCCTTATAAGGTATCACTTCATAGTTGGATCGTTGAATACTTGAGCTTCCCTTGTACAGCACCATAATATGCTCCCAACAATCCTTGGCCAATGTGAAGGGACGTAAGTGGGGAAGATCTTCAGGTGGCACAGCAGACTGGAGAATAAAGAACGCAGAGTGATTATATTGATTGTCTGCATGTTCTCTTGGAGTGAGGTTGCTTGGGTCATGGGGATAATATCCTTGCTCGATAATTCTCCACAAATTTGTTGAACTGTGATTCAAATGAGACTTAATAGAAAATACCCAGTTAGCAAAGTCACCTTTCACAAGTTTAGGAGGAGGACCAACAGGATTAAGACGAGGTGAGAGAACGGGTCCTCCATAGGCCATGGGAGGTGGAACTGAGGCATATGTTCCAGTCCCATCCTTTTCGTGAGGTGAAGCCGGTCGCATACCTTTAGCTGCTTCCTTAGAGGAGTTGGCCTCCGAATCGGAAATGGTGGGTTTAACCACTAAAGCCGGTTCGGGTGAACTTTTAAGACCCTCAATTAATTCTTTAAGCATGGTTTTGACTTCGCTCGTCAAGGACGTCTTGAGGGCTGCCATAGCCGTATTCAAGTCGTCCCTTCTGACCGAAGTCAACTCCATGTCCTCAGGTTGCCCATGGTTAACTTCCTCTCCGCCTTCCATACTCTTCGGGTGGTTAAACCCTTAATAAAGAGATGTGGCTCTGATACCAATTGAAAGGATAGATATGGTTGGCTAGAGGGGGGGGTGAATAGACAACGACCACTTTTTAATTAATCTTAGCAAGTTAAGGTAAACACTATGCGGGTTCACAAATAATGTGACAATGAGGTGAACCCTATAGAATCTAACAACGAGAGCTATTAAGACAACTAAGATATAGTCACAAGCAAGAGCAAATACAAAGTAAAGGATAGAGATAACCACAAGTGGAACCGATGGAGACGAGGATGTGTTACCGAAGTTCCTTCCCTTTGACAGGAAGTACGTCTCCGTTGGAGCGGTGTGCAGGCAAAATGCTCCCCAAAATGCCACTAAGGCCACCGTATTCTCCTCACGCCCTCGCACGATGCAAGGTACCGTTATTCCACTATAGGTTCCCTTGAAAGCGGCGACCGAACCTTTACAAACAAGGTTGGGGCAACTCCACACAAAGCTTGGAGGCTCCCAACTAAACCACGAAGCTTCACCACAATGGAATATGGCTTCGAGGTGACCTCAACCGTCTAGGATGCTCAAACACCCAGGAGTAACAAGATCCGCAAGGGATTGCTGGGGGAATCAACTTTTCTCTTGGTGGAAGTTTGGATCTTAACCTTCCCAACCAGTCCCTAAAGAATCAACAAGTTTGATTGGCTAGGGAGAGAGATCGGGCACTTTTGAGCTTGTGGAGCAACAATGGAGCTTAGAGAGGTAAGAGATAGGGTTCCTCAGCTAGAAGAACCCTTTATATAGTGGGGGGAAAATTCAGACCGTTTTCCCACTCTCTGCCCGAGTTCCAGCGGTACTACCGCTGAGCAGGAGCGGTACTACCACTGCCTGGCGGTACTACCGCTGGATGCAGCGGTACTACCGCTGGGCCTCCAGCGGTACTACCGCTGACACCAGCGGTACTACCGCTGGCCCGTTGGTAGTGCACAAGCACTACTACCGTCGGGAAAGTCTTCGCAAAAGGGTCCGTCCACGAACTACCGCTAGGTAGGTGGAACAAAGCACCTGGAGTGATACTACCGCCAGCTAGCGGTACTACCGCTGGCTGCAGCGGTACTCCCGCTAGCAGTCCAGCGGTACTACCACTGGGGACCAGCAGGACTACCGGTGGGGACCATTTTGCAGAGATACTCAAAACGAATAGGCGAGGGCCGCTCCAAAGATAAGGACATGGAGAATGTGAAGTGTGCGTGTGTAAAGATAGATTCCACCCAAACCTTTCCACTACGGATCCCCTCTTAATAGTACGACTTTCCTATGACTCAAATAAAGAGAATCGTAGAGAGCGCCGTGCTTCCGTTCCAGGAGAGAGGAGACGTGTCGTTTTGTGCCGTTGACATGTGTTATCTGAAACCTTGACACACACGGTTAGTCGTGTACGGTACTGTCATCAATCACCAAAATTACTTAGGCATAAACTATGCCCCAACACTTATCCCATGTCCTCAGGAACAAAAGTAACTACTCACAAAACATAATCATAATCATGATGAGAGGTGTAATGAATAGCATCAAGGATTTGAACATAAACTCTTCCACCAAGTAATCCAACTAGCATCAACTACAAAGAGTAATCAACACTACTAGCAACCTTACAAGTACCAATCGGAGTCATGAGACGGAGAGTGATTACAAGAGATGAACTAGGGATTGGAGAGAAGATGGTGCTGATGAAGATGTTGATGAAGATGCCTCCCCTCCGACGAGAGGAGTGTTGGTGATGACGATGGCGACGATTTCCCCCTCCGGGAGGGAAGTTTCCCCGACAGGATCGTCCTGCCGGAGCTCTAGATTGGATCTGCTCAAGTTCCGCCTCGTGGCGGCGGCGAAACCATGAAAAAGCTCCCGTATGATTTTTTCTGGACCAAGAAGCTTCATATAGCTTGATAACTATATGCAAAGTGCACACGGATCTGAATGTAGCAGACCCGCTGACTAAACCTCTTCCACGGGCAAAGCATGATCAACACCAGAACTGTGTGGGTGTTAGATTTATTACAATGTAATTCGCATGATGATGTGAGGACTAGATTATTGACTCTAGTGCAAGTGGGAGACTGTTGGAATTATTCCCTAGAGGCAATAATAAATATAGTTATTATTAGAATTCCTGTATCAAGATAATCGTTTATTATCCATGCTATAATTGTATTGAATGAAGACTCATTTACATGTGTGGATACATAGACAAAACACTGTCCCTAGCAAGCCTCTAGTTGGCTAGCCAGTTGATCAACGATAGTCAGTGTCTTCTGATTATGAACAAGGTGTTGTTGCTTGATAACTGGATCACGTCATTAGGAGAATCACGTGATGGACTAGACCCAAACTAATAGACGTAGCATTCTGATCGTGTCATTTTATTGCTACTGTTTTCTGCGTGTCAAGTATTTATTCCTATGACCATGAGATCATATAACTTACTAACACCGGAGGAATACTTTGTGTGTATCAAACGTCGCAACGTAACTGGGTGACTATAAAGATGCTCTACAGGTATCTCCGAAGGTGTTCGTTAAGTTAGTATGGATCGAGACTGGGATTTGTCACTCCGTGTGACGGAGAGGTATCTCGGGGCCCACTCGGTAATACAACATCACACACAAGCCTTGCAAGCAATGTGACTTAGTGTAAGTTGCGGGATCTTGTATTACGGAACGAGTAAAGAGACTTGCCGGTAAACGAGATTGAAATAGGTATACGGATACTGACGATCGAATCTCGGGCAAGTAACATACCGAAGGACAAAGGGAATGACATACGGGATTATATGAATCTTTGACACTGAGGTTCAAACGATAAGATCTTCGTAGAATATGTAGGATCCAATATGGGCATCCAGGTCCCGCTATTGGATATTGACCGAGGAGTCTCTCGGGTCATGTCTGCATAGTTCTCGAACCCGCAGGGTCTGCACACTTAAGGTTCGACGTTGTTTTATGCGTATTTGAGTTATATGGTTGGTTACCGAATGTTGTTGGGAGTCCCGGATGAGATCACGGACGTGACGAGGGTTTCCGGAATGGTCCGGAAACGAAGATTGATATATAGGATGACCTCATTTGATTACCGGAAGGTTTTCGGAGTTACTTGGAATGTACCGGGAATGACGAATGGGTTCCGGGAGTTCACCGGGGGGGCCACCCACCCCGGGTAAGCACATAGGTGTTTGGGGTGCCGCACCAGCCCTTGGTGGGCTGGTGGGACAGCCCAAAGGAGGCCTATGCGCATTGGGAAGAAAATCAAAGAGAAAAAGAAAAAAAAGGAGGAGGTGGGAAAGGGAAGAAGGACTCCACCTTCCAAACCAAGTAGGACACGGTTTGGGAGGGGAATCCTTCCCCCCTTGGCTCGGCCGACCCCTTGGGGGTTCTTGGACCCCAAGGCAAGGCTCCCCCTCTCTCTCCTATATATAGCGGGTTTTAGGGCTGATTTGAGACAACTTTGCCACGGCAGCCCGACGACATATCTCCACGGTTTTACCTCTAGATCGTGTTTCTGCGGAGCTCGGGCGGAGCCCTGCTGAGACGAGATCATCACCAACCTCCGGAGCGCCGTCACGCTGCCGGAGAACTATTCTACCTCTCCGTCTCTCTTGCTGGATCAAGAAGGCCGAGATCATCGTCGAGTTGTACGTGTGCTGAACGCGGAGGTGCCGTCCGTTCGGCACTAGATCGTGGGACTGATCGCGGGATAGTTCGCGGGGCGGATCGAGGGACGTGAGGACGTTCCACTACATCAAACACGTTCACTAACGCTTCTTATGTACGGTCTACTAGGGTACGTAGATCACACATCCCCTCTCGTAGATGGACATCACCATGATAGGTCTTCGTGCGCGTAGGAAATTTTTTGTTTCCCATGCGACGTTTCCCAACACCTATTACTCAACTCCACTTGACCGCTAGACTGAGGATGATAAGGAGATGCAACTCTATGGTTAACATCATACTTAGCGAGCATCTTGCGGAAAACACCATGAATGAAGTGTGAACCGCCATCAGTCATCAAGTATCTAGGGACTCCAAATCTTGGGAATATGACTTCTTTAAGCATCTTAATAGAGGTGTGGTGATCAGCATTTTTAGTGGGGATAGCTTCTACGCACTTAGTAACGTAATCCACAGCAACTAAGATGTGAGTGTACCCATTGGAACTCGGGAAGGGTCCCATATAATCAAAGCCCCAGGCATCATATGGTTCAGTGACAAGTGAATAGTTCATAGGCATTTCCTGACGCTTACCGATGTTCCCTATTCTTTGGCATACGTCACAAGACAAGACAAACTGACGGGCATCCTTGAAGAGAGTGGGCCAATAGAAACCTGATTGCAATACCTTATGGGCAGTTCTATCTCCAGCGTGGTGTCCTCCTTAGGCTTCGGAATGAGACTTCTGCAAGATCTGTCCCTCTTCATATTACAACGTCTAATAACACCATCTACTCCTTCCTTATAAAGGTGAGGATCATCGCAAAAGTAATGTCCCAAATCAAAGAATAATTTCTTCTTTGCTGATAGGTGAAACTGGGTGGTATGTATTTGGCTACGATGTAGTTTGCATAATCTGCATACCACGGTGCACTATGTGAAGTGCGGATGACATTTAATTGCTCATCAGGAAAGCTATCATCAATAGGTAGTGGGTCATCAAGGACATTCTCTAGCCTAGACAAGTTATCTTCTACAGGGTTATTAGCACCCTTTCGGTCAACGACGTGCAAATCAAATTCCTGTAGCAGGAGAACCCATCTGATCAGCCTAGGCGTAGCGTCCTTCTTCTCCATGAGGTACTTAATAGCAGCCTGATCAGAGTGAATAGTGACTTTGGAGTCAACTATGTAAGATCTAAACTTTTCACATGCAAACACGACTGCTAAAAATTCCTTCTCCGTAGTGGCATAGTTTCTTTGGGCACTGTCTAGAGTTTTACTAGCGTAGTGAATGACATTCAACTTCTTGTCAACTCTTTGTCCTAGAACAGCACCAACATCATAATTACTAGCGTCGCACATGATTTCAAAGGGCACGTTCCAGTCAGGTGGTTGAACAATAGGTGTGGTTATCAAAGCCTTTTTAAGTATTTCGAAGGCTTCCTCACAATCCTCATCAAAAACAAAAGGAACATCCTTCTGCAAGAGGTTGGTAAGAGGCCTAGAAGTCTTAGAGAAGTCTTTAATGAACCTTCTATAGAAACCAGCATGACCTAGGAAACTTCGTATACCTCTGATATTTGTGGGGTAAGGCATTTTCTCAATTGCATCAAACTTAGCCTTATCAACTTCAATGCCTCTTTCAGAGATTTTGTGTCCTAAGACGATACCTTCATTAACCATAAAGTGGCACTTCTCCCAATTCAAGACGAGGTTGGTTTCTTCGCATCTCTGTAATACTCGATCAAGGTTGCTGAGGCAATCATCAAAGGAAGACCCGTAAACGGAGAAGTCATCCATGAAAACCTCGACGATCTTTTCACGAAAGTCAGAGAATATAGCCATCATACATCTTTGGAAGGTGGCAGGTGCATTGCATAAGCCAAAAGGCATACATCTATAGGCAAAGGTACCGAAAGGGCAGGTGAAAGTGGTTTTCTCTTGATCAGATTGTGCAACAGGTATTTGCGAGAAACCTGAATAACCGTCTAGAAAGCAGAAGTGTGTGTGTTTTGATAGCCTTTCTAGCATTTGGTCGATAAACGACAAAGGATAATGATCTTTCCTGGTTGCCTTGTTCAGTTTCCGGAAGTCTATCACCATCCTATAGCCGGTAATAATCCTTTGTGGGATTAGTTCATCCTTATCATTAGGAACGACGGTGATACCTCCCTTCTTAGGTACGCAATGTACTGGACTTACCCAATCACTATGAGCAACAGTATAAATGATTCCTGCTTCCAGAAGCTTTAATATTTCTTTTCTAACGACCTCTTTCATCTTAGGATTTAATCTCCTTTGATGATGAACAACTGGTTAAAAGTCAGGATCGGTTTTAATCTTGTGCTGACATAGAGTAGGACTAATACCCTTAAGATCATCAAGAGTATATCCAATAGCAGCGTGGTGCTTCCTCAGAGTCCTTAGTAACTTCTTCTCTTCGTGCTCTCAGAGGACAACACTAATAATGACAGGATATATCTCCTTCTCATCAAGATAGGCATACTTAAGAGTATCAGGCAACTGTTTAAGCTCGAACACAGGATCACCCTTTGGTGTGGGAGGATCCCCAAGCAATTCAACATGCAGATTATTCTTGAGAATAGGATATTGTTCTAAGACAATTTTATCTATCTCATCTCTCTCATCCATATGCATATGATTTTCATGCTCAAGAAGAGATTGCTCTAAAGGATCCGTCGGAGTTACGACAATAGAGGCAAGAGAAATAATTTCATCTCTACCAGATGACTCTCTTTCATGGGGTTGTCTTCCAAACTTGGAGAAGTTAAATTCTTGAGACACACCCTCGAAACTTACTGAGATAGTCTGCTTAATGCAATCAGTGTGAGCATTGACAGTGCTGAGAAAGGGTCTACCGAATATAATGGGACAAAAGCTATCTTGTGCAGTACCAAGGACGAGGAAATCAGTAGGGTACTTCGTCTTACCACACAAGACTTCTACGTCTCTCACAATTCCCAGAGGGCAGATAGTGTCTCTATTAGCTAGCGTAATAGTGACATCAATGGGTTCTAACTCAGTAGGTGCAATCTCATCTTTGATTTCATCATATAGAGAACGGGGTATTGCCCTAACACTAGCTCCCATATCACATAAACCATGGTAACAGTGATCTCCTATCTTAACAGAAACAACGAGCAGGCCAACTACAGGTCCGTGTTTGTCTTTCGCGTGAGGTTTAGCAATTCTAGCGGAGTCCTCATAGAATTTGATAACATGCCCATCTATGTCTTCGGCTAAGAAATCTTTGATAATAGCAACACTAGATTCAACTCTAATATCTTCAGGGGGTGGAAGTGGTCTAATGTAACCCCTACGTATCACAGTTGCAACTTTAGAATAATCCTTTATCCTAGCAGGGTATGGTGGTTTCTCAGTGTAAGCAAAAGGAACAACAGGATCACTAAAAGAAATGACTTTCTCCTCAACTAGATTGGTTTTGGCTATGTTGCTTTCTACAGGAGGATGATATTTAAACCACTTCCTTCGGGAAGATCAACATGAGCAGCAAAAGATTCACGTAAAGAAGCTACTATCTCAGAGTCAAGTCCATACTTAGCGCTAAAATCTCTAGAAGTGTTTATCTCAACAAAAGATTTAACGCAATCAAACTGGAAATTCATACCTGACTCCTTACCTTCCTCCAGCTCCCAATCTTGAGAGTTGCGTTTGATTCTCTCCAATAAATTCCACTTGTGATAAATATCCTTCTTCATAAAAGAACCGGTACAAGAAGTGTCAAGCATGGTACGATCTACATGACAAAGCCGAGCATAAAAGTTTTGAGTGATGATTTGTCTCGAGAGCTCATGATTGGGGCATGAATATAGCATTGATTTAAGCGTCCCCCAAGCTTGAGCTATGCTTTCCCTGTCATGAGGTGAAAAGTTATAAATAAAGTTCCGATCAAGATGTACTAAATGCATAGGATAGAACTTTTGATGAAACTCCAATTTCAACCGATTGTAGCCCCATGATCCAGTATCATCACATAACCTATACCATGTCAACGCCTTATCCTTCAAAGATAAAGGAAAGACTTTCTTATTTACCTCATCCTCCGGCAAACCTGCAAGCTTAAATAAACCACAAACTTCATCTACATAGATGAGATGCAAGTCTGGATGTGAAGATCCATCTCCTGTGAAAGGATTAGCCAGCAGTTTCTCAAGCATACCCGAAGGAATTTCATAAAAGATATATTCAGTAGGTACCTCAGGTTGAGGAACAACTCCTCGTGCTTCCGTTCATGGTGAAGATACCCCAAACAAACTCCTCAAAGGAACAGTTTCCATAGTGACAAGTGACAATAAATTTCAGCACAGTATATAAATGTTTCCTTACCAATTTACACTTACCAAAGGCGCTTCACTACCCGGCAACGGCGCCAGAAAAGAGTCTGGATGAGCCACAAGTATAGGGGATCAATCATAGTCCTTTCGATAAGTAAGAGTGTCGAACCCAACGAGGACCACAAGGCTCTCATAAACGGATTTCATCAAGGTAATAACTGCAAGCACTGAAAGTAGCCGTAACAAGTGATTGTGTAGCAAGGTGAAACGTAGCAAGCAAAAAGTAACAAGTAACAAGTAGTAGAAACGGTGCAGCAAGTGGCCTAATCCCTTTTGTAGCAAGGGACAAGCCTGAACAAAGTCTTATAGGAGGAAAAACGCTCCCGAGGACACGCGGGGATTTCTGTCATGCTAGTTTCATCATGTTTATATGATTCGTGTTCGTTACTTTGATAGTTTGATATGTGGGTGGACCGGCGCTTGGGTACTGCCCTTACTTGGACAAGCATCTCACTTATGGTTAACCTCTCTCGCAAGCATCCGCAACTACAAAAGAAGAATTAAGACAAAGTCTAACCATAGGATTAAACTAGTGGATCCAAATCAGCCCCTCACGAAGCAACGCATAGACTGGGGTTTAAGCTTCTGTCACTCCAGCAACCCATCATCTACTTACTACTTCCCAATGCCTTCATCTAGGCCCAAATATGGTGAAGTGTTATGTATTCAACGTTCACATAACACCACTAGAGGAAAAGATAACATACAATATATCAAAATACCGAACGAATATCAAATTCACATGACTATTATTAACATGACTTATCCCATGTCCTCAGGAACAAAAGTAACTACTCACAAAACATAATCATAATCATGATAAAAGGTGTAATGAATAGAATCAAGGATCTGAACATAAACTCTTCCACCAGGTAATCCAACTAGCATCAACTACAAAGAGTAATCAACACTACTAGCAACCTTACAAGTTCCAATCGGAGTCGTGAGACGGAGATTGATTACAAGAGATGAACTATGGATTGGAGAGGAGATGCTGCTGATGAATATGTTGATGAAGATGCCTCCCCTCCGACGAGAGGAGTGTTGGTGATGACGATGGCGACGATTTCCCCCTCCGGGAGGGAAGTTTCCCCAACAGGATCGTCCTGTCGCAGCTCTAGATTGGATCTGCTCAAGTTCCGTCTGATTTTTTCTGGATCAAGACGCTTCATATAGCAAAAGAGGGGGGCTAGTGGGCCGTCAGGGAGCCCATAGGCCCCGACTCTGCCACCAGGGGGTGGCGGTTTCAGGGCTTGTGGTGCCCTGGTAGCCCCCCTCTGGTAGTTCTTTCGCCCAGTATTTTTTATATGATCCCAAAAAAATCCACGTAACTTTTCAGGGCATTTGGAGATGTGTAGAATAGTGGACTAGGATTTGCTCCTTTTCCAGTCCAGAATTCCAGCTGCCTGAATTCTCCCTCTTCAAATAAACCTTGCAAAATAAGAGAGAAAAGGCATAAATATGGTACCACAAGTAATATAACAGCCCAAAAAGCAACAAATATCAACATGAAAGCATGATGCAAAATGGACGTATCAAGTACCATTCAGCGGGACTAGAGTTTGGGCAGCGCATTCAGATGGTTCGTATAGTCCTCATCAAATCTCCCTCGAACAGCTAGTCTCCGGATCCACCCACTCAAATTGTCGGTCACTGAATCCCACATACAGTTTTGCTGGAGAGGTGCAAGTGCACCACCTCTAATGGTATCGCCGCGTGCAAGAGGAACACCGCACGACACAGTACTAGGTCCGGATCACGAAGTTAGCGGCGGCGAGTGGAGATGGCTAGGTGCATGATACGTCTCCAACGTATCTATAATTTTTTATGGTTCCATGCGATTATCTCGTCAACTTTGGATATTTTGTATGCATGAATATTCTATTTTATATCTTTTGGGGACTAACCTATTAACTCAGTGCCAAGTGCCAGTTTCTGTTTTTCCGTGTTTTTGACCTTTTTCAGAGGAATAAAACCTGCAGAATGATTTTTCCATAACAGAAGATACGCAAGGGACATGAGAACCAAGGCAAAGGACCCCGGGGCAGGTCACAAGTCCCCTAGGCGCGGCCTGGGGGCGCGCCTAGCAGGCTTGTGGGCCCCCCGTGGCTCCTTTGCCCTACTTCTTCCGCCTATAAATTCTCCAAAAATCTGAAACTGCGAGAGAGAGCCACGAAAATACTTTTCCGCCGCCGCAAGCTTCTGTCTCCGCAAGATCCCATCTGGGGCACGTTCTGGTGCCTTGCCGGAGGGGGGATTCGGATACGGAGGGCTTCTTCATCAACTCCATTGCCTCTCCGATGATGCGTGAGTAGTTCACCACAGACCTTCGTGTCCATAGCTAGTAGCTAGATGGCTTCTTCTCTCTCTTGGATCTTCAATACAAAGGTATCCATGATCATCATGGAGATCTATCTGATGTAATCTTCTTTTGCGGTGTGTTTTTCGAGATCCGATGAATTGTGGATTTATGATCAGATTTTCTACGAATATTACTTGAGTCTCCTCTGATCTCTTATATGCATGATTTCGTATCCTTGTAATTCTCTTCGAGTTGTCGGTTTCGTTTGGCCAACTTGATCTATAATCCTTGCAATGGGAGAAGTGCTTGGTTTTGAGTCGATACCATGCGGTGTCCTCACCCAGTGACAGAAGGGGTAGCGAGGCACGCATCGTCTTGTTGTCATCAAGGGTAAAAAGATGGGGTTTATATCTATTGCATGAATTTATCCCTCTACATCATGTCATCTTGCTTAAGGCGTTACTCCGTTTGTTATGAACTTAATACACTAGATGCATGATGGATAGCGGTCGATGTGTGGAGTAATAGTAGTAGATGCAGAAAGTATTGTGTCGTGGGTATAAGCCTGATAGTAGATGTGTAGGGTACGAATGAGATGGGCAGAGTCCTAGCTACGGCGAGGTTGTATGAGTTCAGGCCCCTCTACGGTGGAGGTAACAGCCCTACGTCTCAGTGCTCTCGGAGCTTGTTGTCGAGTGTAATATGGAATACAATGATTTGCTAACCCCTCTACCAGTGGGGGAGGGCGGCTTATATAGAGTGCGCTGCCCTCCACAACGGTTCCGGTACAGGGATGGAGTAGTGGGGATTGAATGCGTACGTTACACGTAACATATGCTCTAAATGCTAATAAATGCACCCCAAAACGTACGGCTGTTTCCCTCCAGAGAGGTTACGATGTATCGAGTGTAGCCAGTCGGTTAGCTTGGTATCCTCCGAATGCTAGTCTCCGACTGGATGATTGAGGACCTGTTACCGACTGGATGATGGGGACTCCTTAATTCAGTCGGGACTGACTAAGGGCCCTGTCATTTGTGAGGGGTAGACCTTGGGTAGGACCTGCATGGAAGGCCTATGACCCTACCCTAGGACTATGACCCCATCATTAGGCCCCGAATGGATTGGGGTTGGGACGACGAAGCGGTGCTTGAAGTTTGGATCCGACTGGATTAGATTTGGCTTGGGCGTTGCTTGTCTCGATCCATTTTATCTTTTCTGACCAACGATCCGAGTGGAAGTGCTCGCGAAACAGACTGTCGGAAGCTGAGTGCTTCCGCGGCATCTTTTGACGCGACCGGTCAACTGACAGCGGCGGATTTTCCGGGATCTCAAATTTTGGGTTCTGCGCGCTCAGCGGGGATGACGCCAGCACACTCGAGTACCGCCTGACGCCTCGATTCTCGCGCCTTCAACTCCTCCACTGATATCGCCGCGGCCGGTCGGGCGGATAAGGTTTCGGGGCCACCCGCCAGTGGCCCAGTCGGAACCCTATTTAAATCTGGGCGGCGAGGCTTCTTTGTTACGCTCGCCGAATCTTTCGCTCTCGCCTGCTCCGCCTTCCTCGCCACCTCCAGCGCTCCTACACTCGTTCCTTCTCCTTCCTCCCGAGGGTTCGCCGTCGCCTCCATGACCAAGAGTCAGACCAGCAAGATGGAGGCGAGGAAGAAGAAGGGCAAGGCGGCGGCGCCTGCTCAGCGGCGACAGCGGCCGCTGCCGGCGGGGTGGATTCAAGGTGATTTCCTCCCCTCCATGGTGACGGAGGGGGATCTGCTGCAGCTGGTGGAGCACGGAATGATCGTGCATAAGTCCTGGAGGTTGCCGGCGGAGAACGAGGTCGAGCCGGCGCCCCGGGAGGGGAGCGCGTCTTGCTCCTCAGCCACGTCTATCGAGGTTTTTCTTTGCCCCCGCATCCTTTCTTCAAGGGCATCATGAATCACTTCGGTGCCCAACTTCACCATTTCCCTCCGAATGCCATCGCCCACCTTTATGCCTTTATAGTCTTGTGCGAGTGTTTCATTGGCTGCCCCCCCATTGGGGGCTGTTCAAGCACATATTTTCTTCTAGATCCCAGACCATCAAATGACTTAGTCAGTCGGATGATAAAACACATCTTCTCCAGCTCTGCGGGGGTCTAGGTTTCCAGAAAAAGAGTCGAAGCAGTTATCCTGCTCTCCAGCTATGTGAGTCGGTCAGGAACTGGCAGTCGACATGGTTCTACTGCCAGGATATCGCCTGTCCGAATGCTTCGACAGGGCTGCCTCCCTTCAGTCTGGATCGGCCTGCCCCACCTAAGCAACTCGCGCTCACGAGGGCGGAGAAGAACGACGTCCATCCCTTGGTTGAGGCACTCATGGACGTCGTTAGGAGGGGGGTCACCGGCATAGACTTGCTGGAGGTCTTTCTTGGTCGACGGATCCAGCCTCTGCAGGCTCGCGACCATGCCATGTGGCATTACACAGGCCTCGAGGACTCCACTCGGACCAACATGGTGGCCGTGACTGAGGAGAGGGTGACCTCGTGGGTGCTCCAAATCACGGGCCCCTGCGAGAATCCCAAAGGATCTCGGCGAGTGAGGCCTTACAGCGCGGATCATCCTCCACCGAATCAGGTGAGTGACATTGCCGAGTGCACTGAACTATCCCAATTCTTGTCGTTTGTCTATATCTCTGTGTGATGTGTGATGTTGCCGACTGAAATTTATGCAGGAGTGGACCAACTGGTTCTCCCCGTCTCGAACGGGAATCCGGCGGAGGAAGAGGAGGAAGGCAGCCAAGAGGGCAGCATGGAGAGCGCCGAATACGTCTCCGACAGCGGGGAATCGGAGGAGGAGACCAGTGAGGAGGAGGAAGAAGACGAAGAGCAAGACTCGCCACCTCCAAACCCAGAGCATCGGACCAAGCGCCGACATGAGCCCGCCGTCCCCTCGGCTCCTCCTGCGTCTTCGACTGCTCCGCCTGCTGCTCCGGCGGTCCCGAGTGTTCGAAGCACTAAGAGGACCAGGGATGCCGCCGCTGAGCCTACGGGTCAGTCTTCTAAGGCGGCCAAGCCGAGTGGGCCTAAGCCTCGGAAGGCTCTGCCGCGAATGAGGGTTGCTATCCCCGTCACCTCCACGTATGTGTACTCAGCTTTCAATTCTTTCTGATATCCGGGTGAACTTCTATTTACTGGCCGAATGGGTCTCACTCGACAGGGTCGCTACTTCTGCCACCTCTCCGGCGCGTCAGGAAGACGACCCCATGGACACGGACAACGTCGTCTCGTCCCAGCCATGTGCGTTGTAGGGACGTCGAGTGTTTTATACTATCGCGTCGCAGTCCGGTGCTTCTTTCTTTTTCTGAGATCTCGTGTCACTCGGTTTGTCAGGGGCGATTTGCGTGGATGAGGGCGATCAGGGGAGAGCCGACGCAGCTGTGGAGCCTATTCTCGAGGCTGCTCCTCCTGCTGCCGCTCTCGTCGTCGACGTGCTGCCGACTGAGGTGCTGCCATAGACTGAACCAGTGTTGGTGGATGAGGAGCCGACTTGGGCGGACCTTGGGATGCTTCAGGAACCTCCGGTGATTCCAGGTTCGTCGAATGCTGAATTCAGCATCCAGCGTCTTCCGGAGGAGCAGGTGGGAGCGGCCAAGGGGGCTATGGTGCAGGCGGAGCTGATGGCTGGAGAAGCCAAGAGGGCCTACGACTCCGTTGCGGCCTTGTACCAGCGGAGCTTGGAGCTGCGCGATGATATCCGAGTAAGTGGTCTAGTAAGTATTTACTTTTCTCCTGTAACCCACTCGGTGTTCTTGAATAGTAGTTGTTGTTTGCAATGGGTTCAATCTGAGTGAACCCAGTGGGTGTAGCCCCCGAGACTTCTGTCGAGTGCTTGCACCGACAGTTGTCTTTATACATATTGTCTTTGCTTTGGTCGTGTCTGTAAATAATATGACCGACTACTAGCAGTTGTGGCACTCGGAGTGCATTTACTGTAAGAGTCTCCGAGAGTAAGTTGTACTCAGGTCGGGTAGCATTTGCCTCATAGGCATAGGTGATAACATGCATCTCAATAGGGCAGGCCTGCTTGAGTTGCATGCCAGCGGGGTCACTCTTAGTGAACCCACTGGGTGTAGTCCCCGAGACCGTTGTCGACTGCTTGCGTCGGCAGGGGTCTGAAGAACTTAGACTTATAACTGTTGAACTTTCTGATTGTCTCTTGGTGTTTGGTGGCAGAAAACCTGTGAAATGGGATCAGCCTATGAGACTCTCAAGGCGGAGAGGAATCAGTTCGCTGGTGAACTTGATGCGGCCATGCTTGCAATGGCCGGCATGAAGGATGCTCTGGCGGAACGGGAGAAGTCATTGGAGCAGGCGCGTGAAGTGAACAAGGTGTTGACTGAGGAAGTGGAAAAGATGGGGAAACAGAGGACTGCGCTGATGAGTTAGATGGATGTGCTGAACAAACGACGCAGAGCACAAGAGAAATATGTCAGTGACTGGGCTCGGCAGATGATGACGCGTCTGGCTGGTAAGTCCTTTTTCCGATTGGTTGTGCTATGCGCGTAACACTCGGCGCTTATTGTCTGTTTGTCCTATTGTCGCATATTTTTGCTTGGACGCCGAAGCTGAAGCGGCTGACGTGGAGCATTCGATTCTTGAGAACGTTCCACTCGGCGACGACGCCAATCGGGATCTGCTCCGTGCGCACATCCGCGTGGGCAAAGTTGGTCCTTTCATCGGTCAACTGAGAGAAGTCGTCGGCCGAATCGACAAGGAGCTTTGGCCAGAAGATGAGTCGCGACAGGGGATGGAGAACCTGATGACCCGACTGGAGGAGATTCCCAATAGAGTGCAGTCATGGAAGAAATCTGCAGCTCGTTGCGGTGCAGATGTTGCTCTGTCCTTGGTCCGAGTCCATTGCAAGGAGGTGCGCGAGGAAAAACCGAAGACCCTGAAGGTCGCCAACACGAAGAAGCTTCGATTCGAAGACTTCATGGAGACGTTCCTTGAAAGTGCTACCCGCATCGCCGACGGAATCGACTTGGACACTTTCGTGGAGCCCTCCAGTCCTGGCGCCGGCCCAGCTGACGCGTAAGAAACTTTATCCTCGGTATGCCGAGTGTTTATCTGTAAGGTACTTTGGCCACTTCTGTTGGCCGTCACACTTTTAAATCGGAGCGGGTAAGCTTGATCCGCACCGAGTTAGCTATCTTTGCGAGAATTTTGGAATCCGATTTTTGCTCTTCTGTTGCAATGTTGATTCGAGTTTTTGTTTGGCGTTTCTTGGTGAAGCCAAAGGCAAACAGTCGATGCTGGATCGCGGCTAAGCCCTCGAGTGTGACGTGAAGTGCACACTCGGAGAAGGTTAATACTTAGGCGATGCTGGATCGCAGCTAAGCCCCCGAGTGTGACGTGTAGTGCACACTCGGAGAAGGTTAGTACTTAGGCGATTCTGGATCGCAGCTAAGCCTCCGAGTGTGACGTTAAGTGCACACTCGGAGAAGTTTAATACTTAGGCGATGCTGGATCGCAGTTAAGCCCCGAGTGTGAAGTGAAGTGCACACTCGAAGAAAGTTAATACTAAGGCGATGCTGGATCGCAGCTAAGCCCCCGAGTGTGACGTTAAGTGCACACTCGGAGAAGTTTAATACTTAGGCGATGCTGGATCGCAGTTAAGCCCCCGAGTGTGATGTGAAGTGCACACTCGAAGAAAGTTAATACTTAGGCGATGCTGGATCGCAGCTAAGCCCCCGAGTGTGACGTGAAGTGCACACTCGGAGAAGGTTAGTACTTAGGCGATGTTGAATCGCAGCTAAGCCCCCGAGTGTGACGTTAAGTGCACACTCGGAGAAAGTTAATACTTAGGCGATGCTGGATCGCAGCTAAGCCCCCGAGTGTGACGTTAAGTGCAGACTTGAAGAAAGTTAATACTTAGGCGATGCTGGATCGCAGCTAAGCCCCCGAGTGTGACGTGAAGTGCACACTCGGAGAAGTTTAATACTTAGGCGATGCTGGATCACAGCTAAGCCTCCGAGTGTGACGTTAAGTGCACACTCGGAGAAAGTTAATACATAGGCGATTCTGGATCGCAGCTAAGTTTTTTTTTTTCGAGACCGGAGTCTGCGACCGCGGAAGAAATTTGAACCTGCAAAAAACTCAATCTGCTTTATATTGTTTCGCCAATACTTGTTCTTTACATCGCTTCAGTCGACGGTCACGTGTAGAAGCGCTTCAGGAGATCTCCGTTCCATGCGCGCGCCTCGTCTGTCTCCCTCTCGATGTTGTAGAGTCTGTATGCTCCGTTGTTCAGCACCTTGGAGATGATGAAGGGTCCTTCCCAAGCCGGAGCCAACTTGTGAGGTCTTTTTTGATCCACTCGGAGCACCAGGTCGCCTGCTTGGAACGTCTGACTTCTGACATGGCGTGCATGAAAACGCTGCAAATTTTGTTGATAAATGGTTGAGTGAGTTAGTGCCATCTCACGCTCCTCCTCCAGGAGATCCACTCCGTCTTGCCTTGCTTGTTCTGCTTCGGCTTCGGAGAAGAGTTCGACTCGTGGCGCATTGTGAAGCAAGTCACTCGGAAGGACCGCTTCTGCTCCATAAACGAGGAAGAACGGCGATCGCCCTGTCGATCTGTTCGGGGTTGTGCGAAGTCCCCAAAGCACTAAAGGTAGCTCGGTAAACCAAGCGCCAGCGGCATGTCCTATCTCTCGCAGGAGTCGGGGTTTCAAACCTTGCAAAATAAGTCCGTTTGCCCGCTCTTCTTGTCCATTGGACTGGGGATGTGCTACGGAAGCAAAATCCACTCGGATGCCTTGTCTTGAACAGAAACCTTTGAATCTGTCCGAGTCGAAGTTTGTCCCGTTGTTTGTGATTATGCTGTGAGGTACACCGAATCTGAAGATGCTGTCCCTGACAAACTTGACGGCCGTTGAGGCGTCGAGCTTCTTGATGGGCTTCGCTTCGATCCATTTCGTAAACTTGTCGACTGCCACCAACAGATGTGTGTATCCACCTTGGCCTGTCTTGAATGGGCCGACTGTATCTAATCCCCACACTGCAAACGGCCACACAAGAGGGGTCGTCTTCAACGCAGATGTCGGCTTGTGGGACTTGTTGGAGTAGAACTGACAGCCTTCACATCGGTCGACCATATCTTCAGCCATCTCGCTTGCCTGCAGCCAAAAGAAACCGGCTCTGAACGCCTTGGCGACGATTGCTCTCAAAGAAGCGTGATGACCGCAGGTTCCCGAGTGAATATCCTCTAGAATCAGTTGTCCCTCTTCTGGGGAAATGCATCGTTGAAGAACACCCGATACGCTTTCCTTGTATAATTGGCCATCGATGACAGTGAATGACTTCGACCTGCGGACTATCTGCCTGGCTTGGACTTTGTCTTCTGGAAGTTCTTGCCTCAAGATATATGCAATGATCGGCACAGTCCAATAGGGAATGACAGCCAGAATCTCCATGACCAGATCAACCACAGCAGGTACATCGACTTCAGTCGGATCTGTTGAACTCTTTGGTTGTACTATTTCCTCTGTAAAAGGATCTTCTTTGACTGAGGGAAGGTGGAGGTGCTTGAGGCAGACTTCACTCGGGACTGGTCTCCGAGTGGATCCGAGTTTTGCTAACTCGTCAGCTGCCTGGTTCTTCAGTCTTGGAACATGGTGAAGTTCTAGACCTTCAAACTTCTTCTCAAGCTTCCTCACTGCATTGTAGTATGTGGTCATGGTGGGGTTCCTGACCACCAAATCCGAATCGCATTAGACCATCAGGCGACGGACGCCGAGTGAGATGGCCATACGCAACCCGTAGAGGAGAGCTTCAAACTCTGCCTTGTTGTTGGAGGAATCGAAGTGTATCTGTAGCACGTACTTGAGCTTGTCGCCATTTGGTGATATGATCACAATGCCAGCGCCGGAGCCATTCAACATCTTGGACCCATCGAAGAACATTGTCCAATGGGCCGAGTAGATGTGGGTCGGTTGCTGTTGTTCTACCCATTCTGCTATGAAGTCAGCCAGAGCTTGAGACTTAATAGCTTTCTTGGGCTCGAACTTGATATCGCAGTACAGCATCTCCATCGCCCACTTCGCCACTCCGCCTGACGCATCTCGATTGTGGAGAATTTCCGACAATGGAGCATCAGAAACGACAGACACCGAGTGGTCTTGGAAATAATGGGCCACCTTCTTCGCAGTCATGTAAATCCCGTAGATAAGTTTTTTATAGTGGGGATACCTCTGCTTGGAAGGAGTCAGGACTTCAGAGACGTAGTACACTGGCCGCTGAACTTTGTATGCTTTGCCTTCTTCTTCTCGTTCGACTGTAAGAACAGTACTGACGACTTGATTTGTAGCCGCGATATACAGAAGAAGGGGTTCTTTACTGAGCGGAGCAGTAAGAACCGGCTGGGTGGAAAGTAGGACTTTGAGGTCGTCGAATGCGACTTGGGCTTCATCTGTCCACTCGAAAGTATCTAATTTCTTCATGAGTCGGTACAGAGGAAGTGCTTTTTCGCCTAGTCGACTGATGAACCTGCTCAAAGCCGCTAGGCAACCTATGAGTCATTGAACATCGTGTATTCTGACCGGCCTGTCCATTCGGACGATGGTCCTGATCTTTTCGGGGTTGACATCGATCCCTCGTTCGGAAACGAAGAAACCGAGTAACTTTCCGCTGGGAACGCCGAATAAACATTTGGCAGGGTTGAGCTTGATATCGTACCTACGAAAGTTGGCGAATATTTCTGCCAAGTCAGTCAGCAGGTCGGAACCTTTCCATGACTTGACTACGATATCATCCATATATGCCTCCACATTCCGACCGATCTTATCGAGGAGACATTTTTGGATCATGCGCATAAAGGTAGCTCCTGCATTCTTCAGACCGAATGGCATAGTGATGTAGCAGAAGCACCCGAATGGGGTGATGAAGGCTGTTTTTAACTCATCGGAACCATACAGACGGATCTGATGATAGCCCGAGTAGGCATCGAGAAACGACAAACGCTCGCAACCCGCAGTCGAATCAACAATTTGATCTATGCGGGGGAGCGGAAAATGGTCTTTCGGGCAGACCTTATTGAGATGCTTTAAGTCGATGCACATTCGAAGCGACTTGTCCTTTTTGGGCACCATGACAACATTGGCGAGCCACTCGGAGTGGTGAACCTCGCGAATGAAGTTGGCTGCCAGCGGCTTGGCCACCTCTTCTCCGATTGCCTTCCTCTTGTGCGCGGCGGACCGGCGCAGGCGCTCCCGGACAGGCCGAGCCGTGGAATCCACGTGCAGTCGGTGCTCAGCCAACTCCCTGGGTACACCTCGCATGTCAGAGGGTTTCCATGCGAAGATGTCCCAGTTCTCACGGAGGAATTGGGTGAGCTCGGATTCCTATTTAGGATCGAGGGTGGTGGAGATGTTCGTCGGGGCAGCAGTGGCGTCTGTCGGGTGGATGCTGACTTTCTTCATCTCTCCCGCCGACTGAAATGCAGATTCTGAAGCTGGCTTCTTTGAGCGCATCAGGTCGGCGGGGTCGACTGTTTTCTTTTACTCGTCCAGCTCGAGGACGGCCATCTGCTGGTCGGCGATTCTTGATCCCTGCTGCAGACACTCTTCAGCCCGCTACCGATTGCCTGTGATGGTGATCACGCCCTTCGGGCCTGGCATCTTCAGTTTCAGGTATACGTAACATGGACGGGCCACGAAGTGCGCATACGCTGGGCGACCCAGAATTGTGTGATAAGCGCTCTGGAAGTCAACCACTTCAAACGGCAGCTTTTCCTTGCGGAAGTTCTTGTCGGAGCCAAAAACGACGTCCAACGCGATCTGGCCGAGTGATTTGGCCTTCCGTCCAGGGACGACTCCGTGGAACTGCATGCTGCTCTCGCTGAGTTTGATCGGGATGCCCATCCCCTTGAGGGTGTCGGCGTACATGATGTTCAAGCTGCTGCCGCCATCCATGAGGACTTTGCGCAGTCGGACTCCTTCTACCACCGGGTCGACGACCAGGGCCTGTCTTCCCGGGGTGGGTACATGTGCCGGATGATCCGACTAGTCGAAGGTGATCGCAGTCTGAGACCATTTGAGGAACTTGGGGTTGGAAGGGGTGGCCATGTTCACCTCTCTGTTCACCAGCTTCAGTCGGCTCTTGTTCTCGACGTCAGCAAAGATCATCAGGGTTGCATGGACTTGGGGGAACGGATCCTCCTTATCCTCCTCATCCTGTTCATGATCCTTCTCACTCGGTTGCCCTTCGCTGAACCCCTGGATCAGGAGGTGACACTGTCGAGTGGTATGCTTCGCATATATGGGGTTGCCTTCTTCGTCCATCTTCGTGTGAACCGGACAAGGCTGGTCCAAGATGGGATTATTGAACTGCTTCTTCTGGGGGGTAAACTGCGCCTTCCCTTTGCCCTTGAACTTGGCATTGGTTACGGATGCAGCTTCTGCTTGCGGAGCGGTCGGAGCTTTCTGCTTCTGATTCCGAGTGTTGCCCCCATCGCCATCAGCGACTGTTTTGTGTTTCCGCTTCGGATGCGGTCCTCTTCTTCGCCATTCGCATAGCGCGTTGCTATCTCCATCATCTTGCTCATGGAAATGTCGCCTGTTCGACCGAACTTCAGGTACAGATCCCTGTACCGCATGCCTGCCTTGAAGGCGCAGACTGCTTGCTGCTCGGTGACGTTCTCCACCGTGTGATAAAGAGTTGTCCAGCGCTGGATGAAGTCACGCAGGGGCTCATTCTGCTTCTGGACGCAATGCTGGAGCTCCACAAGGCCAGCGGGGCGCTTGCACGTCCCTTCGAAGGTCTTGATGAACACTCGGGCCAGATCTGCCCAACTGTAGATGCTTGAGGCGGCTAACTGGTTCAGCCACGCTTGCGCCGAGCCGTCGAGCATCAGAGGGAGGTGCTTCATGGCGACATGGTCGTCCCCTCCTCCGATCTGGACTGCCACTCGGTAGTCATCCAGCCACGTTTCTGGCTTGGACTCTCGTGTGAACTTGCTAATTCCCGTTGCCAATCGGAAGTTGGGAGGGATGTCAGCCGAACGGATGGCTCGATTGAAACACTCGGGACCAGACACGGTGGCCCTGCTTCCACTCGGACAGTCGATATCGCGACCATCGTGGTGGGCTCGACCTCTGTCGACTCTTCGCTCGGCGATACGTCCTCTTGCGTCGGATCTTGGGTCTTAAGTGTCGCCGACTGAACGCCGATCATCATGATGTCGGGACCCATAGGGCCCACCCCGCGGAGGGGTGCATGAGCGGCGACGATCTTCGTGAATCATGGAACGGTTGCCTCCCCTGTGGCGCTGATGGGAACCAGGGCTGTGAACCGACCGATGCCTATTCGCGTGGACGGAACTATTATAGATCCGGTTGTGCGACTCGGAGACTGCCGAATTCTGCTGCTGCGCAGTGTGCAACAGGGCTCGGATCTGCTCGATCCCTCTACCAGCCTCTGAATCAGTCCGCTGGAGAGAATCGGCTATTTTGGCAGCTGCAGCCAAGTTGAGGAGGGGTGTGCGGAACAGCTCCACGTTGCTCCGACGAGTGTGCCGACTAGCGGAACGGCGAGGTGGACGACGTGCGCCGGACGCTTCGCCGATCTCGTGCTCGTTCCGGCCAGCCTGACGGGGATCTTCATGGGAGTTAGCCATGTGTACTTTTGCTGCGGGCCCGCAACCCGCATACTCGGAAGGAAACTCAGTCGGAATCGAGTCCGAGCGCTGGGACGGCGGGGCAACCACAACGGACTCAAGAACCGCCACTTGCGAAGACGTGTTCTGGCGCGCCTGGGCATGTTGCACCCAACGATGGAGCCGCGGACGGCGGGTCCACTTGCTGCGGCGCGTGGCGGCGGTGCAGGTCGACACTGGAGCCGATAGTTGGAGAAGAAGGATGCCGCGAGCGCCGGCACGGAAGTGCGTAGCCCCGCGACGGGGAAGCGCCTCGACGTCAAGGGGTGCATCCCGAAGCCACGCCGAATCATCGACGAAGAAGGAGAGAGCGCCGAAGAGGATCTTGTGACCCATGCTCGAATCTCCACCAGACGATTTGACGAAAGGAAGTAGTCGCAAACTCGCTGGAAGTCGCTTAGACGCCTGCCCCATGGTGGGCGCCAACTGTCGTGGGTATAAGCCTGACAGTGGATGTGTAGGGTACGAATGAGATGGCAGAGTCCTAGCTACAGCAAGGTTGTATGAGTTCAGGCCCCTCTGCCGTGGAGGTAACAACCCTACGTCTCAGTGCTCTCGGAGCTTGTTGTCGAGTGTAATATTGAATACAATGATTTGCTAACCCCTCTACCAGTGGGGGAGGGCGGCTTATATAGAGTGCGCTGCCCTCCACAACGGTTCCGGTACAGGGGTGGAGTAGTGGGGATTGAATGCGTACGTTACAGGTAACGTATGCTCTAAATTCTAATAAATCACCCGGAAACGTACGGCCGTTTCCCTCCAGAGAGGTTAAGATGTACCGAGTGTAGCCAGTCGGTTAGCTTGGTATCCTCCGAATGCTAGTCTCCGACTGGATGATTGAGGACCTGTTACCGACTGGATGATGGGGACTCCTTAATTCAGTCGGGACTGACTAAGGGTCCTGTCCTTTGTGAGGGGTAGTCCTTGGGTAGGACCTGCATGGCAGGCCTATGACCCTACCCTAGGACTATGACCCCATCATATTGGTCTACTTGTCTCGGACGTGATGCCTATATGTATGATCATTGACTTAGATATCATCATGACTTTGCGCGGTTCTATCAATTGCTCGACAGTAATTCGTTCACCCACCATAATACTTGCTATCATGAGAGAAGCCTCTAGTGAACAATATGGCCCCCGGGTCTACTTCACATCATATTTTCAGCTCTACACTTTTACTTTGTTGCACTTTCCACCTCCAGATCTCACCTTGCAATTAATCGTGAAGGGATTGACAACCCCTTTATAGCGTTGGGTGCAAGTTTGTTCGTTTTTGCGCAGGTACTTTGGAGACTTGTCTTGATACTCCTACTGGATTGATACCTTGGTTCTCAAACTGAGGGAAATACTTACTGCTACTGTGTTGCATAACCCTTTCCTCTTCAAGGGAAAAACCAACGCAAGCTCAAGAGGTAGCAGTGCAACACATGCACGACCCTAATTACCACGCCAAAGAGATCAACCGAACGAGTGTGCCACACATCCACTATATATAGGCATCCGGTACAGGCTCAACTCTTCGGCCTCGCATGGACCCTAAATCCCATTTGATCCTTCCTTAAGTGCTCGACCCCTTAGGTTCCCGTTCACTTAATCGCGACTCAGATCACATCCAACTCGCCTAGTCGGTAGCAGCCTATAGCAAAGCGTGACAACTCCAAGTGTCTGATGAAGCTCGCTAGGCGAACTTGTACTTCGTACTTCTGTTCCCTTTACCTCAGGATATATGTTGTCATGCACAAGATGGCATGGTCATCCTTGTTGCAGGACAACTTCTTTCACTTTTCGATGAACCCAACCAACATTCGGATTATCTCATAACCCTCGTCGCATGGCCACGCTTATCCAGGTCAGGTAACCCGAGGGCCCCCAGATTGTATCTCTCCTGTTCGGAGGAGACAATCCCATCTTGCTCGACCATGTCTCACCGCATGGGTCTAGACAAGCCCGAAACCTACCTTTATAACTACCCAGTCGCAGACTAGCGTTTGTTCGGCCCAAAGCAAGTCTGTCACCATCCCAAGTACATGCTACAACTCAGGTCTTAGGACATAGAACATATGTTGTACTAGAGACTCACAGATGACCTATCGCTGCGTCTCATAGTTGGGTCTATCCAAACCAGACTTCATCTCGACTCGGATTCAACTATGTCAAATCCGACCATATCTTTTTGTGTCCATATTATCCGGCTAGCATCCAATGGTACACCATCGGTGAGACCAAACCATCCACCATGTCATACGCTAGTCTAACAGGTTACGTGTCCACCCAACCCTTTCGACTAGGGACCATTTAGGAAAGTCATCATAAAATTCATAGTCTCACAAACAAGTCACATACTTGTTAATACACATCATTGATAATGTCCAAGGACTATCTTTATTCATAAACACATAGGAAATATCATCATACATGATTGCCTCTAGGGCATATCTCCAACACTCCGGCAGGGTGCCGGAAAGAGCTCCAGATGGGATCGCCGTCGATCAGAGACTTGCGGCGGCAGGAAAATTGTTTATGTGTGATATTTAGGGTTTTTGGTATATATGTGAATTTATAGGCCATAGAACGGAGGCAGAGGGGCCACCGGGGAGGGACAAGCCATCAAGACACGTCGACCCACTAGTCGCACCCTGTTAGCTTGTGCCTCCCTCGTGTGGCTTCCGGCGTCCCTTGGAAGCTTCCACTTCTTCTTTTGGTCCATAAAAATCATAAATAATCGGGGCAACTGGACTTCGTTTGGTACACTAAACGTGAAAAATAATCATGCAGAAAACAACAACTAGCACTGGGCACTGGGTCAATTGGTTAGGCTCAAAAATAATATAAATTTGTAAATTATGACCCAAGAAGTATCCTAGGATGATAATAAATTGGCATGGAACAATAAAAAATTATAGATACGTTGGAGATGTATCAAGCATCCCCAAGCTTAATTCCTGCTCGTGCTCGAGTAGGTAAATGATAAAAATAGATATGTTGTTGTGACATGCTACCAACATGTAATATTTTGCATGTATTCTCATTGAGAAATGATGAATTAACAAACATCGACATAGTAATAATTATGAGCACAAGCAACAAAATCATCAATCTTTCAAAGTATACGATCCTGAAAGAATGTTTACCCCCATTCATCTTTAATATTAGCAAGGCATGGCTCCATCTTCACCGCATTAATACAAATTTCAAGCACCACGATGTCCAAGTCAGGCAATTGGATCATACTTTTTCAATGCCAATCAACTGTTTATTCTACATGCAATACATGAGCGTGAACCATGGACATAGCATAAGGGTGAAATAGAATATGGTGGAAGATAGCAAAGGAGTAAAAAGTGGAGAAAATAGTCTAACATCAACTAGGCATACCGACGGGCTATGGAGATGCCCATCGGTGGATGTCAATGCAAGGAGTAGGGATTGCCATGCAAATGATGCACTAGAGCTATAAGTGTATGAAAGCTCAAATGAAGCTAAGTGGGGTGTGCATCCAACTTGCTTGCTCATTAAGACCTCGGGCATTTTCGAAAGCCCGTCATCGGAATACGCAAGCCAAGTTTATAATAATGAAAAAGCGATTCCCACTAGCATATGAAAATGACATATCATGAGACTCTCTATATGAACAACAAGATGCCACCAGGCACAAGTGTGGTAAAGGATAGTAGCCAATTCCCTTCTCTCTTTTTCTCTCGTTATTGTTTTCATTTTTTTTCTTTTTTTACACTACTTGGCTCATTTTACATCCCATTTTTATTTTTCATCGAGAGTCTCTTCCAGATTTGTGGGGGAATCATAGTCTCCATCATCCTTTCCTCACTGGGACAATGCTTTATTGATTACCTTGGTGTATGCTAGTAGAGAAACCGCATTACTAGTGACGGGAGAGCCGAGTCAATCTCTCGAGATGGGGTCGTGCCAGGTAGGGCGACCATGGGCTGTTTTTACAAACACCGGGCACACTGTTGCATTCCCTCATGGATGGTACGAGCTAGAGCGAGGCTCGGATGATGTACATCATGAGGGATGGCACCAATGAGTGGACTCTTGGTTTAGTGTCGCCATGGGAAAGGCATTGTTCGGGTGCTTACCTCGGGTGTGTAATATACTATGAGTCATGGATGACACGGAAATTCCCCGAGTCTGGTCGGTACATCGCGCAAACCTTTGTAGAGTGTAAAACTATTCGAATATCCGTGTCCACGGTCAAGGATAGTTGGATCACCACTCTTGGGATACATCCATTTGTTACTAAACTGGGTGTGTGTGCGAGAGAGAAAGATGATACTGTGAGAAATATGATGCTTCAGTTAAGTCAGATGACATGACATGATGAATGAACATGAGGTGTTCAAGCCCCTGCTTATGATGATATCTATAACTTATTCGTATGAATATTTGTAACATGTTGATGCATGCTTTTACAAGTTGATTGATCATGACATTGCAATCAAACTTAGCTTTCTGCAAATTACCTACTTAGTGCTATATCATGCATTGTTATTGCCTTGTTCCAAACATGGGTTGCTTGTGAGTACATTCAAAGTACTCAATGGCATGCAAACACTGATTATTTCATTTATTAAGAGAACAAGATGTGATGAAGAATACTTTGGTGATGTTCGTACGAGCTAGGACGCTTCCCCGTCAGAATGCCTATAGGGTTAAGGTAGATGGTATGGGTTCACACTACCATTCAAGATTTCTACTGCAAATATATGAAGACTTGGTCGTGAAGGCCATATTCAGAAAAAATGATACATAATGGATGTAAGACTCTTGTTATTAAGTTTATGTGTGTTCAGTGAGCATTGATCTTTG
Source organism: Hordeum vulgare subsp. vulgare (assembly GCF_904849725.1). NCBI lineage: Eukaryota > Viridiplantae > Streptophyta > Magnoliopsida > Poales > Poaceae > Hordeum > Hordeum vulgare. The sequence continues at coordinate 365,926,595 of NC_058521.1, forward strand.
GGATCACTATGCACTTACATTCCGTGATCTCGATTTCTGAATCGGGATCCCCACATCTCCCAACCCATCCTGCTCATTTATCTCTCAAAGCTACAATCATGAACATACATACAACTAAAGCAACGCAAAATATAATTAAATTTTGCGTGAATGTCATGGTTCAAACCATGAAAAAAATCTTAATTGTGTTTGTGGGGACCCTGACTTGTAGGTAGAGAACGCCGAATGTACGTGCTTAGTGATCCCGGAGAACAATTCTCACTGAACACACGAAAAGTGAATAACAAGAGTCTTACACCCATACATACCGTCGGAAGCGCCATAGCTCGCACGAATGTCCTCAAGGTACTCTTCACCATCTCATGTTCTCTCTTACCTGATCAATGAAATAACTAGTGACAAGTCAATGAGTACTTTGCACGTACTCGCAAGCAACCCATGATGTGGAAAACGGCAATAATGAATAATTATATAGCATAAGTATGCAAACTTTGTGGAAAGCAAGTTTTTCCCCGAATGCCGTAAAATGATCAAATGCTTGTACAGATATGCATCATAGGGTAAGCGGTAACCTGGTGAACAGGTTACAGATATCAACATCATCTCAGGGTTGAACATCCCATGTTCACCCATCATGCCAAGTCATCTGTCTTGACTCAAGTAACATCTTTCTCGTCTAACACCTTTAATCCACACAAATACTTGGTTTATGCGAAAACGACTGGACGTTGTTTAAGAAGGATTACCCAACCGTCGTTGACTATGGACACAGCTATTCTAATAGTTTTACACTCGGGAGAGGCTACACGTTGTACCCACAAGACTCGGGGAGCTTCCGTGTCATCCACGACTTGCTCTATTTAACATAACCGAGGTAAGCACCCAAACAATGCCTTTCCCTTGACGACACTAGACAAAGAGTCCACTCGATTGGTACCCAGCCCGCATGATGTACATCTTACGAGCCTCGCTCTAGATCGTATCATCCATGAGGGGACCAACGGTGTGCCTGGAACCTGTAAAAACAGCATAGTCGTCCTACCTGGCACGACCCCGTCCCGAGAATGACCATGTCACCCTCGTCACTAGTAATGTGGGCTCTTTGCTAGCACCGACCAAAGTAATCAACAAGGCAACGTCCCATAAGGGGTATCGTGGTCTCACATGTAACGTTGGGATGGTCGACGCTTCTTAAATCTCTCCTTGTTTTCGAAACCACACGCACACAAAACCTTCTTCCGATGCACCACCCTTCTCAAGTGCTCACCATATCAACTCATCACCCTCGGGCATTAGTGCCACCCGATGGAGTTTTTGAAAAGCTTTTGAAATCACCTCTATGTTACCATCACCATGCATATGCTCATCATACACGTAACATTAATATCAAGCTACTAACTTTTATCCGCGTGACCCTCATAGATGGTAGGGTCATGCTTAAATGCAAGTTCTATCAAGGAACTATTGGAAACACACATCAAGGGGTTTACCGACTTAATCAGAATCATATGCATCAGAAAGAAATAGTAAATATGGCATGCATAAAATATTTTCATGGACATGGTCAAAGGACAGCTTGCCTTGCTCAAATAGTTCTCCAGGGTCTTCGAGGTCTTCCGGTCCAACACCGAGTACTATGTCTGCTTCGTCAACTATCGCTGGAAACAACCACGATAAGCCACAAAACAAGCAGGGACAAAAGTGGTCCATAAATAAAAGTTTTACTTTTCTTGGACATCTCTGGTCAGAAGAAAAATATATAAGATGGCTCTAATGGGGTTGGATCAAAGATGATTTTTGTAGGTGCAAATGGAGGCATCACTAGTCCCCACAAGATGTATACAGAAAATATTCTCATAGAAATGAGTGGAGGCACTGATTTAATATGGCATGATTTTAGAAATATTTAGGAAGTGGTTTTACTAGATTTGGAGTTGTTATTAATTTCCTATGGATTTTCTAATCTGGAATAAATAGAAAAAGGGGTCATAATCATAGCAGATAAAAATGTTGACTAAGGCTATAAAATTAGAGCATGATTTTTTAAGCCTTTGGAAATTGGAATCACTCCATTTGGAGTTGATTTGATCCCTATAGGAATTTTGCAAGATGGTGTTTAAAGTGTTCAGATTTGTATTTGAGTGATAACACCACACAAAAATACCTTGGAAAATGTGCAATGCACACATCTGGATAGATCCTAATTTTTGGAATCTAAAGAAACTTGATTTACCAAACTTGGAGTTCAAATGAATTTTCTGTGAATTTTTGAATCTATCAGAAAAGGAAAAAGGAGGGGAATTTACCTAGGGCTAAAATGCGCCCAGGGCGTACGATAGGCAGCTGTGCCGTCCCAACACATCCACCCGCGCGCAACAGGCTATGGTGAAGGCGTATTCACTGGAGTACGCCTTCCCCGCGCGAAGACGACCACGGCCAAGGGCCATCTCCACTTAACCTGACTGGTGGTCCCTGGCAGGCCGGCCTAGTGGCTGACCAGTGGGGTTGCCGGCCAAACTCGTAGGCCCTTCTACTACCTTGCGTGGCTCCCGCGCAACACGACAGAGCGGAAGAGGCCGACGCACCGGCAGCTCCTCCCGGCGGCTCAGACCGCTCCCGACAGTGCTCCGGCCACCGACATCCGTGCAGTGGAGGGCTGCACCACCGTGGTAGCTCTTCTAAGCGGATGGCAGCGGTGGAGAGCTGGACTACTAGTTAAGCAGGGTGTCGGGCCAAGGCAGGAGCAGCAGGAGGTGGTGCTGGGTAGGGTGATGCGGCCACCCCGGGGAGAAATGGCTCTCGGGGAAAGTTGTAGGGCGGCTTAGGAGAGGGCACCGGAGTTGCTAGGGGCGAAGGGGGTCTCGGTCGTATTTGGATTCTAAGCGGGCGCCGGCGGTGTTTTGGACGGTGTGTAGAGGGAGTAGGGGCGAGGGAGATCAAGAGTGGGCTCGGGGCGAAGGAAAATGGAGGGGTGCAGAGTGAGATTGGGTGCGCTCGGGATGCTCTCGACACGGCGGCCACGCATATTCCTGGCTCCTTTGGCTTCACCCTCACGTCGGGGAGGGGCGTGAACGGTCAAAGGATGCTCTCTGGCACACTGGGACACGCTGCCGTTGCTGGACCCAAGCTGCAGCAAGAGGACAAAGTGCAGAGCACCATTTCTCCATACCAGGGAGGTGGTCACCATGGCCACTTACGTCTACAGTGGCTCTATGACTAGTCAAAGGTGTCTGGAGTGTAAGGCATGCTTGCTGGGGGTGACTGAGAAGTTTGGTTGCATATGGAATAGGGTAGGAGGGGCTTTATCTGTGGTTAAGTTTGCAACAGCATACTTGGAGCTAATAAAAATGGTTTTCAAATGGGGTACCTTGGGATGAAACTATGTCTAGTAGTGCTAGCTATGCAAGAACTACAATACTGCTAACTTTCAGCTCAGGGGGAGGAGTGTAGCTAGTACTTTCAGTTCAAAGCCATATTTCTGCCAAAATCTAGTTTCAGACGGGCTGCTCACATTTCCCACATGAGCATGCCAGGTTTGGAATGATGCATTAGCATAGTAGAGATGCTCTGGAAGGGTGTGGGGGCATTGACTAGAGCAGGAGTATAATAAGAGGGGTAATAATAGTGCTGCCAAGGTAAAAATGAGAGGTAGAGAGGTGGAGTCACCCTCCAATAATTGACCAGAAGCCATGGCAAGTTACTCGACGTAAAAGGGGACTAGAGAGACATGTGGTAAAAGTTTGAGCTCAAGGAGGTTAGTAAAAGGGGACAAGGCAACAATTTTGGCAAGAGGACAGAAGGTGTTTGATGGATTTTAGGGCTAGAAAATGGATTCCAATTGTTCTAAAACTTAACAAGATCATATGATAGGTAAAAATGAGAAAGGATACCAAATTTGAGATTTGTTGGGGAAATTTTCCAATGTAGACTTGAAAAAACCAAGAAATGGGCAGAAATGGATTTCTGCATAAGAATCCATGCAAATCAATTCCCACGAATCCACAACTTGGTTTTGTGGCATTATTTGAGCACTAGAGCATGCCCAAAAAGTTTGGGGTCAATAGGATAAACTTCACAATGTAAAATTTTCCAAATCTAGAGATCAATAGATATGGTTTTGGGATTTTTGGGACAAGTTCATCTATTCTCCTTGATGCACCACTTGGTTTGGATGCATTATTAGAGTATCAGAATATGCCCAAAAAATTTCAGCACAATTGGAGACACTTGGCAATGTAGAGTTGCTCAAATTTCAATATGGACATATAGGGTTTTGGAATAATTAGATGAATAGAATCAGCTTGGATTGAGATGAAACTTGGCAAGATCATCACATATATCATGTGTGACATGTTAGAATTTTACTGGGATTTATTGAGAATATTTTTTTTAGAAATATTCCAAAAGCTTGAAATAGGCAGAAAGGGTTTTGAAGCGTTTTGCCCAATATTTTGAACATGACCATGTGTTGAAACTCTTGTATATGGAATATATATATCCACTGAGTTTCCCTAAATTTTCTCAAATATTTGAAATAAAGAAAAATAATCTTCCTTTCTAAAATACGATATCTCGCCTCAGAAAGAGGTATTTAAATAAAATATAAAAATAACTTTTAAAATAAAAAATTTATTATTTTTGGACGTCTTATTGATAATAGGATTTAAATAAAATATTTGGACAAAACATCTTCCCTAATTTGAGGACTTGTAGTACAACACCCATCTCAGGGGGTTCTGAAAGCTTGCATCAAATAATATTTGGTGAAAATAGTCTTTGGTCCTACGCACATGGTATGGTCATTGGACAAGGGTTTGGGTCAGGGAGGTGAGTCCAGAGAGTAGCAGGAACATTGTGATTCAAACACAAGCAAAAAAGCAAGCAAGAAACAATCATAACAAGTATGACAAGCACTCACAAAATTTTTAATTGGTCCTAAATTTTGAGTTAAGTTAATTTAGTCAGGAGAGTCAAAACAAAGGGTGTGACGCTCTCATACTCAAATTCACCTATGTAACAATGATGCACATTCGTTTCTTCCTTCCTCTCCCCCGATCGAAGAACCTACCCCTCGATTGATTTTCTTCAAAGCTACCACACCTCCCGTATGGTTTTTTCCAAAGAAAGAAAATCCCGCCGATTTTACTATGGTTTTTCCTTTAGCATACCAAAATTGATGGTCATGAGAGGCCCACCCAGCCCATCCAGCCTCGTACTAATATTTCCATTCAAATCTTAACTTACCTTATCTAGGCCAAAAATTCCTAAATCATAAAAAAATTACAAAATTTACTTTGGTGTCATATAAATCGTGAGTTCTTCCTCGTCTCTCCCCTCTTCCTCAACCTCACGGCGGCTAGCCTATGGACGTGGCAGCACGGTGGGCAAGGGATGTTCCGACCCGGGCACGCGGCGGAGATCTCAGGGAGCCACTCCTTGACGTCTCATCATTTTCCCCCCTTGACATCGACATCTCCCAACTCCTTTTATCCATAGCTGAGAAGGTCATCGCCGGGGCGTAGGATTCAGCTGTAGCAAGGCATGTGGTGGCTGAGAAGCTAAGAAGCTGAGAAGCTCTGATGGAGGTTGCATCTCCGTGGGGTATTGGGATTCTAAAAAAATAACTATGTTGTAAAGTGGTAGGATATAAGCACTTGGTATAGATGAATCTGATGCATTGACTTCACATACGTGCTTATATAACAGTAATTGCTAATACAAGAAAATCACATAATCAAATGACAAAGAAAATTTTATATTAGAAAATGGTGAGATTCTTAGATATAAAGGCTAGAAGGAAACCCGAGAATGTGGTTGTAGAGTAGCATAGAAGTTGTTGAAACTGAATGAATAGAAGGAAGAAGACATCAGCATAGCAATTGGAAAGTAATGGTGTATCACATTACATGTATTCATAAAATAGACACTTGTTGTCCCGTAGCAATGCAGGTGCATTTAGTTTCATGTATTAAACTAACCCATTTGTTTTGGACGGTACTTTGGCCATTGTTGTGCAGCATATACTAATATATTTTTATTTGTCTATCTTCCTGTGAACAGTATGTTCTTTCCATAGGTTGTGAAAAAGCAAAGCAATGAACAAGATTTTGTGACTCAACTTTATATCTTGAAGATTTTGCTGTGGAACGACCTCACAAAGGAGAAGCCGTCTGTTCTACATAAAGATTGAAGGTACATGCAATTTATTTTGGGTCTTCACTCTTGAGTGTAGTTTAACGATCTAATAACCATGGAAAAATCTGGGAAGAGTACCTGATACTTTTGATCTGCGTTGCGTTTTCCGTGAAGAAGAAGAGGTAAGTGCAGGATGGGTAAGTACTTCCCTTAGTTAAGAAACTATGGTTTATCAAACCAATAGGAAGACCAATCCTCGACATTCTTCAACGGCTGCACAGAAAAGAGAAAATAACTTGCAACTAACGCGGGCAAGAGGGTTGTCAATCCCCTTGGTCTCGTTATTTGCAAGCGAGTGAGGTGTGTTGAGAATTGTATAGAATAGTAACTTGCAAACTAAAAGAAAAGAAGAATAATGACAACGAGGAAATTACAAGTTTTCTGAATATATAAGTGAATAGACTCGGGGGGCATAGTGTTCTATCTAGAGGCCTCTCTCATGAAAGCAACATATGGTGGGTAAACAAATTACTGCTCGACAATTGACAAAAAAGCGGATAGTTACGTGATTTTCATGGCAATGATCATGTGTATATAGGCATCAAGTCCATAAGCAAATAGGTCGACTCCTGTCTGCACCTACTACTATTACTCCACTTCAAATGCGCTTCTATGGTTGCCTATCTACATATTAAATTCATGTTAAACACAGTAATGCTTGGAGAACGATAACATGATGTAGACAAAGTAAAATCAACCGATATGAATAAACACCATTTTTTATCCCCAGTGGAAACAACACAAAGGTGCAACTTTTCCCCTTTTGTCACTGGGATATAGAAACTCACCAGGTTGAACCGACTACAACGCACCCCTCTCACTGAAGATATACCAAACCACTTGGCCAAAGCAATTCAATAGATCGGAGAGAATTACATAGCTATGATGATCATGCAAATAAGAATCATAAATCTGAGAGAAAACTCAAACACTTTCACGAATAATCTGAACATAAACCCACAATTCATCGGAGCCCAACAAACATACCATACAAAACAATTACATCGAATAGATCAAAGCGAAGATGCGATGATCCTTGTATTGTAGATCAATAGCCATCTAGGTACTAACTACGAACTCGTAGATTTGTGGTGAACTACTCACACATCATCACGATGGCAGGAAGGTTGATGAAGAGGCCATCCATGATCGATACCCCCTCTGTGTTGGGTTTTAACGTAGGTGCATCGCATCGAATTAAAAATTCCTACGCGCAGAACATCCAAGGACATGCTACGCAGATGAATCACAGATTGTTACCACTAGACAAGTAGTGTTGTGAAGAGGAAGTAGAGTTGGGGCAGCGCGTTCGTGTGGTCCATCTCCTGCTCGTCTGATCTCCCTCGAACTATCGGTCGCCAGATCCTCTCCCTTGAACATCCAGTCAGCGGATCCCACGTACAAGTCCGCTTAAGAGGCGCTAGTGCATCGCCTCTAGCAGTATCCGTGCCTGTAGGAGAAACACCGTGCGGCAAACTGCAACGTCTGGATCACAAAGCCGGCGATGGCGACTGAAGGTGGCTAGGTGCAACCCTTGCACAACACTAATGACGGTGTCGAAGCGACCAACCAAATGAGTGTGTCGCACCTCCACTATACATAGGCATCTGGTGCGGGCTCAACTCTTGGGCCTCACATGGACCCTAAATCCCATGTGTTCATTCCCTTAAGTGTGCGACCCCTTAGGTTCCCGTTCACTTGGTCGTGAGTCAGATCACATCCAACTCGGCCAGTCCGTAGCAGACTCTATCAAAGCGTGCCGATTCCAAGTGTCCGATGAAGCTGGTTAGGCGAACATGTACTTCGTACTTCTGTTCCCTTTGCCACACGATATATGTTATCGTGCAGAAGGCGACATGATCATCCTTGTTGCAGCATGACCTCTTTCTCTTTTCGGTGAATCCGACCAACATACGGATTATCTCATCATTCTCATCGCATGGCCATGCTTATCCAGATTAGATCACCCGAGGGGTCTCAGAGTATAGATCTCCTGATCGGAGGGGCAAATCCCATCCTGCTCGACCATGTCTTGCAGCATGGGTCTGGACAAGCCTGAAAACTACCTTTGTAACTACCCAGTCACAGACTAGTGTTTGGTCGCCCCAAAGCAAGTCTGTCACAATCCCGAGTACATGCGCCAGCTCAGGTCTTAGGACATAGAACATATGTTGTACTAGAGACTCACAGATGACCTATCGCCACGTCTCATAGTTGGTTTGTCCAACTCAAACCTTATCTTGACTCGGATCCGACTACGTTGAATCCGACCAAATCTTTCTGAGTCCATATTATCCGGCTAGCATCCAATGCTACATCATAGGTGAGACCGAACCATCCACCGTGTCATATGCTAGTCTAACTAGTTGCGCTCCACTCAACCCTTTCAACTAGGGACCATTTAGGATAGTCATCATAAAATGCATAGTCTCACAAAAAAGTCAACTACTTGTTAATACACATCATTGATATTGTCCAAGGACTATCTTTATTCATAAACACATAGGAAATATCATCATACATGATTCACTACTAGAATCAGAGATTTTGCCATCTGCTGCTTCTTTGCCGTCTGCTGGCTGAGGGCAAAGACCCTCTTTGCCATCAGCTACCAGAAACAACACGGTAAAGAGAAGGCTGATGGCAAAGGTACTATTTGCCTGCAGCCAGCTCTTTGCCGTCAGCTGGCTCACGGCAAACATCACTCAGGCAGACGGCAAAGAGCTCGGCTGGCCCACCCTGCACCCCCTCTCTCCCCCCTAATGACCTCTCTCTTTGCCGTCCGCTTTTCTCCTCTGTCCTGTCGGGAGGCGGACGGCAAAGAGGGTGCGCCCTAACGGCCGTTAGCCCCACCCTCACGCGCCTCTCATCTACCCTAACGGCCACCCCACACCCCTCTCTCTCACCCCCCGAAACCACCACCGTCGCCGCACCCTCCTCCGGCCTCCCTGCGCTGCCGCCCCCTCCTCCTCGGGCCTTCCTGCGCCGCCGCCCCCTCCTCCTCCGGCCTCCCTGCACCCCCTCCTCCTCCGGCCTCCAAGCGCCCTCCTCCGGCCTCCCTACACCCCCTCGTCCCTGTGCCCCCTCCTCCACCACGCCCCTTCCTCCTCCCCGGGACCTCCTCCTCCACCACCGCCGTCGGAGCTCGCCCCTTCTCCACCACCACCCCCTCCGCCACCATCGCCCTCTCCTCCACCGCCGCACCCTCCTCCTCCTCGTCCGCCCCCTCCGGTGAGTCCTTTTTTCTTCTTTTTTTTGCTAATTAACATATTTAGTGGCATATATGGTTTAGTTGGTAGGTTAGTTAGTTAGTAGATTTAGTGGTAGTTTAGTTAGTTGGTAGATTTAGTTAGTTAATTAGTAGATTTAGTAGGTAGTTTAGTGGTAGATTTTGTTTTGTTAATTAGTGGTAGCTAGATTCTTTTTTAGTTACTTAGTGGTAGATTCTGTTTTTGTTATTTTTTTGCTGTTTAGTGCTATATAGGTTTAGCGATAGGTTTAGTTAGCTTGGTTAGTTAGGTTAGTTAGTTAGTTAGCTTAATAGAAAGAATAGGAAGAAGAAGAAGAGGAGGAGGAGGAGGAGAGGAGAAGAGGAGGAGGAGAAGAAGAAGATGATGATGAGGAGGAGGAGAAGACAAAAATAAGAAGGAGAAGAAGAAAAGAAGAAGAGAAGAAGAGAATAAGAATACCTTCTCGTCCTTCTCCTTCTTCTCCTCCTTCTTCTCCTCCTCCTCCTTCTCCTTCTTCTTGATTTCTTCTTCTTCTCCTCCTCCTCCTATTTCTTCTCCTCTTTCTTATTCTCCTTACCTTATTTTCCCCAACAATGAGATAATTAGCCCATTTAGCTACAAAATGGCATAAAAACCTTCGTTTGCTCATGAACATTATATTCTTAACTTGTTTTCCTCTAAAATGACATAATTAGAATATTTGTGTTGATCAGGTGGATTTACATGTGATAGTTGTCTTGTCGCTGTGAGGTCTGTTGTGCGAAGACCTCCCCGTGCGTTGTACGAGCTCCGCCCCTGCATTCGTGGGTCAGTACAAATTTCATCTCCTCCTCGCCCCTTCATTTACTCTGGCTCGGTTTCCAGATGAAATTTTCTAGATTTAGGTAATTAAATTAATTTATCAGTATGCGTGACCAGTATGTGTCTCCCGTTCGAAAGGGCGACATCTATAAATATGCATGTCTTTGCATATTTATAATCGCCATCCTTTCGAATTGTCCAACATTATCCATGGACAGCTCGAGTATGTGTAGATTGGGTTCGTTTTCCCGTATGCTGTGCTCTGGATCCGATGCGGAATTTCGTTAATGCCTCCCTGTTGTTCTCCGGATGCACATCCTCTCTGTTTATTGCGGAGACGTGTATCAGGAGAACAGCGGGGAGGTGCTGCTGAAATTTTGCCTTGGATTCGAAGCAGCGCATGGGAAAACGAACCCAATCTACACTTACTCGGGTGGGATTAGGACCTATCTTTACCTATTAGCGTGTAGGTTGCGTGGATGTAATAAAAATCGCGAACCTGATTAACCGATGAATATAAATGCTAAATTATATATAAATATATTTCTTCGTTCTTTAGTAGCTAGGCAAGATGAGTGATCGTGCGTGGATGTATACCGGTCACCCTAGTCAGAAAGAGATGACGAAAGAATGGTTTGTAAAAACAAAGGAATTTGTGAAAGCCGCATTCGCAAATGGCCAGGAAAGAAACTATTGCCCCTGTCCTGGATGCGACAACTATAAAAAGAGCACAGAGGCTGTAATGATTAAACACCTGCAGAGGAGGGGTTTTAAGCCTAATTATATGGTGTGGACATTTCATGGTGAGTCTATACAACGCACAATAGCTGAGGTGGTCCGTCGTTGCACCGATGAGCATGGTACCGGGATCGAAGACATGGTGCAAGACTTTGATGATGCTCGAGATTCGGAAGATGAGATGGAGGAATCTGCAAAGGCCTTCTATGAAATGTTGGAGTCTTCAAAACGTCCTCTCCATGAGCACATTGAGCTCTGTCACCTGGAAGCAATTGCACAAGTAATGGCTCTGAAGGCTCAGTTCAACTTGGGAAGAGAATGCTACGACACGATGATGACACTATTTGGACGCTTCCTACCCAAAGGCCATGTCATGCCTACAAACATGTACCAGTCGGACAAAATACTTCGTGTACTTAAGATGCCCTATGAGAAGATAGATGCATGTGAGAGAGGATGTGTCTTATTTAGGAAGGAGTATGCACACTTGGACTATTGTCCCAATTGCGAGTCTTGCAGGTATCTTGTGGTAGACAACGGTATGGGTGAGAAGAGGCAGACCAAAATCGCAGTTAGTGTTCTTCGATATATGCCAATCGTACCAAGACTTCAATGTGTTTTCATGGTCGAAGAGATAGCCAGACAGATGACATGGCACAAATTGGGCAAAAGAACCGAACTAGATACTGATGGGAATAAGATGGTGGTACACACATCGGATGGGGAAGCGTGGAAACATTTCGATGGATTGCATCAGGATAAAGCGGAAGTCCAAGGAATCCTCGAGTCTGCATCGCCACGGATGGTTTTAATCCCTTCGGCATGACGGCAACCAAATATAGTTGTTGGCCTGTATTTGTCATTCCACTCAATCTCCCCCCCCCCGGACAGATTATGCAAAGAAAGAACATATTTCTGACTTTGATAATTCCAGGGCCCAATTATCCACGGAAGAATATGAATGTGTACCTGCAGCCGCTTAAGGATGAATTAGAAGAAGCTTGGGATAATGGGGTCAACACATACGATGCCGCTAGAAAACAAAACTTCAAAATGCATGTGTGGTAGATGTACTCTATGCATGACTTGCCGGCGTATGCACTATTCTCCCGATGGTGTGTGCATGGACGGTTCCCGTGCCCCCAATGCAAGGGAGCTCTTCAGTTTCATTGGTTGCAGGAGGGTCGGAAGTATTCTTGCTTTGACTTGCATAGACAGTTCCTGGATCCTGACCATCAGTTCAGAAAAGACAAGAAGAACTTAAACGCCCTCGAGCCTGATCCAAAGCGTCCAGGGTATTTCAATGTGTATAATTCAAAACACGCCTGGACTCGCAAGCCATGCTTCTGGGATCTTCCTTACTTCGAAAACCTCCTTCTTCCACACAATATCGACATGATGCACACTAAAAAGAATATCGGAGTGGCTATTTTTGGTACATTGTTCGACATAGATGGGAAGGCAAAAGGAAAATACTAAGGCTAGAGTCGATCAAGAGACACTATGTCATAGACCGTTACAAAACATGCGAGAAGGCAAAGGAAAGCAGAAGTGGTCGAAGCCAAAGGCCTGGTTCAATCTTGGACGGCCAGCTATGAGGGAAATTATCTTGTGGGTCAAAATGCACTTGATGTTCCGCGATGGGTATGTAGCGAATCTAAAGAGGGGAGCGAGTCTTGAAAAATGAAAAATCTTTGGTCTCAAGAGTCATGATTTGCACATATGGCTAGAGTGGGTAATGCCGATGATGTTACGTGGCTTTATTCCTGAGGATGAATGGCTAGTACTGGCGGAGCTGAGCTATTTCTTCCGTGTTCTTTGTGCGAAAGAATTGTCGCCTGGCGTGGTAGAAGACATGGAGGAGTTTGCACCAGAGTTGTTGTGCAAGTTAGAGAAGATCTTTCCACCGGGCTTCTTTAATCCAATGCAGCATTTGATTTTACATCTACCGACCGAGGAAAGATTGGGTGGGCCCGTGCAAGATCGTTGGTGCTATGCAACTGAGAGGATGCAGAAGACCCTTCGAGCTAAATGTAAAAATAAGCGTAGAATTGAAGCATCGATGGCTGAGGCATTCATTACTGAGGAGGTGGCAAACTTTGTGACAGCACACTACGAAGCCAAAAATTATCATTTGCATAATCCGAAGCCTCGGCACAATGATGCAGGCCTAAAAAAAGGTGGGTCCAACCTCAGCCTATTCAAAGGGAAGCTCGCACCATCCGGTGCTTCGAAACCAATAACTTTGGATGTCGAAGAATGGCGGAACATTTCGTTGTATATCTTAAACAACCAAACAGAAGTGCGGCCGTATATCGAGTGAGTTCTCGACACATTTTCCCGTAACTTCTAATTCCTTTGGACTGCTCTTATTCCCGGATATTTCAAACAGTCGTTACGTCGCCAAATTCTCGGATGGAGCGGTGATCGAAAATGATTCTGTCAAAGAGTATGAGCTTCTGTCAAAGACAGGATGCGGCTATCCCGGTTTCATCTCTTGGTTCAAACAAACGGTAATTATCAATAATGGACCATTTCATTTCTTGGTCTAACTTGCGGCTAATGCAACAATCATTTCGTATTAAACTTGTAGGCTAATTCAGAGTCTATGGACGCGGAATTGAGACAAGTCGCTAGTGGTTTTGACTATAAGGTACGTTCATTTGAGAAATACAACATCAACAGGTATCTCTTTCGTACCTTTGGCAAAGATCTATCTATGCCCGACCAGAAATCTACAAATTGTGGTCTCTCTGCTATCGGCGAAGGTGTTATCGAGTATTATGGAAGAGTTGAAGCAATTTATGAACTTCAATTCTATGGTGAAAACCCACCGAACGTCGTAGTCTTCAAATGTTATTGGTTCCAGCCGAAGGAGACTAGAAGGACTCATGAACATATAGGACTAGTCAAAATCAATCCAAACACCCATTTAGATGTTCCGGATGTCTATATTATGGCTCAACAGGTGATCCAAGTTTTCTATCTATCGTGGGCATGCCAAACGGATAAGAATCTGGAAGGTTGGTATGTTGTTTATGAAGTGCCGCCACATGTCAGACCACCTCTCCCAAATGAACGGGATTATGAACCTCACATTAACCCAGACAGATATGATGGAGAATTCTTCCAAGAAACACGTCTTTCCAAGAAACATTTCAAAAACCGTCGTGCTTCACCCAAGAACATGGAAGTAGACAGCGACAATGAATCCGACTCCACCCCTGAGCCGTAACCAGAAGACCTGAAACTCATAGAGGTTACTGATGCGGATTACCTGTCAATGCTTCAACGATTAAAGGAAGGCATTTCACAACTTCACGTCGTTGAACCCGACGAGCCCGTCATTCATGAAGACATGCGTGATAGTGATGATGATGATGATGCATTTATTGATGATGATTATTACTCCCTCCGTTCGAAAATATAAGACCTTTTATAAATTTCACTAGGAGACTACATACGGAGCAAAATAAATGAATATATACTCTAAAATATGTCTATGTACATCCGTATGTAGTTCATAGTGCAATCTCTAAAAGGTCTTATATTTAGGAACGGAGGGAGTAGTTTGTAAGATTCACAACTTAAATTATATATTTTTTAATCTTTATTATTCATGTACATATTATTATTCATGTCAGTTATTCAATTTTTTTATGTTGTACTAATTTCTTTTAATCTTTATCATGGCAGGTCACCAGGTGTCGAAAGATGGTGGGCGCTGGTCCAGAGCGCTCGACGGGTTCTTCCCAGCCGCCCCACACGAGGGATGGTACTTCCCTTCCACCCCTATCTCTCCGTAGAGCCTTGGCAGACAGTCTATCGGCACCACCCGTGGGTTCTTCCTCGTCGGCGACATTGCCCACTGGGAGAGGTGCTGGTCGGGTAGGGAAGAAGGGGAAGGGTACAGGGAGAGGTGGTGGCCGCGGAAGATCCAGGAGGACTGTTGAGCCGTCCTCGCCACCACCACCAGCTCATTCACCCGAGCATAGGACTACTATGGTCGACCCATTTGCGGAGGAGGCTACGGGGACTCCGGTCCAGGAGCCTGATGTTGACGGGCATTCGTCCCATGAGAGTTCGGTCCAGGATCAGCCTCGGGTCGAGGTGCATTCGGCCCACGAGACTACGGTTCCAGCAGCTTCACCCGACGTGGAGAGGCCCGGATGGGATACCTGGCCAGATCGGACCGAGTTGCCGGATTGGACCGAGGGTCCGGGAGGCTCAGGGGGCGGGGATGGCTGGGATGAGTTTACGGATAGTGAGGGCGATGTGCAGGTGGACGGGTCCACAGTGTACAAGCGTGGTAGTACACGTCTCCCGGTCGTGCCGGCTACCCGCGAGCAGAGGCCGGTGATTAAACATGAAGGAGATATGTAAGTACATTTACTCATTTTTTAGCTTTTGCCTTCAATTTTGTTCAAATATCTAATGCGTTGACCTTATCATACTGCAGGGGATGGGCACACCCTCGTGGAGTCCGCAAGCCAAACTCCGTCCTTGGTGTGCTTTGCCGGACAAATTTCCCGGGGTTTGTCATGTTGCTTGGTGACGGTCACGTTCCTACACTAGGATTTTCCTGGGAGCTCTACCAGGCTGCGCAGGCCCGGTGGAGGAGATTATAGATGGTGTCTTAGGCCACACGAGGGACGAGATGGTGATCAAGAGATTTTGGGTAAATTATCCTTTTACACAATCTAAAATTAACAATATAGCTAATTATTGTACTAATCGGTGTTTTCACGTTTGATTGCAGACCTTCTATAGGTGTGAGGATGGATATGAGGAGGAGGAGGCCAAGGTTCTCGAGGCCGAGTGTAGGCGGTTACTACAGAACTTACGCCACGAGGCTCGACCGCAGGCTATACGAGACTACTACGCCACGCATGGTATTAAGAAGCAGAAGTAGGATTGCCGCGAAAAGTTTCTGAAGAAGGAGAAATACATGAAGGTAATTACCTATTCTTAAGTCCTTCTACGTTGTTTTCTTGATTTCATTCATAGGCGTAGCGCTGAAAATTATTTCTAATAACTTACAAGTGCCCCCGAGATGGTGTGCGGATAAGATGGATTGTTGGGAGGCGTTGGTTGATGAGTGGTGCACAGGCAGCTGACGAGCCGTCCACGAGAATGCGAAGGATCGGCGTAGCCAAATGGTTGGTGTGCCACAGCATCAAGGCAGCGCCAACTTACTTCAGTTCGGACGAAACTGGGTATGTGATTTGCTTCATGATTCATGCAATTAATTCTTCATGCTAATACTTTGTTTCTCTCTTTTAGGCGCATCACAATAAGACGGAGATGCCACACTTGTACGACCTTTATGGCATGGCCCATACTGCCTCGTACAAGAAGGCGAAGGCATTCTCTGATTCTGACCTGGATGATCCCAATAACTTCACCAACATATCATCCCACCAGAAGCTCGTGGCATACAGGGACACGGGGAAGGCTACAAAAGGGGATTACTTTAACCCTAGCCAGGAACCTTTGGATCCAGAGATGGTGATGATATCTGGTGGAGGGAGGCCCCATGGCTCGATAGCCATCGAAGATGGGATAATACGTTGTCCACTCACTCTCCCGGAGATCTAAGGCGCGCCAGTCGAGCAGCTGTCCTGAGATAATGCGTCGTCCACGGCCAGTCGAACTTGCCATCGAGGTTAGTTGTACGGACTAAGAACACTTTCATCCATTTCATTATGTGTGTCACCATAGATCATTACTATGGTAACGAGGAATGGTGTTTCAGGCTGCTCTTAAGAAAGAGAGATTGGCAAGCCAGGCTGCTCTTGACGCTGCTCTTGAGAAAGAGAGATTGCCAAGTCAGGCTGCTCTTGACGAGAGGGACCAGACCACGACACGATTGATTGAGGAGGAGAGGTCCCGGAATGAGGCGGGTCAATGGGCCCTGTACGAGCTTTTTGTGGTAAGTTTTTTTCACATTAGCCAAATCATGTGTGTAATGTCTGTTTCATTACTAACTAATAGGACCCACTCTTCAGGGTCTATGCAAGAAGAGCGGTCAAGTCCCTCCGCCGATGCCCGTCTTCTCTTTGATTGGCACGGTGAGTTTCATTATAAACTAGTATTAGTAATTGAGTGTCATCATGGTAACTGAGACATTACAAAATATCTTTTCTGCAGAATAACTCCCGAGCGTCATCGCACGACCCTTCTCCGGGTGTTTCTCCTCCTTGATGACCACTACGGCAAGTTTCGCTTCTCTTTCATATTCTTCTTGCCGTAATTTCCCCAACAATGACATAATTAGCCCATTTAGCTCCAAAATGCCATAATAACCTCAAAATGGCATAAGAACCTTGGTTAGCTCATTAATATTATATACTTAGCTTGTTTTCCTCTAAAATGGGATAATTAGCCCATATAGCTCCAAAGAGACATAGTAAGCTAATTGAGCTCCAAGAAGAGGAGAAGAAATAGGAAAAATGAAAAGAAAGAAGAAGAAGAAGAAGAAGAAGAGAAGAAGGAGAAGGAGGAGGAGAAGGCAAAGGACCTTCTAGTCCTTCTCCTCCTCCTCCTCCTTCTCCTCCTTCTTCTTGATTTCTTCTTGTTCTTCTCCTCCTCCTATTTCTTCTCCTCTTTCATATTCTCCTTGCCTTAATTTCCCCAACAATGACATAATTAGCCCATTTAGCTCCAAAATGCCATAATAACCTCAAAATGGCATAAGAACCTTGGTAAGCTCATTAATATTATATACTTAGCTTGTTTTCCTCTAAAATGGGATAATTAGCCCATTTAGCTCCAAAAAGACATAGTTAGCTAATTGAGCTCCAAGAAGAGGAGAAGAGGAGAAGAAATAGGAAAAATGAAAAGAAAGAACAAGAAGAAGAAGAAGACAAGAAGGAGAAGGAGGAGGAGGAGGAGGAGAAGGAGGATAAGGCCAAGGACCTTCTAGTCCTTCTCCTCCTCCTCCTCCTTCTCCTCCTTCTTTATTTCTTCTTCTTCTCCTCCTCCTCCTCTTTCTTCTCCTCTTTCATATTCTCCTTGCCTTAATTTCCCCAATAATGAGATAATTAGCCCATTTAGCTCCAAAAAGACATTATAAGCTCAAAATGGATTAAGAACCTTGGTTAGCTCATTAATATTATATACTTAGCTTGTTTTCCTCTATAATGGGATAATTAGCCCATTTAGCTCCAAAAAGACATAGTTAGCTAATTGAGCTCAAAGAAGAGGAGAAGAGGATAAATGAAAAGGAAGAACAAAAAGAAGAAGATAAAGAGAAGAGAAGGAGAAGGAGAAGAAGGAGGAGGAGAAGAAGAAGAGAAGAAGGAGGAGGAGGAGGAGGAGAAGGAGGAGAAGGCTAAGGACCTTCTAGTCCTTCTCCTCCTCCTCCTCCTTCTCCTCCTTCTTATTTGTTTCTTCTTCTTCTCCTCCCCCTCCTCTTTCTTCTCCTCTTTCATATTCTCCTTGCCTTAATTTCCCCAACAATGACATAATTAGCCCATTTAGCTCCAAAAAGACATTATAAGCTCAAAATGGCATAAAAACCTTGGTTAGCTCATTAATATTATATACTTAGCTTGTTTTCCTCTATAATGACATAATTAGTCCATTTATCTCCAAAAAGACATAGTTAGCTAATTTAGCTCCAAGAAGAGGAGAAGAGGAGAAATGAAAAGGAAGAACAAAAAGAAGAAGAGAAAGAGAAGAGAAGGAGAAGGAGAAGGAGAAGGAGGAGCAGGAGAAGAAGAAGAGAAGAAGAAGGAGGAGGTGGAGGAGGAGGAGGAGAAGGAGGAGAAGGCCAAGGACCTTCTAGTCCTTCTCCTCCTCCTACTCCTTCTCCTCCTTCTTCTTTATTTCTTCTTCTTCTCCTCCTCCTCCTCTTTCTTCTCCTCTTTCATATTCTCCTTGCCTTAATTTCCCCAACAATAACATAATTATCCCATTTAGCTCCAAAAAGACATTATAAGCTCAAAATGGCATAAGAACCTTGGTTAGCTCATTAATATTATATATTTAGCTTGTTTTCCTCTATAATGACATAATTAGCCCATTTAGCTCCAAAAAGACATGGTTAGCTAATTTAGCTCCAAGAAGAGGAGAAGAGGAGAAATGAAAAGGAAGAACAAAAAGAAGAAGAGAAAGAGAAGAGAAGGAGAAGGAGAAGAAGGAGGAGGAGGACAAGGAGGAGAAGGCCAAGGACCTTCTAGTCCTTCTCCTCCTCCTCCTCCTTCTCCTCCTTCTTCTTTATTTCTTCTTCTTATTCTCCTCCTCCTCTTTCTTCTCCCCTTTCATATTCTGCTTGCCTTAATTTCCCCAAAAAAGACATAATTAGCCCATTTAGCTCCAAAAAGACATTATAAGATCAAAATGGCATAAGAACCTTGCTTAGCTCATTAATATTATATACTTAGCTTGTTTTCCTCTATAATGACATAATTAGCCCATTTAGCTCCAAAAAGACATAGTTAGCTAATTTAGCTCCAAGAAGAGGAGAAGAGGAGAAATGAAAAGAAGGAGGAAGAAGAAGAAGAAGAAGAGAAGGAGAAGAGAAAGAGAAGGAGAAGAAGAAGAAGGAGGAGGAGAAGAAGAGAAGGAGGAGAAGAAGGAGAAGGAGCCCTCCTTCTTCTCCTTCTTCTTGTCTCCTCCTTCATCTAATCCTTCTTCTCCTCCTTCTTCTCTTCTTCTTTTTTCTTCTTCTCATCCTCCTTCTCCTTCTCCTTCCCCTCCTCCTCCTCCTCCTCCTCCTTCTTGTTTTTCTTCTCCTTGTTCTCTTCTTGCTTCTTCTCTTTCTTCTTCAATTTAGCTTATTTTTCATATATATGTTGTTGTTGTTCGTTTTCTGACTTTCTTATTCCCATTTTGCAGATTGGATGTACTACATGCATGGAAGCTGGCATTAATGGAGTGATTTAGTTGTAGTTTTAATTTGAGTTGATGAACAATGTGGAATTATATGTATATGTATATATGGATGAACAGTATATGTGGAACTATATGTATATGTATATATATGGATGAAACTTTGTGCTATGAATATGTGTTGTGGCCTATATATGTGCTATGAATTATATGTGCTATGTATATGTATATGTGTTGTGACCTATATATGTGCTATGTATATGTATATGTGCTGTGAAATAAACAAAAAAACCAAAACTGTGACAATATGGGCTCTTTGCCGTTTGCCAGCTGATGGCAAAGGCCTTTGCCATCAGCTGACCGATGGCAAAGGTGCCACGTGGCACCCAGCTATGCAACCTAGTTAGCAACAGCTGGCCATATAGTCTCTTTGTCGTCTACTTCCTGGGGGGTGCAACGGAAAAGAAGAGGGCACCGAGGAGGGGGGAGGAGGGGTAGGCAGACGACAAAGAGTGGAGGGCGGGAGGTGGAGGCAGACGGCAAAGAGTGGAGGGGGGAGGAGGTGGAGGCAGATGACAAAGAAGAGGGTGAGGCAGACGGCAAAGCCTCCGTTAGCCCCTAACGGAGGCAACGGCTATCGGTTGTCGTCTCGACTTCTTTGCCGACAGCTCTTATGAAAAGCTGACGGCAAAGCTCTTTGTCGTCCACTTCGGTGAGGCTGACGGCAAAGAAGCTACAATGCCGTCGTAGGCTGACGCGGAATTTTTGCCGATAGGAGTTTTCTTTGACGTCTTTGTATTACTCTTTGCCGTCGGTGGATTACTCTTTGCCGTCTGCGATGGTAGACGGCAAACAAGCTAATTCCTATCGTGATTGCCTCTAGGGCATATCGCCAACACTCCAGCAGGTTGCTCAACGGAGCTCCAGATGGGATCCCTCTGGGAAAGAGTCTTCAGGCGGCACAAAAAGTGTTTTTGTGTGTCATTTAGGATTTTTGGAATATATGAGAATTTATAGGCCAAAGAACGGAGGCAGAGGGGCCACCACGGAGGGACAAGCCATCCGGGCGCGCCGACCCCCCTAGTCGCGCCCTGTTGGCTTGTGCCTCCCTCGTGTGCTTTCTCGCCTCCTCTTGAAGCTTCCAGATCTACTTTTGTTACATAAAAAATCATAAAAAAATCGGGGCAATTGCATTTTGATTGGTACAGTAAACCTGAAAAACAAAAACATGTAGAAAACAGCAACTAGCACTAGGCACTGGGTCAATAGGTTAGTGCTCAAAAATAATATAAATTGGCAAATTATGACCTTAAAAGTATATATATCAGCATTTTTTATCAAAAAAATATAGATACATTGGAGACGTATCAAGCATCCCAAGCTTAATTCTTGCTCTCCCTCGAGTAGGTAAATGATAAAAACAGAATTTTTGATCTGGCATGTTACCCAATATGTAATCTTTTGCATGTATTCCCATTGAGAAATGATGAGTTAACAAACATCAAAATAGTAATAATTATAAGAACAAGCCACAAAATCATCAATATTTCAAAGTATACGATCCTAAAGGAATGTTTACCCCCATTCATCTTTCATATTAGCAAGGCATGGCTCCGTCTTCACCACATTAATACAAATGTCAAGGACCACGGTGTCCAAGTCAAGCAATTGGATCGTACTTTTTCAATGTGAATCAACTTTTTATTCTTGATGCAATACATGAGCGTGCATCATGGACATAGCATAAGGGTCAAATAGAATATGGTGGAAGATATCAAAGGGGTAAAAAGTGGAGAAGATAGTCTCACATCAACTAGGCGTATCGACGGGCTATGGAGATGCCCATCGGTATATGTCAATGCAAGAAGTAGCGATTTCCATGCAAATGATGCACTAGAGCTATAAGTGTATGAAAGCTCAAATGAATCTAAGTGGGGTGTGCATCCAACTTGCTTGCTAATGAAGACCTCGGGCATTTGAGGAAGCCCGTCATCGGAATATGCAAGCCAAGTTCATAATAATGAAAAAGTGATTCCCACTAGCATATGAAAATGACATATCTTGAGACTATCTATATGAAGAACAAGGTGCCACTAGGCAGAAGTGTGGTAAAGGATAGTAGCAAAGTCCCTTCTCTCTTTTTATCTCGTTCTTTGTTTCTTTTTTTTTCTTTTTTATTATGGTGGGCTCATGCGGCATCCCCTATTTTTATTTTGTGTCCGGAGTCTCTTCCCGACTTGTGGGGGAATCATAGTCTCCATCATCCTTTCCTCACTAGGACAATGCGCTAATAATGGTGTTCATGACACTTTTATTTACTTATAACCCATGAAAGCTCGATATGAAGAACTATTGCTCAATATGAATGCCCGTCGCAGTGTACCAGTATGTGCAATGATCTAGCATGACATGTTTCAGATGATGAATGGTGACTTTGCCACAAATGCTATGTCAGCTCTATACGATCATGCAAAGCAATATGATGATGAACGAACTAGTCATGTCATGTGACAGTGGAATTTCATGGCAATATAACTCGGAATGGTGATGATGAGTTGATGGATATACTTCTCAACCCTCGTTGGTTACCCCAAGTGGAAGGTGGAGATGTAGTCAACAACAGATTTCCCTTACACGTGGACTGTAAGGTTTATCGAACCAGGAGGACTCCGAGGATCAACAAGTAGGTGTCCGCTTCTCTAGCGCTTGCAGAAGACGTGGACCTGCACACACAACAAATAACTTTGCTCCCAACGAGTTTAGAGAGGTTGTCAATCTCTCTGGCCTTGTAGTTTGCAAAGGATCAAAACACAAGAGGGAATAGTTATAGTGATTGCAACGGAAAAGTAAATAAAAGTAGTAAATGATGGAGGTGTAAACAATGGTGGTAATATGGACCAGAGTCCCATGATGTTCACTAGTGATGTCTCTCTCCCAAAAGACGATAAACAACTATGTTGAGTAAATAAATTACAGCTAGGCAACTGACAGAATTATAAACGCACCGCAATGCTAATCATGCTGCAAGAAAGTTAGAGGCTCAAAAGTAATGGGTAGTACGCCAAGACAAGTAGACCATTTATCCATCAGCATATACTCTCTAATCATCCAAAGTGTAAACTCAAAGCAACGGACAACTTCATTAACGAACTTTGTGTAAGGTAAACAATCCTTGCAACCGTGGTCACAAGCACCGTTGTTGTCTCCCTAGTGGCAATAGCACATGCCCTAGTCTCATATTTCTGTCACTCAAGCTAGACATCAGGGGGCATGAACCCACAATCATGCATAACACTCCCTCTTGGAGTTACAATCTGCTACTTGGCCAAAGCAATAAAAAGCAACAGAGAACATGCATGAATTACTCAAGAACATAATATAAAAGGAGAACCAAATATATAACTACTCGTCACTCTCCGATGAAATATATATAACAAACATATCATTCACATAAGCACTCATAATAGCAATCATTCTAGCAATCAAAATGAAGAAGAGAGCGAATAGGAATCCGGAGGAAACTCCAAATAAGACTAGGGAGTCTTTTACTACGTCAAACACAAAATAGTTTTTGTCTAAGAGAAAATAATAACAAGGAACTAAGATAAAATAAAGTATTTTTCAAAAAACTATTTGAAAGTATTTCCAAACGGGATTTGAAACAGTAGAGAAATCAATTGCAAGTTATTAGGGAACTAGAATTGATTTCATGATAACAAATAAAATAAAAATAAAAACTTGTTGAGAACCTACTGTTATCTAACAGAAAACAAAATATAAACTTTCTCAAATATAAAAGAAACTAATTTAAAAACAAATATAGAAAAAGAAATAGCTATAATCCTAAAAGAACTAAAACAGAATCTGTGTTGGTAAAAACCCCAATTAAAAATATTTTAAAAAAAATTGAAACTTAAACTACTGAAAGATATGATCAATAGGAAGCAGCAGCAAAAAGAATCAAATTAAAAGCTATTTTTAAACTCCCGGAATAAGAAAAACAAGCTTTAATTCAAATCTGATCTAACTCAATTTTTTATAAATCCAAACATAGACAAATTATATATCTACAGAAACTGCAGAAACTTTGTGATCCAACGCAAAAAGAATCACCTAATTCGGAGTTATAGACTAATAGATATTAATTTTCTAAGATTGCAATTTTCTGAAAAAACTGCAATACGGGATTTCGTGGATCTCACCGGAGTTAGTCGCCGCAGTTGGAGAAGACGGTGGGAAGGTTGCTCCGGTGGCCGGCCGAGGCGGTGGAGGGGTCCGGGCGATGGAGGAGGGCTCGGGCCGAAGGTTGGTGGCGTCGGCGGGGCGTGGGGGCGACGGGAGGGAGCAGCAGGAGCTCCGGCGAGTTCCTGTTGGAGGCGAACTCCGGTGAGGTGGGGGCTGAGTTCCGACGAGGGGACGGGCTGGGCTACGGCGAAACTGGGGAGAGGAGGTTGAGGGGAGTATTTATAGGGGCTCGGGGTGCTCGGGGAAGGAAGGAGCAAGGAGATCGGGAAGGTGGAGATTCCTCTCACCATGGCTATGGAAGTTTCGTGTGAGGAAGGAGAACGTGAGGAAGGAGAAGAAGTTGTCGGGCCAGCTTTTGGAAAGGCTTTAACGGGCCAGAGCAAAGTTTCCAAATAAATGAGATTTCTTTCCCTATTTTCAAAAACTGGAAAGTAAACGATAAAAGGGAAACCAAATAAATTCGAAATATAGAGTTTCCATATACTAAAATTATCAGAAAAACAAAATATAAATGATGGGCATTTTTCCACGGCAAAAATAAAAACTTCAGAAAAAATTATATTCACAAAATTGCCTAAAATATTTATTTTCTTTTGCAAATAATTTTCAAATGACCCTCTAAGTTTTAGAGTTCAAATAACCTTCAAAATGCCCGGGTGTTTGAGGGTCATGTTCCTCCTCTCTTTTCTGTTTGACAAAATGTATTTCCCGGCATTTCTTGCACGAAGAAAACGAATAGGAATGCAAAAGAATTCAAATGCAAATATCTCCGTTCAAATTATTTATAGTTGAAGAAGTCAAGTCATCTTCTCTCTTTGCTTTTAAAAGATTGAATTTGAATTCACCGGAGAAGGGGAAAGTCATTTTATTCCCTCTCATTCAAAAGTTTTGAAAAGTTTCAAATTTCACACAAGTTTCAATCACTCAAGCAAACAAACAAACAAACTAATAATTTTATTAACATTTCAAAATTTGGGATGTTACACCCGCCACGAGCCCGTCGCCGTCGCCGCCCCCGCCCCGAGCCCGTTGCCGACCTCGACCCCGACCTCGACCCCGACACCGACCCAAACCTCTGATGAGACATCCACATGCCTAGGGTTCTTGCTAGGATATGATTCTTGTATATTTGCAAAATATTTGCTCAAGCCCCGAATGTTGTTGCCGAAATATTTGCAAAATATATATATTGTGTTTTATTATTGTAAATTTGGTCTCATACTTGCATGTTGAGAAAAATAGGTAGTGGGCGCTAGCTAAATTCAAATGAGATGATTATTGTATAAATGATAACTAGAAAGTAAAACATTAAACAATAAGAACAGTTTCTCAGAGGAATTTGTCTCGACGTCGACGATGCCCGGCCCGCATCTTTGTCTTCGAGTGGTCACGAGAGCCTGCTTGATAGGCGCCAGCATGTCCGGGACTGGGCTCCGCTGGGCTGGCATTGGGAGGTGCTACCTTCCGGGGGGCGCACCTTGGTGAGGAATCCGGGTCTCATCGTTGACCCGAAGCTTCTTTGGTGGCGGTCGAGTGGGCCATTATCGGTGCCGAGGGAGCTGGCCCCCATGGAGGTGCTACGTCGATGTGTTAGGGAGGAGGACGAGCACGTCTCTCGCTACATGGCTGCGTTGGATGACAGGTTCTCCAATACCTGGCAGGTTTTCCAGGGACATCACCCGAGCTATGATCCGATGATGGTTCCTTATCTTTGGGTTGCCACCGCCTGCATCGTGAGACGTCAAATGGGTTTTTATTAGTGATATTGTATGATAATATTCGATATGTATTAGTTATAATATCGGTTATGTCTCGATTTGTCGTTGCTCCTTGTATGACTTTCATGAGTTGTTAAATGCGTAAGATGATGATGAGTTATATGTCATTTATTTGATGTATGGAACGGGTTGACTTTAGGTGTCGTGGGGGTCGCTTCTCCTTCTTTTCCTTGTGTGCCATATAGAGGAAGAATCCCGACTGTTGTCATGGGGGTCGCTTCTCCTTCTTTTCCTTGTGCTAGATATTTGTAATGCACTAGGTAAAGGAGGAGTAGCGACCATCATCGACGGTCGAAATATCAAAGGGAGTGCCCACCATATACGTGAGATGGGAGTTTAGGAAGGAAAGACTCAACATACCTAAAGTCAACCCGTTGCATATTGAGTAATAGTGATTTGTGTGTTGATCGGTTTTAGGAAGGAAATGTCTGACGACGGAAGGAAATTCGCTATGTGCGAATACTGCCAAGACGAGCACGGCATGTGCGACACGCCTCCCGTGATAAAGAACTTTATTATGCAGTATGTCACTTTTATGTCTTCCTCATCACAGGATCGTACAAAGCTTATTTTCCACACACTAATAGATCATACATATTAGAGAGCAATTTTTATTCCTTGCAACGATGACCACTTACTTGAGGGATCTTATTCAATCCATAGGTAGGTATGGTGGACTCTCATGGCAAAACTGGGTTGAAGGTTTATGGATGCACAAGTAGTATCTCTACTTGGTGCCGGAGTTTTGTCTAATATGAGGTGGAAGCAATCGTCACATGCTAAGGGATCTCTAATCATATAACATTGTTCGGAACCAAGCGAACACAATTCATGATGTTGTCTTCCTTGTCCAACATCTACTTCTAGGCATGCAATAGTTTAGTGAGTGTTCACAATCATAGATGGTGTCAAAGATGATATATTTATATGTGAACCTCTCCTTCTTTATCACTTCCTATTAATTGCAACAATGACCAAGATCTATGTTTGTCTACCCTCAACAGGTTTCAATCATCATTCTTTTTATATGTGAAGCCATCACTTCCCATAAGATCATTACATGATCTTTGATGCTTTTGTTCTATTCTCAACCTTTTGATCAAGGCAAGAGGCAAAGCCCTTCAACTAAGACACTCTTTATTATATGGCTCACGAGCTCGAATACATTGGGGTGACACAAAGCAGAACTCAAGCCTAAAACACTAAGACTTTTATTCTACTAGAGAAAGACAAAACTGAAAAGGAACAAACTAAAACAAAGGTAAAGGCAAAAGATGTGATGGTGATACGATACCGGGGCAACTCCCCCAAGCTTGGCACAAGCCGAGGGGATTGCCCGTACCCATGCTCAGTTGTCTTCCTTTGGAGGTGATGGTGGAGGAGTTGTTGCAACATGGGTTTGATCCTCCGTCTTCCAAGGCATAGGTGCTCAATCATGGAAAGTTGAGCGAGTCTCCGGAATCCTCAAATCTGCAGCCAACCATATTGATTTAAATCTATACTCGTACTCACAGTTTTGGTTCTGTAGGTCATAGATCTGGGCCTGGAGGTGATCAATCCTGTCATAGAGCCTGGAGAGGTGCTTCCCAATGTCATTGGCATCAATCCTGTGCTTTCTGGTGAACTCCGTGATCATCATGTGGTTGGAATTGAGTCCATGCTCCACCATCCCTTGGCACTTGAAGACTTGTTGCTCCATTGCTTCGAGCCTCGCCTCTACGCTTCCGGTCTTCTTGGGCCCCTCAACATCACGGATGTGCAACATCCCCTCACGCATCTCAATAGATTGAGGGTGTTGCAGCACTCCCGAGAGGTAGGGATTGATGACCTTCTCGAAGATCTTGTCCTTCGGAGCTTTTGGGGACGTCATAGAGATCTAGATCTGCAACAGAAACAGGCTCGAAACGAAAACAGAGGAAATCTGTGTGATACGAGGGTCAGACCTTTCAGGAGAATATATAATGATTTTTTTAGACCAGAAGGAGTACTTCGCACGAAAACGGAGTCCGGGAGGCACACGAGGTGGCCACAATCCCCCCAGGCACGGCCAGGGGGTGGGCCCGCGCCTCGCAGGCTTGTCGCCTCCTCGCGCGCTTTTCGGACTACTTCCAAATTTTCTATTTTTTCAAATATTCCAAAACGGAGAAAAATTCCTACTGGAAAAGTTTTGGAGTCGGTTTTCTTACCGAATCACATACCTCTTCGTTTTCGGAGTCTCAAACAGCCTGATAAATATCCCTTAGGTATTCTTCCAGAGTTATGGTACTGATAATATTGCTTTCAACATTTATGGGAGTACCTGAGACATAATGCTTGATTCTCTACCCATTTACCACTCTCGGATAATTACCTTCCATGTTGTTGATCTTGATAGCACCGGAAAGATATACTTCCTCAACAATATAGGGACCTTCCCATTTAGACAGAAGCATGCCTGCAAAGAATCTTAAACGAGAATTGTATAGCAAGACATAATCACCTACATTGAACTCACCTTTTTGTATCCTTTTATCATGCCACCTCTTAATCTTTTCTTTGAACAACTTGGCATTCTCATATGCCTGAGTTCTCCATTCATCAAGCGAGCTAATGTCAAATAACCTCTTCTCACCAGCAAGTTTGAAATCAAAGTTGAGCTCTTTGATTGCCCAATAAGCTTTATGCTCTAGATCAAGAGGTAAAAGACATGCTTTACCGTACACCATTTTGTACGGAGACATGCCCATTGGATTCTTATAGGAAGTTCTATAAGCCCACAGTGCATCATCGAGCTTCTTAGACCAATTCTTTGTAGACCTGTTGACAGTGTTTTGCAGAATTAGTTTAATCTCTCTATTTCTTAGCTCTACTTGACCACTGGACTGAGGGTGATAGGGAGACGCAATTCTATGGTTGACATCGTACTTAGCAAGCGTTTTACGGAAAGCACCATGAATGAAATGCGAACCACTGTCGGTCATTAGATATCTAGGAACTCCAAATCTAGGGAAAATAACTTCTTTAAGCATCCTGATAGAGGTGTTGTGATCAGCACTACTAGTGGGGATAGCTTCTACCCACTTAGTGATGTAATCAACAGCAACTAGGATATGAGTATACCCGTTGGATTTTGGAAAAGGTCCCATATAATCAAAGCCCCAGACATCAAATGGTTCAATGACAAGTGAATAGTTCATAGGCATTTCCTAGCGTTTACTAATATTACCTATTCTTCGACATTTGTCACAAGACAAGACAAACTTACGTGCATCCTTGAAGAGACTGGGCCAATAGAAACCTGATTGCAATACCTTGTGTGCAGTTCTATCTCCCGCACGGTGTCCTTCGTAGGCCTAGGAGTGACACTTCTGTAGGATCTGTCCCTGTTCATGTTCAGGTACACAATGTCTAATAACACCATCTACTCCTTCCTTATAAAGGTGAGGATCATCCCAAAAGTAATGTCTCAAGTCAAAGAAGAATTTCTTCTTTTTCTCGTATGTGAAACTAGGCGGTATATATTTAGCAACGATATAGTTTGCATAATCAGCATACCACGGTGCACTACGTGAAGCATTGATGACATTCAATTGCTCATCAGGAAAGCTATCATCAATAGGTTGTGGGTCATCAAGAACGTTCTCCAACCTAGACAAGTTATCTGCTACTGGGTTATCAGCACCCTTCCTGTCAACAACATGCAAATCAAATTCTTGTAGCAAGAGAACCCATCTGATAAGTATAGGTTTAGCGTCTTTCTTCTCCATGAGGTACTTAATAGCAGCATGATCAGTGTGAATAGTGACTTTGGAATCAACTATGTAAGACCTGAACTTTTCACATGCAAACACAACTGCTAAAAATTCCTTTTCGGTAGTAGCATAGTTTCTTTGGGCACTGTCTAGAGTTTTACTAGCATAGTGAATGACATTCAACTTCTTATCAACTCTTTGCCCTAGAATAGCACCAACAGCATAATCACTAGCATCACACATGATTACAAAAGGTAAGTTCCAATCAGGTGGTTGAACAATAGGTGTAGTTATCAAAGCCTTCTTAAGTATTTCGAAGGCTTCCTCACAAGAATCGTCAAAAACAAAAGGAATATCCTTTTGCAAGAGATTGGTAAGAGGCCTAGAAATCTTAGAAAAGTCTTTAATGAACCTTCTATAGAAACCAGCATGACCAAGGAACTTCTTATACCTTTGATATATGTGGGGTATGGCATTTTCTCGATTGCATCAACCTTAGCCTTATCGACATCAATACCGCTTTCGGAAATTTTATGTCCTAAGACGATGCCTTCATTAACCATAAAGTGGCACTTCTCCCAATTCAAGACAAGATTGGATCTTTACATCTCTGCAAGACTCGGTCAAGGTTGCTGAGGCAATCATCAAAACAAGACCCGTAAACGGAGAAGTCATCCATGAAAACCTCGACAATCTTTTCACAAAAGTTAGAGAATATAGCCATCATACATCTTTGAAAGGTGGCAGGTGCATTACATAAGCCAAAAGGCATACGTCTGTAAGCAAAGCTACTGAAAGGGCAAGTGAAAGTGGTTTTCTCCTGATCAGATTGTGAAACAGGTATTTGGGAGGAACCAGAATAACCGTCTAGAAAGCAGAAGTGTGTGTGTGTTTAGACAGTCTTTCTAGCATTTGGTCGATAAAAGGCAAAGGGTAATCATCTTTCCTAGTGGCCTTATTCAATTTCCTAAAATCGATCACCATCCTATAGCAAGTAATAATCCTCTGTGGGATCAATTCATCCTTATCATTAGGGACAACGGTAATACCTCCCTTCTTAGGGATGCAATGCACCGGACTCACCCAATCACTATGAGCAACAGGATAGATCATACCTGCTTCCAGGAGCTTTAGTATTTCTTTTCTTACTACCTCTTTCATCTTAGGATTTAATCTCCTTTGATGATCAGCAACTAGTTTGGAATCAGGATCAGTTTTAATCTTGTGTTGGCATAGAGTCGGACTAATGCCCTTAAGATCATCAAGAGTATATCCAATAGCAGCATGGTGCTTCCTCAGAGTTTTTAATAACTTATTTTCTTCATGCTCTGAGAGGCTAGCACTAATAATAATAGGATATATCTCTTTTTCATCAAGATAAGCATACTTAAGAGTATCTGGCAACTCTTTAAGCTCGAACACTAGATCACCCTTTGGTGGGGGTGGATCCCCAAGCAGTTCAATAGGCAAATTATTCTTAAGGATAGGATATTGTTCTAAGACAACTCTATCTATCTCATCCCTTTCATCCATATGCATATCATTTTCATGCTCAAGCAAGTACTGCTCTAAGGGATCAGTAGGAGGCACGGCAATAGAAGCTAAGGCAATAGTTTCATCCTTACTAGGAAACTCTTTTTCATGAGGTTGTCTACCAAACTTGGAGAAATTGAACTCATGTGACATACCTTCAAAGCCAACAGTGACAGTTTGCTTCTCACAGTCAATATGAGCATTGACGGTATTGAGAAATGGTCTACCAAATATGATGGGACAAAAGCTATCATGTGCGGTAGCAAGAACAAGGAAATCAGCAGGATACTTCATTTTACCGCACAAGACTTCAACATCCCTAACAATTCCCACAAGGCAGATAGGATCTCTGTTGGCAAGATGAATAGTGACATCAATAGGCTCTATGTCAATAGGTGCAATCTCGTCTTTGATTTCATCATATAAGGATTGAGGTATTGCACTAACACTAGCACCCACGTCACATAAACCATGATAGCAATTATCTCCAATCTTAACAGAAACAACAGGCGTGCCAACAACATGCCTATGTTTGTCTCTAGTGTGAGGTTTAGCAATTCTAGTAGCATCTTCACATAAGTGAATATTATGTCCCTCAACATCGTCGGATAGAAGATCTTTGATAATAGCAATGCTAGGTTCAACTCTAATTTGCTCAGGGGGTGTAGGTGTTCTAATGTAGCCTCTACGTATCACAGTTGAAGATTTAGAATGATCCTTTATCCTAACAGGGAAAGGTGGTTTCTCAATGTAAGTACTAGGAACAACAGGATCATTATAGGCAATGACTTTCTCTTCAACTGGATTGGGTTTAATTACATTGACTTCTAAAGGAGGATGATATTTAAACCACTTCTCTTTGGGGAGATCAATATGAGCAGCAAATGATTCACACAATGAAGCTACTATCTCAGAGTCAAGTCCATACTTAGCGCTGAAGTCACAAAAAGTATTTGTTTCAACAAAGGATTTAACGCAATCAAACTTGAAATTCATACCTGACTCCTTACATTCTTCAAGCTCCCAATCTTCAGAGTTGCGTTTAATTCTCTCCAATAAATTCCATCTGAAGTCAATATCTCTCTTCATAAAAGAACCAGTGCAAGAAGTGTCAAGCATGGTGCGATCATCATGAGAAAGCCGAGCATAGAAGTTCTGAATGATAATTTCTCTTGAGAGCTCATGATTGGGGCATGAATATAACATTGTTTAAAGCCTCCCCCAAGCTGGAGCGGTGCTTTTTCTGTCACGAGGCCAAAAATTATAAATATAATTTCGATCACGCTGTACTAAATGCATAGGATAAAACTTTTGATGAAATTCCAATTTCAACCGATTGTAGTCCCATGATCCAGTATCATCACATAGCCTATCCCATGTCAACGCCTTATCCTTCAAAGATAAAGGAAAGACCTAGTTCTTGAACTCATCCTCGGGCAAAGCTGCAAGCCTAAATAAACCACAAACTTCATCTACATAGATTAGATGCAAGTCTGGATGTGATGTTCCATCTCCTGTAAAAGGATTAGCCAGCAGTTTCTCAAGCATACCCGAAGGAAATTCAAAGCAAATATTTTAGTAAGTGCAGCCAGTTGAGGAACAACTCTTTGTGTTTCCGTTCGAGGTGAAGATACCCCGAACAAGCCCCTCAAAGGATTAGTTTCCATAGTGACAAGTGACAATAAATGTCAGCACACTATATGAATGTTTCCTTACCAAGTTCCACTGACCAAAGGGGCTTCACTCCCCGGCAACGGCGCCAGAAAAGAGTCTTGATGACCCACATGTATAAGGGATCTATCGTAGTCCTTTGGATAAGTAAGAGTGTCGAACCCAACGAGGAGCAGAAGGATCTGACAAGTGGTTTTCAGCAAGGTAATATCTGCAAGCACTGAAATTATCTGTAACAAGTAGTTGTGCGGTGAGATGATTCGTAGCAAGTAGAAAGTAACAGAAGTAACAACGGTGCAGCAAAGTGGCCCAATCCCTTTTGTAGCAAGGAACAAGCCTGGACAAAGTCTTATAGGAGGAAAAACGCTCCCGAGGACACACGGGGATTTCTGTCATGCTAGTTTTCATCATGTTCATATGATTCGCGTTCGTTACTTTGATAGTTTGATATGTGGGTGGACCGGCGCTTGGGTACTGCCCTTACTTGGACAAGCATCCCACTTATGATTAACCCCTCTCGCAAGCATGCGCAACTACGAAAGAAGAATTAAGACAAAGTCTAACCATAGCATTAAACTAGTGGATCCAAATCAGCCCCTTACGAACCAACGCATAAACTAGGGTTTAAGCTTCTGTCACTCTAGCAACCCATCATCTACTTACTACTTCCCAAGTGCCTTCCTCTAGGCCCAAATAATGGCGAAGTGTTATGTATTCGACGTTCACATAACACCACTAGAGGAAAAACAACATACAACACATCAATATAGCGAACGAATACCAAATTCACATGACTACTATTAGCATGACTTATCTCGTGTCCTCAGGAACAAAAGTAACAGCCCAAATTCACATGACTACTATTAGCATGACTTATCCAATTTGGGCTGTTACTTTTGTTCCTGAGGACATGGGATAAGTGATGCTATAAGTAGTCATGTGAATTTGGTATTCGTTCGGTATTTTGATGTGTTGTATGTTGTTTTTCCCTTAGTGGTGTTATGTGAACGTCGACTACATAACACTTCACCATTATTTGGGCCTAGAGGAAGGCATTGGGAAGTAGTAAGTAGATGATGGGTTGCTAGAGTGACAGAAGCTTAAACCCTAGTTTATGCGTTGCTTCGTAAGGGGCTGATTTGGATCCACAAGTTTAATGCTATGGTTAGACTTTGTCTTAATTCTTCTTTCATAGTTGCGGATGCTTGCGAGAGGGGTTAATCATAAGTGGGATGCTTGTCCAAGTAAGGGCAGTACCCAAGCGCCGGTCCACCCACGTATCAAACTATCAAAGTAACGAACGCGAATCATATGAACATGATGAAAACTAGCTTGACAGAAATTCCCATGTGTCCTCGGGAGCGTTTTACCTCCTTTAAGACTTTGTCCAGGCTTGTCCCTTGCTGCAAAAGGGATTGGGCCACTTTGCTCCATCATTGTTACTTTTGTTACTTGCTACTTGCTATGAATCATCTTGCCACACAACTACTTGTTACCGATAATTTCAGTGCTTGCAGATATTACCTTGCTGAAAACCACTTGTCTGATCCTTCTGCTCCTCGTTGGGTTCAACACTCTAACTTATCGAAAGGACTACGATAGATCCCCTATACTTTTGGGTCATCAATGACAATCCAAGATTGGAAAAAATGTATGGTCAATCGTAGAGAGCTACTTGGAAGCAACATTGTGCGTAGGCCAAGAACGGGAGACAAGATGATCTCCATTCTCCATAATGAGAGTCAGGTCCTATCTTGTTTTATGATATTCTACCTAAGAGAGGGTAGAATAGTCCTATGAGAGAGGAGTAGGTCATATGTACAATGTGTTATTGTGTGCTACAATGTGTTATAGTTGATGATGATGACGACGAGGAGTTGTGATTATGACTAGTGACCAACTTTTGTTATATATATGATGGCTCATTGACGAAAATTATGATTAAATAGTGTTGATGGTAATGACTATGATGATTATTAGCTATAGTGGTGCAAGAGTTTTATATTAATGTGATGATGATGTTGATCATGATTATCATGATGATTTGTTATTATGATCATTATTGGTTATTATATCATTGGGGGAAGGAAAGTGGATTAGATTCATGTGTGGACGAATCTTCCACGTTGGGTTCATTAGCCCAGATGTTATAAATGAATGGTCGATGCGCCACAATACCTAAGAGACTGAGGATAACTTGCTAAAGTCGTTACTTCTACATCACGGAGAAAGAGAGAACACTTCTCTCTATTAGCTAGCTAACACAATATGAAACCCCTAGATTAACCCTCCAAAAACCCCAACACAAACCCCCCCCATTCAAAAAAAAACACCTCCTAGTCCCGGTTGGTATTACCAACCGGGACTATAGGCCCTCCTGCCTGGGCTCCCCGCAGAGGCCACGTGGAGGCCCTTCTGTCCCGGTTGGTAAAGGAACCGGGACTAAAGGTTTTGGGCTTTAGTCCCGACCCTTTAGTCCCAGTTCCGGAACCGGGGCTAATGGGCCCCTGAACCGGGACAAATGGGCCATTTTCCACTAGTGAGTTCTAATTTTAAGCATCTCTACATCATGAGCTATGTTGTCCACCTTCAAAGAGAGACTATCTAATTTTTCTAATTTCTCTTCTACACTCTTGTTGAAGGCTTTTTGAGAAGTGATAAAGTCTTTAAGCATGCTCTCTAATTCAGAACTAGAATTTTTGGTGCTAGGATAAGTGTTGTTGTTCCCATAGTTGTTGGATGGGAACAGTCTAGGATTGATACCAAAATTACTCCTATACGCATTATTATTAAAATTGTTCCTAGATATAAAATTAACATCAACCTGCTCACTTTCTTGAGCAACCAACAATTTAAAGGAACATCATGAGGATCAATCGGAGCTTGCTTAGTAAGTAAAGTCATGATCATGTCAACCTTATCATTAAGGGAGGATATCTCCTCAACAGAGTTTACCTTCCTACCTGTTGGAGCTCTCTTGGTGTGCCATTGAGAATAATTTGTCATCATCTCGTCCAATAGTTTCGTGGCAACACCAAGTGTAGTTGACATAAAGGTTCCTCCCACGACCGAGTCCAAGAGATTCCGCGCGGTAAAGTTCAATCATGCATAGGAAGTTTGGATAACCATCCAAGTAGTCAAACCATGTGTAGGGAAATTCTTAACAAGAGATTTATACGTTCCCAAGCTTGGGCAACGTGTTCATTATCCAGCTGCCTAAAATTGATAATGTTACTTCTTAAATGGATAAACTTAGCAAGCGGGTAATACTTCCCAATAAAAGCATCTTTGCACTTATCCCAAGAATCTATGCTGTTCCTAGGCAAAGATTGAAGCCACACTTTAGCTCCTCCTCTCAAGGAGAGAGTAAAAAGCTTAAGTTTAACAATATCACAATCTACTTCTTTATATTTTTCCATATCACAAATCTCAACAAAATTATTGAAGCGCAAAGCAGCATCATCTCCAGCACTAGAGAATTGATCTTTCATAACAAGGTTCAGTAAAGCAGGTTCAATCTCATAGGAGGTCACCTTAGTGGCGGGAGCAGCAATAGGAGTGGAGATAAAGTCATTGTTATTGTGACTAGTGAAGTCACACGACTTGGTGTTCTTCGTGGAACCCATAGCAGCAGCAACAAGCAAGAACAAAGCAACTAATTTTTTTTGTGGTTTTTGGTATAAGACTCTAAAGCAACAAACTAGAAAGCAAACTAACAAGACTAAAAACAAAGGTAAAAGATAGTGTGCAACTCCCCTATCTTGAAGACTAGAGTCCTGATGACGATTTGGTGAATATACTTCTCGCCCCTCATTGGTTACCCCAAGTGGAAGGTGGAGATGTAGTCATCAGCAAGTTTCCCTTACACAAAGACTGTAAGGTTTATCGAACCAGGAGGACTCCGAGGACCAACAAGTAGGTGTTCGCTGCCCTGGCTCTAGCACAAGACGTGGACCTGCACACACAACAAAAAACTTTGCTCCCAACGAGTACAAAGAGGTTGTCAATCTCTCCGGCCTTGTAGTTTGCAAAGGATCAAAACACAAGCGGGAATAGTGATAGTGATTGCAACGGAAAAGTAAATGAAAGCAGTAAATGATGGAGGTGTAAGCAATGGTGGTGATATGGACCTCAGTCACATGATGTTCAGTAGTGATGTCTCTCTCCCAAAGGACGATAAACAACTATGCATGGGTAAACAAATTACACCTGGGCAATTGATAGAATTATAAACGTACCGCAATGCTAATTATGCTACTTGAAAGTTAGAGGCTCAATAGAATGGGCAGTACGCCAAGACAAGTAGACCATTTATTCATCAGCATCTACTTACTAATCATCCGCTTTGAGATACCTATCCAGAACATCTCGTTGGTATTCATTTATGAGGCCCACCCAAAGTGTAAACTCAAAGCAACACACAACTACATTGACGAACTATGCGTAAGGTAAATAACCCTTGCAACTATGGTCACAAGCACCGTTGTTTTCTCCCTCGTGGCAACAGCACATGCGCTAGTCTCATATTTCTGTCACTCAAGCTAGACATGAGGGGGCATGAACCCACAATCATGCATAACGCTCCCCCTTGCAGTTACAATCTACTACTCGTCCAAAGCAATAAAGAGCAACGGAGAACATGCATGAATCACTAAAAACATAATATAAAAGGATCATCAAACATATAACTCATAACAATCTAAACATAATCTCATAATCCATCGGATCCCAACAAACCAAGCATAGCAATAGCATGAAAATTACATAGGTGCCTTGATCATGTAGGGCAGCTCACAAGGGATAATCATTGAAGCACAATATTTGAGAGAAGACATCACATAGCTACTGGTCATGGACTCATGGTCCAAGGAGGACTACCCACGACATGTCCGGGGAGCATCCATGGTGGTGGAGGAGCTCCCGGAGGATAATCCTCCCTCCGGCAAGGTGCCGGGAAGAGTTCTCCTGATGCTCCCGATCTCGGAAGCACTGCAGCGGCGGAATGATGGAGAAACTCATGATTCTGGATATGATGGAAGGGTTTCCGATCGGAGGGGTAAATATAGGCCAAAGGAGGGCGTCACAGGAGGTGGGGCCCACCCAGGCGGCCTGTGGGTGTGGCCACGGGCCAGGACGCGCACGGTCGCCGCCTAGGCAGCCCCTGGCTCCCCTCTGGCCCATCTTCGGTGATTTGGACGCTTCCGTTACGCTGATTTTAATATTTTCTTATCGGGATTTTTGGGGCTCAGAAAATTTGGATAAAATCCCCTGCAAAAAATACATCAGCAGACACAAACTGGCACTGGGTGCACTTGGTTAGTAGGTTAGTCCAAATATGTGTAAAAAGATATAAAAGTGTAGCAAAACATATAACAATGTCACCCAAAAGATCATGGAGCAACCAAAAATTATAGATACGTTTGGGACGTATCAAGTCCCCGGCAGCAGCGCCAGAAATTTGCTTGATGACGAGTTGATGGATATAATTCTGGCCACTTGTTGGTTACCCCAAGTGGAAGGTGGAGACGTAGTCAGCAGCAAATTTCCCTTACATGAGGACTGTAAGGTTTATTGAATCAGGAGGACTCCGAGGATCCACAAGTAGGTGTCCGCTGGTCTGGCGCTAGCAGAAGACGTGGACCTGCACACACAACAAATATCTTTTCTCCCAACGAGTTCAGAGAGGTTGTCCATCTGTCCGGCCTTGTAGTTCACAAAGGATCACAACACAAGCGGGAATAGCGATAGTGATTGCAACGGAAAAGTAAATAAAAGCAGTAAACGATGGAGGTGTAAACAATGGTGGTAATATGGACAAGAGTCCCATGATGTTCACTAGTGATGTCTCTCTTCCAAAAGACGATAAACAATTATGTTGGGTAAACAAATTACAGCTAGGAAATTGATGGAATTATAAACGCACTGCAATCCTAATCATGCTACAAGAAAGTTAGAGGCTCAAAAGTAATGGGAAGTACGCCAAGACAAGTAGACCGTTTATCCATCAGCATCTAATCTCTAATCGTCCACCTTGAGATATCTATCCAGAACATCTCCCTCGTATTAAGTTGCGAGCCCCACCCAAAGTGTAAATTCAAAGCAACGGACAACTGCATAAACGAACTTTGTGTAAGGTAAACAATCCTTGCAACCATGGTCACAAGAACCGTTGTTCTTTCCCTTGTGGCAATAGCACATCCCCTAGTCTCATGTTTTTGTCACTCAAGCTAGACATCAGTGGGCATGAACCCACAATCATGCATAACGCTCCCTCTTGGAGTTACAATCTACTACTTGGCCTAAGCAATAAAAAACAACGGAGAACATGCATGAATTACTCAAGAACATAATATAAAAGGAGAACCAAAAATATAACTCATCACAATATGAACGTAATCTCATAATCCATCGGATCTCAGCAAACCAAGCATCGCAACACCAGGTAAATTACATAGATGCCTTGATCATGTAGGGCATCTCACAAGGGCTAAGCATTGAAGCACAAGATTGGAGAGAAGACATCACATAGCTACTGGTCATGGACTCTGGTCAAAGAGGCTTACTCATGCCACGTCCAGGAAGCATCCATGGTGGTGGAGAAGGTCCCGGAGGTCAATCCTCCCTCCGGCAGGGTGTTGGGAAGAGGTCTTCTGACGCTCCCGATCTCGGAAGCTCTGCGGTGCCAGAACGGTGGAGAAATTCGCGATTTTGGATCTGATGATAGGGTTTTCTGTCGGAGAGGTAAATATAGGCCGAAGGAGGGCACTAGAGGGGGTGGGCCCCACCAAGACGGCCTGGTGGTTCGGCCAGGAGGTGGCCCATGCAGGGTGGCCGCCTGGGCGAGCCCTGGCTCCCCTCTGGCCCCACTTGATGCTTCGTGAAGCTTTTGTCACGCTTATTTTTATATTTCTTTCTCGGGATTTGGGGGGATCTGTAAATTGGGGTAAAAGTCCCTGCAAAAAAGACATCAGTAGACAGAAACTGGCACTGCATGCACTGAGTTAGTAGGTTAGTCCAAATATTTGTAAAAAGTTATGAAAGTGTAGCAAAACATATAACAATGTCACCCAAAAGAGCATGGAACAAACATAAATTATAGATGCGTTTGGGATGTATCAAATGGCTATGGATATGCCATGATAGGTAGGTATGGTGGTTGTTTTGAGGAAGATATAGGAAGGCATGTGTGTGACACAACGTATCATGCCATAGGGTTTGGATGCACCGGCGAAGTTTGCACTCATTCTTGAGGTGATAATGGCCAATGCACGGTACCGAAGAGGCTAGCAAAATACGAGGAGGTAAGATTGCATATGTCCATGGTTTCATGGTAGTCATGAAAAAATCATATACTTATTGCAAAGTTTTATTATTTTTAGCACAAATCAATGCACTACTTGCATGCCCCGAGGGAGGGGGTTGGTAGGAGTTAACCATCGCACGCCTTCGACCCGAAACAACACTAGGATTTTAACGAGGAATAGAAATGCTCACACATGCCCGACATGCCTTTTTAATATTTAGACAAACAAGAAATTAACACATCTTAACACCGGTACTTCTATGAAACAACAATGATGCACTCACACATTTTTTAATATTACCACAACAATATCATTAGCCACCAATTTCTCTTTGTGTGCTACATGATGGTTTTGATTATCATTCATTGAATACCTATTATTTTTGGACTAGCCTTATGACCCACGTAAATTACCTTTACTGTACATTAAATCTCAAAAAAAATGTAAGTGAAGAACGAGAGTGCAAAAAGATCTATAAAATCTATACTCCACCGTGCTCAAAAAGATATAAGTGAAGTACTAGAGCAACTGCCAAGCCCAAAGATATAAGTGAAGCACATGGACTATTCTAACAAATCATGATGAATGTGTGTATCTCTCATGTTGGTGTGTCTAGCAAATGATGATTGTGTCAAACTAATAATAAAAGGCAAACTAAATCAAACAACGCTCCAAGCAAAACTCATATCATGTGACAAATAAAAATGTAGCTCCAAGTGACATGCCGATGGATTGAGACGAAATGGGGGATGCCTTCCGGGGCATCCCCAAGATTATACGCTTAAGTATTCTTAGAATATTACCTTGGGGTGCCTTTGGTATCCCCAAGCTTAGGCTCTTTCCGCTCCTTATTTCTTTGTTCGTCGTGATAACACCCAAAACTTGAAAACTTCAATCAGACAAAACTCAACAAAAATTCGTGAGATACATTAGTGTACGGAACATATCAATACTTAGTTAATATTATATACATATTCATATTTCATTATTGCATAATATGTATTGTATTCTAACTTCTCCATGGATTATACCCCCCAATACAATCCATAGCATCATCAAAACAAGCAAACTATGGAAGCAAAAAATAGTATTTGTCTAAAACAGAAGAGTCTGTACGGGTATGTAAAGAACCTATACTTATGTAACTCCAAAATTTATTTGGAAGACCTGAGGAATTTGTACGGAAATACTGTGTAAAATATTCAGATTAAAAATACCATCATGTAAAATCAGAGAAATTCTGCACTAGACGTCAAAGTTCCGCTTTTGTGTCGTACCAATTATACTTTTCATACAAGTCATCCCAAAGGTTTTACTTGGCACAAAAACTAATAGAAACATAAAAACACACTCATTACACAGGCAATAATCATGTTATCACACCAAAACTGAAGGTCAAAAGCAAAAAAATAAGACAACTATTGGGTTGCCTCCCAACAAGTGGCATTGTTTTATGCCCCTAGCTAGGCATAATGCATATGATCAAGTGTTGTCATCTTTGGAACTCAACCCATAAGTAGCCCTCATGATGGATTCATAAGGTGGTTTGATTCTATTTCCAGGAAT
Source organism: Hordeum vulgare subsp. vulgare (assembly GCF_904849725.1). NCBI lineage: Eukaryota > Viridiplantae > Streptophyta > Magnoliopsida > Poales > Poaceae > Hordeum > Hordeum vulgare. Next base: position 365,968,222 of record NC_058521.1, read on the forward strand.
TTTTACATCCCTTTATTTCATGGAAATTGGAACCTTATGTTTCCCTCTTTCATATGAATAATTGCACATATAGTTCGTAGGAAAGCTCTTCCAAGTATTATTGGACAAGTAGGATTGCAATCAATATAAAGCACAATGAAATTGTCACACCCTGTATTTTACCTTACTTTGCTAAGTAAACATAGCTAAAAAATTAGGACCAACTAAAAATTTAGTGAGTGCATGTGATCCTTGATCTGGTTGTGGTTTGCTTCTTTGTTTGATGTGCTTTAAATCATAAAACATTCCCCTACTCTCTAGACTCAACTCCTAGATACAAGTCTTTTCGCAAGGACCATACCTTGTGTATAGGAACTAAAGCTATTTTTACCAAATATTATTTTGAACAAAAAGAATTTATTTAATTTAACTTTTCAAGAACTCATGAATTGAGGTTCATACTACAAGGCCTCAAATTGGGGAATATGTCTTACCCCAAAGATTTAATTTGGAACCTATCATTGTCGGGACCCCGATCCTAAGCCATAGGAATCCAGCCTGTAACACATCGCATCCCTTTGTGGTGTCATGCACGGTTAACTCCACGGCTGCAGCCTTACCTTTGCCGGGACCGTTTGCGTCTTTTGACTCACGTATGTGATAGTGTCGCTAGCAATCCAATGTCAAAGAACCTGGATCGACATGTCTAGTCATAAACAAAAGTGGCAGTACCGCACAAGGACAGGCATACATGGCCCAACAAAGCAGGTGTCGGTCATCAGCGAATGTAGACGAGTCGTAGCAGGCTACAAGGACTCCATTACATCGCGTGACATTTCCCCAAAGGGGACAGACACAGCAGCTAAGAAGGACACATGCCGGTCAACCAATGTGTCCGGAGCAGTAGCGAACTACCAAGGCTCGTTGGATCACAAAGGGGCATTTCCTTGTAAGGAGTGCTACTAAAGTTCACGACTAGGTAATCGAACCCCATACATATCAAGTACGACACACGTACGCATGGCATACCGATATGTATAGATACATCGATGGCATCACAACATAACCATAAACATACAACCTTTCTTTAAGAGGCTCGGAAGATCCACACACATAATATTACACATTAAGGGTCTCACGACCCATAATAGTAGTCATACAAATACAACCAAGCGGAAGAGTTATAAACTGTCTGGGTACAGACAGGGCAACTAGAAGGCACATGGCCTGACTATACTACAGAGCCGACGTAGGGCCAGATCGTAGCTGGGACACCAGCTACTCGTCGTCGTCGATGTCTATGAAGAACCCTCCATTAGGGTCATTAGCAACCTCTGCAACATTTATTAAGAAAACATGAGTACGAAGGTACTCAGCAAGACTTTAGGATGGCTAACTACTCATGCAAGGTATCAAAAGGTATTGTGGGGTTTCATGTGGGAAGCCAGCATTTGACTCGTGGCTAGACAACTTGCATTTTGAAATTAGTTTTGACAACTTGATTTCTCGCACACGAGTCCACTAACACCACAACAATACACTATCGTGGAATCATTTCGTCTCCATACGGAAATGCCGTCCACGACACTCACGCTTATCTTGGCAATTTTATGAGTAGCCGTTGAAGTTATCTATGAACAACATATGTCTCCAAGTAGTCCATATCCACGGACGCGGCTTTTCGAATAGATCATAACCCTGCAGGGGTGTACTTCGTCACACATGCTCTCGCCACTTATCGCTATGTGCACGTCGTGCACCTCGGCAACCTTGAAGCGGAAGCCCAGCGAGGGAGTCGGCCACGACCGTTAACCACACTAGTACCGAGTCCAGGTTTATCGCCTATCTGAGAGTAACCCGTACGGAAGTCCGGCCGAGGTTTCCGCCACGGCCTCAAACGATGTGCGCAGGGTTCCCAAGCCCACCATCCGGGTGCCACTTGGTACACCGTGCCACTGTCTACCGCATCACGGCCCACCTCTTAGGTCAGCACCATGCACGGCCTCCAGCATTACTATAAACACCAGAAACTACTTGCAACTCCTGGACCGGGTACTACGCGATTAATAGGCCGAGCGGGGTCATATTTCAGGGCCCAGCATGTGGTAGTATCTAGTCTTGGAATACATACACGGAACTCAGTTCCTAAGGACGGTTCCAATGAAACAACCCGCCATGTACTCCTACACAGCCTTTCACCGGTACCTTTACCAACTCAAGTTCAACACACAACCTTTGCCTACCGAACACATTCCACATTTCTGTTCATCTCCCAGATGACAGACCATACACAACTCTAAGCATAGCATGCATAGCAGGATAAGGCACATCATAGCTCAAACAACTACCAGGTATGCTAGGTTGCAAGGTTTGGCTATTTACGGTGACAAGGTTAAGTCATGCAAAGGAAGTGGGTTCAACTATCGTGGCAAAAGCAGTTGAAGCATTTGATCTTAAATGCAATAAATAGGTGCAGGAGCAAGAACATGGGAATTATCGGGATGATCAAAAGGGTTGCTTGCCTTGTTGCTCAGAGGAGGAACGATATCCGCCAGACGGATATTCGGTGGAATCCGGGGGTGCGGAGCCTACCGAAATGAATGGCAACATTCAATAACAATCATATGCACTCAAAATGATGCATGAGCATGGCATGAGAATGCAAGGTGATAAGTTATTATTTTCAACATGTATTAGGTTTAGAGTTGATTTGAATCACATTCGAATAGCAATTCAAACGGGGTATTCTCGGATACCGGTTTAATTGATTCGACCTGATGCTCAGATCAACTTGATGTTAACATGCATGAAATGTCATGTTATGGTACTGATTTGTAATTAGGACAGTGGTGAACATTGTATATATAATGAAATTTGAATACTTCTGCAAATTCCATTTAAAAAGTGATTATAAGAATTGAATTATTCCTTATTCCACAATTTAGGGTTCTGTAACTTTTTTAAACATGGTTAAAAATAGCATAATCAGAATCCTTGAATTTTTCTGATACTTTTTCATATATAAATTATTTTCATTGGAGTTACAGATTAATTTCTATGATTTTTTACAATTTTTAGCAATTTCCTGAATTAGTTTTACACTGGAAATTCTATTTATTGCATCAGACTGACGTCAGCAGGTCAGCCGACCTGTTCAGGTCAAACCTGACAGGGGGGCCCCACTGGTCAGCCTCTCTGGGACTAATCCTGCGCTGACCAGCCCTAACTGAGGTTTGAATTGGCCTTGGGCCCACTTGTCAGCGAGTGATTAGGTGCTGAGCTGCTGGGTTAGCTTTGCCACGTCGACATCCACCGGCGGCGAGGTCGTCCTCGCCGGCGGGGAGCCTCCGGCGACCACCAGCACGGCGGAGGGGCTCGGAAACGGCGCACAGGGGGCCAAATGCTGCGCGGAGAGCACCAGAGGAACGACACGTCTCCCGCAGCTTCATTTCTGCACTTAGCCGGGGCTGATCTGGCCGGAGATGATGCCAGCGACGAGCTTGGCGGCGGCCAAGGCTCGGGCGTCATCGGGGTCTTTGAATCAGAGGGATCTACGCTCGGTTCTTAGCTGCTACAGCATCTACGCGTCGACCTGGAGCTGCTGGTGCCCTTGGAAGGACGAGCTGATCATCAGAGGGCTACCGGCGACGAGCGGCAGCGGCGGTCCTCGTCGGGCTCCGATGGAACTAGGGCTAGAGGAGGGGACCGACGGGGGAAAACTTAGGGGAAACGACCGCATGCTCACGGGGAGTGCAGAGCAGAGGTTAGACGGCTCGGGGAAGGCCTGGGGGCGACGAATCGACGGGAGAGGTCCGGCGGCCGGAGGTGGAAGACGACGGCGTTGCGGGCGTTGCAGGGCTCGAGGAAGCTTCGGCTTCTGCAGAGATGACCAGGGCGACGAGGCGGAGCTAATGGCATGCTCTGGGAGGGAATCCTATGGCTAGGGGCACGGGCAGCTCGAGCTCGAGCTCGGCTCTAATGGTGGCAGCAAGGAGGAGGAGGAGATCCGGGAGGAGGAAGAGAACCGGGGCGGGGAATGGATAGGGGAGGCCCTGGGGAGCTTATCCCCGTCGTCGCCAGCACGAGGCGGCGGCCAGGCAGGCAAGCAGGTGCGTGGCCGCGCCGGAGGGGGCGGCGGCCACCTCCTGCTGCCTACTGGCGCGAGAGAGGGGACGAGCCAGGGATGGGCCGGGCCAGGCTTAGGCGACAGGTAAGGTTTTTCCATTTTTTTCTGTTTTTGTTTTTCTGTTTTGCTAATTATTTTTTTGCTAATTAATTCAGCTCCAAAACAATAAGTAAAACTATTTTAGACCTCCTGAAATATTTGTTATAATATCCCCAACCATTTCCAAGGTTTTCAACATTATTGGAAATTTATAGTTTCTGATTTCAAATTTAAACCTTGAAACCAGTAGCCTTTTTCATTTATTCAAAAAGCTTAAAGTGTCAAGAAAATAGTTTTCTCCAATGCTCATTTACTTTCATGATTTATCAGAAAGTTTCAACATTTCTTGAGGCCATTTTGGGTTCATTGATTTTGAACTAGTTTGAGATTTCGTTTAATTGAAATGGTGGCTAGGGTTTTGAGTTTTTCCTTTGCCGCTTTGTTGTTTTTGTTGAAACTTCTTAGATGCTAATGCAAAGAAGACATGATCACAATGCTATCTTGCTTAAGGGTTAGGGATGTGACAATCATAAAAAAGACTTCCCAAAACCACAAAATAATTATTTCAGAAGTTATTTTCCTATTATATTTAAATGAATTTTTCTGAGGCCAGAAATGATCTTTTGTGGATGAAAATTATTTTTCTTGCTTCAAAAATATTTGAGAAAATTCAGGTAAACTCACTCGACATATATTTTCCATATATAAGAGTTTCAACACATGGTCATGTTCAAAATATTGGACAAAACCCTTTCTACCTATTTCAAACTTCTGAAATATTTCCACTAGAAATATTATCAATAAATTCCAAGAACATTCTAGCAAGTCACGCACGATATATGTGATGATCTTGCAAAGTTTCATCTCAATATAAGTTGATTTGATTGACCTAAATATTCCAAAACCCTATCTGTCCAGATCCAAATTTGAGAAACTCTACATTGCCAAGTGTCTCCAGTTGTGCTCAAATTTTTTGAACATGTTCTAATGCTCCAATAAGGCATCCAAATAAAGTAGTGCATCAAGGAGATCACATGAACTCGTCCAAGGACCCTCAGAACCACTTCTGTCGATTTCAAGAATTGGGAACTTTTACATTGTGGAGTTTCTCCAATTGATCCCAAATTTTTGGACATGCTATAATACTCAAATAATACCACCACACCAAGAGGTTCATTAGTGGGAATTAATTTGCATGGATTTATCTACATAAAACCATTTTCGTGCATTTCTAGAGTTTTTCAAGTCTACATTGGAAACGTTCTCCAACAAATCTCAAATTTGGTATCCAGTCTCAATTTTACCTATCATAGGAACCTGGTAGATCTCACGGGCATAGGATCCCCCTATGTGCCCCTGGACAGCATCAAACACCTTCTGCCATAAACTAGAGGACAAGAAAAGTTGGCACTAAGATATTCCCCTTGTCTCCAAATTTATACCACAGTATTTTCTGACCCTATTTTACCTCCAGTCACCCTGCCGTGACCCGTGATCATTTATGGGAGGGTGACTCCCTCTCCTTTTCGCCATGGCAGAACCTATTTTACCCCTCTCCCATTATTTTTGTTCCTACAAATGCCCCCAAATCTTTCCAGAGCCCCTCTTGCATGCTAATGCATCATTCCAAACCAAGATATGGCATGCTCATGTGGAAAATATGAGCAGCCCGTCTAAAACTAGATTCTAGCAGGTAATACACCTTTGTACTACAAGTACCTTGCATATTTATCTGCGTGAGCTCAAACTTCATAGCCATGTAGTCCTTGCGTAGCTAGGGCTACTAGACAAGGTTTTAACTCAAGCTCCCCCTAGTAAAAACACTTTTGCTAGCCCCCAAGTTTGCTACTAGAAAGTTAGCCCCTAGTGAAACCCCACCTACACTGCCCCATATGAGGTAAAAATCCCCCATCACCCTCGGCCATGCATGCCTTGCATGTTGGACATCTTTGGCCAACCAGAACGGTACTGTCGACATGAGTGGGCGTCGTGACCACTCTACTAACATGCAGAAATGGTGCTCTGCCGCTTGCACTTGTCTTGTAGCTTGTGGCGGACTGTGAAAAGCTGCCCACGCGCGCCCGAGATCCTCCCTCAACCTCCTATGCCCCTCCCCGACACCAGCATGCAACCAAGGGAACCCAGGCATGCACGTGCTCGGCACCCAAATCACATCTGAGGCCGGCCGAGCTCTCTTTGCTCTCCCCAGCCATATAGATCCCCCTCCCCCCTTGCTCTCCTCTTGGATCTCCCTCTCACTCCCCGGACTCCCACACCAGCCCCCGGCTCGTCCCGTGCCCTCCTTTTCCTCCGGCAACCGATGATGGCCGCCGCGGCCATTCTCAAAATGCATGCATCCTCAAGCTCTCCCTCGACCCTCACACCCCAATGACCCCTCCTAGCCTCCACAGAGCTCCTCCGCACTCCAGCTCCCCTCCTCCATGGCCAGGGCATCATGCCTAATGCCTCCATCGGCTACCTCCGCCTCGCCCAATGCCATGGTGGACCAGCGCCTCCCCTGTGGTCAAAAACCACCCACGCGGGTGGGGCAAGCCCCCCCCCCCAAGCCCACTGGTGGACAGAGCTCCGCCGAAGCTGTCCTGATCCACCAGAGCGGGAACCAGCACCGGCTCGACCGGCCTCCCCTGCCCTCCTTTGTTTCAAGCGGGAGGAAGGGGATGGAGCTGACAAGCGGGGGCCGCCCGTAAGTGGCTCACCCACACCCTCTTAAGTGCAGCCAACTCCTGCCTTTGCGCCTCCGAGGCCCCTCGCGCGCACAACAGTGCAATTGGGCCGTCCCGATTCGTCACGGCGCTATGCTGCGCTCAGCGCGTGGCTTAGGCCTCTTGGGTAATTCCCCTTTCCCTTTTTTCAGAGAGAGTAATTAAATCCAAGAAAATTCATACGACATACAAATTGAATGATTCAAATTTCTAGGAGCTCCTAAAATCTTGCCTATCCAAATATGTGCATTGCACATTTTTCCAAAGAACTTTATTGTAGTGTTCATATTCAAATTTGAATTTGAGCTACTCAAACTCCACCTTGCAAAATTCCTATAGGGTCCAAATTAGCTCAAAATGCAGTGATTAAATTTCTAGAGACTCTACAAACAATGTTGTAATTTTATAGCCTAGGTGAACATTTTTATCATGCCTTATTTGTGTTGGACCAAATAAATGGCCCCTTTTCCCTTTATTCCAGATTAGAAAACCCCTAGGGGATCCATACAAACTCCAAATCCAGTGAAACCACTTCAAAAATTCTTCAAAAATCATCCCCTAATTGATAGGAACATCCACCCATTTTTATAAAAATGTTTTTATTATAGGATCATAAAATTCCTCCTTCTCCACGGTTAAAAAAATCTGTGGTGATCCAAATCCATTAGAATAAACTTTAGGAATTTTTCTTATGACTAGAGATGTCCAAGAAAAAATAACTCCTATTTATACAACACTTTCTTTTCTGCTTGTTGTGTGGCTTATTATGATTTTTTGGCGATAGTTAATGAAGTAGACGAAGTGCTCGGAGTTTGATGAGAAGCGTGAGAAGACCTCGAAGGCTTTGTGGAACCAGGCTAGCAACCCTTCACCATGTATAAGAGAATACTTTCATGCATGTCATATTTAGCATTTTATTCTGATGCATAAGATCATGTTGAATCGGTAACTACCTCGGTGGGATGTTACTGATAGTTCCTCATTGACACTTGCACTTGGGCATAACCCTACCTACCTATGAGGGTTGTGCGGGTGGGATGTAGTTAGGTTGCTAGTAGTGCTACGCATGGGATTGAGTACATGCGTGGTGACGGTAAAGGAACATGATTTCAAAGGTTTTACGAAAACCCCGTCGGGTGCCACTAATGCCCGAGGGAGATGGTGTGAGCTAGGTAGCCACTTGAGAAAGAAGTGGTATACCGGGGCTAGTGAGTGTGTGTGGTTTTTGAAATCAGTTTGTTTTAAGTTGCGACCGTTACTCCAACCTTAAATGCACGACCACGATACCCATGGTAGGATGGGGCTTTGCTTATTACTATGGTTGGTGCTAGTAGAGAGCCCGCATTACTAGTGGCGGGAGTGACGTGGTCATTCTTGAGACGGGGTCGTGCCAAGAAAAGGGCGGCCATGGGATGTTTTCATAGACACCGGCCACACCAATGTGTGCCCTCGTGGATGATACGTGTGATGTGCATCATGAGAATTTGTCACCAACGCATGGTCTCTTTGCTAGTATTGTCATGGGAAAGGTGATGTTCGGGTACTTACCTCGGGTGTGAGAAACACTGGGAATCGTATCTTGACATAGAAGTTTCCCGAGTCTTGTGGGTAAAGTGTGCAACCTCTACAGAGTGTAAAACTATTTGAATAACCGTGTCCACGGTCAAGGGAAGTTGGGTGACCGCTCTTGGGCTTCGCCCATTTTTTGGCATAAAGCAAGTGTGCGTGCACGAGAAAGATGATTGTGTGATTAAGATGGTACTAAGATCCATGAGCTTAGTCAGACGAATTGGCATGATGGGTGAACATGGGATGTTTGACTCTCAATTGATATTGATATATGTAACATGTTCATATGGATACCATTTAGCTGTTGATGCATGCTTTTACAAGCGGATTGACCATGTCATTGCACTCAAAATTAGCTTTCTGCGAACTTACCTACTTACTGCTATATCATGCATTGTTATTGCCTTGTTCCAAACATGGGTTGCTTGCGAGTACTTTCAAAGTACTCACTCGCTTGCCACTGGTTATTTCATTTACCAAACATAAGAGAACAGGATATCATGAAGAACATATTGGTGACGTTCGAGCGAGCTAAGACGCTTCCCAGTTAGAATGCGTGTAGGGTTAAGGCAGATGGCATGGGCTCATGCTACCGATGAAGATTTTCCGCTGCAATATATATGAAGCCGTGGCCATGAAGGCCATAATCAAGTGAAACGGTACGTAATGGATGTAAGACTCTTGTTATTCAGTATCTATGTGTTCAATGAGCATTGATCTTTGGGATCACTGTGCACCTACATTCGGTGATCACGACTTGTGAGTCGGGGTCCCCACAGAAATCTACATGCACACAATTTTTATTTGCAATAATGAGAATATCATTAATTCTACCTAAGAGTTTCTTAATGGTAGAATCCACACGATGCAAGTTTATGGAACACTCTTGAATATTAGTGAGAACAAGCACATCACAAAGGGATTTAGATATTGTTGAACTCTAGCACCAAAGTCACACAAAGCATTGCATTCATATCTATTTATATTTATTTTGATATTAGGTTCCCACTCATCATGCAATTCTCTATGAATAGAAACTTCAAATTCAAGTATATCATCATATTCTTTTATCATTGCTTCCACTCTATGATTAGTGAAACCCTTGTTTTGTTTATAAGCATTGGGTGAGCTAATGATGGTTTGCAACAAGAAAATACATTCTACTAAAGAGAAACATTCATAATTAAAGTCCTTGTAATCCAAGATAGTGGGCACATCACTAGTTAAAGTTTTGACCTCTCCAAACCCACTTTTTCAGTTTTAGAATTGGAATCATCACCATCCAAGCAAACGGGACACTCTCTAGATATAGTTAACTCATATCCAGTAACTTTATCATTTATATTCAGAGAAGTAAATAAATATTCAATAGGAGACGTGCCAATCATTTTGAGATCTTCGTCATGATTGCGGTAAAAACCGAGTGGGAGAGCTTTTTCTAGGAATTCCCGCTTAGCTTTCAACTTAGCGGTCCTCTCCTTGATTTCATTAATATATATTTGGATAGATTTAATAGTCTCATTAAAATAATGCTTGGGTCGGAAAGCTTTACTTTTAATAGTTTCTACATCACGAGTAATTATATCCATGTTTTTAGCCAAAGTACGATCATATGCATCTTTTCATCTACCATAGTATTGAAAACTTTTTCAGTATTAATGAATTATTTAATGGTGTTTTAAATATCAGAGGATAACTTACTATTATTGGTAGAAGGATTTCCATAATAATTGCCATAATAATTGCCAAAAGAATTACCATAACCACTAGAAGGATTACCGGGATATGGCCAAATTACCCCTATAGGCATTGTTATTAAAATTATTTCGCGAGACAAAATTCACGTCAATTATCATTTTGGTCAATAAAAGTATAAAAGGGCATGTCATTAGGATCAACATGAGCATTTTTATTAGCAACCAAATTCATAAGAGCATCCACTTATTCACTCAAAGTAGTGATTTCCTCAACAGAATTTACCTTCTTACCACTTGGAGATCTTATGGTATGCCATTGAGAATAGTTGGCCATGATGTTGCCCATAACTTTGTTGGCCTCTCCTAATGTCACCTCCATGAAGGTACCACCTAAGGAAGAATCTAGAATATTTCTAGATACAGAGTTTAGTCCAGCATAGAAGTTTTGGATAATCATCCATAAGATTAAAACATGAGTAGGGCAATTTCTAATCTTTAATTTCATCCTCTCCCAAGCTTATGCAACATGTTCATGGTCATGTTGTTTAAAATTCATTATTTGATTTCTAAGGAAGATTATCTTAGGAGGAGCAAAATACTTTCCAATAAAAGCATCGTTAGACTTATCCCATGTTCCAATACTATTACGTGGTAAAGATGAAAACCAAGCCTTAGGTGCAATTGGAGTTTGTTTGGTACAGTAAACCTGTAAAACAAAAAACACGCAGAAAACTGTAACTTGCACGGGCACTGGGTCAATAGGTTAGTGCTAAAAAATAATATAAATTGGTAAATTATGACCCAAAAAATATTCGAGTATGATAATATATCAGCATGGAACAATCGAAAATTATAAATACGTTGGAGACGTATCTGTACCCTATGAGTTTCACGATATCCTACAAATCTTTAATATGGAATATCTCGAGTAAAGGGGAGTCTTATGAAGGGGTGGACCACTCTCTCGACAAATCGTCTCCTGAAAGTAATGGCATACCTTCGGTAAATAAACAGTGGTTTCCAGATCAAAGCACCTTATGTTGCTTTGCTTATAGAAGGTCAAAGAAAATCTCCATTGTTCTTGCAAATTATTTTATTTCAAGCCACTACTTACCAGACTCTACAGTACTTACTAAAGATAAACTGGCAAAGTTTATTTTGATTTAATATGCAATGAGTGCTTTTGAAATAACTAACAACAACAAAAATGTTATCCCTCCATAAAATAATGTGATAGCAAACTAACCTCATATGTGGCATGCCTAGGATCCTTCATCACCCAAGGTAAACTTTCGCTTGACCTCCCTTCTTCTACCCTCATGTTAAGTTCGTTCTTAGCTACCATTAGATGGGATATCGGTTCTCTATGTCAATGGTTGTGCATAGCAAATTTTGGTTATTTATTTTGCATTGTGAGGTTTCTAGGGTTAATTAGGATGGCACAAACTATGTTGATTTTGAAAAATATATGTATGCTTTATCAAATTGGATTGATTTCCCTTCCAAACTATGTTGATTTCAAAAAATGCATGTATGCTTTCTCAAATTGGATTGATTTCCCTTCCAAACTTTGTTGATTTCAAAAAATGCATGTATGCTTTCTCAAATTGGATTGATTTCCCTTCCAGGAACAAACATAATCGACACTACTACATGCTGAATACTACAATATGCACATGTTATGTTGAGGGGAGGAGTTGCTAGCATGCCATAAAGTTGGGTTTCCCTCGAGAACGGCTATTGAGAGGACGAGCGCGCTTGCTCTGGCTACGTGAACCAATGGAACAACTCGTCTGTTGTGGGCCTGCGTGCGTGTATGTATACATGAACACGAGAGGTGTAGTAAACGGGGATCACTCAAAACATAGAAATAGCATGTTAACTGATCACCGTTCAAGTGTATAGCTGGTATATAATTTTGGGTTAAGGAACATGACAGACGCAAACAAATTTCCTGCCCAGACAATGCCGTCGGAGTAACGGAGAGTAAGAGCTGGCCGGGTCCCAGTGCAAGTAAATGTCCCCCACCCACCCTCCTCGTCCTGACCGAGGGTTGGGAAAAGTATCATTCGACGCGTTCTTCATAGCGCTCCTGAAAGAGGAGAACACATGGCGAAAGCGGAGGATAACGTCGATGAGATGGATTTCTTATCAAATCCGGTCAACGGGTATGCTCTTACTAACGCACCTTGTGCGACGTACTGAATCTCAATCTTTCACGGTAGCCCATCTTAGGGATGCATGGATCTTCTTGCAGGTTTCCGTTGCCGGAACTTGGAGCCAGCAATTTGGTTGTTGACGACGGGGCAGCTACTGTTGAACACATTCAGCTGCTAAATCCAACATCGGAGATGGAGGCGACCCGCCACTAACTTTACAATTGACAACAAACAATGCATGTGATGCACTGAGCTTGTCGACAACCGATTCGGGACAAACAACTCGAAAGGATGACCCGCAAGCACCAGGGTGGACGAAGAGGTAAACTAATTGAATCCTACTAACACTGTATTGTCCGTATTTCACAATGAACCTAGTGCACTAATCCATATCCGAAGGATTTTAGGTGTCGATAAGTAAAGCTCTGCAATCTTGTTGCTCATATGTCAGATTATTATTTTTGATAAACAAGCCATCCATACCTAGTCAAATTGTTCGTATATGAAAAATCCATAGGTCACAATGTGAGGCTCTGCTTTTGTGTTGAACATATAAAAAACAAAAAACTTCTTCATAGAAACCAAGACACAATTATTTCGACTTAACTGTGAAGCTATTTTGTTAAGACACATCCCACCAAATTAGAAATCTGAAGTTACAGCTATGCTTCTATGTTCTCATATATGAAAAATATCATGTTGAACTATCATCGTGCACTCTCGTTTTGACTTATTTTATCACTGACGCAGAGTTCGTATTGGGCGAGCACCTATAGACGTGCCCCTTGCGCTGCTAGGGTATGTGCCCTTGAAAAAACATTGAGAGAATATCTAGAGAAGAAAACAGAGATCGTAGTGATTCCACCTGTTGGATAAAGCTTTGACTCGCTTGGGAGACATAAGACTTCTATAATTTATATTCATGGAAGATTGTATTTGACATAAGATATGGAAAAAACAGGCTCAATATTGAGAATGTCAAAAGGCTCGTCCAAAGCCATGTGCAAACTGTTCGACGGCGCAGGGCCCCCACTTTCCAGGGGGGCTGAATTAGGTCCATCTTTTTAACTGGGCTTTCATTTGGTTCACTTCAACCCAGTTTGCATAGGTGCAACAGCCGAGTTCCGCCCAATTCTTTTGCTTTTTCCCAAGACGGTGTTCCACTGCCAGCTAAATCTCGCGACGTATATATGATAAAAATATATGCTAATCTCATGCCCTACATGGGCTACACTTCACGCTACTCATCGCTTATTAACCGCCATGCATAAATCAGTGACATGCGCTAGACAAACACTTGGCACGCCATACGTTTACAATAGTGCCAGGATGCAAGGGCGCAAGGCACGCACAATCCAAGAACATGGTCAGCCAAAGCACGGTAAATCCATCATAATAGAAATTTATCGTATGCATCAGTTCATCTTTTGTGTAAGCCACGTCTTCTATAAACATGACTAGTTAGGGTGCACGTGCAAATGCACGTTTCTTTAGACTTCAAAATTTGAATTGTGGTTTTTTACGCATTTGTAAATTTTTGCATGGTAGGCAGAATTATAAAATCATAACTGGAGAAATCATCATGCTTACAAATTATTATGTTTGATATATTTGTAGGAGTAAAACTGTAATCATTTGTTAGTACTACTACCACAAGATACTATAATGAGTTAACAAATTTGAACATAAAAGATCATGTTTTGTCCAAGCTGATCATGCACATGACACACGTTTGACACAATATACAAGCTGACCACGAAGGGGATGACGCCACCACCTTGTTTAGATCCAGCAGCAAGCCAACGACTCCTACCGCCCCCAATCACATCTATGAAGGAGGACAGTCAACGCGCGCACCCACCACTGCTTAGGGCCGCCGGACGGCGCCCGAGCCCGTCACCCAGAGGAGAACCAATCTGGGGTGTAGAACCCCAGATCCGCCAAAGCCAGCCCCCGCAGCGCCGCCGGGATCCCATCGGGTCGCAGCCCAAGCGCGCCAACTCCGTCTCCATGTCGTACGACCAGGGGCACTTCGCATCTCAACCAAATTATCCCCTCCTGAAGAAAGGAGGAAGGACCGCCTTCCGCCATTTGCCAGACAAGCTTCGCTCGCCGGCCTCCTCCGGCGGCGGCGGGGAAGTAGGGGAGGAGGGAGGTCGAGGGCGGAGGCAGCTAGGGCGCCCGAGTCGCCCCCCTGGAGGCGACACGAGCGAAACGTTTTTGTTTCCAACCCAAGTGATATAGTAGATGTATGGAAGCACTGTTCATCAAAACAAGATGGAAGGGACTGAAACTTGTTGGTACGCTCTATGGTGCCCAGTATAATCATTCAAAAGCTTCAACAATATTGTATCTGTAGCAGAAAGGGTACCACAAATCTCAAGCTTACGGATTATGTAATTCAATTGCACTTGAGGCAAAAATTCAGTGGTGTATGGCAAAGTAAGGGCCTAAGGGGGGATACAACATCAAGTTTGTTGTCCATATTGACATTGCCCATATTAAAAAGTAGTGATTAATTGACATCTTGGATATGTCTGCAAACATGAAAAAAAATTAGTATCAAGCATCACACTAGTAGGAAAAACCTTATAGGTAGGAGCCTCGTAGTAGCGCTGGAAAATAGCCAGCGCTACTGCTACGCAGCAGTAGCGCTAGAAATATTAAGCGGTACTGCTAATAGCCTAGCAGTAGCGCAGGAATTATTTGAAGTGATACTGCTAAAAGGGGCCAACGAGGCCACCGACAGTAGCTGTAGTAGCAGCGCGCGCTTGTGAAAAGTGCTGCTGCTAAGTGCCATAGCAGTAGTGCTCATATGGAACCAGCTCTACTGCTATTGCACCCACTTAGCAGTAGTGCTGGCTTGACAAAAAAGCGCTACTGATACACGTGGTTGTGGGCAGCTTTTCACACACACACCCCCTCTCCCCCTTCCTCCCCCCTTTTCCATCTCCCCTCCTTTCTCCTCTCCTCTCTCTAAGTTACTTCTCCACCATTGTTGCCCTTCTTCTCTCTTCCTTCTACCTATCTTCTCTCCCCATTAGTGCCCCCTCCACCCTAATTAATTCTCCTCCATAAATATGGCCTTCTCACTCTAGCTACCTTCCACACTTATTTGGATATCCCTCCTTCCACATATAGATCTAGCTAGCTAGGTCATCTCTCTCCCTATTCCCTAGTTAGCTAGAGTCATCTCCCCGCGCCCAAACTCGTGTCCTATGAGGCATACGATATCAATGGGTACACGTTCTACACAGAGGCCAAAGACATGGACAGTGATTACCAGAACTCAGGGATGACGATTGAATGCGTGATCGACTCCACCGGCACAACTGAAAGATTCTACACAAGGGTCAAAGAGATCTGGATATTAACTATGCTGGAAAGCACGATGCGACGATGTTCCGTGTCAGGTGGGTGATACGTCTCAAACGTATCGATTTTTCCAAACAATTTTGCTATTGTTTTCGCCTCATTCTTGCATGATTTGAATGAAACTAACCCGGACTGACGTTGTTTTTAGCAGAGCTGGCTGTATGGTTTTCTTGTGTGCAGCAAAATGGATTTTTAGGTGTCCCAGAAAATTCTGATAAAAATAGAGAAAATCCACGCATCAGGAGGATCCCTTGTCCAGAAGATGGACCAGAGGGGGGCCACCAGGCCTCCAGGCGACCTGGTGGCTCGTCCTGCCCCTGGCCGTGCAGGGAGGCTGCATGGGTGGGGCCCACCTCCTCTGGTGCCCTACCTTGGCTCCTATTTTTACCCATGACGGAGAAATCCCAAAACAGAAGTCGTTTTGCAAGTTCTCGATGCGAAGCCGCTGCCACCCTCGGTTCTTCTCTGGGAGAGCTAATCTGGAGGCTGCCTTGGCCTCCGGAGAGGGGAAATCATCGCCATCGTCACCACCATCACCACTCCATCACCCTTCCATGGCTTCCCCTTTCATGTGTGAGTAATTCCCTACTATCGGTGAAGGGGATGGTAGGGATTGGATGAGTTAGATCATGTAATAGTTACAATGAGGACAAGTTACAATGATGATATCATGCCATCGAAGTTGCTCCACGAGGCGGACACGGCACGTGCCATGGCATACCTGTGTTCAGATTTCCTTGCGGCGGCTGGTATTAAGGATGAGTTTGATAACATCTGTGCAGCTGCAGATTTGACACGTCTCGTAACACGACGTGTGCCACAATATTCAAAACTAACCTATTATTTTGTCAACTTGTTTACATATAATGATAAAACTTCCATGATTGAATTCAGATTATATGAGGATGTCTGTACCATGTCTTTGGCAGAATTTTGTGACGTTATAGGCGTGCGGAATGTTGGGAAGACGACCAAAATGAAAGTTCAGCCCCACGAGCTAAAATCCCTATTGACCTCCCTTTGTAGCAAGGATCCCCGAGACATTCACCGGGGGAAGATCTCGAGCATCTTGTTTCCCCACGTCAGGTATTTCGCATACTATATTGCTCGAGGGGTGTTAGCTCATGACAACACGAGCAACTTTTCGGCTCCGGATCTAGCTATCTTGGCAGCCGCCCTCTTAGGACATAACACGTATAACATTGGTGCTTTGATTGCTCGTCGCCTCGTCGCTAACAGCGGCAAAGGGACTCACTTTGGTGGCATTTATGCCACGCTTATCCTCGAGCACCTCGAGTGCACTGTACGCGCGGATGATACGCCTTTTTCATTCATAAGCTTTGATCTTACCGCTATGAACAGGCATAAGTTTGTTACTAGGACTTCTGAGTTTGGTAATCTTGTTTATATTATGAGGTTTGGCGAGTTGACTACTCGCGAGATCCGTCTCCCTGCACCACTTTTGTTTGATTATACTAGCAGGAACGGATGGTACTTCACCGCGATTGAGCTGGACGAGTTCGTGATCCAGCAGCAGTTCCACAACCCCATGGAGGGGATTGTTCCCGAGGAAGAGGAGCCTTCTTCTTGGGAGGACAGCCGGGCATCAGTCTACGCGCCCGAGGCCCCGTATAATTCTTAGAGCTACCAGTACCACTTCGGAGCCGGAGGGATCTCCTGGAGCCCGCAGTAACCAAGCCCAACTTAGGCCAAAAGCCTAAGCTTGGGGGTTACGAACCCTTCTCCCCTTTCATTGTATCATCCGTCGTTTCCTTTTTAATCTTTTCAGAGTTTTTGCATGTTCTTCCTTGTTCTTTCTTTGCAAAAACAACAAAAAGATTTCTCTTTTCTTTTGCTTTCATTTAAGCTTTGAAAACCCAAAAAGATTTCCTTTCTCTCTTTAGTTTGCTTTGTTTGCAGATTTCAGCTCACGTCCATGGTTGCAATTGCACTTGATTATATCTTTCTACGTTCGATCGTGCAAGTGACGATGCAATGATGACGATGATCGAAGGAAGGTATGCAACAAGGAAAGCTGGTATAAACTCTATTTGTTTCTACTTTTGTACATATGGATGTACTTATGATCTAGAGACCATCTTGTAGCGACGTAGTGCTATGTTTACAATGCTTTCCCAGTAGTTCATGCTTTCTTTGTGACTTGTCTGAAATAGCTGGAGTGCATAATGTGTTATTGAAATGATTTGCATGCATTGCATTGTTAATGGTTTGGCATATTGGAGTGGTATTTCCCTTCGGAGAGTTTTTGGATTGACTTGGCACGTGCTTACACATGTTTATGACTAGAAGTCTATCGAGCCTTGATGATATTTTCATTTTTAGAATAGTTATATCACTTTCATGCCAGATTCAATGTTGCTTTGTCGCTCTGCATGGTTATGATCGCTAATTGCTCTCTAGTTGGTCGCTTCCCCCTCTTTTGCTAGCCTTCGCCTGTACTAAGCGGACTGACTGCTTGTGCATCCAAAATACTTGAAACGAGTTGCACGATATGAGTCCACCATGCCTACCTATATGCGGTATTTATGTGTCGTCCTAAGTAAATTTGCATGTGCCATACTCTAAACCTTCAAATAAATATTTTGTTTTATATGCCCGAATCGCTCATGCAGCGACTAGGGGCTATCACTATATTCCATGCTAAGTTGGTTATTGTCAAGATATGTGTTGATTCACTATCATTCACGAGAAAGTGGCTGGTAACCGGGATGCCTGATTCCATGCTCAAAAGTCAAATCAAATTTAATGAAACAAAACTCCCCCAGGATTGTTATTTGTCTGAACGGTACCCGTGGATTCGACCCTCCGTGGAGTGTGATCAACTGGTGGAGGGGGAGTAAAAACTTTACTATTCTGTTTGGGAACCGCCTATAATGTATTTAGCATGGAAGATATTGAGATCTCTTAGTTGTTAAATTGACAATGAAAGCATACCACCCAAAATTTTGATTCATCTCTGTTTTAAAAGCTCAAGTTCTAGCACCTCTGCAAATCAATGCTTCCCTCTGCGAAGGGGCTATCTATTTTACTTTACTGTTGAGTCATCCTCTTCTTATAAAAAAGGCACCAACTATAGAGAGTATAATTGTCATTCTGAGTGTAATGTGCATTGTCCCAAAGTACCACATTTTCTTCTGCATGATTGTGATATTACGTATTCTGAAATATTTATTTCTAGTCTCCTTTAAGACTCCGAAGGAGCGTCTGCATTTATGTTTTGCTTCACTCATGGGGACTAGCGAGATACCACTCTAGTATGTCCAAGTCATATGCATTGTGATCTCGTCATGATTTCCAGTTGCATATTATTCATTCTTAGTTGTTTGAAACTCTTCACATGATCGAAGGATTGCTCCGTGCATTGTCTTTGTAGCATTTCTTCAATACTTGTTGGACTTGTTCGTAGTACATGCTTATATACATCTAATGAAGCAAAAGAGTTCGTCAAAGTTTTCTTTGTCGCGTCCAGTTCGTTGAACTGAATTGCTTGAGGACAAGCAATATGCTAAGCTTGGGGGAGTTGATACGTCTCAAACGTATCGATTTTTCCAAACACTTTTGTTATTGTTTTGGCCTCATTCTTGCATGATTTGAATGAAACTAACCCGTACTGACGTTGTTTTCAGCAGAGCTGGCTGTATGGTTTTCTTGTGTGCAGAAAAATGGATTTTTAGGTGTCCTGGAAAATTCTGATAAAAATAGAGAAAATCCACGCATCAGGAGGATCCCTTGTCCAGAAGATGGACCAGAGGGGGGCCACCAAGCCTCCAGGCGACCTGGTGGCTCATCCTGCCCCTGGCCGCGCAGGGAGGTCGTCTGGGTGGGGGCCACCTTCTCTGGTGCCCTACCTTGGCTCCTATTTTTACCCGTGACGGAGAAATCCCTGAACAGAAGTCGTTTTGCAAGTTCTCGACGCGGAGCCGCCGCCTCCCTCGGTTCATCTTCGGGAGAGTTAATCTGGAGGCTCCCTTGGCCTCCAGAGAGGGGAAATCGTCGCCATCGTCATCACCATCACCACTCCATCACCCTTCCATGGCTTCTCCTTTCATGTGTGAGTAATTCCCTGATGTAGGTGGAGGGGGTGGTAGGGATTGGATGAGTTAGATCATGTAATAGTTTGTCGGATTGTTGGGGGCATGTTGCCTATCATCTACTATGGTGTTTATCATCTTTGCAACTACTTGTTACTCTTAATGCTTGTCACTTTGGGCCCGAGTGCCATGATATCGGATTTGAATACCTTACATTTTAATGAATTTATTTGTGTTCTTATATCCAATCCATGAGTAGTATGCACCTATTATAGTCCGGAACCGGCGATCCCAATGGTGACAGCTTGGGACACCAAAGGGGATAGACTATAGTTTGAGGATTCCATGTATCCATTGATTGTTAATGCTTTGTTCCGGTGCTCTTTGACAGGAGCACCTTAATCTCCATAAGTTCCTTTTGGCCCCATTGGTAGCGGGATGGTAGGACAAAAGATGTTGTGCAACTTCTTATTGCAAGCACGCACGACTACCATGGGATACATGCCTAATGTTTGATATTTGCCTAGATGATCATTACTTTTCTGTGTGCCTTGCCCCAAGTTAAATACATGATATCTCTCATCCATGACCGACCATCCATCTCCCTAGCCTACAGTGTTTTAGTCCTGCTGGTTACAAGTTGCTTTACTTTTGCTGTTTTAGTTTCGTTGCTTTGCCACTATTATTTCCGTTGCCACCATCACTTCCGTATCACTATTGCTACTAATATTTCATTGCCAAGCAAGTATCTTTCAAGTGTGGTTGAATTGACAACTCAACTGTTAAACCTTATAAATATTCTTTGGCTCCCCTTGTGTCGAATCAAAAAATTGGGTAATCTTACTCGCGAAGACTGTTGCCATCCCCTACACTTGTGGGTTATCAGTGGGCTAAGGTCATCGTAAGAGAAAACAATTATTTCACTACCATGTATATACCCGACGCAAAGAGCGCTACCGTGAACGTTAACATCGTCGCCAAAACTGAGCCATGCATACACTCTAAGCACATGACACAATGCTTCTTCATAACCGACCCGACCAATCCCAGCTGTGTTGTCCTGAGGAGAGGCAAAAGGAACATCGTCAGAATAGATGGAGTCACCAACGTGGAAGACTACGACTAATACAACACCCCAATGAGGGAACATGACGATGATGATGAAGCATACGTGAAAAGAGGAATCAAGGCTACATTACCTAAGAAAGATCATACTCCATGGTTACGGAAAAAAAGAATCAACACAACGAACAAGAAAGGAAAGAAGCTCAATGTGAAACATCTTCGAGGCAGTTGAGAAACAATCATTTATATATGTGTATGTATTTTGTGTACGAAACAACACATGGTTCCCGTAATATTCGCGCAGTGTGGCCGGAAGGGAGACGTTCTCGTCGTCGACTGCGTGCGAGGCCGTCGGGATAAAAACGAAAAAGGAGAAAGCAATACAAAATCAAAAACAAAAGTAAACAGAAAAGGATAGGAAAATAATAAAAAGAAAAGAAAAATCGTAAATAGAAAAAGTGATAAAGAAAAATAATAACAAGGAAAAATAATAAAGAAAATAATGTTATTAGTGGCGTTGGATTTGTCCCAGCGCTAGTGCTAAGTTAGCAGCAGTGCTGGTTCGAACCAGCGCTACTGCTAACTGCCCTAGGGCATTTAGAAGTAGTACTCGATCAGAACCAGCACTACTAATAAGTTAGCAGTAGCACTGGCCTAAATCCAGCGCTACTGCTACGTTTACTAAACCGGTCAGAAAATTTCCTCTCCCTCCACTCCTGCCTCCAACTCCCTCCTGCAGTCGTCGTCGCCACCCCCTCTTGTAGTCGTTGCCGTCCCCTCGTGCAGTCGACGCCGCCGCCGCCGGATGCCGCCGCCCCTCTCTCCCGCTCTAGGTAACCCTACCCCTCTTCTTACACTGGTGCTATAGAAGATGAGAAGAAGAAGAAGAGGAGGAGAGGTAGAAGAGGAGGACAGGGAGAATACGAGGAGAGGAAGAAGAGGAGGAGAGGAAGAAGAGGAGGAGGAGAAGAGGAGGAGAGGAAGAAGAGGAGGAGGAGAAGAGGAAGGAGAGGAAGAAGTGGAGGAGAGGAAGGAGAGGTAGAAAAGAAGAAGGAGAAGAAGAAGAAGAAGAAGAAGAGGAAGAAGAGGAGGAGGAAGGAGAGGGAATAATGTTTTTTTTCATTTTTCTTTAGATTAATTCTGTTTATTTTTGTTAGAATTAATAGGGTTAGTAATATTTAGAATTAGGTTTTAGGTTAATTATGTTTTAGAATTATTAGAGGAAGAAAAGGAGGAAAAGAAGAAGAAGAATAAGGAGAATAAGAAGAGGAGGAGAGGGGGAGAATAGGAAAATAGAAGAACATGAAAAGCAGAAGAAGAGGAGAAGTAGAAGAAAGGGAGGAGAAGTAGAAGATGGGAAAAAGAAGAGGGGGAGGAGAAGAAAAGAAGAGGGGCGGAGGAGAGGAAGAAGAAGAGGAGGTGAAGAAGAGGAGGAGAAGAAGAGGAGGGGAGGGGATTTCTATTTTTTTATTTTTTGTGTCATTTAGTTGCTATCGTTATTAGGTAATCCAATGTGCTCTATTTGTGCTAATTTTGTGGCAAGTTTTGTCAGAATGTCCGAGTGGCCTATGTTTTGCCGGAATGTTGATTCATTTCCGTTTCGGCAAATTTCAGGCTCTCCATATGTCCACTTTTTAGCAAAGGTCATGTCGAAAATTTCCATGAATTTCGGCATGACTAGTGCTAGAAACTAGGATATATGGAGTTCCCGGGAATTGCCGGAAAGGGGAATAAATCAACATTCCGACCAAATATATGTCCCTTTTTATTATTCATGTTATTTGGCCTAGAATTAAACTATTATACTTAAATACTCGTAGGAAATTAATATGTCTAGCCACGACGAAGCCGGGGGTTCTCGTCGCGCCGGAGATGACTATTTTTAGGAAGCAGATGATTTTTTCAATTGCATGGATCAATGCACGTTGGGGACGCAGGGTGGCAGTGAGACCAATCCCGACAACGACGCTGGCACTAGCACCGACTGTGGCACCAGCACCAACACCGCCCCCAAGACCGGCAACGATGCTGACTTAGTCGGTGAAGAACTGAAGCCGAAGAGGGCAAGAAAACCAAACGTGCTCGGCACCCGACAAATCATGGTCACGGCGATGCACCCCACGAATTAGAGCCAGCGGAGCCAGAGAAAGCGTGCAAGTACTACGGCAATCAACTTGGATGCATCCTCAAGGAAACCACCAACATCAACGAGGAAAATTTAAAGAAGATACCACATATGGAGCACACACTCCTAACGAAGTTCCACAACAGGTTCATGTTCCCTAGCCGGGATGAAGACAAACTTCCGTGGAACGACGAACCCATGACAAAGATAAACAACAAGGCAATGGTGACATTCACCAACACCTTGTGCGCCTGGAAAGTAGGGGTGAAAAAGTCATTTTGAAGAATGAACCGTGGTCCAAGATTTATGCTAACAATCCATCAATAACGGAAGAGGACTTCGAAAAACTCAAAGAGACTTGCGCTACAGAAGAAGCTCAGCAAAAGTCAAAGAAAATGAAGGAGCTCCAAGCCAGGAACACGCGTGCCCACCGCCTCGGAAGTTGTGTTTACGAGGGGAAGAGGACCACATGGGCCAAGGAGGACGCTGAACGTGAATGTCACGGAATCCCAGACCCCTTGGCGGAGTTCACCGACCCGCGGGAGCGTGACTGGATCAGGGACCGACACCAGTGGGACCCCGTCAATAAGGTCCTTTACACGGAACCGAACACGAGGGAGTTCATGAGACTACCGGTAATTGTTCTATTACCACCTTATATTAATTAGCTTCCAATAAATTCTACAACAAGTTTTGTCACATTTATAAACCATCCACGTTCCTTTTGCAAAAAGAGCAGCACCAAAAGGCAGCCAAAAGCGATGAGTCGTCTCAGTCGTCGGCGAGACCCAATTGGGACAACCCGTTCAACCAGGCACTAGACATACATAAAAATGTCGAGGTGGACAAACCTCCGTCTTATGGACGTGTGCACTGCGTCGGAGATGGAACCTCATGGATGAAGTGCTACCACGAGAAGCCGGAGGAAAGAAAGAAAAGACGGGAGCATACTCAACTTACCATCGACGAGAAGGTCGCACGGGTGGTTGATCAGACCAAAAAAGAGTTGACCAAGGTAGTCGACGATAAGGTCAATGCAGCTGTCTTCCTTAGGCCAATTGGTTCCGGTAGTTTTTGAGTATGTGAGGAGGAATCCAGAAAAAGGGCGAGAGGACTTTCCACTTCTCAACTTTGTTGGGCGCAATTCGGCGAACATCGCACCACTAGCACCTGCTCACGCAACCGCAAATTCTCCCATACCTGGTCTCGCTCCTGTTCATAGGAGCCCGTCATCCATCTCTGGCGTGCTTGGCAGGGCTTCACCTTTGGCTGAGCTCGACGCCATCATAGTAATTACGCGTCATACACTCTTCACTAGCATATCTATATAGTCTTCTGTTTCAGTTGCCTTTCGGATGTCTGATGTCGTAGTCATGTCTTCGCAGGCCGATGAAACCCCGTACGCCCTACTGTACAATATCAACGGCCAGAAGGTGGACGTGGGAAAGGCAATGATCATCAAGCCGAAGTACCGCATGCTCCACAACCGACAGATGCCCCATGGCGTCTTCAAAGTTTGTGTGGCCAGTTTCAAAGCGGGCTTAGAGGATTTGCTCTTCCGGTACCAGCCGGTGATGACGAGACCCCTCAACTGATTGGCGCATGCAAGAGCTAGTTCTTGCCTTGACCAAAGACTCACCTTCGTGTCGAGGTGCCCGGTAGCACACCAACGGCAACTCCTCAACAAGGTATGAACACCACCCCACCTGCCCAATTACATGCACCTGGCGTGGGGGAGATAGCGGACGACGCGGCGAGGGAGAGCCTTCATTAGTGCGAGATGACGTCGCCCCCATTGAAGAAGCAAATGCTGATGATGTCATGGAGGAGGAGGAGGATAAAGAACCCAACTAGTATATCTATACCAGTTGTGACGATGCTCGGCACTATGACTCAGGCTATGAGCGTGCAGATGAATTGATGATGCCTGATTTGCCAGAGCCGAAACGTCTGACGGCTGATTGCAAAAACTCTCTCTTCATGCGATGCTCGCAAGAGATGCCTCCAGATGCCGCCTCTACCCAGCAAGAACAACACAGGGGCCGTCCACTGATAATTAGCCCGACGATGCTGGGGTGGTGGTTAGGGAAGGTATGGCGGGCTCACTACCACCACCCTCCAAGAAGCCAAGGAGGAGACCGGATAAAAAAGGTTGTAAAGGTGCTAGAGCTGCTTCAAGCAGCCAGTCGAAGCCCCAGGAGGTAGACAGGATACCTGTCGAAGGTGCGGAGCGTTTCCATGTCGCTGGCCACCCGATCCTACCTCAGAAAGCAGTAGAGAGCATAATGAACAATGATCTAAGGAGACTTCACGATGATGTGCTCGCCACAGAGATGAGACTTCTCATCTCGGAAAAACCAGGATACCCACTTTACCCGGTTCAAGTTCCGGGTGCGAGTGGATACGTCGACACATGGCCCGCGGAGAAGTTCATCGTGCGATTTGACTGCATCTACGACATGTTCTACATGACCAAGCTGAATTTTCAGTTCATCCGCTTGTATGCGCTGCATCTCAACTACATCATGAGGTGCGAGAAAATAGAATATATGTGCGTCGTGGACCCGTACTATATGCACGAGAGCTTCTTGGCATACTTCAAAAAGCACCGGGACTCTCCGAGCAAGTACATCGGCGACTTCACTATCGCTAATAAGGACAAGGAAATGATTCTCCTACCTTATCGTCCCACGTAAGTTATCCGCGGATATCCTTTCATAAGTTTTGATCATTCCTTTACAAGCATGGAGTCTAATTTGAGGTGTGCTTATTTTGCACAGTGGGGGCACCGTCCTCATTTGTCTGTACCCATAATACTCCTATGATCTGTACTTGGACTCATCGATGAACATCAAGAAGAAGGATTACACGCACATAAAGAGTGTTCTCCATAGTGTCATTTTCACCTACAGCCTTATTGGTGGATATATCCAGTTGAAAAAGTACAGGAATAAAGCGTCGGGTTTCGACCATAAGACCAACTTCTGGTGCATCCAGCAACCAAACGGTAGTACGGCTGATGGATTCTACCTCATGCATCGCATGATCGAGTTCAGAAGGGATAGACAACGTTTTCACATGTCATCTGATTCCGGCGATGCCGAGATTCTCAACTGGGCCACAAGCATAGGAAGCACGCCGAATCATTGAATCCGAGCTGAATTTTATCACATCCAGTGTGAACTTGCCCAGGTGATCATGAAGCAGGTCGTCGAAGAAGGAGGGATGTTCTACCATGGGCCAATGAGGCGGAAGACTGTCCGAGAGGTGCTACGGGCTCAGGGTTTGGACCTGAATCCTTTCAAGCAGCTCGGGTCCTTCATCCCTGACTATGGAGATTGGAGCTTCGACATGGAATAGTGATTCATGATGACAATGTGTGTGTTTAATTATAATTGTCACACCCTGTTTTCACCACCAATGCTTTAAGTTGCAAAAATCAGAGCTTGTTAAAACTTTTTCTAGTGATGTTGTGAATGCTATGAATGTCTTGTATGAATGTATGCTTGTTTGCTTGATGATCCAAAACCCATGATAAATTTATTTATTTTCAAATGAGTTTCCAAAACTCTTTTTCTTTGACACCAGATCACCTCTACCTTGCTTGGGTTACACTACTAGCTCATGATGCCTAGTAGCACTCCCAACCAAAGTTGGTGATCTGAACTCAAATACTATTATTATTTACCAAAAACATTATTTAATGTTTTGAAACATTATTTTTCTATTTTAAATACATGTCTTTCTAACGCCAGGAATGATATTCCCACAAGGAAAAATGCTTCTCTGCCTTAGAAAATTCTGAGTAAAATCATGGAAACTCAGAAGGACATATATTTTCCATATATAAGATTTTCAACCCTATTTTGTATTATAATTATTTGAATAAAACCCTGAAAACCATTCATGTCTGTTTTAACCTTTTTAGGTATTTCGGAAGGAAATACTCTCCATAAAATCCCATTAAATTACAGGAGCCTCCCCAAGCCATATTTGGTGCCCACATAAAATCTCACCTTGATCCAAGGTGGGGAAGGACACCAAATGAGCCTAAAACCCTCTCTGTCCAGAATAGAGTTGGAACAACTCTACATAGCAAAGTTTGTCCAATGGGGCTGAAAATTTGCAGGGGTGTTTGGCACCTCAAATGAGGACTCCACACCAAAAATGAGATTTGCTAGACTCTGTTTAGTCACACTCCCTTTGGAGAGGACAGATCTGGCCACTTTGATGCATTTTCAAGTTTACAAAGCTAAACATGTTCAATGGAGCTCAAAATTGGTGGAAACCCCTACTTTAACCCCTAGACCAAACCTGTTAAGTTGCAGTTCCAGTGGTGGAGTGGAAGCACCCCAAACCACTGTCGAACACCTTCTGACAGGAAGGTAAAAACCCACCTAGCCACTGTTTTACCCAATGTCAAAGCCTCAAACTTGGTGTATTAGTGCCTCAGACCAACCTAAACACCCAGTCAACTGGCCCCTCCCTAGTTCAAAGCACAAGTGACAAGAACCCCAATTTGTGCCACAGATCAGGGCTAACAGTACTAGTGAAACATGTCCCCCTTGACCAGCCAGTGCTCTCACTAGCACACAATGCCTAGATACACTCCCAGCAACACCCAGGACATGAGGGACACGTCTAAAGTGCCCCAGAGCGCGCCAGCATGCCGTGGCATGCCAAACTATGCTATGGACGCGCTACAGGGAGCCACCGAGAAGGGGACGACGCTCCCGGCCGGTTCCAACCTCCCCCGAAGTGTCCAAGACCTCCCCCAACAACCCCTCTGTGTAAAGCAGCGGCCACGGACCCTCCTCTCCCGCGCTAGAGCTCGGGCGACGCGTGCCCGCGCGCACCCGACTCGGCCGAGCATGCACAGACGTTGCAGCTCGACCCCACGCCTTCTCCCTCTGTGGCCGATGCTTTAGAGCGTCCCTAACCATGTCCGGAGACCGTTGTTTCGCGACCAGCTCCTCACTGTGCACGCACGCGCGCCATGGTGAGTCACCGGCGCCACCGAGTCAGCTCACCGTCGCGAGCCTATAAATAGCCCCCCCTGCCTCAGCACCCCTCTAGCAGCCTCTGCACGACCACTAGCTCCTCAATAACCACCCATTCGAGATCGCAGAGCCCAGGTGCTCGAGATCGACCGAGGCCCCTCCGCCTCGGAGCTCCGGTCGATCTTCGGCTAGACGCCGGCTCCTGCAACACTCGACCCACCAGAGCACTCCCCTCGACACCAGGAAACTTTCCCCCAATAGCCCCGAGCTATTCTGTGCCCCTAGCTACCAGTTCAACCACGTCCCGAAACCCCTACGCCATGGCCACCTCGTCGCCGGCGATTCCAAGCCTCTCTGGCGCTGTCCCGACCACCTGCAGATAGGCAGAGGCACACTGAACCCATTCCTGCCCTTAGCTAAGCCCAAGGACGACGGTAGCCTCGCCGGAGTTCATCTCCTCCTCCCTGGCCGGAGGTAGGGGAAGAACCCGACAGGTGGGCTCCACCTGTCGGCGTCCTGGAGCAGCCCCCGCGCGCAGCCACAGCCGCTGACCCCAGGGGCCCGCATGTCAGGTTCGAACCTGGCGCGCACGCGCGCCTGGCAGCCTGCTGGCTGGCTGGGCCGTCCTGCTTCCCAGGACAGGCTTTGGCCTTTTTCTTTTATTTTTAAAACACAGACTAAAATGATTTTTGTAAAAAATAACTACCCAGTGGAAAAATATAATTCTTCCACTGATATTTTTCTAAAAATGAGTAGTATTTGATTCTGCCATTGTTGGCATTTTTCAAAAACAGAATGTGTTTTTTAATAATATAAAGGCATTAAAGCAATAGTTTGCCCCTGTTTAATAATTATTAAAAATGCTCAGCTAGTAAAAACGAAGAGAAGATAATTTTCAAATTGACAACCTGAATTTAACCATGTTTTGCAACATTTTTAAAAGTGATTTGTGATCTGTTTTTGTGTGAGCTATTTCTTATTTATTCTATTCTCGACGATAGAATTACCGAGTGATGAAGGATTCGGAGCGGAAGACCTCGAAGACCCCGGATACCTAGCTGACCAAGGCAAGCAGCCCTTTGACCATGACTTGAGCATATAAATTGATGCATGCTAGAATAGCAAGTACTTTCCGTTGCATGTGATCTTAATGCGGTTCATCATTGGTGTGATGGTACCGAAGGCTTCTTCGAAGCACTTGCATGATGGTGATGTTATACATATGGCTCCTCGAAGCACAAGCATGATGAGCTTGACCCTACCATCTATGAGGATCATGCTACTGTCATGTTGACTAGTAGAGTTAGAGAACCATTGCATGAGCATGATGATGAGTTAAATCAAAGGTTTATGAAAACCCCATCGTGTGCCACTAATGACCGAGGGTGATGATGAGATGGGTGGCCACTTTTGGTGAAGTGGTGCACCGGTGTTTTGTGTGAGTATGGTTTCGGAAATGGGATTAGATTTATGATGTGTCGACCGTCTCAACCTTACAAGTACGACCACGTTACCCCTTTATGGGACGGGGCTTTGTTGATTACTCTGGTCGGTACTAGCAAAGAACCACATTACTAGTGGCGGGAGTGATTGTCGTCACTATCGTGATGGGGTTGTGCCAGGAAGGGCGACTATGCCATTTTTATGAGTTCCAGGCACACCGATGGTCCCCGCATGGTTGATACCGTCCACAGTCGGTGCACGTAAGACGTACAACATGTGGGGTGGGTACCAATCGAGTGGACCTCTTTTTTTAGTATCGTCAGAGGAAAGATAATGATCGGGTACTTACCTCGGGTATATGTGATATACCGCGAGTCGTGGATGACACGGAAGTTTCCCGGATCTCGTGGGTCCAGTGTACTACCTCTGCAGAGTGTCAAACTATTTGAATAGCCGTGTCCACGGTCAAGGACAGTTGGGTAATCCTGCTTAAACTACGTCCAGCGTTCCCGCATAAACCAAGTGTATGTGGTGTTAAAAAGGTGTTGTTATGGAAATAGTAATATGACCAAGTCCGGTGACTTGGCATATAGGATGAACCCGGATGGTTCAGCCCTTAGCAGATATGTTGATATCTCTAACCTGTTCTTCAAGAGTAATTCTTTAACTTGATGCATATTCATGATCATTCCACCCAGATGAGTTACACTAAAGATGCATGATATTGTTATCCTTCACTTTAATTGTTCGTATCATGGGCTGTTTGCGAGTACATTCAAAGTACTCATTGGCTTGCCACTGGTTATATTATTGACCAGACATGGAAGGACCAGAGTTTGGCGATGAGAACGTCTTCGGAGACGGACCTGCGATCTAGGACGCTTCCAAGTCAGAATGCGTGTCGGTGTAGGCTTGATGGCATGGGCACCCGCTTAGCCCTTATGAGTTTCCGCTACCCATTGTACCTATTTTAATTGGCCTTAGGCCCTGCTTGTGAACCTGACCCTTCGGTCATTTGATGTAATATTCGGTATTTGGATGTAAGACTCTATTATTCAGTATCTGTGTTCAGTGGGCATTGATCCTTGGGATCACTGGGCACGGCGATCTCGACTTACTAGTTGGGGTCCCCATAGAACTGGTATCAGAGCCATCCTGACTATAGGAAGCCTTCAGTAGCATGGACGTTAGCCGAAAACGATTAGTACACCAGCCTTACACTTAAGATTTTGCACCTAGAACCTTCTGATTCTCTCTCTCCTATATCTTGTAGATGGCCGCCGTACCTGAGAGGCTTCTGGAGACCGGCTTTCCCCTACTCCTGGTGGATAGTCTCGAGAAGTGCTACGTATGACGCACGCCCATCTTCCTCTACCACGAGTACTGGGTCAACGCCGACACCAAGGAATATCACGTGGACGTGATAGTGAAGGCTAACGACTCCCCATCTAGTTGGATCTTTGAAGGGCCACAAATGGGGGAACTGATGCTAGCAGTGGAGACAGGCGCACGAGAGGCGCTCGTGCGTCTCCGCGATATCCTCCCTGAGATGGCTGATGAGCCCGCTACTCGTCACCTACCTTTTCTTAAGGAAGGAGTGGACGGGAGCTGGACGCTCACCCCATCGTCTGAGGACAGGATGCCATTAAGGTTTCACACCTACTTCAGTCTCTCATCCGACACCCTGACGCACCTTCTGGTTAAGGAATCAATGAAGCTTGGCAAGAACTGCACCAATTCAAGGGCCTACTTCACACCGAGAAGATGAAGAATCGCAAGGTGAAGAAAGCAGGCGCACCTGAAGGAAGGACCGGTGTTGCTACCAGGGGTGGTGTGCTACCAATCCGGGCTGTCCCTCTTCAGAGTCGCCGCCTGACAGCGGAAGAGTATACTAAGCTCTTCGCCACCTCACCTAAGAGACGTCGTGATGTACTGCTTCTTTCTTCCACTCCTTTGAAGGAAGAAGCCACTGACGAATACGAAGGTCCTGCCGAACCCACCTATGAGACCGGGCAGTCCGCCGCGTAGGATTTCAGCGTAGGCAACTAGGAGTACCCGTGAGCTTATGGTATCCATGTATCTGATCTTTCAAATTATGAGTGTGTATGATGTAAGCCGCATTCTGCCTTAGGCAGCCTGTACGCGACTACGTCACTTGTTTTCAATGAACACAAATTCCGTTTTCAGGACTTTGATTTTTAAAGACTCGCACTAGCGCACATTTAGACCCCCATCTTACTAGAGAAAACCCTTGTGGTTTCAAGCAAGGTTGATTTTTGACCTTTCTGTTTCCATGACAGGATGGTGAACGCTACCCGCAACAGCACCTTCGGCAACCCCGGCACCGCCTCCTCAGGTCAGCCGCAGGGAACCAAAGGAGAAGCTCACGCTGGAGATCACCATGAGCAATCTGGCAATGTTCCTCCGCCACCTCCTCCCGAGAACTTGACTATGGCTCAGTTCCTTCAGGCTCTTCGCGAGGAGCGTCAAGCCAACAACGCCGCTATTCAGCAAATGGCTCAAGTCCTAGTGAACAACCCGCCATAGAACGGGAATGGCAATGGCCGCTCTACTCTCTCCGAGTTTATGCGGACTACGCCTCCCATATTCACAGAGACGACTGAACCATTGGATGCCGATGACTGGATTCGCACTATTGAAGACCTCCTTGTGCTGGTCAAGTGCATCGATGAACGTGAGAAGGTCCTTTATGCTTCTCACTGTCTCGGAGGCACCGCCAGGGCTTGGTGGGATGGTTTCTAGATCATGCGGGCTGGGCAAGTCATCACTTGGGCAATGTTCAAGGAAGAATTCCGCGCAGCTCATATTCCGCCAGGAATGATGACCATCAAGAAGCGGGAATTCCGAGCCTTGAGGCAAGGTAGTGGAACTGTTAAAGAATATCTGCACAAGTTTAACCTCTTGTCGAGGTCTGCCCCTGAGAATGTTAACACTGAGGCCGCTAAGGTGGAACGCTTCATGGAAGGGTTGCAAGAGTCCCTGCAATACCAGTTGGTAGTTTGCGACTGCAAGACCTTCAGCGGCCTGGTTAACAAGGCACTTATGCTGGAAGACAAGCGTCGTGCAATGGACGACACCCGCAAGCGCAAGCTGATAGGCAGTGGAGGACCCACTAATGCAAGACCAAGACCATGGCAGTCAGCACCTACGAGGTCCAACTATCAGCAGCAGCAGTACAAGACCCCGGTATTCCGTCAGAATTATCAGCCTCAAGTCAACACCAAGCCAGTTACCAACCCGCCGAATAACAGTGGAGTCAAGACCAACCCTCCGGGTCAGGTGACCTGTTTTGGGTGTGGTCAAACCGGGCACCATTCCAGGCACTGCCCCAACAAGAAGCCCGATGCAACGCGTCCCAATGCACCCAACCCAGGTCAAGGAGCACCAGGAAGAAACCAGGTTACCCGCAACTAGCAGTTCAATAGCAAGGGGGTGGATCAACCACATCACCGCCGAAGAGGCGCAGGAAGACCTGGACTGCATTCTTGGTACGTTCCTCGTCAACTCCACCCCAGCTACAGTGTTGTTTGATTGTGGTGCTTCGCATTCCTTCGTTACTCGAAGGTTTGCGGAGAAGTGTGGTTTAAAACCCACTCTGCTTCGTGGGCAGATGGCAATTCAAACCTCGGGAGCAGTGTTGAGGACCAATCTAGGGTGTAGAAGGGTCGAGATAGTTATCAATGGGACGAGCTTCTTGGCAAACCTCATTGTGCTTAAGTCGCAAGGCTTAGAAGTAATTCTCGGCATGGATTGGTTGGCCAAGCACCAGAGTCTCTTGGACTGTGCCAATAGGGCCATTACCATGACAAGCGACCAAGGAGTCAAGGTCAAGTATGTCTCTGAGCCGGTATCATCTCAAGTACCTCGAATCAACAGCCTATCTTAGGTAGAGCTTGACCAAGTGCATGTAGTATGTGAGTACCCGGACGTCTTTCCTGACGAGCTACCTGGAATGCCTCCTGACCAAGACATCGAGTTCATCATCGAGCTCATGCCCGGGTCAAGGACTATATATAAGAAGCCGTACAGGATGGGATCCGAGGAGCTAGCAGAGCTGAAGAAGCAGCTGGATGAGCAACTCAGGAAAGGATTCATTCGTCCGAGTGCATCACCTTGGGGATCACCTGTTCTGTTTGTATCAAAGAAGGATGGTACCATTCGACTCTGCGTCGATTACCGTTCTCTCAACGAAGTTATAATCAAGAACAAGTACCCACTCCCCAAGATAGAAGACCTGTTTGACCAGTTAAATGGAGCTAAGGTATTCTCCAAGATCGATCTCCGGTCCGGATATTACCAGCTGAAGATTCGACACGAGGACATACCCAAGACTGCATTCGTGACCCGATACGGTCTCTATGAGTGCACTGTCATGCCCTTCGGATTGACAAATGCCCCAGCTTACTTCATGTACCTCATGAACAAGGTCTTCATGGAGTATTTGGACAAGTTTGTCATCGTATTCATCGATGACATATTAATCTTCTCAAAATCCGAAGAAGAGCGTGAGCAACACTTGAGGTTAGTTCTGGGAAAGCTTCGAGAGCACCAATTGTATGCCAGGTTCAGCAAGTGCCAATTCTGGCTGAACGAAGTTGGATTTTTGGGTCCTATCATGACGGCAAGCGGATTGGCAGTAGATCCATCCAAGATTACCATAGTGGCCAACTGGGAATCGCCGAGAGACGTGAAGGATGTCAGAGTTTCCTCGGGCTCGCGGGATACTACCGCAAGTTCGTAGAGGGATTCTCCACCATCGCTCGACCTATGACTCAGCTTTTGAAGAAAGGCCGGAACTTCGAGTGGACACCGGCGTGTGAAGCGAGCTTCCAAGATTTGAAGAAAAGACTGACTACCGCCCCGGTACTAGCTACCCCGGACATCAACAAGGAGTTTCTCATTTACTGTGATGCCTCCGGAACCGGACTCGGTGGAGTCTTAATGCAACATGGCAGAGTCGTGGCGTACTTGTCACGGCAACTACATCCGCATGAGGAGAACTATGCCACCCATGATCTCGAGTTAGCAGCCGTAGTGCATGCCTTGAAGACATGGCGACACTACCTTCTGGGGAAGCGATGTGAAATATACACGGACCACAAGAGTCTGAAATATATCTTCACCCAAAGGGAGGTGAATATGAGGTAACGAAGATGGCTTGAGTTAATCAAGGATTACGACCTCAGCATTCAGTACCACCCCGGTAAGGAAAACATGGTAGCCGATGCTTTAAGCCGGAAGGCTGGCACCTTGAACGTCATGCTCAAGGAAAGGTTGCCCACCTTGTATGAAGAGATGGAAAGCTTCGGACTGGAGTTAGTTGAACCAGGATACCTGGCCAACCTCGAAGTCAAACCAACTCTCGCTGATGATATCAAGGAAGCCCAGAAGGGACACAAGAGTATTGAAGGCCTCAAGAGGAAGATATAGGAAGGCAAGGCCCCAGGGTTCTCGGTTGATGATCAAGGAGTGGTGTGGTACGGGAAATGCTTATGCGTGCCCAACAAGGCCGAACTCAAGGACTTGATCCTGCAAGAGTCTCATGACACGCCATACTCCATCCATCCCGGTGGTACCAAGATGTACCAAGACCTCCGAGAACGATTCTGGTGGCATGGCATGAAGAGAGAGATATGCTCCTAGGTCGTTAAGTGCGATCTGTGCCAGCGAGTCAAGGCTGAACATCAGTGACCTGCTAGGCTGCTACAACCTCTTCAAGTGCCAGAATGGAAATGGGATAAGGTCGGCATGGACTTCATCACCGGACTACCCGGATCGAGCAGGGGTCATGACTCCATATGGGTCATCGTCGACCACTTAACTAAGGTGTCTCATTTCATTCCGGTCAACACCACCTACGGGGGCTACAAGTTGGCTAGCCTCTACATTGAGCGCATCGTTAGCCTCCATGGAGTTTCTAAGGAGATCGTGTCCGACCGCGGCACGCAGTTCACCTCAAGATTCTGGAAGAAGTTTCAAGAAGCTCTCGGAACCAAGCTCTCTTTCAGCACGGCTTTCCACCCGTAGACGGGCGGACAGACCGAGAGGGTAAACCAGATACTCGAGGACATGCTCCGCGCATGTGTCTTGGCTCATGGTGCCAAATGGGAACACTGTCTGCCGTTTGCTGAGTTTTCATACAACAACAGCTACCAGTCCAGTCTTCAAATGGCCCCATTCGAGGTGCTATAGGGGCGAAAGTGCCGCCCCCCACTCAATTGGTCCGAAACCGGAGAAGGACTAGTTTTTGGGCCAGAAGCGCTATAGGAAGCGGAAAATAAGGTGCAGCTTGTCCAAGAAAACCTGAAGGCAGCTAAGTCCCAACAAAAGAGCTATGCGGACTCCCACCGCAAGGATGTGGAGTTCGTTCCCGAAGACCAGTTGTACCTGCGCGTTACGCCTCTCAAGGGAACCAACCATTTCCACGTCAAGGGGAAGCTAGCCCCAAGGTTTATTGGACCCTTCAAGATCACGGCAAGGCGCGGGGAAGTGGCTTATCAGTTGGAGCTACCCCCAGAACTTTCGGGTGTGCACAACGTGTTCCACGTGTCACAACTCCGGAAGTGCTTACAAGTACCTAACCGTTCCGATCCTTGCAAGGACATTGACCACCAAGTTGTTGACCTTCAACCGAACCTTACCTATCGCAAGAAGTCGATTCGCATTCTGGATGAAGCAGAGCGTTGCACCAGAAGCCGCACCATCAAGTATTTCAAGGTTCAGTGGAGAAACCATACCGAAGCAGAAGCAACATGGGAACGTGAAGACTATCTCCGATCAGAATTTCGAGAGCTATTTAACGCCTAGATTAGGAATCTTGGGGACGAGATTCTTGTAAGAGGGATAGGTCTGTCACACCCTGTTTTCCACCACCAATGCTTTAAGTTGCAAAAATCAGAGCTTGCTAAACTTTTTCTAGTGATGTTGTGAATGCTATGAATGTCTTGTATGAATGTATGCTTGTTTGCTTGATGATCCAAAACCCATGATAAATTTATTTATTTTTAAATGAGTTTCCAAAAAAAATTTCTTTGACACCAAATCACCTCTACCTTGCTTGGGTTACACTACTAGCTCATGATGCCTAGTAGCACTCCCAACCAAAGTTGGTGATCTGAACTCAAATACTATTATTATTTACCAAAAACATTATTTAATGTTTTAAAACATTATTTTTCTATTTTAAATACATGTCTTTCTAAGGCCAGGAATGATATTCCCACAAGGAAAAATGCTTCTCTGCCTTAGAAAATTCTGAGAAAAATCATGGAAACTCAGAAAGACATATATTTTCCATATATAAGATTTTCAACCCTATTTTATATTATAATTATTTGAATAAAACCCTGAAAACCATTCCTGTCTGTTTAAACCTTTTTAGGTATTTCGAAAGGAAATACTCTCCATAAAATCCCATTAAATTACAGGAGCCTCCCCAAGCCATATTTGGTGCCCACATAAAATCTCACCTTGATCCAAGGTGGGGAAGGACACCAAATGAGCCTAAAACCTTGTGTGTCCAGAATAGAGTTGGAACAACTCTACATAGCAAAGTTTGTCCAAGGGGGCTGAAACTTTGCAAGGGTGTTTGGCACCTCAAATGAGGACTCCACACCAGAAATGAGATTTGCTAGACTCTGTTTAGTCACACTCCCTTTGGAGAGGACAGATCTGGCCACTTTGATGCATTTTCAAGTTTACAAAGCTAAACTTGTTCAATGGAGCTCAAAATTGGTGGAAACCCCTACTTTAACCCCTAGACCAAACCTGTTAAGTTGCAGTTCCAGTGGTGGAGTGGAAGCACCCCAAACCACTGTCGAACACCTTCTGACAGAAAGGTAAAAACCCACCTAGCCACTGTTTTACCCAATGTCAAAGCCTCAAACTGGTGTATTAGTGCCTCAGACCAACCTAAACACGCAGTCAACTAGCCCCTCCCTAGTTCAAAGCACAAGTGACAAGAACCCCAATTTGTGCCACAGATTAGGGCTGACAGCACTAGTGAAACCTGTCCCCCTTGACCAGCTATTGCTCTCACTAGCACACAACGGCTAGATACACTCCCAGCAACACCCAGGACATGAGGGACACGTCTAAAGTGCCCCAGAGCGCGCCAGCATGTCGTGGCATGCCAAAACTATGCTCTGGACGCGCTACAGGGAGCCACCGAGAAGGGGACGACACTCCTGGCCGGTTCCAACCTCCCCCGAAGTGTCCAAGACCTCCCACAACAACCCCTCTGTGTAAAGCAGCCGCCAGGGACCCTCCTCTCCCGCGCTAGAGCTCGGGCGACGCGTGCCCGCGCGCACCCGACTCGGCTGAGCATGCACAGACGTTGCAGCTCGACCCCACGCCTTCTCCCTCTGCGGCCGATGCTTCAGAGCT
Source organism: Hordeum vulgare subsp. vulgare (assembly GCF_904849725.1). Classification (NCBI taxonomy): domain Eukaryota; kingdom Viridiplantae; phylum Streptophyta; class Magnoliopsida; order Poales; family Poaceae; genus Hordeum; species Hordeum vulgare. Next base: position 366,005,980 of record NC_058521.1, read on the forward strand.
TCCCTAACCACGTCCGGAGACCGTGGTTTCGCAACCAGTGCCTCACTGTGCACGCACGCGCACCACTGTGACTCACCGGCGCCACCGAGTCGGCTCACCGTCGCGAGCCTATAAATACCCCCCCCCCCGGCGCCTCAGCAGCCTCTGCACGACCACTAGCTCCTCCCTAACCACCCAATCGAGATCGCAGAGCCCCGGTGCTCGAGATAGACCGAGGCCCCTCCGCCTCGGAGCTCCGGTCGACCTCCGGCTACACGTCGGCTCATGCGACACTCGACCCACCAGAGCACTCCCCTTGACACCAAGAACCTTTCCCCCAACAGCCTCGAGCTATTCCGTGCCCCTATCTACCAGTTCAACCACGTCCCGAAACCCCTCCCCCACGGCCAACTCGTCGCCGGCGACTCCAAGCCTCTCCGACGCTGTCCCGACCACTTGTAGGTAGGCGGAGGCACGCTGAACCCATTCCTGCCCTTAGCTAGGCCCAAGGACGACGGTAGCCTCATCGGAGTTCATCTCCTCCTCCCTGGCCGGAGGTAGGGGAAGAACCCGACAGGTGGGCTCCACCTGTCGGCGTCCTGGAGCAGCCCCCGCGCACAGCCACAGCCGCTAACCCCAGGGCCCCGCACGTCAGGTTCGAACCTGGCGCGCGCGCGCCTGGCAGCCTGCTGGCTGCCTGGGCCGGCCTGCTTCCCAGGCCAGGCTTTGGCCTTTTTCTTTTATTTTTAAAACACATACTAAAATGATTTTTGTAAAAATAACTACCAAGTGGAAAAATATAATTCTTCCAGTGATATTTTTCTAAAAATGAGTAGTATTTGATTCTGCCATTATTGGCATTTTTCAAAAACAGAATCTGTTTTATAATAATATAAAGGCATTAAAGGCAATAGTTTGCCCCTGTTTAATAATTATTAAAAATGCTCAGTTAGTAAAAACTAAGAGAAAATGTTTTTCAAATTAACAACCTGAATTTAACCATGACTTGAGCATATAAATTGATGCATGCTAGAATAGCAAGTACTTTCCGTTGCATGTGATCATAATGCCGGTTCATCATTGGTGTGATGGTACCGAAGGCTTCTTCGAATCACTTGCATGATGGTGATGTTATACATATGGATCCTCGAAGCACAAGCATGATGAGCTTGACCCTACCATCTATGAGGATCATGCTACTGTCATGTTGACTAGTAGAGTTAGAGAACCATTGCATGAGCATGATGATGATGAGTTTGGCGATGAGAACATCTTTGGAGACGGACCTACGATCTAGGACGCTTCCAAGTCAGAATGCCTGTCGGTGTAGGCTTGATGGCATGGGCACCCGCTTAGCCCTTATGACTTTCCGCTACCCATTGTACCCGTTTTAATTGGCCTTAGGCCCTGCTTGCGAACCTGACCCTTCGGTCATTTGATGTAATATTCGGTATTTGGATGTAAGACTCTATTATTCAGTATCTGTGTTCAGTGAGCATTGATCCTTGGGATCACTGGGCACGGCGATCTCGACTTACTAGTCGGGGTCCCCACAATAGTTAATACTACTAGTACTACCGTACATCGCTCTACTTAATTAGTTTGTGTATGAGGAACTTCGTTATTTATGTTTACTGCTTGTATTCTGCTAACTATGCCTCTTGGTGTTTCTCAAGTACATTATGTTGTATATTATATATCATTGAATTAATCAACTTATGATGCAGGTACATAGATCGGAGATGCCGAAGGACTACTACGACGTATTCATTGGGAGGGTTTCAGGAGTGTACGACCACTGGCCATACGCTCAGGCCCAGGGGCGCTAGCCACAGAGGGTTCGACAAAAGAGCCGAAGCAGAAAAGAGTTACTTGAGGTGGATGCTACGACAAGAGATGGAGCGAAACCGGTGCCTCAAGAATTACTATATAGTCGCGCTCTTGCTCATGATGATCCCTTTATTCTTCTATGTGATAGTTTAGATAGGGATGATGAAACTTGTGGGTGTGCCATGACTTGTGTGTATCGATATTTTCAAGGTTAGATGATATTTGTGTTGGGTAATGATGATGATGATGATGGTATAAATGACGAGACTACTTTATGTGTATGATGTGATGACAATAATGCATGTTTATTATGATATGATGAAACAACTGTATAGAGCATGCACAAATATGTAGGGGGAATAAATACGACAGGAATTAAATATTGAAAGGAGGAATATTAGCAGTAGCGCTTTATTTATTCCAGCGCTACTGCTAATGTGTATACCAGTAGCGCTTTATATCCAGCGCTACTGCTAATAGGTTAGCTGTAGCACGTTAGCAGTAGCACTGGCCCCAGCACTACTAGTAAGGGTAAAACTAGCGCCACTGGTAGCCTTTCTCCTACTAGTGTCATGTCACCTCAATGATGCATTAACTAAGAACAATGTTGCAAAGAATTGGATTTAATTGATCCCTAGTTTGCATGTTCACTGGAAAACTACATATGAATGGATGAGCAGGATTGGCATGAACACTATTGTTCTATAGTAAAAATAAACCGACAATTGATCTTATTGTATAAAGACGTACATGTACAACAATTTTCCCTGTAAGTGCATCTTATACATTAGTATATTTGCGTTGAAACCATTTTAAGTTTGACTGCATCTTTTGTCCAATTCATCATCTAGAAGTCTAGAAGTCAGAGAAGCTAGCATCAGGAGATCTTGCCTTAAGAATGCTAATATTTTCTAATAATGTTGCAATAATTAACTGGAAACATACCATCACCTAGGATATCTCGAAGTGTTTCAATTATAACATCATAGTTTGATTGATATACCGCGCATTGCCAGCAAACTAATAAAGGAACATGGATTTAATAGGCAACAAGTGGAGGATGTAGAAAGAAACATGGATTTACCAGAGATTACTCTTGGGTGCTTGGTACCCTAATACTTGTTCTTCTTGGGTGCATTGGCATCCTAGAAGCTTGGTGGTGCCTCAGAGCTCAATCATTGTGGTGCAAAGCTATGGGCAAGCGTCGGGGTCTCCAATTCGGTTGTGGAAATTGCCCCGGGCATTTGAGGTTACCCCAAAGCCATATTCTATTTTGGTGAAGCTTTGTGGTGTTGTTGGGAGCCTCCAATTAAGTTGTGGAGATTGCCTCAACCTTGTTTGTACGGATTCGATGATCGCCCTCAAGGGTCCCTTAGTGGAATCATGGCATCTTGCATTGTGTCGGGGCGTGAGGAGATTATGGTGTCCCTAGTGGCTTCTTGGTGAGAATTATGCCTCCACACCGCTCCAAACGGAGATTAGCATCCACAAGGGTGTGAACTTTGGGATACATCATCGTCTCCACGTGCCTCGGTTATCTCTCACTCAATCCCTTTACTTATGCACTTTACTTTCTGACAGCCATATTGTTTCTTGTTATATATCTTGCTATTACTTAGTTGTTTATCTTGCTTAGCATAAGTTTTTGGTGCACATAGGTGAGCCTGGTTGTTATAGGTTTTGTACTTGACAAATTAAACATTAGTTTTATTCCACATTTGTTCAAGCCAAAATCATAATTATTTTAAAGCACCTATTCACCCCCCCCCTCTAGGCGACATACACGTCATTTCAATTGGTATCAGAGCTAGGTCTCTCATTATTAGGTTTAACCACCTAGAGAGTAAGGATGTCAACTAGGGGGTTAGGATTCTCTTACACTCTTAGTTTCAATGGCACAAATTTTGATGTTTGGGTAATTCGCGTGCTTAATCTCTTTAGAGTCATGGACCCAAATTTAGAGCGAATTGTAGATATGGGTTTTTCTCCTCCAAAGGATTCTCAAAACATATCTTTAGAGGATGAGAAATACTCTTATCTCAATGCTCAAGCTTCTAATGTGCTTTTTGATGCTTTGAGAAATGTAGTTATATTTCAACTCATGTCTTTCCCTGATGCTCATGAGTTATGGACCAACCTTCAAGGTAAATATGGTGTGTCCAAGATTTGTAGGGATGATTGTTCTCTCCCCACCTCCGGCCATGTTATCTTCTCAACTTCATCTACTTCACCTACATGTGGATTTCCACAAGGTAATGATATGGTGAGTAGTGGTGAGCATTGCAATGATGATAGTGGGCTTGTAGTTGATGATCCTTCATCACTATCTTATTGTAATTCTTCATCTTTGGGCATTAACACTTCGATCACTCTAAATGTTCTATATGCTTGTGTTGATAGTCATTGCATATCATGTAAAAATTGCTTGACTAAATATCATGATGATATGATTTATATATCTTGCTGCCATGATAAAAATGTATCTATTTCCTCGAATTGTTGTGCTAACAATGTAGAGGAAATCCATCACTCCATGGAACAAGATGTGGCCTTGAATGATGCTTCAAGGGATCCTACATCATAATCTATTGTTTCTCACTTTTGCCTTATGGCTAAGGCTTCAAAGGTATCTACTACTTTGAATCCCAATATATCTCATGATGATGACGTGGATGATAATGAGGATGAGGATAATGATGAAGAGAGTGATAATATTGCATCCTTAAAAATTAAGGGTGAAATGATTTTTGAATCTCTTCATAAGAATAAAATTGCTCGTTCCAACTTCATGGAAATCATGTCTATTGCCATTGATGGCAAGAAATATATTGAGGAGTTGGAAGCTCATCTCGAGGATCATGAGGCCACCATTGTTACAATGGAAGGTCATTAGCGTGATTACGCTAATGAGATAGCGAAGCTATCTCAAGCTCTTGAAAATGATCAAACCACCAAGGAATCTCTTGAGGAGACCTTTTCTCTAGAATTATCTAGTTTAAAGGAATCCCATGAAAGAGCTCTCAAGGTGGATAATGTTTTTAGAACTAAAAATTATAAGCTTGAAATTGCACATGCTAAACTCCTTGAGGACTATGAGAACCTTGAAAATGGCTCAAGGACTTTTAAGAGTTCACTCATCAAACTCACCGAGTATCATGCTCAACTTGAAGCTTCTTATGCAAAAGAGTTTGCCAATTTGACTTCTCCTCTTATTGTTAATGATGATTCTTATGCTACTAACTCTATTCTTGTGAAGCATCCATATTAAAGGAGAATGTTGAGCTAAGGTCTCAACTTGAGTTGCTATCTAGCAATTATGGGAAATTGGAAGAAAGTCATGTAATGCTCAGAAGCTTTCATGATGATCTTCTAGTATCCCATAATGTGCTAAAATTAGCTCATGAGGCTATTAGTACCAAGATAACATCAAGTGAGCCTCATGTGGATATTTCCATGTGCTAGTACTCATAATATTGCTACATCTTGTGATGAATTACTTTCCTTGCCTTATTGCTCTAACAATGAAGCTTATAATTTCTCTAGTACTTGTGTTGATACTAACCATGTAGAGGACATCAAAGAGCTCAAGGCCCAAGTCACTTCTTTGAAGAAAGACTTGGAAAGGAGTCATGAAGGGATGTCCATACTCAACAATGTCTTGTGTGGGCAAAAATCCCCAAATGACAAAGGCGGACTTGGATTCAACTCGAACAAGAAGAGGAAGTCCAATAGCTTCAATAGGAAGGGGCAAGAAAAAGTAAAGAATTTGGCCAAGATTGTGTGCTTCAAGTGCAAAATTGAAGGGCGCCATGTTAGATCTTGCCCATTAAAGTAGAAGCCACATAGTCACAAGCAACAAGGGAAGCGGACACAAGTTTATCACATACTCAACTAGAAGTTTAAGAAAGGCCCCTTCCCAAGAAGACCTAAGCAAACTCTCCTCAAGTTGAGAAATCAATTGGGAAGAAAGGAAAGGGTAGAGGTTGCTACTTATGTTGTCAGAAGGGTCACTTCACTTCTTCTTGCACGAAAGGTAACTTATCCAACTCAATCATCATTGATAATATCTATTCTATTAGGAAGGATAAGGTTGGCAATGTTTTTGCCAAGTTTGTTGGTACTCAAAGTGGTGTCCAGAAAAGTACCATTTGGGTTGCCAAGCCTATTGTGACTAACGTCTTAGGACCCAGCTTAGTTGGGGACCAACAAGCTCAAACTTGATCAATAGGTGATGATGGAGAACATTGGACACTTGGCTACATAATGAAGAATTAAGGGATCTTCATAATTCATATTATCTCAACCCAAGTCATTTGGATTATCGAGTTTCTATCTTATATCCAATGTGCCTCCTTATGGTAACTTGTACTTAAATTTTTTTAATTGTTAGTTACTTGCCCCTTTGTATGGTGTGTTTTTCTACCTTGCATGTGTTTGTTTATGTTGTGCTTCCAACTTTCTTGTCTTGAGTAATCAAGTATGTGTATATTGGTTTGCACATCATATACTTGTGAGTCTTGTGTTGAGCCTTTTTGCATCTTGTTTGTACCTTTGTTGGTTCTCTTGAGAGATTAATGTATTATCCCATTTTGGGGGAGTGATGTGCTTTGTGCACTTCACGATCCTAAATATGTGTGTACATGAGGAATACCACTTAGTATTGATATTTCAAGATTATCTAGTCTCTATGTGGTATGTCTTACCCATGAGAAATTAAAATTCTAAATGCTCCATTAGTTACCTCTTGTTGGTTTTAATTTTCCACTTGTTAATAATGTTGGGTTATCACATTATGGGGGAGTAATATGCTATGTGCATATTACAAGCCTAGAAAGTGTGTACATTTGAGATATTGCCACTTAATGTTGATATTGTAAATTATCTTGTTCCTAGGTGGCATGTTAGCCCTACAAGTGTCATTAGCTAGGGTTTCAGGTGTAAAAGATGATGTTGGATATATTTGCAATCTACCAATGAGAATTATTTCCAAATACTTCTTGCCCTTTGACAATTGGTATCCCTTCATGTGGTAGAAATTTCTAATCATATTTACATTGGATTTTGTGTAACATTTGTCTTCCTTGCCTCTTGTGGATCTTTTTGAACATGTCTAGTGTTTCTATATATATATTAAAGTGATGATCCCATCTTGTGCATTTTGTATTCCAATGCAAATTCTATATAATGCACATCTCTTGGTGGAGCTATCCTATTTTCTTTAGAACACTCTCTTTATGCGTTTATCATAAAATATTTTGATCCCCATCAAGTGTGTGTTGATGGGAGGCAAGTCTTGCTCTTTATGATGCTTTGTGCCATCACGAAAACTTGTCGAGGGTTTGGTTTGTTTGGAACGTTGCTCTCTTTTGGGAACTAGATACCTCGTGTTTGCTTTCCTTCAATTGGTATATTATTTGGATTATGTCAATGGATATCACATTCCTTGATGTATATTTTAATTGGTATCCTTCTAGTGATAATTTTTTGTTTGGTGATTTATTCTCACTTGATACCTTGTCTTTTGGTGTCTTATCAACTATGTGTTGATTTGATTCTTGTAAACCGTGAGCATGCATATTTACTATATGTACATTCTTTGGCATGCTTTATTTATTTCACCCGATATATAGGGTAAACTCCACCTTGTCATAAATTGGCTAAAGTGTGCATGAAATTCAAATTCATATCTATATGCACATATTTCTGTGGAGTTTATCCTATGTATTCTTGGTTATCTAACTCTTTGATCCCAATGAGTTTGGGCACCATTTTGTTTGTGTTATTGTTCTAGGAACAATTGGAGATGCATTGGATTCTTGGCTCACTTACAAGGAAGGTGTTAACACCATGTGCTTATTGGAGCCAAGTTAGGATGATCGACGAGCAATTATCTACTACATCAATCCAATGCTATCTCGGTAACAAGTATCTACTTCGTACATACATTTCTTGCATTCATCCTTTTGTGGGTTGCATCATGGCATGAATTTCTTGATTCATTCTTGTGGTACTTGTTTCCTTTCTCAAAGCATCCCAACGATGATGTCTTATTGCTAGTTGTGATGTCTTTGATGTTCGTATGTTGGAAGTTCATTTATGTACAATAAGAAAATATTAGGCCATGTGATATGCCTTCAAGCAAAGATCTTATTGGCGTATTTATGACTTCCATTTGAATATCTTGTTCGTTCCTTCTTGTAACTATTTCGTGTGTACATCCTTCTTTGTGGATATATATCATCATGATTGTCTTCTACCTAGAATCTTTTACACATGAGAGAAGTTCCATCTCTAATTGATATCCTCTTTTCTTTCACGTCCACCGTTGCATTTCCTTTTTCAGTTTTTGGTGGTTTCGTGGAAGGATTTGTCTTGAGTGTGAATCTTCTATCATTGCATCTTGATGCACTCTTTGTTGGTGAAGATTAATTTTTCCTCATTCTTGTCTTGACGAGGGCTTGCCATTTCAATTAGTTTCCCTCCTCTTGACAAGGCTATTATTTCCTTTCTTTTTTTTGAGTGTAAATTATTTCCTTTCTTCACCATGGATTTTCACAAGTGTTGGTTCTTAATTTGTTTACTAGTAAGCTTGTGAACCCATTTCCTAGTAGCATGTGTGGGAAGGATATGTCTTGCACTCGGTGTCTCATTTCATCAAGACTAATGTTGATGACTAATGCTCATCCTTATCTTAGTCTTCTCAAGTGTTTTGCCATGTCACTTTTACATGTTGCTCAACCATATGTTTTGTGCAAGTGATATGTTTATTGTCTTATCTACTTGCTTGCACTTGTTGTGTGTTTTTATTAATTTTGCGGGAGCAACGATCCTATTTTGTGCACTAAAACTCCTTTGCCCATATCATAATATGTCTTATTCATGTGGTTCAAAGGACCATGTGATTGTTTATTCCTTTTGGTATCTTTTGATTGCTTGCTTCTCTCTTTTGTATATCTTTGTGCCATACGATCCTTTCTTTTTGCAATCTTCGGGTCCTCGATATAGTTCGTTTTCCTCCAACTACTTATCATTGTATATGTGTATTTATTTGCACTCATTTGATGAGAAGTACACACTTTTTGGAGGAACACCTATTATAGTGGCTTTCTAAGCTTTTCGTCCATTTTGGCAATCAATGCCAATGGGGGATAAGTTTAGAGAGTTTAGTTTGGAGAAGTTAAGAGAGTTTTTGACTTTGTTGCTTAAGCATTTGCATATCATACCCATGCATTGATTTGCACGTGTGTGCTTGCTTATGCTTATTTCCTTATATAAACTCTCTTGAAAGTGATTGTCATCATTTACCAAAATGGGGGAGATTGTTAGAGCATATTTCTCCATGTGTGCTTTTCATAATTGATGACAATCCCTATGGACTAATGGTTTCCTTAAGTTATATTCGAAGGATTTGTCCATAGGCACTTCTTGAAGTCCATTTGTTGGTTTCAAGGAGTTTACATGATGACCAAGGTGTTATTCAAGGTATTATCAAAAGAATGGTCATAAGTACACAAGGTTGATCAGGCCTAAGTCAAAGGGTAAATCAAGTTAATCGACATACAAAGCATACAAGATGTACCGAGAGGGATCAAATGATCCCACGATATGGTAAACATTGTCAATTACGCTTTTATGTACTAACCCATGGTTTCATGAGAGTTTTGTGTGGGGTTACGTGTGTTTCCATGGGCTTGCTTCAAGAGGGAGATCTCATTCAACCCATGGAGGATGACGTCAAGTGGTGATCGTCATCAAGTTTGCGGTGTGCAATATCAAGTGGAGCATCACGAACATATCCTGCTTGAAGCTTGTCGCCCATTGTGGTGGAAATGGACTTGTGAAGATATGCTGAAGAGTGGCTCACCCATAGTGAGTATGGGGGAGCAATCAACTAGTCTTCATCAAGCCAACGCAATCAAGAAAGGTGGTCCATCTTGAGGAAGTAAAGATCTTCATAATGTATCTCAAGTGTAATATGTGCAAGGTATAGGTTTGCCCTTGATAGGTTTTTCTATTTTAGGATAGGTTGCCGTACTGTCAAAGGGGGCTCTTAAGTGAGTAGCTTGATCGTATCGTTCATTGAGAGCTCAAACCATTTGCATCCTTGCATCATCTTTCTTGGTTCTTGTTTGGTGGTTCTCTTTGTGAGTTGTGGAGCTTATGGTCATCTTCATGATAAGCTCGAGTTCATCGAAAACGGAGTTGGTGTGCATCTTCTATGATGTTTTTGATGTTGGAGTTTTGTCGGTTCATTCATAGAGGTTTTACATATCTATATCATTGGCATTTTTTTACTACATCTTCTATCTATAACCGTTTGTTGTTTGGATAATACTTGACATCTGCAATCCAACAAGCTTGAGTTTTCTCAATTCGGAGCTCGTATTCGGAAGTTATGGCTGTTTTTGTCTTACCTATTTTTCACTCACAAGTTGTACCGACCCTAACACACGTTGTACCGCTCGACCGGTACATCCGGTGTTTGGAGCGGTTGTATTGCTCCAGAATTGGTCCGGAGGTTGTACCGGCCATGTACCACTCTACCACTGGACTAGGTTCTATTTTGGAGCGGTTCTTGGGCGGTTATGGGCCGGTTGTACCGCTATATTACATTGACTTGTTGTACCGCCCACATCACCGGTTGTACCACCCGTGTGTCATTCTGCACATAACACGCAGATTTTTGGGGACCTATTTTAGGGGGCCTTCTTCCCCAATGGTTCCCCAAATCTTGAGCTCGTTCCCCCCCCCATTGTTGACCTTCTTAGAGCTTGCTAACTCTCAATCCCTCCAATGATTCTTGCTCCTTTTTGAGGGGAAAGAGAGAGGAGATCTAGATCGACATTTCCACCAATCACTTTCTCCTATATGTGAGAGGAACCCCTTGGATCTAGTTCTTGGAGTTCTTGGTGTTCTTCTTCATTCTTCCTCTCATTTTCCACCATTGCATTAGTTGTTGTGGTAGGATTTGGGGGAGAAGGACTTGGGCACTTGTGCCCTTGCCATTGCATTTGGTGCATAGCTTTGAGTTCTCCACGGTTATACGTGGAAGTGAAGTTTGAGAAGCCTATTACTCTTGGGTGTTTGGTACCCTAACACTTGTTCTTCTCTGGTGCTTTGGCATCCTAGAAGCTTAGTGGTGCGTGGGAGCTCAATCATTGTGGTGCAAAGCTCCAGGCATGCGTGAAGGTCTCCAATTAGGTTGTGTAGATTGCGTCAAGCATTTGAGGTTACCTCGAAGCCAAGTTTCATTATGGTGAAGCTTCGTCGTGCTGTTGGGAGCCTCCAATTAAGTTGTGGAGATTGCCCCAACCTTTTTTGTACGGGTTGAGGGACTGCCCTCAAGGGTCCCTTAGTGGAATCGGGCCATCTTGCATCGTGCGAGGGCGTGAGGAGATTACGGTGGCCCTAGTGGCTTCTTGAGGAGCATTGTGCCTCCGCACCGCTCCAAACGGAGATTAGCATTTGCAAGGGTGTGAACTTGGGGATACATCGCCGTCTCCATGTACCTTGGTTATCTCTTACCCGATCCCTTTATTATGCACTTTACTTTGTGATAGCCATATTGTTTCTTGTTATATATGTTGCTATCACTTAGTTGATTATCTTGCTTCGCATAAGTTGTTGGTGCACATAGGTGAGCCTAGTTATTTTTGGTTTTGTGCTTGACAAATTAAACGTTAGTTGTATTCCGCATTTGTTCAAGCCTAAACCATAATTATTTTAAAGCGCCTATTGACCCCCCCCCCCTCTAGGTGACATCCACGTCCTTTCTCAGGTCCTTCATTCATAAGCAAAACAAAAGTATATAATTTAGAAAGCATCATATGTTCATGAACATTAGAAATATTTCCAAGAGAAATGAAAGTACCTCGTAATTCAATTGGCGTGCGCGAGCTTTAGTAACTGGTCCAGTACGTACAGCACGTGTAACAATGGTATTCATGTCCTGATCATTAAGTGTCATGAAGGTATCACTCCTTCATACACTTTACCTTCCTTGCCATTACATCTTGATAGCCCCACCATCTTTGTGATTACCTTCATACCTATTGAGACTAGCTATCCGAGTATTGTCAGGCTTCACAAAAAATTGTGCACCATAGTGATACGATATCACATTGTTGCATCATTAGAAATATCATATACTGCAATTGCTTGCTCCCGTGCATATCTTGTCATACTTGTCTCATATAGTTGGTTGAGGCTCAATAAGAACAATGGCAAGGAAGAGAAGAGCAAAAAAACAAGACAAAAAGAGCTTATAAGCAAGAAAGAAAGATCAAAAGCTCATAAGCAAAAAGTGTTGAGCAAGACAAGAGATACTTGTGCATAAGGATACATGAATAGAAAACGTTCTCCTTGCAAGAATAGGATTGGTGCCAAGTGGTGAATCGTGCCAAAACATGCAATTAGCTAGCATCTCTCCTTGTGTTTATTCAACACGAGCTTTGCTCATCCCTATAGTTGCACAAGCCCCATTATCCCACTGCGTGTGTTTCTTTATTGCCCTCCTCTATATTTGTGATCACTTGCTTTGCATTTTGTGTCCTTCGGATTTATTTCAACATTTACAATATCTTGGACTTCAATTTGCATGAACTTTGCCACTTGTCCTAACCAAGCCACTCGATAAGTTTTATTTGTAGGTGTGAGTGAGCAAGTCCCGTACCAATTCCACTATTCTCTCCTTCACATTGAGTGAAACGGGATACATCCTCCACTTTGGGAAACGGTATTTTGGTATTGTTTAGCTCATTTGCCACTCACATTTTCTCGAGTGTTGTGATGGCTAGGCAAAGCACATCTACTTAGGTCTACAACCACAACGACGAGTTTGATGCCATGAAGAAAACCTTCTACGCCAAGATAGATGCTCAAATGGACGAGTTCAAAGCCCTCATCAACAACCACATGAGTTCTTCATCATCTTCGAGATGACACTCAAGTACACATGCTTCCGAGCTACCATCTCCGGGAAGATCAAACCGGCATCAACAATATAACTAACATGAAAAATAATGACGCCAACATCACGGCACCCAATGATGCACAAGCGTGAAGGTCACGAGCTCAACACCAACCACCGCTCGATGACTACACGACCTACCTTGGCATCTTCCCCAAGCGACTTCAAGGCATCTTCGCCTTTGGATATGCGTAATTGATACGTCCCAAACGTATCTATAATTTCTGCTTGTTCCATGATCTTTCGGGTGACATTGTTATATGTTTTGCGACACTTTTATAAAATTTTACACATATTTTGATTAACCTACTAACTCAGTGCACCCAGTGCCACTTTATGTCTGCTGATGTATTTTTTGCAGGGGCTTTTACCTAATTTTCCGAAGACCGAAAAAATCCAGAAAACTATATAAAAATTAGCAAAACAGAAGCTTCGGGATCACCGAAGGAGGGCCAGAGGGGGCCAGGGGCCTCCCAGGCAGCCTGCTCGCGCGGCCAGGCCACGAGAGGAAACCCTCGCAGACTTTCTGGAATAGCGAATTTGTCCATCGTTCCACCGCGGCAGCGCTTCCGAGATCGGGAGCGTCAGGAGAGCTCTTCCCGGCACCCTGCCGGAGGGAGGATTGACCTCCGGGAGCTTCTCCACCACCTTGGACGCCTCCTGGATGTGCCGTGAGTGGTTTCCCTTGGACCATGAGTCCATGAGCAGTAGCTATGTGACGTCTTCTCTCCAATCTTGTACTTCAATGGTTAGTCCTTGTGAGCTGCCCTACATGATCAAGGCATCTATGTAATTCTCTTGCTATTGCTATGCTCGGTTTGTTGGGATCCGATGGATTATGAGATTATGTTCAGTTTGTTATGAGTTATATATTTGATTATACTTTTATATTATGTTCCTTAGTGATTCTTGCATGTTCTCCATTTCTTTTTATTGCTTTGGCCAAGTAGTAGATCGTAACTCCAAGAGGGAGCGTTATGCATGATTGTGGGTTCGGGCCCCTCGATGTCTAGCTTGAGTGACAGAAACATGAGACTAGGGGATGTGCTTGTAGCCACCAGGGAGAAAACAACGGAGCTTGTGACCACGGTTGCAAGGATTGTTTACCTTACGCATAGTTCGTTAATGCAGTTGTCCGTTCCTTTGAGTTTACACTTTGGGTGGGACTCGTAACTTAATACCGGAGAGATATTCTGGATAGATATCTCAAGGTGGATGATTAGTAAGTAGATGCTAATGAATAAACAGTCTACTTGTCTCAGTGTATTGCCCATTACTATTGAACCTCTAACTATCAAGGAGCATAATTAGCATTGCGGTGAGATCATAATTATGACATTGCCCAACTATGATTTGTTTACCCTAGCATAGTTGTTTATCGTCTTTTGGGAGAGAGACATCACTAGTGAACGTCATGTGACTCCGGTCCATATCACCATCATTGTTTACACCTCCACTATTTACCGCTTTCATTTACTTTTCTGTTGCAATCACTATTACCTTGCCGCTTGTGTTTTGATCCTTTGCAAACTACAAGTCCGGAGAGACGGACAACCTCTCTGTACTCGTTGGGAGAAAAGTTATTGGTTGTGTGTGCACGTCCACGTCTTCTGCTAGTGCCAGGGTGGAAGACACCTACTTGTTCAGCCTATGAGTCCTCGTTCGATAAACCTTACAGTCTTCGTTTAAGGGAAATTTGCAGCTGACTACATCTCCACCTTCCACTTGGGGTAACCAACGAGGGGCGAGAAGTATATACATCATCTCGTCATCAAGCGAATTTCTGGCTCCGTTGTCGGGGACTCCACTCTTCAAGATAGGGGAGTTGCGCACTATGTTTTACCTTTGCTTTTTAGCATTGTTAGTTTGGTTTATAGTTTTTTCTTTAGAGTCTTATACCCAAAAGCCACACAAAAAATAGTTGCTTCGCTCTTGCTTATTGCTGCTACTATGGGTTCCACTGAGAACACCAAGCTGGGTGACTCCACTAGTCACAACAACAATGAGTACAATTTCTCCTCTATTGCTCCACTTACCACTAAGGGTCTTTTTACAAGTAAACCATGTGACTATACTAGTCATTATGGCGAATTATGCCCTTGGCATGGTTGCGTCGGAAAGCCACAAGATCTTTGGTTTGAAGTTGCTCCTAAACGTCCCCAAACTTGGGAAGATGTACAAACTCTTATAATGGAGAGCAAATCAAACATAGAGGATGACACTACAATTTTACTTAATAGCAACATTATTAATTTTGGGAATTTTAGTCTCTCCGAAGTCATCACCTTTTTGCAAAGAATGGCTAAAGACCGCCACACTAGTACACTTAATATTGCCTTCACCGAGCATATTACCAATGCTCTTATCAAAGCTAGGAAGGAGAAGCTCAAGCTAGATACTTATATTCCTAGGAAGCTGGAATATGGTTGGGATCCTATGGTCAAAATTAAATTGAATAATATCTCTTGCTTTGCTTTGTGTGATGTTGGAGCTAGTGCCTCTGTTATGAACAAAAGAATGTATGATATGCTTGATTGGAAATCGTATGATCCATGTTCTTTTGGTGTTCGTCTTGTTGATTCTTCTATGAAGAAACCTTTAGGGAGAATTTATTATGTGCTTATTATTGTCAGTGATAATTATGTGCCCATTGATTTTATTATTATGGACATTGAATGTGATCCTTCATGTCCAATTATTTTGGGACGTCCTTTTCTCCGCACCATTGGTGAATTGACATGAAAGAGGTAATTATTAAATTCCAATTTCCTCTTAAAAAGGGAATGGAACACTTCCGTAGAAAGAATATTAAGATACCTTATGAGTTCGTTACACGGGCAAGCTATTCTTTTGGAGTTGATAACACTTGATCTTCTTGCATTATGCCTAGCTCAAAGGCACAAAAGAAAGCGCTTGTTGAGAGGCAACCCAATATATTTTTACTTTATGTTTTAGTGGTCTTGATGTGTGTTTCTATTGTAGCAGCATCATTGTATCATTATTTTTAAGCTTTGTGCCAAGTTATAGCCTCCGATTGCAAGAAAGTTCAAAAATTGTGACATGCTGTCCAGAAACAGATTCTGTCTGCTTGACGGAAAAAATCGCCAAAAATCACTAGATCATCTTTTTGATTTGAATTTTTTTGACAGCATGCTCTATATAATTTTCTTTATGGTATCTGTTCTGAGTTTTTTTTATTTGAGTTGCATAAGTGCCCCGAATAAATTATTTATTACCTGATGTTCTGTTTTTCACAGATTCCGCCGTGTTTTGTGTTTTCATTGTTTTGCTAATCCTAAGCTTGCTTTTGGTTTCCAAAAATATTTTGGCATTCATGAGAAGCAGTAGATTGTCATGAGAATTTTTATTTCCAACAGGTATTGAATTATTTTATTAAGGGAACTAACTACTCTAATCGGCTTATGATGAGTTTTGTATGAAGGGAGTTTTCAAGTATTGCGATGGGAGAGATGATGAAAGAAGATAAAGGAGTGTCAAACGCTCAAGCTTGGGGATGCCCCCATGCACCCCAAGAAATATTCAAAGGAGACTCAAGTGTCTAAGCTTGGGGATGCCCCCGTGCATCCCCTTCTCTATCAACAATCATCAGGTCGTCCATCTCCATACTATATTTTTATCACTTCATATGATATGTGCTATGCTTGGAGCGTTCCGCTATTTTCTTTTTAGTTTTGTTTTAGTTTAGTTTGTTGGTCATAACAAGTCGGAACCTAGCCTACCTTGTTTGGGAGAGAGACACGCTCCATTCCACTCTAGAACACAACATAGGTTTTCATGCTTATCCTTTTTGTGTGTTCTTCATCTTTTCGTAGCTACTATCATGCTTAGCTCTTAGTTTGCATGCTTATCTTTTTAAGAGCTATTATTGAGGTTGCTTATGGAACTCTCTTGAGTTATCATGCTTATCTTGTTTAGAGAGTGGCTTTTTGCACTGAGTTGTGTGTCTTGCATGAGTAGGTAATTGAGATTGCTATTTAAGTATAGTAGTAACTTGCAATAGTTTTGAGGTATTGATTTGAGTAATGTTTGGACTATTGGTGCCAAGAGCTTGAGCCTATTAGTGATAGGTATCGTATTTTCGGAAATATGTGTGTTTTTCAAAAACTAAAAATTAGTTGAGAACTCTAGCTACTAAACTGATCGCTAACCTATGGAGGGGTTGGAATATATAGAGTACCCTCACGTTACCGTGAGTCGAGGAGGGGCAAGGATAACCAAACCCCCAAACGTTCCTCCTCGGGGTACTTGTCTCTTTGTGAATTTTCTAACTATATAGAGAGTTACCGATAATAAGTGTATGAGTTCTTCGCACTAATGTGAGTATTCGATTGTTGGCACTTCCACTATCCATATTTTGCTAGCCTCTTCGGTATCGTGCATTGCCCTTTCTCACATTGAGAGTTGGTGCAAACTCCGCCGGTGCATACAAACCCATGACATGATACGCTCTCTCATACATAAGCCTCATTATATCTTTCCTCAAAACAGCCACCATACCTACCTATTAAGGCATTTCCATAGCCTTTCCGAGATGCGTTGCCATGTATCATCCATCATCTCATGACTTGATCTTCATGTCATACATGCTTTTGCTTGATCATAGAGCCGCATGCTAGTTGGGCCTTTCCCTCATTATTGCTACATGACGCGCTAGTATAATTGCATATCCTGCTACACTCGCAGAGGCATACATTTGTATACATCATGATAGTTTTCACTTGTCTTTATGTTGTGTACTTCTTTTAAAGTGTGATGATTTTTTTATTCATGTAAAACATAGAGTTTTGCCCTTAAGTGAGGAAAAGATCCCAAAGTGGACAAAACAGAAGGTCCCAAAGAGGACAAATGAGAGATAAAAAGAAAAATCCAAAGAGGCCACAAAAAAATAAAAAATAAAAAGAGAGAGAAGGGGGCAACACTACTATTCCTTTTGAAAGATCCACGCTCGTACTCCATTACTATATTGGTACTACATAGAGATTATCATTCATGCATAACTATGTGAGGACCCTTACACTATAGAACTTGGTTTGCATATCCCAATGATGAGTCTCCTCAAATGAGCTCTAGGTCTTCATGATCAAACAAGTTGGATGCACCCCCACTAGTTCCATTGGAGAGCTTACCTTAGCTCATATGTGCATCCATTACATGGCAATCCCTACTCCTCACATCATATCTATCATTTAGCTTTCTCTCGCCTATGGTTGTCCTCATTGATGTGAACTTTTCACACCTTTTTGTCTTCCTTCCCCATCATTATTCTATTTTCCATCCTAAGTGCCAACATATCTTGCTTACGCTCATCCATTGCATGAGTGCTCAAAGTCGAAAGGGAGAGGATCATTTTGACTTGTGCCTGACAAGTGGTCTGAGAATGAGTCAAAATAAGATTCCAAAGGAGACTAAGTGTGAGGTTTAGTAGATTGAGTTCTCAATTAAAAAATATTTATCTCTGAACCCATCTCCCACTTCTTGCACGCAAACACCATTTGGAGACATTCGAGTCACGGACAGCGAGAGCTCTTGCACTTTTATGTTCTTACTTTGCTAAATTCAATACTAGATATAGACTCTTGCTTGTTATTGTCTTGACTTGAGTTACATATCTCACTTTCTTTACTTTGAAGTTCTTATATGTGTGTTAGCATCTCACCACATAAATTATTGTGTTATCATTTATCTACTCGAGGACGAGCAGAAATTAAGCTTGGGGATGTTGATACGTCCCAAATGTATCTATAATTTCTCCTTGTTCCATGATCTTTTGGGTGACATTGTTATATGTTTTGCTGCACTTTTATATCATTTTACACATATTTGGACTAACCTACTAACTCAGTGCACTCGGTGCCAGTTTCTGTCTGCTGATGTATTTTTTGCAGGGGCTTTTACCCAATTTTCCAAAGCCCGAAAAAATCCAGAAAACATATAAAAAATCAGCGAAAAAGAAGCTTCGGGATCACCGAAGGAGGGTCAGAGGGGGCCAGGGGCCTCCCAGACGGCCTGCTGGCGCGACCAGGCCCCAGGCCGTGCCAGGAGGCCGCCTGGGTGGGCCCCACTTCCTCTGGTGCCCTCCTTTGGCTTATATTTAGTGTTCCATGAGGAAACCCTCGCACACTTTCTGGAATCGCGAATTTCTCCATCGTTCCGCCGCCACAGCGCTTCCGAGATCGGGAGTGTCAGCAAACCTCTTCCCGGTACCCTGCCGGAGGGAGGATTGACCTCCGAGAGCTTCTCCACCACCATGGACGCCTCCCGGATGTGCCATGAGTAGTTTCCCTTGGACCGTGAGTCCATGACCAGTAGCTATGTGATGTCTTCTCTCCAATCTTGTGCTTCAATGATTAGTCCTTGTGAGCTGTCGTACATGATCAAGGCATCTATGTAATTCTTTTGCTATTGCTATGCTCGGTTTGTTGGAATCCGATGGATTATGAAATTATGTTCAAATTGTTATGAGTTATATATTTGATTATCCTTGTATATTAAGTTCCTTGGTGATTCTTGCATGTTCTTCGTTGCTTTTTATTGCTTTGGACAAGTAGTAGATCATAACTCCAAGAGGGACCGTTATGCATGATTGTGGGTTCGGGCCCCTCGATGTCTAGCTTGAGTGACAGAAACATGAGAATAGGGGATGTGCTTGTTGCCACCAGGGAGAAAACAACGGTGCTTGTGACCATGGTTGCAAGGATTTTTTTACCTTACGCATAGTCCGTTAATGCAGTTGTCCGTTGCTTTGAGTTCACACTTTGGGTGGGACTCGCAACTTAATACCGGAGAGATGTTATGGATAGATATCTCAAGGTGGATGATTAGTAAGTAGATGCTGATGAATAAACGGTCTACTTATCTCGGCGTATTTCCCATTACTATTGAACCTCTAACTATCAAGGAGCATAACTAGCATTGCGGTGCGATCATAATTCTGTCAATTGCCCAACTGTGATTTGTTTACCCTAGCATAGTTTTTTATTGTCTTTTGGGAGAGAGACGTCACTAGTGAACGTCATCTGACTCCGGTCCATATCACCATCATTGTTTACACCTCCACTATTTACCGCTTTCATTTACTTTTCCGTTGCAATCACTATAACCTTCCCGCTTGTGTTTTGATCCGTTGCAAACTACAAGGACGTAGAGATTGACAACCCATCTGTACTCATTGGGACCAAAGTTATTTGTTGTGTGTGCAGGTCCACGTCTTCTGCTAGCGCCATGGTGTTAGACACCTACTTGTTGAGCCTAGGAGTCCTCCTGGTTCGACAAACCTTACAGTCTCCGTGTAAGGAAAATTTACTGCTGACTACATCTCCACCTTCCACTTGGGGTAACCAATGAGGGGTGATACATCTCCATCGTATCTACTTTTCCAAACTCTTTTGCCCTTGTTTTGGACTCTAATTTGCATGATTTGAATGGAACTAACCCGGACTGACGTTGTTTTCAATAGAATTGCCATGGTGTTGTTTTTCTGCAGAAATAGAAGTTCTCGAAATGACCTAGAAATTTACAAGGATTTTTTGTGGAATATATAAAAAATACTTGCGCAAGAATTAACCGAAGACAGGGAGCCAGGGGCCCACGAGCCCAGGACGCGCACCCCTAGGGCGCGCCTGGCAGGCTCGTGGGGCCCACGTGGCTCCGCAGCCTCCAACTCCAACTATATATAGTCTCTCTCGCCCAAAAAAATCAAGGGAGAGCTTTCGGGAAGAAACACCGCCTGTTGGAAATATGCCCTAGAGGCAATAATAAATTAGTTATTATTATATTTCTTAGTTCATGATAATCGTTTATTATCCATGCTATAATTGTATTGATTGGGAACACAATACTTGTGTGGATACATAGACAAAACACTGTCCCTAGTAAGCCTCTAGTTGACTAGCTCGTTGATCAAAGATGGTCAAGGTTTCCTGGCCATAGGCAAGTGTTGTCACTTGATAACGGGATCACATCATTAGGAGAATCATGTGATGGACTAGACCCAAACTAATAGACGTAGCATGTTGATCGTGTCATTTTGTTGCTACTGTTTTCTGCGTGTCAAGTATTTATTCCTATGACCATGAGATCATATAACTCACTGACACCGGAGGAATGCTTTGTGTGTATCAAACGTCGCAACGTAACTGGGTGACTATAAAGATGCTCTACAGGTATCTCCGAAGGTGTTAGTTGAGTTAGTATGGATCAAGACTGGGATTTGTCACTCCGTGTGAACGGAGAGGTATCTCGGGGCCCACTCGGTAATACAACATCACACACAAGCCTTGCAAGCAATGTGACTTAGCGTAAGTTGCGGGATCTTGTATTACGAAACGAGTAAAGAGAATTGCCGGTAAACGAGATTGAAATAGGTATGCGGATACTAACGATCGAATCTCGAGCAAGTAACATACCGAAGGACAAAGGGAATGACATACGGGATTATATGAATCCTTGGCACTGAGGTTCAAACGATAAGATCTTCGTAGAATATGTAGGATCCAATATTGGCATCCAGGTCCCGCTATTGGATATTGACCGAGGAGTCTCTCGGGTCATGTCTACATAGTTCTCGAACCCGCAGGGTCTGCACACTTAAGGTTCGACGTTGTTTTATGCGTATTAGAGTTATATGGTTGGTTACCGAATGTTGTTCGGAGTCCCGGATGAGATCACGGACGTCACGAGGGTTTCCGGAATGGTCCGGAAACGAAGATTGATATATAGGATGACCTCATTTGATTACCGGAAGGTTTTCGGAGTTATCGGGAATGACGAATGGGTTCTGGGAGTTCACCGGGGGGCAACCCACCCCGGGGAAGCCCATAGGGCTTGGGGGAGACACACCAGCCCTTAGTGGGCTGGTGGGACAGCCCACAAGTGCCCTATGCGCCAAGGAGAAGAAAATCAAGAGAGAAAGAAAAAAAAAGGAGGAGGTGGGACGGAAGGGGGACTCCCTCCCACCAAACCTAGTCCAACTCGGTTTGGGGGGGGGAGAGTCCTCCCCCTTGGACTCGGCCGACCCCCTTGGGGCTCCTTGAGCCCCAAGGCAAGGTCCCCTCCCTCCCACCTATATATACGGAGGTTTTAGGGCTGATTTGAGACGACTTTTCCACGGCAGCCCGACCACATACCTCCACGGTTTTTCCTCTAGATCGCGTTTCTGCGGAGCTCGGGCGAAGCCCTGCTGAGACAAGGTCATCACCAACCTCCGGAGCGCCGTCACGCTGCCGGAGAACTCTTCTACCTCTCCGTCTCTCTTGCTGGATCAAGAAGGCCGAGATCATCGTCGAGCTGTACGTGTGCTGAACGCGGAGGTGCCGTCCGTTCGGTACTAGATCGTGGGACTGATCGCGGGATTGTTCGCGGGGCGGATCGAGGGACGTGAGGACGTTCCACTACATCAACCGCGTTTACTAACGCTTCTGCTGTACGGTCTACAAGGGTACGTAGATCACTCATCCCCTCTCGTAGATGGACATCACCATGATAGGTCTTCGTGCGCGTAGGAAAATTTTTGTTTCCCATGCGACGTTCCCCAACAGTGGCATCATGAGCTAGGTTCATGCGTAGATGTCTTCTCGAGTAGAACACAAAAAATTTTGTGGGCGGTGATGTGCGATTTGCTGCCCTCCTTAGTCTTTTCTTGATTCCGTGGTATTGTTGGATCGAAGCGGCTTGGACCGACATTACTCGTACGCTTACGAGAGACTGGTTTCATCGTTGCGAGTAACCTCCTTTGCTCAAAGATGACTGGCAAGTGACGGTTTCTCCAACTTTAGTTGAATCGGATTTGACCGAGGAGGTCCTTGGATGAGGTTAAATAGCAACTCATATATCTCCGTTGTGGTGTTTGCGTAAGTAAGATGCGATCCTACTAGATACCCTTGGTCACCACGTAAAACATGCAACAACAAAATTAGAGGACGTCTAACTTGTTTTTGCAGGGTATGCTTGTGATGTGATATGGCCAACAATGTGATGTGATATATTGGATGTATGAGATGATCATGTTGTAATAGAAATATCGACTTGCACGTCGATGGTACGGCAACCGGCAGGAGCCATAGGGTTGTCTTTATACTAACGTTTGTGCTTGCAGATGCGTTTGCTATTTTGCTAGGATGTAGCTTTGGTAGTAATAGCATGAGTAGCACGACAACCCCGATGGCAACACGTTGATGGATGATCATGGTGTGGCGCTGGTGACAAGAAGATCGTGCCGGTGCTTTGGTGATGGAGATCAAGAAGCACGTGATGATGGCCATATCATGTCACTTATGAATTGCATGTGATGTTAATCCTTTTATGCACCTTATTTTGCTTAGAACGACGGTAGCATTATGAGGTGATCTCTCACTAAAATTTCAAGACGAAATTGTGTTCTCCCCGACTGTGCACCGTTGCTACAGTTCGTCGTTTCGAGACACCACGTGATGATCGGGTGTGATAGACTCAACGTTCACATACAACGGGTGCAAAACAGTTGCGCACGCGGAACACTCGGTTTAAGCTTGACGAGCCTAGCATGTGCAGACATGGCCTCGGAACACATGAGACCGAAAGGTCGAGCATGAATCGTATAGTTGATATGATTAGCATAGAGATGCTTACCACTGAAACTATTCTCGACTCACGTGATGATCGGACTTGAGATAGTGGATTTGGATCATGTACCACTCAAATGACTAGAGAGATGTACTTTTTGAGTGGGAGTTCTTAAGTAATATGATTAATTGAACTAATTGTCATGAACATAGTCTAATGGTCTTTGCGAATTACGATGTAGCTTGCGCTATAGCTCTACTGTTTTTATATGCTCCTAGAGAAAATTTAGTTGAAAATTGATAGTAGCAAAACTTTGCAGACTTGGTCTGTAAAACCGAGGATTGTCCTCGTTGCTGCGCAGAAGGATTATGTCCTTAATGCACCACTCGGTGTGCTGCACCTCGAGCATCGTCTGTGGATGCTATGAACATCCGACATACACGTTTCTGATGACTACACGATAGTTCAGTGCAAAATACTTAATGGCTTAGAAGCAAGGTGCCGAAAACGTTGTAAAACGTCACGGAACATAAGTGATGTTCTAAAGAGATGAAATTGTGATTTCATGCTTGTGCCCTTGTTAAGAGGTACGAGACCTCCGACAAGACTCTTTGTCCACAAAGTAAAGGAGAAAGGCTCAATCGTTGAGCGTGTGCTCAGATTGTCTGAGTACGACAATCGCTTGAATCAAGTGGGAGTTAATCTTCTAGATGAGATAGTGATAGTTCTCCAAAGTCACTGCCACCAAGTTGTGAGAGCTTCGTGATGAACTATAACATATCAAGGATACATACAATGATCCTTGAGCGATTCGTGATGTTTGACACTACGAAAGTAGAAATCAAGAAGGAGCATCAATAGTTGATGGTTTGTAAAACCACTAAGTTTCAAGAAAGGCAAGGGCTAGAAGGGATACTTCGTAAAACGGCAAAACAGTTGCTGCACTAATGAAGAGACCCAAGATTAAACCCAAACCCGAGACTAAGTGCTTCTGTAATGAGGGGAACGGTCACTGAGGCGGAGCAACTCTAGATACTTGGTAGATAAGAAGGCTGGCAAAAGTCAAGAGAAGTATATTAGATATACATGATGTTGATGTGTACTTTACTAGTACTCCTAGTAGCATGAGGGTATTGGATACCGGTTCGGTTGCTAAGTGATTAGTAACACGAAATGAAAGCTACGGCATAAAAGGAGACTAGCTAAAGGCGAGGTGACGATACGTGTTGGAAGTGTTTCCAAGGTTGATATGATCGAACGTCGCACGCTCCCTCTACCATCGGGATTGGTGTTAAACCTAAATAATCGTTATTTGGTGCTTGCGTTAAGCATGAACATGATTGGATCGTGTTTATTGCAATACGATTATTCATTTAAAGAGAATAATGGTTACTCTATTTTCTTGAATAATCACCTTCAATGGTTTATTGAATCTCGATCGTAGTGTTACACATGTTCATGATATTGGTGCCAAAAGATACGAGTTGATGATGATAGTACCACTTACTTGTGGCACTGCCGCTTGAGTCATGTTGGTATAAATTGCATGAAGAGGCTCCATGCTGATGGATCTTTATACTCACTTGTTTTTGAATCACTAGTGACATGCAAATCATACCACATGAGCAAGGCCTTGTTTTCATTGAGATGAAACAAGATAGTAACTTATTGGAAGTGATACATTTTGATGTATGCAGTCCAATGGGTGCTAAGGCACGCAGTGGATATCATTATGTTCTCACTTCACTGACGATTTGAGTAGATACAAAAGTATTTACTTAATGAATCACAAGTCTGAAATATTGAATAGTTCAATTCCATTTCAGAGTGAAGTTCGTCGTAACAAGAGGATAAACTGTCTACGATATGATCATGGAAATGAATATCTGAGTTACGAGTTTTGGTACGCAGTTAAGACAATGTAGAAATTGTTTCGCAGTTCATGCCACCTGGAACATCATAGTGTGATGATGTGTCTGAACGTCATAGCCACGCACTATTTGGTATGGTGCATACTATGATGTCTCTTATCGAATTACCACTATCGTTTATGGATTATGCATTAGAGACAACCGCACTCACTTTAAATAGGGCACCGCGTATTTCCGTTGAGATGACATAGTATAGACTGAGGTTTAGAGAAATCTAAACTGTCGTTTCTTGAAAGTTTGGGGCTTCGACACTTATGTGAAAAAGTTTCAGTCTGATAAGCTCGAACCCAAAGCGGATAAATGCATCTTCATAGGATATCCAAAACAGTTGGGTACATCTCCTATCTCAGATCCAAAAGCAAAGTGTTTGTTTCTAGAAACGGATCCTTTCTCGAGGAAAGGTTTCTCTCGAAAGAATTGAGTGGGAGAGTGGTAGAACTTGATGAGGTTATTGAACCATCACTTCAACCAGTGTGTAGCAGGGCGCAGCAAGTTGTTCCTGTGGCGCCTACACCAATTGAAGTGGAAGCTGATGATGGTGATCATCGAGCATCAGATCAAGTTACTACAAGCCTCGTAGGTTGACAAGGTCGCGTACTACTACAGAGTGGTATGGTAACCCTGTCTTGGAGGTCATGTTGTTGAGCAACAGTGAACCTACGAGTTATGGAGAAAGCGATGGTGGGCCCAGATTCCGACAAATGGCTGGAAGCCATGAAATCCGAGAGAGGATCCATGTGTGAAAACAAAGTGTAGACTTTGGTAGAACTACTTGATGGTCATAGGACTATTGAGTAAAATGGATCTTTAAAAGAAGACAGACGATGATGGTGATAAATCACTATTAAGAAAAGCTCGACTTGTCGCAAAGATGCTTTCGACAAGATCAAACAGTTGACTATGATGAGACTTTCTCACTCGTAGCGATGCTAAAGGTCTGTTAGAATTATGTTAGTTGTTGATGCATTATTTATGAAATATTGCACGTAGGATGTCAAAACATTGTTTCCTCGACGGTTTCCTTGAGCAAACATTGTATGTGATACAACCAGGAGGTTTTGTCGATCCTAAAGATACTAGCAAGTATGCAAGCTCCAGCGATCCTTCAATGGACTGGTGCAAGCATCTCGGAGTTGGAATATATATACTTTGATGAGATGATCAAAGATTTTGGGTTTGTACAAGGTTTATGAGAAACTTGTATTTTCCAAAGAAGTGAGTGGGAGCACTATAGAATTTCTGATAAGTATATGTGGTTGACATATTGTGGATAAGAAGTAATGTAGAATTTCTGTAAAGCATACAAGGTTGTTTGAAAGGAGTTTTTCAAAGGAATACCTAGATTGCGCTACTTGAACGTTGAGCATCAAAGATCTATGGAGATAGATCGAAAGCGCTTAATAGAAGTTTCAACAAGATGCATGCCTTGACAAGTTTTTGAAGGAGTTCAAAATAGATCAGTAAAGAAGGAGTTCTTGGTTGCGTTGTGAGGTGTGAATTTGAGTAAGACTCAAAACCCGACCACGGCAGAATAAAGAGAATAGACGAATGTCGTCTTCTATGCCTTAGCCGTAGAATCTAAAGTATGCCATGCTATGTACCGCACCTGATGTGTGCCTTGACTCAAAATCTGTTGAGAGGTACAGAGAGTGATCCATGATTGAATCACTAGCAGCGGTCAAAATTTATCCTTAGTAACAAATGGACTAAGGAATTTTTCTCGATTATGGAGGTGGTTGAAGAGTTCGTCGTAAAGGGTTACGTTGATGCAAGCTTTGACACTAATCCGAATAACTATGAGTAGTGAAACGAATTCATATAGTAGAGTAGATATTTGGAGCATTTCCGAATAGCACGTAGTAGCAGCATCTATAAGATGACATAAATATTTGTAAAGAATGCACGGATCTGAAAGTTTCAGAACCGTTGACTAAAACCTCTATCACGAGCAAGACGTGATCAGACCCCATAACTATATGGGTGTTGGATTCATTGGAATCACATGGTGATGTGAACTAGATTATTGACTCTAGTGCAAGTGGGAGACTGTTGGAAATATGCCCTAGAGGCAATAATAAATTAGTTATTATTATATTTCTTAGTTCATGATAATCGTTTATTATCCATGCTATAATTGTATTGATTGGAAACACAATACTTGTGTGGATACATAGACAAAACACTGTCCCTAGTAAGCCTCTAGTTGACTAGCTCGTTGATCAAAGATGGTCAAGGTTTCCTGGCCATAGGCAAGTGTTGTCACTTGATAACGGGATCACATCATTAGGAGAATCATGTGATGGACTAGACCCAAACTAATAGACGTAGCATGTTGATCGTGTCATTTTGTTGCTACTGTTTTCTGCGTGTCAAGTATTTATTCCTATGACCATGAGATCATATAACTCACTGACACCGGAGGAATGCTTTGTGTGTATCAAACGTCGCAACGTAACTGGGTGACTATAAAGATGCTCTACAGGTATCTCCGAAGGTGTTAGTTGAGTTAGTATGGATCAAGACTGGGATTTGTCACTCCGTGTGAACGGAGAGGTATCTCGGGGCCCACTCGGTAATACAACATCACACACAAGCCTTGCAAGCAATGTGACTTAGCGTAAGTTGCGGGATCTTGTATTACGGAACGAGTAAAGAGACTTGCCGGTAAACGAGATTGAAATGGGTATGCGGATACTGACGATCGAATCTCGAGCAAGTAACATACCGAAGGACAAAGGGAATGACATACGGGATTATATGAATCCTTGGCACTGAGGTTCAAACGATAAGATCTTCGTAGAATATGTAGGATCCAATATTGGCATCCAGGTCCCGCTATTGGATATTGACCGAGGAGTCTCTCGGGTCATGTCTACATAGTTCTCGAACCCGCAGGGTCTGCACACTTAAGGTTCGACGTTGTTTTATGCGTATTAGAGTTATATGGTTAGTTACCGAATGTTGTTCGGAGTCCCGGATGAGATCACGGACGTCACGAGGGTTTCCGGAATGGTCCGGAAACGAAGATTGATATATAGGATGACCTCATTTGATTACCGGAAGGTTTTCGGAGTTACCGGGAATGTACCGGGAATGACGAATGGGTTCCGGGAGTTCACCGGGGGGGCAACCCACCCCGGGGAAGCCCATAGGGCTTGGGGGAGACACACCAGCCCTTAGTGGGCTGGTGGGACAGCCCACAAGTGCCCTATGCGCCAAGGAGAAGAAAATCAAGAGAGAAAGAAAAAAAAGGAGGAGGTGGGAAGGAAGGGGGACTCCCTCCTACCAAACCTAGTCCAAGTCGGTTTGGGGGGAGAGTCCTCCCCCTTGGACTCGGCCGACCCCCTTGGGGCTCCTTGAGCCCCAAGTCAAGGTCCCCTCCCTCCCACCTATATATACGGAGGTTTTAGGGCTGATTTGAGACGATTTTTCCACGGCAGCCCGACCACATACCTCCACGGTTTTTCCTCTAGATCGCGTTTCTGCGGAGCTCGGGCGGAGCCCTGCTGAGACAAGGTCATCACCAACCTCCGGAGCGCCGTCACGCTGCCGGAGAACTCTTCTACCTCTCCGTCTCTCTTGCTGGATCAAGAAGGCCGAGATCATCGTCGAGCTGTACGTGTGCTGAACGCGGAGGTGCCGTCTGTTCGGTACTAGATCGTGGGACTGATCGCGGGATTGTTCGCGGGGCGGATCGAGGGACGTGAGGACGTTCCACTACATCAACCGTGTTCACTAACGCTTCTGCTGTACGGTCTACAAGGGTACGTAGATCACTCATCCCCTCTCGTAGATGGACATCACCATGATAGGTCTTCGTGCGCGTAGGAAAATTTTTGTTTCCCATGCGACGTTCCCCAACACCGCCGCCACGAGGCGGAACTTGAGCAGAACCAATCTAGAGCTCCGGAGGGGGAAATCGTCGCCATCGTCATCACCAACACTCCTCTCATCGGAGGGGACTCATCTCCATCAACATCTTCATCAGCACCATCTCATCTCCAAACCCTAGTTCATCTCTTGTAACCAATCTCCGTCTCGCGGCTCCGATTGGTACTTGTAAGGTTGCTAGTAGTGTTAATTACTCCTTGTAGTTGATGCTAGTTGGATTACTCGGTGGAAGATCATATGTTCAGATCTTTAATGCTATTCAATACCTCTCTGATCATGAACATAATTTTTCTTTGTGAGTAGTTACGTTTGTTCCTGAGGACATGGGATAAGTCTTGCTATAAGTAGTCATGTGCATTTGGTATTCGTTCAATATTTTGATGCGTTGTATGTTATCTTTCCTCTAGTGGTGTTACGTGAACGTCGACTACATAACACTTCACCATTATTTGGTCCTAGAGGAAGGCATTGGGAAGTAATAAGTAGATGATGGGTTGCTAGAGTGACAGAAGCTTAAACCCTAGTTTATGCGTTGCTTCATAAGGGGTTGATTTGGATCCACTAGTTTAATGCTATGGTTAGACTTTGTCTTAATTCTTCTTTCGTAGTTGAGGATGCTTGCGTGAGGGGTTAAAAATAAGTGGGATATTTGTCCAAGTAAGGACAGCACCCAAGCACCGGTCCACCCACATATCATATTATCAAAGTAGTGAACGCGAATCATATGAACATGATGAAAACTAGCTTGACAGAAATTCCCATGTGTCCTCGGGAGTGCTTTACCTTATATAAGAGTTCATCCAGGCTTGTCCCTTGCTACAAAAGGGATTGTGCCATCTTTCTGCACCTTTGTTACTATTGTTACTTGTTACCCGTTACGAATTATCTTATCACACAACTATCTATTACCGATAATTTCAGTGCTTGCAGAGAATACCTTGCTAAAAACCACTTGTCATTTCCTTCTGCTCCTCGTTGGGTTCGACACCCTTACTTATCGAAAGGACTACGATAGATACCCTACACTTGTGGGTCATCAAGACTCTTTTATGGCGCCGTTGCCGAGGAGTGAAGCGCCTTTGGTAAGTGGAATTTGGTAAGGAAACATTTATATAGTGTGCTGAAATTTATTGTCACTTGTCACTATGGAAACTAATCCTTTGAGGAGCTTGTTCGGGGTATCTTCACCTCGACTGGAAGCACAAAGAGTTGCTCCTCAACCTACTGCACCTACTGAAAATATTTATTATGAAATTCCTTCGGATATGCTAGAGAAACTGTTGGCTAATCCTTTTACAGGAGATGGAACATCACATCCCGACTCGCATCTAATCTATCTAGATGAAGTTTGTGGTTTATTTAAGCTTGCAGGTTTGCCCGAGGATGAGGTCAAGAAGAAGGTCTTTCCCTTATCTTTGAGGGATAAAGCATTGACATGGTATAGGCTATGTGATGATACTGGATCATGGAATTACAACCGATTGAAATTGGAATTTTATCAGAAGTTTTATCCTATGCATTTGGTACATCGTGATCGGAATTATATCTATAATTTTTGGCCTCGTGATAGAGAAAGTACCGCTCAAGCTTGGGGGAGGCTTAATTCAATGTTATATTCATGCCCCAATCATGAGCTCCCGAGAGAAATTATTATTCAGAACATCTATGCTCGGCTTTCTCATGATAATCGCACCATGCTTGACACTTCTTGTACCGGTTCTTTTACAAAGAGAGATATTGACTTCAAATGGGATTTATTGGAAAGAATTAAACGCAACTCTGAAGATTGGGAGTTTGATGAAGGTAAGGAGTCAGGTATGAATCTTAAGTTCGATTGCGTTAAATTCTTCACTGAAACAAATACTTTTCATGATTTTAGCGCTAAACATGGACTTGACTCTGAGATAGTGGCTTCATTATGTGAATCATTTGCTGCTCATATTAATCTCCCTAGGGAGAAGTGGTTTAAATATCATCCTCACATAGAAGTCAATGTAGTAAAACCCAATCTAGTTGAAAAGAAAGTCATTGCTTATAATGATTCTATTATTCCTAGTGCTTACATTGAGAAACCACCTATCCCTGTTAGAACAAAGGATCATGCTAAAGCTTCAACTGTGATACGTAAGGGCTACATTAGAACACCTACACCCCCTAAGCAAATTAAAGTTGAACCTAGCATTGCTATTATTAAAGATCTCTTGGCCGATAATGTTGATGGGCATGTTATTCAATTCTGTGAAGATGCTGCTAGAATTGCTAAACCTCATGCTAGAGACCAACATAAACCTGTTGTTGGCATGCTTGTTGTTTCTGTTAAGATAGGAGATCATTGTTATCATGGTTTATGTGACATGGGTGCTAGTGCTGGTGCAATACCTCTATCTTTATATGATGAAATTAAAGATGAGATTGCACCTGTCGAGATGGAATTTATTGATGTTACTATTCAACTTGCTAATAGTGATACTATCTGCCATGTGGGAATTGTTAGAGATGTTGAAGTCTTGTGTGGTAAAACTAAGTATCCTTCTGATTTTCTCGTTCTTGCTACCACACAAGATAGCATTTATCTCATCATATTTGGTAGACCTTTCCTCGATACTGTTAATGCTCAGATTAATTATGAGAAACAAACTGTTACTGTTGGTTTTGAAGGTGTGTCACATGAATTTAATTTTTCCAAGTTTGGTAGACAAAATCATGAAAAAGAATTGTCTAGTAAGGATGAAATTATTGCTCTTGCTTCTATTGTTGTACCTCCTACTGATCCTTTAGAGCAATACTTGCTTGAGCATGAAAATGATATGCATATGGATGAAAGGAATGAGATAGATAGAGTTATCTTTGAACAACATCCTATCCTGAAGAATAATTTGCCTGTTGAACTACTTGGAGATCCACCCCCACCAAAGGGTGATCCTGTGTTTGAGCTTAAACAATTACCTGATACTCTTAAGTATGCTTATCTTGATGAAAAAGAGATATATCATGTTATTATTAGTGCTAACCTTTCAGAGCATGAAGAGAAGACATTATTGAAAACTCTAAGGAAGCACCGTGCTGCTATTGGATATACTCTTGATGATCTTATGGGCATTAGTCCCACTCTATGCCAGCATAAAATTAAAACTAATCCTGATTCCAAACCAGTTGTTGATCATCAACGAAGATTAAATCCTAAGATGAAAGAGGTGGTAAGAAAAGCAATATTAAAGCTCCTGGAAGCAGGTATTATCTATCATGTTGCTCATAGCGATTGGGTAAGTCCGATGCATTGTGTCCCTAAGAAGGGAGGCATCACCGTTGTCCCTAACGATAAAGATGAATTGAACCCACAGAGAATTGTTACTCGCTATAGGATGGTAATTGATTTTAGGAAATTAAATAAAGCCACTAGGAAAGATCATTACCCTTTGCCTTTCATTGACCAAATGCTAGAAATATTGTCTAAACACACACATTTTTGCTTTCTAGATGGTTATTCTGGTTTCTTCCAAATACTTGTTGCACAATCTGATCAGGAGAAAACCACTTTTACTTGCCGTTTCGGTACCTTTGCTTATAGACGTATGCCTTTTGGTTTATGTAATGCACCTGCTACATTTCAAATATGTATGATGGCTATATTCTCTGACTTTTGTGAAAAGATTGTGGAGGTTTTCATGGATGATTTCTCTGTTTACGGATCTTCTTTTGATGATTGCTTGAGCAATGATACGTCTCCGTCATATCTACTTTTACAAACTCTTATGCTCTTGTTTTGGACTCTAATTTGCATGATTTGAATGGAACTAACCCGGATTGACGTTGTTTTCACAAGAATTGCCATGGTGTTGTTTTTGTGCAGAAATGAAAGTTCTCGGAACGTCCAAAAAATTTACGGAGAATATTTCTGGAAAATATGAAAAATACCTGCGCAAAGATCCACCGGAGGGGACGGGCCAGTGGGCCACAAGCCCTGTAGCCGCGGCCCCCCTGGCCGCGGCTACCAAGCTTGTGGGGCCCACATGGCTCTGCCGCCCCCAATTCCAATGCTATTTATTACCTTTCGTCCCGCAAAAAATCAAGAGATAAGAATTCATCGCGTTTCACGATCCAGAGGCATCGCCACATCCCGTTCTTGCCCTGGAGGGCAGATATGGAGTCCGTTTTGGGCTCCGGATCAAGGAGATCGTCACCATCGTCATCATTAACCTGCTTCCCTCTCCAATTCCATGAAGCTCTTCATTGTTCGTGAGTAATCTATGCGTAGGCTCGTTGGGCGGTGATGAGTAGGATGAGATCTATCATGTAATCGAGTTAGTTTTGACGCGGTTGATCCCTAGTATCCACTATGTTCTGAGATTGATGTTGCTACTACTTTGCCATGCTTAATTCTTGTCACTATGGCCCGAGTGCCATGATTTCAGATCTGAAATTATTATGTTGTCACCAATATATGTGTGTTTTAGATCCGATCTTGCAAGTTGTAGTTACCTACTATGTGTTATGATCCGTCAACCCCGGAGTGACAATAACCGGAACCACTCCCGTTGATGACCATAGTTTGAGGAGTTCATGTGTTAACCAAGTGCTAATGCGTTGGTCCGGTTCTTTATTAAAAGGAGAACCTTAATATCCCGTAGTATCCATTTGGACCCCGCTGCCACGGGAGGGAAGGACAATAGATGTCATGCAAGTTCTTTTCCCTAAGCACGTATGACTACACACGGAATGCATGCCGACATCACATTGACGAACGAGAGCTAGCCACATATCTCTCCGTGTTATAACTGTTGCGTGATGAATGGCATCCAACAAATCACCGATCCATTGCCTACGAGTTTGTCCCACTGCCACTGTTACTTGCTTTGTCCTACTGCTGCTGCCACTACTGTTACTTGCTATTGCTGTTACTTGCTACTGTCGCTACTTGGTACTGCTGTCACTACTACTATTCCTTGCCACTGTTGTTACTCGTTACACTGCTGCTACTTGCTACAATACTTTTCTGGTGCCATTGATACTTCAGTTAGGAATAATCTGCCGTCAACAGATTCTTTCCTAGCACCGTTGCTATCATACTACCTTTGCTACTAATCTTTCACGTGTGGTTGAGCCGACAACTCAACTGCTAATACTGGAGAATATCCTTTCACTCCCATCATGTCGAACCAACAAATTTGGGTTGAATACTCTATCCTTGAAAACTGCCGCGATCCCACACACTGGTGGGCCATTGCAAGACAATTGCTAATTGTTGAGCAACTCGAAGCAGTTCTTTTCTGGCGTCATTGCCGGGGACTGCCAGCAAGCAACCTTGCTCGAATTTTGCAGAGATGTAAAGATACTAACCTTGTCTTGAATTGGGAGAAGTGCCACTTTATGGTTAATGAAGGCATCATCTTAGGACATCAAATTTCTTAAAGAGGTATTGAAGTCGATAAGGCTAGAATTGATGCGATCGAGAAAATGCCATGCCCTATAGATATTAAAGGTATAAGAAGTTTCCTTGGTCATGTTGGTTTCTATAAAACGTTCATTAAAGACTTATCTAAGATTTATAGGCATCTCACCAATCTCTTGCAAAAATACATTCCATTTTTTTATGATGATTGTGAAGAAGCATTTGAAATACATAAGAAGGCCTTGATAACTGCACCTATTGTTCAACCACCTGATTGGAACCTACCTTTTGAAATTATGTGTGATGCTAGTGATTATGTTGTTGGATCTGTTCTAGGACAAAGAGTTGATAAGAAATTAAATGTTATTCATTATGCTAGTAAAACTCTAGACAGTGCCCAAAGAAACTATGCTACTACTGAAAAAGAATTTTTAGCAATTGTGTTTGCATGTGATAAGTTCAGATCTTATATTGTTGATTCCAAAGTTACTATTCACACTGATCATGCTGCTATTAAATATCTCATGGAAAAGAAAGATGCTAAACCTAGACTTATTAGATGGGTTCTCTTGCTACAAGAATTTGATTTGCATGTTGTTGATAGGAAGGGTGCTGAGAACCCCGTAGCAGATAACTTGTCTAGGTTAGAGAATGTTCTTGATGACCCACAACCTATTGATGATAGCTTTCCTGATGAACAACTGAATGTCATCAATGCTTCACGTAGTACACCATGGTATGCTGATTATGCTAATTATATTGTTGCTAAATATATACCACCTAGTTTCACGTACCAACAAAAGAAAAAGTTCTTTTATGATTTGAGACATTACTTTTGGGATGATCCTCACCTTTATAAAGAACGAGTGGATGGTGTTATTAGACGGTGTGTACCTGAGCATGAACAGGGACAGATTCTACAGAAGTGTCACTCCAAGGCCTATGGAGGACACCATGCGGGAGATAAAACTGCACACAAGGTATTGCAATCCGGTTTTTATTGGCCTACTCTCTTCAAGGATGCTCGTAAGTTTGTCTTGTCTTGTGATGAATGTCAAAGAATAGGTAATATCAGTAAACGTCAGGAAATGCCTATGAATTATTCACTTGTTATTGATCCATTTGATGTTTGGGGTTTTGATTATATGGGACCTTTTCCAAAGTCCAACGGATTTACTCATATTCTAGTTGTTGTTGATTACGTTACTAAGTGGGTAGAAGCTATCCCAAATAGTAGTGCTGATCATAACACCTCTATTAAGATGCTTATAGAAGTTATTTTTCCTAGATTTGGAGTCCCTAGATATTTAATGACTGATGGTGGTTCACATTTTATTCATGGTGCTTTCCGTAAAATGCTTGCTAAGTATGATGTCAACAATAGAATTGCATCTCCTTATCATCCTCAGTCTATTGGTCAAGTAGAGTTAAGTAATAGAGAAATTAAACTAATTCTGCAAAAGACTGTAAATAGGTCTAGAAAGAATTGGTCTAAGAAACTTGATGATGCACTGTGGGCTTATAGAACTGCTTATAAGAATCCCATGGGCATGTCTCCGTACAAAATGGTTTACGGTAAAGCATGTCATTTACCTCTTGAGCTAGAGCATAAGGCTTATTGGGCAATCAAAGAGCTCAACTTTGATTTCAAACTTGCTGGTGAGAAGAGGTTATTTGATATTAGCTCACTTGATGAATGGAGAACTCAGGCATATGAAAATGCCAAGTTGTTTACAGAAATAGTTAAGAGATGGCATGATAAAAGGATACAAAAAACGTGAGTTAAATGTAGGTGATTATGTCTTGCTATACAATTCTCGTTTAAGATTTTTTGCAAGCAAGCTTCTCTCTAAATGGGAAGGTCCTTACATTGTTGAAGAAGTATATCGTTCCGGTGCCATAAAGATCAATAATGTGGAAGGTAATTTTCCGAGAGTTGTAAATGGGCAAAGAATCAAGCATTATGTCTCAGGTACTCCCATAAATGTTGAAAGCAATATTATTAATACCATAACCCCGGAGGACTACATAAGGGATGTTTACCGTCCTCATTCAGACTCCGAAAATGAAGAAGTATGTGATACGGTAAGTAAACCGACTCCAAAACTTTTCCAATAGCATTTTTTCTCCGTTTTGGAATATTTAGAAAGATACAAAACTTTAAAGTAGTCCAGAAAGCGCATGATATTTCCTGTTCTTCTTTTGCTTGTTGGGAGCTTTGCCGTGTAAATAGTTTTCTTTTTCTTTGGGTCAAGGTAGAAGACCATGATTAAAATGATTAGTGGCTCTCATATGCATTATTCTTTATCTATCAGAGAGCCCGTGTTACTTTTTCTTCTCCTCTGAGTTTGCTTGCAGATTCCAACTTAGTCCAATGCACGAACACTCTTATTATTATTCACATCATTCGGTCATGCAAGTGAAAGGCAATAATGACGATATATGCTGAAGTGACTGATCCTGGAAAAGCTGGTATGAACTCCACCTATTTTGTTTTTGTAAACATGACTAGCTCATCGTTCCTAATTCAGCATTGTTATGAGAGAAACATGTTTGCAATGACAACTTAGGGATCATAGTTTCTGATGCCATGCTTAATTAGCTAGGAGCTTATAATGGTTTGTTTTGGATGCCAACATGAATTTCAAAATGATTATGATGTAGTATGATAGGATGGTATCCTCCTTTGAATGATTCAAGTGGCTTGACTTGGCACATGTTCATGCATGTAGTTGAAACAAAATCAACATAGCCTCTACGATATTCATGTTTATGGTGATTTATATCCTACTCATGCTTGCACTCAACATTGGTTAATTTCAATGCATATTGATGACTGTTGTCACTCTCTAGTTGGTCGCTTCCCAGTCTTTTGCTAGCCTTCACTTGTACTAAGCAGGAATACTGCTTGTGCATCCACTTCCATAAACCCAACGTTGTTCCATATGAGTCCACCATACCTACCTATATGTGGTATCTACCTGCCGTTCCAAGTAAATTTGCATGTGCCACTCTCTAAATCTTCAAATAATAATTTGTTTTGTATGCCCGAACCGCTCATGTGGTGACAAGGGGCGGTCAATATCTTCCATGCTAGGCGTCTTATCCTCGATACGTGTTTATTCACTATCACTCACGAGAAAGGGGCCGGTAATCGGAATGCCCAGTTCCATGCTCAAATCAAATCGAAAATATAATGGCAAACTAAACTCCCCCTGGATTGTTGTTGGTATGGACGGCACCCGAGGATTCGGCTAGTCGTGGAGTGTGATTGATCGGTGGTGGGGGAGTCAAAACTTTACTATTTTGTTTGGGAACCGCCTATAATATGTGTAGCATGGAAGATGGTGAAAACTCTTGGTCATCGCGTTGACAATAAAAGCATGCCACCCAAAATTATTTATCTCTATTTTAAAAGCTTGAGCTCTGGCACCTCTGCAAATCAATGATTTCCTCTACAAAGGGCCTATCTATTTACATTACTGTTGAGTCATCCTCTTCTTATAGAAGGCACCAATTAGAGAGCACCTCCGTCATTTTTATGATTTGCTATTAATTGATGTTGAGTATGACTGTTACTGGATCTTCTTTGCGATGAATTACAATGTTCACTCAACCCTTGGTATTTGAAGGTGCTCTGCATTTATGTTTTGCGGTCTCACAAAGGGCTAGCGAGATACCATCTGTTCATATTGTATCATGATTGTTTTGATTGAAGTGTTGACATTTGAAACTTATTATTATTGCTCGCTAGTTGATTATGCCATTGATATGAGTACACCATGAGACCTAAATGTTATTGCTTATGTGGTTAGCTTATGATCTTGCTGAAAATCCGAAGATGAGTTAGACATAATTACAACAACAAGATCAAACAGAGCTCGTAAAAGTTTTTCTTTTGTCTCTTTCAGTTTGTCAACTGAATTGCTTGAGGACAAGCAAGGCTTTAAGCTTGGGTGAGTTGATACATCTCCATCGTATCTACTTTTCCAAACTCTTTTGCCCTTGTTTTGGACTCTAATTTGCATGATTTGAATGGAACTAACCCGGACTGATGATGTTTTCAGCAGAATTGCCATAGTGTTGTTTTTGTGCAGAAATAAAAGTTCTCGGAATGACCTGGAAACTTACAAGGATTTTTTGTGGAATATATAAAAAATACTGGCGCAAGAATTACCCGAAGACACGGAGCCAGGGGCCCACGACCCTAGGAGGCGCCCCCCTAGGGCGCGCCTGGCAGGCTCGTGGGGCCCACGTGGCTCCGCAGCCTCCAACTCCAACTCTATATAGTCTCTCTCGCCCAAAAAAAATCAAGGGAGAGCTTTCCGGAAGAAACGGTGCCGCCACGAGGCGGAACTTCAGCAGAACCAATCTAGAGCTCCGGCAGGGCTGTCCTGCCAGGGAAATTTCTCTCCCGGAGGGGGAAATCGTCGTCATCGTCATCACCAACACTCCTCTCATCAGAGGGAACTCATATCCATCAACATCTTCATCAGAACCATCTCATCTCCAAACCCTAGTTCATCTCTTGTAACCAATCTCCGTCTCGCGACTCCGATTGATACTTGTAAGGTTGCCAGTAGTGTTAATTACTCATTGTAGTTGATGCTAGTTGGATTACTCGGTGGAAGATCATATGTTCAGATCTTTAATGCTATTCCATACCTATCTGATCATGAACATAATTATTCTTTGTGAGTAGTTACATTTGTTCCTGAGGACATGGGATAAGTCTTGCTATAAGTAGTCATGTGAATTTGGTATTCGTTTGATATTTTGACGCGTTGTATGTTGTCTTTCCTCCACTGGTGTTATGTGAATGTCGACTACATAACACGTCACCATTATTTGGGCCTAGAGGAAGGCATTGGGAAGTAATAAGTAGATGATGGGTTGCTAGAGTGACAGAAGCTTAAACCCTAGTTTATGCGTTGCTTCGTAAGGGGCTGATTTGGATCCACTAGTTTAATGCTATGGTCAGACTTTGCCTTAATTCTTCTTTCGTAGTTGCGGATGCTTGCGTGAGGGGTTAATCATAAGTGGGATGTTTGTCCAAGTAAGGACATCACCCAAGCACCGGTCCACCCACATATCAAATTATCAAAGTAGCGAACGTGAATCATATGAACATGATGAAAACTAGCTTGACAGAAATTCCCATGTGTCCTCGGGAGCGCTTTACCTTATATAAGAGTTCGTCCAGGCTTGTCCCTTGCTACAAAAAGGGATTGGGCCATCTTGCTGCACCTTTGTTACTATTGTTACTTGTTACCCGTTACGAATTATCTTATCACACAACTATCTGTTACCAATAATTTCAGTGCTTGCAGAGAATACCTTGCTGAAAACCACTTGTCATTTCCTTCTGCTCCTCGTTGGGTTCGACACTCTTACTTATCGAAAGGTACACATGATTCTTCATCAAACTCGCAAGTGCACGAGTTGGCGAACCGAGCTCTAGAGAGCAACGAAGACATGCGCCACCATGGAGTGCTTACCCTCCATCAACCCTCTTTGCACAAATACTTCACGCATTTCTTCTACATGGCTTTCACATGGCTATGTGCTAACCCACAAGTGTAGGGGATCACAACAGTCTTCGTGAGTAAATAACCCGATTTATTGGTTCGACACAAGGGGAGCCAAAGAATATTTATAAGCTTTAACGGTTGAGTTGTCAATTCAACCGCACCTGAAAGATACTTGCTTGGCAACGAAATATTAGTAGCAACAGTGATATGGAAGTGATGGTGGCAACGGAAATAATAGTAGCAAAGCAACGAAAGTAAAACGGAAAAAGTAAAGTAACTTGTGACTAGCAGGATTAAAACATTGTAGGTTAAGGAGATGGATGGTTGGTCATGGATGAGATATATCATGTATTTAACTTGGGGCAAGGCACATAGAAAAGTAATGATCATCTAGGCATATATCAAACATTAGGCATGTATCCCGAGGTAGTCGTATGTGCTTGCAATAAGAACTTGCATACATCTTTTGTCCTACCATCCCACTATCAACGGGGCCAAAAGGAACTTATGGAGATTAAGATGCGCTT
This sequence comes from Hordeum vulgare subsp. vulgare, assembly GCF_904849725.1. NCBI lineage: Eukaryota > Viridiplantae > Streptophyta > Magnoliopsida > Poales > Poaceae > Hordeum > Hordeum vulgare. The sequence continues at coordinate 366,046,587 of NC_058521.1, forward strand.
GTCAAAGAGCACCGGAACAAAGCATTAACAATCAATGGATACACGGAATCCTCAAAGTATAGCCCATCCCCTTTGGTGTCACAAGTTGTCATCATTGGGATCGCCGGTTCCGGACTATAATAGGTGCATACTACTCATACATAGGATCTAGAACACAAATATATTCATGAAAACATAATGAATTCAGATCTGAAATCATGGCACTCGAGCCCAAAGTGACAAGCATTAGGAGTAATAAGTAGTAGCAAAGATGATAAACACCATAGTACATGATAGGCAACATGCCCCCAACAATCCGACGAACTATTACATCATCTAACTCATCCAATATATCCCATCCCCTTCACCTACAGCAGGGAATTACTCACACATGATGGGAGAAACCATTGAAGGATGATGGAGTGGTGATGCTGATGACGATGGCGATGATTTCCCCTCTCCGGAGGCCAAAACAGCCTCCAGATTAGCTCTCCTGAAGAAGAACCGAGGGTGGCGGCGGCTCCGCGTCGAGAACTTGCACAACAACTTCAGTTCTGGAATTTCCCTGTCACAGGTAAAAATAGGAGCCAAAGTAGGGCACCAGAGGGGGTGGGCTCCGCCCAGGCGGCCTCCGAGCGCGGCCAGGGGGGCAGGCCGCGCTAGCAGGTCGCCTAGGGCCGTGTGGCTCCCTTCTGGCCCATGGTCCCTCCCGGTGCGTGGATTTTCTCTATTTTTTATGGGATTTTTCCGGGGCGTCTAAATATTCATTTTCCTGCACACAAGAAAACCATACAGGCATCTCTACTGAAAACGGCGTCAGTCCGGGTTAGTTTCATTCGAATCATGCAAGAATGAGGCCAAAACAATAGCAAAAGTGTTTGGAAAATTCGATACGTTTGAGACGTATCAACTCCCCCAAGCTTAGCATATTGTCTGTCCTCAAGCAATTCAGTTCCACGAACTGAACACGACAAAGAAAAGTTGACAACCTCTTTTGCTTCATCACATGTATATAAGCATGCACTACGAACAGGCCCAACAAGTATTCAGTAATGCTACAAAGACAATGCACGAAGCAATCCTTCTATCATGTGAAGAGTTTCAAACAACTAAGAATGAATAATATGTAACTAAAAATCATAACGAGATCACAATGCACATGACTTGGATATACTAGAGTGGTTTTTCACTAGCCCCCATGAGTGAAGCAAAACATAAATGCAGACGCTTCCTCGGAGTATTAAAGGAGACTAGAAATAAATATTTCAGAATAAGCAATATCACAATCATGCAGAAGACAATGTGGTGTTTTGGGACAATGCACATTACACTCAGAATGACAATTATGCTCTCTATAGTTGGTGCTTTTTATAAGAAGAGGACGACTCAACAGAAAAGTAAAATAGATAGGCCCTTCATAGAGGGAAGCATTGATTTACAAAGGTGCCAGAGCTTAAGCTTTAAAACAGAGATAAATCGACATTTTGAATGGCATGCTTTCATTGTCAACGTAGCAACTAAAAGATCTCAATTTCTTCCATGCTAAATACATTATAGGTGGTTCCCAAATAGAAAAGTAAAGTTTTAACTCCCCCTCCACCAATCGATCACATTCCACGGCGGGCCGAATCCACGGGTACCATCCATTCAAACAACAATCCTAGGGAAGTTTTGTTTCATTAAATTTGATTTGACTCTCAGCATGGAACTGGGCATCCTGTCTACCAGCCACTTTCTCGTGAATGATAGTGAATCAACACATATCTTGAGAATAACCTACTTAGCATGGAAGATACTGATAGCCCCTATTCACTACATGAGCGATTCGGGCATACAAAACAAAATATTTATTTGAAAATTTGGAATACGGCACGTGCAAATTTACTTAGGACGGCACATAAATACAACATATAGGTAGATATGGTGGACTCATATGGCGCAACTGGTTTTAAGGATTTTGGATGCACAAGCAGTCAGTCCGCTTGGTACACGCGAAGGCTAGCAAAAGATGGGGAAGCGGCCAACTAGAGAGAAATAACGATCAGAATCATGTAGAGCGATAAAGCAACATTGAATCGGGCATGAAAGTGATATAACTATTCTGGAATAAAAGATCGTCAAGGCTTGATAGACTTCTAGTCATAAACATGTGTAAGTATGCGCCAAGTCAATCCAAAACTCTCCGAAGGGAAATACCACTCTAATATGCCAAACCATGAACAATGCAATGCATGCAAATCATTTCAATAACACATTATGCACTCGAACTATTTGAGACTAGTCACAAAGAAAGCATGAACTACTAGGAAAGCATTGTAATCATAGCACTATGTCGCTACAAGCTGGTCTCTAGATCACAAGTACAGGCATATGTACAAAAGTAGAAACAAATAGAGTTCATACCGGCTTCCCTTGTTGCATACCTTCCGTCGATCTTCGTCATTATTGCATCGTCACTTGCACGGTCGAACGTAGAAAGACATAATCAAGTGCAATTGCAACCATGGACGTGAGCTGAACTCTGCAAACAAAGCAAACTAAAGAGAGAAAATAAATCTTTTGGGGTTTTCCAAAGGTTATATGAAAGCAAAATAAAGGATAAAAAATTTTGTTGTTTTTGCAAAGAGAGAACAAAGAGGAACAGGCAAAAACTCTTAGAAGACTTTAAAAGGAAACTACAGATGATACAATGGAAGGGAAGAAGGATATGTACTCCCCCAAGCTTAGGCTTTTGGCCTAAGTTGAGCTCGGCTACTGCGGGCTCCAGGAGCTTCCTCCGGCTCCGGAGTGGTACTGGTGGCTCCAAGAATCATACGAAACCTCGGGCGCGTACACTGATGCCTCGGGAACAACCTCCTCATGGGGTTGTGGAAATGCTGCTGGATCACGAACTCGTCCAGCTCAGTCGAGGTGAAAGACCATCCGTTCCTGCTAGTGTAATCAAACAAAAGTGGTGCGGGTAGACGGATCTCGCGAGTAGTAAGCTCGCCAAATCTCATAATATAAACAAAGTTACCAACTTAGAAGTCCTAGTAACAAACTCATGCCTCTTCATAGCGGTAAGATCAAAGCTTATGAATGAAAAAGGCACATCATCCGCACATACACTGCGCCCAAGTCGCTCGAGGATAAGCATGGCATAAATGCCACCAAAGCGAGGCCCTTTGCCACTGTTAGCGACGAGGCGACGAGAATTCAAAGCACCAATATCATACGTGTTATCTCCTAAGAGGGCGGCTGCCAAGATAGTTGAAAGTGCGTTATATCGACTAGAGGGGGTGAATAGGAGACTTTTAGAATTTCATCACTGAGGAAATTCCTTTTGAGGAAATTCCTCACTGATGACTAACTTACAGCGGAAACAGTAAAGGATCAGGAGTGCAAAGTTTCACTACAGTAGTTTTTCAGGATGAAAAATATGAAAACAGTTTGCACAGCATGCAGGCACGCAGAAAATAGATGAGGATTAACTTGCGTGAAGAATTTGGGTTGAGGAATTTCAGAGAAAGTCTTCAGCAAATTCTTCAAACAGTGACAGTGAAAATCATCAACACACAATCTGAGGAATATAAAGAGTTGAGGAAATAGAACCCATTTCACAGTGAAGATAGTGGTTGATGACCCAGTTCCAACTGCTCTGACAGTTGTACGTCTCGTTTGGAGCGGCTTGGTATTGAAACCAAAAGACACACAGTCCCTACCATATTCTCCTTGGGCTAAGAACACACAGTCCTCGCCCAACACTCGGGGTAAGTCTTCAGGGCAGACTTCCAAACCCTCACAAACTTGGTCACCTGGCGATCCACAATTGACTGCTGCATTGCTCTAGACCATGATGCCTAACTGTCTAGAGAATGCACAGTCCTCAAAGGTAAAAGGCTTCAGTTCCACACAGGAACAACTTCTTCAGTGATGCTCAATCACTTGGTTTTCGGTTTGTGGTTTGGTGTTTGGGGTATTTCCTCACTGATGAATTACTCTCGAAGACTCTGAGGAATTTAGGTTGCTCTTATGACAAGTGTCAGTTTCTAACGGAGCAGCCAACCAGCTAATGGTTGTGGGGGTGGCAATTTATAGCCTAGGAGCATCCCGACATGATTTGACATTAATGCCCTTAAATAGTATGACCGTTGGTGTGGATAAGACCAATGATGTGGCGTGGATATCGATAACGGTCGGGACCCTCAACTGTGAGAGTCTTCATGTCTCTCATATTCCTCACTTGAGGCTTTTGGTAGGATTAGCCTTGGGTTGAGCATCATGAGGAAATTCATTCCAATGTGTTACCTCGACCCCCTTTAACAGTACGGTGTTCCTATTACTCAAGTGTGAAGAAAACAAAACAGAAATAATAAATCTTCATGCTTCAAAGTCTTCAGATTGATTTTCTTCAGGACACACCGAATTCCTCAATTTCAATATCTTCATGAGGAATATAAATTTCATCGCAAATTCTTCACGATTCAATTCTTCAGCTTCAGACCAATTTCTTCAACCGAAGATATACATTTTTAGGGGTCGATATTCATCGAATATTTCAAACTCCTCAACGACTTATAGATCTTGTGTACACTCAAGAACACATTAGATACTTAACCTATAAGTCTTCAAACCACCAAAATCACTAAGGGGCACTAGATGCACTTACAATCTCCCCTTTTTTGGTGGTTGATGACAATTAGGTTAAGTCTTCAACGGGAATAAACATATGAAGTGTAAATACTCATTTGAGGAATTTGAAATCAAGATTCAGAGAGACTCCCCCTGAAGATGTGCATATCTTGAGGATTTTGCTTTTCACAGCAAATGCACATTGATAATTTATATCATGGAGATCTCCCCCTGAGTCTTGTAAATCATGCATACATATGACATATAGTATGAAGAAATTGAGGATGCATGATGACAAATGGTATCTGACGAATTCCAGCATGCGTGCATTAAAATTTTGAGGAATAAGCATGCGAAGAAAAACGTTCAAAAGCGTCAGAGTACCATCGGGCTTAAGTTACAACTCATTACATTAAAACACTTCAGAAGAGCCAAGAGTTTGTAACTTAAATAAAGTTTATAAGCCCCCAAAATATCCCGCGTGAAGACTAACTCTCAAGTTTCTCCCCCTTTGTCATCAAGTGACAAAAAGGGACAAACTGAGGACTACCGCATGTGAATACTTTCACTCCTTGGCAGTTGATGAAGACGCGTGAGGATTCTTGGGAGCAGTCTTCCTTCTTGGACCGGTGGCAGTGTCTTGTTGTTCTTCATCAGATTCGGCTGTGCGGAATGAAGAAAAAGAACTATCCTCAAGGTCTGGAACTGGAATTGGCATGAATTTCTTCTTTGGTGGCCACGACCAGTCGAAGTCCCGCACAAACTCCAATTCTTCAAGTTCTGCTCGAGTCTTCAGATGAGCCAGAGTAGCCCAGGTGCGATCAAAAACCTCATGAAGATAATAATGGTTAAGCTTCATAGCATTCTGCGTTTCATTGATGGTTTTCACAATGGCGTCGAACTGGCGTTTGACCCACTTGTGATTCCGATCCACCTTCTGGTGAAGACTGAGAAGAAGCTCTCTGGTATTCATCACCCTAGGAGCAAAAGACTTGGAGGATGGGTTTCAGTGTCATCCCATGAAGAATAAGCTTCGGGCTCTTTGAACTGGCCATCAAGGAGCCGACTGCCTTCATCAATGACAGACTTGCCTTTTCCTTCAACAGGCTCGAAAGTCTTCTTGTTGACCCTTATAGGAGGCATATAACCAACATGGTTGTTGAAATCAGCGTGATAATTGATGCCTGACCTTGTTTTGATGAATCTCATGATCCATGGAGCATATATCTTGTGGTCAACAGGATACATTGCATTTTCGGCCAAAGTCCTCAAGAAGAAATCATGGATGTTGATTGGAATACCATGTATGATGTTGAAGAGGATATTCTTCATGATGTCTACGACATCTTCTTCATCATCATGGCCCTTGATTGGCGCAAGAACGCTCTAGAGGATTCTGTAAACCGTCCTGGGTTCATATTTGAGCTCATGGATTAGGAAGGTTGTTCTTGGTGGTTGCCCTTAGCCAAAGGCTTCATGAGGACATCCATTAGCTTGTTAGGCAGCTCACGTTCATCATAAAGCTTCACGACCTGCTCTGAGGGAATTGATACTGGTAGTTCACGCAGTACCTCAATGGCAGGAGCCTTGAAGTGTGTGGTTTGCGTCATCCAGTCTAGCACCCATGTGTTGATGTCTGTTGGATCTCCTGATATGTGAAGAGTTGCATAAAATTGACGAATAAGCTCACCGTTCCAATCACAGATATCTGAGCACATTCGGAGGAGTCCAGCTTCAAAAAGGACGTTGAGGACTGGAGCAAAGCATGGTATTTCTTCAAGCTCAACGTGAGGAATATGCATGTGCTGGAAAATCTTGTTTCTTCCACACAACACAGAGGCATAGTAGTTGAGTTATGTCCTTGTCCAAAACTTCAGATGCCTGATGTGAGGCTTGTCATAGGGATTTTCTTAGATGAAGAACATGCATTCTTCAAAGAAGGACTCCTTTTGAAACTTTGGCCGCTTGGAGAACGGTTGACGCTGCATTGGCTGGAGGTTTTGCGGCTGGACTTGAGGGGAGACAACTATTGCAGACTCTAGGTTGAGGATGACAAAGGCATTGTCTGGGTCTAGTGCATTTACCTCAGCCTGGTCCTCAGGGTGAGGAATTTCGTCAGCTTGAGCTTCAGGCTGAGGAACATGCTATGGTTGCGCTTCAGGCTGAGGAATGTGTTCTGGTTGAGCTTCAGGCTGAGGAATGTCGTCAACCGGAGCATCCTGTTGGGGGTTTTGCTCTGGAGGAGGAATAGGTTCATCCTGAGCCTCAGCTTGAGGATTTTGCTCAGGAGGAGAAGGAGTTGGGTCAGCGTGATCCTCAGGTTGAGGATTTTCACTTTGTTCTTCCTCAGCTTGCTTGGTGACGGAGCCAGATTCATCAGTTGGTGCAGCTGATCCTTGTGCAGTTTCTTCATGAGGAATGAAGGGCAGAGGACTGTCATCAATGCAAATTTCGTCATCAGTATGCTCCTCAGATTCAGCATTCTTCATTTCCTCATCTGCCCCTTGCTCCTGGTCTTCGCTTGCGAAGGGAATCATCTAATAAGATGGAGTGCTGTTAAGAGGCACAGGATCCAGAGGAGCATTTTCTTCAAGTGCTTTGAGGCGCTTGGCCTCAGTATGTTCTTCTGCTGATGACGCTTTTCTCTTCTTGGCTTCCTTTTCAGCAGCCCTGGTCTTTTTCACGTCTGATGTAGATGGAGTCATTTTCTTCACCTTTGAAGATTTTGGTGAAGGTGTTTTCTCAGCAGAGACATTTTCATCAGTTGGCTTTGAAGCACCGGCTAGAGCAGAGTCATCAGATGGCTTTGAAGCATCAGCTGGAGCAGGGTCAGTCTCACCAGCTGGAGTAGAGTCATCAGCTGGATTTTCCTTGGTGATTTCCTCAATCGCCGGTTCATCCACACGGCTTCCTTGAGGGATTTCCTCAGCATGAGCAGTTTCATCAGCTGGTTCTTCAATCAGAGGCTGAGGAGTTGGTACTGGAGGGGCAGCCTTCTTGTTCTAGTTGTCAACAGCTTTAGTGGCAAATTTGATGAAACTCCTTTTGAGACTTTGACGATCAGAAAGTTTGGAGTACTTATCTGTCAAAGTCTTCAATTCAGCCTATGTTGACACAAGTGCATCAGGCGTCAGGTTGAGGAGATTTTGCCTGAGTAATTTCTCCTTTTTGAGCTTGGCAACCTTGGCCTGTTTGGCTTGCTGCTCCTTCCACTTGGCCTCGTTGATGAACGTGGCCACCATGTGGCTGATGCCTGGGGGAAGCTTCAAATCATCAAGTGGAGTGTTGGGGTCCTCATACCAGATGTTGATGTAGTCGAGGAGGACTTTTGGGTCCATGGCCAGAGGAATGGAGCTGCCAGAAGCTTGAGCTACCCTCTCTTGCTTGTTTCTGATGATGGCTTCCAGAGTGTCATCATCAAATTCATCACTACCTTCTAATGCAGAAGGGACCTTGATGATTTTTCTAGGGTTTGGTCTTGTTCCTCTCCCAGCACTCACTTTAGTCTTCAGAGGAGTTGGTAAAGACTTTGTCTTCGAGCTTGTTGTAGATGGGACTGATGAGCTGGAGATAGCGGGCGGTGGCTTCACTACCGGCTTCTGTTCAGGCTTTGAAGCCTTTGGAGCTGAGGGTTTTGGTGTTGAAGGTTTTGGTGCTGATGTTGGTGCAGTTTTCTCTTGAGGCTTTGAAGCCTTTGGTTTTGGTGGCATAGACTTCAGTTGAGGAATTGTCGTACCAGAAGTCTCAGCTGTAGAGGAAGTAGCGGTCGTTGCAGCAGCAGCAGATTCTTCATTGAACTTCCTCACAGCAGCCTCTGCTTGCTTCTGAAGCTTTGACAAGTGTTTAGACTTTTCCTCGGGATAGTCATCAATTGTCTTGAGGCTTGAGGGATGTGCTTCATGATAGTCCTCAAGTGGAGCCCATTTGCCAGGAGGCTTCAGAGCGAATTTCTTCGCGTATTTTGGAGTGACGAATCTGTACTCCTTCCACTCCTTAGCCCATCGGCGTTCTATCTTTTGAAGCCTGATCTTTCTCTTGGGCATAGTTTCATGTTCATCAGGAGTGCAGTAATCCAGGTATATATCCTCAGGGATATCTGCGGCAGTGTTCTGCTCAAGTTTCTTGCCTCCCTTTTGCTTCCTTTCATCCTCCATTTTCTTCAGCTGAGGCTTTTGCTGATGAGATTGAACTCTTGAGGATTCTGATGAGACTTGCAGATTTTCTTCAATAAACGCTGCAAATGAGTTAATTTGATGAGAACCGAGAGATTCATCAGCTGACATGGGTGTACCTGTCAACAGAGTATAGTTGCGAGGAATTTGTAGAGGTCATATGCGTTCTCAGATTTGATGAAATGAAAAAATTTGACAGTTGAGCAATTTGACCGGTGGTTGAGGAATTCGTCTAAGCATACTGTTCTTGTGTTCCAGAGTTGTACAGATCCGAAAATTCGCATAACTGAGGAATCTCGTGAAAATATTAGATGCTTAGTTAAGTTCATCAATAGTTTGGTGATAGGCAGTGTTTGAGGAAAAGAAACTGATGGATTCTTGAGGAAAAACAGATTTCACATCTCAAAGGTAAAATAGTAGATCAAACTGGCTGTAAAAATAGGGTTTTTATTTACCCTAGATGGCGCGCACGAAGAACACAAAAGAGGTAGCAGTAGACGCTCTTTCAGTGCAAGTCCAATGCGCCCTAACTCGGCAGCAGAGGACGGCTACGGCGGCGACGGATGAAGATGGTCCGGTTCCGGCGTGGTTTCGACGACGGAGAGGTCGAGGCAGTCAAGCTCTTCTTCGCCGGCGTCGAGACTTCTAGCGGTGGCGCTAGGGCTTGGAGCTTTGCTGTAGCAGGAGGGTGATGGAACGAAGAAGATTTTATCGAGGGAGATGGGGACATATTTATAGCCAGGCGGTAATTGTTGGCGCGAAAATATCGAACCAAATAGCCCCTGTCTCGACGTCTCCGCAGGGCACGTGTAGCTCACGAGAGAAGCGGTGGAGATCGTGGAGATCGTGGTTATCCGAATGAGGAAAGTGGGGTTCAGTTACTGTGTATTAAAAAACATTTTTGAAGATTTGAGGATTTTGTTACAAAATCATCAGCTCACAAGGACGCAGTGAGGATTTCGAACAAAGTTTCAAGTAGAACGCATATGAAGAATTGAATAGACTGGGGGGATAGTAGCATAGAGGGAAAGTAGCACTACTAGAAAAATGGTTTTTATCGACGATATATGTGGTCGTTAAAGGTCCGATTGTGGTCGTTAAAGATCATTTACGACCACAATATGTTGGTCGTAGTAGGCTCCGTCGTTAAAAGTATAACGACGACATACCTTTTGTGGTCGTTATTCTTGTTACGACGGGATGGTGTGCGGTCGTCCAACCAAAAGAAATAACGACCACAATTATAGTATTAACGATCGTTTTTGTCATCGCTAATAGTGTTATCATGCTGATCAAAGTATCATTAGTGACCACTCTCTTCACGCTTTTGATATCCTCCAGAACGAGTTATATTTAGTGTAACTTTTAATTCACTTTATGCAACATCCAAAATTTCGATATTAATATCCACATTAATATAGAAGCAAAAGGATGTGATTTGAAAGGATCATAGCCTTTTTTATTAATAGAAATACCAATATTCTGACACACATTAAAATATCCTTTAAGAAACATCATGTTGGCTTCCATGAGAACTATCACTTCTTGCTCCATGTCATTAAACTTTTCTTCGAGCACTTGCAATTTTTTTCTCTTCGCTCATGAGAAACCATCACAAGTCCTTATCATCTTTTACCGATGATTACAATGCCTCGTGATGTTACTTTAAGGTGGACCATCCATTCTACAAAAAAAACATTAATTATTTACAAGTTAGTACATATAAAAGAATTATCAAGGAGGATAATATCATAAAGGAACAAGCTTGCAATTGAATTCTTCTATAATCCCTATCTTTATGCGACAAAGACAAACTATTTTAAGCGAATGTTAATTGGAATGTTTCTTGTCTAATTTGAGCAAAACCTGAGTTATTTTATTTCTCGGGAAAAACTGAACTTTTGTGGTTGTTGTTATATAGGAGTACCCAACAAATTAACACCGAACATTATTATCGTCCCCTTAAAATAACTACCACTCTCCTCAAGGTTAAGTGATGTACAAGCTCAAAACAGCCTCTTTGCTTTTCTTTGTCACCCTGGAGGAGAAGAACAAGAGCTTCTAAGTGGTGAGTATATGAAAAACAGAGCATGCAAGGAGACGTCAATTTTTTATTAGTTTAAGAATACAAGAAAATCTTACAATTACCTCGCCCTGGAGCATGGGAACTGCACAACCTATATAACAACAACTAAAAAAGTTAATAAGCCATCCATTCAGAGGGTCATTCTAAAAATCAAACTCGGTAACTCTTCTTTTCAGTTCACACAAGACAAAATTATCATGTACGTACAAGTTAAAAATAATCAACAGCCAAAAATATTGTCCTCACTTTTAGATGAGGAAAGTCAAAAAACATATTTCTGCTGAAAAAGTGTATGCACGTACCTAGATCAGTGCCACGCGTATCTTCAAGCATTCCTTCACAAGGCTGGCGACATCACCTCCACTAACCTGTATCCACGTTTTAACAATGACTTTCAGATTGAAAAATCTCAAACACAAATGGTCGAGTGAAGAGTTTAGTTAGTAAATGACTTGCTACATGGCAGCCTTTGCACGTCCCCACAATGCTCGTCCACAATATATATCATGTACATTGCATGCCAGGGACTACAACCCGAATTCAACCTCTGTTCGCATTGAGCAGCAACTGCACTCCTTCTTCTTCTAAACAAGTCCTGCATCGTACCTGTCTCTGCTTCCCCTCCCATCTAACGACATGAACCAAGAACCGTTGGGAAACCATTAGCGATCCACTCCAAATATCATCAGCCGATGCGGTAGCAGTATTGACCTCATCACCGAGCGTAGGAGCATTGACCTCGTCACTAAACTACTAGATCCGATGGATGCGGTATTGTACTAACCTCTGTGTTGATCCTCTTGACCCCTCTATGATGCTCGTCGAGCACCGGGCCAAGGGATCTCTTCCACTCGGACGACCTCGGCAGCAATCGTTGATCCTCCCCTCCACTCATACAACCTCGGTAGCAAGTGTTGATCCTCTACTCCACTCAGACGACCTCGGCAATGAGCGCATCTGGGTCAGCGTCCTGCAACAAGGAGGCAAGGGGACTCTATGGGCATGCGCCGTTCATGACGGTTGCAACGACATCCTGAGCGGAGCGGCTCAATCTGAGAGGGGATCCGTCGTCGTGATGTACCTGGACGCGAGACTATAGGGATAGTTAGACGTGATTGTTATTTATCTTCCTTTTGTATCCGTCGTTTCCTTAGATAAGTACGCTCATTATTCTAAAAGAAAACTATCAAATATATGGACTAGTTAATCAACAACAACCACTAAACTAACGACGGGCATATCCACGGTTGTTGTTGTTGGGGAGGTTTCGTGGGGTTAGTTTAAACATGGGACTAGCTCATCGGACTAATAACAACCAAGACACTTTAGTTGTTGGTCGTTATTGACTTAATTTCTAGTAGTGTAGGGTCCGATCACATTCACTTAGATGAAATATCAAATTGAAGAAATAGCTATAAGTGAATGCTGTTGAGGACTTGAAATCACAGTCTATCTAGGTAAACGAAAACATCAAGTGTTTTTGAAGATTTTAATGACTTGAGGATTTTGTGATAAAGCGTCATAATGATGAATTTTAGTTTTTGAGGAAAACGATTTTGAAGAGCAACTGTTTTGAAGAAAATCAAATTTTGAAGAAATGCAGCTTTGAAGAAATTCAACTTGAGGAATTTCACGTTGGGCGGTGGCGTGACCCACCATATAAGAACGTTGATTATAGACGCCGCGAACAATTTTCGTAGGGCCCTGAGAATCAATTTCTTCGTTGATTTCTTCACACTCAGAGTGATATTCTTCATTAGCTGAAGAAAATCGATTCATCATGTGTTGCACATCTAAGCCATCAATTTTGCATATGTGTTAGGATGTGTGCATGTTTTTACAAAACATTTGAAGATTCTAAGATATTTAGCTCACACCGCAGCTTGCAAAACCTTTTGTCATCCAAGGGCTTAGTGAAGATATCTGCCAGTTGATCATCAGTCTTCACATGGTCGATGAGGATATTGCCCTTGAGGACATGGTCCTGAAGAAAATGATGACGAATCTGGATGTGCTTGGTCTTCGAGTGTTGTACTGGGTTGTATGCAATCTTGATTGCACTCTCATTGTCGCATTAGAGAGGCACATTATTCATGTTGATGTCGTAGTCCTTTAGGCTTTGCTTCATCCATAGCAATTGAGCACAGCATGAACCACCAGCAATGTACTCAGCTTCGGCTGTGGAGAGTGAAACGCAGTTCTGCTTCTTTGAGGACCAGCAAACTAGTGATCTTCCGAGGAAATGACATGTGCCAGAGGTTGACTTGCGATCCACACGGTCACCAGCATAGTCAGAATCAGAGTATCCCACAAGATGAAGATTTGAGCCCTTAGGGTACCATAATCCTAGTGTTGGTGTGTGAGCTAAGTATCGAAGAATATGCTTCACAGCCTTATGGTGTGATTCGTTCGGTTTTGCTTTAAAACGTGCACACATGCAAACACTAAGCATTATATCTGGCCTAGATGCACATAAATACAATAAAGAGCCAATCATAGAGCGATATACCTGCTGATCGAATTCTTTACCATTTTCGTCAGTGCAGAGGTGGCCGTTGGTAGGCATTGGAGTCTTGGCACCTTTGCATTCATGCATGTCGGATTTCCTTAGAACATCCTTGAGGTATTTCTCCTGTGATATGAAGATTCCATTGCGTTGTTGACGAATTTGAAGACCTAAGAAGAATTTCAGCACCCCCATCATAGACATCTGATATTCTTCACTCATCATGTAAGCAAATTCATCATTGTATCATTTGTCAGTACAGCCAAATATAATATCATCGACATATATCTGGCACACAAATAGCTCATTATCATAGGATTTAGTGAAAAGATTTGGATCGAGTGAACCAGGTTTGAAGCCTTTCTTCATGACGAATTCCTTCAATGTATCATACCATGCTCGAGGGGCTTGCTTGAGACCATAGAGCGCCTTTTTGAGTCTGAAGACTTTGTCTGGATTCTTTGGATCCTCAAAACCTGGGGGCTGAGCAACATATACTTCTTCCTCAAGCTTACCATTGAGGAATGCACTTTTCACATCCATTTGATATAAGATGATGTTATGATGATTAGCATAAGAAAGTAGTATTCGAATAGCTTCAAGTCTAGCAATAGGTGCAAAAGTTTCATCGAAATCTATTCCTTCAACCTGTGTGTAGCCTTGGGCTACAAGTTGTGCCTTATTCCTCACCACTTGACCATCCTCATCTTGCTTGTTTCGGAAAATCCACTTGGTTCCGATGATATTGTGCTTGCGAGGATCTTGTCGTTTGAAAAGCTCCCATACGTCACTCAGCTTGAATTGAAGAAGTTCGTCTTGCATATCTTGGATCCACTCCAGTTCCAGGAAAGCCTCAGCAACTTTTGAAGGTTCTGTGATAGATACAAAGGAGAAATGCCCACAAAAGTTAACTAAGTGTGAAGCTTTTGAGCGAGTGAGAGGACCTGGCGCGTTGATGTCCTTGAGGATTTTGTCAAGTTCCACTTCATTTGCAATCCTCGGATGAGGTGGTTGAGGATTTCCTCTGGGCTGAGGAATTGGTTCTGGAGCAATTTCCTCAGGAGCATCTTCTTGATTTTCACCAGTGATGGGAATGATTTCTTCATCAATTTCCTCAGTGGGAACAATGTCTTCAGTAGCTTTGAGATTTATTGCTTCCTCTGGAGACAGCTTATCTGGATCAGAAGGCAATTGCTCTCTTTGCAAGCCATTAGTTTCATCGAACCGCACATCTACAGTCTCAACAACTTTGTTGTGATAGTTGTTGAAGACTCTGTAGGTGTGCGAGTCCTTTCCATAACCAAGCATAAAACCCTCATGTGCCTTAGGTGTAAACTTTGAGCTATGGTGAGGATCTCTAATCCAACATTTTGCACCGAAGACTTTGAAATAACTTACATTGGGTTTCTTGTCAGTGAGGAGTTCATATGAGGTTTTCTTGAGGAATTTGTGAAGATATACCTTGTTGATGATATGGCACGCAGTGTTCATTGCTTCGGGCCAAAAGCGACAAGGAGTCTGATATTCTTCAAGAATGGTTCTTGCCATCTCTACCAGAGTCCTGTTCTTCCTTTCAACAACACCATTCTATTGAGGAGTATAAGGAGCAGATAATTCGTGAGTAATACCAAGTTCATCAAGATAATTATCAAGACCAGTGTTTTTTAACTCTGTTCCATTAGCACTCCTGATATGTTTGATCTTGATGCCGAAGTTCGTCGAGGCCCTTGAAGAAAATCGTTTGAAGATTTCCTGCACTTCAGTTTTATATAAGATGATATGCACCCATGTATATCTGGAATAATCATCAACTATGACGAAGCCATATAAAGATGTTGCATTTGTTAGTGTGGCATAATGAGTAGGTGCAAATAGATCCATGTGAAGCAATTCAAATGGACGAGTAGTGGTCATGATAGTCTTCGAGGGATGCTTGGATCTGGTCATTTTCCCAGATTCACATGCACCACAGAGGTGATCCTTGAGGAATTTGACTGATTCGATGATGATGACATGCTTCTTCTTCGCGAGCGTGTGCAAATTCCACATGCCTGCATGACCGAGTCTTCGATGCCACAGCCACCCTTCTAAGGTTTTTGCTAGTAAGCAAGTAGCTGGTTGAGGACCTGTAGAGAAATCAACAATGTACAAATCCCCTCTTCTGACACCTTTGAAGACTTTGGATCTGTCAGATTCCATGATGACAACACATCTATATCTACCAAAGATAACAATCATATCAAGATCACAAAGTATCGAGACTGACATGAGGTTAAATCCAAGGGATTCAACAAGCATCACTTTGTCCATGTGCCTATCCTTGGAAATAGCCACTTTGCCAAGTCCCAATACCTTGCTTTTACCTTTGTCAGCATATGTGATTTGCTTCAGAGATGATGGAGTTAGTGGCATATTCATCAGCAAACTTTTATCACCAGTCATGTGATGTGTGCAGCCACTATCAAGAACCCACTCAGTACTCTTGGGTTTGTCATCCTGCAGATGAATTAGTACGGCTTACCATCTCATATGCTTCAGACTTGAAGAATATGATATCAATTTCATCAGATAGGAATTTCATCATAACAGAATTATAAGGACGTGTGAAATATTTCTATTTCATCAATATTAGCTTGCGTCCTATCAAGCATTTTCCTTAGGTCTCCAGCAAATTCTTCAGATGATGATTTTCATCTGGAGACCTGGCCTGCAGAAGTGATTAGTTCAGTTTCTTCACCACCCACATCTAAAGGGGTGGTAAATCATTCATCATCCTGCGAGCACCATGTGAGAAAGGGGGCATTGAAGCTAATGCACTTCTCTTAATAGTAGGGGGGTTAAAGTACTCATATGAATATGCAGAGAACTGGTTTGAGGATTTATGAACATAATGATTTGAAGAATAACGCTCATATTCATATTCCTTGTAGTTTCCCTGCATGTTAGAAGCATTAGCACGGGTACGAGCATAGTTTTGACCAGTTGAGGATTTTGATCCTCTTCAAGACTTTGGTCCTCCTGAGGAATTTGATCTGGGGTTCAGATTCTTCATTGGTGGTGTCATGAGGACATTCACCTGAAGATTTTCAAGACAACTTTTGGGAACCCAGATTTTCCTCAGGGGAGGGCCATTCCTGCAGTTAGTTCCAACATATCGAGCAAATACTTCACCAGGTTGATTTTTGAAAGTTTATAGTTGGAGTCAAATGACTCATCTGAGGAATAGGATAATTCACATGAAAAGCCTGTTAGATTGGATGGATCAAAAGGAGGCCTAGTAGCAGCAACCCATGAGGTTTTGGGATACTGCTCAGGTTTCCAATAAGATCCATCAGCATTCAATTTCCTCTCAAAGGCAATTCCTTCTTTCCTCGGGTTCCTGTTCAAGATCTGCTTTTTGAGCACATCACAAAGGGTTTGATGTCCTTTGAGACTTTTGTATATGCTTGTCACATACAATTCCTTTAGCCCTGCATTTTCATGAGTGACATTTGTGTTTTCCTCAAGTGAGAAATTTGACACTACAAGAGCAGTTGAAGAATTTGTAGCAATTGAAGCATTTGATGATTCTCGTGAAGAATTGGCAGTTTCACGTTCAATGCATTTAAGACATGGAGGAATGAATTCAGCTTGAGCAGCGCTGATCTGTTGAGCTAGTAATGAATCATTTTCCATACGAAGATCGTCATGAGAAACCCTCAACTTCTCTAGATCAAGCTTCCTTCGAAGAAATTCATAGGAAAGTTTCTCATGATCAATGAGGAGTGTATCATGACGATCTTGAAGATTATCAAATCTAGACTAAAGACTCTTCACATCTTCAGTGAGGATTTGGGTAAGATTCATTTCATCATTCAACACATCATCGCTTCTATCTAGCAGTTTGTGAAGCTTTTCCAAGGCAGTTTGTTGTTTGGTGGCAATGAGAGAAAGTTTACTGTAACTGGGTTTTTATAATCATCAGGTTCACAGTCACTTGAGTCACAGGAGGAAGCATCATTCGGTACCTTTGAACCTTTTGCCATGAAGCAATAGGTTGGAGTGAAGTAATCAGCATAGTCATCGGTGTGGATGGTGTTATCATTTTCTTCAAGGTTGAAGATTGACTTGCTCACGAATGTGGTTGCAAGTGCAAGACTAGCCTATCCGGATTCTGAGTCTTCATCAGAACCCTCCTCTTCATCACATTCCTCGGATTCTGCCTCGGAATCCATTTCCTTGCCAATAAGTGCCCGAGCCTTTCTGAAACTAGTCTTCTTGTGCGATGAGGACTTTGAAGATGAGGATTTTGAAGATTTCTTCTTTTTCTTCGAGTCATCACAACTGTCATCCTTGTATTTTTTTCTTCTTTGATTCCTTTCCCCAACAAGGACAATCAGCAATGTAGTGACCTGATTTCTTGCATTTGTGGCAGGTTCTTGTCTTGTAGTCCTCAGATGAAAATTCTGATTTCCTCATATCTCTTCTTGAAGATTTACCGAACTGTCCACATCGTGTAAACCTCTGGAATTTCCTCACGAGCATTGCAAGCTCCTGTCCAAATTCTTCAGGATCACCAATGCTACCATCCGAGTCTTCTTCTTCGGATGAGGAAATTGCTTTAGCCTTCAGTGCACGTGGTCTAGAATAGCTTGGTCCATATAGATCTCTCTTTTCTTCTTGTTGGAATTCATGAGTATTGAGTCTTTCGAGTATATCAGCTGGATCAAGCATCTTGTAGTCTGGTCTTTCTTGAATCATCAGAACTAAAGTATCAAATGAGGAATCCAAAGATCTTAGCAGTTTCTTCACAACTTTGTGATCAGTAATGGCTCGAGCTCCCAGTGCTTGTAGTTCATTTGATATGTCAGTGAGGCTATCAAAGGTATCTTGGCAGCTTTCATTGTCAAACCTCTTGAAGCGATTGAAGAGATTGCGAAGAACATCAACACGAGAATCACGCTGGGTTGATACTCCTTCATTGACTTTGAACAGCCTTTGCCAGATAAGTTTCATTGATCCCAAAGCACTCACTCTGCCATACTGGCCTTTGCTCAGATGACCGCAGATGATATTCTTCGCTTGAGAATCAAGTTGCTTGAATTTCTTCACATCAGCAGCAGAGACAGAAGCAGAGATGATGGGGACGCCATGTTCCACAATATACCAGAGATCATTGTCAATAGCTTGTAGATGCATCTGCATCTTGGTCTTCCAGAAGGGAAAGTCCTTTCCTTCGAAAGTAGGACAGGTTGCAGTAACCTTAATCATGCCTGCAGTCGACATAACTAAAACTCAAGGTGGTTAAACCAAAATCACACAGAACAAGGGAGTACCTTGCTCTGATACCAACTGAAAGTGCGTTATATCGACTAGACGGGGGTGAATAGGAGATTTTTAGAATTTCATCACTGAGGAAATTCCTTTTGAGGAAATTCCTCACTGATGACTAACTTACAGCGGAAACAGTAAAGGATCAGGAGTGCAAAGTTTCACTATAGCAGTTTTTCAGGATGAAAAATATGAAAACAGTTTGCAAAGCATGCAGGCACGCAGAAAACAGATGAGGATTAACTTGCGTGAAGAATTTGGGGTTGAATAATTTTAGAGAAAGTCTTCAGCAAATTCTTCAAACAGTGACAGTGAAAATCATCAACACACAATCTGAGGAATATAAAGAGTTGAGGAAATAGAACCCGTTTCACAGTGAAGACAGTGGTTGATGACCCAGTTCCAACTGGTGTGACACTTGTACATCTGGTTTGGAGCGGCTTGGTATTGAAACCAAAAGACACGCAGTCCCGGGACACACAGTCCCTACCGTATTCTCCTTGGGCTAAGAACACACAGTCCTCGCCCAACACTCGTGGTAAGTCTTCAGGGCAAACTTCCAAACCCTCACAAACTTGGTCACCTGGCAATTCACAATTGACTACTGGATTGCTCTAGACTATGACGCCTAACCGTTTCGAGGATGCACAGTCCTCAAAGGTAAAAGACTTCAGTTCCACACAGGAACAACTTCTTCAGTGATGCTCAATCACTTGGTTTTCGGTTTGTGGTTTGGTGTTTGGGGTATTTCCTCACTAATGAATTACTCTCGAAGACTCTGAGGAATTTGGGTTGCTCTTATGACAAGTGTTAGTTTCTATCGGAGCAGCCAACCAGCTAATGGTTGTGGGGGTGACTATTTATAGCCTGGGAGCATCCCGACATGATTTGACATTAATGCCCTTAAATAATATGACCGTTGGTGTGGATAAGACCAATGATGTGGCGTGGCTACCGATAATGGTCGAGATCCTCAACTATGAGAATCCTCATGTCTCTCATATTCCTCACTTGAGGCTTTTGGTAGGATTAGGCTTGGGTTGAGCATCATGAGGAAACTCATTCCAATGTGTTACCTCGACCCCCTTTAACAGTACGGTGTTCCTATTACTCAAGTGTGAAGAAAACAAAACAGAAAGAATAAATCTTCATGCTTCAAAGTCTTTAGATTGATTTTCTTGAGGACACACCGAATTCCTCAATTTCAATATCTTCATGAGGAATATCAATTTCATCGCAAATTCATCACGATTCAATTCTTCAGCTTCAGACCAATTTCTTCAACCAAAGATATACATTTTTAGGGGTCAATATTCATCGAATATTTCAAACTCCTCAGCGACTTATAGATCTTGTGTACACTCAAGAACACATTCGATACTTAACCTATAAGTCTTCAAACCACCAAAATCACTAAGGGGCACTAGATGCACTTACAATAGCGAGATTCAGAGCCGAAATGTTGCTCTTGTTGTCACGAGCTAACACCCCTCGAGCAATATAATATGAAAAATACCTAAGGTGGGGAAACAAGATGCTAGAGATCTTCCCCAGTGAATTTCTCGTGGGTCCTTACTGTAAAGGGAAGCGAATAGGGATTTCAGCTCGTATGGTTGAACTTTCATTTTGGTCGTCTTCCCGACATTCCGCACACCTATAACATCACAAAATTCTGTCAAAGACATGATAAAGACATCCTCATATAATCTAAATTCAATCATGGAAGTTTTATCATTATATCTAAACCAGTTGACAAAATAATAAGTGACTTTTGGATATTGTGGCACACGTCATGTCACAAGGCGTGTCAAACCTGCAGCTGCACAGAGGTTATCAAACTCATTCTTAATACCTGCCGCCATAAGAAAATATGAACACGGGTATGCCATGGCATGTGCTATGTCCGTCTCGTGGAACAACTACGGTGGCACGATATCATCATCGTAACTTGTCCTCACGGTAGAAGATGAAGCTGCAGCTCTAGTTAATCTGTCGGTAGGCTCGGGTCTCTTCTTCCCAAGCCATCCCTTTGCCTTTCCAAACAAACTCATTTCTGAATTTTTTGGTTCACCACAAAAATGGAGGCTTAAGAAAAAAATGAATTGGAGCAAACTATTCTACTCACTCCCCTTATGCATAAGCTTGCATCAAAACATCCCAAATAAATTTCTAGGCATGCAAGCAAGCTCATATGAATAGCACCAAGAGCTCCTAAATACTCACAAATAAGACCACCAATCAAAATTTTAATTGGAGGAGTCACATACCAGGGAGCAAATGCTCAAATTCTCAATGCAAATGATGGGCTGTAGAGAGAGATCAAAATTTGCCACCAAGAACAGCAAGAACTCGAGCTCCAGAAGAAAATTCGGGATTTTTTGAGTGAGAGAGAGACAAGGAAGGAAGAAGTACCTAGAAAGGGGCCCAGGTGGGCCCAGGCGACTTGGTGGCGCGGCCAGGGGCAGGCCACGTGAGCTGGCCGCCTGGACAGAGGGTGTCCCACCCTGGCTGGCTCCACGTGCCCCTGTGTCACTTTTCGATGGAAATTTTTATTTAAAATTTTCTCGAATTTTTCTGACAACTTCACTTTTGAAAAAAAATTGAAAATACTAAAAGCTACAAAACATCCGGTAAGCTCGAAACAAAAGTTAAACATATGAAGTTTCAAAAACATTAAACTTTGGTACAGCAAGGAGGAAGAAAGATAAAGGAAATGAAAACATAACAAGTTTCTCTTTTTACTCATATAAAACATATTTGTTAGCAAGGTTGATCAAGTCTCACTACCAAACAGGTGTTATATTGAGCAAAAAGTTTCACTTCTTATAAAGTAACCATGGTACCTTTATTTCAATGGATATTGTCCCCACCATAATGGTTTTGTATTTGTGGTGCACATGTAGAGGACAATCCAACTCTCCAACCTTCACGGTCTCAATATTCTCAATAGAATTAAGGCCATGCCTTTTATCAATCTTCTTCGGAAAATATACTGTGTGCTCCTTCTCATTAACATTGAAGGTCACCTTTCCTTTATTGCAATCAATAATAGCACTTGCGGTGTTAAGAAAAGGTCTACCAAGAATAATAGACATGCTCCCATCCTCGGGCATGTCAAGCACAAAAAAGTCAGTAAGGATCAAGCAATTAGCAACTTCAACGGGGACATCCTCACAAATACCTACACGAACGGGTGTTGACTTATCAGCCATTTGGAGAGAGATATCTATAGGGATTAGTTTATCTAGACAAAGCCTTTTGTAAAGAGAGAAAGGCATAACACTCACTCCTGCACCAAGATCACATAAAGCAGTTCTGACATAATTATTTTTTAAGGAGCAAGGAATGGTGGGTATACCTGGATCAGCAAGCTTCTCAGGAATCTTGCCACTAAAAGAGTAATTAGCAAGCATAGTAGATATTGCCTCATTAGGAACTTTTCTTTTGTTAGTAACAATATCATTCATATACCTTGAGTACGGAGGCAGCTTAATAGCATCAGTCAAAGGAATTTGAAGAAAAAGAGGTTTCATCCATTCAAAAATTTATTGTAATTCTCTTCTTCTTTAGCTTTGAAAGACTTACCTGGAAAGGGCATTGATTTTTGTACCCATGGTTCTCTTTCCTTCCCATGTTTTCTTGCAACAAAATCTTCTCTAGTATACCTTTTGTGCTTGTCTGGTGCTTCTTCTTCTCGTATCTCAGGAGGATCAATCTTCTCATTATCTTTATCAGGTTCAACACCATCTTGAGTTTCAGCATCGGAAATAGATATACTATTAGGATCAATAATAGGTTCTTCATAAATTATGGGATCATTGGAGTTGTCAGCCTCCTTGTGTTTCTTCTTCTTCTTTGGGGAGCTGACAATGTTTTCTTCCTGCAATTGAGAATCTTCCTCGATCCTCTTTCGATGCCCCTCCGGATAAAGGGGGTCCTGGGTATGTGTACCTCCTCGGGTCTTTATACCACATGCTTGTGTATCAACTTGTTTGGCATTGTTAGCAAGCAAATCTTTTTGCACATTAGAAATTTGTACAAGCTGAGTTTGAACCATATGAAAATGCTTAACAAGACCTTTAACATCATTAACAGTTCTACTTAAACGTCAAGCAAACTTTTGATAGCAAGGGAATTGGCATGCAATTGGCTTTGAATCCGCTCATTAAAGTGATTTTGCTTGACAATGAAATTGTCAAGCTCATCTAAACATTGATCAGGAGGCTTACCATGAGGTAACTCACTTGCATTGAATTCTAAAAGAGAGTGTACCTCTACCATAGGTGGGTGAGTGGTAGGCTCACATAATTTCTCAATAGGAGGTAGATTCTTCACATCTTCAATTTTAATACCTCTCTCTTTCATAGACTTCTTGGCTTCTTGCGTAACTTCTAGGCTCAAGAAAAGCATACCTCTCTTCTTGGGTGATGGAGGTGGTTCAGGAACGGACCAATCGTCATGATTCTTAGCTATCTTGCCCAATAATTCTTTGGCATCGTCTGGTGTTCTTTCCCTGAAAACACAACCAACACAACTATCCAGATAGGTTCTAGATTCATCGGTTAGACCAGCATAAAATATTTCAAGCAATTCATTCTTAGGAATTCCATGTACCGGTCTAGCCTTAAGCAAAGTGCAATACCTCCCCCAAGCTTTAGGGAGGTGCTCATCCTGCAACTGTTTAAAGTTATAAATTCTTTGTAAAGCAGCATGTTGCTTATGAGCAGGAAAATATTTAGCAACAAAAGATTGAGCTAAATCTTGAGGACTCTTAATGGAACCACATGGTAGTGCATCATACCATGCTTTAGCTTCTTCTTTCAAAGAGAAAGGAAGTAGCTTACTAACGTAATAAGTTCTCTTCTTGTCCTCTGTACTGAATAAGCCACCCAACTCAGTGAGTTTGGTAAGGTGTGCAATAGCTTCGTCATCTTCTCCGCCATAAAAGGGGTCAGCTTCAACTGTGGATATAAGTGAAAGATCAACATAGAAATCAAAATCAACATCTTCAATGCAAATAGGAGATGAAGCAAACTTAGGATCAGGAGTAAACTTGTTCTTCATAGAATGCTTTTCAAGCAGCTTCTTAACAGAAACAGGGTCAGAGTGAGCACACTCTGTAAGTTCCCTCCATAAATCATCATCAAGTTCAATATAATCATCATCAAGAATTCTTTCCTTGAGACCACTCAAGTCTGGGTAACCAAAAGATCTACCAATGGGGTAGCGTGTAACAGGAAGTTCAATTCCAGAATCCTTAGCAGCCTTAGCAATCTGAGTCTCAATAAAATAACCAAGCAAACCAGGCTCATCAATAGTAGTGGAAAAATCATCAAAAGTATCAGGCATAGTAACAGAGTCGGTAGAAGCAGCATGTGATGCTGGTGAAGCAAACTTACTCATAACGGAAGGTGAATCAAGCGTAGCACTAGTGCTGAGAACCGTACCTTTTCTAGTAGTGGATGGTAAAATTGGAACCTTGGGGTCTCCTTTCTTACCCATAGTGAATAAATTGCAACAAGCAAAATAACTCCAAG
Source organism: Hordeum vulgare subsp. vulgare (assembly GCF_904849725.1). NCBI lineage: Eukaryota > Viridiplantae > Streptophyta > Magnoliopsida > Poales > Poaceae > Hordeum > Hordeum vulgare. The sequence goes on from NC_058521.1 coordinate 366,070,788, forward strand.
TAGACTTGTAAATAAAGCTATACTCCCCGGCAACAGCGCCAGAAAAAGGTCTTGATAACCCACAAGTGTAGGGGATCGCAACAGTGTTCGCGGGTAAGTTAACCCAATTTATTGATTCGACACAAGGGGGGCCAAAGAATATTTATAAGGTTTAACAGTTGAGTTGTCAATTCAACCGCACCTGAAAGATACTTTCTCGGCATCGAAATATTAGCAGCAACGGTGATATGGAATTGATGGTGGCAACGGAAATAATAGTGGCAAAGCAACGAAAGTAAAATGGCAAAAGTAAAGTAACTTGTGACTAGCAGGATTAAAACACTATAGGCTAAGGAGATGCATGGTTGGTCATGGATGAGATATATCATGTATTTAACTTCGGGCAAGGCACATAGAAAAGTAATGATCATCTAGGCATATATCAAACAATAGGCATGTATCCTGAGTTAGTCATACGTGCTTGCAATAAGAACTTGCACGACATATTTTGTCCTACCATCCCGCTATCAACGGGACCAAAAGGAACTTATGGAGATTAAGGTGCTCCTATCAAAGAGCACCGGAACAAAGCATTAACAACCAATGGATACATGAAATCCTCAAACTATAGCCCATCCCCTTTGGTGTCCCAAGCTGTCACCATTGGGATCGCCGGTTCCGGACTATAATAGGTGCATACTACTCATAGATAGGATCTAGAACACAAATATGTTCAAGAAAACATAATGAATTCAGATCAGGAGTAACAAGTAGTAGCAAAGATGATAAACACCATAGTAGATGATAGGCAACATGCCCCCAAGAATCCGACAAACTATTACATGATCTAACTCATCCAATCACTCCCATCCCCTTCACCTATAGCAGGGAATTACTCACACATGATGGGAGAACCCATGGAAGGATGATGGAGTGGTGATGGTGATGACTATGGCGATGATTTCCCCTCTCAGGAGGCCAAAACAGCCTCCAGATTAGCTCTCCCGAAGAAGAACCGAGGGTGGCGGGGGCTCCGCGTCGAGAACTTGCAAAACGACTTCAGTTCTGGAATTTCGCCGTCACGGGTAAAATTAGGAGCCAAAGTAGGGCACCAGAGGGGGTGGGCCCCGCCCAGGCGGCCTCCCGGTGCGGCCAGGCGGCACGCCGCCCAGCAGGTCACCTGGGGGCCCTGTGGCTCCCCTCTGGCCCATCTTCTGGCCCATGTTCCCTCCCGGTGCGTGGATTTTCTCTATTTTTTATGGGATTTTTCCGGGGCGTCTAAATATTCGTTTTCCTACACACAAGAAAACCACACAGGCAGCTCTGCTGAAAACAGCGTTAGTCCGGGTTAGTTTCATTCAAATCGTGCAAGAATGAGGCCAAAACAATAGCAAAAGTCTTTGGAAAAGTCGATACATTTGAGGCGTATCACTATGGCTTATTGTCCATTACACATCTTATGCCCATATTTCCATGTTCACTTTGCATGATATGCTCATTTCTATGCCTTTGCCATGCATTTGTGACCCATGCCTTGCATCTCACATGACAGTTGATTCTTGTATTTGTATGTGTATTTGCAAGCTTGGTGGAGATATTACTTGCTATTGCCATGTTTGCTTTTTGCCCCATGCCTACGATGATATATTCATCATATCTTGTTTTCGTGCTTGTGATATGTCATGTGCATTGTCTATGCCAATTATTTGCTCACATGACATGATTACCATGATTTCTTCTAGTATGTTGCATCTTCGCACTACTAGATTGCATGCCATGATTACTATGCTTACTTGTGTTGCATCACCGATGACTATTAATTGCTCCTTACATGCGGTTGATGACAACCATTCCCATGCTTTGCACATGATTGATATTGCATATTGTCATACGTCTCCATATGTTGTCTCTCTTATGCTAGATGATTTGCCATGTATTGAGTGTAATAATGCTTTTGATATTGCTAATGAGATTTCCCCCATAGCTTTCTCTCATATTATTGGAGCTTTTGACATCTTTCATGTGAAGCATGATTGTCTTCCTTATTTGCACCATATATCTAGTGCCATGAATATTGCCATTGTTGCATCATATTATTCATGCACTTTTGCTTCTAAGTATTATGTGCAAGATAAGAGAACCATCATGATGGATGATGTGTTTGTCTACCATGCACATACATTGTTTCCTTTGTTATGTGTGTGTGTAGGATACTTCGACTACATGTCAACCTCCATTTTACGTGAGTTGATAATTCGAGCTCTTGATAGTGGGCCATGCTACACTGATGTGTTTCTACATCGCATTTGCTTACGCATCGGCATTGTGACGGACACACAAGGTCACGCTTTTGAGGTGCCATCCTTCTTGAGCATGTATATTGTGCCTCATCCTACTTATGTTGCTTGTACCATGTCATATATTGGTCATCTTGGACCACTTACTTGCACACATGTTAGTGATCTTGCGTTTCTTCATGATTGTCACATTGCCATGACTCATGACATATATGCCTCGTGTGTTGCATCCAACTTGTGGATTGTTTGCTATTATCATATGCTTGGTTGCAACAATGTCCATTCTTCACGTTTCCATGCCACGTTGCTTGCTGCATGCTTGACTTCAATGCCTCACACAAGATGACCAATTGCTCTTTCTATTGTGTTGAGTGCCACACTACCTTCACTGCACCATGTGCACATTATGCTTGGATTACCTTGCACTTTGGATTGCTCCATGTGTTTAGACACTTCATTTTATTTGGTGTTGTGAATGATTTGTATGCCTACCATAGACCATTCGTTGAGCACTTTGTGCGTGATTGCTATGACCTTGAGGTAGATGCTTGTTATATTGTTACACCCTTTTGCATACCTATCTCACATTTTCATGCTTGTTTGCATGATTGCATCGTGTGCGCTCAATTTACATGCTTAAATGCCATGCCACGATCCTTTGTCACACCACATGATATGCATGATGACAACACTTGCTTGGTGATTCACCACTTGGATGCTTGGTTTTGTTCTAACACTAACCACATTTGTTTTTCTATGTGTTTGTCGTATTTTATCCTATCGCAGGAATTACTAATCAGTGGGACATTGGAGAGTGCCCCTTTAGAGATTTATGATGATGAGTGCTTGGTGATCGTCCACTTCTACAAGGGGACGCCATCTCCTTCCGATGGTGATTTGGATTTTGATCCGAGGACGGATCTTTCCCAAGGTGGAGGGGATGATACGGAGCATCCCATGGACATCACCATGGCAAGAGTCCCTTTGCCAAGTGACACGTGCTACTTCTACTTCAAACATACAAAGGTGAATCTTCTCCTTTACATGTGGCAGCTTGTGCCCCTCGAGGATCGTATACTACTTGACACCCGCATGTGTGCATGCATAGGTATTGTTGGAGATTCATGGATAGCGAGGAGGAGTGCAAGCGCCAAGGAACAACACCATCCGCGAGGGAAGCGTGGAAGAGGAGACAGAATAATATGGAGTTGTGGAACTCTTGAGCGTTTGGACGTCCAACGCCCTCTGGAGTCTGACGCTCCATAGCGTCCGGACGTCCGACAAGTCCCAGCCCCCGGATGACCGACGTCCTCCGGAAATCCGACGCCACCACGGGCGAGCCGGATCGTCGGACGTCCGAGACGCTCCGGACGTTCGGACCCTCCCGAGTCATCGGGCGACTAACGTCTTCCGGACGTCGGGAACCACCTGTGCACAGTCGTGGCTTTTGGCCTTGTATCTCTCTCCCACTTACCCCTTCATGGCTAGCACTATATATACTCCACCCCACCTCCTTTCTAGGGTAAGCTTATGAATAGACAACTTTTGTTGAGAATAGCTCCATCTACGACCTCCTCCCATGGAGATGCCTCCATGTGGGAGACCACGCAATGGATGCCAAGGCCTCTTACGAGGGAAGAACCCCTAGTGGATTCAAGGCCTCATCTCCCCATGGGATTTGGGATGGACTCTACCATGTATCTTACTTTCCCTTTGTTGTTCATGTACCCTTATGGATCTCGTGTGTGGTGAGTCTAGTGGATGTGTGATTGGTATTGTTCTTCAGTGTTTCCCCCTATGATTTCTACTCGTTCATCCCCATGTTCTTCGTGTTCTTGAGGAATCCCCCTCCAATTCATGAAAGATCGACACCCACGGGTCTACCCCGTATCAAGCCTATTTATAAACCGATTTGTAAGTGAAAATAATGAACTAGTTGCATGAACTTTTCTGATGTGGCTCGTCGGTAGCTTGAATTTGAGTACTTGTGGGGCCAAAACGGACTTCGTATGAGGGAAATGAGCCTATTTTACTGAATACTATGCAAAACATATTCCAACCTTAATTCAGATACGAGATTGAATTTAGATAAATCCAAAATTTGTTTTTTTCTCTCACTTTTTTCAACTTCTTTTCTCTCTCTATTTTTCCAAAAAAAAAAGATATCTCTCTCTTGTTTTTCCTTTCTCTTTCTTTTATCTCTCCTCTGTTTTCTTCTTTCTAGAATAAATCACATAAGATGCAGATTTGCTGAACCGTAGATGTGAATGGCCTCAAGTATGATTATGACAAAGAACGATGGGGAGCTCATGGTGGAAATTGATGGATGGTGGTGGTGGTCGACAACGAAAGGGATGATTATGCAGCGGTGACATGACTAATGTGAATAGAACTTGAAACTCTAAAGGAACTAGACACTAAGACCAGCAACTCAACACGATGATGCAACCGATAATTCAACTATGCAAGCACTGAAAAGAAAATTGCAAAGGCTCGACTGGCTTGGACAAATGACAAACATATCTAACTTTTGTTTGTGGATTTTCCTTGGACAATAGGTAAGAAAAAATGTTGGAAATATGCCCTAGAGGCAATAATAAATTGGTTATTATTATATTTTCTTGTTCATGATAATCGTTTATTATCCATGCTAGAATTGTATTGATTGGAAACTCAAAAACATGTGTGGATACATAGACAACACTCTGTCCCTAGTGAGCCTCTGAAGGACTAGCTCGTTGATCAAAGATGGTCAAGGTTTCCTGGCCATAGACATGAGAGGTCGTTTGATAACGGGATCACATCATTAGGAGAATGATGTGATGGACAAGACCCAAACTATGAACGTAGCATATGATTGTGTCAGTTTATTGCTATTGTTTTCTGCGTGTCAATGTATCTGTTCCTATGACCATGAGATCATGCAACTCCCGGACACCGGAGGAATACCTTGTGTGTATCAAAGGTAGTAACGTAACTGGGTGACTATAAAGGTGCTCTACAGGTATCCCCGAAGGTGTCTGTTGGGTTGGCATGGATCAAGACTGGGATTTGTCACTCCGTATGACGGAGAGGTATCTTGGGGCCCACTCGGTAATACAACATCACAACAAGCCTTGCAAGCAATGTGACTAAGGAGTTAGTTATGGGATTTTGTATTATAAAACAATTAAAGAGACTTTCCAGTAACGAGATTGAACTAGGTATAGAGATACCGACGATTGAATCTCGGGCAAGTAACATACCGATGGACAAAGGGAACATCATACGGGATTAACTGAATCCTTGACATAGAGGTTCAACCGATAAAGATCTTCGTAGAATATGTAGGATCCAATATGGGAATCCAGGTCCCGCTATTGGTTATTGACCGGAGAGTGTCTCAGGTCATGTCTACATAGTTCTCGAACCCGCACGGTCTGCACACTTAAGGTTCGGTGACGTTTCGGTATTATTGAGTTAGATCGAAAGTTGTTCGGAGTCCCGTATGAGATCCCGGACGTCATGAGGAGCTACGTAATGGTGCGGAGGTAAAGATTGATATATAGGAAAGTTGCATTTGGCTTCCGGAAAGTTTTCGGACATTACCAGTAAAGTACCGAGAGTGACGAATAGGTTCCAAGGTTTTACCGGGAGGGGCCACCCACCCGGGAGAGAACCTAATAGGCCTAAAAGTGGTGCGGTAGCCCTTAGTGGGCTGGTGCAGCCAGCCCAAGAGGGCCTATTTCGGCCAAGTAGCAAAAGGGAAAAGAAAAGGGAAAAGGGGAGGAGGAGACGAAGTGGAATCCTACTTGGAGTAGGATTGGAGGTGGACTCTTCCACCTCCACCACTTCGGCCGAACCTTTTGGGTTTTGGGGCTGCCTCCTCCCCTCCCTCCCTCCTATATATACTAGAAGATTTGAGGGCAGCCCTAACCCTAATAAGCCGTGTGTTGCCCTCTCTCTCTATAGGTCATTTTCTCCTCTAGATTAGTTCAGTAGAGCTTGGTGAATCCCTGTTGAATTAGTTCACCACCACCACCACGCCGTAGTGCTGGAGAACTCATCCACCACTCCCACCCCTCTTGCTGGATCAAGAAGGCGGTGATCATCATCGAGTTGTACGTGTGCTGAACGCAGAGGTGTCGTCCGTTCGGCACTGGATCGGGATGGGGTCGCGGGACGGATCGTGATGATATTGCGGGACTGACTGCGATTTGGATCGCGAAGATGTTCCACTACATCAATCGTGTTATATACGCTTCCACTTAGAGATCTACAAGGGTATATGGATCCAATCTCTCCTCTCGTAGATGGTCATCACCATGGATAGATCTTATGTGCGCGTAGGAAAAAATTTGGTTCCCCTGCGACGTTCTCCAACAAATAAATCTAATCTAGGGATAACTCGAAATTCTTACCGAGCAAGCTGAAAACTAATACCACTTAATAGAGGCGAGCTCCCGACCTTTCGATGAGATTATAACTATCAATTTGGTGGAGACTACTTTGTTGATCTAACTACAAACGTGCATTATGTTGCATGTTAGCAATCACTAAACCAATTTCAAGAGGTTATTAACCATGTTGGGGCACTATCAACCTGAAGGTCTATTCCTACAACCAATCAAAGAACGAGCAAGAATATGATAAAAGAAATCTAAATATTACAAATATAGATGAAGTATTGATAAATATGGGGTTCCAAAAGCAGTCTTGGAATGGTCCTTGGACATTAACGAAGTACAAAAAGTTGCAATGCCTAACTTTTAACTAAACAAAACCAAGGAAAAAAGCTAGGGGATTGATTTACTTTTATAGGAGTAATGGGTGGTGGCCAAGGAGAAAGGAGGACGTTCCAAGGAAGCCAAAACCTAATCCTAGGTCGTACAAGACCCATCAGCCCAAGTGAAGGTGACGCGACACCTTTTGACTTGTATTTTGATTCGGATTATACTGCACCGTCGGACTATCTTGGTGGTATCTCCGCGCTCTGGACGATTTTGGAGGTGAATCCAGTTGTGCTGGAAAATGCATGAGATAAACTTTCCAACAAAAAAGCATCATCCAATTCAAAGTCTGGATGCAAAAGTTGTAAGCGTTTTAAGTCAGGTATGTGTGTGTAGTCCAAATCGGAGTCCAAAACATGGAGGACTTTGTATCTATCTTCTTTTGGGTCAAAGGTGACATGAGAGGACTTTTTGAACAACACATAATCATTTCCTTTGACGCAAGAGGACTTTTTGAACAACACATATTCATTTCATTTTCCTTTGTCTTCACACGTGGTTCGTACAAGTGTTCGGCAATTCTGCATTTAGACATGAAATAAAAATAGATGAAGTATTTTTGTTCAAGATAACATAAACAAATCATTGAATATTTCTTATAAGAAATCACCTCATTAATGTGCATGTATGCAACATTTTTGGTCGTATCCAAGGTAGTCATGTCCTCATCATGAGTGGTATAAGTTTTTCTTGGATGTGTAAAGAGAGAGGTTGGAGTTGTATCGGGAGTGGGTGCGAGAGTGGTTGAACACCGAGCCGGCAGTGGGGCGAGACCCCCCCCCCCTAGGCCTTGTTCGGTTCCACCTCTTCTCAAGAAGATTGGAGGGGATTAGGGTGGATTTTGACTTGTAGTGGATGATATCCACCTCAATCCCTGTCAAACCCCTCCTAAATCCCTATCAACCGAACAAGGCCTTATGGATCGCCCCTCAATAGTTTAGAGCTGGGAATTTGTTGCCTTGGCCCTGAACCCTAAACTCTAAACCCTTCTAATAGTGTAGATTATAAAAAATTACTAGTTATGTAAATTTAAGTCTGATCAATTAAATTACATAATGTTTTGTACTAAGCATAATTGTTGGTGGTTCTGATGTTGGTTACTAGAAGTGCCAAATCATCAAGCAGTTGTGCAATAAGACTAAATCTCGAGGTATGTGTGTATTGCAATTATTTTATGAAGACACATGCAAGCATGAATTATCTAGACATAAGTAAGAGTGTAACTAGAAGCCTGAGTTGCTTATTTGTAATTTAGATGTGATTCATTGTCGATGGGATTATGAAAACAAGTGTTTAAAATGGTGTGAACCAAAAAGGAAGATACCACCATCAAATATATTTACCTACAGAACTTGTTGAGGCACATTTTTGACATAAAAAATCTTCAGCATGTATTGTTACTTAAAATTGAATATATGTTAGGGTTAACTCTCCGGTGCATTCATTGTTCCCTTTGCCCCCCCCCCCTATGCCCACATTCTGACTCTGCCCCTAGTTTAGCATTGAGAGGGAGAGGACATATATGGAGAAGAGAAATGGAAAAAAAAAAGCTTGAAAAGGCGAAGGCATTGGAGTGAACTGAGATTGAAAAAAAAGTTTACAGAGGAGTCAAGGTCTCGAGGATCGTGTTTTCTTTTGGTGGGGAGAGTCGACGATCATGTTGCATGACTCTAATCTCTTGGATGGCGGAAGAAGTGGTTCCTCAACAAGAGAGGTATCATGGTTCAAAGAGGAGTCAGTCTCTCGAGGATCGTGTTTTCTTTTGGTGAGGAGAGTCAAGGATCATGTTGCATGACTCTAGTCTCTTGATGACGAAAGAAGTGGTTCCTCAACAAGAGAGATCAACGAGCAAAACAAAGGAGGTATGAATTGCTGAATTTATCTTTGCTTGTGTTGAATTGCGGTTTATATTGGTTTGTGTTGAATTAAATGTGTGCTATGTAATTCTACGTGCATGTGTTTCGAGGGTCAAATTTGCCCATGCTATAACATCGTTATTAAATCTAACATGTTTATTTTGCTTTGTCTGTGTCATTGTAAGCTAGAGCACAACAGGGCGAAACTCCTCATTACTCGACCAAAAGTTGTATGAAATTCTCTTCAAAATTGCGGAAGAGCAGTTATCAATCATACTCTCATTGTAATGTTGTAATTGCTCAACATATTATTTTTGTTGACATGAGCACAGCCGTTAGTCCTAACCCACAATATACAGGTGAGGTCAATACCAATCTGACAAGAATTGTGAATGTGTTCCTTCCGCAGGACACAATATACTACATGTACAATTTGCTATATCTACTTTACATGGGTTTCAATCTTACATCCCGCATCTCCTGAGGGCTGGATTGTAGAATCTCAACCCCGTTGTTTAGTGACTCTAGCCAAGTTCTCTGAAACTGCCCGGGTTAGGTTCTGATCCTCAAATCTGATATCCAGATTAAACCTGAGAAATGCAACGATACTGGGTTTATAAGCAGCATACAGATCAACTAAAGGCATATAAAAGAAATAAGGTGAAGATCTCTATAGTTCTACGTTCAAGGAGATAAAAGTGCACCCACTTGGGATCGAGAGTTATTTTCTGAATTTCTTTGACGGCGGAACTTGCTGCATATAAAGATATCTTTCCGACCTACATGTTTGATGACAAAACTCATAAGTTTCCGTTTTGTTCCGAAAGGTAAATGAGATAGGCACAAATCAACTGCTCAGGAACCTGGCAATAGTGGTAAGCTATATCAAAAACAAGGAACCAGCCCTGTTGTGAGGTACCTCGAGCATCTTCAGTTTTGCATCATGATGATTTGGCAGGCAGCGTATCTCTTGGCCCATTCGAGCCGACTCCCACAAACTCTCAGGCAACAAAAAATCAAGAGCCAACTGAACCGTAGACTGAACCATTTTAACAAAAGACGATGAACCATTTCAAACAGTAGATCATCCAAAGTAAGGTTCAGTATAGCAATCAGATGGCACAAAATCACTAGAAGCATACCTGGAGATTTTTTACTTGGAAAGGACAGCCAGCTGGAATAAAAACAGCCTCGCCAATATGTTGTTCAAATGTCCGAGGTTCAATTCCTGTAAGAACATACAAATACAAATGAGATAACGCAAACTAAAAAATACACAAATAAGATACAGCTAAATCACTAGTCTGCCTCGTATGAGATATTACTAGCACACTGCTGAATGCTTCGCCAGAAGGGGGGGGGATTTGATTTCTTGCCACTGCTTACTTGGGACTTCGACAATTTGCCACTGGTTACTTTGTAATTGATATTGTGCCACTTTCTAGTTCGGACTTCGAGCTTTTGCCCTCTTAAAGACACCACATGAAATGCGCCGCCGGTTGCAAAGTAACCACTGCGGCACGCTCGGCTACGCAGGGTTCAGGGACGCTGCTGTAACCATGCAGGCCCTCAGGCTTCCTCTATGACTATGAGGGCCACCTATCGCTCGTCTCTGTGGTGGCAGCCATGGCTAGTTCACGCCAACCCAGGACCTACCATGGGGCCTCCTCTACAAGTTCGACTTCATTGGCGACGGCAGAGAGAATTCGAGAGACGGAAGAGCTGCGACATTGGAGATTTCTACTTATTTTTCTGCCTCTTCAGTCAAACAGGCACAAGGGTATTGTTGTCCACTGTTTTGTGCATAATTATCTAAAACATTTGAAACTATTGTTTTTGACTGAAAAGGGCAAAACCTCAAAGTCTGAACTACAAAGTGGCAAAATATCAATTGCAGAATAACCAGTGGCAAATCATCAAAATCCCAAGCAAGTAGTAGTGAAAAATCATATTCCACGCCAAAAAGCACGTAAATAGAAGTATCAGGTTGGGATTTCCCAATAAGCCAGACCTAGCAAGCAGACATTTAGTTGCTCTCTTTCAAGCAAAGAATTGGTATAGTTACGTTTATTGATTAGGTGGGAATCTAGACAGCACAACATCTGCTTGATGTGGTATTGCAATAAAGTATTATGGATGCCCAAGTCTGAGAAGTTGGCAAAGTAAATGAAACAAGATGCTATTGTGCATCAGTGAAAGGAAGTCGGTAACTATTGTGCATCAATATTTGGTGTACTTACCATATTGATCCTTCAATACCCTTTTATGATGCTCCTTGAGATATACAGCTTGGTCATAAATAGGATGCTTGACCTGAAACCAAAGAAATAGTATCCTCAACATAAACATATTTGACAAAAGTAGTCCAACAAAATTTGACAGAGTAGTGACGAGTAATTACAGAGAGCATCGCCTGACTGCTAACTGTAAGTTCCTCCCAGTTAGAAGCTAAATATTTATTCAGCATCGGCACATCCTGCCTGCGGAAGACATCCCAAAGAGCACCAGGCTGAGATCTTTCTAAACCATTAGATTTTGGTTGCTCAGGACAAGAGCCTACAGAATCACCGCAAGACTTAGAAACTGTGTGTTCAGGTGATTGTTCCCCCATATCCAGATTCAAGTTTTGCACAGGTGCATGAGCATTTACATGCACTGTCATCCCATTAGCAATCATTTCCGGCTGCTCAGGTTGCGGACTCTTTCGACATAGGTCAGGCATTTCAGCTGTATGCATTAACATGTGTACCTATATACAGAAAACATAGCATTAGCCATGTGGTGTTTTTATTGTATTTAATTAATTTATTATAAATTGCCAAGAAACAGATCAAAAGGTAAGTTGCGACATCAGCCAGCATTCTCTAGTAAACGGATGTTTGACTTCAGTAAAACAAAAAGAAATTTGAAGTGTAAATATAGCCAAAGGGCAACTTACCACATCACCCATCTTAACCATCAGATTTGTCACTGAATCATTATTACCAGTTTCTTGCTGCCTTCCATATGCAATAAGCAGCTTTAGGCTTACTTCAGACTGTAGGGCATCTGGGGGTAACTTAGCCGCAAGATTAAGAAAGCCCCACTTAGAATGGATAAAGTCTACTAAGGGAAAATTGACAATGAACTCTGGTCGCTGGCATAATAGAAACTCCTCTAATACGCTCACTGGAGGCCACTCTTTCAGTTTCAGCATCATTAACTTGCCATCTTCTCCCTTGTGACCATCTGAATAACCTTTAATAAATTGGTTGAGCTTGATATGCACCTGATTTTTTTTGCAAAGCAACATACAGATTTTAAGATGGACATATTACACAAAAAGTTAATACTCTCTTTTCTTTTCAATTCTTCACTCATGATTATATGATCGGGTAATGATATTTGAGAAATCCTTGTACAAACAAAAGTAATTTTCAACACCTATATCCCTTTTGGGGCAAAAGTTACGCTTCTTACAGTCAAAGCGGACTAGCATTAGTAATATAATACTAGCAAAAATGCTCGTGCGCTGCAACGGGAGAAAACTAACTTACTTCCATAGCATATACTAAAATGCAAATCATTATTCCCAACACAAAAAAGAATCGTGCTTTCAACCATACGGTCTTTGCAAAATGATTAACAAATGTATGCGGTTCGGTTTGCGGCTTTCATAGTTTAATTTATCACCTCCATGCCACAATTGAAGCAAAAGAATGAAAAAATGGTACCGAACAGGCCCAGCCCACACAAGGGAGAAATGGAAATGTATTATTTTTGGGTGCTCCACAATTAAATGGAAGAAAGAAAAAAGTGTGCGGAGCAGGGCCAGCTCGGCACGCAAGGTAGATAGATGAAGGGTGAAACTTTCTGGCAGACGGATGAAAATACGTACCAAAGATTGGAGGGAAGAAACCTTCATTAACGATTTTTATTACAAAGATTTAACGGACTTCTCTAGTATGGGCTAAAATACAAATCATTATTTAGTTTATGATCCACACCACTTATTCCCAACATGAAGAATTGTGATTTCAACCATACTGTGGCAAAATGATAAATAAATGTATGCAGTTTGGTTTGCAGCTTTCCTAGTTTGATTCTCACATCCGTTGTTTGAGGTGCAATCCATCCACGATGGTGTACTAATGTCAACTACCGACATTCGGTTCATGGTGATGGTGAGAGAGCTTCGAAAACCGGACTAACTTGAGGCTCACTGATCTAAACTCCTACGGATGAGGCTAACAAAGTGACACGAAATTTTACATAGGAGCAACACTTCGATGACCATGTCAAGGTGATGACAGAATTTGCAACATCCGGTTCACGTCCATGGATGGCATGGATCGTGGTGCACGGCCAACTACAACAGTCAGACCAGGGACAGATTCTAGGAGGTTGGCGGCATCTAGATGAGTATATTGGTGTGAGTAATTGGAAAATTCCTTACTTTGCACGACATAGGCTTGAGGCGATTGGCATAGATTGAATGGCAAAATTCACCATTCACAAAGCACGATTCAAGCTCTTCTTTATCTGAATGGCTTCTAATTGTCAATACCGTCCTGTTGGTGCTTGGGTTCAGCCAAAGGAGGTCTAATTGGCGAAGCTTTGAGCATGAAAAAAGTACACAGGAAGAGGGCCATGGAACTATGCGATGGTGAGTTACTTGTTCGAATCCCAGGGCAGCACATACTCTTGTGTGCACTTCCATCACCCTTGGATGTGAATATAGCATATCCTTGCAGTTCACAAATCCAATCTTTCTTTTCAATACCTCATCCTTCCTTGTGAATAGCCCCAAAGACAGCCCACAATTCAATTCCGTTTAATCATTTAGATTCATCATTCCTTTATAGCCTCAAGACAGACCATAATCTTCCTTTCTAATAACCTCATCCTTCCATTTCAATAGCCCCAAAGACAGCCCACAATTCCGTAAAACTATCGAGATCCATCCTTCATTTATACCCACAATTTCTCACTGTTGTTTGTAAGATACCTTACTGATACTCATGAATTTCGAGTCGCGCGACTAGTCGATGAGCCGCAGAAAGATGTCGACTCAACTTAGTGTCGCTACCCTAGAGCGACTCGCATGAGTCGCGACTCGAAACCCATGTTGATACTACAGGGAACCTTAAGCGATCCTATATGAACTGGTAGGTATTCATCTAATGGGACGAGGTGGTATTATTCAAGTTAAACATGAAATATTGATGGCTGAGTTGGCTGTCGGAGCTGCCTTTCTGAAGGGACTTGGCGTTATGAGTTCGATCCCCATTGGAGGCTATTCTTTTTAGTGTGGCCCACGGTCCAAAGAAAAGGTCCATCCATGGCCAATAAGAAAAGGCCATCAATGCAGCGATTTGGGGGCCCAGCCATGCAGCTACCTGGCCCGATATGGTCAAGGCACGCATTATTTTTTGTTTCGGCGATGGACGGACCAAAAAATCAGAGAAACACATCTCTCTTTATTAGTAAAAAAAAGGGCGTATAGATATAGAAGTAACAGCATGCCACTTCAGAGTCTATAAACAGAAGTCACAATGATATCATTTCAAATAGAAAGTGAACAACTGTTATATGGATAGATAAACTAGTACTACCTCCATTCAATCATTACTGTCGTGGTTTTAGTTCAAATTTGAACTAAAACCACGACAATAATTATGGAACGGAAGGAGTAAGTAATATACTCTTTTATTACCTCTGATTGGTTTGAGCAGTCCACAGCTTTAACTATGGCATTTTCATCCATTTTTTCATCCATGATCTCCTGGATTCCTCGCCAAATACTTAACGGGTCCCAGCTTGATGATAAAGAAGGCTCAAAGGCATTCCTAATAACTACAGGCTCCCCATTTATCCAGTGTTTACGGAAATGGACAATACCCTCATATTTTAAGTTCTCCAGTACAGAAGAGTACACATAGTTCCCATCAGTACCATCACTAGCTGAACAATTTGAGAGACCAAAGTTACGGCGACCAATTGAGTCCAATCTTCTGCTAGCGTTACAGGATGAGCATCCATTCTCAAGATCATGTGCTTTGCAACCATTAACCATTTCTTGAGAACTCTTTACAAGCTTACCAATCCAGTTTATTTTGAATATTCGCCTTAATACCAACTTTGAGGAGCCACAACCACCAGCCCCACGAGGCCCACAAGTGATGCTACCATCATTGTTGACTCTCCATGTAGTAAACAAAGATCTGATGCCAATATCATTTGCATCTATCGGTTGTGAGAACAACTTATCGTCTACACTTGCTGCAGATGGTTCCGATCTTGCTCTGTTACTCGCATCTTTATTTCTCTCCACCACATGACCTTTACTTTCAGCATATTCTCCTCTGACTACATTTGTCTGAGATCGCCTAATGTCTCGACAACAGTCAAGGCATAAGTCGTACAAACATCTTGGACAGTGTCGATGATAATCAAACACTGGCACTTTGCAAAAGTCACTGCAGAAAGGTAATTTAAAAGGTATTACGCTAACTTAAAATTATATTGTATGTAGGAATAATAAAATCTCAGTGATAAAAGCAACAACTAGAAGAATGCAAAAGCAGTACCAGCACATTTGCTCATCAGAGTTCATCTTTGCCCTGATGATGTCCATCTTGGGCCCTATTGCATACAATAGGTTATGGTAGTGTTTGACACATGCAGAGTTACACAAAGGAGGGTAAGAGGGAAAATAAGGTACCACAAGCTCTTGTTTCAACACCTATTTCAAAGCATTGGTCGGAGTAAATCTGCTTTAGCACTGGAAGAACATATGCCAAAATGCTATGAAGATATTTCAACTTATCTACAACAGATATCTCCTGCACCCTTGCCTTAAAAGAACAAAAGAATTGTTACATACAAAAACTCAGTAGAGCATGGAAATCAAATACATGGAAAGAGAAAAGGAAGAAAACTCCCAACAGGCATGCTTGGTTGGATGTAACATATTGAAACACCTACGTTGGCCAACTTGTGGCATGCCACAACTTAGGCAATGTATGACAAAAAGATGTGTCAACGACATGTGGGGCATGGTGATCAAATAGTGGAACATGCTACGAGTTTGGCAAAGAAACAAACAGTAGGCTGAGAAAGTGAAAGTTGGCTAACTTGGTGTGGCAAGTTGTGCAAATTGTGGAATTTGACTCAGTTAGAGCTATGGTTTAGCATCAAGAGGGAAGTTTTGTAAAAGCAACTGGAAGAATTGTTCAGATCCCTGCCATCAACCAAACATACCCTACATACCTTAATTAAGTTGTCTCCCTGTAAGCAGACTTTGCAGTTACAAATGCCCCGGCATGCTGGACAAACCTTTTGAATATCATCTATTGCAATGTCAGAGTACCTACATTACATATTCTATTAATAAAGAAAAAAAATGAGTATGTAATCGAATCTATAAAGCAGAAATGGCCAAGTATGCACTTCATACAGTGTAAGGTACCAACATATGCAAATCTCTAACATACTAACGAAGCATAACCAATAGCCACAAAAACAAGGTGCTGCCTTGACAATGCAACAGTCCCCACAGTGAAACTACAATTGATCTCCAGTAATATATTTGTAAGAACCTGATGAACTTAACATCATGAAAATATTTTTCAAGTCGAGCGCAACATTTTCATATGATCGCTCTAAATAAAAACAAGATGTTGCTGATCAGAAGTCAGTGGCTCGGCAGAACTGTTTCTACTGTGGCGCTTTTTTGTGACTACAATGAGTACATGTTATCGTTAAGATGAAACACAGAACCATTAAAACTCAAGCAAGAAAATATGCTCCCTGTTTAGCCAGCTCAAAGAGCATGAAACATTTGTTGTTAGTCCCACCCTGCTTTAGAGAACACCTATTCATCCTGCAACTGATCCTCTTTGTCCTTAGCAACTTTTTGCAATGTGCACAGCCATCGCATGCTCCACTTCCCACACTGACTGCTTCACATAAACTGATTGTGGAGTTCATAACTTGTGTCACACGCATCATTGCCGTCAACATTGATCGCCCTCCCAATTATTTGACGGTGTCTCTCCATCAAATTGGTAGTGTAACAATAAGGTTTGTTTGTACTTGATATTTTGTAAATGCACTTGGGTGCGATCAGATCTGATTCTCTTTTCAATTAGGTCATATTCAGCTTGTTCTTGAGAAGGGACCAACAGAAAAAATAAATCACATGAGTTGTGGAACATTAACTTTTTATTGTTATGAGTCAAGAATTCAAGATACAGTAATGATTATTTATTTTTTGCTTTAAAAGGCCAATGCGGAGGCTATGCTTCTGAAATTACAGGACAAGACACAAACCAGGAACATCTCCATGTGCTTCAGCAACATGTTCCAACAAGAATGCCCTAGAGTAGTTCCTATGATTTGGCAGTTCCTATGGACAAGGGCCTTCCTCTAGGATGGAACTATTCTTCAATCAAGATTGGCACTCTTCTTCTTAATAATCATAAGTGTAAAACAGTAGAATCGATATCGCAAAATACCATCTGGAGATGCAGCCGTCGCAATACCCCCTCCTGTCACAGCTGGTACACCAAACGGCATTGACACTCCTCCGGCATTGGTGGCAACTCGTCTTCACCTCCGCACAGCCTTGCAGCCCTACATAGGGTCTCCCGACCAGCTCCTGACGTCGTCGACACGAATCAACATGAGCACCCAAAGCAGCGCAAGCCGCAAAAGAAAAGAAAAAGGTAAAACCAACTGACCGCTGCGGTGCGCGAGCCGATAGCATTGTTGAGGGGTGGCCCCCTCCGCACCGCCGGCTCCGCCACGTAGACAGGCTCCCCGACGAGCCTGCCGTAGAAGGGCCTCGCGACAGCCATTGGCAGGTGCAGGGGCAGGTCGGCGTCGGCGTCGGAGTCGCCCTCGTGGGGCGGCGGGTAGGACGCGGCGGCGTAGGAGGGGGAGGACCTGCGGAGCGTGGCGCGTAGCGCGGAGGAGGCGGCGCGCTTCTTGGCCTGGACGTAGTGCTTCTCGCAGACGGTCTTGTCGGGCATGGAGGGGGCGCTGCAGCGCCACTGCTTGCCGTCGGAGCGCTTGCAGCGGAGGTCCTCCGGCACGGCGTCCATCCCCCGGCCCGTCACGCCTAGGACACGGCCATGCGCCGATCCGAGGGGAGGGGAGAGGAGGGGAGGGGGGCTAGGGTTTGGGGAGGAGATCGGGGAGGGAAAAGTGCGTGTAATGGTGGTGGTGGCGATGGTGGTGGCGGTGGCGTATAAGTGGTGGTTGGGCTCCGTGTTGTAATTTGGAGCTTTGTAGTGGGCTGCGCTGCAACAAGTCTCCATCCATCTCCGGCCCTGCCCTGCCCTGGCCTGGTCTCTCTCCTCGCCCGCCTTTCTCCCTCCCTCCCTCCCGAGTCCCGACTGCTGTGCTGTGCTGCTGGTGGTGCTGGAGTAACTTCCCTTCCTATTTGGTGGTGGGTGGTGCCTTTGCCTTTGCCTGCGTGCTCGGGGAAGAGCAGCATCTGGTTGCGCTTGCGCGTGTGTGAGCACCTGCGCAGGGGAAGGAAGACAGGGCGGAGTTACCCAGTCTGCCCCCTGCCTGGTCAGGGTTGCAGGGGGGAGACGGTCTGGTTCGGGGCTCTGCTTGGGTGGGCAGGGCGTGCTCAATGGATGTGGGCGGGAGAAATGGAAAAGGTAGTACGACGATAAATCTTCATCTTTACTATCTACTTCCTCCATATCAAAATACTTAGAACTAGTCTGGTTTTTCTTAACTATAAGTATTTAAGTATAGAAGGAGTAATAATCATGCACGTGTCTCAAATGTTAAGCAAATGAGATGCACGCCAATATAAAAAAAAAATGATCCTCAATATATATGAATTAAATAGATACACAATATTTATGATGTTGCTGGTCTCCAAAACCCAATGTCGTAGGTTCAAATCCTACAAAGCGTGATCCCATCTATCTTATGTCGAGTAGAGTAAAATAACTTAACAAAATTGAATTGTAACTCCAATTTGATTTCATCCAGACCAGAGAGGAGGTCAATAAAAAAATGACTCAATCAAAGATCCAATTGATCCCCACGCCTGTATAAGTTATATTTTCAAAGATGGGACGTCCATGTTGCTGCATAGGGACAATAATATATTCTTTCATTCATTTGGTCTCTCATATGTTGTAAATTTAGAGCATTAAATCAAGTAATCGATTTGTAACGTGCAAGATGCGGCAATTTTCTTATTTGGGGACGAGGCCTCAAAAGGGAAAAGGTCGCATCTAAGCGTTTCGCAAGCAAGATAAACATTGCATTACATAATAGATGGAAGAGTAATAAGATTCGGCTTACACTCGCCACAAGCTAAATTACAGATCCATAAAGTCATACGTATTGCAGACATAAAAAAAACAGGGTCCGACTACGGACAAGATAAACGACAAAAGCCAATGCTATCCCGCCTTGCTAGGCCCATGATCACGACCAAGTGCCTCTAGTCCTCGAGATACGTCACATACACCCTCCCACTATCCTCGTCAAACTCTCACTTCAGTTGGGTATCCTCGGAAGCATTTGTATCTGGGGTACCTGTACCTGTGGGTGGTTGTATTAATCTGTGAGCCACAAGGACTCAGCAATCTCATGACCTTGGTATCGATTCTAACTAAGCCATTAGGTAAGGATGGGGTATGTGTTTGAGTTTGCAGCAACCTAAGCATTTATGGTGGCTAACTTACGTTGGACAAGAATTAAAGATATGGTAGTCTACGCATGACGTTCGTTAACTAAGAATAATCACTAAGTGATCCTGAACACCTACTTACGTCAGTCATAACCTGTGACAGCCCGAGACCGACGTTCCAGAAGATTCCCCTTCTATTCCGTTTTCGTCGTGTGATCATCATCGCATCATCCGCATTGCATCGGCATTCCGTTGCCGCCAGTTTTCAAAAGTTGCATCCGTTGTTAGTTCGGTTCTCGTCGTTGTCTGTTCTGAGCCCGACCACACACGCACGCGCCCGCGACATCGTCAAAACCCTGTGTTTTAAAAGTGTGTATAAAACTTTCTCCGATTGGGTTGGAACGTGGCGTGCGGTCTTAATATATTATAGGTAGATCGTATGCCAAATTTTGTCGCAATCAGAGTCCGTCTGGTACCCGAACGGTCGACCGTAGCGGCATCGTATTCGGTCTATCGTCGGACGTTTATCAGTGTTCTAAAAATCACGTTGCCAGGTGTCGTTTCCCTCTCTTCTCCGGCTAACCAACTCTACACGGCCACTTACCCCGTACCGCGTTCGGAATTGTTCGATTCAGACCACGCG
Source organism: Hordeum vulgare subsp. vulgare (assembly GCF_904849725.1). Taxonomy (NCBI): domain Eukaryota; kingdom Viridiplantae; phylum Streptophyta; class Magnoliopsida; order Poales; family Poaceae; genus Hordeum; species Hordeum vulgare. The sequence continues at coordinate 366,090,977 of NC_058521.1, forward strand.
GTTGAAACCGGGGCGAAATTCTGCTAAACCTAGCCCCCCATTGTCTATAAATAGGCACCTCCCCTTCCATTTTTAGCCTCTCCCTAACCCTGCCTCGGGATCCGCGGAACCCTAGCCGCTCTCTCTCCTCCCACCTCCTCACTCCCCAGCCTCCAGCCGCCGCGGGCCCGCCCAGGCCCATCTGGAGCCCGCCCGGGCCCGAACCAGCGCCGCCGCATGCGCAACCCGATCTCCCTGCCCGACGCTCGCTCCTCCCACGCCTCCAGCCAGCAGCGCCCGCAGGAGCCGGCTCAGCCTCTCGTCGTCGGCTGCCCACCGGAACCCACCGGAGACGCTGCCGCCGGTGGCCCCGCTCGCCTGCCAGAGCCATGCCCGTCGCCAGGAGCTTGATACGTCTCCAACGTATCTATAATTTTTGATGGTTTCATGTTATTATCTTGTCAAACTTTGGATGTTTTGTATGCCTTTAATATCTTTTTTGGGACTAACTTATTAACTCAGTGCCAAGTGCGATTCCTATTTTTTTCGTGTTTTTGACCGTTTTCAGAGGAGGATTTTAAACGGAGTCCAAACGGAACGAAACTTCCAAAAAGATTTTTTCCTAAACAGAAGAAGATCGGGGAACCTGGGAACCAGGGCAGGGGGCCACCAGGGACCCCACAAGCCCCCTAGCCGCGACCAGGGGGCCCGCGCCTCCCAGGCTTGTGGGCTCCCTGGGCCACCTCTGCCCTAGGTCTTTTGCCTATATATTCCCAAAAATTCCAGAAAAAATCAGGAGATCATCGAAAGTAATTTTCCGCCGCCGCAAGCTTTTGTCTCCGCAAGATCCCATCTGGGGCACGTTCTGGTGCCCTGCCGGAGGGGGGATTCGGATACGGAGGGCTTCTTCATCAACACCATGACCTCTCCGATGATGCGTGAGTAGTTCACCATAGACCTATGGGTCCATAGCTAGTAGCTAGATGGCTTCTTCTCTCTCTTGGATCTTCAATACAAAGTTCTCCATGATCTTCATGGAGATCTATCCGATGTAATCTTCTTTTGCGGTGTGTTTGTCGAGATCCGATGAATTGTGGATTTATGATCAGATTATCTATGAGTCTTATTTGAGTTTCTTATGATCTCTTATATGCATGATTTCATATCCTTATAATTCTCTTCGAGTTGTGGGTTTTGTTTGGCCAGCTTGATCTATGATTCTTGCAATGGGAGAAGTGTTTGGTTTTGGGTTCATACTGTGCGGTGGCCTCACCCAGTGACAGAAGGGGTAGCGAGGCACGCATCATGTTGTTGCCATCAAGGGTAAAAAGATGGGGTTTTCATCATTGGTTTGAGATTATCCCTCTACATCATGTCATCTTGCTTAAGGCATTACTCTGTTCGTCATGAAATTAATACACTAGATGCATGCTGGATAGCGGTCGATGTGTGGAGTAATAGTAGTAGATGCAGAAAGTATCGGTCTACTTGTCTCAAACGTGATGCCTATATGTATGGTCATTGCGTTAGATGTCGTCATGACTTTGCGCGGTTCTATCAATTGCTCGACGGTAATTTGTTCACCCACCGTAATATTTGCTATTATGAGAGAAGCCTCTAGTGAACACTATGGCCCCCGAGTCTACTCCAAACCATATTTTCAGCCTTACTCTTTTACTTCGTTGCACTTTCCGCCTTCAGATCTCACTTTACAGTCAATCTTGAAGGGATTGACAACCCCTTTATAGCGTTGGGTGCAAGCTCTTTTGTGTTTGCGCACGTACTCTGGACTTGACGAGATTCTCCTACTGGATTGATACCTTGGTTCTCAAACTGAGGGAAATACTTACTGCTCCTGTGCTGCATCACCCTTTCCTCTTCAAGGGAAAAACCAACGCAAGCTCAAGAGACGACGGAAGGTTTCTGTCGTCGTAGCAGAAGGTTTCTGTCGTCATAGCAGAAGGATTTCTGGCACCGTTGCCGGGGAGGATCAAGTCAAGAACTCATCCAAGTAAGTGTCGCAAACTCATCTCTTGCATTTACTTTTTTTGCCTCTCGTTTTCCTCTCCCCCACTTCTGAAAAACAAAAATTTACAAAAATATTTGCCCTTTTCTTCGTTTGCCTTTTTCGTTTGCCCTTTTCTCTCGCTTGCTTCCTGTTCGCTTGTGTGCTATGTGCCTTCAATATGCTTGCATCTCCGCTTGCTAAAAATCTAGTGATATGGATCCTCATCCACTTGCTAATCTCTTTAAGAGATCCAATTATGTTGAACCAATTGCTAGTGAGTTGAGTGCACTTGACTTTCTCTATGGAGTTTTGCTTGAGATGCGTGAATCTGAAAATCGTGATGAAGAAATTTATGAAGTGATTCACGAGGGCTCCTTGAATGAAAAGCACGATTGCAATGATTTCATTATAAATTCTATTAATGACAATCATGCTAAAAATATGCAAAACCCTAAGCTTGGGGATGCTAGTTTTGCTATGTCCACTACTTGTTGCAATGATCGTGATTGGGGTGATGATTTTTCTTATGATCTTGAAAATTTGTTTAACCCTCATGATGATTATGATGTTTTCAATAATATCAAAAGTGGGTTTGAAGAAGCCATGACTTTAGTTTATGATAATCCCACATGTAATTGCTATGAGAGAGGAAAATATTGTGGTAGAAACTTTCATGTTACCAAATTACCTCTCGTTATGTTGAGATTGTTATTGTCTCTTTCTTCTTCCTTGCATATGGTAACTATTGGTTGTCTTGACAATCTGTTTTCCTATGAAATGCATATGCATAGGAAGTATGTTAGACTTATATGTGATTTTACCTTGCTTTATGATGCTCTCGTTGTGCTTCAATTCTTGTCTTTTATGTGAGCAACATTGAATTATCAATGCCTAGCTAAGGGCGTTAAACAATAGCGCTTGTTGGGAGGCAACCCAATGAATTTATTTCTTTTTCTTTCTGTTTTGTTGCGCCCACACCATCATAATTCTGTTATGATTGTCTCTTTTGTGTTTCTTTTTGTGTTTGAGCCAAGCAAAACCTTTATGACTAGTCTTGGTGATGGTTGTTTGATCCTGCTAGAAAAAGACAGAAACTTTTCGCTCACGATATTATTTTTCATTTTTATTCAGAAATAGATTTTGAGTTAATTCTTTTTGCTTCTGGTTGATATGCCTTTTGCCCAGGCAGTCGTAATTGTTCAGAATTTCTGAGGTACCAGAAGTATATGAAGTATATAGATTGCTACAGACTGGTCTGTTTTTGACAGATTCTGTTTTTGTTGAGTTGGTGGCTTGTTTTGATGAAACTATGGATAGTATCGGGGGGGGGGGGTACTAGCCATGGAAAAGTGAGAATACAGTAATCAAACACCAATATAAATAGAAATCAAGATTGCTACAGTACCTAAAGAGGTGGCAGTTTGTTTTCTTTTGCTAATGTTATCACGAGTTTCTGTTTAAGTTTTGTGTTGTGAAGTTTTCAAGTTTTGGGTGATGTTCTCATGGACAAAGAGATAAGGAGTGGAAAGAGCTCAAGCTTGGGGATGCGCAAGACATCCCAAGCCAAATTCAAGGACACCAAAAAGCCTAAGCTTGGGGATGCCCCGGGAAGGCATCCCCTCTTTCGTCTTCAATCCATCGGTAACATTACTTGGAGCTATATTTTTATTCACCACATGATATGTGTTTTGCTTGGAACATCTTGTATCGTAGGAGTCTTTTCTGTTTGTTGTGTCACAATAATCCTTGCTGCACACCTTTTTGAGAGAGAGACATGCACTCATCGTGATTTTGCTAGAATGCTCATCGTGCTTCACTTATATCTTTTGAGCTAGATAATTTTGCTCTATGTGCTTCACTTAGATCTTTTAGAGCACGGCGGTGCATGACTTGGTAGTTGGCTTATTCTATGAAAGTAGTCCCAAAGGTGATAGGTACCCAAAGAGGATACAAAAACCTACATCTTCATGTGCATTGAGTAGAAAGAGAAGTCTTGATTCCTCTCAATTAGTTTTGAGACGTGGATTTGGTAATATTAAGAGTTATGTTAGTAGGGTGTTGTGAATCTAGAAATACTTGTGTTGAAGTTAGTTTTGAGACGTGGATTTGGTAATATTAAGAGTTATGTTAGTAGGGTGTTGTGAATCTAGAAATACTGGTGTTGAAGTTAGTGATTCCCGTAGCATGCACGTATGGTGAACCTCTATGTTAGGAAGTCGGAGCATAATTGATCTATTGATTGTCATCCTTTGTGTTGAGGTCGGGATCGCGTGATGGTTTACACCTACCAACCCTTCCCCTAGGAGTATGCGTTTAGCACTTTGTTTCGATTACTAATAAAAACTTTCGCAACAAGTATGTGAGTTCTTCATGACTAATGTGAGTCCATGGTATAGATGCACTTTCACCTTCCACCATTGCTAGCCTCTCTAGTGCCGCGCAATTTTTGCCGGTACACAAACCCACCATATGCCTTCCTCAAAACAGCCACCATACCTACCTACTATGGCATTTTCATAGCCATTCCGAGATATATTGCCATGCAACTCCCATCGTTCTGTCTCATGACTTGTGCCGTCACTCTCATATGGCCATTGCATGATCGTAAGATAGCTAGCGAGATGTTTCAACGTCATACGCCAAGCTAGATCGTTGCACAACTCGGTACACTGCCGAAGGCATTTCCCATAGAGTCATCATCATTCTAAGCTTTGAGTTGTGAGTAAATAAAAGTGTGATGATCATCATTATTAGAGCATTGTCCCATGTGAGGAAATAATAAAAAATAGGCCAGAGAGCCCAAATAAAAAAAGGAAAAAAAAGAAAAAAAGAGAGGCCCAAGTGCCCAAATTAAAAAAAAGAGAAGAGAGAAAAAGAGAGAAGGGACAATGCTACTATCTTTTTCCACACTTGTGCTTCATAATAGCACCATGTTCTTCATGATTGAGAGCCTCTCATTTTGTCACCACCATATACTAGTGGGAATCTTTATTATATAACTTGACTTGTATATTCCAATGATGGGCTTCCTCAAAATTGCCATAGGTCTTCGTGAGCAAGCAAGTTGGATGCACACCCACTAGTTCTCCTTTTGAGCTTTCACATACTTATAGCTCTAGTGCATCCTTTGTATGGCAATCCCTACTCATTCACATTGATATCTATTAATGGGCATCTCCATAGCCCTTTGATACACCGAGTCAATGTGACCATCTCCTCCTTTTTGTCTCACAACCACCACCACACTCTATTCCACATATAGTGCTATATCCATGGCTCACGCTCATGTATTGCGTGATAGTTATAAAAAGTTTGAGAAAGTAAGAGTGCGAAAACAATTACTTGGCCAATACCGGGATTGTGCATGATTTACATTAGTTGTGTGAGGATGATGGAGCATAGCCAGACTATATGATTTTGTAGGGATAACTTTCCTTGGCCTTGTTATTTTGAAAGTTCATGATTGCCTTGCTAGTTTGCTTGAAGTATTATTGTATTCATGTCAATAGCAAACTATTGTTTTGAATCTTACGGATCTGAACATTCATGTCACATGAAAGAAGTTACAAAGGACAACTATGCTAGGTAGCATTCCACATCAAAAATTCAGTCTTTATCACTTCCCTACTCGAGGACGAGCAGGAGTTAAGCTTGGGGATGCTTGATACATCTCCAACGTATCTATAATTTTTGATGGTTCCATGCTATTATCTTGTCAAACTTTGGATGTTTTGTATGCCTTTTATATCTATTTTGGGACTAACTTATTAACTCAGTGCCAAGTGAGAGTTCCTGTTTTTTCCGTGTTTTTGACCATTTTCAGAGGAGGATTTTAAATGGAGTCCAAACAGAACGAAACTTCCAAAAAGATTTTTTCTGAAACAGAAGAAGATCGGGGAACCTGAGAACCAGGGTAGGGGGCCACCACGGACCCCACAAGCCTCCTAGCCGCGCCCAGGGGGGCCGCGCCTCCCAGGCTTGTGGGCTCTCTGGGCCACCTGTGCCCTAGGTCTTTCGCCTATATATTCCTAAAAATTCCAGAAAAAATCAGGAGATCATCGAAAGTACTTTTTCGCCGCCGCAAGCTTCTGTCTCCGCAAGACCCCATCTGGGGCACAGTCTGGTGCCCTGCCGGAGGGGGGATTCGAATACGGAGGGCTTCCTCATCAACACCATGACCTCTCCGATGATGTGTGAGTAGTTCACCATAGACCTACGGGTCCATAGCTAGTAGCTAGATGGTTTCTTCTCTCTCTTGGATCATCGATGCAAAGTTCTCCATGATCTTCACGGAGATCTATCCGATGTAATCTTCTTTTGCGGTGTGTTTGTCGAGATCCGATGAATTGTGGATTTATGATCAGATTATCTATGAGTCTTATTTGAGTTTCTTCTGATCTCTTATATGCATGATTTCATATCCTTGTAATTCTCTTCGAGTTGTGGGTTTTGTTTGGCCAGCTTGATCTATGATTCTTGCAATGGGAGAAGTGCTTGGTTTTGGGTTCATACCGTGCGGTGACCTACCCAGTGACAGAAGGGGTAGCGAGGCACGCATCATGTTGTTGCCATCAAGGGTAAAAAGATGGGGTTTTCATCATTGGTTTGAGATTATCCCTCTACATCATGTCATCTTGCTTAAGGCGTTACTCTGTTCGTCATGAACTCAATACACTAGATGCATGCTGGATAGCGGTCGATGTGTGGAGTAATAGTAGTAGATGCAGAAAGTATCGGTTTACTTGTCTCGGATGTGATGCTTATATGTATGATCATTGCCTTAGATATCGTCATGACTTTGCGCGGTTCTATCAATTGCTCGACAGTAATTTGTTCACCCACCGTAATATTTGCTATTTTGAGAGAAGCCTCTAGTGAACACTATGGCCCCCGGGTCTACTCCAAACCATATTTTCAGCCTTACTCTTTTACTTCGTTGCACTTTCCGCCTTCAGATCTCACTTTGCAATCAATCTTGAAGGGATTGACAACCCCTTCATAGTGTTGGGTGCAAGCTCTTTTGTGTTTGCGCCGGTACTCTGGACTTGACGAGATTCTCCTACTGGATTGATACCTTGGTTCCCAAACTGAGGGAAATACTTACTGCTCCTGTGCTGCATCACCCTTTCCTCTTCGAGGGAAAAAACAACGCAAGCTCAAGAGACGACAGAAGGTTTCTGTCGCCGTAGCAGAGCTCGCCGCCTCTGTCGCCTTTCCTCTCTGCCGCCAGGGGCCGGCCGCCATGGGAATCATCGCCCTTGCTGCCTCCGGGCTTGCCGCCGCCGGGAATGAGCCCTTCCAGGTCGGATCCGGCGTCCCCCCTCCTCAGATCCGGCGTCCTTGAGCCCTCGCCGTTGGTCCTGCGCCGCCACCATGAACGAGCTCATGCCTCGGGCACGGGAGGTCTCGCCGCCAGATCCGCCCATGTTGACCGCTGCACCGAGCCCCTCGTGTAGCCCGTGAGCCTCTCGCCAGCTGGGCCCCGAGCCGGCCCAGCCGGCCTCCCTAGCGCGCCGCCGGCCCAGCCCGAGGAGCCGCTCCTCCCGCGAGCAGCTCTTGGGCCGGCCTCCTCTCCAAGCCTAGTGTGCCGAAGGCCTCAAGGTGAGCGCCCCTTTAACCAGCACCCTGCACGCGTTTTAGCTAATATGTGCTTATAACCTGTTTAGACCCATTAGGATTTGGCCCGATAGTATTTTTTTAGGGTTTTTCGAATTAGTTTAATTTCTGGATTTATTAGATATTTAAAATGCCCGTAATTAATAATCCGTGTGTCGGATCGGAGCGAGTTGTATATGTATCTCGTGTAGAATTTCGCGTAGATTACGAATTTGCAACTTGCATAAATGTTTGAAGTAGTTTGACCCGCCAAATGCCTAGTTTTGCGTGTTGTCCTAATAGGAATTGTTCGTATTTATTTTTCGGGCGTGTCCGGATTGCGCAAACCCCGTAAACAAAATGCCCATGTTTTAGGAACCCTTTTGCCATGTATTTTAGAGTAGTCGTTGGTATTTTTACGTGTAGGATTCCGTAGCTAGTTTGCTATACCGTGTTTAGGATATTATCTCGCATATACATGTGGCGATATTCTTGTGTTGCAACCCCTCATGTTATATATGTTTTCGGGGTAGAAAAATCCATAGGATTTAACTGTGTATTTAGTTTTAGCTTTTGAGCAAGTTAGTTCGCGAGATATTTTGTCATGATGCCCTTTTGTTTATTTTGTGGGATTTATTCCGTGCGTGATATGAAGGAGTTGTCAACTAGAGATATGTTCTTGGATGTTTAGTCTAGCCCCTGGTAATTTTGGTTGCAATAGAAATCCATGTTTATGTGTGGTTTGCTTGTTCTTTACTTGCTAGAAAATAGTGTTGTTTTAGGGATGCTGAAATATTTCTAAGTCTGAATCTGTTATATTTTGTTGATGTCTTGTCATGAGTTGATCTGGTGATCTATAGCTCTTTTGAGGTTGGTGCAATGGAGTTAGTTGTAGACTTTAGGATTCTCTAGCATGCTGTGATTTTTCATGCCATTTGGAGTCCTGTAACTTATGGTTTTGCTGCTGTCAATATGCCTTCAGATCGAGAACTGCAGTTTCATAAACTGTTATTTTCACTAAGTCTGAAACTGTGTGTGAGATGCCATTTTGTGACTTCTTTTTCTAGTGATCCATGCTTCCATGCTAGATGTTATTAGTTGTATGTTGTAGTGCATCTTTCCCTCTGTTGCCTCATGCCTTGGTTGTGCATATTGGATTTGTGTAGCTCGTAGTTGTGGGGTGTAGAAAATGCTATGTGGCTGATTTTGGCAGATTGTAGTGATTTCTTGTTTAGCTCGTAGTTGTTGAACCGTTGCTCCGTTTTGATCGTGCCCTATATGAAACTTGCTTAGAATCTTGTGTAGTTTCATATTATCTTGCTGGTTGTATGTTTTGAAATGCTTGTGACTGTCGTTGCATACATTTTGCATTCATGCCATCATATCTTGCGGTGGTCGTATCTTTTGAACCGTAGCTCCGTTGGAGATGTTCTCTATGTGTAAATTTCTTGTAACGACGCGTAGAATCGCGTGAACCTATTTGTTTTGCTGTTTAACAAACATTTAAACGTGTTAGTTCATATCTGGACAGACTTGTAAATTAACATGTGAGGTCGTCTCGGAGGTGCTATATGTCATTTCCGACCTCATTTAAAATGTCTAGATAGGTAGTTTAATTACGCTTCACCTCTTGCCATGTTTAACCACATTTAATATTGGCGTGTATCTAATCGGGATAGAACTAAATAATTAAACATGGAGTTTCATCAATATGCAACTCGTTGCATATTGAACTTCACTTAATGTTTAGTGTTTGATTGTCGTGTTTTGCCATGCCATGTCTTGCATATAGTCAGCTGTTCATGCATCATATGTGGATTGCGTCTTGTCGTGCATATGCCGTGGTGAATATCGTGTGTTGATGCCTGTTTCCGGTTTCCTTCGTCTCGATAGAGTTCCGCAAGCGTGTCGGAATATGAGGACCCGTTCAACTACATCGGTTCGTCTGCTTCACGGAGTCGTTCTTCTTCCAAGTGGGATCTCAGGCAAGATGACCATTTCCCCAGATACCATTACTATCATTGCCATGCTAGTTTTACCGTTTCTATCGATTATGTCTCGTTGCCTACCACCTGTTAAATATCAGCCTCTCAACATTGCCATGAAAACCTTCAACCTGTTCACAACCTAGCAAACCACTGATTGGCTATGTTACTCCTTGCTTAACCATATGTTAGCATTGCTAGTTGCAGGTGCAGTTGCTTCCATGTGATAACATGGGTTCCTTGTTCTATCACCATATTAAATGCTATTTAATTTAATGCACCTATATACTTGGTAAAAGGTGGAAGGCTTGGCCTTTCTAGCCTGGTGTTTTGTTCCACCTTTGCCCCCTTAGTTTCGGCTACCGGTGTTATGTTACATAATTGAGCACTCCTAACACGATTGGGGTCGTTATGGGGACCCCCTTTATAATTCATTTTAGATTAAAGCTGGTCTAGCAAGGCCCAACATTGGTACTACATTTGCCCAACATAATAATTTTGTTAATACTGAAAGCATAGGGCATCATGAACCCGAGGAGTAATTTCACATAATACAGGGAGGGCCAGTGCTGATGGTGCTGGTCCAAAACAGAGCAGCTTACTAACGCTACCCGGGGCAACTCGGCGTTTGGCGTGGTAACCATCGCTCATCCGTCGTGTCCTGAGAATGAGATACGCGGCTCCTATCAGGATCGTCGACACATCGGGTGGCCTTGCTGGATTAGTTTTACCTTTGACGAATGTCTTGTGCATCGAGATTCCGGTGATGCTTTGGGTAATCTCAGAGTTGAGATTATCCACTAAGGAGTCCGACGAGATCACGAGTTTCGTGATCGAGGATTTCTATGCGGCTTGTGGTAATTTGTGATGGATTAGTTGGAGCACCCTTGCAGGGTTAAATCTTTTCAGAAAGTTGTTCCCGCAGTTATGTGGCAACGTGGAAACTTTGTTTAACATTGGTTCAAGACAATTTGAAGTTAACTTAATTAAAACTTGCCAACTGAGTGCGTAACCGTGACTGTCTCTTTCGCGAGTTCCTTCTCCGATCGAGGACACGGTGGGGTTATGTTTGACGTAAGTAGGCGTTCAGGATCATTCGTTTGATCATCAGTAGTTCACGTCCATTATGCGTAGATCTTCCCCTCTTATTTCTTGTACTCGTAAGTTTAGCCACCAAATATATGCTTAGCCGCTGCTGCAACCTCACCACTTAAACTTGCCTCACCCATTATGCTTTGCTAGTCTTGATACCTTTGGAAATGAGATTGCTGAGTCCTGTGGCTCACAGATTACCACAACACCAGTTGCAGGTACATGTAAAGGTTACTTGACGCGAGTGCGTTGATTGTTCATTTGGAGTTGCTTCTTCTTCCTCTTCTTCATTGATCTAGGATGGGTTCCAGGCCGACAACCTGGGATAGCAAGGATGGATGTCGTTCTTCTTTTCTCGTTTGTTTTCATCCGTAGTCGGACCCTGCTCTTCTTCGTGAAGATTATGTATTGTACTGATGTGACTCTGATGTAGCTTGTGGTGAGTGTAAGCCAATTCTTTATATCTCTTATTTTCAGTACATGTACTTGTAACGATATCCATTCTTGCGAAACGATGAGATGCGCTTCTATCCCTGACGAGGCCCTCGTGCCAAATTGAGGATAGGAACACATCTTGGGCGTTGCATAACCCCACCATGTTCTCGATCAAAGAAGGAACTCTAAAGGAGACAGTCACGGTTACGCACAGAGTTGGCAGGTTTTAATTAAGTTACTTTAAGTTATCTAGAGATGGATATTAACAAAGTATCCATGATTGCCACATAACCGCGGGCACGACTTTCCAAAAGATTTAACCCTAGAGGGGTGCTCCAACTAATCCATCACAAATTACCACAGGCCGCATAGAAATCCTCGATCACGATACTCGCGACCTCGCCGGATTCCTTAGTGGAAAACCACAACTCTAAGAAGACCCAAAGTCTCACCGGAATCCCAATGCACAAGATATATCATTAAGGTAATACATGTCCAGCAAGACCATTCGACGTGTCAACGAACGTGATAGGAGCCGCGTATCTCGTTCTCAGGACACGACGGATGAGCACTACGTACCGAAGTTGCCCCGGGTGGCCCAGCAAGTGGCTCTAGTTTGGACCAACACTCATGAGGAGTACTGGCCCGGATTGTTGATTAAGTTCCTCGGGGTATCTATTCCGTATGCTTTTTATTATTAAGTTGTTAACAAATTTAACACCAAAGTTGGGTCTTGCCAGACAAGCCTTAATGCTAAACAATTTACCAAGGGGTCCCCATAACAACCCTGAACGTGTTAGGAGTGCTTAGTTATGGAATAAAACACCGGTAGCTGAAACTAAGGCAACAAAAGCGGAACAAATCACCCGGCAAAAGGCGAGGCCTTCTGCTCTTTACCAAGTATATAGGTGCATTAATTAAATATCATTTAAATAAGATGATGATCAAATTGCCCATGTTATCATATGGACTAGCTTGCACCTACAACTAGTAACGCTAATGAAATGGTTCAGCAAGCCTAACTTAGCCAAACAATATTTGCTAGGAGGGGAAGTGTTAGATGTTTCATGGCAATATTTGATGGCCTATATATCAGGTGGTAGGCAACGGACAATAACGATGGAAACGAATCAACTATGCATAACAAAGCTAGGTGTCAAGGCCACGATCATCTTGCCTATGAAATATTCATAGTGGAACTGCTCCTGATCTTCGTGAATGAACTCACCGGACTCCTCGAACTCGTTTTACGCACCCATTGCTACCCAAAAGAAACAATCACCCAATAAACACCAACAAGTGATAATGCAACAGACAATATGATGCATGTATGGCACACACTTCAAAGCATGCACAAAAATAATCCTTCTCAAATGACAAAGTGCAACCTCATCACAAAATGGCACTTTTGCAGAACTGCTCAAAACTAAAAACCACTGGCACCATTGGATTCCTTGGGTTTGTCTACCCAAATACATATATCATACTGCTATACTTGCATGCATAAAAACACCACAAAACTGAAAAGGAAATCTACCCAGAATCTTAAAACACTTATATCAAACACAGGCTGAACCTGCATATGCCAGATTTGGCATATTCCTCTTGTGGAATATTCCAGATATGGAAAATGCACCACAAACAATAAAAAACACTCAATTTAACGGGGGTACTGGTCATACTTACCAGGGGCCCTAGTGCATGACAGTTGGGCCCTGTGGCCCACTTGTCAGTGGCACCTACACACACAGAATAAACAGAAATAAAAAGGACACAAGCTGAGCCAGTGTAGTTGCACTATAGAGGGGAAAATGCACTAAGTGCTAGCTGCACTGCTAACCCACAAAAAGCTCAAATAAAAGGGGGAGTGCGAGGGTTCGAACCCCTAACCTGCTGCGCTCACTCTCGCTATGTTGCCACTGCGCTCGCTACGCGTGTGTGCTCTATTAGGGGCAACACTCAACACATTCTAGCCATAGCTAAGAGCACTACAAAGGGAAAATCCGAAATTAAAAAGGGTTTGTGCTGGGTTTCAAACCTGCGACCTCGTGGTCGTCGCGCAGGGTTCGAGCCGGTCGGGCTAGCGTGGTGAGTTTGTCCATAGTGGGATCTTACCCGAGACGATATTCGAAAGGGGCGCCTTCTCTGTTTAACAGAGAGGCACCGGCGACGACGTTGCTCACAGGTGCAACAAATAGCGCACGCACACGCTGTTCGCGGAGTTCCTACGCAAGATATGATCTATGAGTTATAGATCAGAGAGGATCATCGGGCCCTACACACACGTATGCATGCGCAAGCAGCAACATGCTGCGGGTATGCCCTACGCGGCCACCGTCCCAACAATGCCGGTGTGGCAAAACAAAGAAGGCAAGGGGAAGAGGGAGGAGGTGTTGCGCTCACCCATCAAAAAAAGGAGAAGGTCACGACGCAGAGGAGAGGATCGGCGGCGGCAACGTCGTGGTACAGGTGCAGAAGTTTCTCGCTGGAGGTGAAGGAGCTCCGGTCGTCGTGGTCGTCGATGTCGTCGTCCTTGGTTGCTGCTCTTCGTGGGAATGGAACCCCACGAACGCCCCGTGCTCCTGGTAGGGTCGGGGAGGAAGGAGATGGTGCCCTACGCCGGCGACAAGCTCGAGTAGGCGTCGGTCATGGCTCGGTGGTGGATCTGGGGAGCTGCTCTAACGGCGAGAGGGGAGAAGGAGGAGGGAAAACCGGGCGCTATGGTAGAGAGGCGCGGCTGGGGATGCATATAACCTATGGCCTCAAGCTCCTGGCTGCTCGATCGAGGCAAAGGAGCGATCGGTGGTGGCTATGGAGTCGTACACAGGGTGATGATAGCGAGGAGGAAGAAACGAGCCGCCAGCGGGGCGTTGGGCCGACAGCAACAACAACAGGGCCTGGGGCTCTTTCTCTCTGCGTTAAAAAGGTTTTGCAAATAAAAAAACAATAGGAGGTTTTGAATAAATTACAAGGCTAAAATAAAAAGGGTTTTGATAAGATTAGAATATCTTTGGTCTTCTAAAATGTTGCCCCTATTTATAAAAATAAGTAGTACATTTTAGGAGAACAAAATAAATTCCTTCCTTTTATTTAACATGGGGCTCTATTTTTATATAAAACCAAAAGGAAACTAAATTCAAATAAAAGGGTGCTGCACCCCACAATTAATAGGAAGAATTTTAGAAGAGGAGGAACATTTTAATGGGGCAAAAACAACAACTTAGAAATCTATCTCTAATATAATAGGAAAGGAGGGAGTTTTGAATCTATGGTGCAACAAGGGGTTTTGGGGTGGATCTTGTTGCACCCAATCACATTGAAAACATCATGGCACATCCACACATGCACTCACACTTCATATCAAGGTGTAGCACAAACAAGAAAAGACAAGAACAAAAGAAGTGATGATATGCATGATGCCATGATGCAACATAAAATGAAGACACAAACTTAAACTCTTTATTCAAACCCAACATGTCAACATAGGAAGGTTGCCATACAAGGAAAGATATTACAAGAAGGGGAGCAAATTGCATTGGGGCTGTTACAACTCTCCCACACTACAAGAGGATCTCGACCTGAGATCTATGACTGTAAGAACTCTAGGAATTCGGAACGGAGTTGATCCTCACGCTCCCAAGTGGCTTCTTTGTCGGAATGATGTGACCATAGCACTTTGAGGAACTTGATTGACTTATTGCAGGTCTTGTGCTCAATCTCTTCAAGAATTGCTATAGGATGCTCATGGTAGGATAGGTCGGGCTGGAGATCAATATCTTGGAGATCAACTGTGCGCTCGGGAGTCTTGAAGCATCTCCGGAGCTAAGAGACGTGAAACACATCATGCACATTGGAGAAGTTGGATGGAAGCTCTAACTGATATGCAAGATCACCTCTCTTTCCAACAAATTTGAAAGGACCAACAAAGCGAGGAGCAAGCTTTCCTTTGATGCCGAAGCTTTGAGTGCCCTTCATGGGAGACACTTTGAGATACACAAAGTCATCGAGCTGAAAAGTCATGTCATGATGCTTGCTATCGTAGTAGCTCTTCTGACGGGACTGAGCTACTATGAGATTATCCCGAATAACACGACACATTTCTTCTGCTTTAGCGATCATGTCATTCCCAAGAATCTGGCGCTCACTAGTCTGACACCAATTGAGTAGGGTACGACACTTCCTGCCATATAGAATCTCTAATGGAGCCTTGCCTGAGCTTGCCTGAAAGCTATTGTTGTATGAGAACTCAGTAAACGGGAGGCAATCTTCCCACTTCATGCCAAAAGAAATCACATAGGCCTTGAGCATATCTTCAAGGATTTGGTTGACTCTCTCAACTTGACCACTTGTCTGAGGATGGAAAGCTATACTGAAACGGATCTTTGTACCCATCATAGTCTGAAAGGAATCCTAGAACTTGGAAGTAAAGAGGCTTCGATGATCTGAAGAAATGAGCATTGGAACACCATGCAAAGAGGCTATCCTTGACGTATACAACTCTCCAAGCTGATCTGCCGAGATAGATTCTTTGACCGGAAGTAAATGAGCAACTTTGGTCAACTTGTCGATGACGACGAAGATGGCATCGTTGCCTCTCTTGGACTTCAGAAATCCAGTGACAAAATCCATTTCCACATGATCAAATTTCCACTCGGGTATGGGCAAAGGATGAAGGAGGCCTGCTGGACGTTGATGCTCCGCCTTCACTCTGCGACATACATCACACTCGTTCACGAACTGAGCAATTTCACATTTCATGTGAGTCCACTAGAAGGTCTGCTTCAGATCTTGATACATTTTGGAGCTTCCTGGATGTATCGAGAGGAGGGAATTATGGGCTTCATCCATGATGACTTTCCTGAGCTCTTCTTTCGGAATGACAAGGCGGTCCTCGAAGAACAAGGTATCTCTGTCATCAACACAGAAGCACTTATATTTCAGAATGCTCTTTGCCAAGCCAATCTTCATGTTCTTCACCATAGCATCAAGAAGTTGAGCTTGGCGGACTTGGTCTTCCAAGGTAGGAGAAATCTGGAGATTAGCAAGAAATCCCTGAGGTACTATCTGAAGGTTGAGCTTCCTGAAAGATTCACAAAGATCAGCCTGGAGAGGCTTCAGAATGAGACTGTTGTAGAAAGCCTTTCTGCTCAAAGCATCTGCAATGACATTTGCTTTGCTCGGAGTAAAGTCAATGCTTGGATTATAATCTTGGATCATTTACACCCAACGAGTTCGTAGAAGATTGAGACTAGGTTGAGTGAATATGTATTTCAAAATGTTGTGATCGGTGTAGACTTCAACCTGTCTTCCCAACAAGAGGTGTCTCCAAGTCATCAAAGCACGAACCACTTTCGCCAACTCAAGATCATGAGTGGAGTAGTTCTTGTCATTTGGCTTCAACTGTGTCACGCCCAAGATGCGATCCTATCCTCAATTTGGCACGAGGGCCTCGTCAGGGATAGAAGCGCATCTCGTCGTGTCGCAAGAATGGATATCGTTACAAGTACATGTACTGAAAGAAGAGATATATAAAGAGTTGGCTTACACTCGCCACAAGCTACATCAGAGTCACATCAGTACATTACATAATCATCAAGAGTAAGAGCAGGGTCCGACTATGGACGAAAATAAACAACAAAAGAAGAACGACGTCCATCCTTGCTATCCCAGGCTGCTGGACAGGAACCCATCCTAGATCGATGATGAAGAAGAAGAAGAAGCAACTCCAAATGAACAATCAACGCGCTCGCGTCAAGTAACCTTTACCTGTACCTGCAACTGGTGTTGTAGTAATCTGTGAGCCACAGGGGACTCAGCAATCTCATTTCCAAAGGTATCAAGACTAGCAAAGCTTAATGGGTGAGGTATGGTTAAGTGGTGAGGTAGCGGCAGCGGCTAAGCATGTATTTGGTGGCTAACTTACGAGTACCAGAAATAAGAGGGGGGAGATCTACGCATAACGGACATGAACTACTGGTGATCAAATGAATGATCCTAAACACCTACCTACGTCAGACATAACCCCACCGTGTCCTCGATCGGAGAAGGAACTCACGAAAGAGACAGTCACGGTTACGCACACAGTTGGCATATTTTAATTAGTTAACTTCAAGTTATCTAGAACCAGTGTTAAACAAAGTTTCCACGTTGCCACATAGCCGCGGGCACGGCTTTCCGAAAGATTTAACCCTGCAGGGGTGCTCCAACTAGTCCATCACAAATTACCACAAGCCGCATAGAAATCCTCAATCACGAAGCTCGCGATCTCGTCGGATTCCCTA
The DNA here is from genome assembly GCF_904849725.1 of Hordeum vulgare subsp. vulgare. Taxonomy (NCBI): domain Eukaryota; kingdom Viridiplantae; phylum Streptophyta; class Magnoliopsida; order Poales; family Poaceae; genus Hordeum; species Hordeum vulgare. The sequence goes on from NC_058521.1 coordinate 366,108,352, forward strand.
GTGGAAAACCTCAACTCTGAGATTACCCAAAGCATCACCGAAATCCCGATGCACAAGATATGTCGTCAAAGGTAAAACTAATCCAGCAAGGCCGCCCGACGTGTCGACGATCCCGATAGGAGTCGCGTACCTCGTTCTCAGGACACGGCGGATGAGCGATGGTTACCACGCCAAACGCCGAGTTGCCCCGGGTAGCGTTAATAAGCTGCTCTATTTTGGACCAACACTCATGAGGAGCACTGGCCCGGGGGGTTGATGAAGATAGTCCGCGGGTGCCGGCGGGTCCCTATGCAATTTTATTAGGTGATTAGGCAAATGTAGTACCAATGTTGGGCCTTGCCAGACCAGCTTTAATCTAAAACGAATTACCAAGGGGGTCCCCATAACGACCCCGATCGTGTTAGGAGCGCTCAAATATGGAACATAACACCGGTAGCCGGTAACTAAAAGGGGCAAAGGTGGAACAAAACACCAGGCTAGAAAGGCCGAGCCTTCCACCTTTTACCAAATATATATAGGTGCATTAAATTAAATAGCATTTAAATATGATGATATAACAAGGAACCCATGTATTCACATGGAAGCATCTGCACCTGCAACTAGCAACGCTACACAGGGTTAAGCAAGCAGTAACATAGCCAATCAGTGGTTTGCTAGGTCGAACAGGTTGATGGTAATCATGGCATTGTTGAGAGGCTAAATTTAACAGGTGGTAGGCAACGAGACATAAACGATAGAAGCGGTAAACTAGCATGGCAATGATAGTAATAGTATCTGGGGAAATGATCATCTTGCCTGAGATCCCGCTTGGAAGAAGAATGCCTCCGTGAAGCAGACGAACCGACGTAGTCGAACGGGTCCTCACATCCGACACGCTTGCGAAACTCTATCGAGACGGGGAAAACCGAAAACAAGCATCAACACACGATATTCACCACACGATGCGCTACACATATGATGCATGAGCTATTGAATACATGCAAGTCACGGCATGACAGTTCCACACAATCAAAACTACACATTAAGTGAAGTTCAATATGCATGAGTTGCATATTGACGAAACTCCATGTTAATTATTTAGTTCACACCCGGTTATTTACACGGCAATATTAATGTTGTTAAACATGCAAGAGGTGAAGCGGAAATTAAACTACCTATATAAGCATTTTAAGTGAGGTCGGAAATGACATATAGCACCTCCGAGACGACCTCACATGTTAATTTACAATTCTGTCCAGATCTGAACTAATGCATTTAATTGGTTGTTAAACAGCAAAACAAATAGGTTCACGTGATTCTACGTGTCAAGGCGAGCAACCTACACATAAAGAACATCTCCAACGGAGCTACGGATCAAAAGTTACGAGCACCGCAAGATATGATGGCATGAATGCAAAATGTGTGCAACGACGGCTACAAGCACTTCCAACCAAACAACCCGCAAGATAAAATGAAACTACACGAGATTCTAAGCAAGTTTCAAGTAGGACACGATCAAAACGGAGCTACGGTTCGAAAACTACAAGCAAAACAAGAACTCACTACAATCTGCCAAAATCAGCGCCATAGCACTTTCTACGCCCCACAACTATGGCTACACAACTCCGATAAGCTCAAGCAAGGCATGGCACGGAAGAGGGCAAGAAGCACTACTACAAACAACTAAGAACAACTAGCATGGCATCATGGATCACTAGGGAGAGAAGTCTCAAAAAGGCATCTCACACACTATTTCAGACTTAGTGAAAATAACACCTCGTCAAAGTGAAGTTTTCAGCCTGAAGCCATATTGACAGCAGCAAAACCTATAGCTACAGGACTCCAAATGGCATGAATCTTAACAGCATGCTAGAGAAACACTAGGGGTACAACTAACTCCATTGGACCAACCTCAAAAGAGCTACAGATCTAAAGATGCAAGCAAGACAAGACAGCAACAAAATATAACAGATACCAGACTTAGAAATATTTCAGCTCCTGTGAAACAGCACTATTCAAGCAACTTGAGGGCAGTCAAACAACACCTAAACATGCATTTCTATTGCAACTAAAAATACCAGAGGCTATACAAAGCATCCAAGATCAATTCACTAGTTGACAACTAATCCAAACGAGACACGGAATAAATCCTACGAATTAAAAAAAAGGGCATCACGGCAAAGTATCTCGCGAACTAACTTCAACAAAAGCTAAAACTAATTGCACAGAAAAATCCATGGGATTTTTCTACCCCGAAAACATATAAAATATGTGGGGTTTGCAACGCAAAATAAAGCCACCCAATAATGCGGGAGAAATAAACCTAGACACGAAAAATAATCTAACGGGCAATCCCTACACGCAAAAAAATACAAATGACAGCTCTAACATACATGGAAAATAGCTCCCTAGAGCATGGACATTTATCCTACGTCATACGAACAACCCGGACACGCGCGAAAAATAACTACGGGTCGGAACCTATTGTAACAGCACGCAAAACAAAGCATTAGGCACCCCGAACGGCGTCAAACAAATATGCACGTTGGATAATCGTGTTCTACTCGCGAAGCTACCCCAAAACGATATATATCACGTCCCGAACCGGCTTACGGTTTAAAAGTTACGGGGGTTTAAATAAATAGCTAAAACCTGAAATTAACTAAACCGAAAAAGAAAAAGAAAAACCTAAATCTCTAACGGGCCGAGATGGGGCGCAACTTAGATGCATGCCGCCTAGGCGTGGGATAGAAGGGCAGGGGGTTAGCTCACCTTGGGCCAACGGGCCAGTAGAGAAGGCTGCCCACGTGGGAGCCGGGGCCGGCCTGGAGGAACGAGGCCGAGGGAGGTGGGCCGTCCCGGCTGGGCCAGCTCGGGGCCCACGCGTTGGAGCGCTGCGCTGTCCCGTGCTCGACCCCGAGTGGGACGAGCGAGCGGCGGCGCTGGGCGGTTGCTGCGGCGGCCGGCGAGGGGGGGGGGCACCACGGGGCGCAGCGAGGCGGGGCTTGCCGGAGGGGAGGCCGAGGAACGGCGGCGCTACGGGATCCGGGCCGAGGCCGGCCTGGAGGCAAGGTGCGGCCGGCGACGAGGCTCGATCTGGCGCGGCGGCGCGCTTCGCGGGGGAAGGCGGCAGCGCTTCGGGGAGCCGGGGCGGCGCGGGGAGAACTCCGACTGGCGGGCGGCGGCGCTAGCTCCGGCGAGCTACCGGCGGCGGAGAGGCGAGGCCTGCTGCGGCTAGCGGGCACGGGCAGGGCGCCATGGGGAGGGGGTTCGGGCCTCGGGCGGCGGCTGCGGGCGATCCGAAGCACGGGAGGCGGCGGCTGCGGGCCTGGCGGGCCAGCCGTGGGCTCGCGGGCCCGGCGGCGCGAGGAGGAGGGAGACAGGGAGCAGGTGGGGCGGCTAGGGTTCGGGACGGCGCGGATCCCGAGGTGGCTAGGGTTAGCGATATTAGGCAGGTTAGGGCGTCTATTTATAGGATGGGGCTAGGTTAGGGGGGTATTTGGGGGTTTTTCGACCCTCCGGTCGCGTTCGTGCGGTCCGATCGGAGAGGCGGGTTAGGGTTAGGTGTGTAGAGTGGCGTTGGCTAAGATGAGAGGGAAGTGGTGCGGCGCGGCAACGATTTAAAACCACCGGCAGACGTCCGACGAATAACCAAAGACGGTACCGCTACGGGCGACCTTTCGGGTACCAGACGGTCTCCGATCGCGACGAAATTCGACAGGCGGCCTAGCTACATCTAATCGTGACCGCGTGCCAAGTTTCACCTCGATCAGAGGAAGTTTTAAACGCACTTTAAAAACAGGGTTTCGACGGTGCCGCAGGTGCGTGCGTGTGCGGTCGGACTCGGAACGAACAACGACGAGAACCGGCAACTACTAATGGATGCAAGTTTGAAAACGGGCGGCAACGGAGATGCCGATGCAATGCTGGTGATGCGCATGATGCGATGATGATGCGACAAATAAAATAAATCACATGACGAAAACGGAAAGAGAGGGGAATCTTCTGGAACGTCGGCACCGGGCTGTCACAACTCTCCTACACTACAAGAGGATCTCGCCCCGAGATCCAAGAATGAAAGGGGAAGAGGATGAGAAAGAACAAGAGGTAAAACTTAGTCGCTTCTTGACAAACGAGTGAAACCAACGATCCTTGAAGGTTGCAAGGAGATGAGGAATGACATGAGAAAGAAGCCAGAGTTCACGGAAAATTTCGGCAGCACTTCGGTAGGAAAAATGGACAAAAAATTCGAAAAGGTGGAAGAAATAGACAATATTCACAACAAACAAGTAAATAGAGCAAGGAAACACCATGATCTTGATAGAACAACAAGACAGACCCAAAAGAGCAACATCACAATGCCTCCGGAACAAGAGAATATAAACTAGCTCATACGGAAGAAGAGTATGAAGAAAAGAATGACAACTACTAACTCCAATGAACTTGACAAGCATCCTTGCAAGAAGAATTGGACGAAGTTGTTGGAAAAACAACAATGAAAAGAACAAGATAGTAGTGGGCTTATGAAAATCATCTCAACATCTATGAGGTGACAACCACCCACTAAAAGAAACAAGGATTGATTGGGAGAAACAAGATAAGAACAATTCTAACACGAAGAGGATACATTGAGAACTGGGATTAAAGACAAGCACCATAATAGCAACAATCCATAGGAAAAGCTTTAGGCGAAATCCAACCAAGATAGCTCAATGATGAAATCATGGGTTGAAATATCTCATGATCATGGAATTGGTGGGTTTTACTTATCTCATTCTTGAAGGAAAAACTCTTCGAGTCTCCTACACTAACAAGAAGGTTATAATACCACCTCAAATGATAAAGGAAGAACAAATTCACTTATAGATGCAAGAGAAATGATACTTGAGGTTCTCCAACAAGAATCTTGAAGAACACATGAGAATAGATTGAAACCTTGATGAACCACCAAGAAGGACCTCCGTATACGAATGAATGATGCAACGATAACAAGGTAGAAAAGATTAAGATTATGACCTTGCCAAGATTTAGATGAAGCAACACGAAGAGATACTTGAGAAAACTTGGAACTCCGGAAAAGAAAGATAAGAAGACTCGAGAAAAGGAATTGATATCAAGAGCCACTCCGGAAGAAGAATTGAAATCTCTTGGAAGAAGGAAGAACAAGAATAAGAATTATGTTATGCACATCCTTCATCAAGTATAATTGATGACAAGCAACGGATCTAGCATAAAACTTATTCCTCTAAAAATGAATCTTGAAGAGTCAGAGAGATAAGCACCACTTGAGGCAAAAATTGAAGGAAGCACCGGTACGAATTCACGACTGAATGGGAACACCACGAATTAATGGATATACAAGAGAATGAAAAGATCATAAGCCACCTGAGAGAATACTAGAACAAGGCACCGGAATAATCGAGAGACGAACGAAGAGACAACAATTGAGAAGAATTGAGGATGAAGCTGAAAGCTGAGAACGAAGAATCTTCTAAAATGATGGTCTTCGAAGGAACGAGAAATAAAAAAACAACTCATAACTACACCGGATAGCAAGAAAGGGATACTCATGATAGAAACAATTGAAGATGATAACACAAGGCTGAAATGATGAATATTTAAGAGAATGAACCAAGATTTACGAGAAACACTCCTTCGAATTTGCAAGGTGAGAATGACGACGAGAAACAACACCAAGAATAGCCGAGACACTCCGGACTAATGAAGAATGCAAGGTTGAGCCAAATATGAGAATTAACTCCAATTGATCTTGAAGAATGAATATGACTGATGAAATACATACTTACGTCATAGTTGAAAAGAATTAAGGGTCTACGGAAAAAGATTAAGGAGCCATGTAAGATCCTGGGAAAACCTGTGGGTTATGGGCCCACTCAAAGAAACCACCGTTAGAAAAGATTGCTAGACCGAGAGATATAGCACCGGTATGAAGAGAACTAGATGAGGTTGAGCACCTCGAAATAATTAAAGATCTGAAACAATAAACTCCGAGATATCTTCAACACTCCGGAAGAAAAGAGAGGAATGAATAACCAAGATAGGTTGAAAGAATCTCCAACATAGGAAAGAATTACAAGGATAAAAAGGATATGATGAACACGGATAGCTGAATTAAATTCACCGATAAGGATGAAAAAAATGAACAAATAAGACACGAAACTGTTGAGAATCTACACAATGAATCACTAGCTATGAAAGGAAGAAGAGATAGCGGAAGCACAATGAAATGAATGCACTTGGATGAAGTCCAATCACCGAAGAAAGAGGGCGGGAGGGCGGGGAAAAACAAAGACGACTTGGGACAGAAGAGACGAACTCCGGATGAAAAGAGAACGATCTTGCAAAAATTGGAGAGGATTGAATCCACTTGGAGAGAAACACACCGGTTGAATCGAATTGATAGGATGATTTGATTGAGCAAAGAATTTGCATTCCCATAAAAATATGAGAACACAGATTAGGAAAGACCTGAAATCACCACTTGACATGGAAGCAACTTGAATTACCATATTTAAACAAAACAAAGGGTGAGGCTTATGAAACAAGCCAGAACAAACTCATGAGAAAGATTTCGTCCGATATTTTTGTGGACAGGATCGCACGGGCACGATTTACAGAAGTCATCAAGTCCAAGGCAGTGCACCTGACATACGAAGCGTCCCTGAGTCGTAGCAAGCTACAAGGACTCTTTAAGACACAACGTGTACCGCTGTAAGTCGACCGTGAACAAACAAATCCATTAGATGTCGAACCCCAACCTAACATCATTTATTTGTTGGAAGAATGCCCTATAAGCAACTACTTGAATTCCCACCTATGAATTCCCAAAATATCTGGTCATGCAATCTGGTACACGGATACAAGGAGTAATATCACACAACTCCTATACTAAACCGTCACTTGTATCACATCCGTCAACACACAACCAGAATCTCGGACCTTCATCCACAACAGACCCTCGTGATCACAACGATACAAAGTATGGCAGTACTCCCGAACAATCTGCACCAGTACTAGGGACATCGGGGTTATCTCGCCACTACTAGTATTGAAGCAATTACGAACATCCTTCGTTCTGAGATACTAAGAAATATGAATGATAACGATGTGCTCAAGAATCCCCTGGAGCTCAACTCCCCGGAAGAAGATCAAGTCAGACACGAGGCACCAAGACAGAACTCCGTCACATCGGCATCATATAGATCCCAAGAATATCCGCGTGATCCTAAAAATTTTTGAGTGGGAAGAGGAGTAGATTAAATTATTACGTCGAGATTCCTCACCAGAGCATAGAAGAGGAGAAAAAAGAATCCTACTCTCCGATATATAACTAGACTCAAACAGTTTTTCACTAGACTCGACTCGGCCAAGTTCGATCAATCAAGGGGGCTCCTAGGTCGGTCCTTGCTTTGATACCAACGTGTCACGCCCAAGATGCGATCCTATCCTCAATTTGGCACGAGGGCCTCGTCAGGGATAGAAGCGCATCTCGTCGTGTCGCAAGAATGGATATCGTTACAAGTACATGTACTGAAAGAAGAGATATATAAAGAGTTGGCTTACACTCGCCACAAGCTACATCAGAGTCACATCAGTACATTACATAATCATCAAGAGTAAGAGCAGGGTCCGACTATGGACGAAAATAAACAACAAAAGAAGAACGACGTCCATCCTTGCTATCCCAGGCTGCCGGACTGGAACCCATCCTAGATCGATGAAGAAGAAGAAGAAGAAGCAACTCCAAATGAACAATCAACGCGCTCGCGTCAAGTAACCTTTACCTGTACCTGCAACTAGTGTTGTAGTAATCTGTGAGCCACAGGGGACTCAGCAATCTCATTTCCAAAGGTATCAAGACTAGCAAAGCTTAATGGGTGAGGTATGGTTAAGTGGTGAGGTAGTGGCAACGGCTAAGCATGTATTTGGTGGCTAACTTACGAGTACCAGAAATAAGAGGGGGAAGATCTACGCATAACGGACGTGAACTACTGGTGATCAAATGAATGATCCTAAACACCTACCTACGTCAGACATAACCCCACCGTGTCCTCGATCGGAGAAGGAACTCACGAAAGAGACAGTCACGGTTACACACACAGTTGGCATATTTTAATTAGTTAACTTCAAGTTATCTAGAACCAGTGTTAAACAAAGTTTCCACGTTGCCACATAGCCGCGGGCACGGCTTTCCGAAAGATTTAACCCTGCAGGGGTGCTCCAACTAGTCCATCACAAATTACCACAAGCCGCATAGAAATCCTCAATCACGAAGCTCGCGATCTTGTCGGATTCCCTAGTGGAAAACCTCAACTCTGAGATTACCCAAAGCATCACCGGAATCCCGATGCACAAGATATGTCGTCAAAGGTAAAACTAATCCAGCAAGGCCGCCCGACGTGTCGACGATCCCGATAGGAGTCGCGTACCTCGTTCTCAGGACACGACGGATGAGCGATGGTTACCACGCCAAACGCCGAGTTGCCCCGGGTAGCGTTAATAAGCTGCTCTATTTTGGACCAACACTCATGAGGAGCACTGGCCCGGGGGGTTGATGAAGATAGTCCGCGGGTGCCGGCGGGTCCCTATGCAATTTTATTAGGTGATTAGGCAAATGTAGTACCAATGTTGGGCCTTGCCAGACCAGCTTTAATCTAAAACGAATTACCAAGGGGGTCCCCATAACGACCCCGATCGTGTTAGGAGCGCTCAAATATGGAACATAACACCGGTAGCCGGTAACTAAAAGGGGCAAAGGTGGAACAAAACACCAGGCTAGAAAGGCCGAGCCTTCCACCTTTTACCAAATATATATAGGTGCATTAAATTAAATAGCATTTAAATATGGTGATATAACAAGGAACCCATGTATTCACATGGAAGCATCTGCACCTGCAACTAGCAACGCTACACAGGGTTAAGCAAGCAGTAACATAGCCAATCAGTGGTTTGCTAGGTCGAACAGGTTGATGGTAATCATGGCATTGTTGAGAGGCTGAATTTAACAGGTGGTAGGCAACGAGACATAAACGATAGAAGCGGTAAACTAGCATGGCAATGATAGTAATGGTATCTGGGGAAATGATCATCTTGCCTGAGATCCCGCTTGGAAGAAGAATGCCTCCGTGAAGCAGACGAACCGACGTAGTCGAACGGGTCCTCACATCCGACACGCTTGCGAAACTCTATCGAGACGGGGAAAACCGGAAACAAGCATCAACACACGATATTCACCACACGATGCGCTACACGTATGATGCATGAGCTACTGAATACATGCAAGTCACGGCATGACAGTTCCACACAATCAAAGCTACACATTAAGTGAAGTTCAATATGCACGAGTTGCATATTGACGAAACTCCACGTTAATTATTTAGTTCACTCCCGGTTATTTACACGGAAATATTAATGTTGTTAAACATGCAAGAGGTGAAGCGGAAATTAAACTACCTATATAAGCATTTTAAGTGAGGTCGGAAATGACATATAGCACCTCCGAGACGGCCTCACATGTTAATTTACAATTCTGTCCAGATCTGAAGTAATGCATTTAATTGGTTGTTAAACAGCAAAACAAATAGGTTCACGTGATTCTACGCGTCAAGGCGAGCAACCTACACATAAAGAACATCTCCAACGGAGCTACGGATCAAAAGTTACGAGCACCGCAAGATATGATGGCATGAATGCAAAATGTGTGCAACGACGGCTACAAGCACTTCAAACCAAACAACCCGCAAGATAAAATGAAACTACACGAGATTCTAAGCAAGTTTCAAGTAGGACACGATCAAAACGGAGCTACGGTTCGAAAACTACAAGCAAAACAAGAACTCACTACAATCTGCCAAAATCAGCGCCATAGCACTTTCTACGCCCCACAACTATGGCTACACAACTCCGATAAGCTCAAGCAAGGCATGGCACGGAAGAGGGCAAGAAGCATTACTACAAACAACTAAGAACAACTAGCATGGCATCATGGATCACTAGGGAGAGAAGTCTCAAAAAGGCATCTCACACACTATTTCAGACTTAGTGAAAATAACACCTCGTCAAAGTGAAGTTTTCAGCCTGAAGCCATATTGACAGCAGCAAAACCTATAGCTACAGGACTCCAAATGGCATGAATCTTAACAGCATGCTAGAGAAACACTAGGGGTACAACTAACTCCATTGGACCAACCTCAAAAGAGCTACAGATCTAAAGATGCAAGCAAGACAAGACAGCAACAAAATATAACAGATACCAGACTTAGAAATATTTCAGCTCCTGTGAAACAGCACTATTCAAGCAACTTGAGGGCAGTCAAACAACACCTAAACATGCATTTCTATTGCAACTAAAAATACCAGAGGCTATACAAAGCATCCAAGATCAATTCACTAGTTGACAACTAATCCAAACGAGACACGGAATAAATCCTACGAATTAAAAAAAAGGACATCACGGCAAAGTATCTCGCGAACTAACTTCAACAAAAGCTAAAACTAATTGCACAGAAAAATCCATGGGATTTTTCTACCCCGAAAACATATAAAATATGTGGGGTTTGCAACGCAAAATAAAGCCACCCAATAATGCGGGAGAAATAAACCTAGACACGAAAAATAATCTAACGGGCAATCCCTACACGCAAAAAAATACAAATGACAGCTCTAACATACATGGAAAATAGCTCCCTAGAGCATGGACATTTATCCTACGTCATACGAACAACCCGGACACGCGCGAAAAATAACTACGGGTCGGAACCTATTGTAACAGCACGCAAAACAAAGCATTAGGCACCCCGAACGGCGTCAAACAAATATGCACGTTGGATAATCGTGTTCTACTCGCGAAGCTACCCCAAAACGATATATATCACGTCCCGAACCGGCTTACGGTTTAAAAGTTACGGGGGTTTAAATAAATAGCTAAAACCTGAAATTAACTAAACCGAAAAAGAAAAAGAAAAACCTAAATCTCTAACGGGCCAGCTGGGGCGCAACTTAGATGCATGCCGCCTAGGCGTGGGATAGAAGGGCAGGGGGTTAGCTCACCTTGGGCCAACGGGCCAGTAGAGGAGGCTGCCCACGTGGGAGCCGGGGCCGGCCTGGAGGAACGAGGCCGAGGGAGGTGGGCCGTCCCGGCTGGGCCAGCTCGGGGCCCACGCGTTGGAGCGCTGCGCTGTCCCGTGCTCGACCCCGAGCGGGACGAGCGAGCGGCGGCGCTGGGCGGTTGCTGCGGCGGCCGGCGAGGGGGGGGGCACCACGGGGCGCAGCGAGGCGGGGCTTGCCGGAGGGGAGGCCGAGGAACGGCGGCGCTACGGGATCCGGACCGAGGCCGGCCTGGAGGCAAGGTGCGGCCGGCGACGAGGCTCGATCTGGCGCGGCGGCGCGCTTCGCGGGGGAAGGCGGCAGCGCTTCGGGGAGCCGGGGCGGCGCGGGGAGAACTCCGGCTGGCGGGCAGCGGCGCTAGCTCCGGCGAGCTACCGGCGGCGGAGAGGCGAGGCCTGCTGCGGCTAGCGGGCACGGGCAGGGCGCCATGGGGAGGGGGTTCGGGCCTCGGGCGGCGGCTGCGGGTGATCCGAAGCACGGGAGGCGGCGGCTGCGGGCCAGGCGGGCCAGCCGTGGGCTCGCGGGCCCGGCGGCGCGAGGAGGAGGGAGACAGGGAGCAGGTGGGGCGGCTAGGGTTCGGGACGGCGCGGATCTCGAGGTGGCTAGGGTTAGCCATATTAGGCAGGTTAGGGCGTCTATTTATAGGATGGGCCTAGGTTAGGGGGGTATTTGGGGGTTTTTCGACCCTCCGGTCGCGTTCGTGCGGTCCGATCGGAGAGGCGGGTTAGGGTTAGGTGTGTAGAGTGGCGTTGGTAAGATGAGAGGGAAGTGGTGCGGCGCGGCAACGATTTAAAACCACCGACAGACGTCCAACGAATAACCGAAGACGGTACCGCTACGGGCGGCCGTTCGGGTACGAGACGGTCTCCGATCGCGACGAAATTCGACAGGCGGCCTAGCTACATCTAATCGTGACCGCGTGCCAAGTTTCACCTCGATCAGAGGAAGTTTTAAACGCACTTTAAAAACAGGGTTTCGACGGTGCCGCGGGCGCGTGCGTGTGCGGTCGGACTCGGAACGAACAACGAGGAGAACCGGCAACTACTAACGGATGCAAGTTTGAAAACGGGCGGCAACGGAGATGCCGATGCAATGCTGGTGATGCGCATGATGCGATGATGATGCGACAAATAAAATAAATCACATGACGAAAACGGAAAGAGAGGGGAATCTTCTGGAACGTCGGCACCGGGCTGTCACAAACTGCCTCGAGGTATAAGCTACCACTTTCTTCTCTTGCATAAGAACACCACCAAGACCTTGGAGAGATGCATCACAGAACACTTGAAAAAGCTTGCAATCATGAGGAGGAGTCAAGACCGGAGATGAGGTGAGCTTCTCCTTGAGTGTATCGAAAGCCAATTGACACTCTGGAGACCAGACATACTTCACACTCTTCCGAAGAAGGTTGAACAGAGGCTTAGCAATCTTGGAGAAGTTCTCAATGAACCTTCTGCAATAGCTTGCAAGCCCGAGAAAGCTTCGAAGCTTCTTCACATTATAAGGAGGATCCCACTCAACAATGGCCTGCACCTTTGTAGGATCAACTTTGATGCCCTCGGGAGAGATGATGTGCCCAAGGTACACAACTTCCTTCAACCAAAATTCACATTTGGAAAACTTCACATAGAACTTATGCTCTCTTAGCTTATCAAGCACAAGCCGAAGATGTTCTTCATGCTCTTCCCAAGTTTAAGAAAAGATCATAATGTCATCAAGATACACCAAGAAAAATTCATTTTTGAAGGGAGAGAAAATATAATTCATCATCCCAGAGAAGGTCGGAGGAGCATTGGCGAGACCAAAATACATCACTGTGTGTTCATAAGAGCCAAAGCTTGACGTGAAGGCATTCTTGGAAATATCTTCTTGACGAATGCGGATATGATGATAGCCCATCCGAAGATCAAGCTTAGAGAAAATCTTGGCCCCTTTCAATTGCTCGAACAACTCATTGATGTTGGGGAGTGGATACTTGTTCCTGATTGTCTTCTTATTCAATGGACGGTAATTGACATAGAGTCGGTCCATGCCATCCTTCTTCTTGAAAAACAGAACACACAACCCCAAGGAGATGAACTTGGTCTGATCAGACCCAGACGTTCTTGCTCATCAAGCTGCTTCTTCAACTCTTTTAGCTCTTCGGGACCAAGTTTATATGGACGCTTGCAGACTGGTTCAGTTCCAGGTTCAAGTTCGATTACAAACTCAACTCGCCGGTGTGGAGGCACTCATGGCAATTCCTCTAGAAAGACATCTTCATACGCATAGACCACTGGAACTTGAGAAATGGGAGAAATTTCACCCTTCTCATTGAGGGAAAATAGACGGATCGTCTCATCGCGAGAAGCGAAGATGAACACGTCCTCAGAAGGATGAGTCAACTTGACTTCTTTGGCTTCACAATCAATAAATGCCTTGTTCATTGCCAGAAAATCCATGCCAAGGATCAGATCAATATCCGACTTACCAAGGACAATTGGAGAAGCCAGAAATGAATAGTTGCTCATCTTGACAGATACATCCGGAACAAACCTATTTGAAGTCATTTGCATGCCAGAGAAATGATTTTAAACGGCTTAGGAATGTCCTATGTCACTATATCATGCTTAGCAACAAAAGGCCTTCAATTGAATGAATGCGATGCACCAGAATCGAATAGAACCTTTGCAGGAATAGAGTTAACTAAGGGATTACCCATGATCACATTTGACGAGTTCTCTGCTTCAGCTGCATTCACCAAGTTCACCCTTGCAGTCTCGGGGTTAAACTTCACCATTACATTGCTTGGCGGCCTGATTGGAGGAGGAGGTGGAAGACGCCGCTGGTTGGTGCGCTTGTTAGAGTAATGAACCTTCTGACCATACTTGTGACAAGTCACCTCTGACAGCGGACAGAATTGCACTTGAGGATTCCCTTGCTTCTGCTGATGAAACTTCTGCTCGAAAGCTGGGCTGGGTGGGTGGGAAGGACCACGACCACCAGACTGGTTGAACTGTTGAGGTTGCCGAGAAGGAGGAGAAACCCAGTATTTCTCTTGCTTCAGAACAATCTGAGTTGAGGAAGAGGAACCGAAGTCTCTGAAATGCTTCCTTTAGTTATCAACTTTGAGCAAGGCCGACTAAGCTGTGAGAGCCAAATTGTTGAACTGGTCGAACTCAGTGGGATCGTGCAAGGCAAGGGCCAGTTGCAAGTCTTCCTTCAGACCACCACAAAACTGATAAATCTTGCTCTTCTGATTTGGAATGTCTTGCTTAGCATAACGAGCTACTCCTGGAACTCCACATTGTAGTTGTACACAGACAAACTCCCTTGCTTCAAACACCTAAATTTCTCACGCATCTCTTCCAAAAAACTTGCTGGAATATAGTGAGCCGTGAAATCCCTGCAGAAATCATCCCAGCTGATCACTCTATAACCTCTGGAATCTTTCAACTCCTTGCACCATTCTGTTGCCTGCCCCTTGAGCTGGAATGTTGCAAACTTGACAAAGTCCTCTGGTTTGACATTACTGCACTCAAAGTGCTTGTTCATGTCACGGATCTAGTCATCCGCATCGAATGGCCGGTCACAAGAGGTGAAGGACTTCAGCTGGTTCGCCAGGAATTGATTCAGGGATGCAAACTGCTGACCACGATTGTTGAAATTACCCTGGTGTCCTTGGATCCTCTCTTGCAACAACTGGAGCAACATCTGAGTGTTTCCATTGGTTGCCGCCATCACAGATTTCCATGCCTCATAAGGAGGAGGCGGAGGGGATGGTGGAGGGTTTGACTACTCACCCTCATAACCCGGACTCTGGCGAGTTGGTGGAGCCATCCTGGAGACGGACAACAACATTAGACCAGAGATTAAAAATTCAAACATGAAGCTAAATCAATGAACGAAAATATCTGAATAGAATTCTTAGCAATTGCACTCGAACTATAATTAGTAAGAATGCTTCTACAAAATAACTATCGACAAAATCTGATTGAAAAGCCACTTGCAATCGTCAAGGATGAGCTAGAATTGCTCGGAACAAATGTATATTCCTGATGTCTACGCACACTTCTATTCTTGTAGACTATGTTGGGCCTCCAAGCGCAGAGGTTTGCAGGACAACAACAATTTCCCTTGAGTGGATGACCTAAGGTTTATCGAACTCAGGGAAGTATAGGTTGAAGATGGTCTCTCTCAAGCAACCTGCAATTAAGAAACAAGAAGTCTCTTGTGTCCCCAACACACCTAATACAATGGTAAATTGTATAGGTGCACTAGTTCAGCGAAGAGATGGTAAAATATGGGTGATAGGTGTGGCAAAGCAAGGTAATATAAATCTGTAATAAAAATTACAGCAAGGTAGCAAGTGAGAAATGTGAGCATAAACGGTGTAACAATGGTGAGAAACAAGGCCTAGGCTTCATACTTTCACTAGTGGCAACTCCCAACAACATTAACATAGTCTAATCACATGATATTTCCACTAAAACATGCAATCGTGACGTACTCGGAGGTCATTCCTTTGTGATCAAGAGAGGACGAGAATTATGTAGGGCTACAAAAGTACACCTCAGAGTTCGTAGTTCTCATCTATGGATTTCCCAATGTCACCGCATGCATCCAAAGAGAGTACCACAATCACCACAATGTATCTCAAGGATACTCAAAGGCAAGCACCAAGAGACTCTCAATCTTCAATCAATTCACAAAAGAGGAAATCGCACATGAAAATATTCTTCTAATCCATGTCCAATAGACCGTTGTCACCATGGTCTCGGGGATTATACTAGATAAGATCAAGTGAGTACATCTATCCAATACATAGAAGAAGGGGAAACATCATGGGATCACCCTAGATTAACATAGCCCATGATCACAATCAATATCACATCATTGGAAAGAGAATTAACCACATAGCTACTGTAGAAGACCTCAGCCCCGAGGAGGAACTACTCCCGCTTCATGGAGGGGGAAGCAATGTAGATGGAGATGAATCCGGGGGCACTTCCCCGTCCCGGCAAGGTGCGACAAATGAATTCTGGTCCCCCGAAACTTGTTGGCGATGGTGGCGGAGATCAGGATTGCTTCTAGAGAAAAGGGTTACCGAATCAGGGTTTCCTCCACGGGGGTAAAAATAGGAGCCAAGGTAGGGCACCAGAGGGGGTGGGCCCCACCCATGCGGCCTCCTCGCGCGTCCAGGGGGCAGGCCGCGCCACCAGGTCGCCTGGAGGCCTGGTGGCCCCCCTCTGTCCCTCCTTCGATCGTTTGGAGTCTTATGGAATGCTGATTTTTTATATATTTTTTGTGGAATTTTTCAGGCACTGTAAATATGGGTATAAACCTGCAATTCACAAACATCAGTAGACAGAAACTGGCACTGGGTGCACTGAGTTAGTAGGTTAGTCCAAATATGTTGAAAAAGGTATGGAAGTGTACAAAACACATAGCAATATCACCGAAGACTTGCATGGAGCAAGCAGAAATTATAGATACGTTTGGGAAATATCAACATCCCCAAGCTTAATTCCTGCTCGTCCTCGAGTAGGTAAATGATAACAAGCATAATTTCTGTTGTGACATGCTAACACACATATAAGAACTTCAAAGTAAAGCAAGTGTGATATGCAATTCAAGTCAAGACAATAACAAGCAAGAGTCTATATCTAGTATTGAAACTAGCAAAGTAAGAACATAAAGGTGAAAGAGCTCTCGCTGTCCGTGACTCGAATGTCTCCAAATGGTGTTTGCGTGCAAGAAGTGGGAGATGGGCTTAGAGCATAAAAATACTATATAGTTTAATTGATAACTCAATCTACTAAAACTTCACAGTTGGCCTCATTCGGAATCTTATTTTGACTCATCTCAGACCACTAGTCAGGCACAAGTCAAAATGATGCTCTCCCTTTCGACTTTGAGCACTCATGCAATGCATGAGCGCGAGCAAGATATGTTGGCACTTAGGATGGCAAAGAGAATAATGATGGGGAAGGAAGACAAAAAAGGTGTGAAAGGCTCACATCAATGAGGACAATCATAGGCGAGAGAAATCCAAACGATAGATATGATGTGAGGAGTAGGGATTGCCATGCAACGGATGCACATATGAGCTAAGGTAAGCTCTCCAGTGGAACTAGTGGGGGTGCATCCAACTTGCTTGCTCATGAAGACATAGAGCTCATTTGAGGAGGCTCGTCATTGGAATATAGAAGCCAAGTTCTATAGTGTAAGGGTCCCCACATAGTTATGCATGAATGGTAATCTCTATGGAGTACAAATATAAAAATGGGGGTACGAGTGTGGATCTTTCAAAAAGGAATAGTAGTGTTGCCCCCTTCTCTCTTTTTATTTCTCTTTTTTGTGGCCTCTTTGGCTCTTTCTATTTATCTCTCACTTGTCCTCTTTGGGATCTTTTCATGTGTCCTCTTTGGGATCTTTTCCTCACTTAAGGGCAACACTCTATATTATACAAGAATAAAAAGAAGATCTTCACACTTTATAAGAAGTACTCAACATAAAGACAAATGAAAACTATCATGATGTATGCAAAAGTATGCCTCTGCCAGTGTAGGAGGATATGCAATGATACTAGTGCGTCATGTAGCAATGATAAGGGCAAAGCTCAACTAGCATGGACTCCTCGATCAAGAAAAAACATGTATGACATGAATATCAAGTCATTAGATGGTGGATGTTGCATGGGAATGTATCTCAGAAAGGCTATGGAAATGCCTTAATGGGTAGGTATGGTAGCTGTTTTGAGGAAAGATATAATGAGGCTTATGATGACATAGCGTATCATGCCAAGGGTTTGGATGCACCAGCAAAGTTTGCACCAACTCTCAAGATGAGAAAGGGCAATGCATGGTACCAAAGAGGCTAGCAAAATATGGATGGTGGAAGTGCCAACAATCGAATACTCGCATTAGTCCGAAGAACTCATGCACTTATTATCGGTAACTCTCTATCTAGTCAGGAGATTCACAAAGAGACAAGTACCCCGAGGAGGATTGTTTGGGGGCTTGGTTATCCTTGCGCATCCTCGACCCATGATAACGTGAGGGTACTCTATATATTCCAACCCCTCCAGAGGCTAGCGATCCATCTAGTAGCTAGAGTTCTCAACTAATTTTTGTAGTTTTTGAAAATACACACGGATTTCCCAAAATACGACACCTATCACTAATAGGCTCAAGCCCTTGACACTAATAGTCCAAACATTACTCAAATCAATACCTCAAAACTATTGCAAGTTACTACTATACTTAAATAGCAACATCAGTTACCTACTCATGCAAGACACACAACTTAGTACAACAAGACAACTCTATAAACAAGATAAGCATGATAATTCAATAGAGTTCCAAAAGCAACCTAAATAAAAGCTCTTAAAAAGATAAAGCATGAAAACTAAGAGCTAAGCATGACAACAGCTATGAAAAGATAAAGAACACACAAAAAAGATAAGCATGAAAACCTATGTTGTGTTCTAGGGTGGAGTGGAGCGTGTTTCTCTCCCAAACAAAGAAGGCTAGGTTCCAACTTGTTATGAACAGCAAGGAAAACTAAAACAAAGTAAAAAGTAAAGAGCGGGACGCTCCAAGCATAGCACATAACATATGAAGTGATAAAAATATAGCATGGAGAAGGGCGAATTGATGATTGTTGATGGAGAAGGGGATGCACGGGGGAATCCCCAAGCATAGACACTTGAGTATCCTTGGATATTTCTTGGCGGTGCATGGGGGCATCCCCAAGCTTGAGCATTTGACACTCCTAGATCTACTTCCATCATCTTCCATCGCATACTTGAAAACTCCCTTCATACCAAACTCATCATAAGCTGATTAGAGTGGTTAGTACCCATAATAAAATATTTTTTCTCCATTGGAAATAAAGATTTTCATGAAGAGATACTGTTTCTCAAGGTTGCCAAAAAGTTTTTGCAAAGAAAAAGCAAGCTTAAGATTTGCAAAGCGATGAAAATGCAAAACGTGGCAGAATCTGTGATAAACAGACCAGCAGGTAGTAAATAATTTTTTCAGGGTACTTCTGCAACTCAAATAAAAAAAACTCAGAATAGACGCCAGAAAGCTAATTGTATAGAGCATACTGTCAAAACAGTTCAGATCAAAAAGATGATCTGTCGAGTTTTGTTGAATTGTTCCGTCAAGCAAACATAATCAGTTTCTGGACAGCATGTCACAACTTTTGAACTTTCTTGCAATCGGAGGCTAAAACTTGGCACAAGCTTAAAAATAAAGATACAATGATGTTGCTATAGTAGTAACACACATTAAGACCACTAAAAACTGAAAGTAAAAAACTCAAAGTAAAGATAACAAGGGTTGTCTCCCTTGAGCTCTTTCTTTATAGCCATAAAGATAGGCTTAAGATTTTAATGATGCTCTCGTAGGAATAAGAGTTGTAGAACAAAAGAGAGCATCAAGAAGCAAATACCAAACACATTGAAGTCTAACATGCTTCCTATGCATAGGAATATTGCAATAGAATAATTCATTGAAGCACACAACAATAAGCGTAGGAAGGCAAAACAAGCGCAACTTCAAAACCTTCAACATAAAGAGAGGGAACTTGATATTATTGAAATATCTATAAGCATATGTTCCCTTCTCATAATAATTTTCAATGGGATCATGAATAAACTCAACTATATAAGTATCACATAAAGCATTGTTACCATGATCCACATGGACTTCATGAAGAGGATGAAACTTGGAGTAAAAGAGAGACTGAATCTCTTCCAAACCCCGTAGGTGAGAATCATCTAGTAGCCTATACCATTCCAATGCTTTTCCTTTCAGTGAGAAGGCAAATAATTTCCTCATGACTCCATCTCTTGTCAAACCTGAAATCTTAAACAACTCAGGAAGTTCTGTAAGTTTCAACAAATGAATACTAGGATTGACTGTTCCATCTCCAGTATAACAATCATTCCTAATTATTTCAATTATCCCAAGTGGTATTTTGAATGGGATACGTTTAGTAGGTGGAGGAGACTTATATACCACGGGTGTGGTAAAGCGGCCTTCCCCAAGCAGCGAACTAAGAGTGCAGTTTTCCATAAGCCTAACTAGTGAAAATAAAAACAAGAAACGAAAATATTTAATTGCAAGATCTAAAGATATACCTTCAAGCACTCACCTCCCTGGCAGCGGCGCCAGAAATAGCTTGATGTCTACGCATGCTTCTATTCTTGTAGACTATGTTGGCCCTCCAAGCGCAGAGGTTTGTAGGACAACAACAATTTCCCTCAAGTGGATGACCTAAGGTTTATCAAAATCAGGGAAGTAGAGGTTGAAGATGGTCTCTCTCAAGCAACCCTGCAATTAAGAAACAAGAAGTCTCTTGTGTCCCCAACACACCTAATATAATGGTAAATTGTATAGGTGCACTACTTCAGTGAAGAGATGTTAAAATATGGGTGATAGGTGTGGCAAAGCAAGGTAATATAAATCTGTAATAAAAGTTACAACAAGGTAGCAAGTGACAAAAGTGAGCAGAAACGGTGTAACAATGGTGAGAAACAAGGCCTAGGCTTCATACTTTCACTAGTGGCAACTCCCAACAACATTAACATAGTCTAATCATATGATATTTACACTAAAACATGCAATGGTGACGTACTCGGAGGTCATTCCTTTGTGACCAAGAGAGGACGAGAATTATGTAGGGCTACAAAAGCACAACTCAAAGTTCGTAGTTCTCATCTATGGATTTCCCAATGTCACAGCGGCCATCCAAAGAGAGTACCACGATCACCACAACGTATCTCAAGGATAGTCAAAGACAAGCACCACGAGACTCTCAATCTTCAATCAATTCACAAAAGAGGAAATCACTCATGAAAATATTCTTGTAATCCATGTCCAATAGACCGCTATCACCATGGTCTCGGGGATTATACTAGATAAGATCAAGTGAGTACATCTATCTAATACATAGAATAAGTGGAAACATTATGGGATCACCCTAGATTAACATAGCCCAAGAGCACAATCAAGATCACATCATGGGAGAGAGAATTAACCACATAGCTACTGTAGAAGACCTCAGCCCCGAGGAGGAACTACTCCCGCTTCATGGAGGGAGGAAGCAACGTCGATGGAGATGAATCCGGGGGCACTCCCCCATCCCGGCAGGGTGCGGCACACGAATTCTGGTCCCCCAAAACTTATTGGCGATGGCGGCGGAGATCGGAATTGCTTCTGGAGAAAAGGGTTCCAGAATCAGGGTTTCCTCCACGGGGGTAAAAATAGGAGCCAAGGTAGGGCACCAGTGGGGTGGGCCCCACCCAGGCGGCCTCCTCGCGTGGCCAGGGGGCAGGCCGTGCTACCAGGTCACCTGGAGGCCTGGTGGCCCCCTCTAGCCCTCCTTCGGCTGTCTAGAGTCTTCTGGAATACTGATTATATATATATATTTTGTGGAATTTTTCGGGCACTGTAAATATGGGTATAAACCTGCAATTCACAGACATGAGCAAACAGAAACTGGCACCAGGTGCACCGAGTTAATAGGTTAGTCCAAATATGTTGAAAAAGCTATGAAAGTGTACAAAACACATAGCAATATCACCCAAAACTTGCATGGAGCAAGCAGAAATTATTGATACGTTTGGGACATATCAATTCCCAACATACATCTGATGAAGGAATTCCTAAGTTACTAATGGAATTCCCACCTAAGAACTTATGAAATTTCTGGCCATGCAATTGGGTCCATGGATATAAGGAGAAATTCAGCACTCAACTCCTAGCATCTAACCCGTCCAGTGTATCACATCCGTCAACACATAACCAGAATCTCGGGACCTCATCTATCTCAGACCCTCGTAAACATAATGATACTAAGTATGACAATACATCCGTACCTATCTGCACCAGTACCGGGGAAGCCAAACTCCTCTCACCACTACTAGTATTTAAGCAATTTCGAACATCCTCCGTCCCGATATACTAAGAAATCTGAAAGATAACGATGTGCTCAAGAATCCCGTGGAGCTCAACTCCCTGGAAGAAATCAAGTCAGACAAGAGGCACCAAGACAGAACTCCATCACATTGGCATCATATATATTCCAAAATATCCGCATGATCCTAAAAAGTTGAGCGAGAAGAGGGGCAGAATTAATATTTCCTAAGTCGTGAACCTCACGAGAGCACAAAAGAGGAGAAAAAATAAACCTACTCTCTGATATAACTAAGACTCAAAATAGTTTTTCTCTAGACTCGACTTGGCCAAGTTCGATCAACCAAAGTCTCCTATGGTCGTAAGGTTGTGATTACCAACTTGTAACATCCAAGATGTGACACTTTCCTTACTTGGGGACGGGGCTTGAAAAGGGGAAAGAGTCGCATCTAAGCGTTTCGCAAACAGGATAAACATTGCATTACATAATAGATGGAAGAGTAATAAGATTCGACTTACACTCACCACAAGCTAAATTACAGATCCACACAGTCATGCATATTGCATATAGAAAAATACAAGGTCCGACTATGGACAAGATAAATGACAAAAGCTAATGCTATCCTGCCTTGCTAGGCCCACGATCACGACCAAGTGCGTCTAGTCCTCGGGATACGTCACGTACAACCTGCCACTGTCCTTGTCAAACTCCCACTTCAGCTGGGTATCCTTCAAAGCATCTGTATCTGGGCTACCTGTACTTGTGGGTGGTTGTAGTAATTTGTGAGCCACAAGGACTCATCAATCTCATGACCTCGGTATCGATTCTAACTAAGCTATTAGGTAAGGATGGGGTATGTGTTTGAGTTTGCAGCAACCTAAGCAGTTATGGTGGCTAACTTACATTTAACAAGAATTAAAGATATCATGGCCTATGCATGACGTTCGTTAACTAAGAATAATCACTAAGTGATCCTGAACACCTAGTTACATCAGTCATAACCCCACCATGTTGTCGATCACAGAAGGAACTCTGAAGGAGACAGTCACGGTTACACACACAGTTGGCAAGTTTTAATTAAGTTACTTTAAGTTATATAGAACCGAATATTAACAAAGTATCCATGATTGTCACATAACCGCGGGCACGACTTTCCAAAAGATTTAACCCTGCAGGGGTGCTGCAACTAATCCATCACAAATTACCACATGCCGCATAGAAATCCTCGATCACGATACTCACGACCTCGTCGGATTCCTTAGTGGAAAACCTCAACTCTAAGAAGACCCAAAGTCTCACCGGAATCCCAACGCACAAGATATATCGTTAAGGTAAGACAAGTCCAGCAAGACCACCCGACGTCTCGACGAACCCGATAGGAGCCGCATATCTCGTTCTCAGGACACGACGGATGAGCTCTACGTATAGTGGCCGGATAGACATCCCCAAGTTGCCCCGGGTGGCCCCGCAAGTGGCTCTAGTTTGGACCAACACTCATGAGGAGCACTGGCCGGATTGTTGATTAAGTTCCTCGGGGTATCTATTCCCTATGCTTTTTATTATTAAGTTGTTAGCAAATTTAACACCAATGTTGGGTCTCGCGTGACAAGCCTTAACGCTAAACAATTTACTAAGGGGTCCCCATAACAACCCTGAACGTGTTAGGAGCGCTCAGTTATGGAATAAAACACCGGTAGCCGAAACTAAGGCAACAAAAGCGGAACAAATCACCCGACAAAAGACCAGCTCTTCCGCTCTTTACCAAATATATAGGTGCATTATTTAAATAGAATTTAAATAAGATGATAATCAAATTGGCCATGTTATCATATGGACCAGCTTGCACTTTCAACTAGCAACACTAATGAAATGGTTCAGCAAGCTAACTTAGCCAAACAATATTTGCTAGGAGGGGAAGTGTTAGAGGTTTCATGGCAATGTTTGGTGGCCTATATATGAGGTGGTAGGCAGCGGAGAATAACGATGGAAACAAATCAACTATGCATAACAAAGCTAGAAACGGTGTCAAGGCCACAATCATCTTGCGTGTGAAATCTTCAGGGTGGAACTTCTCCTGATCTTCGTGAATGAACTCACCGGACTCCTCGGACTCGTTTCCCGCACCCATTGCTACCCAAAAGAAACAATCACCCAATAAACACCAGCAAGTGATAATGCAACACACAATATGATGCATGTGTGGCACACACTTCAAAGCATGCAGAGAAATAATCCTTCTCAAATGACAAAGTGCCACCTCATCACAAAATGTCATTTTGGAGAACTGCACAAAACTAAAATCCAGTGCCACCATTGGATTCGTTGGGTTTGTCTACCACAAATCCATATATCATACTGATATACTTGCATGCATAAAAACACCACAAAAATGAAAATAAAATCTACCCAGAATCATAAATCACTTATATCAAACACAGGTTGAACTTGCATATGCCAGATTTGGCATATTCGTCTTATGGAACATTCTAGATATGGAAAATGCACCAGGAACAATAATAAAAACAACACACTCAATTTAACAAGGGGGCCCCACTGGTCATACTCACCAGGGGCCCTAGTGCATGACAGGTGGGCTGTGTGGCCCACTTGTCAGTGGCACCTACACACACAGAATAAACAGAAATAAAAAGGGTCTGGTGGGGGTCGAACCCACTACCCCCCCCCCCCCGCACACACTCTTCCACTAGGCTGAGCCAGTGTTGTTGCTCTACAGAGGGGAAAATGCACTAAGTGCCAGTTGAACTACCAACCCCACAAAAATGCACAAATCAAAGGGGGAGTGAGAGGGTTCGAACCCCTGACCCGCTGCGCTCACTCCGCTTCTGTTGCCACTGCGCTGGCTATGCACGTCTGCTCTATTAGGGGTAACAGTCAACACATATTAGTCACAACTAAGAGCATTACAGAGGGGAAATCTGAAATTAAAAAGGGTTAACACTGGGTTTCAGACCCGTGACCTTGTGGTCGTCGCGCAACGTTCGAGCCGGCCAGGACAGCATGGTGAGTTTGTCTAGAGAGGGATCTCAACCAAGACGATATTCAAAAGGGACGCCTTCTCTGTTTAACAGAGAGGCAACGACGATGACACTGCTCGCCGTGC
The DNA here is from genome assembly GCF_904849725.1 of Hordeum vulgare subsp. vulgare. Taxonomy (NCBI): domain Eukaryota; kingdom Viridiplantae; phylum Streptophyta; class Magnoliopsida; order Poales; family Poaceae; genus Hordeum; species Hordeum vulgare. The sequence continues at coordinate 366,133,487 of NC_058521.1, forward strand.
AATAACTAGTGCACACACGTGCTGTTCGCGGGGGTTCCTATACAAGATCTTCTCTAGGAGCTACAGATCAGAGAGGATCAATGGGCCGTGCACACACGCATGCATGCGCAAGCATCAGCATGCTGCGGCTATGCCCTACGTGGTCGCCATCGCAACAATGCCAGTGCGGCGAAACATAGAAGGCGAGGGGAAGAGGGAGGACGTGTTGCACTCACCCAAGGGTGGAGGAGAAGGCCACTGCGCATAGGAGAGGATCGACGACATCGGCGTCGTGGTACAGCTGCAGAAGTTGCTCGCTGGAGGTGAAGGAGCTCCGGTCGTCGTGGTTGTCGATGTTGTCGTCCTTGGCAGTGGCTCTCCACGGGAATGGAACCCCACGAATGCCCACATGCTCCTGGTAGGGTCGAGGAGGAAGGAGACGGCGTCCTACGCTTGCGACGAGCTCAAGTAGGCGCTGGTCATGGCACAATGGTGGATATGGGGAGCTTCCCTGACGGCGCGTGGGGAGAAGGAGGAGGGAAAACAGGGCGCTAGGGTAGAGAGGCGCGGCTGGGGCTACATATAACCTAGGGCCTCGAGCTCCTGGCTGCCCGATCAAGGCAAAGGAGCGATCGGTGTTGGCTATGGAGTCGTACAGAGGGTGATGACAACAAGGAGGAAGAAACGAGTCAGCAGCCACGCCTTGGGCCGAAAGCAACATCAACTGCGCCTAGGTCTCTTTCTCTCTGCGTTAAAAAGGTTTTGCAAATATAAAACAACAAGAGGTTTTGAATAAATTACAAAGTCTAAAATAAAAAGGGTTTTGATAAGATGAGAATATCTTTGGTCTTCTAAAATGTTGCCCCTATTTATAAAAATAAGTAGGACATTTTAGGAGAACAAAATAAAACCCTTTTATTTAACATGGGGCTCTGTTTTTAAATAAAACCAAAAGGAAAATAAATTCAAATAAAAGGGTGCTGCACCCCACGATTAATAGGAAGAATTTTAGAAGAGGAGGAAAATTTTAATGGGGGCAAAAACAACAACTTAGAAATCTGTCTCTAATATCATTGGAAAGGAGGGAGTTTTGAATCTATGGTGCAACAAGAGGTTTTGAGGTGGAGATGTTGCACTCAATCACATTGCAAACACCAAGGCACATCCACACATGCACTCACACTTCATACCAAGGTGTAGCACAAACAACTAAAGACAAGAACAAAAGAAGTGATGATATGCATGATGCCATGATGCAACATAAAATGAAGACACAAACTTAAACTCTTTATTCAAACCCCACATGTCAACATAGGAAGGTTGACATACAAGGAAAGATATTACAAGAGGGGGAAGGAATTGCATTGGGGATGTTACACGATCCTCTGAATCCCATTGTAAAATACATTGAGTCATTCGACAAGCTAATTCCAGTATGATACATTTTAGTACAACATGATTCAGTACACGACATGTATTATTCCGAGAAAGATATGTTAGGAGAACAAAATACAACTACTATTTTACACTCTTTGATATTCTATACTGTAGATTGTTACCAATTTTCCATAGAGTCGCATGGAGATTTCCACCATACTCTTAGGAAAACTCTTCATTTCCTATGATTCATTCAAACTCAAATGGAAATTGTTAAATAGGCATATAAATACATTTCTTAGAAGTTGAACTCATTAAGTAGATTCATCATTCTAAAAGAACTTAGTAATTGGAAGTTGTAGTTGTGTAGTAATAGCATCTACGATGAGTGTACAAATTATCACTACACATAAAAGTATATCCATTTTGGAAATTGTCATTTTTTGCGCCTTAGAGGGGGAGGGGCATTGACTATTCAAATGTGCCAATCTATAGTGAGTATTCAAAAGAGATTACTCGCACTTGTAAATTGGTGTTCCTAATGCCTTTCACCATGGTCTGTGATTAGTAATCTATCATATGCCAGTACTACGAGACGCTTAATTACATTCTAGTTGTTTTACAAATAGAAGCAACTCGAGTACACTTGTTCATTGTTCTCTTTGAAACAAATAGGATATGAATTACCTTCTAACAAATCTGAAAGCAAAGGCTCAACCTAAATTCCATCAACCTCAAATGGTCAAATCACGCAAGGCTAGATAACAGCAAGATCATCAAACTCCACAAAAATATGTTCTCATCATTTTAAGAAGTCAATAATGGGCTCATATATGACAAATGCAGACAAACACTATGCCAGAAAATAATTACCAGTACCCAAATACCCCCTATGTAAAGTAATATACAGAGGGAGTATCCTTGAACTACGTATTGTGATGCTCTTGTTTATTCAGTCAATGGAGCGAAGAGCAAGAACTGTTTTCCTTTCAGGGTGATATTTGGAAATACTTCAGATTTAGGGTAGGATTTTTTTTCCTTTCAACATAATAATTGAGATGTTAAAAAGGACATGTTTCATCTGAAATGGAAGTAGCTTATATACAATGTAGTTTATCTTATATGATTTACTCCACTGATGTGAGTGGCGAGTGTTTTACATGAATGCTCACTTGATTAGTAAAAGGCAATGTATGTAATGAAAAACGAAAAAATTACATAACAATTCTAATATGGAACCATGAAGAAAAGCAAGGAGCCAAGGATAGCCATCAATAGTAGTCCATACACCTAAGAGCTATAACCACCATGCTACCAATAGTTATAAAATATGAAAGGAACAAAAGGGGACTTCCTAGGAGACTTGTTAAACATGCTTCACTTTGAGGGATGATCTTTGAAGAAAGCTCACAATCAAGTTCTAAGAAAAATACCTTGCTAATTGCAAGAACTCCTTCACCAATCAACATCCTCTTTCTAGCTGCAACAAAAAATAAGATTGAGTGATGATCTTCTAATAGCAAGGGCACTCAGGCTAGCAGTGCCAACAATCAATAACATTGTCAGCTTCAATTTATTCATCATTTGCAAAATCACATACTATGTTCTGCTTAACTTTCTCCTACTCAAGTGTAGGCACATGGCATTGCTTGGAATTCATTATTTGAAAAAAATCATATCTTACAAATTGATGTGAATTGGGCCCAATAATTCGATGGGAGTGGGGATAACTATGATTTTGTGGGACTTGACCCTCACGATCCATCTACCAACCGTACAGGAAGCACCATACATGACAAATATCCACGACATTCGCTGAACCAACTCCACGGTGTTATCGACCGAGGCAACGACGCGATCGATCTATCCACGAGGGATTTTTCCTGCAAGCAAATCGAAGAACATGCAAGAAAATAATAGCCAAGCAATCTGAAATTGAGAATATGCAAGATGAATAAGTCTCACAAGATGGGTTTCCGATAGGATGTCTTGCCGGTCGCACTAGCCGCTATGAGCGAAGACAAATAAAAGTAGCAATAGCTAAACTAATCTAAACAAAACCCGAGTCTAAACCGTAACCTAGATTAACTATTTATTAAAGGTGAACGGGCGTCTGTACGTCGTAACACAGGACACTATGCCGTACATAGGCCTGACATTGTATGGCGGTTGTGGTTTGCTTCGGTTTGCCCATCCTGGTGTAAGTCTTCAGCACCAACACGTTACTCTTGTTAATTTTGTCAAAACAAATTATTCGACTCTTGGTGTGTAACGACCAAGATGCGACACTTTCATATTTGGGGGCGAGGCCTCAATAGGGAAAGAGGCGCATCTTAGCGTTTCGCAAGCACATAAATCATTGCATTGCATAAAGAAGGGATAAGTATATGAGTTGGCTTACACTCGCCACAAGTTAAGTTACAATTCACTCAACAATTTATTTCAAATCATCCATAAGTCAGGGTTCGGCTACGGACAAGATAAACGACAAAATTGTAATGATCTATCTCGCTAGGCTCAAGAGATGACCAAGGTCCTCTAATCGTCGGGTTACGTCACATACAAACGCCCACTTCCTTCGTCGAACTCCCACTTGAACTGAGTAGCATCAAAATCCTCTGGATCAATGGTACCTGGACATATGGTGGTGTAGTAATCTATGAGCCATGAGGACTCAGCAATCTTATGACCATGATAGTGGGACTAACTAAGTCATTAGGTGAGGAGGGGGTATGTGTTTGAGTTTGCATCAACACTAAGCATTTATGGTGGCTAACTTACGAGAACATGAAGTAAATTGAGTGGTTTACGCATGATGGCCTTGAACTAATTGTAATCACTAAGTGATATTGAACACGTACTTATGTCAGTCATAACCCTACCGTGTTCTCGATCGGAGAAGGAGCTCCAAAAAAACCAGTCACGGTTACGCACACAGTTGGCATGTTTTAGTTAAGTTATTTCAAGTTATCTAGAACCTGAAGTTAAACAGAGTTTCCAAGTTGCCACATAACCGCGAGCACGACTTTCTGAAAGATTTAACCCTCCAAGGGTGCTCCAACTAATCCATCACAAATTACCACAAGATGCATAAAAAGCCTCGATCACGAAACATGTGATCTCCTCGGATTCCTTAGTGGAAAACCATAACTCTGAGATAACCCAAAGTCTCTCCGGAATCCCGACGCACAAGATATGTCGCTAAGGGGAAAACAAGTCCAGCAAGACCACCCGATGTGGAGACGACCCCGATAAGAGCCGTATATCTCAGTCTCAGGACACGCCGGATAAGCGACTCGTATGGTGGCCTCATAGAAATCACCCAAGTTGCCTTGGGTTGTCCCCGCACAGTTCTCGGGTTTGGACCAACACCCATGAGGAGCACTGGCTCGGGGGTTGATTAAGTTATCCTCGGGGTAGATATTCCCTATACTTCTTAATTATTAACTTGTCAGCAAATGTAGTACCATAGTTGGGTCTTGCCACACAAGACTTGAGCAAAAACGATTTATCAAGGGGGTCCCCATAACAACCCCAAGCGTGTTAGGAGCGCTCAATATGGAACATAACACCGGTATCCAAAACTAAGGCGGCAAAACTGGAACAAAACACCCAACAAAAGGACAAGTCATCTGCCTTTTACCAAGTATATAGGTGCATTAAATTAACAACATTAAATAGATGATAATCAAAATGCCCATGTTATCACATGGACCAGCCTGCACGTGCAACTAGCAATGCTATAAGATGGTTGGGCAAGCGCTATCTTAGCCAATCAACATTTGCTAGGTAGTGGAGGGGTTAGAGGCTTTCATGGCAATGTTTGGAGGCTTATTTTCAGGTGGTAGGCAACGATAATTACCGATGGACAAGGGACAAGTAAGAATGACGAAATTAGAAGCAATATCAAGGTCACAATCATCTTCCATGTTGGATCTTCTAACTCGAACAGTTCTCGCTCTTTGTAAACATACTCAACGGAATCATCGCACTCGTTATCAACACCCTATGCTACCCAGAAGAAAATATATATCCAATGAACACACAACAAGTAACAATGCTTTAAACAACATGATGCATGAGTGTGGCAGGAAAGAAAACATGGCATTGCAACACTAGTCACCTTTCCATGCATTTATTAGGTTATTAGCATTCTGGACAGAACCTCAAGTTAACTTATTTGGGCATGCATGAAGCATCACGAGAAAATGGTGCAAAACATATAAAGAACATCGCGAACTGAGTTATGGATCTCCAGAAACTCACAAAACAAGATATGGAAGGCAACAGAGACAAACCAACAATAACCATGAGGCTATGGGCATTTCCCTCGCACTCCAGGGATTCCAGTGGATTGGGCAAATTTTTTTTGGTGGAATAGACCTAAAAATCATGCAAAACCAACAAGCACAACTTACATGATGCACAAAACAGAACAATAACCAATCTATCCACTAACAACAACATACCACTTTGATCAACAGAAAACTAGTAGCTACAACCACTCAATGGGTTCAACCAAAACATGAATATGAAGCCATAAAAGGTCACAACTCTCTATAACTAATAAGAAAATAGATAGGTCCATGAAACAATGGCAACCAGGCTCTAAACATGGCAAAATATTCCACATTAGGACTTAGTGAAATCACAGTTTGGACTAGCAGTTTATAATCTCGTGACATATTGACAAGTACACACTATGCTATAACAAGTTTCATGGCATGAAATTTATCTAGGTGATAGAGGGCAGCAATTGCTACAAATCTCTAGCACTGAGCATGAGCTAAAACTCCACACAACACTTGGTAGCACCAATTTAACATGGCATGAAAATATCTACAGATTCTCAGACTTAGTTAAATTCACAAGGGGAATTGTAGCAATTTATATCAGCCATAGCACCTTTGAGAGGGAATAACTCTATGATGCAAGACCTATTTGTCAAAGTTGTGGCACCAAATTGTAGAGGGTAATAAGCACATCAAATCATGGCATTTGACCAAACTCAAAGGAGCAACATATCTATGGGAAACATCATCCCAACATGGGAAGAAAATAACACACTCCAACACTTAGAAATATTTAGCATATGAATCTACAACATTTTCTTAGCTACTTTGCAGCAAGAAACCCACCAATCTACAAGACTAGCATAGTAAAAAAAATACTAGGGCCTAGGGTCCACAAACCACTAGCACTTTCATGTCGACACATTCACCAAAGCATGCATGAATTAAATACTACAAAAATCACAAAATGCCACAACATCACAAAATAACACTTTTGCAAACTCTCTCAAAAGTGAAATCCAACACCGACATTGGATTCCTTGGGAAATTATACTCCAAAACCATATATCATACCCCTGTATTCTTATAGAGAAATTGCCCACAAAACTGAAATGAAAATCCACATACAATCCCAATTCATTCATAAGTCATAACTTGCCCTTTTGGGCCAGTGCCAAATCTGGCATGTCCATATTTGTACATATTCCAAATCTGATATATTCTAAAAACACAAAAATATCACACAAAATACAAACGGGGGGGGGGGGGGTCCCACTGGTAGTGACACGAGCCTCCCCCCTTGAGGATGACATGTGGGCCGAGGGCCTATTGTCACATCCCCACCACAACAACACATAAATCAGCACAAAAATAGGTCGCGCGTGGGGGGGGGGGGGCTTGAACCCATTATGTGTCGGACCAATGCGTCGGCCCCTACCATTGCGCTACGGCGCGACACTTGATAGAAGAGGGGTGCTACCCCTCTTACGCAGTCTCAACGGGGCGACGACACCGGCGACAGAAACGCAGCAACTCTAGTGGATTCGGTGCAACGACGATAGCATCCGGTGAGGCGACTACGGGCGGGGATTGCGGGGATCAGGAGGAACCCGTTCCCACGATTATTAGTAACTACGCCTGGCTGCAGCGAGGAGCTCGAGCACGAGCTGCTGCTCGGCTCGGGAGGTGATACGTCCATTTTGCATCATGTTTTCAAGTTGATATTTATCGCTTCTTTGGCTGTTATTTCACTTCACGGTACTATTCTTATGCCTTTTCTCTCTTATTTTTCAAGGTTTACATGAAGAGGGAGAATACCGGCAACTGTAATTCTGGCCTGAAAGTGGAGCAAAGCTGAGATACCTATTCTGCGCAACTCCAAACGCCGTGAAAATCAACGGGGATTTTTTTCCCGATTTATAAAAAATACTGGGCTGAAGAAGTGCCAGAGGGGCACCAGGGGTGCGCACAAGCCTGCATGACGCGACCACCCCCCATGCCGCGCCATGGGGGCTTGTGGGCATCCCACTGGCCCACTGCGCCCCTCTTTTGCTATATGGAGGGTTTCGTCCAGGAAAAAATCACGGAGGAGGTTTGTCGTGGTTTCACCGCCGCCATGAGGCAGGACTTGAGCAGAACCAATCTAGAGCTCCAGCATGACAATCCTGCAGGGGAAACTTCCCTCCCGGAGGGGGGAATCGTCGCCATCGTCATCACCAACACTCCTCTCATCGGAGGGGACTCGTCACCATTAACATCTTCATCAGCACCATCTCATCTCCAAACCCTAGTTCATCACTTGTAACCAATCTCCGTCTCGCGACTCCGATTGGTACTTGTAAGGTTGCTAGTAGTGTTGATTACTCTTTGTAGTTGATGCTAGATGGATTATTTGGTGGAAGAGTTTATGTTTAGATCCTTGATGCTACTCATTACCTCTCTGATCATGATTATGATTATGCTTTGTGAGTAGTTACTTTTGTTCCTGAGGACTTGGGATAAGTCATGCTAATAGTAGTCATGTGAACTTGGTATTCGTTCGGTAATTAGATATGTTGTATGTTGTTTTTCCTCTAGTGGTGTTATGCGAACGTCGACTACATAACACTTCACCATTATTTGGGCCTAGAGGAAGGCATTGGGAAGTAGTAAGTAGATGATGGGTTGCTAGAGTGACAGAAGCTTAAACCCTAGTTTATGCGTTACTTCGTAAGGGGCTGATTTGGATCCACTAGTTTAATGCTATGGTTAGACTTTGTCTTAATTCTTCTTTCGTAGTTGCGGATGCTTGCGAGAGGGGTTAATCATAAGTGTGATGCTCATCCAAGTAAGGGCAGTACCCAAGCGCCTGTCCACCCACATATCAAACTATCAAAGTAACGAACGCGAATCATATGAACATGATGAAACTAGCATGACAGAAATTCCCGTGTGTCCTCGGGAGCGTTTTTCCTCCTACAAGACTTTGTTCAGGCTTGTCCCTTGCTACAAAAGGGATTGGGCCACTTTGCTGCACCGTTGCTACTTTTTTTACTTGTTGCTTGCTACGAATCATCTCACCACACAATCACTTGTTACCGACAATTTCAGTGCTTGCAGATATTTCCTTGCTGAAAACCACTTGTCAGATCCTTGTGCTCCTCGTTGGATTCGACACTCTTACTTACCGAAAGGACTATGATTGATCCCCTATACTTGTGGGTCATCAAGACTCTTTTCTGGCGCCTTTGCCGGGGAGTGAAGCGCCTTTGGTAAGTGGAACTTGGTAAGGAAACATTCATATAGTGTGCTGAAATTTTTTGTCACTTGTCACTATGGATACTAATCCTTTGAGGGGCTTGTTCGGGGTATCTTCACCTCGAACGGAAGCACGAAGAGTTGCTCCTCAACCTGCTGCACCTACTGAAAATATTTTCTTTGGATTTCCTTCGGGTATGCTTGAGAAACTGCTGGCTAATCCTTCTACAGGAGATGGAACATCACATCTAGACTTGCATCTAATCTATGTAGATGAGGTTTGTGGTTTATTTAAGCTTGCAGGTGTGCCCGAGGAGGAGGTCAAGAAGAAGGTATTTCCTTTATCTTTGAAGGATAAGGCGTTGACATGGTATAGGCTATGTGATGATACTGGATCATGGGACTACAATTGGTTGAAATGGGAATTTCATCAAAAAATTTATCCTATGTATTTAGTACATCGTGATCGAAATTATATTTACAATTTTTGGCCTCGTGACAGAGAAAGCCTCGCTCAAGCTTGGGGGAGGCTTAAATCAATGCTATATTCATGCCCCAATCATGAGCTCTCGAGAGAAATTATCATTCAGAACTTCTATGCTCGGCTTTCTCATGATGATCGCACCATGCTTGGCACTTCTTGTACCGGCTCTTTTATGAAGAGAGATATTGACTTCAAATGGAATTTATTGGAGAGAATTAAACGCAACTCTGAAGATTGGGAGCTTGAAGAAGGTAAGGAGTCAGGTATGAATTTCACGTTTGATTGCGTTAAATCCTTTGTTGAGACAAATACTTTTTGTGACTTTAGCGCTAAGTATGGACTTGACTCTGAGATAGTAGCTTCATTGTGTGAATCCTTTGCTGCTCATATTGATCTCCCCAAAGAGAAGTGGTTTAAATATCATCCTCCTTTAGAAGTCAATGTAGTTAAACCCACTCCAGTTGAAGAGAAAGTCATTGCCTATAATGATCATGTGGTTCCTAGTGCTTACGTTGAGAAACCACCTTTCCCTGTTAGGATAAAGGATCATTCCAAAGCTTCAACTGTGATACGTAGAGGCTACATTAGAACACCTACACCCCGTGAGAAAATTAGAGTTGAACCTAGCATTGCTATTATCAAAGATCTTCTGTCTGAAGAAGTTGAGGGACATAATATTCACTTCTGTGAAGATGTTGCTAGAATTGCTAAACCTCACGGTAGAGACAAACATAGGCCTGTTGTTGGCATGCCTGTGGTTTCTGTTAAGATAGGAGATCATTGTTATCATGGTTTATGTGACGTGGGTGCTAGTAGGGAGTGTCACATGAGTTCAATTTCTCTAAGTTTGGTAGACAACCTCATGCAAAGGAGTTGCCTAGTAGGGATGAAACTATTGCCTTAGCCTCTATTGCCGTGCCTCCTACTAATCCCTTAGAGCAATACTTGCTTGAGCATGAAAATGATATGCATATGGATGAAAGGGATAAAATAGATAGAGTTGCCTTAGAACAATATCCTATCCTTAAGAATAACTTGCCAGTTGAACTGCTTGGGGATCCACCCCCACCAAAGGGTGATCCTGTGTTCGAGCTTAAACAGTTGCCTGATACTCTTAAGTATGCCTATCTTGATGAAAAGGAGATATATCCTGTTATTATTAGTGCTAGCCTCTCAGAGCAGGAAGAAAAGAAGTTACTAAAAACTCTGAGGAAGCACCGTGCGGCTATTGGATATACCCTTGATGATCTTAAGGGCATTAGTCCCACTCTATGCCAGCACAAGATCAAAACTGATCCTGAATTCAAACCAGTTGCTGATCATCAAAGGAGACTAAATCCTAAGATGAAAGAAGTACAGAGAAGAAAAATACTAAAGCTCCTGGAAGCGAGTATTTTCTATCCTTTTGCTCATAGCGATTGGGTGAGTCCGGTGCATTGCGTTCCTAAGAAGGGAGGCATTACCGTTGTCCCTAATGATAAGGATGAGTTGATCCCACAGAGGATTATTACTGGCTATAGGATGGTGATTGATTTTAGGAAGTTGAATAAGGCCACTAGGAAAGATCATTACCCTTTTCCTTTTAGCGACCAAATGCTAGAAAGGCTGTCTAAACACACACACTTTTGCTTTCAAGACGGTTATTCTGGTTTCTCCCAAATACCAGTTGCACAATCTGATCAGGAGAAAATCACTTTCACCTGCCCTTTCGGTACCTTTGCTTATAGACGTATGCCTTTTGGCTTATGTAATGCACCTGCCACCTTTCAAAGATGTATGATGGCTATATTCTCTGACTTTTATGAAAAGATTGTTGAGGTTTTTATGGATGACTTCTTCATTTATGGGTCTTCCTTTGATGATTGCCTCAGCAACCTTGATCGAGTCTTGCAGAGATGTAAAGACACCAATCTTGTCTTGAATTGGGAGAAGTGCCACTTTATGGTTAATGAAGGCATCGTCTTAGGACATAAAATTTCTGAAAGAGGTATTGAAGTCGATAAGGCTAAGGTTGATGCAATCGGGAAAATGCCATACCCCACAGATATCAAAGGTATAATAAGTTTCCTTGGTCATGCTGGTTTCTATAGAAGGTTCATCAAAGAATTCTCTAAGATTTCTAGGCCTCTTACCAATCTCTTGCAAAAGGATATTCCTTTTGCCTTTGACAATGATTGTGAGGAAGCCTTCGAAATACTTAAGAGGGCTTTGCTAACTACACCTATTATTCAACCACCTGATTGGAACCTACCTTTTGAAATCATGTGTGACGCTAGTGATTATGCTATTGGTGCTGTTCTAGGGCAAAGAGTTGACAAGAAGTTGAATGTTATTCACTATGCTAGTAAAACTATAGACAGTGCCCAGAGAAACTATGCTACTACGGAGAAGGAATTTTTAGCAGTCGTGTTTCCATGTGAAAAGTTCAGGTCTTACATAGTTGATTCCAAAGTCACTATTCACACTGATCATGCTGCTATTAAGTACCTCATGGAGAAGAAGGACGCTAAACCTAGACTTATCAGATGGGTTTTCTTGCTACAAGAATTTCATTTGCACGTTGTCAACAGAAAGGGTGCTGATAACCCCGTAGCAGATAACTTGTCTAGGTTAGAGAACGTTCTTGATGACCCACAACCTATTGATGATAGCTTTCCCGATGAGAAATTGAATGTCATCAATGCTTCACGTAGTGAACCGTGGTATGCTGATTATGCGAACTATATCGTTGCCAAATACATACCACCTAGTTTCACGTACCAGCAAAAGAAGAAATTCTTCTTTGACTTGAGACATTACTTTTGGGATGATCCTGACCTTCATAAGGAAGTAGTAGATGGTGTTATTAGACGTTGTGTACCTGAACATGAACAGGGACAGATCCTACAGAAGTGTTACTCCGAGTCATACGGAGGACACCATGCGGGAGATAGAACAGCACACAAGGTATTGCAATCAGGTTTCTATTGGCCCACTCTCTTCAAGGATGCCCGTAAGTTTGTCTTGTCGTGTGACGAATGTCAAAGAATAGGTAATATTAGCAAACGTCAGGAAATGCATATGAACTATTCACTTGTCATTGAACCATTTGATGTTTGGGGCTTTGATTATATGGGACCTTTTCCAAAATCCAATGGGTATACTCACATCCTAGTTGCTGTTGATTACGTCACTAAGTGGGTAGAAGCTATCCCCACTAGTAGTGCTGATCACAACACCTCTATCAAGATGCTGAAAGAAGTTATCTTCCCAAGATTTGGAGTCCCTAGATATCTAATGACCGACGGTGTTTCACACTTCATTCATGGTGCTTTCCGTAAAATGCTTGCTAAGTACGATCTCAACCATAGAATTGTGTCTCCCTACCACCCTCAGTCCAGTGGTCAAGTAGAGCTGAGCAACAGTGAGATTAAACTAATTATGCAAAAGACTGTTAACAGGTCTAGAAAGAATTGGTCCAAGAAGCTCAATGATGCACTGTGGGCTTATAGAACTGCCTATAAGAATCCCATGGGCATGTCTCCGTACAAAATGGTGTACGGTAAAGCATGTCATCTACCTCTTGTGCTAGAGCATAAAGCTTATTGGGCAATCAAAGAGCTCAACTTTGATTTTGAACTTGCCGGTGAGAAGAGGTTATTTGATATTAGCTCGCTTGATGAATGGAGAACTCAGGCATATGAGAATGCCAAGCTGTTCAAAGAGAAGGTTAAGAGGTGGCATGATAAGAGGATACAAAAGCGTGAGTTCAATGTAGGTGATTATGACTTGCTATATAACTATCGTTTAAGATCCTTTGGAGGTAAGCTTCTCTCTAAATGGGAAGGTCCCTATGTTGTTGAGGAAGTATATCGTTCCGGTGCTATCAAGATCAACAACACGGAAGGTAATCGTCCGAGAGTGGTAAATGGGCAGAGAATCAAGCATTATATCTCAGGTACTCCCATAAATGTTGAGAGCAATATCATCAATACCATAACTCCGGAGGAATACCTAAGGGATGTTTATCAGCCTGTTTCAGACTCCGAAAACGAAGAGGTATGTGATTCGGTAAGAAAACAGAGTACAAAACTTTTCCAGTTGGAATTTTTCTCCGTTTTGGAATATTTGAAAAAATACAAAAATTGGAAGTAGTCTGGAAAGTGCGCGAGGAGGCGACAAGCCCGCACGGCGCGGGCCCACCCCCTGGCCGCGCCGTGAGGGCTTGTGGCCACCTCGTGCGCCTCCCGGACTCCGTTTTCGTGCGGGGTACTCCTTCTGGTCTGGAAAAAATCATTATATATACTTCCGTTTGGTCTGACCCGTGCATCACGCAGTTTTCCTCTGTTTTTCGATTCGAGTCTGTTTTCTGCCGCACATCTAGGTCAAGATGTCTTCTCAGGATTCAGAGGGGGAGAGCTATGTGGCTGATTACCTTGCTAACCCCAAGGTCTATGGAGATTTTGATCCTTATGACTGGACCTCTGATATGGAAGAAGATTATGATCCAAAGGGGAAGGAACAAACAAGTTCCGATGAAGAGGAGGCTCCTCTACCCCTACCTGGACGCACACATGTGGAGTTCAAGAAGTCGAGCCTCCCTGACTCAAAGAAGAAGCCTAAGACCTTGTTTATCCCTTCTCGTTTCTTGCAGGAGAGTAAGCAGGAACTGCGCCAAAGAGTGTTGAAGCTTGAGGAGGAAAATGATGATCTGAGGAAGCAGAACTTTATGCTCAAGTGGAAATTAGACAAGCTCAAGGCCGCTTCAACAACTCCACCACCATCACCACCAAAGGAAGACAACCGAGCATTTTATGGGCAATCCCCTTGGGTTTTGCCAAGCTTGGGGGAGTTGCCCCGGTATCGTATCACCATCACATCTTTTGGCATTACCTTTGTTTTAGTTTTCCTTTTCAGTTTTCTCTTTCTCTTTTAGTTTAAAAGTCTTAGTGTTTTAGTCTTGAGTTTTGCTTTGTGTCACCCCGACGTATTCTTGCTCGTGAGCCATATAATAAAGAGTGTCTTAGTTGAAGGGCTTTGCCTCTTGCCATGATCAAAAGAGTGAGAATAGAACAAAAGCATGAAAGATCATGTAATGATCTTATGGGAAGTGATGGCTTCACATATAAAAAGAATGAGGATTGAAACTTGTTGAGGGTACGCAAACGTAGACCTTGGACATTGTTGCAATTAATAGGAAGTGATAAAGAAGGAGAGGTTCACATATAAATATATCATCTCTGACACCATCTATGATTGTGAACACTCACTAAACTATTACATGCCTAGAAGTAGATGTTGGACAAGGAAGAAAACATATTGAATTGTGTTTGCTTGACTCTGAACAATGTTATATGATTAGAGATCCCTAAGCATGTGACGATTACTTCCACCTCACATTAGCCAAACCTCCCGCACTAAGTAGAGATACTACTTGTGCATCCATAAACCTTCAACCCAGTTTTGCCATGAGTGTCCTCCATACCTACCTATGGATTGAATAAGATCCCTCAAGTAAGTTGTCATCGGTGCAAGCAATAAAAATTGCTCTTTAATATGTATGATCTATTAGTGTGTGGAAAATAAGCTTTATACGAACCTGTGATGAGGAAGACATAAAAGCTACAGACTGCATAATAAAGTTCTTTATCACAGGGGGCAATATAAAGTGACGTTCCTCCGCACTAAGAGGACACGCATCCCAACCTCAAAAGCGCATGACAACCTCTGCTTCCCTCTGCGAAGGGCCTATCTTGTACCTTTACTTTTTGCCCTTGAAAGAGTCATGGCGATCTTCACCAATTCCTTATTTTGCCTTTGTCTTGGCTACCGTCACATGCTTGGGAAAGATCTATATTCATATGTCAACTTGGAGGTAAGTATTCATGAATTATTATTGTTGACATTACCCTTCAGGTAAGCAGTTGAGAGGCAAAACTATAAGCCCCTATCTTTCTCTGTGTCCAGCTGAAACTTTGATCTCATGAGTACCACGTGAGTTGTAGCAATTGTAGAGAACAAAAGAATGATTGAGTATGTGGATTTGCTTTACAAACTCTTATTTGATGCTTTCTGATGTTGTGATAAATTGCAATTGCTTCAATGACTAAAGGCTATCGATTATTACTTCTCGGTAAGGTTCTTGATCCATGCTTCACTTTGTGAAGGAATTATCACTTTAGCATGAGAGATTATATGTGGTATTGCTGTTCTGATCATGATCATGATGCATGCATGTTCGTATCTTGTTTTGTCGACACCTCTCTCCCTAAACATGTGGACATATTTATTGAGCTAGGCTTTCGCTTGAGGACAAGCGAGGTCTAAGCTTGGGGGAGTTGATACGTCCATTTTGCATCATGTTTTCATGTTGATATTTATCGCTTATTTGACTATTATTTCACTTCACGGTACTAGTCTTATGCCTTTTCTCTCTTATTTTTCAAGGTTTACATGAAGAGGGAGAATACCGGCAACTGGAATTCTGGCCTGAAAGTGGAGCAAAGTTGAGATACCTATTCTACGCAACTCCAAACGCCGTGAAAATCAACGGGGATTTGTTTCCCGATTTATCAAAAATACTGGGCCGAAGAAGTGCCATAGGGGCACCAGGGGGTGCCCACAAGCCTGCACGGTGCGGCCACCCCCAGGCCGTGCCATGGGGGCTTGTGGGCAGCCCACTGGCCCCCTCTTTTGCTATATGGAGGGTTTCGTCCAGGAAAAAATCACGGAGGAGCTTTTTCGTGGTTTCGCCGCCGCCACGAGGCGGAACTTGAGCAGAACCAATCTAGAGCTCCGGTAGGACGATCCTGTCGGGGAAACTTCCCTCCCGGAGGGGGGAATCGTCGCTATCGCCATCACCAACACTCCTCTCATCGGAGGGGACTCGTCAGCATCAACATCTTCATCAGCACCATCTCATCTCCAAACCCTAGTTCATCACTTGTAACCAACCTCCGTCTCGCGATTCCGATTGGTACTTGTAAGGTTGCTAGTAGTGTTGATTACTCTTTGTACTTGATGCTAGTTGGATTATTTGGTGGAAGAGTTTATGTTTAGATCCTTGATGCTACTCATTACCTCTCTGATCATGATTATTATTATGCTTTGTGAGTAGTTACTTTTGTTCCTGAGGACATGGGATAAGTCATGCTAACAGTAGTCATGTGAATTTGGTATTCGTTCGGTAATTTGATATGTTGTATGTTGTTTTTCCTCTAGTGGTGTTATGTGAACGTTGACTACATAACACTTCACCATTATTTGGGCCTATAGGAAGGCATTGGGAAGTAGTAAGTAGATGATGGGTTGCTAGAGTGACATAAGCTTAAACCCTAGTTTATGCGTTACTTCGTAAGGGGCTGATTTGGATCCACTAGTTTAATGCTATGGTTAGACTTTGTCTTAATTCTTCTTTCGTAGTTGCGGATGCTTGCGAGGGGGGTTAATCATAAGTGGGATGCTTGTCCAAGTAAGGGTAGTACCCAAGCGCCGGTCCACCCACATATCAAACTATCAAAGTAACGAACGCGAATCATATGAACATGATGAAACTAGCATGACAGAAATCCCCGTGTGTCCTCGGGAGCGTTTTTCCTCCTATAAGACTTTGTTCAGGCTTGTCCCTTGCTAAAAAAGGGATTGGGCCACTTTGCTGCACCATTACTACTTTTGTTACTTGTTGCTTGCTACGAATCATCTCACCACACAATCACTTGTTACCGACAATTTCAGTGCTTGCAGATATTTCCTTGCTGAAAACCACTTGTCAGATCCTTCTGCTCCTCGTTGGGTTCGACACTCTTACTTATCGAAAGGACTACGATTGATCCCCTATACTTGTGGGTCATCAGGAGGGCGCAGCTACGACGATAGGCGACGCACTACGGCGGCTCCTGCACAAGGCGACATTGATCCTATGTAGAAGGAGAGTGGGAAAGGGAACGCGGGCTCATAGAGGTGTGGTGCGGAGACGCAGACAAGGCGACGACAGCGAGGAAGAAGACCCGTGAGCATGATCTATCCACGACGAAGACGACGTCAGGGACGGAAATGAGGAGGCGCGCTCCTCCTCCTAGCACCGGGAATGGAGCGAGGAGGCCACGGGCGAGCAGCCAGACACGACAGACAACGATGAGGGTGCCATCGAAGGCGATCGAGCTGGCGACGACGATCGGCGACTCTGCTCTCTGAACCTGAACTCTCCCTTGCTCTTTGAATCTGGCTACAGGGGATCGGATAGAGGGGAGGAAAGAGACGGTAGTAGCGCGAGTGGAGGGGGAAACCCTAGGGGCTCCGTGCGGCTTTATAGGTAGCCGACCTCGACGTCCATGAGCCCCTTCACGATATTGACCCCTCTCTCTCTCTAAAAGAGACGAAGAGGCAAGGCGGAGCACGTAGGCATCGACTACGCGGTGGGCTGCGGGAGCGCTATTGCTGGGCTGCGCGCGAGTGAGTGGATGGGCTTGGAGGGAGGAGGCCAAGGACCAAGCGCTGCCTCTATCTCTGTCTGTGCAATGACAAAAAGGGTTTTATCATTTATTAAACAGAACAACAAAACAAAATGCGAGGAAGATTGGGAAGAGAATTTTAGAAAAACAAAATTAGGTTTGCTCCCCAAACAATTAGCCCCATTTAATAAAAATAGTTTCATAATTTATTGGGCAAACAAAATAACTCATCAAATTTAAATATAATAATCTGTTTTGCAAAATCTCAGAGACAAAATGTTTCAAACCAGAGTAAGAGGCACTCAACAAATATAAACATAATTTTTAAGAGAGGTGCATCATTTTAACCGATTAAAAGAGCAACTTTTACCACACATTCCTATTAATTGAAAAAGGGGATTTCCCCCTAGATTGAAGAAACCAAGTGTTTGCATGGTGTGAGAACAAAACAAGGGGTTCGCAAGTAGATCTAGGAGTCCCTCACCACTTGCACACACTTCACAACAAACTCACATAGCACATCACACACCCAACCACCAAGATGCAACATAGTACAAGATGATGATATGATATGATGCCATGATGCTAAATGATGTCATGAGGCAAAATTTATTAATACCCAATCACATATAAGGCAAGGTTGAAGGGTTCACACATGGGAAAATATTACAAATTAGACAAGGGTGCACTTGGGCTGTTACAACTCTCCCACACTACAAGAGGATCTCGACCCGAGATCTAGGACTGAAAGAACTCCGAATATTTGGAAAGGAGGAGGTCCTTGCGTTCCCAAGTGGCTTATTTGTCAAAATGGTGTGACCACCTAACCTTGAGGGACTTGATAGACTTGTTGCGAGTCTTGCGCTCACTCTTATCGAGAATGGTAACTGGATGCTCATGATAGGAGAGGTCTGGCTGAAGAACAATGTCTTGGAGGTCAACTGTGCACTTGGGAGTCTTGAAGCATCTCCAAAGCCGAGTCACATGAAACACATCATGCACATTTGAGAAATTGGATGGAAGCTCTAACTGATAAGCAAGGTCACCTCTTTTGCCAACAATCCTGAAAGGGCCCACGAAACATGGAGCAAGCTTTCCTTTGATGCCAAAGCGATGAGTGGTCTTCATGGGAGACACTTTGAGATAAGCAAAATCATTGGTCTGAAAAGACATGTCACGATGCTTGCTATCATAATAGCTCTTCTGACGTGACTGTGCTGCTTTGAGATTATCTCGAATGACACGACATATTTCTTCTACTTGAGCGATCATGTCATTCCCAAGTATCTTACGCTCACTAGCCTGAGTGCAATTGAGTGGAGTATGACACTTCCTGCCATATAGAATCTTGAATGGGGCCTTGACTGAACTTGATTGGAAGTTGTTGTTGTATGAGAACTTAGCAAATGGGAGGCAGTCTTTCCATTTCATGCCAAAAGAAATCACACCGGACCTGAGAATATCATCAAGGATTTGATTGACTCTCTTCACTTGACAACTAGTCTGAGGATGGAAAGCGGTACTGAAATGTACCTTGGTGCCTATTGCAGTCCGAAAGGAAGCTCAGAACTTGGAAGTAAAAATGCTTCCACTATCTCATGAAACGAGCATTGGAACACCGTGCAAAGAGACTATCCTTGAAGTGTATAGCTCCGCGAGCTGAGCTACCGAGATAGACTCCTTGACCGGAAGGAAATGAGCAACTTTGGTCAACTTGTCGATGACCACCAATATGGCATCGTTGCCCCTCTTGGACTTAGGAAACCCAGTTACGAAATCCATCTCCACATGATCGAATTTCCACTCGGGTATAGGCAAAGGATGAAGAAGACCTGCTAGACATTGATGTTCCGCCTTCACTCTAAGATACACATCACACTCCTTCACGAACTGGGCAATTTCATGTTTCGTGCGAGTCCACCAGAAGGCTTGCTTCATATCTTGATACATCTTAGAGCTACTTGGATGTATCAAGAGGAGGGAATTGTGGGCTTCATCCATGATAACTTTCCTTAGCTCTCCTTTCGGAACCACAAGGCGATCCTCGAAGAACAAAGTATCTTTGTCATCAACACGGAAGCACTTATACTTTGGAATGCTCTTTGCCAACCCTATCTTCACTTTCTTCACCATAACATCAAGAAGTTGAGCTTGGCGGACTTGGTCTTCCAAGGTATGAGAAATCTGAAGATTAGCAAGAAGTCCCTGAGGTAATACTTGAAGGTTGAGCTTTCCGAAAGATTAAGAAAGATTAGGCTGACATGGCTGGAGGATGAGACTGTTGTAGTAAGCCTTTCTGCTCAAAGCATCCGCAATGACATTTGCTTTGCCTGGAGTATAATAAATGCTTGGATTGTAATCTTGGATCATCTCCACCCAACGAGTTTGTCGAAGATTGAGATTCGGTTGAGTGAATATGTATTTCAGACTATTGTGATTGGTGTAGACTTCAACCTGTCTTCCCAACAAGAGGTGTCTCCAAGTCATGAAAGCATGGACCACTACCGCCAACTCAAGATCATGAGTGGGTAATTTTTCTGACTTGGCTTCAGCTGCCTTGAGGTTAAAGCTACCACTTTCTTCTCTTGCATAAGAACAACACCAAGACCTTGGAGATATGCATCACAAAACACTTGAAAAGGCTTGGAATCATGAGAAGGAGTCAAGACCAGAGATGAGGTGAGATTCTCCTTGAGTGTATTGAATGCCAATTCACACTCTCGAGACCAGACATACTTTACGCTCTTCTAATTTCTAAAGAAGTTTGGACAGAGGTTTAGCAATCTTGGAGAAGTTCTCAACGAATTTTCTGCAATAGCTTGCAAGCCCGAGAAAGCTTTGAAGTTGCTTCACATTCTGAGGAGCCTCCCACTGAACAATGACTTGAACCTTTTCAGGATCTACCTTGATGCCCTCGGCAGAGATGATGTGACCAAGGTACACCACTTCATTGAGCCAAAACTCACATTTTGAGAACTTATCATTGAATTTATGCATTCTTAGCTTGTCAAGCACAAGCCTAAGATGTTCTTGATGCTCTTTCTTAGTTTCAGAAAAGATCAGAATGTCATCAAGATACACCAAGATAGACTCATTCTTGAAGGGAGAGACATAATTCATCATCGAAGACAAAGTCGGAGGAGCATTGGCGAGACCAAAATACATCACTGTGTACTCATAAGAGCCAAAGCTTGTCCTGAAAGCATTCTTGGGAATATCTTCTTCGCGAATGTAGATTTGATGATAGCCCATACGAAGATTAAGCTTAGAGAAACTCTTGGCCCCCTTGAGTTTGTCAAACAATTCATTGATGTTGGGAAGTGGATACTTGTTCCTTGTCGTCTTCTTATTCAATGGACAGTAATCGACACAAAGTCGGTCCGTGTCATCCTTCTTCTTGACAAATAGAACACTACAATCCCAAGGAGAAGAACTTGTTCTGATCAGACTGAGACGTTCTTGTTCATCAATATGCTTCTTCAAGTCTTTCAGCTCTTCGGGACCAAGCTTATAAGGACGCTTGCAAACCGGTTCAGTTCCAGGCTCGAGTTCAATCACAAACTCAACTGGTCGGTGAGGAGGCATTCTGGGAAATCTGATGGAAAGACATCTTCATACTCACAGACAATAGGCACTTGAGAAATGACTGAGATTTCATCCTTCTCACTGAGAGAAAAGAGATGAATTGTGTCATCTCGAGCAGCGAAAATGATCACATCCTTTGATGGATGAGTCAACTTGACTTCTTTGGCTTCACAATCAACAAAAGCCTTGTTCAACGCCAGAAAATCCATGCCAAGGATAAGATCAATACCAGAATTGCCAAGAACAATTGGAGAAGCTGAGAAGGAATAATTTCCCATCTTGACAGAGGCATTCAGAACCACCTTGTTGGCGCTCATGAGAGAGCCGGGTGAAACAACACGTAAGGCTGTGCTCAAGTATACAGAATCAAAATCATGCTTGGAGAAGAATGTTCTTGGCATGAATGAATGCGATGCACGAGTGTCAAATAAAACCTTTGGTGGAAAAGATTTAACCGAGACATTACCCATGATCACATCTGAGGAGTCATGTGCTTCAGCTGCATTGGCCATGTTCACTCTTGCAGACTTGGGAACATGCTTCACCAATGCATTGCCTCGGGGGCTGATTGGAGGAGGAGGCAGCGGAAGATGCTGATGGTTGGTACACTTGTTGGAGTAGTGTCCCTTTTGATGACACTTGTGACAAGTCACCTCTGGCAGCGGACGGAAGTGAGCTGGAGGAGCTCCTGACTTAGACGGCTGAGATTTCTGTTGGAAGGTTGGGTTGGGTGGGTGGGATGATCCACGACCACCATACTGCTTGAACTCCTACGACTAATGAGACGGAGGACAAACCCAGAACTTGTGCTGCTTCGGAGCAATCTGAGCTGAGGACAAAGAGGAATTGGAGTCCCTGAAGCGCTTCCTTGAATTTTCCACCGTGAGCAAAGCTGACTTAGCCCTCAGGGCCAAGTTATAGAAGTGATCAAACTCAGTAGGGTCGTGCAGAGCAAGAGAAAGCTGCAAATCTTCTTTGAGACCACCACAAAACTAATTAATCTTGATCTTCTCGTCTGGAACATCCTTCTTTGCATATGGTGCAAGGTTCTCGAAGTCAATGATGTAATTATACACAAATGAGCTTCCTTGCTTCAGACACCTGAACTTCTCACGCATGTCATCAACTAAACTTGCCGGAATATGATGAGCATTGAAATCACGACATAAGTCATCTCAACTGATCAGACGGTCACCTCTGGAATCCTTGAGTTGCTGCGACCATTCTGATGCGTGACCCTTCAGCTGGAAAGTAGCAAATCTGACATAGTCCTCATGCCTGACATTGCTGCACTCAAAGTGTTTACTCATGTCACGTAGCCAATCATCCCATCAAACGACTGCTCACAAGAAGTGAAGGACTTGGGCTGATTTTCTAGGAATTGATTGACAGATGCAAATTGCTGCCCATTGTTGAAATTCCCTTGCTGGCCTTGGTTAGTTTCTTGCATAATTTGAAGCAACATTTGAGTGTTTGCATTGGTGGCGGCCATCAAATCGTGCCGTTCCTCTTGAGGAGGAGGAGGGCGTGGTGGAGGGTTTGACTGCTCCCCATCAAGACCCGAGTTCTCGCGAGTTGTTGGAGCCATCCTGGAGACGGATGCTGCCTCTTGAGCTTGCGTTGGGTTTTCCCTTTAAGAGGAAAGGGTGATGCAGCACAGGAGCAGTAAGTATTTCCCTCAGTTTTGAGAACCAAGGTATGAATCCAGTAGGAGAATCGCGCCAAGTGTCCAAAGTACCTGCGCAAACACAAGGGAGCTTGCACCCAACGCTATAAAGGGGTTGTCAATCCCTTCAAGATTGATTGCAAAGTGAGATCTGAAGGCGGAAAGTGCAACGAAGTAAAAGAGTAAGGCTGAAAATATGGTGTGAAGTAGACCCGGGGGCCATAGTGTTCACTAGAGGCTTCTCTCAAAATAGCAAATATTACGGTGGGTGAACAAATTACTGTCGAGCAATTGATAGAAGCGCGCAAAGTCATGACGATATCTAAGGCAATGATCATACATATAGGCATCATGTCCGAGACAAGTAGACCGATACTTTCTGTATCTACTACTATTACTCCACACATCGACCGCTATCCAGCATGCATCTAGTGTATTGAGTTCATGACGAACAGAGTAACGCCTTAAGCAAGATGACATGATGTAGAGGGATAAACTCAAACCAATGATGTAAACCCCATCTTTTTACCCTTGATGGCAACAACAGGATGCGTGCCTCGCTACCCCATCTGTCACTGGGTGAGGTCACCGCACGGTATGAACCCAAAACCAAGCACTTCTCCCATTGCAAGAACCATAGATCAAGTTGGCCAAACAAAACCCACAACTCGAAGATAATTACAAGGATATGAAATCGTGCATATAAGAGATCAGAAGAAACTGAAATAAGATTCATAGATAATCTGAACATAGATCCACAATTCATTGGATCTCGACAAACACACCGCAAAAGAAGATTACATCGGATAGATCTCCATGAAGATCATGGAGAACTTTGTATTGAAGATCCAAGAGAGAGAAGAAGCCATCTAGCTACTGGCTATGAACTCGAAGGTCTATGGTGAACTACTCACGCATCATCGGAGAGGCCATGGTGTTGATGAAGAAGCCCTCCGTATCCGAATGCCCCCTCCGGCAGGGCACCAGAACGTGCCCCAGATGGGATCTTGCGGAGATAGAAGCTTGCGGTGGCAGAAAAGAATTTTCGTGGATCTCTCGCGCAGTTTTGGATTTTTCAGGAATTTATAGGCGGAAGAGGTAGGGCAGACGAGTCACAGGGGCCCCACAAGCCTCCTAGGCGCGGTCCCCCTGGCCGCGCCTAGGGTGCTTGTGGGGTCCCCTGGTGGCCCCTGCCTTGGTTCTCACATCTCGTGCGTATCTTCTATTCCGGAAAAAATCTTTTCGGAAGTTTTATTCCATTTGGACACCGTTTAAAATCCTCCTTTGAAAAGGGTAAAAAACACGGAAAAAACAGGAACTGGCACTTGGCACTGAGTTAATAAGTTAGTCCCAAAATAGATGTAAAAGGCATACAAAACATCCAAAGTTTGACAAGATAATAGCATGGAACCATCAAAAATTATAGATACGTTGGAGACGTATCAAGCATCCCCAAGCTTAGCTCCTGCTCGTCCTCGAGTAGGGAAGTGATAAAGACTGATTTTTGATGTGGAATGCTACCTAGCATAGTTGTCCTTTGTAACTTCTTTCATGTGACATGAATGTTCAGATCCGTAAGATTCAAAACAATAGTTTGCTATTGACATGAAAACAATAATACTTCAAGCAAACTAGCAAGGTAATCATGAACGTTCGAAATAACAAGGCCAAAGAAAGTTATCCCTACAAAATCATATAGTCTGGCTATGCTCCATCATCCCCACACAACTAATTTAAATCATGCACAACCCCGGTATTGGCCAAGTAATTGTTTTCGCACTCTTACTTTCTCAAACCTTTTTCAACTCTCACGCCATACATGAGCGTGAGCCATGGATATAACACTATGGTGGAATAGAGTGTGGTGGAGGTTGTGAGATAAAAAGGAGGAGATGGTCACATTGACTCGGCGTATCAAAGGGCTATGGAGATGCCCATTAATAGATATCAATGTGAATGAGTAGGGATTGCCATACAAAGGATGCACTAGAGCTATAAGTATGTGAAAGCTCAAAAAGGAGAATTAGTGGGTGTGTTTCCAACTTGCTTGCTCACGAAGACCTAGGGCAATTTTGAGGAAGCCCATCATTGGAATATACAAGCCAAGTTACATAATGAAGATTCCCACTAGTATATGGTGGTGACAGAACGAGAGGCTCTCAATCATGAAGAACATGGTGCTATTATGAAGCACAAGTGTGGAAAGAGATAGTAGCATTGTCCCTTCTCTCTTTTTCTCTCTTTTTTTGTTTGGGCTCTTTGGCCTCTTTTTTTTTCTCTTCTCCCTTTTTTTATTGTGGGAAACTTTGGCCTCTTTTTTTCCTCACATGGGACAATGCTCTAATAATGATGATCATCACACTTTTATTTACTCACAGCTCAAAGCTTGGAACGATGATGACTCTATAGGAAATGCCTCCGGCAGTGTACCGGGATGTGCAACGATCTAGCTTGGTGTATAACGTTGAAACATCTCGCTAGCTATCTTACGATCATGCAATGGCAATATGAGAGTGACGGCACAAGTCATGATACGGAACGGTGGGAGTTGCATGGCAATATATCTCGGAATGGCTATGAAAATGCCATAGTAGGTAGGTACGGTGGCTGTTTTGAGGAAGGCATATGGTGGGTTTGTGTACCGGCGAAAATTGCGCGGCACTAGAGAGGCTAGCAATGGTGGAAGGTGAAAGTGCATCTGTACCATGAACTCATATTAGGCATGAAGAACTCACATACTTGTTGTGAAATGTTTTATTAGTAATCGAAACAAAGTGCTAAACGCATACTCCTAGAGGAAGGGTTGGTTGGTGTAAACCATCGCGCGATCCTGATCGCAACACAAAGGATGACAATCAATAGATCAGTTATGCTCCGACTTCCAAACATAGAGGTTCACCATACGTGCATGTTACGGGAATTACTAACTTCAACACAAGTATTTCTAGATTCACAACACCCTACTAACATAACTCTTAATATTACCAAATCCATGTCTCAAAACTAATTGAGAGGAATCAAGCTTCTCTTTCTACTCAATGCACATGAAGATGGAAGTTTTATTGTATCCTCTTTGGGTACCTATCACCTTTGGGACTACTTTCATAGCACAAGCCAACTACCAAGTCATGCACTGCCGTTCTCTAAAAGATCTAAGTGAAGCACATAGAGCAACATTGCCTAACTCAAAAGATATAAGTGAAGCACAATGAGCATTCTAGCAAAATCACGATGAGTGCATGTCTCTCTTAAAAGGTGTGCAGCAAGGATGATTGTGACACAACAAAAAGAAAAGACTCCTACGATACAAGACGCTCCAAGAAAGACACATATCATGTGGTGAATAAAAATATAGCTCCAAGTAATGTTACCGATGGATTGAAGACGAAAGAGGGGATGCCTTCCCGGGGCATCCCCAAGCTTAGGATTTTTGTGTCCTTGAATTTGGCTTTGGATGCCTTGGGCATCCCCAAGCTTGAGCTCTTTCCACTCTTTATCCCTTTGTCAATGAGAACATCACCCAAAACTTGAAAACTTCACAACACAAAACTTAAACAGAAACTCGTGATATCATTAGCACAAGAAAACAAACTACCACCTCTTAAGGTACTGTAGCAATCTTGATTTCTATTTGTATTGGTGTTAGATTACTGTATTCTCACTTTCACATGGCTTGTACCCCCGATACTATCCATAGTTTCATCAAAACAAGCAACCAACACAACAAAAACAGATCAGTTTGTAGCAATCTGTATACTTCGTATACTTCTGGTACCTCAAAAATTCTGAAAACTTACTACAGCCCGGGCAAAAGGCATATCAACCAGAAGAAAAAAGAATCAACTCAAAAGCTCTTTCTGGATAAAAATGAAAAATAATTTCGTGAGCGAAAAGTTTCTGTATTTTTCCAGCAGGATCAAACAACCATCACCAAAACTAGTCATAAAGGTTTTGCTTGGCTCAAACACAAAAAGAAACACAAAAAACACAATCATAACAGAATTATGATGGTGTGGATGCAACAAAACAGAAAGAAAAAGATAAATTCGTTGGGTTGCCTCCCAACAAGCGCTATTGTTTAACGCCCTTAGCTAGGCATAAGGCAATAGAATCACGTATCGTCGTCTTTGGTGCTCAAACCATAAGTAGCCCTCATCATGGATTCGTAAGGCAATCTTATTTTCTTTATAGGAAAATGCTCCATGCCCTTCTTTGAAGGAAATTGAAATCTAATATTCCCTTCCTTCATATCGATGATAGCACCAATAGTCCCTAGGAAAGGTCTACCAAGAATGATAGGGCATGTAGGATTGCAATCAATATCAAGCACAATGAAATCCACAGGTACATAGTTCCTATTTGCAATAATAAGAACATAATTGATCCTTCCCATGGGTTTAATGACAGTAGAATCCGCAAGATGCAAATTAACAGAACACTCCTCAATCTCATTAAAGCCTAGAACATCACATAAAGACTTTGGAATCGCGGAAACACTAGCACCCAAATCACACAAACAATTGCATTCATAGTTTTTGATTTTGATTTTGATAGTAGGTTCCCACTCATCATGAAGCTTTCTAGGAATAGAAACTTCCAACTCAAGTTTCTCTTCAAGAGATTTTATCATAGCTTCGACGATATGATCGGTAAAGGCCTTGTTTTGGCTATAAGTGTGTGGAGAGTTTAGCATGGATTGCATCAAGGAAATACATTGAATCAAGGAGCAACTATCATAATTGAATTCCTTGAAATCCAAAGTAGTAATTTCATTACTACTCAATGTTTTGATATCTTCTACTCCACTTTCAATGCTTTTAGCATCAAGATAGATGGACTCTGAATCATTGGGGCATTTTTCAACCAAAGTGGATTCATATCAAGCCCCATCATCATTAGGTTTGACACAAGAAAACAAATATTCAATGGGAGTCACACCAAGCACTTTAAGATCTTCGTGATTCTTATCACGAGAACACGCGTTTTTAAGCCATTCATGCCTAGCACGAATTTGGGTGGTTCTTTCTTTGCTCTCACTCATGGAAACACGCATAGCTTTCAAAGTTTCATCCATATTGATCTTGGGAGGAGCACATCTAACTTTCAAATCATCAATATCAATAGACGTTCTATCAACGCTCCTAGCGAAATCGTCAATTTTGAGTAGTTTTTCCTCTGTGGACGTATTGAAAATATTTTGCGAGTTGATAAACTCTTGATATTACTCTCTAGATCAGAGGGTAATTTATTGTAATTTCCATGAGTATTGTTGTAGGAGTTGCCAAAGTTATTAGAGGGGTTACTAGGAAAAGGCCTAGGAACATAGTTTCCTCCAAAAGCATTGTTGTTGCCAAAATTATTCCTACCAACAAAACTAACGTCCAAGCTAGCGTTGCTACTCTCAATCAAGGAAGACAAGGGAATATCATTAGGATATAAAGGAGCACTTCTACTAGCAACCAAATTCATTAACTCATCCATCTTAGCACTCAACGAGTTAATTTCTTCTATAGCGCGTACCTTCTTACTAGTAGGTGACCTTTCAGTGTGGCACTGAGAGTAGTTTGTCATGATATTGTCTAGGAGTTTTGTGGCTTCTACTAATGTGATTTCCATGAACATTCCACCTGAGGTGGGGTCCAAGATGTTTCTAAAAGCGAAATTCAAACCAGCATAGAAGATTTGTATAATCATCCAAAGACTCAAGCCATGAGCGGGACAATTTCTAATCATCAATTTCATTCTCTCCCAAGATTGTGCAACATGTTCATGATCAAGTTGCTTAAAATTCATGATATCATTACGGAGAGAGATAATCTTAGCCGGCGGAAAATAATTGAATATATAAGCATCTTTGCACTTGTTCCAAGAATCAATACTATTTTTGGGCAAAGACAAAAACCAAGTTTTTGCTCGATCTTGCAACGAGAACGGAAAAAGCTTCAATTTAATCACATCATTATCCACATCTTTCTTCTTTTGTATATCGCAAAGCTCAATGAAGGTATTAAGATGGGATGCGGCATCTTTCCTAGGAAGGCCGAAGAATTGCTCTTTCATAACAAGATTCAGCAAAGCAGCATTGATTTCATATGATTCCGCACTAGTGGCAGGAGCAATCGGAGTACTAACAAAATCATTATTATTAGTATTCGAGAAGTCACAAAGTTTGGTGTTTTCAGTCATGGTGACTTCAACAAGAAAACAAGCACACAAGCGAACGGAAAGCAAGCGAGAGAAAAGGGCAAACGAAAAAGGCAAATGAAAAAGGCAAATATTTTTGTATTTTTTGTTTTTCAGAAGTGGGGGAGAGGAAAACGAGAGGCAAAAAAGTAAATGCAAGATATGCGTTTGCGACACTTACTTGGATGAGTTCTTGACTTGATCCTCCCCGGCAACAGCGTCAGAAATCCTTCTGCTGCCTCTTGAGCTTGCATTGGTTTTTCCCTTGAAGAGGAAAGGGTGATGCAGCATAGGAGCAGTAAGTATTTCCCTTAGTTTTGAGAACCAAGGTATGAATACAGTAGGAGAATCACGCCAAGTGTCTAGAGTACCTGCACAAACACAAGCGAGCTTGCACCTAACGCTATAAAGGGGTTGTCAATCCCTTCAAGATTGATTGCAAAGTGAGATCTGAAGGTGGAAAGTGCAACGAAGTAAAAGAGTAAGGCTGAAAATATGGTGTGAAGTAGACCCGGGGGCCATAGTGTTCACTAGAGGCTTCTCTCAAAATAGCAAATATAGCGGTGGGTGAACAAATTACTGTCGAGCAATTGATAGAACCGTGCAAAGTCATGATGATATCTAAGGCAATGATCATACATATAGGCATCACGTCTGAGACAAGTAGACCGATACTTTCTGCATCTACAACTATTACTCCACACATCGACCGCTATCCAGCATTCATCTAGTGTATTGAGTTCATGACGAACAGAGTAACGCCTTAAGAAAGATGACATGATGTAGAGGGATAAACTCAAACCAATGATGTAAACCCCATCATTTTACCCTTGATGGCAACAACACGATGCGTGCCTTGCTACCCCTTCTGTCACTGGGTGAGGTCACCAC
Organism: Hordeum vulgare subsp. vulgare; assembly: GCF_904849725.1. Classification (NCBI taxonomy): domain Eukaryota; kingdom Viridiplantae; phylum Streptophyta; class Magnoliopsida; order Poales; family Poaceae; genus Hordeum; species Hordeum vulgare. Next base: position 366,163,610 of record NC_058521.1, read on the forward strand.
ACGGTATGAACCCAAAACCAAGCACTTCTCCCATTGCAAGAATCATAGATCAAGTTGGCCAAACAAAACCCACAACTCGAAGAGAATTACAAGGATATGAAATCATGCATATAAGAGATCAGAAGAAACTCAAATAAGATTCATTGATAATCTGATCATAAATCCACAATTCATCGGATCTTGACAAACACACTGCAAAAGAAGACTACATCGGATAGATCTCCATGAAGATCATGGAGAACTTTGTATTGAAGATCCAAGAGAGAGTGATGGACCATAGATAACTATGGACCCGAAGGTCTATGATGAACACACCACAAAAGAAGATTACATCTAGCTACTAGCTATGGACCCGAAGGTCTATGGTGAACTACTCACGCATCATCGGAGAGGCCATGGAGTTGATGAAGAAGCCCTCCGTATCCGAATGCCCCCTCCGGCAGGGCACCAGAATGTGCCCCAGATGGGATCTTGCGGAGACAGAAGCTTGCGGCGGCGGAAAAGTATTTTCGTGGATTTCTCACGCTGTTTTGGATTTTTCAGGAATTTATAGGCGGAAGAGGTAGGGCAGACGAGCCACAGGGGGCCCACAAGCCTGCTAGGCGCGAGCCCCCTGGCCGCGCCTAGGGGGCTTGTGGGGTCCCCTGGTGGCCCCTGCCTTGGTTCTCACGTCTCGTGCGTATCTTCTGTTCCGGAAAAATCTTTTCAGAAGTTTTATTCCATTTGGACACCGTTTAAAATCCTCCTGTGAAAAGGGTCAAAAACACGGATAAAACAGGAACTGGCAGTTGGCACTAAGTTAATAAGTTAGTCCCAAAAAAGATGTAAAAGGCATACAAAACATCCAAAGTTTGACAAGATAATAGCATGGAACCATCAAAAATTATAGATACGTTGGAGACGTATCAACGGACAACAACATTAGACCATAGATGAAATATGAAGTTGATAGCTGAATCAAAGATTGAAATATTGCAACATGAAGTCTTAGCGATTGAACTCAAACTAGAATTAGTAAGAGTGCTTCCACAAAAATACTGTCGACAACATATGATTCAAAAGCCACTTGCAACTGTCAAGTATGAGCTAGAATTGCTCGGAACAAATGTATATTCCAGCATAGATTCAATGAAAGAATTTCCTAAGTTACTAATGGAATTCCCACCTAAGAACTTGCAAACACTTTCTTGATTGTGGAATCCGGTTGCTGGTCCGAGAACGTACTAAGTGTAATCAGCTAAACCTTTCCCGTAACCAAAGTTGTCAGAATCGTGACTCAGGTCTTAGAATATTAAGATCTTACGATCCAAACTAGCTCCTCCGATTCTATGATTTTTCTCGTAGAATCTAAGTTTCCACGATCCTGATAGTTGTGATTCTACGATTCACGATCCTAGCAATGGAGTTCTGATCCAATTCAGAATCGCTATTCTGACAACATTGCCCGCAACTTGTCAAAACACAAGCGAGAAGATCCGCAAATTCATCTACCTCGGACCCTCGAAAACATAATGATACTAAGTATGACAGTACATCTGAACTGTCTCCACTAGTACCGGGGATGACGAACTCCTCTCGCCACTACTAGTATTGAAACAATTTCGAACATCCTGCGGCGTGAGATAATAAGAAATCTGAAAGATAACGATGTGCACAAGAATCCCGTGGAGCTCAACTCCTGAGAAGAAATCAAGTCAGATAGGACGCACCATAACAGAACTCCGTCACATCAGTATCATATAGATTCCAAAATATCCTCGTGATCCTAACTTTTTTTTGAGCGAGAATAGGAGTAGAATTAAAATTCCTAAGTCGCGAACCTCATCAGAGGAGGGAAGAGGAGTAAAAAGAAACCTACTCTTCGATATAACTAAGACTCAAAATAGTTTTCTCTAGACTCGACCGGGCCAAGTTCGATCAATCAAAGGCTCCTATGGTCGTAAGGCTCTCATTACCAACTTGTAATGACCAATATGCGATACTTTCCATATTTGGGGGAGATGCCTCAATAGGGAAAGAGGCGCATATTAGCGTTTCACAAGCACATAAATCATTGCATTACATACAAGAAGAGATGAATATATGAGTTGGCTTACACTCACCACAAGTTAAGTTACAATTAATTCAACCACTTATTTCAAATCATCCATAAGTCATGGTCCGGGTACAGACAAGGTAAAAGACAAAATAGCAATGATCAGTTTCGCTAGGCCCAAGAGACGACCAAGGTCCTTTAATCGTCGGGGTACGCCATGTACATATGCCCACTTCCTTCGTCGAACTCCCACTACAACTGAGTAGCATCAAAAGCCTCTGGACCAACGGTACCTGGACTATGGTGGTGTAGTAATCTGTGAGCCACAAGGACTCAACAATCTTATGACCATGATAGCGGGACTAACTAAGTCATAAGGTGAGGAGGGGGTATGTGTTGAGTTTGCAGCAGCGCTAAGCATTTATGGTGGCTAACTTACGAGAACACGAAGTAAATTGAGTGGTCTACGCATGATGGCTGTGAACTAATTGTAATCACTAAGTGATCCTGAACACCTATTTATGCGAGTCATAACCCCACCGCGTTCTTGATCGGAGAAGGAGATTCGAAAGAAACAATCACGGTTACGCACACAGTTGGCTGGTTTTAGTTAAGTTATTTCAAGTTATCTAATACCGGGTGTTAAACAAAGTTTCCAAGTTGCCACATAACCGTGGCACGGCTTTCCGAAAGACTTAAACCTGAGGGGTGCTCAAACTAATCCATCACAAATTACCACAAGCTTCATAGAAAGCCTCGATCACGAAACCCGTGATCTCCTAGGATTCCTTAGTGGAAAACCTCAACTTTGACATAACCCAAAGTTTCACCGGAATCCTGATGCACAATATATGTCATTAAGGGATAAACAAGTCCAGCAGGACCACCTAACGTGGCGACGAACCCGATAAGAGTCGCGTATCTCACTCTCAGGATACGCCGTATAAGCAATGCGTATAGTGGCGTGATAGAAATCACCCAAGTTTCCCTGGGTTGGCCCCACACAGTGCTCTAGTTTGGACCAATACTCATGAGGAGCACTCACCCGGGGGTTGATTAAATTATCCTCGGGGTAACTATTCCCTATGCTTTTTAATTGTTAAGTTGTCAGCAAATGTAGTACCAAAGTTGTCTCTTTCCAGAAAAGTCTTGATCCAAAACGATTTATCAAGGGGGTCCCCATAACAACCCCAAGCATGTTAGGAGCGCTCAATATGGAACATAACACCGGTGGCCAAAACTAAGGCGACAAAAACGGAACAAAACACCCAGCAAAAGGCCAAGCCTTCTTCCTTTTACCAATTTTATATGTGCATTAAATTAATAGCATTAAATAAGATGATAATCCAAGTTCCCATGTTATCACATCGACCAGCCTGCACCTGCAACTAGCAATGTTATAAGATGGTCGAGCAAGCACTTTCTTAGCCAATCAACATTTTGCTAGGTAGTGGAGGGGTTAGAGGATTTCATGACAATGTTTGGAGGCTTATTTTCAGGTGGTAGGCAGCGATAATTAATGCTGGAAATGGGACAACTAAGCATGACGAAATTAGAAGTGATATCAAGGTCGCAATCATCTCGCGTGTTGGATCTTCTCGCTGGATCATTTCTTGCTCTTCCTGAACGTACTCAACAAAATCCTCGCAGTCGTTCTCAGCACCCGATGCTACCTAAAATAAAATATACATCCAATGAACACACATCAAGTAACAATGATTCAAACAACATGATGCATGAGTGTGGCATGAAAGAAAACTTGGCTTTGCTACACTATTCACCTTTTCATGCATTTATTAGGTTATTAGCATTCTGGACAGAACCTCAAGTTAACTTTTTTGGACATTGCATAAATGGACGCATTATGATAAAATGGTCCAAAAACATATAAAGAACGTCACGAACCGAGTTACGGATCTCTCAAAACTCACAAAACAAAATATGGAAGGCAACAGAGACAAACCAGCAATAACCATGAGACTATGTGCATTTCCTTGGCATTCCAGGGATGCCAGTGGATTGGGCACCACCTTTTAGGTGGAATAGACCTAAAAATCATGCAAAACCAACAAGCACAACTCACACAATACACAAAACAAAACAACAACCAATCTGTCGAGTAACAACAACAAACCACTTCGATGAATAGAAAACTAGTAGTTACAACCATTCAATGGGTTCAACCAAAACATGAATATGAAGCTATCGAAGGTCACAACAATCTATAACTAACAACAATATAGGTAGGTGCATGAAACAATGGCAATCAGGCTCTAAAAATGGCAAAATATTCCAGATTAGGACTTGGTGAAATCACAGTTTGCACCAGCAGTTTATAATCTGGTGATATATTGACAGCTATAAAACACTATGCTACAACAAGTTTGATGGCATGAAATTTATCAAGGTGATAGAGGGCAACAACTACTACAAATCTCTAGCACTAAGCATGAGCTCAAATTCCATACAACACTTGGTAGCACCAACTTAACATGGCATGAAAATATATACATATTCTTTGACTTGGTCAAATTCACAAGGGGAATTGCAACAATTTATATCAGCATAACAACTTTGACAGGGAATAACTCTATGATGTAAGACCTATTAGTCAAAGTTGTGGCACCAAATTGTAGAGGGTAAGAAGCACATCAAATCATGGCATTTGACCAAACTCAAAGGAGCAACATATCCATGGGTACCATCATCACAACATGGGAAGAAAGTAACAGACTCCAACACTTGGAAATATTTAGCATATGAATCTACAACATTTTCTCAGCTACTTTATAGCAAGAAACCCACCAATCTACAAGACTAATATAGAAAATAAAAATACCAGGGCCTAGTGCCCACAAAACACAAGCACTTTCATGTTGACATAGTCACCAAAGCATGCAAGAATTAAATACTACAAAAATAACAAAATGCCACATCATCACAAAATAGCACTTTTGCAAACTTCCTCAAAAGTGATATCCAACACCAACATTAGATTCCTTGGGAAATTCTACCCCAAAACCATATATCATACCCCTATATTCCTATAGAGAAATTGCCCACAAAACTGAAATGAAAATCCACATACAATCCCAATTCATTCATAAGTCATAACTTGCCCTTTTGGGCCACTGCCAAATCTGGCATGTCCATATTTGGAAATATTCCAAATCTGATATATTCTAAAAACACACACACACAAAAAGCACACTAAGTACATACAGGGGGGTCCCACTCGCAGTGAGACCAGGGCCCCTCTGGAGGATGGCATGTGGGCCCACGACCTACTGTAAGAGCCCCACCACTACAACACATAAATCAGCACAAAAATAGGTCGCGTGCAGGGGGGTGCGTGGCCGTGCCCGCGATTATGTGGCAACATGGAAACTTTGTTTAACACCCGATCATAAAAATCTTGAAGTAAACTTAATTAAGACTTGCCAACTGTGTGCGTAACTGCGACTGTCTCTTATCGTGAGCTCTGTATCCGAGAGAGGACACTATGGGGTTATGTATTACGTAAGTAGGTGTTTATGATCATTCATTTTATCATCATTAGTTCACGTCCGTATATGCGTAGAACACCCCCTCATAGTCTTTTACTCGTAAGTTAGCCACTCAAAAAATTGCTTAGTGCTTGCTGCAGCCTCACCACTTAACCATACCTCACCCACTAAGCTTTACTAGTCTTGATACCTTTGGAAATGAGATTGCTGATTCCCTATGGCTCACACATTACTACAAAAAGAGTTGCAAGTATAGGTAAAGTGATACTTTGGCGTGAGCGTGATGATTGTTCTATTTGGAGTTTCTTCTTCTTCTTCTTCATCGATCTAGGATGGGTTCCAGGTTGACATCCTGGGATAGCAAGGATGGACGTCTTTGTTTTACCGTTTGATTTCGTCCGTAGTTGGACCGTGCTCTTCTACATGGTGATTGAACACATTGTTGTATTGTGTTGTTCATGATGTAGCTTGTGGCGAGTGTAAACCAATTCCTTATACTCATGTCTTCTGTACATATACTTGTAATGATATCCATTCTTGTAGAACGACAAGATGCAGTTCTATCTCTGTCGGGGTCCTCGTGCTAAAGTAAGGATATGATCGCATCTTGGGTGTTACAAGTTGGTATCAGAGCCAGGTTACCGACCTAGGAGCCCCCTTCATTGATCTAACTTGGCAGAGTCGAGTCTAGTGAAAAACTACTTTGAGTCTAGTTATATATCAGAGATTTGGATTCTTTTTACTCCTCTTATATGCTCTGGTAAAGAATCTTGACGTAGGAATTTTAATTCTATCCCTCTTCTTGTTCAACTTTTTTTAGGATCACGCAACTATTTTGGAATCTATATGATGCCGATGTGATGGAGTTCTCATTTGGTGGCTCCTATCTAACTTGATTTCTTCTCGGGAGTTGAGCTCCAAGGGATTCTTCGCACATTGTTATCATTCATCTTCCTTAGTATCTCAGGACACAAACATCAAAATGCATATATACTTTGCTTGGTCGCAAATAGTGCCGTGTGCAGATAGCGCGGATGATCTACCGAGTTTGGTATCGCCGTGTTTTCGAAGGTCTGAGATCAATGAATTTGTGGAACTTCTCAAATATGTGTTGATACTTGCAGGAATGGTTTGTAGCTGATTACACTGAGTAGGTTCTGGGACTCGCAACTTGATAACATAACCAAGAAAGATGTCGGAAGTTCTCACATGGGAATTCAAGTAGTTACCTAGGATTATCTTCCAACAAATGCATCATGTGAGGTTGGGGTTCGATATCTAGTGGATTCGTTTGTTCAGGTCTTTCTTACAGAGGATAGTCTTTATATATGTCGTCAGATATGCTCCGTCAAGCCTTGTAGTTTGCTACGCCTAGGGAGCATGTTCGAGCGTCATTTCAATATGACAATCAAATGTACGATCGAGCCCGTGCGAACCTTACCATGAAAATATCAAATGGAATCTCTGTTATGAGTTTGTTCTGGCTTATTTTGCCAGCATCATCCTTTATTTTGTTGGAGTATGGTAGTTCGAGTTGCTTCGATGTCAAGTGGAGATTTTATATCGTTCTTAAGCTGTATTCTCATATTTCTATGGGAGTGCTAATCTATTTTTCTCAATCAATTTTCATGTCAGTTCTTTTCCATTCGATGTGCTTTTCTTCAAGTTAATTCGATCTTCTCCAATATTTGCAAGATCCATCCTCATATTTCTTTCCGAAGTTTGTCTCATCTATCCCAAATTGTCTTTGTTTTTCCCCACCCCGCCCTTTTCTTCAATGATTTAATTATCATCCAAGTGCCTTTCTTTTCAGTTATGCTTCCTCTATCTTTTCTTACATATTGTTTCTGGTGAATCATTGTGAAGATGCTCACGTGTAAGTTCATCATTTCTTCATCTCCATGTTCTTCTCCGGTGGATTCAATTCAATCTTTCGGTGTTCATCATATCCTTTTCATTCACTGATGCTTTTCCCGTGTTGGAAATTGTTATCCAAGCCTCTCTCTATTCTATCTGGAGTGTTGAAGATATGTCAAATGTTTCTTGTTTTCAAATCCCTTTAAATTATTTTGAGGGTCTCATCTCATCAAGTTTTCATTTATATCGATGCAATCTCTCTTTTCTTTATCAATCCATTCAATAGTGTTTTCCTGTTAGTGGGCCCATAACCCACAGGTTCTTATCGAGGATCTTACCTTGATCTTCTAATCTTTTTGGAGATCTCACATTCTTTTCAAATGTGGCGTAAGTATGGATTCCATGAGTCATATTCCTTCTCCAAGATCTATCGGAATCATTTTCTTCATTGGCTCAACCTTTCCTCATTCATTGTTCTGGAGTGTCTCAGTAATTCTTGGTGGTGTTTCTTGCCTTCATTCTCATCTTGGAATTCTGAAGGAGAGTTTCTCTTGAATCTTGGTCCATTCGTTTGAAGATTGTCATCTTAGCTTCATGATATCCTCTCAATTGTTCTCGATCATGAGTAATTGCTTCCATATATATCCGAAGCATTTCAGATTTGTGTTCATTTCTTGATCCGCCTAAGGCCATCCAGAAGATTTCTTTGTCCTCAGCTTTCAACTTTCATTCACAAATTCTTCTAAATTGTTGTCTGTTCATTCGCATCTCAATTATTCCGGTGCCTTGTTGAAGTTTCTTTTGCTAGATGGATCATGATCTCTTCATTCTCATGTATCTCCATTCGTTCTTGGTATCCTCATCCATTTGTGAATTCTCCCCGGTGTCTCGTTCAAGAATTCTTCAGGTTTGTGCCCTATCTCTCTCTTCATTCTTTTTCTAGAAGAATAAGTAGTATGCCAAATCCGTTGCTTGTCATCAATTTAACTTGATGAAGGATAAGCATAACATAATTCTTATTTATGTGTCATAAAATTGATTTCAATTCTTCTTCCGAAGTGGCTCATGATACCAGTTCTCAATTCTAAGTTGTTCATCATCTCTTTTTCCGGAGTTCCAAGTTTTCTCAGCTATCTTTTCGTGAAGATCCATCTAAATCTTTGCATGGTCATAATCTTATTCTTTTCATCCTTCATTTCTTTTGATCATTCTTCTGTATACATTGATTCTTCATGGTGGTTCTTCAAGTATTTAATTCATTCTCTATTTGTTCTTCAAGATTCTTTTTGGCGAACCTCAATTATTTTTTATCCTGCATTTCGAAGAGCAATTCTCCCTCCATTATCCTTTGAGGTAGTGTTATAGCATTCTTGTTTCATGAGGAGTGTCGAAGAGAATTTATTTCAAGAATGAGATAATTAAACCCATCTTTTCTTCCATTGAATTTATCTTGGACTGGATTTCACCTAAAGCTTTTCCTAGGATTGTTGTTATTATAGTGTTATTGTTGATCCAAGTTCTCAATATATCCTCTTGGTGAAAGAAGTTGTGCATATCTTGTTGCTCCCAACCAATCCGTGTTTTTGTTTAGTGGCAGATTGTCACCTCATAATTTTGAGATGTTTTCCATAAGCCCACAACAAGCTTGTTCTTTTCGTTGTTGATTTTCCACAACTCCATTCAATTTATCTTGTTAGGCTGCTTATCAAATCCAATTGTGGTAGAAATTGTCATTTTTCTTCTGTGTCAAATGATCTAGCTTCTATTCTTTTATTCTAGAGGCATTGTGATGTTGCTCTCTTTGAATAAGTTATATCGTTTCATCAAGATCATATTCTTTCCTCGCTGATCCATTTAACCAGAGTGTTGTGTAATGTTTTTTATTTCTTTCCATATTATCAAGTTTTGCCTCTCTTTTCTACCGAAGTGCTGCCAGAATTTCTTTTGGATTCCTTATTGGTCCTCATGTCATTCTTCATCTCTATGCAACCTTTAAGGATCATTGGTTACACTCGTTTGTCAAGAAGCAGCTAAATTTTACCTCTTCCTCTTTCTTCTCCCTCTTCCCCTTTCATTCTAAGATCTTGGGTCGAGATCTCTTGTTAGTGGAGGAGAGTTGTAACATGCCAGAACCGACACTCCAGAAGATTCGTCTTTTATTCCGTTGTTGCCATGTGATTTGTTTGGCTGTAACATTCATCATTGCATCATGCGCATCATTCACATTGCATCGACACTCCGCTTTCATCAATTTTAAAAACTTGCATCCATTATTATTTGCCGGTTCTCCCCGTTTTTGTCGTTGACCGCTTCGAGACCAACCACACACGCATGCGCCCGCGGTGTCGTTAAAACATTGTTTTTAAAAGTGTGTATAAAAGTTTCTCGGATTGGGTTGAAAGTTGGTGTGTTGTATTAATATAGTGTAGATAGGCCGGGTGTGAAATTTCATCGCAATCGGAGTATGTTTGATACCTGAACCGTTTAATGTATTGCGGCACTAGCTGATTTATTAGCACACGTTTTTGGATGTAAAAACTTCGTTGCCGGGCTGCAAACCTTGCTCTCTTCTCAGCCCAACCCCTCCTACACAGCCGAGTAACCCCATGCTAGCCTAACCACGCGATCGAAGCCTTCCGATTGGGATCGGAGGGCTTGAAATGGTGCAAAATTCCCTAGCCCCATTTGCTATATATAGACATTCATCCTGTCCAGAAATGTTCTCCCCTAGCCTCATCCTCAAAATCCGGACCGGTTCAACCCTTAGCCGGCACCCACAACCTCCACCACTGCACCGACCCCGTAGGACCCAGATCTGGATCGAGCCGCCGGCTCCGCATGCAACCAAAGTGACTCGCTGCCGCAAACCCTAGCCGCCCGAGAGCTCGCGCCCGAGCTCTCCCCGTGTCGTCGTCTCGCAGCCTACTCCAGCCAGCCACCGGGGGCCTTCTCCGCCATTCCCCCCTGTCGGCCCCTTGTCGGAGTCGCCAGAGCCCCGTTATCGAGCCATATGGATCGCTGCGAGCCGCTCGCGCCTCCCAAGCCGCCCTGCTGCCCCGCATTGCCCTGCCATGGCCTCGAGCACGCCGCAGCGCTACCCTCGCCGCCGTCTACCTCAAGGAATCAGTCCATGCTGCTCGGATCCAGCGGTCCTCTTCGAGCCCGGCCAGATCTAATGATCCTCGTCACCGCCGCCGCAGCATCTTCCACCGGCGTTGGCCGCATTCCTCCCTGGATCGGTGCTTCGCCCGTTGACCATCGCGAGTGCAAGGTGGGCCAGGCCCAACGCCGCGTCCTCCCCGACCTAGCTGCATCGCCACCGGCCGTTCTAGCGCCCATTCCTGATTCAGCCTCCAAATCCCATGGGACACCGAGCCGCCCCGCGACCCAATAGCAGTGCGAGGTTGCGGCCTCCTCCAGCTAGCAAGCCATCTGAAGTCCGGCCGGTGTCTCCACCAATCGACCCATGAGGCCCAGGGTGAGCGCTCGTCTATTCCCCGCTCAGCGTGCCGCATTGCTATTTTTCGCCCATATCCCTGTTGGCCTAGTTCGTCACATTCGCGTGTAGTGTCGTTTTTTTTCTGTCGTGAGTTCTGTATTTACAAAAGAATTATAGTTGTGCAGAACCCCCCGATTTTCATGCATATCATAACTCACCAACCATGCATCAGATTAAAATGTATTATATATGAAAAATGTGTAGAATTTCATGTAGTTTCACAATATGCCACTCTCACGAGTGTTTAAAATGTTTAACTTGATATTGTCATTTAATTTGCATAATGCCATGTGAAAAATGGGTTGTCTCATAATTAACTAACTGTAGCTCCAATTAAAATGATCCACATATGTAACTTGACTAGAAAAATGTGTAGAGTAACACGATGACTTTTATTTTGCTGTTTAACAAAAATTTAAAATATGTATAGGAAAAACAGTAGCAAATTATAAAATTACATATGGGGATTTTCCGGAATTGTTATTCGTTGTTCCGGCATCATTTAAAATTGCCTAGAATTATATGTAGCTCCATAATATCTTGTACATCCATGTTTTAGCATGCTTATAGCTGTCATTTGCATACATTTTGCATCCATGTCATATTATTTTGTGATGATCATATCTTTTTTGAATGGTCTGTATAGGTAAATCGACGAGAATGACGTGTAGATTCACATGGTCCACTTTATGTTGCTACTTAATAAATATAAAATGTGTTTAGTTAGATCTAGACCAATTTAGAAATTAACATATGGGGTCATTTTGGAAATGCTATATGTTGTTTCTGACCTCATTTCAAATTCCTAGATAGTGCTACTTATTTATGCTTCACCTCTTGCCATGTTTAAAAAGATTTAATATTGTTGTGTACCTAAACAGGAGTGAACTAAGTAATTCAAGTGTGAAGTTTCGTCAATATGCAACTCGTTGCATATTGAGCTTCACCTAATGTGTAGGAGTTGATTGTTGTGCTTTACCATGTCATGCAGAATTAAATGGCATGCATCATATTCATTTGCGCATCATGTCAGGCATATGTTGTGGTGTTTATCATGTGTTGATTGTTATTCCCAGATTGTTTCTTCTCGGTAGAGTTCTGAACTCTTTGGAAGTTGAGAATTCGTTCGAATATGTTAATTTGTCCACTTCATGAATTCATTCTTCTTCCAAGCGGGATCACACGCAAGATGGTCATTTTCCTAGATACCACTACTATCATTGCTATGCTAGTTGTCTCGTTTCTATTGCTATGTCTCGCTACCTACCACCTATTAATGTCAGCCTCCCAACATTGTCATGAAAATCCTATAACCTCCTCCACAACCGAACAAAACCTTGTTTCTCTATGTTGCTGCTTGCTCAGCCTTCTTATAGCGTTGCTAGTTGCACATGCAGTTGCTTCCATGTGAAAACATGGGTTCCTTGTTATATCACCATATTATTGCTACTTAATTTGATGCGCCTATATACTTGGTAAGAGGTGGAAGGCTTGGCCTTCTAGCTCGGTGTTTCGTTCCACCTTTGTCACCCTAGTTACTTATGAACTGGTGTTATGTTCCATATTGAGCGCTCCTAACATGCTTGGGGTTGTTATGGGGACCCCCTTGACTTTTGTTCTAGGATAAAACTCGTCTGACAAGACCCAACATTGGTACTATTTGCTTAATAACAACTAATAAAATTTGCATAGGGCACTGATCACCCCATGGATAATTAATCAACCCCTGACCCAGTGCTCCTCATGAGTGTTGGTCCAACCTAGAGAACTGTGCGGGGCCAAACCAGGGCAAGTTGGGTCATTTCTATCAGGCCACTATACACTAGCTTATCCGAGTGTCCTTAGAAGGAGATACACACATCTTATCAGGGTCATCGCCACATCGGGCGGTCTTGCTGAATATGTTTTACCCATCTTGAACGTCTTGTGCGAGGGATTCTCAGGATACTTTGGTCTATCTCGAGGTTGAGGTTTTCCAAAAGGAATCTGAAGAGATCACGAGTTTTCCATGGTCGAGTCTTCCGACGCAGCTCGTGGTAGTTTGTGATGGACTAGTTGGAGCATCCATGTAGGGTTAAATCTTTCTGAGAGTCGTGCCCGCGGTTATGTGGCAACTTGGAAACTTTGTTTAACATCCGGTCATAGCAAACTTGAAGTAAAATTAATTAAAACTTGCCAACTGTCACACCGTGTGTTTGACTCTCCTGACTAATTAACTTTTCTCCAAAATTAGGACCAATTAAAATTTGTATGATTGATTGTGATGCTTGATGTGATTGCTGCTTGCTTGCTTGTTTGCTTGTGTTTGAATCTCAATGTTTCTGCTACACTCTAGACTCACCTCCTTGACCCAAATGCTTGCCTAATGATCATGCCATGTGTATAGGACCAGAAACTATTTTTACCAAATACTATTGCTGCCAAAAAGCTTTTACTTAATTTAAGCTTTCAAAACCCCCTAAGTTGGGATTTGTACTACAAGTCCTCAATTTAGGGAAGATATTTTGCACCAAATATATTTTTTAAATCCCATTATCAAAATTACTTCCAAAACCACAATATTATTATTTTAAAAGTTATTTTACTATTTTATTTAAATACCTTTCTCTGAGGCTAGAAATGGTCCCTTATGAAGGAAAGTAATTTTATTGCTTTCAAAATATTTGAGAAAATTTAGAGAAACTCAGTGGACATATATATTCCATATATAGGAGTTTCAACACATGGTCATGTTCAAAATATTTGGCAAAACCCTTGAGAACCCTTCCTACCCATTTCAAGCTTTTGGAATATTTCTATAAGAAATATTCTCAATAAATTCCTGTAAAATCCTAGAGTGTCACATATGATATATGTGATGATCTTGCCAAGTTTCATCTCAACTCAAGTAGATTTGGTTCACTAAATTATTCTAAAACCCTATCTATCCAGATCCAAATTTGAGCAACTCTACATTGCCAAGTGTCTCCAATTGTGATCAAATTTGGTGGACACGTTCTTATACTCCAATAATGCATGCACACTGAGTGGTGCATCAAGGAGAATAGAAGAACTTGTCCCAACCCCCTCAAAACCTTCTCTGTTGATTTCTGACCTTGGGAAACTTTACATTATAAAGTTTCTCTAATTGATCCCAAACTTATTGGGCATGCTTTAATGCCCAAATAATGCCCCCACACCAAGTTGTGGATTTGTGGGAATTTATTTGCATGGTTTTTCGGCAAAAAGTGATTTCTGCCCATTTCATGGGTTTTCCAAGTCTATATTGGAAACTTTCTCCACCAAATCCCAAATTTGGTGTCCAAGCTTATTTTCATCTATTATGTGATCCTGTTAAGTTCCATATCAATTGGAATCGACCTGGTAGCCCTAACATCCATCAAACACCTTTTGTGCATTTAACAAAGTTGCTACTTTGGCCCCTTCCACTTATCTCCTTGGGCTTAGATTTTTACCAAAACCTTCCCTAGTTCCCTTTTACCTCCAGTAACCTTTCCATGACAACTGGTCAATTATTGGAGGATGACCCCATGTATCTACCTCCCATTTTTACCTTGGCAACACTATTTTACCCCGCTTGCTATACTTCTGCTTAAGCCAAAGCACCCACATTCTTCCAGGGCATCTCTAGCATGCTAATGCATCATTTCAAACCAAGATATGGCGTGATCATGTAGAAAAATTGAGAAGCACATGTGAAGCTTGATTTCTTGCAGAAATGTAGCTTGAACTGCAACTGCTAGCTAGACACCTCCTCTTGATATGAAACTTTGCAGTAGTGTAGTCCTTCCATAACAAATACTGCTAGACAAGGTTTTGCCTCACAAGCCATCCAGTAAGCACCCTCATTGCTAGCTCTAATATTGCTACTGCAAACTAAACTGCAGTCAAAACCAATTCAAATCAGCTCCATTCGAGGTCAAACTCCACCATCAGCTTCCTACGCGCATGCCCTGCATGTTTGACACCTTGGCCTGGCCAACAGACGCCTTTGGACATGTAGTAGGCTGGTGACCACCTCCCTGGCATGCAAAACTGGCTCTCTGCACCTTGTTCTTGTCCTGTAGCCCATGTCCAGCTGCTGCAGGGTGTCCCAGTGCACCAAGGATTCCCCCTCGACCGTCCACGCACCTCCCCGACTCCAGGATGCACCCAAGGGAGCCAGACACGCGCGAGCTCCCCGTGCCCTAGAGCACCCAAGGCGCATCCGAGCTTCCCTCGGTTACCCTCCCCTACTTAACCTCTCCCTCGAGCCACTCTTGCTCTGGCTAGCTCCCTCCTCCCTCTATGTACCTCCCAGACCTCCCCAAACCTCTCTCCCTTGCTCTCTCCTCCTCCCATGTCCGCCCTGGCAATGTTCAGCCTCGCTCGCGTCCGAGCTCCCCCGACCCTTTCTCTCCCTCGAGCACCTCCAGGAGCACCCCAGACCTCCATGGACTCCCCCTCTTCTTCCTCCCTTCTGCTAGTGACTGGAGTACCCCAGCCATGGCCACCCATCTACCGGCCCGCCGCGGCCAAGGCCTCGCTCGCCCCGGTAGTTCCCTGGCAGATGAGCCCCCAGGCGGGGATGGCTCGAGCCCCTGAGTGCTTCGGTGGCCGGGCCGCCGGGAACTGAGCCCTGTGCCGCCGGCGATCCTCGTCGAGCCACCTATGCCTCCGCGCGGCGGGAGGTTGAAGACGGACCGTCAGCGGACGGGCCCCGCTTGTCATTGGTCGGAGGAGCTGGCGGGTGGCCTCGCCCCATTAAGTGGTTGCACCCCTTGACTGGAGACCGCCTCCTCGTGCAGAAGGCGCATAGCCTGGAAGGCGCCTCTGGCATCACCCCTACCTCTCGCGTGGGTGGGCCAGTGGGTCGGCCCAGTTGCTGTCTGGTGCCTCTGCGCTGTGCTGCTCAGTGGGACTGGCCCATCTAGGTAATAATTGCCCTTTTTCTTTTACCAGAAGGATTAGAAAATCCATCATTAAATCATTTTAACTCCAATTTTGTTGATTCAAATCACTGCAGGTTTCTAAAATCATGGCCTATCTAGATCTGTACATTGCGCATTTTTCCAAGAATATTTTCTGCAGTATTATTCAAATTCAAAATATGGATATTTAAAACCCCACCTTGTGAAATTCCTAGAAAAACCAAATCAACTCCAAATGGAGTGATTCCAATTTCCAGAGACATATTATATCATTCCCTAATTTCCTAGCCTAGGTGAACATTTTTATCTTCAATGTTTTTGTTGCATCAGATAAGTAGCCCTTTTTGCTATTTATTCCATGTTAGAAAATCCATAGGAAATTCATATCAACTCCAAATCCAGTGAAACAACTTCCTAAATGTTTCTAAAATCATGCTTTGTCAAATGAGTGCCTCCACTCATTTTTAGTAGAATTCTTTCTGTAGGTTTCTTAAAGGATCACCTATTCTTCTTTCATCCATTCAAAAATTCCTGATGTTCCTAATCTCCTAGAGAAAGCTTCAGGTATTTTTTAATGACTAGAGAGGTCCAAGAAAAATAAAACTCCAATTTATATATCTTTTTTGTTTCTGCTTGCTCTGTGGCTTACTGTGATTGTTTCTAACGATAGTTGACAGAGTAGACGGAGTACTCGGAGTTGGACCGGAAGACCTCGAAGACCCCGAGGACTTATGTGAGCAAAGGCAAGCCGCCCTTTCACCATGTCTGAGAAATGTTTTATGCATGACATGTTGATACTTTATTCCAATGCATATAGTTAAGAATAATAGATGCACCCCAGTATGGTGTTTCCGATAGCTCCTCTGGAGCACTTGCAATGCGCAAGTCCCCACCATCTATGAGGGACACGCTGACAAATTGTTGACAAGTAATAGTAGTGCTACGCATAGGATGAGCACATGCATGATGATGGTAACACAAAGATGATATGAAAGGTTTTACGAAAACCACGTCGAGTGCCACTGATGTCCGAGGGTGATGGTGTTGAGCTGGATGACCACTTGAGAAATAAGTGGTGTACCAAAAAGGGTTTGTGAGAGTGGTTTTGGAAATGGAATTAGATTTATGATGTGTCGACCGTCCCAACCTTACATGTACGACCACAATACCCCTTTATGGGACGGGACTTTTTTGATTACTTTCGTCGGTGCTAACAAAGAGCCCGCATTACTAGTGGCGGGAGTGATATGGTCACTCTCGTGACGGGGTCGTACCAGGTAGGTCGACTATGCCGTGTTTACATGTTCCGGGCACACCGTTGGTCCCCGCATGGATGATACGGTCTAGAGTTGGTGATTGTAAGACGTACATCATGTGGGATGACTACCAATCAAGTGGACTCTTTGTCTAGTATCATGAGGGGAAAGGCAATGATCGGGTACTTACGTCGGGTATGTTATATGCCGCGAGTCGTGGATGACACGGAAGTTTCCCGGATCTCGTGGGTACAGCGTACAACCTCTATAGAGTGTAAAAATATTCGAATAGCCATGTCCACGGTTAAGGATAGTTGGGTAATCCTGCTTAAACTACGTCGAGTCGTTTCCACATAAACCAAGTCTGTGTTTGTTTAAAGGTGTTATCTGAATAAGATGATATGACAAGTCTAGAGAGTTGGTACAAGGGTGAACCTGAGGTGTTCAGCCCTCAACAGATATATTGATATCTGTAATCTGTTCTTATGATTACCATCTAGCTTATGATGCTTATCCATACAAGTAATTGACCATGCACATGTTTCAATTAAAACTTGCTTTCCGCAAAGGCTGCACATTACTTTATTATCATACCAACTGCATTATCCATATCATGGGCTGTTTGCGAGTACATTCAAAGTACCCATTGGCTTGCCACTGGTTATTTCATTGACCAGGTATGAGAGGACAAGAAATGATGAAGAGTAACTTGGTGACGTTCCTGCAAGCTAGAACCTTTCCAAGTCAGAATGCCTGTAGGTTAAGGCTGATGGCATGGGTTCACGCTTTCGACCAATATCTCCGCTATTGGTCAAGTTTGGTGTGCTCGCCTTCAAGGCCCTATATATGTAACTATGTAAGACTTGACCGTAATTGTGATTTATTGTATTCAAATGGTATGTATGGACGTAAGACTCTTTTTATTCAGTTTCTGTGTGTTTGGTGAACATTGATCTCTCAGATCACTGATCACATTCATTCAGCGATCTCGACTCGTAAGTTGTGTATTCGAGAGAGGACACGATGGGGTTATGTGTGACATAAGTTGGTGTTCAGGATCACTCATTTGATCACCATTAGTTCACGTCCGTATATGCGTAGAACACCCCCTTCTTATTCTTGTACTCATAAGTTAGCCACTCAAATAATTGCTTAGTGGTTGCTGCAGCCTCACCACTTAACCATACCTCACCCATTAAGCTTTACTTGTCTCGATAGCTTTGGAAATGAGATTGCTGAGTCCTTGCGGCTCATAGATTACTACAACAACAGTTACAGGTACAGGTAAAGCGATACTTTGATGTGAGCATGATGATTGTTCTATTTGGAGTTTCTTCTTCTTCTTCTTCTTCTTCTTCGATCTAGGATGGGTTCAAGGCCGGCAACCTCGGATAGCAAGGATGGATTTCATTATTTTATCGTTTAATTTCATCCGTAGTCAGACCCTTCTCTTCTACATGATGATTGAATACATTGTTGTATTGTGTTGTTCATGGTGTAGCTTGTGGTGAGTGTAAGCCAATTTCATATGCTCATCTCTTGTGCACATGTACTTGTAACGATATCCATTCTTGCAAAACTACGAGACACGCTTCTATCCCTGTCGAGGCCTTCGTGCCAAAATAAGGATATGATCGTATCTTGGGCGTTACATGGTGACTCTTGGGACGGTGTTTTCTTGGCTTCTTGCTCCTCATGCATGATGGATGTGTTGGATTGTGGGTTCACTTGTGGAGTCCATGCATGCATGCAAGGAATGCTGCTCTTTTTCTACTGATTTTCTTATTCCTTTATTCCTGAGTACAAATAAACTGGAATATGAATGTAATACCATTATCACGTTAATTAAATCATATGTACAGAGAAATGATTGTACCTAATCATTTATTTTGCTCGCACGCACTCTAGTCAAAGAACCATGTGCAACTATGTTAACAATGTATTGTTTAATAATTGTAGATTTATCTATAGTATCCATCTGCACATCACAAATAATCCAATATACACATAAAACCAAAAAAGTGCTAAAAATAAAATTATGTCATCTTTTTGTGAGCTAATAAATACCATGTTGAAGTACCAATTGTTTGGTTGAAGCTAATCTATTAAGTAGTCGTACGTCTTAGAGGACATACTCTTTAATATCCGATATCAAAACTCCACGGCCTCTCTCTCTCTCGCTCACACACACGCGCACACACACACACACACACACACACACACACAATATTTTGAATCTTATGGTAGAAAAGCCAGTCATAATCTTCCCATATATAACACGAATACAAGAAATATATTTATTTTCTCATACATGATTTTGCTTGACCAAATACAAAGAAACAAGAATTTTGTATCCATTAAAAGTTTACCTAGAACACATAAAGAATGTCATTTTACTCTTAATAACACTTTAAATGCTTGAGGATAAATGATACTACAAAACATGTTTACAAACGAACAGAGCTTATCATGATGCCATGTGAAGAGTTATTCACTTCCTCCTTTCTCTTGTTAGTACATGTTTGAAAATTTGTCATGATCATGATCTCTAGAATATATGGTAGACTTGTTTCCACTGCTTCTAGAGGTATCTCTTCTTGGGTCATACATTTTTCTTCTCCCTCTTTTCTCTTATTAATTGGTTGGACCATTAGGAGAAGCGATGAGAAATTTAATCGGAATGAAGAGAAGATCAAAGATAACTACAACAATGAATAAATCAATTTTAGAGATTGGAATGAGCAGATTTAGGGATATCACATCCTCACCAAAATTACTGTCAAATTGATCAACAACATCATGTGCTTCACGGTAGTTATAATCCCGTGCTTCATGCAAGAAAGATGACCATTAACCTGAACGAAAAGTCCAGCCCCTGAATGACCGCCCAAAAAAGATCTTCAAAATTATGGATGAGACCAGGAGCACACTGGTTCCTCTATTGATAGTAATTTCATTAGCACATTCGGATCCAAGCATACAAACCAGGAGCAAGGTCCTGGAGATTGGCCTTTCTTAGTTTTTTTTGAAAACATAATATGTGAGTAAAATTTATAACCTCTTATGTTCATGAAGTTATGCTCTTAAATAAAAATAATACCAGAGTGTATGTGTTAAGGCAATAAGCTAGTTAATAAATACAATTGCAAGAAGAAGAAGAAGGTAACTGTGCATATACATGACAAAAGAAGATATTGTTTAAGCATCGGGGCTATCAGAATAACATGCCAGCTCCATCAACTATTATTTCTACTTGGGTAATTTTGGTACCAAACTTTTATAAACCTGTCAGCGACTTATCCGTAGGACCCAGAAAAACACATCGCCCGTCCAGCGGTGGTGTATCCCTTGTAGTGGCAGCTGAGTCCGCGTCCTAGCCCATAACCGGGTATGTGGGAGCGGCGGTAGCGGGGACCGCCGAGTCTAGCGCCCTAGCATCTTCCCGCAAACCAAAGATCAATTGACCTGACCCACGCCCACATTCGCTTAGCTCTCACCAGCAATAGCGAGTGATATGAAGGCAGTTAATGACCAATTCAGTTTGGATATAGAAAAATTCAGTACAACTCATAGTTCAACGCGATCGTACAATTGATATTGCAGTTCCCATGTCGGTGTGGCAGCGTGCAGGTGTGACGATGTCGGGGCTCTCGCCCCGGGGTACCCAGGCCTGCCTGGCTGTGGCCCAGGGCCCGATGCATGTTGTGGGCTTGGGGATGCTCCCCATTACGGCCCTCACGAGGTTTTGATCAGTGAGTCCCCCCCCGAAGCCGTTTCCTACGAGGCTCGCATCAAGAAGTCGCCTCCTGACGATCCTCTCCCGAGGGGCGTACTTACCAAGGGTGGCTTTAACGCCCAAGATGTGATCCTATCTTCATTTTGGCTCGAGGGCCTTGACAGGGATAGAAGCGCATCTTGTCATTTTGCAAGAATGGATATCGTTATAGGTACATATGCAAAAGAGATGAGTATATGGAGATGGCTTACACTCGCCACAAGCTACAACATGAACAACACAATACACCAATATATTCAATCACCATGTACAAGAGAAGGGTCTAACTATGGACGAAATCAAACGATAAAAGAACGGCGTCCATCCTTGCTATCCCACGCTGTCATCCTCAAACCCATCCTATGATTGATGATGATGAAGAAGAAGAAACTCCAAATAGAACAATCATCACGCTCACGACAAAGTATCACTTAACCTGTACATGCAACTCTTGTTGTAGTAATTTGTGAGCCACATGGACCCAACAATCTCATTTCCAAAAGTATCAAGATTAGAAAAGCTTAATGGGTGAGGTATGGTTTAGTGGTGAGGCTGTAGAAAGCAACTAAGCATTTATTTGAATGGCTAACTTATGAGTACAAGAAATAAAAGGTGGTGATCTACACATAAGAGAACGTGAAATAGTAATGATCTCGAAGTGATCCTGAACACCTACTTCTGTCAAACATAACCCCATCGTGTCCTCGCTCGGATAAGAACTCACAAGAAGAGACAATCACGGTTACACGCATAGTTGGAAACTTTTAATTTACTTTAGTTCAGGTTTGCTATGACCAGATGTTAAACAAAGTTTCCAAGTTGCCACATAACCATGTGCATGGCTCTCAGAAAGATATAACCCTGCAGGGGTGCTCCAACTAGTCCATCACAAACTACCACAAGCTACATAGGAGTAAACTCAACCATGGAAAACCCGTAGTGTCCTCGAAAATTCCGATGGAAAACCTCAACCTTGAGATAGCCCAAAGTATCCTCGGAATCCCTCACACAAGACACACGAGAAAGGTAAAAGTAAATCCAGCAAGGCTGCCCGACATGTCGACGAACCCGATAGGAGCCGCGTATCTCGTTCTCAGGTCACGACCCGATGAGCACAACATATAGTGGCATGATAGAAATCACCCGAGTTGCCGCAGGTTGGCCCCGCACATGACTCTATCTGAGACCAACACCATCAGCACTGGCCCTCTGTGTATTATGTTTAATTAATCCTCGGTTTCATGATGCCCTATGTTTAAATAATGGTGTTTAGTATTATTATGTTGGGAAAATATAGTACCAATGTTGGGCCTTGCCAAATGAGTTTTATCCCAAAATGAAAGTCAAGGGGTCCCCATAACAACCCCAAGCATGTTAGGTGCGCTCAATTATGGAACATAACACTCGTACACAAGTAACTAGGGCAGCAAACATGGAACAAAACACCAGGTTAGAAGGCCAAGCCTTCCACCTTTTACCAAGTATATAGGTGCATTAAATTAAATAGAAATTATATGGTGATATAACAAGAAATCCATGTTGTCACATGGAAAGCAACTACACCTGCAACTAGAAACGCTATAAGAAGGCTGAGCAAGTGGTATCATAGCCAAAAAGAGGTTTGCTGAGATGTGGAGGGGTTAGAGGGTTTTCATGGCAATGTTGGTAGGTTGACATTTAAGTGGTAGGAAACAAGACATAACAAAAGAAACAAGACAAGTAGCATGGCAATGAAAGAAATGGTATCCAGGGAAATGATCATCTTGCTTGTGATCCCGCTTGGAAGAAGAACGAATCCGTGAAGTAGAAGAACCACGTAGTCGAACGAATGCTCACACTTTGATATGCTTGCGTAACTCTATCGAGAAGAAGCAATCCGGAAACAACAATCAACACACGATAAACACCACAACATAATCATGACATGATGTGCAAGCAATTATGATGCATGTCCATTTAATTATGCATGACACGACAAGACACAACAATTTATTACTACACATTAAATGAAGCTCAATATGCAACTTGTTGCATATTGATGAGAGTCCATATTTGAATTATTTAGTTCACTTCCGTTTAGGTACACGACAATGTTAAATGTTGTTAAACATGGCAAGAGGTGAAGCACAACTAAACTACACTAGCTAGGCATTCTAAATGAGGTCAGAAACAACATATAGCATTTCCGAAATGACCCCATATGTTAATTTTGAAATTGGTCTGAAACTGAACTAAACATATTTTATATTTATTAAATAGGAAAATAAAGTGGATCGTGTCATTCTACACGTCATTCTAGTCTTTACACATATAGATCATTGAAAATGGAGCTACAGTCTAAAAGATATGAGCAACACAAGATAATATGCTACGAATGCAAAATGTGTGCAAATGACAGCTACAAGCATGTAAGTCATGGATGCAACAAGATACTATGAAACTACGTGAAATTCTAGGCAAGTTTAAATGAGGCCGAAACAACAAAAAACAATTCTGGAAAGTCCCCATATGCAAATTAAGTTTCGGTACTATTCTGCCTATGCACAATTTTAGAGTTGTTAAACATCAAAATAAATGCCACAATCTTATTCTACGCATTTTTTCTAGTCAATGTTATTCTACACATTTTTAAAAACAATATTTAAATGATGTCGTAGGCGCGCGCGTGTGTGGTTGGTCTTGAAACGGTCAACGACAAGAACGGGAAGAATCCGCAACTAATAATGGATGCGCGTTTTGAAAAAATGAAAGTAATAGAGTTCCCATGCAATGCGGATAATGCGAATGATGTGATGATCAATGCGACAAACAAAAGAATCACAAGATGACTATTGAATAAAAGGGGAATCTTCTAGAGCGTCAGTTCTGGGCTGTTACAACTCTCCTCCACTAACAAGAGATCTCGACCAGATATCTTAGAATGAAAGGGGAAGTAGAAGAAGAAATGAAAAGGTAAGCCTTAGTTGCTTCTTTGACAAATGAGTGAAACCAACGAATCTTGAAAGTTGCAAAGAGATGAAGAATGGCATGAGAAACAAGCAAGAATTCAAAAGAAATTTTGTGAGCACTTTAGTAGGAAATATAGGAAAAACTTGATAAGATGGAAGAATTGAAAGGGATGAGACAACAGTACAATTAAATTGATAAACAAGGAAAGAACATGATCTTCATAAGACGTGATGATGGAAAGAAGAGAGCAACATCTGAATTCCTGATAAACAAATGAATATAAACTAGATCACTCGAAATAAAGAACGGAGAAGAAGATGATAACTTCTACCACATTTGAATTTGATAAGCATCCTACAAGGAAGGATTGGATGGAGTTGCTGGAAAATCAACAATGAAAATAACAAACTTGTTGTGGGCTTATGGAAACCCATCTCAAAATTATGAGGTTATCACTGGCCACAAATGGAAACCAATTGATTGCTTGGGAGCAACAAGACATGCAAACTTCTTACACCAAGAGGATGCATTGGGAACTTGGATCAACTATAATCACCATAACAACAATGCTTAGAAAAAAGATTTAGGTGAAATGTAAACAAAGATAGATCAATGAAGAAACCATGGGTTGAAAATATCTCATGATCGAAGAAATTGGTGGGTTTAAATATCCCATCCTTGAAAGGAATTCTCTTCGAGACTCATCGTGAATTAAGAATGCTATAACACCACCTCAAAGGATAATGGAGGAAGAATTGCACTTGGAAATGCAAGATAAAGAATACTTGAGGTTCTCCAACAACAATCTTGAAGAACACCTTGAGAAAGAATTACGTACTCTACGAACCACCATGAAGAACCACTTCAAGAATACTAGAATGAAAGGGGTGATACAAAGAGTTGAAGGTTGCAAAAAGAACAAGATTGAGGCCTTGCCATGATTTAGGTGAAGCTTGGTGACAAGATACTTGATAAGACTTGGAACTCCAGAAAAGAAAATATGAGAACATTTGAAATCGAGAATTTGGTATCATGAGCCACTCCGGAAGAATATTTGAAGTCACTTAAAGGGAACACGAATAAGAACTATGTTATGCTTATTCTTCATCAAGTTAAATTGATGACAAGCAATGGATTTAGCATACCGCTTATTCTTCTTGAAAAGATTGGAGAGAGAAAGATAGAGCACAAAATTGAAGAAGTCTTGAAAGAACCACTGATAAGAATTGACAAATGAATGAGGATACCAAGAATGAATGAAGATACATGAGAATGAAGAGATCATGATCCATCTAGCAAAAGAAACTTCAACAAGGAACCAAAATAATTGAGTGACGGACGAAGAGTCCACAACTAAGAAGAATTTGAGAATGAAAGCTGATGGCTGAGAACGAAGAAATCTTCTAAAATGACGACCTTCGGACGATCGAGAAATAAAAACAACTCTGAAATGCTACAGATAGATATGGAAGGAATTTCTCATGATTGGAAACAATTGAGAGGATAGCACGAAGCTGAAACTAAGAATCTTCAAGAGAATGGACCAAGATTTAATAGGAACTCTTCTTCGGTCTTCCAAGATGAGAATGATGGCAAGAAGCACCATCAAGAATTATTGAGACACCGTGGAACCATGAATAAGGAAAAAGTTGAGCCAACTATGAAAAATTCAGATCGATCTTGGAGAAGGAATATGACTGATGAAATTCATACTTACGTCACACTGGAAAAGAATTAGAGATCTCTAGAAAACATTAAAAGAGCAAGGTATGATCCTGGAGAAGAACTTGTGGGTTATGGGCTTACTCAAAGGAAAACACTGTTGAATGGATTGCTTAGAAGAGAGATTGCACCGATACAAATAAAACTTGATGAGATGAGACACTGGAAATAATATGAAAGGATTGAATGAAAAAAAATGAATCTTTAGAGATTTCTTCAGCACTCCACATAGAATAGATAGGGATAAAAACAAGAGAGGGTTGAATAAGAATTTCCAACACGGAAAGCATTGAATGAATGAAGAGGATATGCCGAACAGCGAAAGCTTGTATCGAAATGACTGGAGAAGAAAACAAGAATGAAGAATAATGAATTCAAAGCTCCTAAGAATGTTCACAATTTATCAGCGGATACCATATGGAAGAGAAGATAGATGAAGCATTGATGAAAAGAAAGGCACTTGGATGATAATTATATCATTGAAGAAAAGGGCGGGGGGGGGGGGGGGGTGGGAAAAAACAAAGATAACTTGGGACAGATGAGACGAACTCCGGAAACAAATATGAGGATATATCTTGCAAATATTAGAAATGATTGAACTAACTTGAAGAGAAGCACTCGGGTTGGAAAAGAATTGACATGACACTCTGGTTTGAAAATAATTGATAAGACAATTTGATTGAACAAAAGAATTAATTAGCACTCCCATAGAAATGTGAGAACACCACTTAGAAAAGATATGAAATCACCACTTGACATCGAAGCAACTTGAATTACCATATTCCAACAAAACAAAGGATGAGGCTTATGAAACAAGCCGGGAACAAATTAATGACAGTCATTTCGCTTGATATTTTCGTGGTAAGGCTCACATGGGCTCTATCCTACAGTAGCCATTATGTACACGGTAGTGCACACGACATACGAAGCGTCCCTAAGTCATAGAAAGCTACAATGACTCTTTAAGACACAAATAGAAACGCTATAAGAAAGACCGTGAACAAACGAATCCACTAGAAGTCGAACCCCAACTTCACATCATGCATCTGTTGGAAGATAATCCTAGGTAACTAGTTGAATTCCCACCTAAGAACTTCTGAAATTTTTCCGGTTATGCAATCGGGTCCACGGATATAAGGAGGAAAATCCATCATGCAACTCCTAGCAATAACACTACCCGTCCAGTCTATCACATCCGTCAACACATAGCCAGAGATTTTGGAAACTCATCTACCTCAGAACCTTGTCATCACAATGATACCAATTATGGTAGTACATATGGATGCTCTCCCGAGTAGTGGGTGACGCCAAACTCCTCCCCCCACAAAGAGTATTGAAGCAATTTCGAACATCCTCCGTCTTGAGATACTAAGGAAACTGAACAATAACGATTGTCAAGAATCCCGTGGAGCTCAACTCCATGGAAGAAATCAAGTGAGATAGGAGGCACCAAGTCAGAACTCCATCACATCGACATCATATAGATTCCAAAATACCCGCGTGATCGTAAAAAAAATTGAGTGAGAAGAGGTGCAGAATTAAAATTCCTAAGTCGTAAACCTCACCAAAGCATAGAAGAGGAGCAAAAAGAATCATACTCTCTCATATATAACTAGACTCAAAGTATTTTTTTCACTAGACCCAACTCGGCCATGTTCGATCAATCAAGGGTGCTCCTAGGTCGGTACTGCTCTGATACCAACTTGTAACACCCAAGATGCAATCATATCCTTATTTTGGCTTGAGGGCCTCGATATTGATAGAAGTGCATCTTGTCATTTTGCAAGAATGGATATCGTTACAAGTACATATACAGAATTGAAGAGGAGGGTCCGACTATGGACGGAATCAAATGATAAAAGAACAACGTCCATCCTTGCTATCCCAGGCTGCCAACCTGTAACCCATCCTATGTTCAATGATGATGAAGAAGAAGAAACTCCAAATAGGACAATCATCGGGCTCACGTCAAAGTATCGCTTATCCTGTACCTACAATAGTTGTTGTAGTAATCTGTGAGCCACACGGACTCAGCAATCTCATTTCCAAAGGTATCAAGACTAGCAAAGCTTAATGGGTGAGGTATGGTTAAGTGGTGAGGCTGCAACAAGCAACTAAGCATTTATTTGAGTGGCTAACTTACAAGTACAAGAAATAAAAGGGGTGATCTATGCATAAGTGGACGTGAACTAGTAATGATCTCAAAGTGATCTTGAACACCTACCGTATCCTCTCTCGGATAAGAACTCACGGGAAGAGACAGTCACGGTTATGCACACAGTTGGCAAATTTTAATTATGTTTTATTCAGGTTTGCTATGATCGGGTGTTAAACAAAGTTTCCAAGTTGCCACATAACCTCGAGCATGGTTTTGAGAAAGATTTAACTCTGCAGGGGTGCTCCAACTAGTCCATCACAAACTACAACAAGCTGCACAGGAATAAAGGCAACCACGAAAAACTTGTAGTCTCCTCAAAAATTATGATGGAAAACCTCAACCTCGAGATAGCCCAAGGTATCCTCAAAATCCCTCGCACAAGACGTTTGAGAAAGGTAAAAAAAAATCCAGCAAGGCCGCCCAATGTGTTAACGAACCAGATAGGAGCCGCATATCTCGTTCTCACGACACAACCGGATGAGCACAACGTAAAGTGGCCTGCTATAAATCACGCGAGTTGCCCCGGGTTGGCTCCGCACACGATTCTGTTTAGGACCATCACCATCAGCATTGACCCTCCCTGTATTATGTTGAATTGATCCTCGGGTTCATGACGCCCTATGTTTAAATAATGATGTTCAGTATTATTAAGTTGCGCAAATATAGTACAAATGTTGGGCCTTGCAAGACGAGTTTTATCCCAAAACGAAAGTCAAGGGGGTCACCATAACAACCCCAACCATGTTAGGAGAGCTTAATGACGGAACATAACACCGGTACACAAGTAACTAGGGCGGCAAAGATGGAACAAAACACTAGGCTAGAAGGCCAAGCCTTGCACCTTTTACCAACTATATAGGTGCATTAAATTAAATAGCAACACTATGGTGATACTAGTTAATTGCCCGTGCGTTGCCATGGTACATATACGTTCTTATGATTCAACATCAATTCTGACTAACGAAATGTGTAGAATCCTTGTGTATATGAGTTTTTTTGTATTTCTTGTTATTCCTTCACACATTTCTTCTACTTCTCCAATCCAAGGTTGTGACCCTCGTGCAAACTATGTGAAAGAAAAGAAGCGCACTCGGTATGTAGCACAACATGAAAACAACAGATGAAGTACTATATAAGCATACTTATCAATGACTTTGAGGGAAACTTCAAATGAAAAGGTTTATACCCTTCAAATGAAAAGGTTTGAACCTGCAAGTGCTCCGTTAGCTGACATATGAATTTTATGTGATCTTAAACAAACTTGAACCTGCAAGTGCTCCATTAGCTGACATATGAATTTTATCAGCACAAGAGCTTCATGTGTATAAACATGATTGAAATGAATCATAATTAATGGTTATAGTCAATAAAATGGTAGAATGGGTTATATTAACAAACATATAAGTACCTAATCGTGTTACGTCTATTTGATAGTGCATTCAAAATCATGTGATAGTTTTCTAACTTTCTCTAATCCAATAGACTTGAATACTACAACACAAAGACTGATATTTTAGGTTCTTCTTACTCCTTTAAGAAGATTTAAGATTTATTTTATTGCAGAAAGTGCATTGTTTAGATGCCGGACGGATCTCATACATTACATCTGCGTGATTATGCACACTAATCTTGTTGGGACATTAGTTAACGTCACTAAGCATCCAAATGAGTGTCAGTTGTTACAAAAAATACATGTAACTGAACTGTAACAACAAAGTATTCACTGATAGAGCAGAACATGGAGACCCGAAAGTGCCTTTCTGCTCCCGAGTTTGGGTGAACAGTAAAATCAAAAAAAAAATCGAAAAATGTTCAAAAAATTCTGATTTTTTTTAAGACCAACTTTGACAAAAGTTCTAAATGCATGCAAAAATTTGGCATGAACTAACATTTCTACAAGGCGTGGAAAAATAAACAAAATAGACACTCTGAAAATGTGCATTTTCAGAGCATCCATTTTGTTTATTTTGCCGCGCCTTATAGAAATGTTAGTTCATGCCAAATTTTTGCATGCACTTAGAACTTTTGTCAAAGTTGGTCTTAAAAAAATCAGAATTTTTTAAACATTTTTTGAATTTTTTCCGATTTTACTGTTCACCCGAGCTCAAATGAGCTCGAGAGCAGATACTTCATGTCCATGGAGACCTAGATAATATATCCACATTAATATAGAGGTGACAATCTTACAAGATGGATGCTTGATCACAGAGCACAAGAGCGGTTGAAATAGAAGTTGAACATTCTCCAAAAGGCGGACAATCTCAAAAGTGAGGATTAGTTCATTGGATCATCACAACGCATGGGTTGAAATAAAAGTTGAACATTCCTCAAAAGGCGGGCAATCTCAAAAGTGAGGATTAGTTCATCTTATCATCATAACACATGCATATAAAGTCTTAGAAACTAAACACGATACATACACCTACCTGATTCTCCTCAGTATTTCACACCAGGAACCAAAGTACTCATTCCAAGTGTAGTTAGCTACTCAAAAATAGTTTTCCTACCCTTCAGCTATAGCCATTTCACGCTCAGCAGGTTCTCCAGTAAAAACCGGATTGTTTTTTGTCTCTGAAACAAAATCTGAAGATGAGCTAGGAAAAAACAAAAGAATGAAGAATATGTATGTGAAGACCCGGTCTTCAATTCACACCTCTGATTGTCGCCTTGTACTTGTGAAGACCCGGTCGTCAATTTGCACCTCTGATTGTCGCCTTGTACTTGTTGCTTAACTTCTTGTTGACGTACCTGCATACGAAGCACCCAATCTATAAACTTCGAGATTGACATAGCTAATCTGAAATGATGCAAAATTTATACCCTAAGACCGGTATAGGTATACAATACAGGTATACAAGCCAATACAGTGGGTTGATCTTAATTTTTACCAAGAACAAACAGATCAAGACACAAAAAAGGAGTTCATAGAAAAGAATCGCTAGGAGAGTGACCAATATACAAATATCTAAGCAAACTTGTTAACTCCAGAATTCAGCTGGTCCAACTTACAAAAGCAACACAATTCATCACCTTGTACTTGTTACTTACCCAATTGATGAATACGCTCAGCAGTTCCTAGTTTCTATATCTAGTTTCTATATCAATCCCAAGCACAGCTGATGTATGCCAAGACCTGCCATGCTAGCGGTCATATTCAGCTCAATTAATCAAATTACGCCAGTTTCAATGGCCACTTTAAAAAGTTACAAATTCCAGTCTTAGAAACATTTTCGGCTTGATATAGAAAAAAATATGGCCCACACACAGTTACCAACTCGTATTATGCTAATCATCATAGCATATAATAAAACAACAACAGTAAATAAAGCCCTTCAGTGTACTAATATGTTACCTAAACTTATTCAAATGGAATGGAAGATGATTGCAATAATATGAAACTCTACTTGGTTTTTTTGTAAAATTTGAACACATAAACAATACCTATGGATCTTAAAAATTATAAAAAACTTGTTACATAATTTTCCAATTTATTCGCTGGTAAACGTACCACGCTTTCTGGCACTCCTAGAGGGGGCAATGTGAGATTTCTTGGCGGCGGCCTATCTTGGTATGATCTTTTGTCAAATCTCCACTCACCAATTTTCCCATATGCCAGTACGCCCTGAAATTATTTCCCAAGATATTATCAAATACCCTGTGGTATGGCCGAAAGACCAAACAAATAGCCTTATGATTAGTAACATAATAGAGAGAAAATAATGGGGCCTTTACTTTCTACCATCAATCATATTCATTTCATATGAATGAGATCTATATAAAAAAGAATCACAGACTTACGAATAGTTGGCCCTGATAAATACCTTGAGTGTATAGTCACATCCATAGGTGAAGTGCATAATAAATGTATTTCCGAGCTTCTTATCAAATGGTGGCTGCATTTTTTAAGGGGTGTCGGTAATAGCTCTACTCTAATCATGTCAATCAAGCATATTATTTTTAGTGCGTAAGTATATTTGTAGCAGAAAATCAGAAGCCACTTCATTACCTGGATCATGAAATCTTTACGAAGGATATGTTGAACCCCACGCAATGCACTGGCAATAGCATATGCATACCTAGAAGCCAAAGAAAATCAACAAAAAACTGGATTTATAACAAAGTAACAATGAGAAAATGTATTTATTAAATTCACACACAGGAAAAGATAATTCTACATTTCCATAACCCATCCAAAAGCCTTATCAGTCTCTTGATCCTCTTTCATTTGTAGTGACACATTCATCCATGTGGGAGCGATCTTCTCAAGCAGAGTCTAAACTTTCCTCCTATAACGAGAATTAAGTTAGATCTAGTAAAATGACTAACTGAAACACAAAGTCGTGCAAAACCAAATAAATGGAATGCAGCTTCATATCATCCATGAGACTGCAATCTAAAGGGTGCCAGGTCAACTACAGTGAATTACCTTCTTAATGATTACAGGATAGTATTACCAACAGCCAATAGGGTCGACATTCGTGATAGGACCCCTTTCTTCAGGATAGTATTTCCTAATGATTTTCTCATGTTCGGATGGTGTAATGTAAAAGAAGGGAAATGCTGCTGGATCATTGTCAAAAGCTAAATTTGGTAAAGGTTTCACAAATATATGATCTGGTTCTGCCATCAGTATGTACCTGTGATATTCAATAGAAAAGAACAATTATAAAGACACACAGAGAAAAAAAATCCATGTTATGTATGCATGAATGTGACTAAATATGGTTCCCATCTTAAATCTAAACACCAACAACAACTTCCCTTGTTTCGCTTATTTTTGGTTAACCATGGATGTCTGGATGCCAAATCATAAAGTGCCTTCAGGAAGTTTAAAAGTAAACCATACTGAAAGTATTTAAACCTTAAGGGCATATCAGTCTTTACTTACTCTTCTTCAATCTTTGCCTGTTGCAGCCATTGTACAAATGCCCATGGCATGTTTAGGACTATATAGCCCTGCAGTTCAAGGAATACATTTTATGCAGTCACTACCATTCAACTTTCGCAAGAACATAATCAACACATTTCTTCAGGAAAACCATTTCCTCTGTCCTGGTTCTATAAGAAGCAAGTTAAACCATAACAATTAATGAATAAGAAAAAAACACAAATAAAATGTAAGGGGAATGGTGGATGTGTCATTCTCTGTTAATAGTGCTAATCTCCTTAAATTTCTCATATCGCCCAAATGGGATGCGCCAAAGAAACTATAAAGCTCAAGGCAGAGATCCATATACATCATACAACCATCCAGGTGCTTTAAAATTGTAGAGCATGGAACTGTCATGCCAAATATGACTATATCATACATAATACTCCCATGTATAGTGTGTCTGCATAAGCTCGTAGTTATGCTCAATTCATCCCAAAAATGCTTATATTCACATTCGTACAAACTAAAATATAGCAACGCGCATAAATATTTATTACTTTCACTTTTTTATCATTTGGAAAGTGTACTGTCTTTTGAGAATTGTTATATAATATTTTACATACTAACAGATAAAAGGAGTGCCCAAAGCAATATCCAACTGTCCTACTTCACTAAAGAATCATATCCACAAGCATAGACCTGAAGCAAAGAACACTAGTTGTTAAAACTTACAAGTTCCGAATTTAGATCACAACCATTTTCCTCCCGTAGTCTCCTTATCACCTTACATGATTGCATTCCTTGATCAGCACTACAACTCTGTCCCCATCAATAGCAATCCGATGCAGAACAGTAATTTCGCTCAATTTCTAGCATATATTACTGTCAACGCTGGTTCTTTTCACAGGAAAAAATATCATCATAGAATGAAACATCGACTGCCAATGACCAGATGGCCCTCATCTCCACTTCTTAAAAGAGATTTCACCCCAAAAATTGGTAAATGTGGCGCTCACTAATCATTAATAAAAAGTCAACACGCTCAACTCGTATCTAAGAAGCCTTTCCTTTATATCATACAAGAGATATCTGTAACAGAAAGAACAAAACAAAGCTAGTTAAAAGTTCCAGGTTTAAATCGAAACCATTGTTTTGCCCTTATCACCTCACACGCTTTGTGTCTTTGATCAACACTGCAACTCTATCAGCACGAGTAGCAATCTGAAGTGCAGCATATACTACTGTCCATGTTAGTTCTTATTACCCAGCCTAGGTATTGTATATCGGACTTGGTGCAACATCTCCAACAAGTACAATTCTAGAAGGAAGCTGTGTGTCATTACCCCTTTGATTCCAACAGGAAATCGAGACACCGATGTTGACCTACGGATATGTTTCCTCTCTCCGGCCCCTCCAAAGTCATCCGCACCAACCGAATCTCCTAGATCACGTGCTCTTTCAGCCTAACCCTAGCTAGCAACGGAAACCTATACACAGAGAGGGGGTAAGGAGGGGGAGGCTCATCTGTAGCCGTCGTCGTCTGAACGGGACCTCCGCCTCTCCCGGCGGCGGCGGTTGTGACGGGGCTTGCGGTCCTTGCGCACCTTGAGCGTGGAGGAGGAGCAGGCCGGTGGACGGCGCGACATCCTTGCTGCGGCTGTGGCGGCGACGGACGCGGCGGTCGCTCCCCGATGAGGAGGAGGAACCGGTGGAGTCTCTGCTGCTAGCAGCGCACCTCTCCCTCTACCACGCCTCCAACCCTGGCAGCCCCTCCGCCTCCCCCTCCCTCTCCCCGCGCGCCGTGATCCTGCGCTGGCTGGCCGCGCTCCCACCGCCGGCGCGCGTGGCGCGCGGTGGCTTGCACGGCCCTCCTGCCCCCTTCCGCCTCGGCCGCGCTCCTCTCCATGCTCCACCGCCTCCGTGGCCACTCCTCCTTCTTCGTCCTCGCCGAACCGGCCCCCTCCGACCCCTCATCCCCCACCGTCCTCTCGCGCCTCTCCCGGGGCCTCCTCGTGCGCGCCGCCGCCGCCTCCCGCGTGCACGACCTCTTCTTCGCCCGCGCGCTCCTCTTCACCGCCACCCCCGCCTCCCCCACCCCCGATGCGCTCACGCTCGCCGAGCCCCTCCTGGCCGACCTCGACGCCTTTGTCGCCGCCATGGACGAGATCTCCGGCGGGGCCTTCCTCTGCGCAGTGCCGAGCGGCGCGGGGGCGTGTCCCACTCGTGGAGGGCCGGCGGGGAGGAAGAGGTCGCGACGGCAAGGAGGGCTGGTGGGAAGGGAGAGGGCGCGGTGGCGGCGGCACCGAGCGGCGCGAGGGCGTGTGCGGCGGCGAGCGGATGCGCGAGAGGAGCGGTTCGCCCTCCCTTCGGCGGCGGGGAGCGGGACAGTTCGCACGAGTGCGGGGATGGGGGATGCCGTCGTGGGTTTTCGTTTGCACCGAGCGTATGAGTACGAGGAGGGTGGGAGGAGGTATCGAGAGGTCGAACCATCCTGTTGGTTGAACCATCACGACGGCTCATCCTGCTTTAATAGTAGAGATAATAAGGAGTCCATGTTGTCACATGGATAGCAACTACACGTGCAACTAGCAATGCTATAAGAAGGCTGAGCAAGCGGTATCATAGCCAAACAGACGTTTGCTGGGATGTGGAGGGGTTAGAGGCTTTTCCTGGCAATATTGGGAGGCTGGCATTTAAGTGGTAGGCAGGGAGACATAGCGAAAGAAATGAGTCAACTAGCATGGCAATGATAGTAATGGTATCTAGGGAAATGATCATCTTGCTTGTGATCCCGCTTGGTAGAAGAATGAATCCATCAAGTAGATGAACCACATAGTCGAATGAATCCTCACACTCTGACATGCTTGCGGAACTCTATCGCGAAGAAGTAATCCGGAAACAACAATCAACACACGATAAACACCACAACATAATCATGACATCATGTTCAAGAAATTGTGATGCATGTCCATTAAATTATGCACGACACGACAAAGCACAACAATTTATTACCACGCATTAAATGAAGCTCAACATGCAACTCGTTGCATATTGATGAAACTCCATATTTGAATTATTTAGTTCACTCCCTTTAGGTACATGACAATGTTAAATGTTGTTAAACATGGCAAGAGGTGAAGCATAAATAAATTACACTAGCTAGAAATTTTAAATGAGGTCGGAAACAACATATAGAATTTCCGAAATGACCCCATATGTTAAAATAGAAATTGGTCCAAATCTGAACTTAACACATTTTATATTTACTAAACATCAAAATAAAGTGGACTGTGTGATTCTACACGTCATTCTAGTTGATTGACATATATAGATCATAAAAAATGGAGCTACATTCTAAAATATATGAGCAACACAAGATAATATGCTATGAATGCAAAAGGTACGGAAATGAGAGCCGCAAGCATGCCAATCATGGATGCAACAAGATATTATGAAACTACATAAAATTTTACGCAAGTTTAAATGTGGCCGAAACAACGGGTAACAATTTCAAAAAGTTCCCATATGCAAATTAAGTTTCGGTACTATTCCGCCTATGCACAATTTTAGAGTTGTTAAACAGAAAAATAAATGCCACCATGTTATTTTACGCATTTTTTCAAATCAAGTTACATTTGTGGAACATTTTAATGGGAGCTACAATTAATTAGTTATGACATAAACCATTTCAACATGGTATTGGTGCAAATTGATGAAACAACAAGTTTAAATATTTTAAACATGTTTGAAATCTAGATATTATTAATCTACACAAAATCCTAAACATTTTACATATATATATATCCTTTTGATTCGATGCATGGTTTATTAGCTACTAACATATTTAAAACAAGGCATTTTCTGTAATATGCATGACATAAATATTGGCAAAATCATAGAAGGAAAAAATAATAATGAATTGGCCGAATTGCAGCAAAGTGCAGCGGCCAGGAGGATTCATCCCAAGTGGTTGTGTCTGAAAAATTAATAGGAAGTAATGCAAAAATAAGGGAGAACGGAACTCGAACCGAGGACCTCCCTGGTTCAAATCCAATGCACTGACCAGCTGTGCTTTGAAGGATCTACGAAAAATCATGGGTTCTACGTAGATGAAATACACCGTGATGCGAATATGCTGAAAACGAAAAGAGCATGCTTTGTAGTCGTGGTCGTGGGTGGGTTGACGCGGTTGCCGGGACGTGGTGCAGCTTAGGCGTCTCGTCCCGACGGTCTCATCGCCGGCGGGATGAGGGTGATGCTGGGATGGTCGGGGCGGCACGAGTCCGCGGATCCGGTGGCCTCAGAGCTGCACGGGCGGCTGACTTCGAGGGGCGTGGTAGGCAAAGAAGCTTCAGCACAACATCCAGGGCGGTCACCATTCCGGCTGACACGGCAGGGAGCTCCAACAGCTAGGGGAGGGAGTCAGGGAGGAGGAGGTCGGGGACGATCTTATGCTCACGGCTCGGGATGCTACTACATGTGCGAGGAGGATGCGTGAGCGCTACAGCTCATGCGTCAGGCTAGCTGAGGCGAATGAAGAGGAATGGGAGGTTGTGGGGAGCTCGGGGACGAGGCTGCCATGGAGTTCCTTCGGTGGAGCTGATGCTTGTGTTGAAAGAGAAGGTGAGAGGCGAGGGAGAGAACTAGAGAGATGGGTAAGAGAGGATAGGGAGGAGTGGAGATGGAGGCAGACCTCCAGTCGACTTCTACAGCGATCGGCTGGCACGACGTCAAGGACGAGCTAGGTTCATAGGGACAAGAAGGCAGGGCGACGGCGACGAGGCCCTCGTGCGGAGCTGGAAGGAATCCATCGGGAGGAAAAGGGCGCCACTGGGGATTGAAGCGGTGGAGACAAGGTGCTCTCTCGTGATCCCCTCTGGATCGTGCAAAGGAGGTGGCTTCCTACATCGATCGATGGATGAATTAGCTAGCGCTTAAATCAAGGAAGATGGCGGTTGCTGAGTGGGTGGGTGGATTTGATGCGGATCCGAGAGAGAGTGGTGGTGGCGACGAGGAAAACAAGGGAGGTTGTCTAGGGTTTGGTCTAGGTGGTCTATATATACGCAAATGGATTGCGTTTGGACCTTCTGATTTAGATTGAATGGTCGTGATAATAGTCTAGGGAGTTCAATTGGAAAACCGATGATGGTTTGGGGTATTACGGGGTTGATATGGACCCAACGGTCATGACCGGCGGGTTCGGGCACCGGGAGGTTTTCGGACTAGGTTGCGAGCGGACTAGTGCAATGTGCATAGGGGCTAGGCAAAGATGAGAGGGAAAACGGACAGCCTGACAATATAATTTACAAAACCGAAAACGTCCGACAATTTGACCGGCTATAGTGCCTCTATATATTTAACGGGTTGGGCATCAAACGAACTCCGATTGTGATGAAATTTCGCAGGCGTCCTACCTACACTATATTAATACCTAACGGCAACTTTCAACCCATTCGAAGAAAGTTTTATAAACACTTTTAGAAAACAATATTTAAACGATGTCGCGGGCGCAAGCGTGTGTGGTTGGTCTCGAAACGGTCAACAACAAGAACGAGAAGAACCGGCAACTAATAACGGATGCGCGTTTTGACAAAATGACGACAACGGAGTCCCGATGCCATGCAGATGATACGAATGATGCGATGATGAATGCGACAAACAAAAGAATCACACAACGAAAATGGAATAAAAGGGGAATCTTCTGGAGCATCGGTTCCGGGCTGTTATAGTGGCCTGCTGGGGTTGCACGGTCCAACCTCTTCATCTGGGTGACGTGAACCATGTTGCACGGTGCGAGGGTCTGTGCAAGTAGGCACGGACAGAGAAGCTTCCCCCTTTGGTGTTAAGGGAGTCGAGCCAGCCACAGGTTCCCAAAGCAACCCCCAAAGGTTTCCTGATTGGTGCAAGAGGTCCAAAGATGGGGGCTCGGTAGGATGGTGGTTACCCTCGAGCCCACCAGCGCGTCATGGAGAAATGCTTTTGCAGGTGAAGACCGCCTTTGTCAGGGCGGGCCGCAGCCATGTCCCCTTTCAAAATGGCCATTATGGCGACCCGTCCCGCCGAGTGTGTTTTCGGGGGAAGAGGACAAAGGCCAGTATAAAAGAGAGGCCCAACCTCTGTAGCAGGGAACCGGATTCCCATCGTCTTCACTAGGGCAAGAACCCTCCTTTGTACTCATATTCCACCTCAAACAATCGAAAGAAGCACGAGTAGGGTTTTACACCACAAGGTGGCCCGAACCTAGGTAAACTACTCGTGTGTTCTTGTTCACTTACCTTAGCTCGAGCCGTCAGAGAGTCGCTGTGAAGTTGAGAGATAGAACAGGGTAGGAGAGCAAGCGCACCCAAGAGTTCAAACCTTTCTGGGTCTACGGAGCCCCGATTCCGAGATGTGGCGCGCCAGGTAGGGGTGCGTAGCCGTTCTTCAGCTCCAGTTTCTCTGTCAGCTCCACCGACCCCATGACCGACGCTCGCCGTGTGTGCGCTGGGTGCATAGTTGCGCGGGTCGTGTTGACCGGCTCACAGGCCCTGGCGCCTAGCATCACTCCGCCGGGGTCGAGGCCGTGGCCATTGACCCTGTAGCCCGCAAGCAACAAGCTTCATCTATGCACCCTTCCGTGAAGCGGGAGGGCCACAACACCATGGCTTCCTCCTCCCACGCCCATCTCGAGCGGGTGAACGTGCAAGCGGTGTTGCTCATGGCACCCAAGCTACTTCGCTATCGCCTGGCGGAAGCCGGCTATGACGCATGGCTAGCCCGCATCGACCAGCTAATCACCACCGTGGGAGAGGCCCAGGTGCCCTCTCGCTCACTTCGCCCCTCTTTGTCCAGCGACGGAGAGGAGGCTAGGGAGCACCGCTACCTCCTCCTGCACACGACGGCCAGGCCGAGTTCAGGTGAGACGCGTGCCTGGGGAACCCGCCTCACGAACCGCCACCACGCGTCCAAGAAGGAGACAACTATAAGATTTTTTGGCACGAGGCTCCATGAGGGAATCCAAGATTAAGGAGTCCTCGGGTAGTCGGTTTTCTATGAATAGGTCAGCCTGATGGGTCGTACCTATGGGAGGCTGGGCTGTGCGGCCATCTCGTACTCAAGGAGGAAAACATTGAAGACTGGCATGACGTCCAAGTAAAGTAGACTAGGTCGGTTGTGTGTAACCCTAGGTTCCCTGGTGACTATATAAACCAGGGGTCCTCGTTCATGTAGACACGTTCATTCACCTAGGGTTTAGTATAGACGATCTTGATGTAGACTCTATAATCATCATCCACATCAATATAATCAAGCATGACTTATGGTTTTACTTCCTCAAGAGGACCCGAACCTGGGTAAACACTATCTCCCCCTCTTTCCCACAACACATCGATCTAAGGTCCACAGTTCGGGACCCCCTACCCGAGATCTCCCGGTTTTGATACCGACATTGGTGCTTTCATTGAGAGTTCCACTGATTGCATCGTTGTAAGGATCAATGGCATGCCTAGTCATCAGCGAGGAGATCATCAACAGGGATGTCTTTGTTCCCCGACAGATCTTCGCTTTCGAAAGCATCAATCTGCATGCCAATCCTGCCGGCCACCTCGGCTTAGTCGAGAACTTTACGCCCAGTCAGGAGGTCAGGTTTGGGAACCGAGAGTTCATCGCTGACCCTGAGGGAGATCTTGCACTAACAAGACTCTTAGCTCCTCTCGAGGAACCTGCGGATCCCGATACCTCGTCATCACAAACCATGGATCCCGCCACCGGGACGACCTGCATGCCCACCTCGGCCTTAGAGCCCAACATGGTAAACATGTCGGAGCGCGTCTCACCCAAGAACACTCTGGAAGCGACCTTGAGCGCCACGAGGGGATCAGTGACATGGGTTAAACCCGAACTCATAGGCAGTGCAAGCTTTGCCGAAACCTCGGTGCTACATGAACTAATCGATCAGATACAAGTCTTGGGCATGACGAACGACTAGGTTACGGTCTATGATCAGATCGGGCTTAGATCCAACGACAGGGAAATTCACATCCCACCCATCACGCACTTGACCAAGATCGACGAGTGCCCGGTTACGAGCTCTCCACACCAGTTACCTGAGTGGAGGAAGGTTTACGTCTCGATCAGTAATCTTCCGAACTTACTCGATAGTGTGAAAAATCTATCTCGCCTCGACAACGTGTCGGGGTCAACAGTAGGTCCAGCGCGTGACCCAGCTGGGAATGTGACCACCAAGGCCTCCTGCCCACAAATCACGGGAATTCAAAATATTTTACCACCCACCACTCAACTCGAGCATAAGGCGGAAGGGTATGGTTCTTCAGCCACACGCAAAGTCACACAAAGGCTAGGGGAATCAGTACACCAGTTTTTGGCCAGATTCCTCCTCAACAAGAGGACTGAAGGCCGTAACGAGCAGGAGCTGATTTGTGCTTTCGAGCATTATTACCATGATGAGGGTATCCTCAATGCCCTCTCCCGTCACCAGACTAAAACCCTCACTAAGTTGTCAAGCCTAGTGCTCATATACTATGCCATGGAAAGCACTTGGCAATTACAGCAAATGTGCAATGACCCTAGCCTTGCCGGACAAACCAGACAAACCCGGAAAAGATGCACACTCTTACTAATGGGGCCCGTGACCACCGTACCCTCAACAAAGAGAACTCGGACGCGGGCTAGGTTGGTCCTTGACGTACTACTGAACAAACCATGCCCATACATTCTGCCCTGCGTGAATCAAGCTCCACCCATAGATTTAGAGCATGTTGGATCATAATGCAGGTCACAAAAAACGGGAGAACATCCTCAATGCAACACCCTCGGAGCGCCAACCAGTGGCACCGCCGGATACAACCACATAAATCTTAACGATCTACGAGTCGTTCACCTCAAAATATCAAAGAAAGAGAGCCTTTCAGGAGCTCCATCAAATCCACCATGTAGTTGCGACAAACCCATGGTCAAACACACCTATCACCTTCGACCAGGGTGATGAGCCGATGGCAGCACAGGCCAGGTACCTACTGCCCTAGTCCTAAACCCCATAGTCGACGGCCTTGGGCTCAACAAAGTACTGATGGACGGGGGCAGCGGTCTCAACCTCATCTACAAGGACACACTAGAAAAAATGCAGTTCGACTGATCTCGAATCGAACCGAGCGTAACCAGCTTCCAGGGTATTTTTCCCGAGAGAGAGGCCTCGATGTAGTATTCGGTATAGCCGATAATTACCAATCCAAAGAGCTGCTCTTTTATATCGTCTCGTTCCATAGCGGTTACCATGCATTGTTGGGACACAAAGCCTTCACACAATTCCAAGCCATACCACATTACGGGTGCATGAAACTCAAAATGCTAGGGCCAAACGGGCCAAAAACAAAACGACATCCCTCGCCTTGGAGGTGCTAGCGGAGACCCTTGTCGTAGAAGAACTCAAGGCACTACGTGTCGTGGTGGACAAAGATGACGTAATCCTCGGCAAGCGGCCCAAGTCCACATCCTTCAAACCCGCAGACGAAATCGTCAAGTTCCAGGTACACCCAACGGATCCCAATAAAGCAACATCTATAGGGGCACAACTGGAGCCCAAAATCGACGAAGCACTACGCGCTTTTTGCGAGAAAATTGGGATATATTTTCCTGGCACCCCTCAGACATGCCAGTAATCCCTCGGGGGCTGGCGGAGCACAACTTGAACATAAAAGCTGATTTCAAACCTGTCAAACAGGCCTCGCACCGATTTTCCGGACCTAAACACCAAGCCGTGTGCATTTGTAAGCCTGGTTTATTAGGGACATTAAACACCCCGACTGGTTGGCAAACCTAGTCATGGTACCAAAGAAGGCTAAATCTTGGCATCTATGTGTCGATTTTAAAGACCTAAACAAAGCATGCCCTAAGGATCCTTTTATGTTACCCCGAATAGACCAAATTACCGATGCTGCAGCCGGACACGATTCCTTGTGTTTCATCGATGCCTACTCCGCATACCATCAGATCAAGATGAAGGAATACGATCAGGCAACAACCGCTTTTATAACACCACACGGGCCATTCTGCTTTAACACAATGTCGTTCGGGCTAAAAAATGCGGGCGCAACTTACCAATGCTTGATGGAGACATGCTTGGGGAAACAAATCGGCAAAATGGTAGGAGCATAGGTGGACGATGTGGTCATTAAGACCAGTCACGCCAACCTGATGGTGGACGACCTCACGGAGACCTTTGCCAACTTAGAGGCATATGATATTCGGCTTAATATGGATAAATGCATCTTCGAAGTCTGAGCCGGCAAGCTCCTCAGATTTATGGTGTCGCAAAGAGGAATCAAAGCCAATCCGGCCAATATACGAGCATTATCACAACTCGCGATACTAACAGAGTTACAACACATCCAAAAGCTAGCACGCTAAATGGCGGCCTTAAGACGATTTATATCTTGTCTAGGCGATAAGGCCCTCCCACTGTATAGATTGCTGAAGAAAACCAAAGATTTCAAGTGGAATGATGAGGCCACAATGGCCCTGGAGGACATCAAGGCGATATTAGCCAGAAACCCCATACTAGCAACACTCTTCACAGGGGAGCCGATGCTCCTATAAATCTCGGCCACCAATCAAGTCATCAGCGCGGTACTCGCCGTAGAATGAGAAGTTGGGGGACAACAACTACGGAATCAAAGGTCGGCCTATTACGTATCCGAAGTACTCACCCCATGAAAAACCAGGTACCCGCACTACCAAAAGATCTCCTACACAGTGTTTATGGCATCACGGAAGCTTCGACACTATTTCGAGGAATGTGCGGTCACTGTGACTTTGAAAGTTCTGTTGAATGATATCATTAACAATAAGGATGCCACTAGCCGAATAGCCAAATGGTCTATCGAGCTCTTGCCATCCGAGATCACTTACAAACCACGATGAGCCATCTAATCTCAGGTCCTAGCCGACTTCGTGGCTGAATGGGCCGAGGCCGAACTTCCTAGAGAGTACAACACTTATGCTCATTGGACCATGTATTTTGACCGGTCCAAAACCCTCGCTCGTCCGGGGGCTGGAGTGATTCTCACATCCCCTACCCGGGATAATGTTCAGTACGTGCTACCGATCATCTATGCTAACTCAAATAATGCAGCAAAATACGAAGCGCTATTACACGGTCTTCGGATGGGAGCCTCAATGGGCATACATCGGCACGATGTACGAGGAGACTCCAATCCCGCCATCTCACAAATCAACGGTGAATTTGATGCAAAGAATCCAAAGATGGCGGCTTACAGAAACGCCATCCCCAAAATATCAGCATGATTTGAAGGGTTAGAGTTCACCACATCTCAAGAGACAATAACAAAGCAATGTACGTTCTCGCCCGCTTAGGCGCAAAGTGTGACCCCATGTCGAGCAACATATTTCTAGAATGGGTGTTGAAGCCATCTGTAATATGGCAAGATGATATTCCGCACAGGAGCCGATGGCGAAGAGCAGGTGGTAGCCCAAAGATCAAGCAAGACGATCAAGTCATTAGTGGATCTTCAATTCAAGAAACACCCTCGGCCCATGAGGTCATGGCCATAATCGCGCCATGGACCGAACCCTTTCTTGCTTATCTATTATACAAGGAACTCCCAGACGACCAGGCCGAGGCGCGACGTATCATCCGCCGATCAAAGGCTTACAAGGTCCACGAGGGCGAGCTATACAAAAAGTGCACTAGAGGAGTCCTCTAGCGGTGCATACCCGACGATGAGGGAAGGCCGATTTTTGCCGAGGTACACGCCGGTATGGGCGGTCACCACGCAGTAGTAGGGACCCTGGTTAGCAAGGCTTTCTGAACTGGTTTCTTCTGGCCGACAGCCCGAGAGGACGCCTAAGCGCTCGTTCAGCATTGCACGGGGTGTCAACTCTTTGCAAATCAATGCCACATGCCCCCAACAGCTCTTCGGACAATTTCGATCACCTGGACCTTTGCGGTCTGGGGTCTGGATATGGTCGG
This sequence comes from Hordeum vulgare subsp. vulgare, assembly GCF_904849725.1. Taxonomy (NCBI): domain Eukaryota; kingdom Viridiplantae; phylum Streptophyta; class Magnoliopsida; order Poales; family Poaceae; genus Hordeum; species Hordeum vulgare. Next base: position 366,208,136 of record NC_058521.1, read on the forward strand.
CCCACTTAAAGGGGGACCAAGAAAAAGAAATACCTCCTGGTTATATTTGACAAATTCACCAAATGGATTGAAGCAAAGTCGGCCAGCTCTGCCAAAGCTAAGGCAGTAATCAAATTTATCTCATGTTGTACACCGTTATGGTGTTCCGCATAGCATAATAACAGACAACGAATTCAATTTCACCGCCAAGGAGGTAAAAGACTAGTGTGCAAACTTGGGCATCAAGCTCGATTATGCTTCCGTGTACCACCCGTAGACTAACGGACAAGTCGAAAGAGCCAATGGGCTCATTATGAGCTGTATTAAACCTCGATTGGTCCGCTCCCTTCAAGAATGCAATTGCCAATGGGTGGAGGAGCTCGAATCCGTGCTATGGGGCTTGCACACCACCCCGAAATGTTCCACAGGGTACACCCCCTTTTCTATGGTGTACGGGGCTGAAGCTGTCCTCCCCTGCGACATTATACACGACGCACCTCGGGTATGTATGTACGAGGAAAAAGAAGCTGAGTTAGATAGGCAAGACAACTTAGATGCACTCGAAGGCGAGCGTTTCTGGCCCGATCTGCTTTCTATCTGCAACAAGCTCAGCGCTATTAGAGTAGGGAAGTTCGGGCAAAGGCATACAATGTGGGAGAACTCGTCCTACGCCTGCCAGAGAAGCAAAAGTATAAACTTCAACCAAAGGGGGAGGGTCCTTTTATAATTGATTAAATTTTAACATGAGGAGCTTATCACCTACACAATTCCGAGGACAACCGCCTTGAGCCTAACCCATGGAATGCAGTTCGCCTTGAGAGTTTTTACGGCTAGACCAATGTCATCACCCCTTTTCCGCCAGTGCCTTTTTCCCATTTTGCCCACAGTTTTTATCTTTCCTCTATAGGGCTCATTAATTGTTCCCGGGGCATGTTTGGCTTAACCGGACGTCCTCGAGTATTTATCAAAGTATCCTTGTTAAACAGAATGATCAAGTAGCGCCTAGGGGCTTCCTCAAGAAGATGTTCAATGTACTCGTCATACCTACTTGTTTATGTATACACCTTGACGAAAAGCATCGATTCCTGCCATTTTATGCATCAATTGGACTTCAGATTTTAGCAATGCTGGGTTGCCTCGCTCCTTTTCTTACTATCTACATTCCTGATATGTTTGGCTAGAGGGTAAAGGGAGTACCGCTGCGATTGTTACGGCCGGTTCACCCGGATATGTACCTCAGACGGGTAAAGCCAAAAGCTAGAGTTTCTTGAGATACAACTTGATCGGATAGAATGATGCCCATCTACTTGGCAATTTTGCATCTTAAAAACGGCTGGCCGTGCTGCACGGAGAAACATCCACACCAACTAGAAACTATGTAGCAACCCGGAAAAAGGAACCCATCAAGGAACTACTTTTTTTTCGAAAGAAGTTTCTTACGTCTCGTTGTAATATAACATAACCCCCCCCCCCCCCCCCCGTGTAATTTTTGTCTGTTAGTAGCACATGACCGGATTTCCTGGTTATCGGAAATTAATTCCTACTTTCGTAGGATTCAAAGTATGAAACAGTGCACAATTGATAACAGGGGAGGTAGAAGGCAATGGTCGGTTAAAGACACAATTTCCAAAATATGGAGGGAAGTGTATTAAAACACACACATATCATTTCATATGATCATACGGTTGGCAATTTGTTGAGTTGATCTCTTATAACATCTAACGTGCAGTCCTCTCGCAACAGGCGCGCGTCGGCCATCACTTGATCATACACCACGTGTAGAGGAATCTTCTTCCCATCTGGCCCCGCTGGTCCAAGCCGGGCCATGTGCTCGGGATCTCGACGAGTAAAGCAGGTCTTCACAATAGCCCACGTCTCTTGAGCTCCTTCTCGGCAGGCCGAGGTCTTCCACAGTTCGAAGCAACTTCAGGCTCCTTGAAAATGCTTAGCAAGCTCGGCCATCCCTTGTAGAGGGTTTTGGTTCGGCCATAAAGCTCGGACCATACTCCACATAACCTTCTGGGCCCGCTCATGCACAATGGACAGTTCCTTCAACAGCCCCAAAAGGAATTGGCCTCCTCTTTAGGATGCCCAATCACGAGACCTAATCAATAAGGCGGACATTTTCATGATCAACACAGTAAAACTCGGATCAGTTATAGGTCAGAGCTTTACTTACAGAATAGGCCGCCTTTTAATTTCTGATTGTCTTCTCGAGTTTGCACTAACTGAGTTTTCAAACTCTCAACTTCCCCAGCTTGATTTTTATTCTATTCCTTGAGATTTTTATTTCCTCGTGACATCGCTTCAATACGCGATGACTGGCTTCAAGATGAGTTTCGACATAACGTTGAGACTCTCGTGAGGCATCCAGATCCTTTTGCATTTGTTCTATTGATTCACCTGCTATAGCAATTTTTTGGCTATTAAAAATATTTTATGACAATTTAGCATATCACAAATTAACTCCCATACCATGGGCTTCTCTAGTGAATTTCTTTACATCTTCCAGCTCGGGCCTACTAGCTTTTAAATCGGCCTGGCTTTGTTGGAAATCTTTGGATAATCTTTTGTTTTCCTGCTTTAAAGCCTGCATATTGAAAGGTAAATAAGTCGACCCTTAATTTAGCCATCCCACCCAAATTAAAGCTCGGGGGTACTAGGTCCGAACTTTTGTTCGGATACAATGATATTGATAACCCATCTGCTGATGGGCATACACTTGCCCGTCCACTTCTTTAAGGCTCGCGCGTGCAGCTCCAAGTTATGCTTTGGCCGAGTCGAGAGCATTAAACTCGTGCTCAGAAAATACAGGATGCCACACCGACTCCTTCCACTGCCGATGATTCATTGCATTCTCGTATTCGGAGTTAGTCACTGATAGTCCATACGAACCCTCTAGGAGTGGGCCCGTGTTCGGGACCCTGGCGTGAGCCGACGCTCTTGGGTTTGGTTGACTACCCAATACCTCGACACCGTCCTCGGGCGAGGAAAGTTGCATGCGTCTCCTAAATTGGTCGGTCAAGGGTCATAGAAGTATAGAAGACAATTATTATCTTAAGGGACATGAATTGATCCGTGTACCTTTTTACCGGAGGGGCAGTGGATGAGGTCTCTCCCGCCACCTCTTGTTCGGGAATTCTATCCTCCTTGACAAAGCCCCGACTAATTTAGTCCGCGGGGTGGTCCGACATGCGCTCCGATGAGCCGTAGGGACGACCCCTCGTCGGGCAGTCGTTTTTCTCTTACTCCCTGAAGAGGGAAGGGAACTGGGTTTGTCGGCTATAAGGGCCACCTTTTGCTCTTCAACACTCTCCTGATAAAACACCCCATCCTCAAATACAATCGAAAGCTCTGGGCCTTCATGAAACCAGGCGTCAAAGTTATGGGAGAAGTCCTCGGGTTGGGGCGTGGGGCAGTTTACCGTCTCGATCCAGCGCTTCCAGGGGTGCGAGGAAGGGGTAGGAGTTATAAGTCAAACAAAAGTGGGCATGAATGCTCGAAACTTTGAACATGAATGCGCTCACCCATTCGATGGGGTTGAATGCCGAATATCCATCCTTGGGGATGAGGCGGGTAAAATCTTATTTTCTCCCTTGAAGAAATCGGCCATAACGGCCGCTAAGGCCTTCTGATCGTCCGGTCCTTGCCTTCTGGATCGGTTGGAATTGCTAGTCCCGCTATAACGCCACAAAGGATTTGTGCATTGTTGGAGAGGTTGGACGCACCGGGTAATCACCACGGCCATCACGTCAATGATAGTTAGCCCGCTATGAGTGAGCACCCTGACCTTGACGGATAGGCGCTTCACTTCAGAGCTCTCCTCTTGGGAAGAGCTCTTCGGCCTCCAACTGATTCGTTTCTTTAAAGGATCCATGGAGTATTCAGGAAGGCCTCTCCGTACTTGTTCGAATAGTGGAACATACCACTCAGAGAGCCATTCGTCAAGCTCCTTCTTCGGTGTCCCACTCGGGTATCCTGTGGCGGCTCTGCGCCATACTTTGGCTCCACCCACTTCCCTAATTGTCGTTCCTCTAGTTCGGAGAATGGCGCCAAAGTACTTTCTCCATAGATCAAACTGGGGCTCACAACCTAGGAACATTTCTCATAAGGCAACGAAGCGTGAGATATGAAGGATGGAACCGGGGATGAGATTGTGGAACCGCAGCCCATAAAACTCCAGTACCCCCTTAGGAAAGGGTGAATGGGGAATCCCACCCCTCGCAGCAGGAAGGAAACAAAGCAAACCAGTTCTCCCCTTTGTGGGGGAAGGGAAGTTTTCCGCGAAAGCTTTCCTATCAATAGAGGTCAAACCAGGGTGGGTAGGCGCGGGATCCGATTGGGGAAGGCATCCCTGTGTTTCGAGCTCACGTAGACGAAGGAGAGAAATGAAGCAACTGGGCCAGTCCCCTGGCAGGGAGGCGAGGGGGCGTGAAGAGGAACCTGCCATGGTGCCTAAGGTATTGAGAGCTCTAGGGTTTCTTGGCGGGGTTGGGAGGTGATGGAGCCTCAATATAGATTTTGATCTATTTATAAAGGGTGTTACCCCCTCTTGCTATAAGGAACGGTTCCGTCAGGGATTGAAGAAGGTGTTTGCCTCTACAAAGGCATGTGAGAATCGAGAATTATTTTTAATCTTGGTGCAAAGATAAAAGTTGTGGGCCCTATGACGCTTCGGTATTCGTGAGTCGGCCGAGGACGAAATCATCATTTCTTGCTCGAAGGAAACAAAGGAACTCACCTTACAAACCAAACACTTTGGGCGTGATCATCCAAAGACCCTACACCTCAGCATTGAAGGCTAGTTCGGGGGCTACCGAGGGAGTGCGGGATTAAGGGGTCCTCAGGTAGTCGGTTTACTATGAAGAGGTCGACCTGATGGGTCGTACTTATGGGAGGCAGGGCTCTGCGGCCATCTTGTACTCAAGGAGGAAACCAACGAAGACCAGCGTGACGTCCAAGTAAAGTAGACTAGGTCGGTTTTATGGAACCTTAGGTCATCCCCTGACTATATAAACTGGGGGTCCCCGTCCGTGTACACAGGTTGATTCACCTAGGGTTTAGTATACAAGATCTTGGGGTAGACTTTGTAATCATCATCCACAATAGTATAATCAAGCAGGCCTTACTGTTTTACCTCCTTAAGAGGGCCTGGACCTTGGTAAATACTGTCTCCCCCTCTTTCCTGCAACCCATCGATCTAAGGTCCACAATTTGGGACCCCCTGCCTGAGATCTACCGGTTTTGACACTGACACTCTGTTCGATGCGTGCGTGGTCCTCGAGCAATAGCGTTAGCGCCTGGACTGGGTTGTCCAGGATGTCGTGGCGGTTGGCTGCTAGAACCGGGCCACCCTCGCACACGACAACCACTTAAGCACCGTGGGTTGCCGGGTGGGTGCTTTGGCCGGCCAAGTTCAAGCCCGACCTGCCCCCACGCTACGACGGCTCCCTCGACCCTGTAGAGTTCCTCCAACTCTACGCCCTGAGCATCGAAGTGGTGGGTGGTGAGGAAAAGGTCACGACGAACTGGCTTCTGATGGCGCTCAAAGACGACACACGGTCCTGGCTCCTGAACTTCCCGAGGACTCGGTCTGTTTGTGTAGCGACTTATGCGAGCTGTTCGTCACCAACTTTAAGGGCACACACGACCATGCCCTCTCTATCAATTACCTCCGCCGCGTGAAGCAGTGCCCTGGTGAGACCCTCCGCAAGTACATCGAGTGGTTCAACGAGGTGTGCAACAATATCCGTGTGCCATGAACGAGGTAGTCATCATGGCGTGCACCAATGGCGCCAAGGACCTAAAGATGTGCGAAAAGCTCTCCGTTAACGACACCTTGAGCATGGCCATGGAGTTGTTCAACCTGGCTAACAAGTGTGCCAAGGCTGAGGAAGGCCGCTTGTTCATCCATGAGAACCCTGACGACGTGCCCGAGGACGCCAATGCCAAGGCCAAGGAGGTCAACTACAAAGGACCTGCCGTGTTTGCGACTGAACCCGAGTAGAAGCATGGCCGCGAGAAGAGCAAGCCCGAGAAGGAACACCGCCCGTTCTACATCTACCATGACGTGCACACCCACAACACCGAAGACTGCCAGGAGCTTAGGTTCCTTCGGAACGAGCGGGTTGCCGACACCCGGAGGACAATGACCGCGGTGCTAGTCATGGCGGTGGATGCGGCGGTGCCAGATTGGACAACCATTACGGCAACCCCCACCGAGGCTGGTACGAGCAGCCTCACGATAACGGCTCGTGCAACCAGCCTCGTGAGGTGCGCCCTTGGGACAACGTGGTGCTCCCACCACTGTCGCCGCCGCCACCGAGGAGGTATGATGACAACCAATGCAACGAGGAGGTCATGGCCTATCAGGAGCCTCACGTAGTGGTTTGCATCCTTGGTGGGGCCCATACCCCCTCGTTCAACCGCCAGTTCAAGCGGCTCTCTCGTGAAGTGAACGTCGTCCTCCCGTGGACAGGGGCTGTGAAGCCCCTCAAGTGATCCTAGTATGCCACCAGCTTTGACACGAGGGACAAGATCAAGACTATGGCCATCGTGGGCATGCTCCCCATGATGTGCACTCCCACTATCAGCAACATGGCGGTCACCAAGACTCTCATCGATGGAGGCACAGGACTCAACGTGCTCTCTATCAAAACCTTCGACACGCTCCAGGTGCCGCACGATGAGCTTGTCAGATCTCGGGCTCCGCAAAACCCTAAGGATTCGAACACCGGGGCATGTACGACGATCTCTCTCGTCTCGACCTAACCTGGCCCGCTACTCGGTGGAAACAACGAAGAACTCACTCGAAGGTGAGGGGAACACAGAACACAGTAGTTTACCCAGGTTCGAGCTGCTGCAAAGCATAAAACCCTACTCTTGCTTTTGGTGGATTGCCTCTCACGGAGGTTGATGGATGAAACAGTACAGTGCTATCGGGCCTCCGGAGGCCAAGTGGCTAGGTGGTTGTTCTAGGGTTTCGATCATCTTCCTATGGCAAGTATCCTACCCTCTCTATTTATAGTGGAGGCCCGGGTCCTCTTCCCTTATCGTTGGATGGAAGGGATCCCACAACGACCAGTTTCGGTGGGGGACAAGGGAACATGCTTCCCATGTCAAAAGTGGCCTTCGCCTGCAAAGCCGCTGCCAGCGCTGCAGAAGTGAGCACAAGGGTGATGCCCGCCCTGCCGGCGGGCGTCCATGGTCTTGTTGCACCGGAAGGGAAACCTTTAGGAGATGCCATTGGGGTCCTGATTCGCTCCCACCTTCTTTGCACCAAAGGGGGAACTGTCCTGTCCTGCCATCTTCTGACCGCCTATCCTTCTATAGCCTCATCCTTGACTCGTGAGGCCCGATCCTGCCTTGAAATATCTGCCGGTCCGGAGGGGTCCTGAGGAGGGCCCCCTGCGGGTCTTGACGATGCTCTTCCTCGCGAGGCTTGGCCTCTCGCGAGGACCTTGTTCAGGATGATGATGTTCCTTGTCGGTCTTGTGTTGACGAAGTGGGCCCGCCCTGGGTTGCAGGCAGGCAAGTCTGGGTACCCCCATTCCAAGAACAACGACACCAGCCCCTGGGCCCAAGGTGTCCCTGGGTTGGCTTCTCGGCGAAGCCGCGAAGACGGCCCGAAACGTCGCGGGGCCCATTTTCCTGCGGGTCAGGCGACCCACGTGTCTCGAAGCTGTGCAGCAACGACCCCGCTCCTCGAGGTGCCCTGGCGGTGCCAGGCCACGATGATGCGACTCCCAAGAGTCGCGCTGGCCATCATGTTGCTCGTTGAATGTGACCACACCCAACGGCCTTCGCAGATGTGACCGATTGGTGAATGATGAGGCAACGTGGGCGGCAGCGCTTCCGTCGGCCCACCTTGCGACCCTCGTGAGTCATGTGATGCCCATGCTCCCACATCGGTTGGTGGCTAGGGCTCGCCTATAAATTCGCCCAGCCCCCTGCGGGGGAAGGCACCGCAACCTTGAGCTCCTTCTCTGCCTCACCCATCCGCCGCGAGGAGGCTTCTTCCCCTCTTTCATTCTTCGTCTTCATGGCATCCCCCGAAGATGGCTATGGCCAAGGAAAGCGTGCGGAGCCTCTTGCGCCTTCACCCGGCCCCGGGGGCAGTGGCGGAGGGCTTTCAGGCCCTGCGCGCTTCCGCCCCCGCCGGGTAATGGCTGACGAGTAAGTACTTCATTGCGTTTCCTTCATTTGTGGCTCCATCTGTTGTCCTTGGGTTGATCTTCCTTCTCCTTCAGCATGCCCTCCTCCAAGAAGTCAAAGATGGGCGAGCTCCAAGAGGAGGTGGAAGGGCTTCGAGCCTGGCTTGAGAGCGTCCAGGCCGCCCTCGACACCGCTCGACAAGGCGAGGCGGAGGCCATGGAGGAGCTGGCATCGCTGTAGCAGCAGGTCTGGGAGGCGGCGGACACCGTGCAGGTTGCTCAGGACGAGGCGCCGTACGCTCGGCTGATGTCGTCCTAGCGCACCCCGCAGTACGCCGGCATCGCCGACCGGGCGACCGCCGTCACGCGTCGGTTTGCGGGGAGGTCTCCGACGCTGCCCAACATGAGGAGCGACGGGGGCTACGTCGTCTTCTTCCAGGAGGTCGTGGAGGCGCTGGAGGCCGGCGTTCACCGCGTGGAGGAGGACAACACGTCCAGCACGCGCAAGCTTCTGGGCCTCGCCCTGACGCTCGCCTTCTCCAACTTGCGCCGCCTCGCTTCGGAGCTCGACCTCCGGCGCGTCGTCGAACCGGCGCCCGCTGAGTCCCGCCGTCTTCTTCGGGATGAGGTCCGCCTGCACGTGGACGCCCTGGTGGGGCGGTATGTGCAGGTGCCCGTCTCAAGCGGGGAGGGTGGTCCCGACGCTGGGCCAGCCGATGCCATGGGCGACGCCGGCAGCCCCTCCCCTTAGTGCCCCAAGCTCCCGTTTTCCTCTTCCTGTAATGGTGAATCAAGAACTCTGCCCTACTGGGCGTTAAGCTTTTGTTGCTATTACCTTTGCTGCTCTCCTCTTTTCTTTGCTCTTAAGGCGATTGTTTGCGTGCTGGTGGTTGTTGTAGTGGGGCTGCAAAGCTTAGGGCCCGTCGTTGCAGCTGCCGTAGCTTGGGGGCGACGAGGGAGGAGCGACCTTCCGGGAGTTCTGCCCTCCCGAGGCACCTCTCGTGCCGCCGTGTGTTTGGGTGTTGGACTCACTGCTTGCTGCCGTCGAATTCTTAGGCCCTCCATCCTTCGTTAGTGCGCATATTTTAATTCATTGTTAGTTTTTCATAAAGCGAGAGGCTCCAGGTTAGGGCCCGTGAGGCACTTAGCTTGTGGATTTGCATCGGTCCCTCGCACAGTTCCTCCGGCGCATCTCCTGTCTTGTAAGAGGGACGAGGTGAAGACCCTTTCGGCACTCTATGTCTTCAGGTCCCGGTCCCGCACATTTCGTCGCCGCCGTGAGGTTCAACCCGTTACCAAGGCTGTCCATCACGGGGCAAAGCCCCGGCACCCTAGGGGGTCAAGTGGCTTTGCGACCAGTAATGCTAGTGCGACGCGCTGCTCAGGAGCCCCCTTGACACTCAAGCTGCTGTGCATTGTCAGGCCCCGGCCTTAATGGCCGGTAAGGCTCCTGAGGCACGCCTAGGAACCCCCTTTCTGGCGCCCGAGCGATTCCGCACCTTGTCCCTTTGGTCATTGCCCCGGGGAAACCTTGAGCCCCCCCGAGACTCTTTGTGGTGGTATCAAGTTTTCGTCCGGACCCCCGAGCGGGGGTTGACCACTGAAAAACATTGCCCCTGAGGTGGTTAGTCCTTGCATTCATGCTCCTTGACTCCTTGGGGTGGCGCCGGGCAGTTGTCTCCAAATACGTCCTCCGGATGGGAGTTCTGAAAGCCGGTGAAATAAGAAACGCCAGAGAAGGTTTTCCCCCTTCTTATTTTCAAATGCCGGACATTAAGACCGGAAACAACCAACTTAAGAAATCAGCCAGTTCAAACTCAATGAAAAGTAGTTCGAATCCATGAGAAAGCAAGCAAGTGTCACGTCCGGCATTTAAAGCTGGCATAGTCATTGGCGGACTATATAGGTTTCCTTGCCAGCTGCGAGCATGGTCATTGGCAGGCCATGCTGATTGCCTTTGTATTTGTACCCAACGCAGAGCTAAGGTCTTCCACTAGGCGTGGGGTGGACCCCTTCCGCGTCCTCGGGGGGCCCTGGGCGTATACATCCTCGGCTCGTTATTACGTGAGAGTGTCAGTGTGGGGGTGTATATGGGAGGTTGCGAGGACGCTTTGGCCTCACGAGTGTCCCTACCCCCGAGGTATTGGGGTCTGAGCTTCTAGAGTCATTGGGGGACTGTGTTGTACCCAGCGCGGATCATAGGTCATCCACTAGGCGTGGGGTGGACCCCTTCCGCGTCCTCGGGGGGCCCTAGGTGTATACATCCTCGGCTCGTTATTATGTGAGAGTGTCACGGGATGAAGTAGGTTCTAGAAGGATTGAAGGATGATGTAGAGGTGCGACGGGTTGATCAGGTCTTGCGTGCTCGTGCTCCTTCTCGGGAGGCCTTTTAAGGGCTTTTTATGACTCTACGTTGACAGGTCCCAGTCCCACACATTTCTCTGCCGCCGTGAGGCGCCTCACGAGGCAAGACCCTGACATTCCCCGATACCGACCAAGCCTGTACGATACGTGGGTGGTCGAGTGGCTTTGTGACCAGTAAGGCTCCTGAGGCGTGATGCTCAGGAGCCCCCTTTAATGTTCGAGCGGTTCTGCGTCCCTAAGATCCAGTCCCGCACATTTTCCAACTGCCATGGCATGTGATCCAATGAACGGATGTAGCTATGGGGTCAAGCCTTGCCTCCCCTAATAACGACCGAATGTCCGTGGACGATATCAAGGGCGGCAAGTGGCCTTATGACTGGTAATGCCCCTGAGGCACGATGCTCGGGAGCCCCTCTTTGATGCTCAAGCAACTCGGCGTTGCCAGGACCCGGTCCCGCACATTTGCAACCGCCGCTGCTTGTAACCGAATGGATGATCTCAGCTGTGGGGTCAAGCCCTGCCATCCCTGATAACGACCAAGTGTCCGTGGACGATATCAAGGATGGCAGGTGGCCTTGTGACCGGTAAGGCTCCTGGAGCGCCATGCTCTGGAGCCCCCTTGGACGCTCAAGCGACTCTGATTTTATCCTGTCGACCATGGTCCTGAGGGGCCGTGGGGCTCCCCATTTCCCGTGTTGGGGCGATGCGTTGTGACCGGTTCCCCCGAATAGGAAAAGTTGTAAAAGATACGAGTTGCTTTAGTATGCCTCGAGCAGTTGAAGTCCCTGCTGTCAGCAGGCACTCATTAAGGCAGTAGATCCAAAAAATTACCTCGCCGAATGGGTGAAGCCCCCTTGCATATGAGGAGCGCCTCGAGAGACCAGGCCCCGAAGCCCACGCCTGCATCGTGGTCGTCGTGGGTGATCCGTGCCTCCTTGCGCCTTGCCGTGGCGTTCGACTCATCCTTCTGAGGCCCATGGGTTTGGCCCTACGTAGCACTTCCGCGGGAAAAGGCAGCTAGCCCTGCGCCCCATGGCTTGAGGGCGCCTCCCTTCCCGTGCCTTTCGGGCTCGACTCAAGGAGGAGCTCCCAAATATTCCTCACTCCTGAGGTCGATAGACGCCCCGAGGGGACGCCTGAAGCTCTTCTTCGTCGGGAGGATCAGGTAGTGCCGCATACTCTGGCACGTATGGCTCCATGTAGTCGCTTGCCTCTCCCCCATGGCTGGTCATCAGTGCGATGGTGGAGGTCCCTCTTGGTGGTGGAGGGGGATCCTCCTGCTGTACTGCTCGATGATCTTCCTGCGAGAAGCCTCTGCGCGGAGTCGCTTGTTCCTGTTGCCGCCGTGGGCTGGTCCTGGTGCCGCCCGATGTTGATTTCCTCCTTGGTGTCCTGTCATGTCTCCGTTGTTGTAGTTCGTCTGCGCCATCGCCTCCGCCCTCTGCTGGCTGCGCCGGAGGGAGAATTCTTGTCTAACCGCCCCGGGATGTTGAGGGACGACCTGGTCTCGGTGATGCGCGCCAGCGTGTGCGTCGGTCACCCCGCCGTTCTCCTCGCGTTCCTGGTGGTTGTCGGCGCGATGCGTTTATGGCCGGTCGTTGGGGTCTGGAGAAGGTGGAGGGAAGCGCGAAGTGCGTGTCTCTCGGCCCTGGCCAGGGTAGGCAGGGCCGCGAAGATTGCAGGTTCGGGGGCCGGCACGTGGTGCAAACCCCCGAAGCCGGACGCCTGTGGCCTTGAGGGTGCACCAGGCTGGATGGTCTTCTGGGCGATGATGATTAGCTCCATGATGTGGTCCGCCCAAGCGTCAAAGCCTCCTGGCGTTGGTCGTTGGCGGAGCATCTCTCTTGCCATCCGCAACGCGTCGTGTGCGTTGAGGTCTCCCAAGTTGATGCGGCGCACTGCGGGTGCCTGCCCCCCCGCCCAGCCACCATGCGCCTCGGTGACACGGGTGGCCGTCAAGGTGGAGGCGATGTTGACGGCCTGGTACGTGCCGCCTAGTCCCGTGACACCGGCGTGCGCGCTTCCGTCCGTTGTGACATGGTGGTCGGAGACCAGCTCGGCGAGGCTAGTCGGTCGCCGGCCATCGGTGTAGCGACCTGGGAAGGAGGAATCTAGGAGAAAGCATGCTCATGCCCCCTACCTGGCACACCAAATGTCAGATTTCGGGCTCCGCAAAACCCAAAGGATTCGAACACAGGGGCGTGTACGGCGATCTCTCTCAGCTCGACCTAACCTGGCCTGCTACTCCATGGAAACGATGAAGAACCCACTCAAAGGAGAGGGGAACATAGAACATAGTAGTTTACCCAGGTTCGGGCCACTACGAAGCGTAAAACCCTACTCCTGCTTTTGGTGGATTGCCTCTCATGGAGGTTGATGGATGAAATAGTACAGTGCTATCGGGCCTCCAGAGGCCAAGTGGCTAGGTGTGTTGTTCTAGGGTTTCGATCATCTTCCCGTGCCAATTATCCTACCTTCTCTATTTATAGTGGAGGCCCGGGTCCTCTTCCCTTATCGTTGACGGGAAGGGATCCCACAACGGCCAGTTTCGGTGGGGGACAAAGGAACATGCTTCCCCTGTCAAAAGTGGTCTTCGCCTGCAAAGCCGCTGCCAGCGCCGCAGAAGTGAGCACAGGGGTGACGCCCGTCCTGCCGGCGGGCGGCCATGGTCTTGTTGCACCGGAAGGAAAACCTTTAGGAGATTCCTTTGGGGTCCTAATTCGCTCCCACCTTCTTTGCACCAAAGGGGGAACTATCCTGTCCTGCCATCTTCTGATCGCCTGTCCTTCCATGGCGTCATCCTTGACTCCTGAGGCCCGATCTTGCCTTGAAATATCCGCCGCTCCAGAGGGGTCCTGAGGAGGCCCCCCTGCGGGTCTTGACGATGCTCGTCCTCGTGAGGACCTTGTTCAGGATGATGTTGTTCCTTGTCGATCTTGTGTTGAAGAAGTGGGCCCGCCCTGGGCCGTAGGCAGGCAGGTCTGGTACCCCCATTCCCAAAACGTTGACACAGCTGATGCCGACTAGGCCGTTCTCGAGGGTCCTTGATGGCTCCACCACTCTGCTGGGACAGGTCTGTCTTCCGGACACCTTCGACAAGCGCGACAGCTATCACACCAAGCACATGGACTTCGACGTAGCGCACATCAGCATCCCATACAATGCCATCTTGGGCTACCCGTTGCTGGCCAAGTTCATGGATGCAACCCGCCACGGCTACAATGTCCTCAAGAGGCCGGGCTGCAATGGCATAATCACTGTCACCTGCGACGAGAGCGATGCAGCCTGCTCCCTCGAGTGTGCCTCGAGGGCCGTATCAACTGAGTGCTCAGACTCCGGAGGCGATGTGCCTCGCGAGGCTGCGCCCCCGAGGAAGTAGTTGTTGCTCGCCTCGGGCTCCTCCAAGGAGAAGAGCCTGGTGGCCGAGGCTATGGTCGGAAGCCCCACATGTGCTGCAGGTGCTTTCCCCCTTCCAGCATAGGAAGGCGCACCCAATGTTGGTATCAAAACTGACGGGTCTCGGGTAGGGGTCCCCGAGCTGTGGACCTTGGATCGATGGGTTATGGGGGATGAACGAGACAGTGTTTACCCAGGTTCGGACCCTCTTGAGGAGGTAAAACCCTACCGTTGGCGTCGAAACCGGCAGATCTCGGGTAGGGGGTCCCGAACTTTGGACCTTAGATCAATGGGTTGCTGGAAGAGGGGAGACAGTGTTTACCCAGGTTCGGGCCCCCTTGAGGAGGTAAAACCCTATGTCATGCTTGATTATATTGATGGGGAACGATGGTTACAGAGTTGATCTACCTCAAGATCGTATGAGCTAAACCCTAGATGAGATAACTTGCCTCTATGCATAAGAACCTCTAGTTTATATAAACACCAAGGCTCCTAGGGTTACATGTTACCGATCTTAATCGGGGGTAGACGGGACGAACTGGTCCTCCTCCCTTGGAGTGCACGCCTAGTCTTCGGAGCTTTCCATCTTGATTACGAAGTTGCCAGGTAACCCAGTCTTCAATGACACAGCCCATGTGATCGGCCCATCAGGGATAACCCGACCGCCCAAGGACCCCTTAATTCGTAACTCCCTCAGTAGCCCGGAATGCCCTTCAACGCTAATGTGTATGGTCTTCGGCAGCCGGACACATAGACTAATCGGCTTGCACGGTGAGTTCCTTCTATATCCAGCTGGTATGTGTTTAGTTGCTCCAATGACGCCGCGTTCCCAAAATGGGAGTCACTAAATCTAAAGGCTATAAAGGCCGAGAGGTGAATAGTCCTTATCTGACAATTCTTCTGATGAAAAGTTGTGATAACAAATAATAAGAAAATCTCGAATCCCAGCCCTAGTCCACATTATCCGGGGCACATTCTATCAACAAAAGAGATCATGTCCCGCATTTAAGGGGATTCGAATAATGACCCAGGCCAACCCACACACGTTCAACGGTGTAGTCGTTTCGGGAAGTGGCGGAGCTGGTGGCGCAATAAGCGGAACCCTTGGCTTCACAACCTCACTTAAAAGGCGAAAAAGATCGAAACCCCACCACAGGCATTCCAAACCTTACTCCTCCTACCAAGCTCGAGGGACAAGATCCATTCCATCTCCCACCCTTCCAACCGCCCTTCGTTCCAAGCTCTGCAATGGTCGGCTTGGGCTATCAAGGAAAATGGGAGATCTCGTGTGTCTCCGAAGGGGACATCCATGAGCTGAAGCGTTGTGGCTATATTGCGGCCGACATCGCCCACCGAGCACCGGGAAAGGGCCAGGTGGTACCCACGCCAAGGCCCGGTGAGCTGGTGTTGTTTGTCCCCCACTTCCTCTGGGGACTGGGCTTCCCGCTTCACCCCTTCGTCAGGGGTGTGATGTTTTATTATGGGTTAGACTTCCATGACCTTGCATGAATTCCATTATGCACGTCTCCATATTCATTACCGTTTGAGAGGACCTCCTGCAGGTTCATCCGCACTTTGGTCCTTGGCTCATAGTTTTCAATGTCAAGCCAAAGTCGGTCAGCAGCCAGCACGTCGACTATGGTGGGGTTGTGATAAGTAAGATCTGTCGCGTGCCATGGCCGGAGGGTACACTGATCGACACCATCAAGGGCTGGTAGAAGGAGTGGTTGTACATCAAAAGCCACAAGAAGCAAACTGGGCAATGCTCGACGAGTTCAGTTCCGGACCCTCGGTGAGGCTAACCTCATGGATCAAGAAGGGCCTGGATTGGGGCTCGGCTTTGGACGTGAAGTTGCTGTAAAAACGCATTTAGAAGATGATGGGTTCAAACATCTACCTGACTGACGTAGTCCAGGTCATGCTCCATCACCACATCCTTCCATGCCAGCATCAAGATAACCCGATGTGGTCTCACAAGCCCGACGACCCCTGAACGATGCTCGAGTTCTACCGCACCACCCATGAAAACTTGTGGCGGATACTGCTCAAACGGTGGCAGGAGTGGTCGGTCGAGGACGAAGATACCGGCTTGGACAACGATACTCCCCCTTGGAGGTGCGTCCGAGTTCTTATACTTACTCGAACTCATCATTCTATTGAAGGTCTTACTATCCCTCCTTCTTTGCAGGATTGGCTGAAACTGGCCGAGAAAATAGACGACCCACTCCCCTACCCGACGAACCACGTACTCCTCTCCTGAATCCGATGAGGGTAGAGGCGTCGAACGGGGCGCCAAACAATAAGAAGAAGGAGACCTGCGGGGGTCTCCGTTCGAGGGGTCCGTCGGATACCAAGTCCGGGGACACCCATGCCTCTAACACCTACGAGGGCAAGGATGCAGATGATGAGGAAGACAAGGATTCTCTTTAGGAGAGGAAAAGGGAGGCACTGGAGGGGGCCAAGGAGGGTCTACCTCCTCGGGCTCCGAAGAAACCTTGCAAGAGCAAGATCGCCCTTCTTGGTGCTAGCCCGGACTCCGATGACGAGATCGGAGCCTTCGAGGCGATCCCTCGCCAAACCCCTAGGGTCAAGCCCCCAACCCGAAGGTACGAAATCTAATCCTTAAATTAATGGAGTTCCACCAAATTTTTATTGATAATGAGAAATGAGCTATTTCCTTTTACAGCCCTGTCTGAGATCTTCCGACAGATCAATTGTCAAAGGAGGGCTCGCTGCCTGCCGAGCTGGCCGAGGTGATGTCCCACAATACCCCTCCCCGGGCCTCGGATGAGCCGACCGAGGAGATGTCCCATCGAACCCCGCCAACTACTGCTGATGTGGTGATGGAAGAGGTGGTTACATCAAACGCCATGGACTGGGAGGTCCTGGCCGAAGTCGGTACACCGGTCTCCGTAGACCGGGAGGTCCCGGCTGGTGTAGATACACCGGCCGCTGAAGAGCATGAGATCCAGGCCGAGGTTCATACCTCGGTCATTGGGAACCAGGGGACCGGCTCCCTCCCCACAAGTGGAGAGGGGAACCAGATTCCTGCCTAGGTTTGCCCGAAGAAAGCTTCCGAGGGCCCTGATGCTCCAGTGTCTTCGGTGCCGCCCCAAGCACCGCCCGCAACACAGCAGACAATGACTGGGTGGCCGGCCATGATGGAGGACCCCTTGAACGACTTCTCTATTGTCGAAGACCATCGCACCCTTATGGGTGCGGTCTTAAAGAGTATTCGGTCCGTTAACAACGGACTAAACGAAGCCTTCAATGGCTTGCTGGAGAGTTTTAAGGTAAGCCATGTAATGTTCTAAATTTAATTTACAAAGTTATATGTGCCTTTATGGGTATAACAGCCCCCGAGCTAGGGGTAAGTTTGTCAAGCTTATCCATGGCTCAGAATAACTCCTAGACAGGAACAGTAATCTCGAGATTTTTCAATAATAACGATATACTCAAGTAATTCCGGCCAAATGTCTTGTATCCTGATAACTCGTAGTCGTGGAAATTCATAATTCTGTAGTGCAGGCTTCATGCTCCGCTACTGATGCCAATGTGTTGGAGATAGTCAAGCTGAACTGGAAACTTAAGGTTTCCGATGAGGAGCTCAGCTGTGTAAATATTTGGCTTGATGAAAAGCAGGGTAAGTTGTAAGTAGTGATGTGAAAAGTCTTACTGCCTTTTAATACAGAATGTCTATCCTGATTTTTAATATCTGACCCCTTTATGTCGATTTGGTCAGCAACACAGGATGAAGAGTTCAAAAATCTGAAGGCCAAACTAGAGCAGGCCAAGAAGGAGGCTGCTACTCACAAAGTGGCGGCCGAACAAGCATATGCCGAACTAAGGTCCCTCATGGTTGACAACAACAAGCATGAGGCTAGGGTGGAAGAGGTTCAAGAGGAGCTTCAAGAAGCCAACTCTCAGTGTGAGGCTTTGGAGTAGAAATCTCGGGATCACATGACCAAGCTCTCCAAGCTATCCGCTGAGCTCAAATCCGAGCAGGTGGAATGGAGGTTCTTTCAAGAAGAGGTGCGCCAGGCCAAGTAGATGGCAAATGGTAAGCCATACTTATTGCAATGTGCCTTTGGTGGAAACATGTATGCATTTCTTACGCGGATGTGGTGTTCCTCAGACGCCTTCACGGACCTCCCGAGGAGTGTGGCAGAAGCAACCAAGCACTACTTAGCCCATGACGGGGATGTTGAGCGGAGGCTTTTCCGGGCTCAGTTTCAGACTCCCGAGCCCAACCCCAGTCCGAGTTCTCAAAGGAAACAACTCATGGAGATGCATAGGATGGCGGAGCCAGCCATGAAGGATCTTTGTATCCAGTTATGGCCTACCGAGCCTTTGCCGAGCAGCTACTTCGACTTAGTGCAGAAGTTGGTTGATGTCGTGCCCTTGATTGAGGTCCTGAAGTGTTCCGTCTGCATAGAAGGAGCTCGGATGGACTTTGCGAGGATCGTGGTGAACTATCCAGGGATGAAGTCCTTGATGATGGCCACTGCACCTCCACCACCTAGGAAGGAGCATAGATGCCCCGAGCTGTATTTTCCCTCCGCGAGGGAGGGTGCTCGGGTTATAGAATCACAATGCTCGAAATATGTACTTTTGGGTGATTGTACTGTCATGTGCTTCCGAACAACTTATATTTATAATGTTTAGTATTTGTGCTTATGTATTATTATGACTCCTATCGTGTGGCCGTTTTAATCTGAAAGCTACTAGTCGTCGGCTTCAAACCCCAGGTAGAGACTACTCGGGGTGTTTCATTGTCCGTACTATTTAGCCTTAGCCTATGAGTCGGTGCCCGAAGGTGGTAGTGTGCGACGGAAACGAGTCAATGAGACATGCGACTTTATCTCTTTCACTTAGCCTTAGGAGTTTAAATTTGGGGGCTGATCGGAAGCCCCCATGTTTTTTGGTGGTAGTCGGGTAAGCCGAATTTCGAAATATCTACCATAGGATCCACAAAGGCGTAAACCCTCCGCGTAAAACTGAATAGCCTCCAACGGCTTTTGTTTTTAGCTCGGGTTGCAGACCAGTTCTCGCCTATTATGACAATTAGTTTTCGGCTTTCTCCACTGAGGTATTTTTAGCCAGACTAGGCGGCAATACAACCAAAGTGGTTCTTCCTTTAGCCCTTAGCCGAACTAGCGGAACGTAAGGAGGTAAACACAGGAGCAGGGCAACCCAACTGTAGACCCAAGACATAATTCAGAACTGATGCATATAACGCAAAACCCGAGAGACCGGAAATTTAAGAAGCAGTGACGACATAGTTATCGGGGTGGTGTTACCATCCAAGCCCTTGGTCTATGGTCAATAGCACTTTAGCGTGTGTAAAAAGTAATTTTGACGTGTCAGCAATGATAAGCATTAAGTATGTGTATACAAAAGTACTTGGAATAATGTGTGCGAGAAATTTTATAACTCGTGGCACCAAGGCAGCTGTTACAGGTAACTATCGATACAAGTTTTTAAAGCAACTTTTCCCAGCGAGCTTCCATGGGCGACTTGACGTCCACACTTTTTTTGTTCGTACTATACTATTACCCTTGCTAGGGGTGGAGGTACTATCCTTTAGAGGAAGTTGATATCAGCATGCATACCTTGAGTAGAGGGTATTGAGAAGCTGATGATGAAACGGAGGAGCTTGATGCTTGGGGTTCTTCATGGTACCCCGTCTTTTGGTCCGTAGACGTGTTTTGTACCATGGCTAGGTTGATCCGACCACATAATCACTGGCGGGTGGCTCCCACGACTGCCCATTGATTTTTAAGAATGAAATTTTGTTTACGAGGGACATACCTTGAAGGTGTTCGGGCCATGTCGTGGGAGATGTATCCCTATGTACTATGTGCTGAAGAAGTCTTGGGCTGGTCTGATTGAGCTCGGGCTCATCTTCCTTCCTTTCGTGCCTATATTGCCGGCATGTGGCTTGAAGTTTCGCTGTCATGTTGGCATGCCAGTGTGGCCATGTGCTCCTCGGTCCAGAGAGAACGCTATGTATTGCCATTGATAGTGATGACTCCCTTGGGTCCGTGCATTTTGAGCTTCATGTAGGTGTAGTGGGGTACATTGTTGAAGCGGGCGAAAGTTGTGCGGCCGAGAAGTGCGTGGTATCCATTATGGAAGGGGACGATGTCGAAGATCAAGTCCTCGCCGTGGTAGTTGTCGAGCGAGCCGAACACAACCTCGAGTGTTATCGTACCCGAACACCGGGCTTCGACGCCCGGAATCACCCCTTTAAAGGTAGTGCGACTTGGTTTGATTCGTGATGGGTCTATGCCCATATTTTTCACCGTATCTGAAGAGATCAGATTGAGGCTACTTCCTCCATCCATGAGGACTCTAGTGAGGTGGTATCCTTCGACGATGGGATCGAGGACGAGGGCGACCGACCCTCCATGACGGATGCTGGACGGATGGTCCGTGTGGTCGAAAGTGATCGGGCCGACCATAGGTTATATTTTGGTGCTACTGGATCTACCGTGTATACGTCCCAAAGGGCCCGCTTCCTCTCCTTTTTCGGTATATGGGTGGCATAGATCAAGTTCACGATTTTGACCTCAGGAGGGAACTACTTTTGGCCCCCATTGTTTGGGCCACGGGGCTCCTCGTCGTCTTCACTTCGTGGGCCCCTGTTTTATTCATCGGTGCCTAGCTTGCGAGCCTGTTTGAACACCCAACAATTACAGTTGGTGTGGGTAGAGGGCTTGTCTTGGGTGCCATGAATCTGGCATGGCCGTTCCATGATTTTATCCCATGGAGTTGGTCCATCCCTGTTCCCTTTGAAGGGTTTCTTCCACTGTCCAGGTTTTGTACTGCGGAATCCAGCATTTACTGATGTATCGTCGGCATCACCATTATGGTGGAAGCGTTTATTCTTGTTTTTCTTGGCTTGCAATTTTCATCCCGAACTTCAGAGGTTCCATGGTTGTCCGTATTATGGTTGCGCCGAGCTAGCGAGTTATCTTCACACGCGCAAAAGCGGGTCATGAGGGAAGTAAGGACCGACATTGTTCTCGGCCTGTACTGGACGAGCTAGCTCGCAAGCCATTCATCCCGAATGTTGTGTCGTAAAGAAGCTATTGCTTCGACATCCAGACAGTCTACGATTTGATTCTTCTTGGTGAGGAAATAGTTCTTGAATTCTCTAGCTGGTTCTCCCGCCTTTTGAACGACGTTTCTTACGTCGGATGAATCCTGTGGCCGAACATATGTTCCCTGAAAGTTTGATAGGAAAGCCTCCTCGAGGTCTTCCCAGCTTCCAATGGAGTCTTCAGGTAGGCTGTTTAGCCAATGCCGTGCCGATGCTTTGAGTTTTAGCGGCAAGTATTTTATGGCATGGATATCGTCTCCTCTCGCCATATGGATGTGGAGAAGGAAATCTTCTATCCATAGGGCGGGGTCTATTGTCTCTTCATATTGTTCAATGTTTACGGGTTTAAACCCTTCCGGGAACTGGTGCTGCATGTGTTAGAGCATATATCTCCATATGTGGTTTTGGTAATTGATGACAATTCCTATGGGCTAATGGTTGCTGTCGGGACCCCGATCCTAAGCCATAGGAATCCAGCCTGTAACACATCGCATCCCTTTGTGGTCTCACGCACGGTTAACTCCACGGCTGCAGCCTTACCTTAGCCGGGACCGTTTGCGTCTTTTGACTCACGTATGCGATAGTGTCGCTAGCAATCCAATGTCAAAGAACCCGGATCGACATGTCTAGTCATAAACCAAAGTGGCAGTACCGCACAAGGACAGGCATACAGGACCCGACAAAGCAGGTGTCGATCATCAGCGAATGTAGACGAGTCGTAGCAAGCTACAAGGACTCCAATACATCGGGTGACATTTCCCCAAAGGGGACAGACACAACAGCTAAGAAGGACACATGCCGGTCAACCAATGCGTCCGGAGCAGTAGCGAACTACCAAGGCTCGTTGGATCACAAAGGGGCATTTCCTTGTAAGGAGTGCTACTAAAGATCACGACTAGGTAATCGAACCCCATACATATCAAGCATGACACACATACGCATGGCATACCAATATGTATAGATACATCGATGGCATCACAACATAACCATAAACATACAAGCTTTATTTAAGAGGCTCGGAAGAGCCACACACATAATATTACACATTAAGGTCTCTCGACCCATAATAGCAGTCATACAATACAAGCCAGCGGAAGAGTTATAAACTGTCTGGGAACAGGCAGTGCAACTAGAAGGCACATGGCCTGACTATACTACAGAGCCGACGTAGGGCCAGATCGTAGCTGGGACACCAGCTACTCGTCGTCGTCGATATCTATGAAGAACCCTCCATTAGGGTCATTAGCAACCTCTGCAACATTTATTAAGCAAACATGAGTACGAAGGTACTCAGCAAGACTTTAGGAGAACTAACTACTCATGCAAGGTATCAAAAGGTATTGTGGGGTTTCATGCGGGAAGCTAGGATTTGACTCGTGGCTAGACAACTTGCATTTTGAAATTAGTTTTGACAACTTTATTTATCGCACACGAGTGCACTAACACCACAACAATACACTATCATGGAACCATTCCGTCTCCGTACGGAAATGCCGTCCACGACACTCACGCTTATCTTGGCAATTTTATGAGTAGCCATTGAAGTTATCTATGAACAACATATGTCTCCAAGTAGTCCATATCCGCGGACGCGGCTATTCGAATAGATCATAACCCTACAGGGGTGTACTTCGTCACACACGCTCTCGCCACTTATCGCTATGTGCACGTCATGCACCTCGGCAACCTTCAAGCGGAAGGCCAGCGAGGGAGTCGGCCACGACCGTTAACCACACTAGTACCTAATCCAGGTTTATTGCCTATCTGAGAGTAACCCGTACGGAAGTCCGGCCGAGGTTTCCGCCACGGCCTCAAACGATGTGCGCAGGGTTCCCAAGCCCACCATCCGGGTGCCACTTGGTACACCGTGCCACTGCCTACCGCATCACGGCCCACCTCTCAGGTCAGCACCATGCACGGCCTCCAGCATTACTATAAACACCAGAAACTACTTGCAACTCCTGGACCGGGTACTACGCGATTAATAGGCCGAGCGGGGTCATATTTCAGGGCCCATCATGTGGTAGTATCTAGTCTTGGAATACATACACGGAACTCATGGAATACATACACGGAACTCAGTTCCTAAGGACGGTTCCAGTGAAACAACCCGCCATGTACTCCTACACAGCCTTTCACCGGTACCTTTACCAAATCAAGTTCAACACACAACCTTTGCTCACCGAACACATTCCACATTTCTGTTCATCTTCCAGATGACAGACAATACACAACTCTAAGCATAGTATGCATAGCAGGATAAGGCACATCATAGTTAAAGCAACTACCAGGTATGCTAGGTTGCAAGGTTCGGCTATTTACTGTGACAAGGTTAAGTCATGCAAAGGAAGTGGGTTCAACTATCGTGGCAAAAGCAGTTGAAGGATTTGATCTTAAATGCAATAAATAGGTGCAGGAGCGAGAATATGGGATTTATCGGGATGATCAAAAGGGCTGCTTGCCTTGTTGCTCAGAGGAGGAACGATATCCGTCAGACGGATATTCGGTGGAATCCGGGGGTGCGGAGCCTACCGAAATGAATGGCAACATTCAATAATAATCATATGCACTCAAAATGATGCATGAGCATGGCATGAGAATGCAAGGTGATAAGTTATTATTTTCAACATGTATTAGGTTTGGAGTTGATTTGAATCACATTCGGATAGCAATTCAAACGGGGTATTCTCGGATACCGGTTTAATTGATTCGACCTGATGCTCAGATCAACTTGATGTTAACATGCATGAAATGTCATGTTATGATACTGATTTGTAATTAGGACAGTGGTGATCATTGCAATCATAATGAAATTTGAATATTTTTCCAAATTCCATTTAAAAAGTAATTATGAGAATTGAGTTATTCCTTATTCCACATTTTAGGGTTCTGTAACATTTTCAAATATAGTTGAAAATAGCATAATCAGAATCCTTGAATTTTTCTGATACTTTTTCATATATAAATTATTTTCATTGGAGTTACAGATTAATTTCTATGATTTTTACAAGTTTTAGCAATTTCCTGGAATTAGTTTTATACTCGAAATTCTAATTATTGCATCAGACTGACGTCAGCAGGTCAGCCGACCTGTTCAGGTCAAACCTGACAGGGGGGCCCCACTGGTCAGCCTCTCTGGGACTAATCCCGCGCTGACCAGCCCTAACTAAGGTTTGACTTGGCCTTGGGCCCACTTGTCAGCGAGTGATTAGGTCACTAAGCTGCTGGGTTAGCTTGCCACGTCGACCCCCACCGGAGGATGGTCGCCGGCGACCAGGCCCGCGGTGGAGGGCTCGCCGGAGGCGACCTAGACGGCGCTGCACAGCACCAAAACGCACGCGGTTTGCAGCTACAGCATGCTCGCGAAGTGGCCGATCTGGCAGGACCATCTGGGGAGGCTAGGGTCGCCGGAAGAGGCGTCGGCGACGAGCCGGAGCGGCGGCCGAAGCTCGGCCTTCTATGAGGGGCGGTTCTAGGGCACGGGGAGGGCAGCTGGAGGGCTCGCCACGCTCCTGGAGGCTCCAGGAGCTCGAATCCTAGCTCGGGCGCGTGGATCGGTCATCACAGCGACGTCAACGACATGGCCGGCGGCGAGAAGCTCTCGGCCTTGGTGGGGAACTAGGATACGATGCACGGGAGAGCGTGGGGCGAGAGGGAAAACGACGACGAGCTCACGGCGGTTCCGATGGCGTTGAAGAGGGGCTCGGGGATGCGCCGGAGGGAGCGAATCGACGGGAGAGGTCCGGCGGCCGGAGGTGGAAGACGATGGCGTTGGGGGCGATGCAGAGCTCGAGGAAGCTTCGGCTTCTGGAGAGACGACCAGGGCGACGAGGCGGAGCTAATGGCGTGCTTTGGGAGGGAATCCTATGGCCAGGGCACGGGCAGCTCAAGCTCGAGCTCGGCTCTAATGGCGGCAACAAGGAGGAGGAGGAGATCCGGGAGGAGGAAGAAAACCGAGGCGGGGAATGGATAGGGGAGGCTCTGGGGAGCTTATCCCCGTCGTCGCCAGCGCGAGGCGTCGGCCAGGCAGGCACGCAGGTGCGTGGCCGCGCCGGAGGGGGCGGCGGCCACCTCCTGCTGCCTACTGGCGCGAGGGAGGGGACGAGCCAGGGATGGGCCGGGCCAGGCTTAGGCGACATGTAAGGTTTTTCCATTTTTTTCTGTTTTTGTTTTTCTGTTTTGCTAATTATTGTTTTGCTAATTAATTCAGCTCCAAAACAAAAAGTAAAAACTATTTTAGACCTCCTGAAATATTTGTTATAATATCCCCAACCATTTCCAAGCTTTTCAACATTTTTGGAAATTTATAGTTTCTGATTTCAAATTTAAAATTTGAAACCAGTAGCCTTTTTCATTTATTCAAAAAGCTTAAGGTGTCAAGAAAATAGTTTTCTCCAATGCTCATTTACTTTCATGATTTATCAGAAAGTTTGAACATTTCTTGAGGCCATTTTGGGTTCATTGATTTTGAACTAGTTTGAGATTTCCTTTAATTGAAATGGTGGCTAGGGTTTTGAGTTTTTCCTTTGCCACTTTGTTGCTTTTGTTGAAACTTCTTAGATGCAAATGCAAAGAAGACATGAGCACAATGCTATCTTGCTTAAGGGTTAGGGATGTGACAACTCACCCCCACTCAAAAGAATCTCGTCCCGAGATTTAGAAGTCGCCGGGAATAACGCCGGATATTCAAGTCGGAGACGATCCTCTCTTTCCCAAGTTGCCTCCTTTTCAGAATGATTTGACCATTGAACTTTAAGAAACTTGAGGTTTTGACATCGAGTGGTACGCTCAGCTTGATCAAGAATATGCACGGGGTATTCTCGGTAAGAAAGGTTATCTTGGAGATCAAGCGTTTCGTGGTCCACTTCACGGATAGGATCTGAAAAGCAACGCCTGAGTTGCGAGACGTGGAAAACATCATGAACCTTGGAAAGATGCGGAGGAAGTTCCAACTGGTAGGCAACTTCTCCTCATTTGGCAAGAATGCGAAAAGGACCAATGTAACGAGGAGCCAATTTGCCCTTGATACCGAAACGATGGGTACCCTTCAAAGGTGTAACCCGAAGGTAAGCCTTCTCGTCAACTTCAAAGGTTACAACCTTATGATGACGATCATATTGGCTCTTTTGACGAGACTGGGCTGTTTTCAACTTTTCACGAATAATGCGAACCTGCTCTTCTGCATCCTGGATCATATCCGGGCCAAAGAGTTGCCTCTCTCCGGTTTCTGACCAATTAAGAGGGGTTCGACATCTTCGTCCATAGAGAACTTCAAAAGGGGCTTTGCCCAAGCTTGATTGATAACTATTGTTATAAGCGAATTCGGCGAATGGAAGGCACTTCTCCCAATTCATACCGAACGAAATAACACAAGCTCGGAGCATATCTTCTAGGATTTGATTCACTCTTTCTACTTGACCACTTGATTGAGGATGGAAAGCAGTGCTAAAAGATAAGTGAGTCCCCATGGCATTCGGAAAACTTTCCCGGAAGCGAGAAGTAAAGATACTTCCACGGTCCGAGTTAATTTCCAGGGGAACACCATGAAGAGACACTATTCGAGAGATATATAACTCTGCTAGCTGGCTAGCTGTTATACTCTCACGAACAGGAAGAAAATGAGCCACTTTGGAAAGACGGTCAATGACCACAAAGATGGCATTATTTCCTTTCTTGGTCTTGGGAAATCCGGTAATAAAATCCATGCTAACTTTATCCCATTTCCATTCAGGAATAGCTAGAGGTTGAAGGGTGCCAGCGGGCCTTTGATGTTCTGCCTTAACTCGACGACAAACGTCGCAGTTGGCAACGAACTCAGCAATTTCTCTCTTCATCCTAGTCCACCGGAACCTCTGGCGTAGATCCTGATACATCTTAGTACTACCGGGATGAATGGTGAGAGGAGAATCATGAGCCTCCTTAAGGATCAATTGTCGCAGACGTTTGCTCTTAGGAACCACTAAACGGTTCTGAAAGAACACAACACCTTTCTCATTGATGGAGAAATCCCTAGCGTTACCGCTAGCAATATTCTCCTTGATCCGGGATATACCCTTATCATAAGCCTGCACGGCTATGATTTGATCCCTAAGAGTAGGCTTCGCCACCAGGGTAGAAAGGAATCCTTGAGGAACAATATGGAGATTTAACTTCCGAAATGTTCTACCTTAACTCGACGACAAACGTCGTAGTTAGCAACGAACTCAGCAATTTCTCTCTTCATCCTAGTCCACCAGAACCTCTGGCATAGGTCCTGATACATCTTAGTACTACCGGGATGAATGGTGAGAGGAGAATCATGAGCCTCCTTAAGAATTAACTGCCTTAGATGTGGGTTCTTAGGAACCACTAAACGATTCTGGAAGAACACAACACCTTGATCATTCATGGAAAATTCTTTAGCGTTTCCGCTAAAAATATTCTCCTTGATCCGTGATATACCCTTGTCACGCTTTTGGCCAGCTATAATTTGATCTTTAAGAGTGGGCTTCGCCACCAGGGTAGAAAGGAATCCTTGAGGAACAATATGAAGATTCAACTTCCGAAAGTCCTCATGGAGATGTGGTTGACCTTGTTGTAGCATCAAATTGTTACAATAAGATTTCGACTTAGTGCATCGGCCATAACATTGGCCTTCCCCGGGGTGTAAGTTATTCCTAAGTCGTAATCTGAGATCAACACAACCCACCGTCTTTGCGTGAGATTCAAATCCAGCTGGGTGAAGATATACTTCAGACTTTGGTGATCAGTGAATATTTCGCAATGATTACCCAAAAGGTAATGTCGCCAGGTTTTTAGTGCATGGACCACAGCTGCAAGCTCAAGGTCATGGGTGGGATAATTATCCTCATGTGGACGCAACTGTCGGGATGCGTATGCGATCACATGACGATCTTGCATGAGAATGCAACCTAATCCTTGTCGCGAGGCGTCGCAATAGATAACAAGGTCCTTACAAAAATCTGGTGGTAGCAACACAGGTGCGGAAGTCAGGCGTCTTTTCAGTTCCTGAAAACTATGCTCACACTGTGGTGTCCACTCGAACTTTTTATCCTTCTTGAGGAGTTCAGTTAGAGCCTTTGCAACCTTGGAGAAATTCTCGACGAAGCGGCGACAATAGCTCGCTAGACCAAGAAAACTCCTAACTTGCTTAACCGATTCAGGTTGAGTCCAATCAAGGACAGCTTGAACTCTCTCGGGATTGACAGCAATGCCCTTACCAGAGATTACGTGGCCTAGATAGGTCACTTCTGGTAACCAGAATTCACATTTTCAAAATTTGGCATAAAGGCGATGCTCTCGAAGTTTCATCAATACCAGCCTTAAATGCTCGGCATGTTCTTGTTCATTCTTCGAGTAGATGAGAATATCATCGAGGTATACCACGACGAATTTATCCAAATACTCCATGAAGATTGAGTTCATCAGCCGAGAGAAAGTGGCTGAGGCATTGGTTAAACCGAAGGACATAATGGTGTACTCATATTGGCCATAACGAGTAACAAAAGCCGTTTTTGGAATGTCCCCGTTCTTAATCTTGATTTGATGGTATCTCAACCTCAAATCCATTTTGGAGAAGACTGAGGATCCAGCGAGCTGATCGTACAGATCATTGATCCTGGGGAGCGGATACTTGTTCTTAATGGTGACCAAATTAACTGGTCGGTAGTCTACAACCATCCGATCCGTTCCGTCTTTGTTCTTGACGAAGAGGACGGGACAAGCCCAAGGAGAAGAGCTAGGACGAATGAAACCTTTGTTCAAGGCCTCATCTAATTGCTTCTTAAGTTCGGCTAGCTCTAGGGGTGCCATCTTATAAGGTATTCTGGCTATTGGGACAGTTCCCGGAACAAGATCTATCACAAACTCTACATCTCTGTCAGGTGGAATTCCTGGCAGTTCCTCTGGAAAAACATCCGGGAAGTCACGGACTACCAGAATGTCTTCAAGTTCCGGAAGAGAGTTGGCATTTAGGGAATAGAGCTAGCATTTGGCAACTCGAGTAGAGACATTTACTATCTCACCCGAGGGATGGGTAAGTTGGACATTTCTAGAGTGAGTATCAATCTTGCAATAGTGAGCTGACATCCAGTCCATGCCCAAGATGATATTAATATCCGAAGATTTCAATGCTATCAATGAGGCTAGAAAAACTAGCCTGTCTACTAGAATTTCATTGTCATAGGTTATCCTAGAGGTTTGCCATTTACTACCAGGGGTTTGGACGACCAATGGGATTGGCATATCACAAAATGACATGTTATGCAACTGTGCATAACTTTCTGAAATGAAGGAATGAGAAGACCCAGTGTCAAAGAGAACAGACGCTGGGTGATGATTAACAAGAAGCGTACCCAGCATGACGTCGGGATCCTCTGCAGCTTCTTCTGCTGACACATAGTTCACACGGCCACGTGCAGGAGTTGGCTTCACATAATAAGCTTTGCCCGACTTGGCCTGCCCGACGGACTTTCCGGGTTGCTTGGCACCCACATTCTGAGGAAACTCACGGGAATAATGCCCTGGTTCTCCACACTTGTAGCATATCACCTGGTTGGAACGTGGTGCGGCATTGCTAGCTGGACCACCATTTCCTTTTGCTGGAGGGTTGGCCTGATTCGTCTGAGGCGCCACGTAGGATGGCATCGGAGTGTATCTTGGCGGCAGAGAACTGTTTGGAACCCACAGCCTGCGTTTTGGAAACGCGGAACCAAAAGATGAGCCAAAGTCACGGGAGTGCTTCCTTGTGGCTTCGAAGTCAGTATGACCAGTCTCGGCACTGATCGCTTTGTTGACCAGGGCTTGAAAGCTTGCACACTCATGGAGGCACATATCATGACGGAGCTCAGGGCTCAGACCCTTACGGAATCTTGCTTGCTTCTTGGCGTCAGTAGACACCTCCTCTGTTGCCTAGCGGGCGAGGTTACCGAACTCGCGGCTATAGGCATCCACAGACAACTTGCCCTGAGTGAAGGCGCATAACTCCTCTCTCTTTCTGTCCATCAGGCCCTCTGGAATATGGTGCAGACGAAAAGCTGCACTGAAGTCTGCCCACGTGGCCACTGGTTCAGCGGGACACATAGCTTCAAAATTATCCCACCACAGATTGGCGGGTCCCTCTAGGAAATACGCCGCAAAGGTCACCTTGTCGGCCTCAGACACATTCGCCGAGCGAATCTTGCGTGAGATGCTGCACAACCAGTCATCAGCGTCGAGGGGATCGACGGAATGATGAAACTTTGGAGGATTCAGCTTCACAAAGTCATTGAGGGACACTGCAACGTTCCTAGGCTGTCGAGCCGTATTCTACTCAATACGCTCTAGCAGTCGGTTGGACTCCCTTTTGTTTCTTTCTGCCTCAAGCATCACTTCTACCAGAGAAGGTGGGTGAGGCAGGTCTTCCTGCGACGCTTGACTACCCTCACCTTGCTCATGAGCAGGGGCACGGTTCAACCTGGTGAACACCATCCTGACAAACAAACTCATAGCTTAGACCAATATCATATCAATACTAGCTATGGATTAAGAATGTACTGAACACACGGAATGCGGAAATGAATATCCGAACAACATGGTAACAAGCCACTGCTATATATACACCATGGTTTATACACACCCTTACATAGTTCAGTACAAACTTAACCGAAGAGCAAACTACTGAAATGGTGGAACTACTCATCAGAGGCTTACAAGCTTCCTATACATTATTTATCTAGGCCTCCGGAATTCATCTCACATTACTACCATACTTCACAAGTCACGCAGGACTGTGAATGTACGGCTACTACCATACTATCCTTCCGCTCACAGCTCAGGCATCCGCATAGAACATCTCATAGAGATTACCTCCATGACCTGGAAGCTCAACCTGCGGATCAGGAAACACTCTAGCCTGAGATCCCTGGGATCCATAAGGACACGGATGTGGCCTTGGTCCCCTGACTGGTGGTAAGAGGGGTCCGCGAAGAGGTGTGACTCCTCCTATAGCTGGCCAGTCAACGTGGGCCGGAAGATGGGTCCTAACAGGGTTCAGCATCTCCATCTCTCCATACCCTGTTTGGACTACCGGTGCCAACTGCGTCAAAGCTGTCCACAGACGGGCACGGGTAGCATAAAGCTCCATGCGGAGAGCACGAACATCCCTGTCTCTGTTCTCTAGCATCTCAACAGTGGACTGCAGAAGTGGATCCTCCATAGAAGAATCAAAATAGACTCCACTGAGGTATCCCTCTTCACAAGACTGAGAGGCCGGAACATAGCAGAACTCTGAATTCTGCAACAGTGCATGTCTTGCTCTCATAATAGTCAGCATTGAATAGGCAGTATCCTGAACTGCCATGTCAACGGTGACCCCCAACCCATAGGACCAATGGATTGGCTTCTCAGCTCCAGGGTAGTCTGGAAATACCCTAACAGTGCAGATGTACTGGCTCTGGTTGAAGTCTCGGTACTGTTCCTCCACTGTGTACTCGGGGTACCAGCGGTAACCGCACACCGACATCACCCTGACCAGCATGGCCGTATGACCCGGTACATCAATGCACCTGGTCAGACGTACCACCTGACGAGAAGGACGGCCAGGCATATGTAAATAGAGAGTAATGCAAAAGCATTAGAGCTCTGAATGCAAAATTGGGCAGCATAACGGCTGTAAATGCTCAAAACAAATTTGAGACAACCCAACATGGAATAGCGTAACCACTCAACTATCAAGTTCAACTATCTGATCATCAAACTTACTTCCTTTTTCCTAGGAATAAAAGAAACCCAATATCTCTTGACCCGTAGTCCTATAATCTACCGATCAGAAACACGAGCCTAGGAGAAGATGAGTAACCTAGTCCTTAATTCCCGCAGAAAAGACGAGGATGACCAGAATAGAATAACTTTAGAAGAGAACAAGAGTCTTACGTTCCCTTCCACAAACAATTCCATTATATATAACTAAAGCAATTCTAGACTCAACTTCGACCAGTTTGGCTTAGTAATCCTACAGTCAGTCAGGCTCTGATACCAACGCTGTCGGGACCCCGATCCTAAGCCATAGGAATCCAGCCTGTAACACATTGCATCCCTTTGTGGTCTCACGCACGGTTAACTCCACGGCTGCAGCCTTACCTTAGCCGGGACCGTTTGCGTCTTTTGACTCACGTATGCGATAGTGTCGCTAGCAATCCAATGTCAAAGAACCCGGATCGACATGTCTAGTCATAAACCAAAGTGGCAGTACCGCACAAGGACAGGCATACAGGACCCAACAAAGCAGGTGTCGATCATCAGCGAATGTAGACAAGTCGTAGCAAGCTACAAGGACTCCATTACATCGCGTGACATTTCCCCAAAGGGGACAGACACAGCAGCTAAGAAGGACACATGCCGGTCAACCAATGCGTCCGGAGCAGTAGCGAACTACCAAGGCTCGTTGGATCACAAAGGGGCATTTCCTTGTAAGGAGTGCTACTAAAGATCACGACTAGGTAATCGAACCCCATACATATCAAGCATGACACACGTACGCATGGCATACCAATATGTATAGATACATCGATGGCATCACAACATAACCATAAACATACAAGCTTTATTTAAGAGGCTCGGAAGAGCCACACACATAATATTACACATTAAGGTCTCTCGACCCATAATAGCAGTCATACAATACAAGCCAGCGGAAGAGTTATAAACTGTCTGGGAACAGGCAGTGCAACTAGAAGGCACATGGCCTGACTATACTACAGAGCCGACGTAGGGCCAGATCGTAGCTGGGACACCAGCTACTCGTCGTCGTCGATGTCTATGAAGAACCCTCCATTAGGGTCATTAGCAACCTCTGCAACATTTATTAAGCAAACATGAGTACGAAGGTACTCAGCAAGACTTTAGGAGAACTAACTACTCATGCAAGGTATCAAAAGGTATTGTGGGGTTTCATGCGGGAAGCTAGGATTTGACTCGTGGCTAGACAACTTGCATTTTGAAATTAGTTTTGACAACTTTATTTATCGCACACGAGTGCACTAACACCACAACAATACACTATCATGGAACCATTCCGTCTCCGTACGGAAATGCCGTCCACGACACTCACGCTTATCTTGGCAATTTTATGAGTAGCCATTGAAGTTATCTATGAACAACATATGTCTCCAAGTAGTCCATATCCGCGGACGCGGCTATTCGAATAGATCATAACCCTGCAGGGGTGTACTTCGTCACACACGCTCTCGCCACTTATCGCTATGTGCACGTCATGCACCTCGGCAACCTTCAAGCGGAAGCCCAGCGAGGGACTCGGCCACGACCGTTAACCACACTAGTACCTAATCCAGGTTTATTGCCTATCTGAGAGTAAGCCGTACGGAAGTCCGGCCGAGGTTTCCGCCACGGCCTCAAACGATGTGCGCAGGGTTCCCAAGCCCACCATCCGGGTGCCACTTGGTACACCGTGCCACTGCCTACCGCATCATGGCCCACCTCTCAGGTCAGCACCATGCACGGCCTCCAGCATTACTATAAACACCAGAAACTACTTGCAACTCCTGGACCGGGTACTACGCGATTAATAGGCCGAGCGGGGTCATATTTCAGGGCCCAGCATGTGGTAGTATCTAGTCTTGGAATACATACACGGAACTCAGTTCCTAAGGACGGTTCCAATGAAACAACCTGCCATGTACTCCTACACAACCTTTCACCGGTACCTTTACCAAATCAAGTTCAACACACAACCTTTGCTCACCGAACACATTCCACATTTCTGTTCATCTCCCAGATGATAGACCATACACAACTCTAAGCATAGCATGCATAGCAGGATAAGGCACATCATAGTTCAAGCAACTACCAGGTATGCTAGGTTGCAAGGTTCGGCTATTTACTGTGACAAGGTTAAGTCATGCAAAGGAAGTGGGTTCAACTATCGTGGCAAAAGCAGTTGAAGCATTTGATCTTAAATGCAATAAATGGTTGCAGGAGCGAGAATGTGGGATTTATCGGGATGATCAAAAGGGTTGCTTGCCTTGTTGCTCAGAGGAGGAACGATATCCGTCAGACGGATATTCGGTGGAATTCGGGGGTGCGGAGCCTACCGAAATGAATGGCAACATTCAATAATAATCATATGCACTCAAAATGATGCATGAGCATGGCATGAGAATGCAAGGTGATAAGTTATTATTTTCAACATGTATTAGGTTTAGAGTTGATTTGAATCACATTCAGATAGCAATTCAAACGGGGTATTCTCGGATACCGGTTTAATTGATTCGACCTGATGCTCAGATCAACTTGATGTTAACATGCATGAAATGTCATGTTATGATACTCATTTGTAATAAGGACAGTGGTGATCATTGCAATCATAATGAAATTTGAATATTTTTCCAAATTCCATTTAAAAAGTAATTATGAGAATTGAATTATTCCTTATTCCACATTTTAGGGTTCTGTATCTTTTTCAAACATAGTTGAAAATAGCATAATCAGAATCCTTGAATTTTTCTGATACTTTTTCATATATAAATTATTTTCATTGGAGTTACAGATTAATTTCTATGATTTTTACAAGCTTTAGCAATTTCCTGGAATTAGTTTTATACTGGAAATTCTAATTATTGCATCAGACTGACGTCAGCAGGTCAGCCGACCTGTTCAGGTCAAACCTGACAGGGGGGCCCCACTGGTCAGCCTCTCTGGGACTAATCACGCGCTGACCAGCCCTAACTGAGGTTTCACTTGGCCTTGGGCCCACTTGTCAGCGAGTGATTAGGTCACTAAGCTGCTGGGTTAGCTTGCCACGTGGACCCCCACCGGAGGGTGGTCGCCGGCGACCAGGCCCGTGGCGGAGGGCTCGCCGGAGGAGACCTAGACGGCGCTGCACAACACCAAAACGCACGCGGTTTGCAGCTACAGCATGCTCGCGAAGTGGCCGATCTGGCAAGACCATCTGGGGAGGCTAGGGTCGCCGGAAGAGGCGTCGGCGACGAGCCGGAGCGGCGGCCGAAGCTCGGCCTTCTATGAGGGGCGGTTCTAGGGCACGGGGAGGGCAGCTGGAGGGCTCGACACGCTCCTGGAGGCTCCAGGAGCTCGAATCCTAGCTCGGGCGCGTGGATCGGTCATCACAGCGACGGCAGCGACATGGCCGGCGGCGAGAAGCTCTCGGCCTTGGTGGGGAACTAGGATACGATGCACGGGAGAGCGTGGGGCGAGAGGGAAAACGACGACGAGCTCACGGCGGTTCCGATGGCGCTGAAGAGGGGCTCGGGGATGCGCCGGAGGGAGCGCATCGACGGGAGAGGTCCGGCGGCCGGAGGTGGAAGACGATGGCGTTGGGGGCGATGCAGAGCTCGAGGAAGCTTCAGCTTCTGCAGAGATGACCAGGGCGATGAGGCGGAGCTAATGGCGTGCTCTGGGAGGGAATCCCATGGCCAGGGCACGGGCAGCTCGAGCTCGAGCTCGGCTCTAATGGCGGCAGCAAGGAGGAGGGGGAGATCCGGGAGGAGGAAGAGAACCGAGGCGGGGAATGGATAGGGGAGGCTCTGGGGAGCTTATCCCCGTCGTCGCCAACGCGAGGCGGCGGCCAAGCAGGCAGCAGGTGCGTGGCCGCGCCGGAGGGGGCGGCGGCCACCTCCTGCTGCCTACTAGCTAGCGCGAGGGAGGGGACGAGCCAGGGATGGGCCGGGCCAGGTTTAGGCGACAGGTAAGGTTTTTCCATTTTTTTCTGTTTTGCTAATTATTGTTTTGCTAATTAATTCAGCTCCAAAACAAAAGGTAAAAACTATTTTAGACCTCCTGAAATATTTTTTATAATATCCCCAACCATTTCCAAGCTTTTCAACATTTTTGGAAATTTATAGTTTCTGATTTCAAATTTAAAATTTGAAACCAGTAGCCTTTTTCATTTATTCAAAAAGCTTAAGGTGTCAAGAAAATAGTTTTCTCCAATGCTCATTTACTTTCATGATTTATCAGAAAGTTTGAACATTTCTTGAGGCCATTTTGGGTTCATTGATTTTGAACTAGTTTGAGATTTCCTTTATTTGAAATGGTGGCTAGGGTTTTGAGTTTTTCCTTTGCCACTTTGTTGCTTTTGTTGAAACTTCTTAGATGCAAATGCAAAGAAGACATGAGCACAATGCTATCTTGCTTAAGGGTTAGGGATGTGAGAGTTGCCTTAAGTTATATTTATAGGATTTGTCCATAGGCACTTCTTGAAGTCCATCTGTTGGGTTCAAGGAGTTTATATGATGACCAAGATGGTATTCAAGGTATTATCCAAAGAATGGTCATAGAGACACTAGGTTGATCAAGATCTCACACAAAGAGTAAATCAAGATGATCAACACACAAAGCGTATAAGATGTACCGAGAGGGATCAAGTGATTCCATGGTATGGTAAGCATTGTCCATTACGTGTTTGTGTACTAACCCATGGTCTTTGTGAGAGTCCTATGTGGGGGTTAGGTGTGCTTCCATGGGCTTGCGTCAAAAGGAAGATATCATACAACCCATGAAGGATGATGTCAAGGGGTGATCGTCATCAAGATTGTGGTG
The DNA here is from genome assembly GCF_904849725.1 of Hordeum vulgare subsp. vulgare. Lineage (NCBI taxonomy): Eukaryota > Viridiplantae > Streptophyta > Magnoliopsida > Poales > Poaceae > Hordeum > Hordeum vulgare. The sequence goes on from NC_058521.1 coordinate 366,244,685, forward strand.
TGCAAGTTCAAGTGGATCAGCACGAATATATCATTGAAACTATTGTTAATGATCATGTGTTGATAAGGACAAGCTCATGTGCTAACAAGGACAAGATCAAGATAAGCATTCCCGAGCACTACATGCTTGATTCTTGTGGATGTTCACATGATGGACAAATGAAGATGAATACATAAGCTAGGCTTTCCACATTGTGTATGGGAGAGCTACTTGAAGACTTCATCATGTCTTGCTTTCAACTTGAGCCTAGAAGGAACAACAACATCAAGCTCAAGTGAAAGGGCTAACTCAAAGGTATCAGTTCCTTTGAGGTTAGTGGTGCGGAGTGATGATCAGCGAATAAAAGTATACACTCAAGTATGGATCATCAGTACCCTTTTATGATTCCTGAGTCCTTAGGTATACCGCACTATTAAGAGGGGATCACAGGTTTTGCGATGAACTTGCTCAAACTACATCTCCACTGTTCTGCTCAGGCCACATCTCCACTGCTCTGCTGTTATCTCAAAACAGAACCAGTGCCTCGGACATCCGGCTTCCTCCGGACGTCCGAGGGCCGGACGACCGACTGCTTCGGAAATCCGGAATCCTATACCAGAGAAATCAGAGACATATAACTCGGACTTCCGGCTCCCTCCGGACGTCTGAGGCCCAGACGTCCGACCAGCTTCGGAAATCCGGAACTATGCACCACAGAAACTTGAGCCATATAACTCGGACTTCCGGCTCCCTCCGGACGTCCGAGGGCCGGACGTCCGGCCAGCTTCGGAAATCCGGAGCTTTGCACCAGAAGAACTTGAGCCATATAACTCGGACTTTCGGCTCCCTCCGGACATTCGAGGGCCGGACGTCCGTCCCCTTTCGGAAATCCGGAATCTTGCACCAGAGAAGTTTGAGTCAAATAACTAGGATTTCCTGCCTTCTCCGGACGTTCGGTCGCTGTTCAAATTCACAGTGTTTCCAGTCATAGCTACAGTCCTCGGACGACCGACCCGTGTCGGACGTTCGACCCCTTGCGGATGCCCGAACTTCCGAGAACTGTCGGATGTCCGACCCCTGTGTGACTTAAAGTGTCCCCAACGGCTGTTTTTCTCTCCCCACTATAAATCCCCCCCTCCCACTTCGTGAGAGGGAGCCCAACACAGCCTTATCCTCAGAAGAACACACTTCTACCTCACACACATTTGCTCACACCAAATCTTAGATCCCAAGAGCATTCGTGAGCCCCTTTGAGAGTTGTTCCAATCAAAAGATAGATCGTCTCCCTCTCCTCCTCTCAACCCAAGCTATTTGAGATTTGAGCAAGTTTTGAGCATTCCCCGTGATCTTGTTACTCTTGGAGGTTGGAGACTCCTAGGCGGTAGGAGTTCTTCGGAGAGGAATCAATCCGTGTGATTACCCCCCGGAAAAGTTTGTGAGGGTTTGGAAGCCACCTCAAAGGCTTACCACTAGTGGTTGAGAAACGCCTTCGTGGTGTTATCTCAAAGGGAGAATAGGGTGAGCCTTCGTGGCGTTGGTGTGCCTTCGTGGTAACATCCACCTCTCTAAAGGTGACTAGCTTCCCTCCAAGGAAGTGAACATCGGGATACATCGTCGTATCAGTGACCTTGGTTATCCTTAACCCTAACTCCTTACTTGTGGTTTACTTGTGTTACTTGAGCATACATACATTGCATATTGTTTGTGCTCATTATATTGTGTTTGCTATTTCTTGTACAATATTAATCATTCAAGCATACCTTCTATATCCACACGTTCATACTTGCAGCTTTTGATATATCGTGTGATATAGTGTGATCTAGTATCTTGTGTTGTTCACCTACTTGTCGTGTGATATAGCTCAAGTAAGTTTGTGTAACTTACTTGTGCTTGTTAGTAACTATATTGTGTCCATCTTGGTAGATCGTGTTGTTGATACACGTTGCAGTGCCTAGTGCATTTAGGATTTGTGCTTGACAAGTACCCTCTTAGTTTATTTCCGCATTAGTTTCAAGCCAAATCCAAAGAAGTTTTTAAATAGCCTATTCACCCCCCTCTAGGCGTCATCGAGGTCTTTTCAATTGGTATCAGAGCTAGGTCTCTCTTTAATTAGGTTTCACGACCTAGAGAGTATCGATGTCGACTATTGGATTAGTGCACAATGGCACCTTTGACTTTGATGGCACAAATTATACCCTATGGAGAATCCGTATGCTTCATCACTTTCGTGCCATGGGCCCAAATACTTTACGAATTGTTCTTGTAGGGATTGTCGACAAAAAGGATGATGCATCTTCATCTACTAATAAAATGTATCTTGATTGTGAGGCTTTTCTTGCCATTCATCGAACCATAAGTCCTGAAGTGTTTAAGTCTATCTCGACTTGCAAGTCAGCTCATGAAGTTTGGACTAAACTTGAAGATATATATGGTGGGTCCAAAATTGATGAAGACGATATTATGATGAAGGAGTTGGTGCATGAGCTCTTCACTCTTTTCGTTCATAAAGAGTCCACCACTACTTCCATATCCGATTGCTTGCACACCTCAGCATCTTCAATCTCACAAGGTAATGACATGGTGAGTGAAGAAATATATGTTGATGAAAATGTCATAGCCTCTATGGACATGAGCATATCTAGCACCACGCATAGTGTAAATTATTGTGCTGATAGGTCATGCATTTCACCTAAAGATCCCTCGACAAATGTCTGTGGTGATATGCCTGCTCTCCCGTGTCCTCTTGATCAAAACATCTTGTTTCTCCCTAGTTGTTCTATGACTAATCATTTAGGGGAAATCAAGAAATATGAAGTACTTTTGACTAATGAAGAATCTGATTCACCAAAAGAATCATCATCAACTCCTCCAGTTCACATGTGCCTCATGGCAAGAGGTAATAATGAGGTATCATCTTCCCTGTGCAATAACGATGATATTTGCGATGAGGATGATGATGATGACTTGACTGAAAATATCTATGTGATCAGTAAAATTATTCATAAAGCTAAAAATAACACTCTTCAAAGGTTCCAAGATGTTCTTGCTTACTTTGAAAATTGTAATGATTCACTTAATCATGAAGAGGCTAAAAGTGAACAACTTGAACATGAACTTGAGAAGAGTCATCAAGCATGTAGAGACTTAAGATCTTCAAAAGGAGAGATTGAAGTTACTCATGATAAACTTAAAAGGGATTTTGAGGTGCTTCTCCTTGAATGCAAGAATGTTAAGGGAGAGCTCGTCAAAACCGCTAAGATCTATGAGGAGCTTCAATCTACTCATGAGAAGTCTCTAATCGCTACTTACTCCTCTCATACTGTTGATGATACTTGTACATCTAACCCTATCTCTTTTGAAGTATCAACATTGAAGGATAATGTTGAGCTACGTGCTCAACTTGATTTACTAACTAGCAATTATGGGAAGTTGGAAGAAAACCATGTAATGCTCACAAGCTCACATGCCGATCTTCTAACATCCTATAATGTGCAAAAGTTAGCTCATGAGGCTATCATCACCAAGGTAACATCAAGTGAGCCTCATGTGGACAATGGCACTACTTCTAGTCAAAGTACTATATTTCCATGTGCTAGTCCTCGTAATTTGTCTACTCATAATGTTGCTACCTCGTGTGATGAATTACTTTCCTTGCCTTGTTGCTCTAACATTGAAGCTTACACTTCCTCTAGTACTTGCATTGATACTAACCATGCAGAGGAAATCTAAGAGCTCAAGGCCCAAGTCACTTCTTTGAAGAAAGACTTGGAACAGTGTCATGAAGGGATGTCCACACTCAACAACGTCATTTGTGAGCAAACATCTCCGAATGACAAAAATGATGTTGGAGTGAACTCAAACAAGAACAAGAGGGGCCTAGAACAAGTCAAGAATTCGACCAAAATCATTTGCTTCAAGTGCAAAGTTAAAGGGCACCATGTTAGATCTTGCCCTCTAAAGATGAAGTCTCAAAGTCACAAGCAACAAGGGAAGCGGCCACAAACTCAATCACATATTCAACTACAAGTTGAAGGAAGGCCTCTTCCCAATAAGACCCAAGCCAACACTCCCCGAGGTGAGAAATCAACTGGGAAGAAAGCAAAGGGTAGATGTTGCTACTTATGTCGTGAGAAGGGTCACCTCGCTTCGTCTTGCACAAGAGGTAACTTATCCAACCCAGTCACTATTGATGATATCTATTCCCTTGCGAAGGATAAGGTTGGCAATGTGTTTGCCTAGTTTGTTGGTACTCAAAATGGTGTCAAGAAAAGAACCATTTGGGTTGCCAAGCCTATTGTGATTAACCTCTTAGGACCCAACGTAGTTGGGGACCAACAAGCTCAAACTTGATCAATAGGTGACTATGGAGGACATTAGAGACTTGGATACATAATGAAGAATTAAGGGGTCTTCATCATTCATATTATCTCAAGCCAAGTTAGTTGGATTATCGAGTTTCTGTCTTATATCCAATGTGCCTCCTTACGGTAACTTGTACTTAAACTGCTTACATTGTTAGGTACTTGCCCCTTTGCATGTTGTGGTTTTGTACCTTGCATACGTTTGTATATGTTGTGCTTCCAACTTGCTTATCTTGAGTAATCGAGTATGTGTATGTTGGCTTGCATATCATGTACATGTGGGTCTTGTATTGAGCCTTTTGCATCTTGTTTGTATTTTTGTTGGCTCTTGTGAGAGACTAATGGATTATCCCATTGTGGGGGAGTGATGTGCTTTGCACACCTCACAATCCTATAAATGTGTATACATGGGGAATACCACTTAGTTTTGATATTTCAAGATTATCTAGTTTCTATGTGGTATGTCTTACTCATGGGAAATTCAAATTCTATATGGTCCATTAATTATCACTTGTTGGTTTCAATTTGCCACTTGTTAATATTGTTGGTTTATCACATTTTGGGGGAGTAATATGCTATGTGCATATTACAAACCAAGAAAATGTGTACATTTGAGGTGTTGCCACTTAGTGTTGATATTGTAAATTATCTTGTTCCTAGGTGGCATGTTAGCGCTACAAGTGTCATTTGCTTGGTTTTATGGCTAAAGATGATCTTGGATATATTTGCGATCTACCAATGAGTATCACTTCCAAAATACTTCTTGTCCTTGACAATTGGTATTCCCATCATGTGATAGGAATTGCTAATCGTCTTTACATTGGATTTTGTGTTTCGTTGGTCTTCCTTGCCTCTTATGGATCTATTTTAACATGTCTAGTGTTTTTATAGATATAGAGAACGTGATGATCCCATCGTGTGCATTTTGTATTTAAATTCAAATTCTATATAATGCACGTCCCTTGGGGGAGCTATCCTATTTTCTTTAGAACACTCTCTTTATTCACTCATCGTAAAATCTTTTGATCCCCATCAAGTGTGTGTTGATGGGAGGCAAGTCTTGCACTTTATGATGCTTTGTGCCATCATGAAAATTTGTCGAGGGCTTGGTTTGTTGGAACCTTGCTCTCTTTTGGAAATTAGATACCTCGTGTTTGCTTTCCTTCAATTGGTTTCTTGTTTCCTTTTATTTGGCATGTGTCAATGGATATCTCATTCCTTGAGGTATCTTTTAATTGATATCCTTCAAGTGATAGTTCCTTTTTTTTGTTTAAGATCTTATTATCACTTGATAGCTTGTCTTTTGGTGACTTATCAACTTTGTGTTGAGTTGATTCTTAAGAGTCTTGAGCATGCATATCTACTATATACAACTTCTTTTTCTTGCTTTCCTTCTTTGACGCAATATATAGGGGAAACTCCACCTTGTCATAAATTGGCTAAAGTGTGCATGAAATTCAAATTCATATCTATATGCACATATGTATATGGAGTTTGTCCTATGTATTGCTGGTTTTCTAACTCTTTGGTCCCAATGAGTTTGGGCACCATTTTGTTTGTTTTTGCTGTTCCAGGAAAAACTGGAGATGCATTGGATGCTCGGCTCACCTATAAGGAAGGTTTTGAGACCATGTGATTATTGGAGCCAAGTTAGGATGATCAAAGAACAACTATCTACTACATCAATCCAATGTTGTCTCGGTAACAAGTATCCACTTCGTGCATTATTTTCTTGCAAAGGCCCCAACCTGTCTTTTCTTTTCCAGGTTGCATCATGGCATGAATCTCTTGATTTGTTCTTGTAGTACTTGTTTGCTTTCTCAAAGCATCCGAACGATGATGTCTTACTACTAGTTGGGATGTCTTTGATGTTCGTATGTTGGAAGTTCATATTGTACAATAAGAAAATATTAGGCCATGTGCTATGCTTCCAAGCAAAATATCTCATTGATATATTTATGACTTCCTTTTGGATATCTAGTTTGTTCCTTCTTGTAACCATTTCGTGTGTACATCCTTCTTTGTGGATATATATCATCATGATTGTCTTCTACTTAGAATCTTTTACACATGAGAGAAGTTACATCTCTAATTGATATCCTCTTTTCTTTCACGTCCATCATTGCATTTCCTTTTTCGGTTTTTGGTGGCTTCGTGAAAGGATTTGTTTTGAGTGCGTATCTTATTTTCCTACATCTTGATGCACTCTTTGGCCGTGAAGATTATTTTTCCTCATGCTTGTCTTGATGAGGGTTTTTCCATTTCAATTAGTATCCCTCCTCTTGACAAGGTTCTTACTTCCTAGCTTCACAATGGGTTGTCACAAGCGTTGGTTCTTATTTTGTTTATTAGTAAGCTTGTGAACTTATTTTCTAGTATGTGTGTGTGGGAATGATATGTCTTGCACTTTGTATCTCATTTCATCAAGACTATGTTGATGAGTAATGCTCATCCTTATCTTAGTCTTCTCAAGTGCTTTGCCATGACTCACACACATTACTTTGGTTGAGCCTATTCTTAAGTTGCTTCTTTTACATGTTGCTCAACCATTTGTTTTGTGCAATTGATATGCTTATTGTCTCATCTATCTTCTTGCACTCGTTGTGTGTTTTTATTCATTTTGGGGGAGCAACGATCCTATCTTGTGCACCTGTATCAAATACAAAAATCTCATATTAGTGCACAAATCATGGGGAGCTTCTCTAGTTTTTGATAAAACACTCTGTTGCCTTTATCATAATATATTTTATTCATGTGGTTCGAAGGACCATATGATTGTTTGTTCCATCTGGAATCTTTTGATTGCTTGCCTCTATTTTTGTATGTCTTGGTGGCATACGATCCTTTTATTTGCAATCTTTGGGTCCTCAATATAGTTTGTTTTCCTCCAACTACTTATCATGGTATTTGTGTATTTCTCTGCACTCATGTGCTGAGAAGTACACACTTTTTGGAGGACCACCTACTATATTGGCTTTCTAAACTTTTCGTCCATTTTGGCAATCGATGTCAATGGGGGAGACGTTGTGAGAGTTTACTTTGGATATGTTTAGAGGGTTTTGCTTGTATTGTGTAAGCATTTACATCTTGCACGCATGCATTATTACCTTGTATGTGTGCGCTTGGTTATGCTTATTTCCTTATATAAACTCTCTTGAAGTGGTTGTCTTCAATTACCAAAATGGGGGAGATTGTTAGAGCATATATCTCCATATGTAGTTTTGGTAATTGATGACAATTCCCATGGGTAATGGTTGCCTTAAGTTATATTTATAGGATTTGTCCATAGGCACTTCTTGAAGTCCATCTGTTGGGTTCAAGGAGTTTATATGATGACCAAGATGGTATTCAAGGTATTATCCAAAGAATGGTCATAGAGACACTAGGTTGATCAAGATCTCACACAAAGAGTAAATCAAGATGATCAACACACAAAGCGTATAAGATGTACCGAGAGGGATCAAGTGATTCCATGGTATGGTAAGCATTGTCCATTACGTGTTTGTGTACTAACCCATGGTCTTTGTGAGAGTCCTATGTGGGGGTTAGGTGTGCTTCCATGGGCTTGCGTCAAAAGGAAGATCTCATACAACCCATGAAGGATGATGTCAAGGGGTGATCGTCATCAAGATTGTGGTGTGCAAGTTCAAGTGGATCAGCACGAATATATCATTGAAACTATTGTTAACGATCATGTGTTGATAAGGACAAGCTCATGTGCTAACAAGGACAAGATCAAGATAAGCATTCCTGAGCACTACATGCTTGATTCTTGTGGATGTTCACATGATGGACAAATGAAGATGAATACATAAGCTAGGCTTTCCACATTGTGTATGGGAGAGCTACTTGAAGACTTCATCATGTCTTGCTTTCAACTTGAGCCTAGAAGGAACAACAACATCAAGCTCAAGTGAAAGGGCTAACTCAAAGGTATCAGTTCCTTTGACATTAGTGGTGCGGAGTGATGATCAGCGAATAAAAGTATACACTCAAGTATGGATCATCAGTGCCCTTTTATGATTCCTGAGTCCTTAGGGATACCGTACTATTAAGAGGGGATCACAGGTTTTGCGATGAACTTGCTCAAACTACATCTCCACTGCTCTGCTCAGACCACATCTCCACTGCTCTGCTGTTATCTCAAAACAGAACCAGTGCCTCGGACATCCGGCTTCCTCCGGACGTCCGAGGGTCGGACGACCGACTGCTTCGGAAATCCGAAATCCTATACCAGAGAAATCAGAGCCATATAACTCGGACTTCCGGCTCCCTCCGGATGTCTGAGGCCCGGACGTCCGACCAGCTTCGGAAATCCGGAACTATGCACCACAGAAACTTGATCCATATAACTCGGACTTCCGGCTCCCTCCGGACGTCCGAGGGCCGGACGTCCGGCCAGCTTCGGAAATCTGGAGCTTTGCACCAGAAGAACTTGAGCCATATAACTCGGACTTTCGGCTCCCTCCGGACGTCCGAGGGCCGGACGTCTGTCCCCTTTCGGAAATCCAGAATCTTGCACCAGAGAAGTTTGAGTCAAATAACTAGGATTTCCGGCCTTCTCCAAACGTCCGGTCGCTGTTCAAATTCACAGTGTTTCCAGTCATAGCTACAGCCCTCGGACGACCGACCCCTGTGGGACGTCCGACCCCTTGCGGACACCCGGACTTCCGAGCACTGTCGGATGTCCGACCCCTGTGTGACTTAAAGTGTCCCCAACGGCTGTTTTTCTCTCCTCACTATAAATACCCCCTCCCACTTCGTGAGTGGGAGCCCAACACAGCCTTATCCTCATAAGAACACACTTCTACCTCACACACATTTGCTCACACCAAATCTTAGATCCCAAGAGCATTTGTGAGTCCCTTTGAGAGTTATTCCAATCAAAAGATAGATCGTCTCCCTCTCCTCCTCTCAACCCAAGCTATTTGAGATTTGAGCATTCCCCGTGATCTTGTTACTCTTGGAGGTTGGAGACTCCTAGGCGGTAGGAGTTCTTCGGAGAGGAATCAATCCATGTGATTACCCCCCGTAAAAGTTTGTGAGGTTTTGGAAGCCAACTCAAAGGCTTACCACTAGTGGTTGAGAAACGCCTTCGTGGTGTTATCTCAAAGGGAGAATAGGGTGAGCCTTCATGGCATTGGTGTGCCTTCGTGGTAACATCCACCTCTCTAACGGTGACTAGCTGCCCTCCAAGGAAGTGAACATCGGGATACATCTTCATCTCAGTGACCTTGGTTATCCTTAACCCTAACTCCTTACTTGTGGTTTACTTGTGTTACTTGAGCATACATACATTGCATATTGTTTGTGCTCATTATATTGTGTTGGCTATTTCTTGTACAAGATTCATCATTCAAGCATACCTTCTATATCCACACGTTCATACTTGTAGCTTTTGATATATCGTGTGATATTGTGTGATCTAGTATCTTGTGTTGTTCACCTACTTGTCGTGTGATATAGCTCAAGTAAGTTTGTGTAACTTACTTGTGCTTGTTAGTAACTATATTGTGTCCATCTTGGTAGATCGTGTTGTTGATACACATTGCAGTGTCTAGTGCATTTAGGATTTGTGCTTGACAAGTACCCTCTTAGTTTATTTCCGCATTAGTTTCAAGCCAAATCCGAAGAAGTTTTTAAATAGCCTATTCACCCCCCTCTAGGTGTCATCGAGGTCTTTTCAGCATGACCTCATCTGTGAAACACAATGGGTGGGCGGCGCCTGTGATCCGGTAGGTTTCCCGGCCTCTGCTTTTGTAAGCGGTCCGAGGTGGTTCGTCATCCCATCGAGTGGGAGAGTACATCCTGGATCCATAGATGGACCTTTTGAGAGCTGATCTGACATCTCGTGGGTCGGGTGTGTCCCCAGGGCGCATATGCTCTTTGCTTTTTCTGCACGGGGGTTCGGGTCTATACTCATTCCCTCTGGTCGTTCTGTCGTGCCCTCGAGATGGGCGGTCAGGCTGGTCATAGTCGATGCATCGGAGGGATACGTGTTCTGGAGCCTTGTCCTTGAACTGTGGGAGCAACCATCAGCGTGTGTACGTTTTCTTCTGGTCTGGCCACTCCGTGCCGTATCCTTCTTCAACCTCTAGGATTTTGGTCCACCTATTATTAATGGTGTCATGTTCGTCCTAGAGCTGTCATTTCTTTGCTTTTAAGCTCTCAACGGTGGCTATAAGCCGCTGCCGGAATTTCTCCAGGACTTCGGGGCCTTCAGGGATTACGAAGTCTTCGGCTTCGAGGCCATCTAGGTCGTCGACTGGAGGGAGGTAATCGTCATTGTCGTCCGAATTGTTGAGGTGGTCATGATCGGCACTGGACGGTTCCTCTGGTTGCTGCTCGGGAGCTTCATGGTTGCCGTGGCCTTCTGGGGTCGTGTTTTCCCCTGTGGCTTGTGCGGAGCCCCTTCCCTTATTTTCCTTGGCACGCTTATGCTGCTTTCTGTGTTTTGTGGGCATGTCCATGGGCTTATCACTATTTTTCTTGGGTGTGACGTCACCTGTGTGATGGGGCGTGTCTACCGTGTAAACATCGTAAGTAGATGTTGCGGTGGGTGTGGTAGTAAGCCTCATCATCCATGTCCTCGAGCTGTTCGGAGGCATATTCCAATGCATCGGTTAAATCTTCGATGGTGGCTAATGAAGTGGGTGGGGGTGGGTCCTAGAAGTCCTCATAATCCACTTCGGAGTTGATCTTCGAACAGGTCGGACTTTGGGTAAGTGAGATTTGAAGTGACTAGATCTAGTCGAGCGCCTTGTTTAACATCGAGAGGCTGTCTGGATCAATTCTTTCAAGATTTTTGGAGTTGACCTCTGCGACTTCTGCAGGGGAAGCCTCTTCGGCAATGGTCGTTTCCTGTTGTCCAGGCACAATGATCGGTTCCGGGCTCAAGGCCAACTCTTCAACGAGGAGGGGACCAAGATCATGGCCGGACGAGGGACCCAGAGTCAAGGCTTTGGGAATTTGAATTTCATCGGCCAAGACTGTGACGTTGGTAGGGAACATCTTGCCTCGTGAGTCGGTGGAGAATTCTAAGTCACCGAACGTTCTCCGCTGACCGGGGACAAAACCTCCGATCTGGCCAGGACGGTCAGTTAGGTCCGCACGCTGCGTGATGCTGCCGACCGCGGGGACCTATTCGGGGGCGAAGATGCCCCCATCGCAGATTCGATCGTTGATGATCAACCGAGCCATCGATCCTTTGAGTGATCCAACGATGGAACTCTAAATGAAAGCACCAATGTCGGCGTCAAAACCAGAAGATCTCGGGTAAGGGGTCCCGAACTATGGACCTTAGATCGATGGGTTGCCAAAAAGAGGGGGAGACAGTGTTTACCCAGGTTCGGGCCCCCTTGAGGAGGTCAAACCCTACGTCATGTTTGATTGTATTGATGGGGAATGATGGTTACAGAGTTGATCTACCTCAAGATCGTATGAGCTAAACCCTAGATGAGATAAATTGCCTCTACGGATAAGAGCATTTCGTTTATATAGACACGAGGGGCCTAGGGTTACATGTTATCGACCTTAATCGGGATAGATGAGCTGAACTGGTCCTCCTGTCTTGGAGTACATGCCTAGTCTTCGGAGCTTTCCATCTTGATTACAAAGTTGCCAGGTAACCCGGTCTTCAGTGACACAGCGCACATGTGGTCAGCCCATAAGAGATAAGCCGACTGCCCGAGGACTCCTTAATCCGGAACTCCCTCACCTGCGTCCTTCTTGATTATATTGATGTGGATGAGAATTACAAAGTTTATCTACCTCGAGATCATATGAGCTAAACCCTAGATGGTCAACCTGGCTACACAGATGAAACCCTCTAGTTTGTATAGACAACATGGGTTCCTAGGGTTACACATACCGACCTCCAGCGGGGGGCATATGCAACGACCTAGACTACTTAACTTGGATGACATGCTAGTCTTCAGAACTTTCCTTCTTGAAGACGAGGTCGTCACGCAATCCAGTCTTCAACACAGCAACCCATAGTCCGGCTCATAAGATAAAAGCCGACCACATGAGGACCCCTTAATTCTGGACTCCCTTAGAACCCCCGACTCCGATGTATATTATCTTCGATAGGTCCTCGCACCCAAAGTGTCCGGCTTGTGTGCCGAGTTCCTCTATCCCTTTTGATTCATAGAATGACAATTTAGTCACCGACCAGTTCTCGATTATTGAAGCATCGCGGGGCCCATGACCTTTAACCTTTACGCTCAAAGATCGATAGTAAAACTCGATTCATGTGCGTATCAATAAAGATAATCAATCCAGTAGTCCTTCACGGAACCGCTTCCCGTAACCAGGGAGATAACACATTTTATAAGGAGATCAAAATCTGTCCTAGGTGATAATCACCTTCCAAGCACCACCAAGAAACCCTAAAGCTTCAGCGCCTAGAGCCATGGCGGGTTCCTCCTTACGACCCTTGGGCCCCCTCCCAGGAGACTAGGCAAGCTGCTCTGTTTCCCTGCTCTAGTTTCTTGACCTCTAAGTACAAGGGTATCTTCCCATGTCGGATCTTGCGCCCACTCATAGTGGTTTGACCTCCGCAAATGGCTACGCCTTCGCAGAGAATTTCCCTACTCCTCAAAAGGGTGAAAGGATCTGCTTCGTCTCTTTCCTGCTGCTAGGTCCGGGCTTTTCCGGTCCACCCCTTCCTAAGGGGATTACTGGAGTTCTACATGCTATATCTCCACAACCTCACCCCGACTCAATCCTTCACATCTCACACTTCGTAGCCCTGTGCGAGATGTTCTTGGGCTGCGAGCACCACTTCTACCTATGGAGAAAATACTTCTGCCTCGTTCCCCGAACCAGGGGAACGTCAATTCGTGAAGTGGGTGGAGCTGAAGTGTGGCGTATAGTTGTATAGGATACCCAGTTGGGTCCCCAAAGATGGAAACCAACTAGTGGTCTTCGAAATGGTTTTATATTGAAGACGTTCCCTTATTCGATCCAGTTTGGAGGGGTCTTCCCAAATATTCCGATGCCCCCTTAAAGAAGCGGTTCAGCTTGCGACCGAGGAGTTCCTCCCAAGAAGAGAGCTTCGAAGTAAAACACCTAGCCTCTAGGGTGAGCTTACTTGCTAACAATGGGCTCACCATCATTGAGGTGATGGCCGCGGTAATTACCCGGTGTGTCCAACCACTTCAATAGAGCACACACCCCTTGTGGTGCTATAACGGGACAAGCGACACTACCTGTTCCAGGCGACATGGACCAGACAATTAGGAAGCCTTAGCAGTTATTTTGGCCGACCTTTTCAAGGGGAAAAGAAGATTTGGCCTGCGTCACCATCAGAGACGGCTTCTCGGCATATAATCCCAATGAATGGGTAAGTATGATTATATTCTCATAGCTCAGATGATTATACTTGATTTTACCGATCAATAACCTCTTGTCCCCCTTAGCAGAATTGGAGGCGTTGGATTGAGACAGTCAACTGTCCTACCCCGAGCTTGAGAATTACTCCCATGACGATGACCCTAGATTCCATGAGGATCCAGATATTTCAATCAGTTTTGAGGACGGAGTATTTTATCAAGAAAGGTCGACGAAATCAAGGTGGCCCTTCAGGCTCACAACCCTAGGTCTCTCCCATCTTCTAAAGCGGACAAAAGGAAAGACAACACTCGAAGAGGGGCCATGCCTCCCGTCATCCCAAATGTTCGTGTCTCGACCCCCAAGGGTCGTCGGTCCACGCGCTGAACTCGGTCCCAAGCTATACCAGTTGGGGTTGCGTCAAATAAGAACAGAATTCCCAGACAAGGGCTACGGTAGAAAACATGTTGGCCACCCCTTCGACGAAGAGGTATACATATCAATCCCTGCCCCTTACGGTAATGATTGCCTTAAATGTTCATGACCCTTAGCTGAAATGCTCAGGAGATGCATGCAACCTTCTTCGTCCGAAGATGATGCTGAAGTGTTAGGCAGCCATCAAAACCCGAGGTCTCCAGCTAACGCAAGAGTCCCAAATACGGACGCACTCAGTGACGACCCCGAAGGGTTAACGACAACTAATTCCGAATTTGAAAGGGTTACAAATCATCAGCGATGAAAAGAGTCATTGTGTCACCCTTTTTTTTGAACAAGAGTTTAACGCTCTCATCTTAGCACACGCATGCCTTGGGGCTGCACAAGCCGGACTCGAGCAAGCGGCGATGTTGATCTCTTCCAATCTGCATGTTAGTGATTGGTTTTTGATAACCAAACATAAATTCAAACCCGGTAGCCCCCGAGCCTTAATTTGGTCGGGACGGGCGAGTTAAGGGTCGAGATAATAGTTTGCCACCATGCAGGCTCTAAAGCAGAAGAATGAAAAATTGTCCAAGGGTTTCGAGTTAAGTCAGGCTGAATTGCAAGCCAGCAAGGCCGAACTAGAGGAGGTGAAGAAATTCACCGAAGAAGTACACAATGAGTGAAATTATTTGAAATGTGCTGAACTTTAATGTGATTTCCTTTATAACATATAACTTTGTCATAGCAGGAGAATCTATAGGACAATTGCAAAAAGAATTAGATGCACCCTGAGATTCTGAGAGGTATGCCAAATCTCAGCTTGAAGCTGGTCATCACGTATTAAAGCGATGTCGTGAGGAAAGGAACCAAGTAATGGAGGAGAATAAACGACAAGCTGAATAAATTGAGAATTTGAAAGCTCACTTGGTGCAAAACCATGAAGAGAATCACAAATTAAATGACGGCATATTCAGTAAGAAAAATCCCAACCTGGAACGTGATAAATCACTTTTTATTGCGTTGATCGTAAAAACATGCAACTCCTTTTGATGAGGTCTATTGACTGGACGTCCCGAGGAAGAAGTTAGCTCTTTTGGGAGGAGACCTGCGGAAGGAGTTATTCGTTGTGCATGAGCGGGCTCGAAAGGCTAAGAGGAGCATGATCAAAGTGTTATGGCCAAATGAAAAACCTCCGCATGGAATGGCCGAGCTTACCGAGCGGTTCAAAGGATCCCGGAGTCGCTTTGAGCTATGGAAGACTTCGGCCTGCAGAGAAGGAGCTCGGGAGGCGGGGGCTATGGTGAAGACCCGTTTTACCCAGCTTAATCCAGAGCACATGGCATAGGTTGGGCCGGCAGGGCTGGATGGTAAAGAGATTTCTCTTTGCCTCGTTTATGACCAAGGGATGCCCACTGCCCGCCTTTCACAAGAATATTGTACCTTAAATGTCAAAATAGATCATTTCGAACAATCTCCTAGCGCGTGATTTACATGTAATTTTGCATTCCTTATCAAGACACGTCCTTTCGTGCTCGAAAACTCTATCTTTAACCGGCATCGACTTCTACCTCCCTACTAATAATTGGGAAGTGTTCCGTACTGTGTATCCTGCGGTAACAGGAACTAATTTCCGAGAACCAGGCAATCCGGTCATGTGGTGCAAATAGACAGAGATCACAGGGGGGATTATGTTATATTACGATGCGATGTAAGAATTTTTTTCCAAAGGAAATAGTTCCTCGGTGGTTCCTTTCTTTGGGCTACTACACAAAACATAGATGTTATAGCCATGTATCCGTGTAGTGCGGATATCTATTTTTCTGGAGGAATGATCCCCTTTTGTGGCAAAGATTGCCAATTATATGAACCTCATTCGTAGCGGACCAAGTTGTCTCTTAAGAAATGCTACCTTTTGGCTTCACATGTCTGAGGTATGTATCCAGGTGACCCACTCGTAACAATCAGAGAGGTCCTCCCTTTACCCCCTAGCCAAACATTCGGGAATGTAGAGGGTAAGCATAGGAGGAAGGATATCCCACCATACATACTAAAGCAGCTTGAAAGAATTCAAAGGCAATGTCTCTGGAGGAAAAATGGGCAAGATCATGCACCCTCTCTTGCTGCCTGGAAACTGGTGTGCAAACCCAAAAATAAAGGGGGATTAGGAATTATGAATCTGGCAATCCAGAATGAAGCCCTGCTGCTCAAGAATGTTGATAAATTTCTGAATTATGCTGATATCCCATGGGTTCACTTGATGTGGAACACTTACTATCATAACACAGTACCTCAGGGAACTGTTCTTTGTGGTTCTTTTTGGTGGAAGGATATCTGCAAAAGGCTTGACAAGTTCAGATCAGTTACATATGTTTAGCCTAACAAGGGTGACACTTTCTTGTTTTGGTCTGACTCCTGGTTGGTTGGAAACTCTATTAGGCCTCTGGCTGCTAGATTTCAAAGGCTATTCTCCTTTGTTGCTGATCCTTTCTGCACAGCTGAGGAAGTTTTTAAAGCTTTTTACGATGAAAGTATGCTCTCCATGTTCCACTTGCCCCTCTCTGATTAAGCTTACCGGGAGCTACTTTCGGTCAACTCCCTGCTTCAAGACGTGGATATTGATCCCCAGGCCTCTCATAGATGGGTATGGGGAAAGGGCTAAGGCCTACACAACCAAGAGATACTATATTAATATTTACAACACTATTACACCAAACCCCTTGCTAAACTGGATCTGGAGGAGCTGTTGTACAATGAAGATCAAGTTGTTTGCCTGGATGCTCATCATGGATAGCCTTAACACCCAAGACATGCTTGAACAGCGTCACTAGAATGTTTTAGACTCTAACCTCTGTGTTCTATGCCATGCCAGTGTTAAAGAAGACAGAGATCACTTATTTTTCAACTGTCTTTTCAGCACCAGGGTTTGGACCTACCTGCAGATCACATGGCAGGGTCCATCCATGTGGAGCGCTGCTGTAGCTGCTAAGAGAGACTTCCACAACCCCTTTTTTGCTGAGGTGGTCTTCACTGCATGTTGGAACATCTGGACTGTCAAAAATGCCAAGGTGTTTAACCAGGAGTAGCCAAGGTTCAGAAAATGGAGATCTGGCTTCATCCATGACATTTCTGTGTTAGCTCATAGGATTAAGGCTAGTTTCAGGGATGATCTCCTTAAATGGATTTCCTTTTTGCCTCCTTGAGGTTTGTATCCATAGCTACCCATCCCCTTTGTACATTCTAACCTCTTCTTGTACATACTACTCTTGTATATGGGAATAAAAGAAAAAAGGCTGTGGGGGGTTTTCCCTACAGTAGCCGGTCAAAAAAAGCATAGGAGGAAGGCAACCCAACATTGCAAGAATCCGAAGTCCAATTGATGCATATAGTGGCATAAATCAATGTTTAGTCGAGGCATATAGTACATAAAGATGTAGGAGGAATAAATACATTGAATGACTTCCCTACAAATCCCCCATGTGCTATCGGGTTTGGACATTCTATTTATCATGAACGTGTTCCGATAAATGCTTGAAGAAGCGAACATACCCTAGGAAAATCTAAGTAATCCTACAAAAGTAAACAAGAAAAAACAGGAAAAGGGAAAAAGGGAAAAATATAATGGTATAAAGAAGGTAACGACATGGGTCTAGCTGTAGAAACACCGAAGGCGAGCTGCGTTCCATGGGTTTGGCTCGAGGCTGTTGTCCTATGGGTTGCACACGTGATAAGCTCCTCCTGTTAAGACTTCATAAATTATGAAAGGGCCTTCCCACTTGGGGTTAAGTTTATGCTTCTGCTTCTCTGGGAGGCATAGAATGAGTTCGCCCATGTTGTATGGTTTTGCCTGTACTTTTCTGCTTTGATTGCGCTGAGCTTGCTGTTGATAAAAAGTTGATCGGGCCCAAGCTATATCGCGCGCACCTTCCAATGCGTATAAGTCATCTTGCCGATCTAACGCGCCTCTCTTTCCTCCTACATGCGCACCTGAGGCGCGTCGTGGATGATATCGCAAGGGAGGACTGCTTTGGCTCCGTACACCATGAAAAATGGTGTGTACCCTCTTGAACGATTCGGGGTGGTACGCATGCCCCATAGTACGGAGTCGAGCTCCTCCACCCAGTAGGAGACGGATTCTTTAAGAGATTGGACCAGCCATGGTTTGATACCACTCATAATGAGCCCATTGGCTCATTTTACTTGTCCATTGGTCTGAGGGTGATATACCGAGGCATAGTCGAGCTTGATGCCCAAGTTTGCGCTCCCAACTTTTAACTTCTGGGCGGTATAATTGGATCCATTATCCATTGTTATGTTATGCGGGACACCATAACGGTGTACGACACCGGATATGAAGTCAATAACCGGCCTGTCTTTGGCGGAGCTTACATGCTTTGCGTTGATCCATTTGGTGAGCTTGTCAACCATAACGAGGAGGTATTTCTTTTTCTTGGTACCCCTTTAAGTGGTCCGACCATGTCCAGACCCCAGACCACGAAGGGTCGGGTGATCACGATTGTTCGAAGAGCCGTTTGGGGCTCGTGGCTTTGATTTGCAAAAAGTTGACAGCCACACAGTGTTGGACGAGTGTGTGGGCGTTCGCTTGGGCTGCGGGCCAGAATAAACCAGCTTGAAAAGCCTTGCTGACTAGGGATGTGCCGCTGCATGATGGCCGCCGATACGTGTGTGTACTTCGTCTAAAAGTTGCCTCCCTTCTTCCTCGAAGATGCACCACTGGAGCACTCCTATGGTGCTTTTCTTATATAGCTCACCCTCATGGACCTTGTAGGCCTTTGATCGGCAGATGATGTGTCTCGCCTCGGTCTGGTCGTCGGGGAGTTCTTTGCACAAAGATAAGCAAGCAAGGGCTCGGTCCATGGAATGATCACTGCCATGACCTCGTGAGCCGAAGGTGTTTCTTCAATTGTAGTTATGCCGACGATTTCATCATTCCGCTCGACTATGGGTGTATAATCTCTTGTACACCATCAGCTCTTGTGCTACTAACCTCTTCTTGCCATACCATCCGTATGGTTTGAAAAGCCTCTCTAGGAATGTGTTAGTGGGGACGGGGTCATGCTTTGAGTCTAAGCGGGCGAGGACGTCCACGGCTTGGTTTTTGTCTCTCGAGACGTGATGGAATTCCAATCCCTCGAACCATGCTGATATCTTAAGGACGACATTTCCGTATGCTGCCATATTTGGATGTTTTTGCATCGAATTCGCTGTTGATTTGTGAGATGGCAAGGTTGGTGTCCCCCCGTACCTCGAGCCGGTGTATCCCTATTGAGGTTTCTATCCGAAGACTGTGTAGTAGTACCTCGTATTGTGTCGCGTTATTCGAATCGACGTACATGCTCTGTAGCACGCATCAGACATTATCCCCGATAGGGGACGTGAGGATCACCCCATCCCCTAGTCCAGCAAGAGTTTTGGACCCATCAAAATACATGGTCCAATGAGTGTAAGTGCTATACTCTCTGGGGAGCTCTGCCTTTGTCCATTGGCGACAAAGTCGGGCAGTACTTGAGATTTGATGGCTCATCGTGGCTTGTAAGTGATCTCAAATGCTAGGAGCTCGCCTGCCCATTTAGCTATTCAGCCGGTGGCATCCTTGTTGTTAATGATGTCGTTTAGGGGTACCTCGGATGTTACCATGACCGCGCATTCTTAGAAATAGTGTCTGAGCTTACGAGATGCCATAAACAATGTGTAGGCAATCTTGTGATAGTGTGGTTATCTGGTTTTGCATGGGGTAAGCACCTCGGATACATAGCAGACCGACATTTGTATCCGTAGTTGGTGACCCCCGACCTCCCATTCTATGACGAGGACCATGCTGACCACTTGATTGGTGGCCGAGATGTATAGCAACATCGATTCCCCGGCGTGGGGTGCTTCTAGAATGGGGAAGTTGGCGAGCAACTTTTTGATTTCCTCCAGAGGCATTGCAGCCTTGTCGATCCATTCAAAGTTCTTGGTCTTCTTAAGCCACCTATAAAGTGGGAGGGCTTTCTCATCGAGGCAAGAAATAAACCGGCTCAAGGCCGCCATGCAACCTGCCAATTTTTGAACATGCTTCATCTTTGTAGGGACCACGAGTTGTGACAAGGCTCAGATATTGGCTGGATTGGCCTCTATTCCACTTTGTGAGAAAATGAATCCGAGAAGTTTGCCGACTGGGACTCCTAAGACACACTTGTCCGGGTTAATCCGTATGATGCTTGCGGTCATCTACCAGCTGGCCAATGTGCTTGGTCTTGACGACCATGTCGTCCACGTATGCCTCTACTATTTTACCGATTTGTTTCTCCAAGCATGTTTGGATCATGCGCTGGTAAGGGGCGCCCACATTTTTTAACCCGGAAGGCATTGTGTTAAAGAAGAATGGCCCATAGGGGGTTATGAAGGTGGTTACAGCATGATTAGATTCTTTTATCTTAATCTTATGGTATCCGTTGTAAGCATCGACGAAACACAAAGAGTCATGTTCGGCAGTTGCATCGATAATTTTGTCTATTCTGTGTAAGGGAAAAGGATCCTTAGGGCATGCCTTATTGATGTCTTTGAAATCGACGCATAGCTGCCAAGATTTCTCCTTCTTTGGTACCATGACCAAGTTTGCCAGCCAGTCTAGATGTTTAATTCTTTGATGAACCTGCTTCTACTAGTCTGTCAAGTTCTTCACCCATAGCTTGACGCTTTGGTTCGGAAAATCGGCGCAAGGCCTGTTTTACAGGCTTAGAGCCTACTATTATATTCAGGTTGTGTTCCGCCAGCCCTCGAGGGATTCCTGGTATGTCTGAGGGGTGTCACACGAATATGTCCCAATTTTTGCGCAAAAAGGTGTGTAATGCTTTGTCGATTGTAGGGTCCAGCTGGGCTCGAATGGACGTGGTTTTATTGGGGTCCATTGGATACAGGTGAAATTTTATGATCTCATCCATAGGTTAGAAGGACGTGGATTTGGGCCGCTTACCGAGGATCTCTTCGTCCTTGTCCACTATTGAACGGAGTTTAGTGAGTTCTTCTACAGCGAGGGTTTCCGCTAGTACCTCAAGGGCTAGGAATGCCGTTTTATTTTCAGCTCGGAGGGCTCTGTTGGGGTCACTTATGACTGTGATTACACCATTTTGTCCTGGCATTTTGAGCTTCATGTATCCATAATGTGGTATGGCCTAGAATATTCTGAAGGCTTCGCGTCCTAACAGGGCATGGTAACCACCGTGAAAGGGTACGATGTGAAAAAGTTCTTAGGATCGATAGTTCTCAAGTGTGTCGAATACCACGTCGAGTGTTACTCGTCCGGTACAATATGCTTCTTTCCCGGGACCGATACCTCGGAAGGCGGTATTGCTTTTTTCAATTCGGGACCTATCAAACGCCATTTTTCGCAGTGCGTCCTCGTAAATGAGGTTTAGACTGCTGCCCCCGTCCATTAGCACCTTACTTAGTGTGAAGCCATTGACTATGGGGTTTAAGAGTAGGGAGGCAGGTGTTTGGCTTGTGCCGGTGATTGGCTAGTCGTCCTTGCTGAAAATAACTAGTGTATCCGACCATGGATTTGCCGCCATTACATGGTGGATTTGATGGAGTTCTCAAAGAGCTCTCTTTCTTTGATTTTTCAAGGAATATTTTCGTAGATCGTTAGGATCTCTGCATTGCTATCAGGCGGTGTTCCTGACCGTTCCTCCGTAAGTGGGGCCTTCAGGATGCCTTCTCCACTTTTTGCAACTTGCCTCACGGCCCAACATGCTCGAAGATTGTGGGTGGAGATTGTTTTAGGCGGGGCGGATTGTATGGGCCATGGCTTGTCCAGTAGTACGTCGAGGACCGATCTGGCTCTTGTCCGTGTTTTGTTCATTTTCTCTATGGGCCCAGGGGTAATCGGCCCCGTGAATGGGGATGTCCGGATTCTCCGGATTCCTCTAGTTTGCTCGATATGGATAGGCTCCATACACATTTATTGTATTTGCCAAGTGCTTTCTATGGCACAATATTTGAGCACTAGTTTTGACAGCTCAGCGAAGGTTTTAGTTTGGCAACGGGCGAGGGCATTGAGGATGCCCTAATTATGGCAATTTTGTCTAAAGGCGTTGTTCATCTCCTGCTCACCGCAGACCTCGGCCATATCCTTGTTGAGAAGGAATCTCGCCCAGAAGTGATGTATTGATTCCCCTGGCTGTTGTATAACTTAGATGTGCACAATAAAGTGAACTCTTCTACTTTTCGAAGGGATACTTGAGTTGGGTGGTGGCTGAGATAAATTTTTCCATGAGATGTGAGTCCGAGATCTCGGCGACCGCGTCCCATACTCTAGTGGGGTTTAGCGCGGTGGGCTCGGGGTCCGTGGTTACGATGAGACCCCACTGCATTGATTTTGGGTCACGTGCCAGATCAGCCATTGGCCCTGAGTTTTTCTCGGGATGAGATCCGGATTCCATATTATCAAAGGAGTCCAGATGATCGATGACTGGGATGTAGACCTTCCTTAGTTCTGGTAGTTGATGTGGGGATCCCTTAGCCGGGCACTCGACGGTGGCGACCAAATGCGTGATGGGTGGGACGTGAATTTCCCTATCATCGGGTCTAAGCTCGACTCGGTCATAGATCAAAGATTGGTCGCTGATCATGCCCATAGATTGGATCCGGCCGAGTAACTTGTGTAGCAACGGGGTCTCGACGGAGTCCATACCGTTTGAATGCTCGGGGTTGGTCCGCGATACTAATGCCCCGGGGTCATTCGAGGATGCTCCCGGGTTGTGTTTGGCTTAGACGAATCTGGGCGTATCGACCATGTCGGGCTCTAAGGCCAGACCAAGGGTAAAAGTAGTCCCAATAGTGGGATCCACTGCTTCCTAAGTCAAAGAATCAGGGATCATGGGCTCCTCGAAAGGATCTAGGAGACTTGTTAACACAAGATCTCCCCGGGGGTCGGTGGTAAACTCTAGGCTCCCGAACCTGACTTTCTCACCGGGGGTGATGCTTTCGACCTGGACAAGGCGGCTGCCCGGATGGGCACGAAGATCTGTCCGGGGAAAAGACGTCCTTGTCGTGGATCACTTTGCTGATGACTAAGCGAGCCATCAATCCTTCCTACAATCCAACAACAGAACTCTCAGTGAAAGCACCAATGTCGGTGTCAAAACTGGCGGATCTTGGGTAGGGGTCCCGAGCTGTGGACCTTGGATCGATGGGTTACAGGGGACGAAGGAGGCATTGTTTACCCAGGTTCGGGCCCTCTTGAGGAGGTAAACCCCTACGTCCTTCTTGATCATATTGATGTGGATGAGAATTACAGAGTTGATCTACCTCGAGATCATATGAGCTAAATCCCTAGATTAGTCAACCTGGCTACACAGATGAAACCCTCTGGTTTATATAGACACCAGGGTTTCCTAGGGTTACACATAACCGACCTCCACCCGAGCGAAGATGCGTTGACCTAGACTACTTAACTTGGATGACACGCGAGTCTTAGTTTTCCTTCTTGCACACGACGTCATCATGCAATCCGGTTAACAATAGAGTATCCCATTATTATGGCCCATAAGATAAAAGCTGACCACCTGAGGACCCCTTAATTTTGCACTCCCTCACCCGGTGCCTCCCTTGGGTCAGGCTCGGGGGCTTCCACCTGGAAGGCATCATACCTGGTCGCTACATTGAGAGAGGCGCTCGGGCACCACCTGGAGGCGCGCCTCAACCTACGCCCTCGCGATCAAGGAGTACTACGGCAGGCGCGAGGGGCTCAGGAGTTCATCGCCCAAGAGACCAACAAGCTGTGAGAGGGACATGACATGCATGTCGGGTGTCGCCCGGAGCACTTCTTCAGGAGGATCGTCGCTCCCGGGAGTACCGTTGAGGTGCGCATGTGCATCGGCATCGCAGGCCTCAATGAGGTCGCTTCCGAGAGCTCCTTCTGGCCCTCACGCATGGGGCTAAGTCGGGGCATCGCCGCCGACCTTGTTCGCATGCCCTTCGGCCTAGAGAACACCGCTGCCACGTTCCAAAGTTTGGTGCAGCTCACACTGACGCCTCGCATGGTGTCGGGGCCTCACAAGCTCCTAGGGCTGCGGGAGGCAGCTGGCACCTGAGGAGCCAGCCTTTGCGACATGCTTCGCCAAGTGAAGCTATGCTTCATTCGAGATTGAGGGCACCCTTCGGGCTGCGGTACCCTCAGGCATGACGGCTCGCCCTCGCGAAGTTATTGATTTTTGGTTCTGTGGTAAACCATGTTATTTTCCTTCAAAACTTACGTTGTTGGCTTGAAATGCATCACTGCTGGTTTGGCGCTCCGTCGCCTCGGGAGCTATGCTACGACTGGTTTTCGCTTGATTATTCCATGACGGAACCTGGCACGGCGTCTGTGCTCGGGTTCATCCCTTCAGCGACGCTAAATCCAAGTGATTGGGTTCTGAATGAAGGGCTTACCCCCGTATACGTCACCTCCTTGGGTCCTTGGTGCCAAACATCTTCGTGCAGTGGCCTCACGACGATCACCCGACACGTATCGCTCCCATGTCGCAGGTTCCGTAAGTGCACTGAAATGCAAAGAATAAGGCGCAACCCGCGTGAAGGCTAAGACTAGGAGCTCCTGAGCCTTGTGCCTGGGGTATCCGACACCTCAGTAATCGCAGCCCGTGACACACTCACGTAATAATGAGTTTGGGGATCTACACACCCCGGAGCCTCCCAAGTGGAAGCCCCCATGGCCTCGGAAGGGGCTCCCGCCCATGTCCAAGTGGAAGTCCCCATGCTCCGTGCTGGCAGAATTACTGTCGAACCACGACAATGCCCACGCCCAAGTGGAAGTCCCCATGCTCCGCGCTAGCAGAATTACTATCGAACCACGACTATGCCCACGCCCAAGTGGATGCCCGATGCATTGCGCTGGGGAGGATCGTCAGAGCTCCACGCTCGCCATCTTCCTCTTGTACCTCGCATGGGCGGGGGCTAGGACACGGTGATTGTGCTTGGGTTCGTCCCTATAGCGCTGAAAAATACAAGAGATCGAGCTCTATCTCGCGGGCTCAGCCCCATGCACGTCACCTCCTGGGGTTCTTGGTGTCTAGTCTCACGCGCGACACCCAAGAGTAAGCAGGAGGGCGCATGCCGCTTTGACCAATTCGTCCGTGTGAGAGCCGCGTGCGAGTCAAGGGGGGGGGGTCCTGAGCATCACGACTTAGGACCTTCACTAGCCATGTAGCCTGTCACCCCTTGGTGACCCAACGATGGTTGAGATACGCGCAGGGTTGGGCCCTGCTGACGCAGAGTACAAGGCCTTCATCATGGAACACGAGTTGCTTGTGCGTCAAGGGGGGTTCCTAAGCATCGCTACTCAGGAGCTTCATTGGCCATGTAGCCTCTCACACCCTCGTGACCCAGTGATGGTAGAGATATGCGCAGGGTTGCGCCCTGCCGATGCACAGTGCAAAAGCTCCTAATGGTGAGTACTAGGGCCCTGAGCATCACGACTAGACACCAAGGGGGAATCTTGCGCGTCAAGGGGGGTTCCTGAGCATCACGACTCAGGACCTTCACTAGTCATGTAGGATCTCACCCCGTGGTGACGCGGTTGAGATAGGCGTAGGGTTGGGCCCTGCCGACACGGAGCGCAAAGGCTTCCGTAGGCGAACACGAAGGCCCACAGGCGAGTTGCTTGCATGTCAAGGGAGGTTCCTGAGCGTCGTGACTCAGGACTTCACTAGTCATGTAGCCTCTCACCTCCTGGTGATCCATTAGCGGTTGAGATACACACAGGGTTGGGACCTACCGATGTAGAGCACAAAGGCAAGCGAGAGGAAAATGAAGAGCGAAAAGAGAAATTGTGAATCACAAAAAGTTATTACAGAATTCAAATTGTTCCACACAATAAAGATTTTTTCTGACGCCTCCCCGAGGCAAGGATAATTTATTTTAGGGCAAGATAGGGGGCTCCTCGTCATCATCGCATGAGAACTTCTCGAGCAGCGTGGGCATGTGGCCCTTCACGGCGGTCGCCAAGTCGTCGCGGGACTCCTCGGGCATGGGGCCCATCACCTCTTCAAACTCGCACTGGGGTCGTGAAGGAGGAGATGGTTGAAGACGTCGGTCGCTGCCACGGAGAAAAGGTTGTGGAACTCCTCCTCCAAGATGATGTCTACCTTCTTGGTCGTGCCTTCGAGCTCCTTCACGAGCTTGGAAGAAAACTTGGCATAACCGGCATCCTGATGAATGAAGGGAGACTCGAGCCAGAGCCTGCACATAGAGTTCAGGGCCTGGAAAGCCCTGAGTTCCAGAGAGAAGAGCGCGACACGGTTCGCTGCCTCCTTGGCATCAGCAGCGGCCCGAACCTCCTCTTCCTAAGCGGTCAGCTTGGCATTGGCCTCGGAGACTTGCTTCGCATGGGCGTCCCGAGCCTTGGCCACCTCACGTTGAAGTGCCTCCAAGCGCCCGCCCTCCGTGACATGTTCGGCCGCCGCCTTCACAGCTCAGAATCATGGTCAGCGAGCTTTGCTTTGTGGGCCTTGGCAGCCTCCTGAAGCACCTTGAAGCCGGCCTCTGGTTCTTCATAGCTCTTGTCGAGTGCCTCCTGTTCAGTAAGGGACTCGCGCAGGCGGCCTTCACCTTGGTGACCTCCCGCTGGCCCTCTGCGCGAGCGACCTCGGCCTCGCCTTGGACCTCCTTGGCAGAGGCCTCAAGTTGGCGCCACCCCACGGCCAACCTCGTGCGCTGCGCGGTCAGGCGCACATCAGCGTCCCTGAGCTCCACCTTGAGCTAGGCGCGCATGTCCAGGGCCTTGGTCAGGGCCGAACACCTGAGCAACGCGTCCTGTCCCATCAGAGTGAGGGCCTCCGGAGGTGCCGCCGCCCCGACGTTGCCTACTGCCGCAACCAGAACGGCCCCGACGCCCTCTGCTTGAGGCGAGAGGGGCTCTGGGTCCTCCCCCACATCGGGCATCCACAACATGCTCGTGGAGGTCGTCACATCAACCTCCAGGGGAGCGGCGGTGACTGCGGCCTTGATAGTCGGCGTCGGGGGCACGACCGTCGAGGCCTTGGCCAATGGCGCTAGCGGCTGGGCCATCGTCGCCGCGGCTTTTGCCCGTAGCACTGGCAGCTGGGTCATCACGGTCTCGACGCTTGTGCCCCCTCATCGCATGGAGGGGACGCTTAGAGATGCAGGGGCGCGTGTGCGCCCGAGCATGACGCTTGGCTTGCGCAAGTTTCCTTCGTGCCTGCTAAGACCCCGACCAACGGATGAGGGAGCCTTCGAGGCTTGCTCGCCTTTGCCCTAGTGGCGGCTTCTACTTGTTCTCCTCGCTGCCGCCAGGGAGCCTGTGTGACAAAAGGTTGGCCTCAGTAAACCGATCGCGGGTGAATAGCATGAGGATGGGCTAAGATACTTACTCGTCCCCGGCGGTGGGGGACGCGTCATCGCCACCTTCGCGCGCCACCCTACCGCCACGAATGGGGCGTTTGACGCAGTCCCCGACGAGCTCGTCCTAGCCACGCTCCTCCCTCGGGGCCTGAGGGGTCCCCCGAAGAGGTACGACCGTCGCTAGGGGAGGCATCGCACCATCATCAGTGGCTCCCATCGCCGGTGCGGCGGCCGTCACGGGGCCCAACCCTGCTCCTTCTCCTGAGGCCACGGGGTCACAGGGAATCACCTGGCAACACTCATCCAGAGCAACGTCGTCCCTGAGATTCCGCAAGGACGTGTGGAGGTTGGGCGCTGGAATCCGACCGGCATCTCAAAGCACATATGTTCCCTTGGTGGTTTTGATAATTCATGACAACATATGTTGTCTCTTGGACTAACACTTTTACCTAGTATATTACAGGTATAGTCCACTAAGAGCATTGGCCGAAGGACTGTGAGGAGAAGCCCCTTGATGGAGGAAAGGAATATGATTGGCTCAAGCTTTAAGCAAGAGGACTCTACATTTTACATTTGTGAGAAGTCACTTTGAGTCCATAGGAAAGCCAATACAATTAAAAGGGGGTGAGGTACTATGACGGATTGGTTTTTAAAGTGCTTAGAGGTAGCCACGAAAAATATTCAGTCATTCTCCCACAACTATCTTTGTCCAAAGCCAAACCTGCAAAATCGGTGCCACCAACTTTTTCCAATCGGCCCTATCAATTTTCCACGAGATAGATCCTTTGCCAAACCCTAATCTCTCGGAACCACCAAGTTTCATATCGGTGCCACCGACATCAATGTCCAATTTTTTGTTGAGCAAATTCCACGAATCGGAATTTCCGAGATTGGAATCGGTCTCACCGAGATTTGGAAACTGCTCTAGGTTATCGTATCGGCACCACCAAGATTCATATATCGGTCTCACCGAGAATTCAAAAGTTGCCACATTTAGTACAACTCGGTTCCACCAAAATTCGTTTCGCTCTCATTGAGTAGGGCAATAATGTTGTAACGGTTGGATTTTGGGGGATGCCTATATATAGCCCTCCACCTCCTCTCACTCGGAGAGGAAGCACTCAGAACACTTACACTTGCTAGATCCATTTTTCTGAGAGAGAGTCGCCTACTCATGTGTTGAGCTCAGGAGATTCCAATCCGACCATTTGAAACTTGATCTATAGCCTCCCCAAGTTGCTTTCCACAAAATCAATCTCTCCTACCCATGCCAAATCTGCAAGAGAGTGATTGAGTGTTGAAGAGACTATCTTTTGAAGCACAATGGCAAGGAGTTCGTCGTTCTACTACATCTATTACCTTTTGGAGGGTGGTGCCTCTACATTGGTTAGGTGTATGTAGGATCGAAAGTATGTCTAGAGGGGGTGATTAGACTATTGGACAAGATAAAAACTTAGCCTTTTCCCAATTTTAAGTGTGGGCCAGTTTTAGCAATTATGTCTAGTCAAGTACACCCTACACATGCACATATAAGAGTATAGCAGCGGAAAGTAAGACATACAAATGTGAAGTAGAGGGTAAGGTAGGGAGAACATATGCAACGGTTGACACGGCGATTTTTGGCATGGTTCCGATAGGTGGCGCTATCGTACGCCCATGTTAGCGGAGACTTCAATCCATGAAGGGTAACAACTGCGAGAGTCCATGGAGGGCTCCACCCACAAGGGGTCCACGAAGAAGCGGCCTTGTCTACTCCACCACGGCTTCCGTCCACACAGTACAAGCCTCACTCACGGTAGATCTTCACGAAGTAGGCAATCTCCTTGCCCTTACAAACATCATGGTTCAACCCCACAACACGAAGTTGGCGGCTCCCAAGCGACACCTAACCAATCTAGGAGGCACAAACCTTCAAAATGTAATAGATGTGGTAGAACGATGAACTCCTTGCTCTTTGTGCTTCTAAAGATAGTCTCCTCAACACTCAATCACTCTCTCTCAAATTTGGCAGGGGTAGGAGAGATTGATCTTGTGGAAAGCAACTTGGGGAGGCTAGAAATCAAGGTTCAAATGGTTGGAATGGAATCTCTTGAACTCAACACATGAGTAGGAGGCTCTATGTCAAAAATAGATCTGACAAGTGTAACCGTGTTCTGAGTGCTTCCTCTACGAATGAGAGGTAGGTGGAGGGGTATATATAGGAATCCCCAAAATCCAACAATTACAACATTATTGACCAACTTAGTAACACCGAAATGAATCTCGGTGGTACCGAGTTGCATTTAATGTGGCAACTTTTTAATTCTCGGTGAGACCGACATAGGAATCTCGGTGGTACCAATATGATGACCTAAGCCAGTTTCCATATCTCGGTGATATCGATTTCAAACTCGGAAATTCCGATTCTTGAAATCTTCTCAACAAAAAGTTGGTCACTGAATCTCGGTGGCACCGATTTGAAAGTTGGAGGTATCGAGATGGTAGGGCTTGGCATAGGATCTGTCAAGTGTAAAATCGGTAGGGCCGAATGGAAATTGTTGGTGGCACCGATTTTGGAGGTTTGGGTATGGACAGATATATTTCATGGGTGAATGGCTGAGTATTTTTGGTGGCTATCTCTAAGCACTTGAGTAATCAATTCATCATAATAACTCACTTTGATAGTCCGAGACCGACGCCCCACAAGATTCCCCCTTTATTCCGTTTTCGTCGTGTGGCTGATTTGTTTGTCGCACTCATCATCACATCATTCGCTTCATCCACATTGCATCGGCATCCCGTTGCCGCGAGCGCGTGGGCCAGCCTCCCAGCGTCGTGCCTCGCCCAGTGCCAACCTCGACCCAGTGCACCAGCACCACGCCGGCTCATCTCCTCGAGCCGGCCCAGCTCCTGCTCCTGGGCAGATCCAGCGCCGCGCTCATGGCCACCCCGAGGCCCAGCTACTCCCTCAGCCAGCCTGCGTCCTCTCCTCGCCTGGGCTGAAGCCTGCAAGGTGAGCAGCCCCTGCCTGCTATTTCCCGCCCCCAGCGATGCATAGCTATCTTGCGCTTTGTGTAGCCTAGTAGTATTAGCAGTTTAGGCTCGTTAGTGTTTTTTTTTCGTTTGACGATATATTTAATTTCAGGAAATTATAGATATTTCAAGCGCTTTTAAATATTAATCTGTGCGCCGGATCGCGATGAGTCTTATATGTAACCCATGTAGAATTTTGCGTAGATTACGATTTTACAATTTGCATGCATGTTTGGAGTGGTTTGACCCGCTGTTTGCCTAGAATTGCGTGCTGTCCTAATAGGTTAATTGTTTTGTAGCTATTTTTGCGTGCATCCGGATTGTTCAAATCCCGTAGAAAAAATGTTCATGTTGTTCGTGACCCTTTGCCATGTATTTTAGAGTACTTGCTTGTATTTTTGCATGTAGAAGCTGTGAATAGTTTGCTATGTCGTTTTTAGGACATATTCTCGCATATATGTGTGGCGCTAGTTTATTTTTCGATCCCCACATATTATATATGTTTTCGGGGTAGAAAATCCATAGAATTTAACCATGCATTTAGTTTTGTCTTTTGAATAAGTTAGTGTGCATGATATTTCTGCCATGTTGCCCTCTTGTCTATTTTGTGTGATTTATTCCGTGCGTGATATAAATTAGTTCTGAACTAGAGATATGCCCTTGGGTATGTATGCTAGCCCCTGCTAATTTTGGTTGCAATAGAAATCCATGTTTGGGTGTTGTTTGCTTATTGTCAACATGCTTGAAAGTAGTATGTTTTGAGATGCTGAAATATTTCTAAGTCCGAGATCTGTAATATTTTGTTCTTGTCTTGCCATGAGTTTTCCTTGTGATCTACAGCTCCTTTGGGGTCGGTGCAGTGGAGTTATTTGTAGTCCTTAAGATTCTTTAGCATTCTGTAAATTTTCATGGCATTATATGCCCTGTAGCATATAGTTTTGCTGCTATAATTATGCCTTCAGATCGAAAACTGCACTAACAAAACTGTTATTTTCTCTAAGTCTGAAACTGTTTGCGAGATGCCATTTTGTGAGTTCTTTTCCTAGTGATCCATGCTGTCATGCTAGTTGTATTTAGTAGGGTCTTGTTATGAATCTTGACCACTACTGCCTCATGTCTTGTTCGAACATTTTAGATTTATGTAGCTTGTTGTTTTGGGGTGTAGAAAATGCCATGTTGCTCTTTTTGGCAGATTATGACTATTTCTTGTGTAGCTTGTATTTGTTGAACCGTTGCTCCATTTTGATCGTGTCCTATATGAAACTTGTTTAGAATCTTGTGTAGGTCAACATTATCTTGCTGTTTGTATGTTTTGGGATGCTTGTGACTATCATTGCATACATATTGCATTCATGCCATCATATCTTGCGGTGATCATATCTTTTGAACCGTAGCTCCGTTGGAGATGTTCCATATATGTAAATGGACTGGAACGACGTGTAGTTTCACGTGAACCACTTTATTTTTCTGTTTAACAAATATTAAACCTGTTAGTTCACATTGGGATAGAATTATAAATTAACGTATGGGGTCATCTTAGAGATGCTATAAATCGTTTCCAGCCTCATTTAAAATACCTAGGTAGGTAGTTCAATTACGCTTCACCTTTACCATGTTTAGCAACATTTAATATTGCCGTGTAACTAACCAAGAGTGAACTAAATAATTCGTATGTGGAGTTTCGTCAATATGCAACTCGTTGCATATTGAGCTTCACTTAATGTGTATTGTTTGATTGCGTGAATTGCCATGTCATACGTGCATAATTGATACCGTTCATGCATCATATGTGTTGTCCATCATGTGGTGAATATCGTGTGTTGATTCTTGTTTCCAGTTTGCTTCGTCAGGATAGAGTTCCGACCGCTTCGGAAAGTGAGGATCTGTTCGACTACATCGGTTCGTCTGCTTCACAGAGTCGATCTTCTCCAAGCAGGACCTCAGGCAAGATGACCATTTCCCTAGATACCATTACTATCATTGCCATGCTAGTTCTATCGTTTCTATCGCTATGTCTGGCTGCCAACCACCTGTTAAATATTAGCCTCTCAACATTGCCATTAAAACCCTCAACCTGTTCACAACCTAGCAAACCACTGATTGGCTATGTTACCGCCTGCTTAACCATGTGTTAGCGTTGCTAGTTGCAGGTGCAGTTTCTTCCATGCGATAACATGGGTTCCTTGTTATATCACCCTATTAATTTTTATTTAATTTAATGCACCTATATACTTGGTAAAAGGTGGAAGGCTCGGCCTTCTAGCCTGGTGTTCTGTTCCACCTTTGCCGCCTTAGTTTCGGCTACCGGTGTTCTATTCTATAATTGAGCGCTCCTAACACGACCGGGGTTGTTATGGGGACCCCCTTGATAATTCGTTTTACATTAAGACTAGTCTGGCAAGGCCCAACTTTGGTACTATATTTGCCTAATAATCTAATAAAAATGCATAGGGACCCGCCGGCACCCGCGGAGTAATTAATCAACCCCCGGGCCAGTGCTCCTCATGAGGGTTGGTCCAACCTGAGTGATGTCCGGCGCTCCCTGGTCACCCAGTTTTTAGCCAACCCGGCGTCTAGCTCATCCGCCGTGTCCCGAGAACGAGATACGCGGCTCCTATCGGGATCGTCAACACGTCGGGTCGCCTTGCTGGATTAGTTTTACCTTTGATGAAATATCTTGTGCATCGGGATTCCGGTGATGCTTTGGGTAATCTCAGAGTTGAGGTTTTGCACTAAGGAGTCCGACGAGATCGCGAGTTTCGTGATCGAGGATTTCTATGCGGCTTGTGGTAATTTGTGATGGACTAGTTGGAACACCCCTGCAGTGTTAAATCTTTCGGAAAGCCGTGCCCGCGGTTATGTGGCAACGTGGAAACTTTGTTTAACATATGGTTCTAGATAACTTGAAGTTAACTTAATTAAAACTTGCCAACTGAGTGCATAACCGTGACTGTCTCTTTCGTGAGCTCCTTCTCCGATCGAGGACACGGTGGGGTTATGTCTGACGTAAGTAGGTGCTCAGGATCATTCATTTGATCATCAACAGATCACATCCGCTATCCGTAGATCATCGCCCTCTTTATTCTTGTACTCGTAAGTTAGCCACTAAATAAATGCTTAGTCGCGTGCTGCAGCCTCACCACTTTACCATACCTCGCCCATTAAGCTTTGCTAGTCTTGATACCTTTGGAAATGAGATTGCTGAGTCCCCTGTGGCTCACAGATTACTACAACACAAGTTGCGGGTACATGTCAGGATATTAAGACGTGGGCGCGATGATTGTTCATTTGGAGTTTCTTCTTCTTCCTCTTGTCGATCTAGGATAGGTTCCAGGCCGGCAGCCTGGGATAGCAAGGATGGACATCGTTATTTTCTCGTTTGTTTTCGTCCATAGTCGGACCCTGCTCTTCTTCGTGATATTTATGTATTGTACTGATGTGACACTGATGTAGCTTGTGGCGAGTGTAAGCCAATTCCATATACTCTTCTCTTAAGTACATGTACTTGTAACGATATCCATTCTTGCGAAACAAAGAGATGCGTTTCTATCCATGTCGAGGCCCTCGTGCCAAAATAAGGATAGGACCGCATCTTGGGCGTTACAAGTTGGTATCACAGCAGTACCGACCTAGGAGCCCCCTTGATTGATCGAACTTGGCCGAGTCGAGTCTAGTGTAAAACTGCTTTGAGTCTAGTTATATATCGGAGGGTAGGATTCTTTTTTATCCTCTTCTATGCTCTGGTGAGGAATATTGACGTAATAATTTTAATTGTACTCCTCTTCTCACTAAAAAAGATTTAGGATCACGCGGATATTTTTGTAATCTATATGATGCCGATGTGACGGAGTTCTGTCTTGGTGCCTCCTGTCTGACTTGATTTCTTCCGGGAAGTTGAGCTCCAGGGGATTCTCGAGCACATCATTGTCATTCAGATTTCTTAGTATCTCAGGACGAAGGATGTTCGAAGTTGCTTCAATACTAGTAGTGGTGAGAGGAGTCCGGCTTCCCCAGTACTGGTGCACAGAGTTACGGATGTATCGCCATAATTAGTATCATTGTGATTACGAGTGTCCGAGATAGATGAAGATCTGAGATTCTGGTTATGTGCTGACGGATGTGATACACTAGACGGGTTAGTATAGGAGTTGAGTGATATATTACTCCTTGTATCCGTGGACCAGATTGCATGACCAGAAATTTTGGGAGTTCTTAGGTGGGAATTCAAGTAGTTACTTATAGGACAATCTTCCAACAGATGCATGATGTGAGGTTGGGGTTCGACATCTAGTGGATTTGTTTGTTCACGGTCGTTTTACAGTGGTTCTCGTTGTGTCTTAAAGAGCCTTGTAGCTTGCTAAGACTCGGGGACGCTTTGTATGTCGTGTGCACTGCCTTGTACATGATGGCTACTATAGGATAGAGTCCGTGCGAGCCTCGTCCATGAAAATATCGCACGGATATCTCTGTCATGAATTTGTTCTGGCTTGTTTCATAAGCCTCATCCTTGGTTTTGTTGGAGTATGGTAATTCGAGTTGCTTCGATGTCAAATGGTGATTTCATATCTTTCGAAGAGTTGTTCTCATATTTCTATGGAAATGCTGATTCTTTTGCTCAATCAAAGTGTCTTTTCAATTCTTTTCAACCGGAGTCTTCATGTCAATTCCTTTTCAACCGGTGTGCTTGTCTTAAAGTAAATTCTATCATTTTTAAGATTGCAAGATCAATATCTCAATTCTTTCCGGAGTTTCTCTCATCTGTCCCAAGTTGTCTGTGTTTTTCCCCGCCCTCCCACCTTTTTTTTCAATGTTTCAGTCATCAACCTAGTGCCTTCCTTTCGTGTGGTATCCGGTGATTCATTGTGAAAATTCTCAAGAGCTTCATGTTCATCTTTATTCATTCTTGTTATCTTTTCCAGTGAATTCAATTCAGTTATCCGTGTTCATCATATTCTTTTCATCCTTAAATTCTTTCCCATGTTGAAAATTCTTATCAAGTCTTTCTTGTTTTTCATCTCTCCTTATTCTATCCGGAGTGTTGAATTTATCTCATAAGTTTCTTGTTTTCAATCCTTTCAATTATTCGAGGGTCCCAACCTCATCTAGTTTTCATTTGTACCGGTGCAATATCTCTCTTTGAGCAATCTTTTCAACGGTGTTTCTTCTGAGTGGCTCCATAACCCACAAGTTTTCCCAGGATCTTATCTGGCTCTTCTAATCTATCCCAGAGATCTCTAATTCTTTTTAAATATGACGTAAGAATGAATTTCATCAGTCATATGCCTTCTCCAAGATCGTTTCAAATTAATTTTCATCATTGGTTCAACCTTTCAGATTCTTATTCCGGAGTGTCTCAGTTATTCTTAGTGGTGTTCTCCTCATCATTCTCAGCTTGGAAGACCGAAGGAGGTTTCTCTTAAATCTTGCTCCATTCTTTTGAACTTTGTCATCTCACCTCGTGTTATCTTCTCAATTGTTCCCAATCATGAGAATCCCTTTCTTGGTATGCGGTGCATTTCTGAGTTGTTTTCATTCTTGATCCTCCGAAGGTCATCATTTCAGAAGATTTCTTCGTGCTCAGCTTTCACCTTTCATTCTCAAATTCTTCTCAAATGTTGTCTCTTTGTTCGTCTCTCAATTAATCTGGTGCCTTGTTTAGTTTCTATTAGGCAGCTCAAGATCTTTTCATTCTCAAGGGTTCTTCAAGATTCTTGTGGTAGTAGTTCTCATTTTCTTCTTTGTTCTTTCTTGCCAAGAGCTAGTTTCTATTCTTTCTAACGGAGGCTTTGTGATGTTGGTCTCTTCAATCTATCATTTTTTTCTTTTCTAGATCATATTGTTCCCTTGTTCAATTTAGTTAGCTTGTGGTGAATCTTCTCAAGATCTTTCCATTGTATTGAATTTTTGTCTCCCCTTTCCTACCGAAGTGCTGCCGAAATTTTCTGTGAATTCTTGCTTGATTCTCATATCATTCCTCATCTCTTTGCAATCTTCAAGGATTGTTGGTTTCACTCGTTTGTCGAGAAGCAACTAAGTTACCTCTTGCTCTTTCTCTTCCTCTTCCCCCTTTCATTCTTGGATCTCGGGTCGAGATCCTCTTGTAGTGTAAGAGAGTTGTGACAGCCCGAGACCGACGCCCCAGAAGATTCCCCTTTTATTCTGTTTTCGTCGTGTGCCTGATTTGTTTGTCGCACTCATCATTGCATCATTCGGATCATCCGCATTGCATCGGCATCCCGTTGCCGCCAGCGCGTGGGCCGTCCTCCCAGCGCCGCATCTCGCCCAATGCCTCCCTTGACCCAGTGCGCCAGCACCATGGCGGCCCATCTCCTCGAGCCAGCCGAGCTCCTGCTCCTGGGCCAAATCCAGCACCGCGCTCCAGGCCGCCCCTAGGCCTAGCTGCTCCCTCAGCCAGCCTGCCTCCTCTCCTCGCCTGGGCCGAAGCCCGCAAGGTGAGCAGCTCGTGCCTGCTATTCCCCGCCCCCAGCAATGCATAGCTATCTTGCGCCCTCTGTAGCCTAGTAGTATTAGCAGTTTAGGCCCGGTAGTGTTTTTTTTTCGTTCGGTGATATATTTAATTTCAGGAAATTATAGATATTTCAAGCGCTTGTAAATATTAATCCATGCATCGGATCGCGATGAGTCTTATATGTAACTCGTGTAGAATTTCACGTAGATTATGATTTTACAACTTGCATGCATGTTTGGAGTGGTTTGACCCACTGTTTGCCTGGAATTGCGTGTTGTCCTAATAGATTAAATTGTTTTGTAGCTATTTTTGCATGCGTCCGGATTGTTCAAATCCCGTAGATAAAATGTTCATGTTGTTCGTGACCCTTTTCCATGTATTTTAGAGTACTTGCTTGTATTTTTGCATGTAGGAGCTGTCAATAGTTTGTTATGTCGTGTTTAGGACATATTTGGGCATATATGTGTGGCGTTAGTTTATTTTTCAAACCCCACATATTATATATGTTTTCGGGGTAGAAAAATCCATAGAATTTAACCGTGATTTAGTTTTGTCTTTTGAATAAGTTAGTGTGCACGATATTTCTGCCATGTTGCCCTCTTGTCTATTTTGTGTAATTTATTCCATGCGTGATATGAATTAGTTGTGAACTAGAGATATGCCCTTGGATATGTATGCTAGCCCTTGTAATTTTGGTTGCAATAAAAATCCATGTCTGGGTGTTGTTTGATTATGGTCAACATGTTCAAAGTAGTATGTTTTGAGATGTTGAAATATTTTTAAGTCTGAGATCTGTAATATTTTGTTGCTGTCTTGCAACGAGTTTTTCTAGTGATCTACAACTCCTTTGGGGTTGGTGCAATGGAGTTATTTGTAGTCCTTAAGATTCTCTAGCATGCTGTAAATTTTCATGCCATTCTATGCCCTATAGAAGTTAGTTTTGTTGCTGTCAATATGCCTTAGACCAAAAACTACACTAACAAAACTGGTATTTTCTCAAGTCTGAAACTGTTTGCGAGATGCCATTTTGTGAGTTCTTTTCCTAGTGATCCATGCTTCCATGCTAGTTGTATTTAGTAGGATGTTGTTGTGCATTTTGACCACTACTACCTCATGTCTTGTTTGAGCATTTTAGATTTATGTAGCTTGTTGTTTTGGGTGTAGAAAATGCTATGTTGCTGTTTTTGGTAGATTATGACTATTTCTTGTGTAGCTTGTATTTGTTGAACAGTTGCTCCATTTTGATCATGTCCTATATGAAACTTGTTTAGAATCTTGTGTAGGTTCATATTATCTTGCTGTTTGTATGTTTTGGGATGCTTGTGACTGTCATTGCATACATATTGCATTCATGCCATCATATCTTTTGAACCGTAGCTCCGTTGGAGATGTTCCATTTATGTAAATGGACTAGAACGATGTGTAGTTTCACGTGAACTACTATATTTTGTTGTTTAACAAATATTAAACGTGTTAGTTCAGACCTGGACACAATTATAAATTAATGTATGGGGTCATCTCAGAGATGCTATAAATCGTTTCCGGCCTCATTTAAAATGCCTAGGTAGGTAGTTTAATTACGCTTCACCTCTTTCCATGTTTAACAACATTTAATATTGCCGTGTACCTAAACAAGAGTGAACTAAATAACTCGTTGCATATTGAGCTTCACTTAATGTGTAGTGTTTGATTGTGTGAATTGCCATGTCATACGTGCATAATTGATACCGTTCATGCATCATATGTGTTGTGCATCGTGTGGTGAATATCGTGTGTTGATTCTTGTTTCCCATTTTATTCGTCTCGATAGAGTTCCGACCGCTTCGGAAAGTGAGGATCCGTTTGACTATATCGGTTCGTCTGCTTCACGGAGTCGATCTTCTCCAAGCAGGACCTCAGGCAAGATGACCATTTCTACCATTCCTGTCATTGACATGCTATTTTTATCGTTTCTATCGCTATGTCTCGCTGCCAACCACCTGTTAAATATTAGCCTCTCAACATTGCCATTAAAATCCTCAACCTGTTCACAACCTAGGAAACCACTGATTGGCTAGGTTACCGCTTGCTTAACCATGTGTTAGCATTGCTAGTTGCAGGTGCAGTTGCTTCCATGTGATAACATGGGTTCCTTGTTATATCACCCTATCAATTGTTATTTAATTTAATGCACCTATATACTTGGTAAAAGGTGGAAGGCTCGGCCTTCTAGCCTGGTGTTCTGTTCCACCTTTGCCGACTTAGTTTCGGCTACTAGTGTTATATTCCATAATTGAGCGCTCCTAACACGATCGGGGTTGTTATGGGTACCCCCTTGATAATTCGTTTTAGATTAAGACTGGTCTGGCAAGGCCCAATTTTGGTACTATATTTGGCTAATAATCTAATAAAAATGCATAGGGACACACCGACGCCCGCGGAGTAATTAATCAACCCCCTGGCCAGTGCTCCTCATGAGTGTTGGTCTGACCTGAGCGATGTCCGGCGCCCCTGGTCACCCGGGGTTTAGCCAACCCGACGTCTAGCTCATCCGTCGTGTCCTGAGAACGAGATACGCGGCTTCTATCAGGATCGTCGACACATCGAGCGGCCTTGCTGGATTAGTTTTACCTTTGACGAACTATTTTGTGCATTGGGATTCCGGTGATGCTTTGGGTAATCTCAGAGTTGAGGTTTTCCACTAAGGAGTCCGACGAGATCGCGAGTTTCGTGATCGAGGATTTCTATGCGGCTTATGGTAATTTGTGATGGACTAGTTGGAGCACCCCTCCAGGGTTAAATCTTTCGGAAAGTCGTCCCACGGTTATGTGGCAACGTGGAAACTTTGTTTAACATCCGGTTCTAGATAACTTGAAGTTAACTTAATTAAAACATGCCAACTAAGTGCGTAACCGTGACTGTCTCTTTCGTGAGCTCCTTCTCTGATCGAGGACACAATGGGGTTATGTGTGACGTAAGTAGGTGTTCAGGATCATTCATTTGATCATTAACAGATCGCATCCGCTATGCGTAGATCATCCCCCTCTTTATTCTTGTACTCGTAAGTTAGCCACTAAATAAATGCTTAGTCGTATGCTGCATCGTCACCACTTTACCATACCTCACCCTTTAAGCGTTGTTAGTCTTGATACCTTTGGAAATGAGATTGCTGAGTCCCCTGTGACTCATAGATTACTACACCAGCAGTTGCAGGTACATGTAAGGATATTAAGACGTGAGCGCGATGATTCTTTTCTCGTTTATTTTTGTCCGTAGTCGGACCCTGCTCTTCTTCGTGATATTTATGTATTGTATTGATGCGACTCTGATGGAGCTTGTGGCGAGTGTAAGCCAATTCCATATACTCTTATCTTCAGTACATGTACTTGTAATGATATCCATTCTTGCGGAACGACGAGATGCACTTCTATCCCTGTCGAGGCCCTCGCGCCAAAATAAGGATAGGGTCGCATCTTGGGCATTACACTCACCCCCATTAATAGTATTGACTTTCCTATGGACTCAATGTGATTTCTCACAAATATAAAATTTAGAGTTTTCTTGCTTGAAGCTTGAGTCAATCCTATTCCTTTCCTTGCATCAAGGGGCATCTACTCACAATCCTATAGCAAGGCATCTTTGAACTTTTCTGAATATACTTGGATAAACTCATTAGTCCAATGATGCATATGTTGTGATTAATTACCAAAATCACCTTAGGGAGCAATTGTGCTTTTAGTGTCGTTTGGGAGCCTCCTACTTCGTGTTGTGGAGTTGAACCAAGAAGTTTGTACGGGCAAGGAGATCGCCTACTTCATGAAGATCTACCATGAGTGAAGGTAGTACTGTGTGGACGTAAGCCATGGTGGAATAGACAAGGCCACTTCTTCATGGACCACTTGTGGGTGGAGCCCTCCGTGGACTCTCATAGCCATTACCCTCCGTGGGTTGAAGTCTCCACTAACATGGACATACGATTGCACCACCTACAAGGGGTCCACGAAGGCCCCGTCCAGCTCGTCGTACGTTAGGCCGCTGACATGCAGGTGCATCGCCAACCCCCACCGGTCGGATGCGAGCACACCTGAAGCGGCGCGATGCGATGCCCCAGGAACTCTTTGATAATCATCGCCCCGTCAGACGGGCCTCCGCGAGGGAGGCGGTTCGCTCCAGGACAGGCCCCGGACTGGTGGTTACTAGAAGATAGAAAGAAGTTGACACATAATTTGCAATATCAAGCAAAGCTATAGAGAAATGCAAACATGGTATATAATCCTTTCACAATGAATGATATTGTATTTAATCCATCAAAGATTGTCGGCGTATTTATAGATCAAGATTCTGGAAATAAGATCATGTTTTATTCTTAATACAACATGTGGGAGTTTCCTTGTAGCTATGTTGCTATTTAGATACGAAACAATTATCCATGCTTTAATCGTACATAGTAGTCGAGGAATGAGCAACCCGCATAGAGGAATTTAAGTGCTTGTTGTGACACAATATAAGGCAGTCCTTGCGTTTTGCCTGTAGCAACGCACGGACACATTTACAAGTACCCCTAAAAAACTGCAAAGAGAGCCTAGCTTAGTTTCATATGATTGCATTCTTCGGACCGGAGCTACAGTTCAAGTTCTAAACCAATCATTGCCGCTTGTGTTTTTCTGAATTTATTTCATGCGGCGATATTCAAAGGTGCTTATAAGATAAGGTGTTCGTGTGTATCTTCATAGAAATGAGTATACAAAGTGTTTGTGTATTGTGTTAGAAAGAACTATGACGATAAAGATGAAGGGTGTTGGACACATCATCATACAATAAGAGAATACAAAAGGGACAAATGCTTCATCAAAATTACTAAATTCATATTTGTCAAATTCTAGCAAGAAGTTCCTTATCTGAAAGTTTTAGCAATGCTCAAATCTGATCTTTTTTTTGCATTGTTCATTACTCTGGTATTTGGATTAGGGAAAAGGCATCTTGCTCTTCCTTATAAATAAAGCCAACTAATATACAACAACATTGAAACCAAAAATCCAACCATAGAACAAGGTTCAAATAACGAAAAACGAGTTAGTACTAGCTGGGGACACAGCAAGCAAGCTCATCTAAGATACATAGGAAGGCAGGTATCAAGGAGGATATGTAATTATCAGTAGCTTGGATGCCCCGTTTGTGCTTCATAGTCAAGTTGTCGATTGTCAGCCTATCCTGTCGCTTGTTGAGGGATTTTCATAGCTACAAAAATCTGCATAGTTTGTAAATCACATTGGTGGCCCTGGATGGGTAAACATGTTCAATGATAAGTTTATTAGTGGTTGGGGCGCACCTTTGCGTGCCTCTTGCGGCGTCCTTGTGCGTCCCTATATTTTCTCAACACACTGGACTGCCTTATTTAGTCCTCAATGTCGCTCCAGAGCGATTTGAGTTAGAAAAATTAGTTTAGATATATAACATTAGCATATGTTCTTAGCGTAGACCGATCAATATAGAAAAAAAGATAGAAGTCATATGTGTATGTTATAAGAGTTCAGTACCATGCTTGATCAACCATATGTACAAACTGAATTTTGTGTAGTGTAATTTGAAATATTACATAGATTCATTCATGATAAGATCAATCATATTAAAATGGTTCAGTCATACAAAAATGTTGCATCGTATGTATTCCTGGCAGTACCAATTTACCTTCTATTTTAAGTTATGATAGTGGATAGGGGAGGCTCACATATGACCTCGAGGATTTTCTAGGAGTGTGCGTGGACCCTTTAGTGAAGACGCAAAATATGACATCGGCTAGTAAATCAAAGAGGCTTGAATGGAATACCTAATGGGTGGCCTTGAGAAACTGAAAAAATCTATCTGCAAATTCACTTCCCCATAGACCCTTCCGCTATAGCACTGCCTTGTTATGTTGCCTTTTCCATTCTTGAAATTGCATGGGAGAGACCACACCATGTTCCACTACAAGATGATGCCTAACTTTTACTAAAAGCCATATGGCTACAAAGAAACCAAGAAGACAAGATAAAAGAGATTCATAAGAATGACAACAATATGTGAGCATAAAACATGCTAGGAATTCATAAGAGAATTTTTTTTGTACTTTGAATTACATTATTCCTCTTGCAGTTATTGTCTTTGGCTATTATCCAAGATGTTAACATTACTCATTGCGATCTATCCCTAGTTCAAATGTACTCACATGATTTGTTTCCTCAAATATATGGTATCGTATCGTAGGTTTATGGTCACTTGAACTTCAATTATTGAGAAAATACAGTCCTAGGATTATGAGAGAATGCTAACAATGTGTACATGCTA
Source organism: Hordeum vulgare subsp. vulgare (assembly GCF_904849725.1). NCBI lineage: Eukaryota > Viridiplantae > Streptophyta > Magnoliopsida > Poales > Poaceae > Hordeum > Hordeum vulgare. Next base: position 366,287,921 of record NC_058521.1, read on the forward strand.
ACTTGAACTGGTTCTCACTCATTATCAGACATGAGTAATCAAGTTGGTGAGGGGTGAGGGGTGAACTATATGTGCATCAAAGGATCGAGTTAGGTATTTGTGAGTATGGACATTCAATTCAGCAATCAAGTTGTGCAACCTTTATTCCAAAGACGGTGCCAGTGCAGTCCATGCTCGTATTTGTTAACGTGTCTGTATGAAAATAAGCTTAGTTTAGCGTGAAGACATGCAGCCCAGGTAATGCCATCCATATCCTTCAGTTTCTGCAGATGAGCTTCGATGTGGCACGGTGTGGCCGGGTTGAATATGTTCTAGACGAACCAGTATACCTGTGCAAAACGCATATCTGACAGATATCATCAGACTCCCCCCAAAAAAGATTCATCTTACAGTTAATTCATAAGGAACGAATATGACCATTGTGAAACAACGAAGACTTGCTTACCCAGCGACAAGGAAAGTGGAGTAGTCTCGTTCTTTGCATCGGCGATCGCTGACGCTTAACTTGTGCTGCCGGCGTTAGTCCGGTCCATGCTTCTATCATCGAAGCTCAATATCCCCATGAATGAGCGACCACCTAAGTAAATTTTGTAAGCAAAGTGATAATATGATGTTTTGGTTACAACTGTGTGTGTGCAGTTGGGGCGCACATAACTGCACACACACAGGTGTAACCAAAACATCATATTATCACCTTGCTTTCAAACTTTACCCATGGTGCTCACAAATAGTAAATAAATTAATTCTAAATTAGATGATCTAACTACGCACCTCTAAGATTGCTTCTGTGATATCTTACTGAAGGAGAAACTAATAAACAAGGACCATTGATACTGACACTTCACTGACATATCTAGATCAAATATTTCAACTTAGTGTTCTAACCTAACAAATCCAGATTGTTAGAGTTATAATATAAGTCATGTACCCTTTTGTATTTATCTCAATATATAAGGGGTTTGCTGCATATAGTCCACCACCTGTACATGTATATATACAGGCCTATGGCCTCATGGGAATACAAGTTGCTTATTCCTAACATGGTATTAGGGCTAGGTCAATTTTTTTGCATGCCGCAACTCGTGCTATTGATCCACCTCGCCTCGTCGTCGTCCTTTGTGGCCGCCGCTCCTTTTCTCTGTCTCTCGTAGCGGCAGGTCTCCACGCCGGCTACTCTCCTCGTGCCCTGCCTCGTCCCAGTCTTCGTGCTGCTCCAGATCGGATTGGATCCATCGCCAGATCGGATCAGTCCAGGACGGGATGAAACCCTTTGCTGCCGCCTCCATCCGCTGGTGGCCTCCTGCTGACGAGTCCTTCCTGCTGCCGCTACAGCCGCTGGTGGATCCCGCCGCCTCCAGCCAGTGTCGTTGTCAGCCAGCCGCCGCCTTCAGCCGGTCCCGTTGTCAGCAGCCGCCTCGGGATCGAATCCTCTCTCGCCGCCTCCAGCTGACGCGTCCCTGACCTCGATCTGGAGCCGTCTCGAATGCGTCCCTCCTGCTGCCAGATCCAAGGCCTTCCGTAGTCCCCTGCTGCCGTATTGACCGTGGGATTGGGTCGCCAGATCCCATCAGATCGGGCCGGCTCCGCCCTGCCTCCAGATCGCATCGACGCGGTCTCAGATCGAGAGGTTGACTGAGTTTCCAAAAAAAATGTCTCCACCAGCATGCAACGTTGTAGTCACTTGCTTCCTGTGACTGACGACTGTGTTGGTCGTTCTTCTGCTGCTCCTGCAAGCTCTACATATGGTGATTGTCGCTCTACACTGACTCCTCTCGCGACTTTCATCGGTGCATGTCGCTCTTCCCCGACACCTCTCGCGATTTTCACCGGTTGTCCTGGTGCCTATGACTCCATGGATTTCTCTTTGTCCACGCGTCTTTCCTTGGCGCTTGGTGCTTGTCTGCACACGGCCTCGTCTTCTCCACCGGTCTTTCCAGATGATACTGGCCATGCTACACCGCCATATTTAGCGGCTTCCACAGGTGGTGGTGGTCGCTTCTCTCCTCGTGCCATTACGCCGCCTACTTCAGCTGTGGCCTTCACCGAGGAAGAGATTGCGCGACTTCGCGCCCAGCTGCTTGCCTTCGACTCTCCATTGTCAGGTGTGTCTACATCGACATCTTTCGGTGCGCCCCTGACTAAGCAGGAGATTGGAAGATTTCAATGTCTGCTAGCTCCATCTGTTGTTTCTTCATCGACAGGTTCTGTTGGTTCTGCTACGGACTCTTCTGGTATTGTGAGACCACCTTCCACACACGCAGGTACATCTCCGTGGGTTCTTGATACTAGAGCATCTTTTCATATGACTCCTTATTCATCTACTCTCTCATCTACTCGACCTCTGGATTCTCCTGTTCATGTTCGTACCGCTGATGGTACTTCTCTCCCGGTTACTGGCCGAGGCACTCTTAACACTTCATCTTTTCATGTTCCCGATGTTGCTCATGTTCCTCGGCTTACCATGCAGCTCCTTTCTGGTGGCCAGATTGTTGACTCTGCTTGTCGGGTCATTCTTGACTTTGACTCATGTTAAGTTTTGGACCGTCACAGTGGTGCTCTTCTTGGTGTTGGCCCCCGGCGCCGTGACTCTCAGGGTCTTTGGGAGCTTGACTGGCTTCACCTTCCATCCGCTGCCACCACATCTAGTCTCTCCCCCTCTGTTGCCTTGTCTACCAAAACTTTTCAGGAGTGGCATCATCGTGTGGGTCATTTATGTGGCTCTCGTCTCTCATCCTTAGTTCGACGTGGTCTTCTAGGATCCGTCTCCGGTGGTGTGTCTTTAGACTGTCAAGGCTGCCGGCTTGGTAAACAGGTTCAGATACCTTATCCTCATAGCAAGACTGTGTCTCAGCGTCCTTTTGACCTTCTTCACTCTGATGCTTGGGGTCCACCTCCCTTTTCCTCGAAGGGAGGCCATCGCTAATTTATTATCTTTATAGATGATTTCTCTCGATACACGTGGATCTATTTTATGTCTTCTCGTAGTGAGGTATTATCTATCTATAAGCGTTTTGCTGCCATGGTTCACACTCAGTTCTCTACGCCTATTCGTGTGTTCCGTGCTAACTCTGCTAGAGAGTATATCTCCAAGATGTTGCGTGGATTTCTCGCTGAGCAGGGTACACTTGCTCAGTTCTCTTGTCCTGGTGCTCATGCTCAGAATGGTTTGGCTGAGCGCAACCATCGTCACCTTCTTGAGACGGCTCGTGCGATGATGATTGTTGTCTCTCTCCCGCCTCATTTCTGGGTTGAGGCCATCTACACTTCCACTTATCTCATCAATCTACAACCTTCTGCTGCTCTACAGGGTGGTGTTCCTTTTGAGTGTCTCTTTGATCGTTCTCCCGATTATTCGATGCTTCGCCTGTTTGGTTGTGTTTACTATGTCCTTCTTGCCCCTCGCGAACGCACCAAACTGACCACTCAGTCTGTTGAGTGTGTCTTCATAGGCTACATCGATGAACATAAGGGTTATCGTTGTTGGGATCCTATCGGTCGTCGGATGCGTATCTCTCGGGATGTGACTTTTGACGAGTCTCGTCCCTTCTACCCACGCCCATCTTCCTCGACCTTTTCATTGAAGGGTATCTCTTTCCTCACTTTTCATGATACACCTCTTACCCCCATCGAGCCTTTGCCTATTCGTTCTGTTCCCTCCGCTTCTCCACCTCCTGTCGATTTGCTACCACCATCTCCCACGGTTTCCTCTCCTGGCATGTCACCGGATTCTGCACCTTCATCTCCGGTGCCTTCTACGTCTTCAACCCTCGATTCTACCTTGGCGATCCCCCCTTGCATTGTTCCATCTATTCCTTAGTGTTACACTTGTCGTTCCCGTCATGTGGATGCCTCTATGGATGCCTCTGTGGATGTATCGTCATCCTCATCTCAGCCTCCCTATGCCTTGCGTTCTCTCCCTCGTCCACCCGTTGATCGCCTTGGATTTCCATCTGTTGGTGCTGTTGTTCTTGAGCCGACTTCCTATCATCGGGCTATTGTTCATCCTGAATGGCCGTTTGCGATGGCAGAGGAGATTGCTGCTCTTGAACGCACTGGTACGTGGGATCTTGTTTCACTTCCTCCCGGAGTCCGTCCCATCACTTGTAAGTGGGTCTACAAGGTTAACACTACTGGAAATCAGTTTTTTGCCATCTGCCAAATCTTTGTCGTCTGCTAGCTGATGGCAAAGAGTGTCTTTGCCGTCAGCTCCCAGAAAGTAGATTGCAAGGAACTGGCTGATGGCAAAGAAGGTCTTTGCCAGCAGTCAATTCTTTGCCGACTGCAGCAGACGGTAAAGAAGGGGACATCAGACGGCAAAGAAGCTCATCTAGCCGGGGAAACATTAGGTCAAACTACGCCCTTCTTTGCCGTCTGCTGGCTGATGGCAAAGATGCCAGAGGCACACGACAAAGACTATAGACCCCTTTGCCGTCCGCTAGCAGACGATAAAGGTCCTAAATCTACTAACGGCTGTCCCGCCCCCACCCCGGCCCTCTCTCTCTCTCAAACAGCCACTCTCTCTCTCTCCTCCCCCGACGCCCAATGCCGCCACCACCATCGCCCGGCCACCCTCGGTGCCCCCGGCGTCGCCCAGGTGCCCCACAACCCCCCGGCGCCCCTGGTGCCGCCCCCGCAGACCCACCGACGGCACTGCTGGTGCCCCTGGTGCCGCCCCCGCAGCCCCACCGCCGGCGCCGCCGGCCCAGGCACTGCCCCGCAGGCCCCGGCGCCGCCCCCGCAACCCCAACACTGTCGATAAGCCCCCACACCCCACCCCCTTGTTATTTAGTTTTTGGAGGAAGAAGAAGAAGAAGAAGAAGAAGCGGAGAAGAGGAGAAGAAGAAGAGGAGTAGTAGGAAGAGGAGGAGGAGAAGAAAAGAAGAAGAAGAAGAAGAAGAAGAAGAAGAAGAAGAGGAGAAGAAAAAATAAGAAGGAGAAGAAGAAGAAGAGAAGAAAAAATAAGAAGGAGAAGAAGTAAAGAAGAAGAGAAGAAGAGAATAAGAAAAAAATAAGAAGGAGAAGAAGAGAAAAAAGAAGAAGAAGTAGAAGAAGAGGATAAAGAAAAATAGAAATAGAAATAAGAGGAAGAGGAAGAAGAAGAGGAGAAGAGGAGGAGGAGGAGGAGAAGAAGAAGAAGAAGAAGAGGAGAAGAAAGAGGAAAAATGAAAAGAAGAAGAAGAGAAGGAGAAGGAGAAGGAGGAGGAGGAGAAGGAGCCCTCCTCCTTCTCCTTCTTCTCTCCTCCTTCTTATTTTTTAGCTTGTTTAGCTAATTATCCTCCAAAATGACATAATAAGCTAAAAACCTTGGTTAGCTCATGAATATTATTTTCTTAGCTTGTTTTCCTAAAAAATGACATAATTAGACATAATTAGAATATTTGTGTTGATCGGGTGGATTTACATGTGATAATTGTCTCGTCGCTGTCAGGTCTGCTATGCGAAGACCTCCCCGTGCGTTGTACGAGCTCCGCCCCTGCATTCATGGGCCAGTACAAATTTCATCTCCTCCTCGCCCCTTCATTTACTGTGGCTCGGTTTCCGGATGAAACTTTCTAGATTCAAGTAATTAAATTAATTTATCAGTATGCGTGACCAGTATGCGTCTCCCGTTCAAAAGGGCAACATATATAAATATGCATGTCTTTGCGTATTTATAACCGCCATCCTTTTGAATTGTCCAACATTATCGATGGACAACCCGAGTATGTGTAGATTGGGTTCGTTTTCCCGTATGATGTGCTCTGGATCCGATGCGGAATTTCGTTAGTGCCTCCCTGTTGTTCTCCGGATGCACATTCTCTCTGTTTATTGCGGAGACCTGTATTAGGAGAACAGCGGGGAGGTGCTGCCGAAGTTTTGCGTTGGATCCGGATCAGAGCATGGGAAAGCGAACCCAATCTACACATACTCGGGGTGGGATTAGGACCTATCTTTACCTATTAGCGTGTAGGTTGCCTGGACGTAATAAAAATGGCGAACCTGATTAACCGACGAATATAAATGCTAAATTATATATAAATATATTTCTTCTGTCTTTAGTAGCTAGGCAAGATGAGTGATCGTGCATGGATGTATACCGGTCACCCTAGTCAGAATGAGATGACGAAAGAATGGTTTGTAAAAACAAAGGAATTTGTGAAAGCCGCATTCGCAAATGGCCAGGAAAGAAACTATTGCCCCTGTAGTGGATGGGACAACTATAAAAAGACGATAGAGGCTGTAGTGATTAAACACCTGCAGAGGTGGGGTTTTAAGCCTAATTATACAGTGTGGACATTTCATGGTGAGTCTATACAACGCACAAGAGCTAAGGTGGTCCGTTGTCGCACGGACGAGCATGGTACCGAGATCGAAGACATGGTGCAAGACTTTGATGATGCTCGGGATTCGGAAGATGAGATGGAGGAATTTGCAAAGGCCTTTTATGAAATGTTGGAGTCTTCAAAACTTCCTCTCCATGAGCACACTAAGCTCTGTCAGCTGGATGCAATTGCACAAGTAATGGCTCTAAAGGCTCAGTTCAACTTGGGAAGAGAATGCTACGACGCGATGATGACACTATTTGGACGCTTCCTACCCAAAGGCCATGTCATGCCTGCAAACCTGTACCAGTCAGACAAAATACTTCATGGACTTAATATGCCCTATGAGAAGATAGATGCATGTGAGAAAGGATGTGTCTTATTTAGGAAGGAGTATGCACACTTGGACTATTGTCCCAATTGCGAGTCTTGCAGGTATCTTGTGGTAGACAACGATATGTGTGAGAAGAGGCAGACCAAAATCACAGTTATTGTTCTTCGGTATATGCCAATCGTACCAAGACTTCATCGTCTTTTCATGGTCGAAGAGACAGCTAGACAGATGACATGGCACAAATTGGGCAATAGAACCGAACTAGATGCGGATGGGAATAAGATGGTGGTACACACATCGGATGGGGAAGCGTGGAAGCATCAGGATAAAGCGGCAGATCCAAGGAATCCTCGAGTCTGCATCACCACAGATGGTTTTAATCCCTTCGGCATGACGACAACCAAATATAGTTGTTGGCCTATATTTGTCATTCCACTCAATCTCCTCCCCCCGACAGATTATGCAAAGAAAGAACATATTTTTGACGTTGATAATTCCAGGGCCCAATTATCCGGGGAAGAATATGAATGTGTACCTGCAGCCGCTTAAGGATTAATTGGAAGACGCTTGGGATAATGGGGTCAAGATGCACTTCATGTTCCCCGATGGGTATGCGGCAAATCTAAAGAGGGGAGCGAGTCTTGAGAAATTAAAAATCTTTGGTCTCAAGAATCATGATTGACACATATGGCTAGAGCGGGTAATGACGGTAATGTTATGTGGCTTTATTCCTGAGGATGAATGGCTAGTACTGGTGGAGCTGAGCTATTTCTTCCGTGTTCTTTGTGCGAAAGAATTGTCGCCTGGCGTGGTAGAAGACATGGAGGAGTTTGCACCGGAGTTGTTGTGCAAGTTAGAGCAGATCTTTCCACCGGGCTTCTTTAATCCAATGCAGCATTTGATTTTACATCAACCGACCGAGGCAAGATTGGGTGGGCCCATGCAAGATTGTTGGTGCTATGAAACTAAGAGGATGCAGAAGATCCTTCGAGCTAAATGTAAAAATAAGCATAAAATTGAAGCATCGATGGCTGAGGCATTCATTACTGAGGAAGTGGAAAACTTTGTGACAGCACACTACGAAGCCAAAAATCATCATTTGCATAATCCGAAGCCTCGGCACAATTTTGCAGACCCTAAAAAAGGTGGGTCCAACCTCAGCCTATTCAAAGGGAAGCTCGCACCAGCTGGTGCTTCGAAACCAATATTGTTGGATGTCGAAGAATGGCGGAACATTGCGTTGTATATCTTCAACAACCTAATAGAAGTGCGGCCGTACATCAAGTGAGTTCTCGGCACATTTTCCCGTAACTTCTAATTCCTTTGAACTGCTCTTATTCCTGGATATTTCAAACAGCCGTTACATCGCCAAATTCTCGGATGGAGCGGTGATCGAAAATGATTCCGTCGAAGTGTATGAGCTTCTGTCAAAGACAGGAGGCGGCTATCCCGGTTTCATCTCTTGGTTCAAACAAACGGTAATTATCAATAATGGACCATTTAATTTCTTGGTCTAACTTGCGGCTAATGCAACAATCGTTTCGTATTAAACTTGTAAGCTAATTCATAGTTTATGGACGCCGAATTGAGACAAGTCGCTAATGGTTTTGACTATAAGGTCCGTTCATTGGAGAAATACAACATCAACGGGTATCTCTTTCGTACCTTTGGCAAAGAGCTGTCTATGCGCGATCAGAAATCTACAAATTGTGGTGTCTCTGCTATCGGCGAAGGTGTTATCGAGTATTATGGAAGAGTTGCAGCAATTTATGAACTTCAATTCTATGGTGAAAACCCACCGAACGTCGAAGTCTTAAAATGTTATTGGTTCCAGCCGAAGGAGACTAGAAGGACTCATGAACATATAGGACTAGTCGAAATCAATCCAAACACCCGTTTAGATCTTCCCGATGTCTATATTACGGCTCAACACGCGACCCAAGTTTTCTATCTATCGTGGGCATGACAAACGGATATGAATCTGGAAGGTTGGTATGCTGTTTATGAAGTGTCGCCACATGTCAGACCACCTCTCCCTAATGAACAGCATTATGAACCTCACATTAACCCAGACACATATGATGGAGAATTCTTCCAATAAACACGTCTTTCCAAGAAACATTTCAAGAACCGTCGTGCTTCACCCAAGAACATGGAAGTAGACAGCGACAATGAATCCGACTCCACCCCTGAGCCGGAACCAGAAGACCTGGAACTTGTAGAGGTTACTGATGTGGATGACCTGTCAATGCTTCAACGATTAAAGAAAGGCCTTTCACAACTTCACGCCGTTGAACCCGACAAGCACGTCATTCATGAAGACATGCGTGATAGTGATGATGATGATGCATTTATTGATGATGATTATTAGTTTGTAAGATTCACAACTTAAATTATATATATTTTAATCTTTATTATTCATGTACATATTATTATTTATGTCAGTTATTCAATTCTTTTATGTTGTACTAATTTCTTTTAATCTTTATCATGGCAGGTAACCAGGTGTTGAAAGATTGTGGGCGCTGGTCCAGAGCGCTCGACGGGTTCTTCCCAGCCGCCCCGCACGAGGGGTGGTACTTCCCTTCCACCCCTATCTCTCCGTAGAGCCTTGGAAGATAGTCTGTCGGCACCACCCGTGGATATTTCTTCATCGGCGACATTGCCCACTAGGAGAGGTGCTGGTCGGGTAGGGAAGAAGGGGAAGGGTACAGGGAGAGGTGGTGGTCGCGGAAGATCCAGGAGGACTGTTGAGCCATCCTCGCCACCACCACCAGCTCATTCACCCGAGCATAGGACTACTATGGTCGACCCGTTTGCGGAGGAGGCTACGGGACTCAGGTCCAGGAGCCTGGTGTTGATGGGCATTCATCCCATGAGACTCCGGTCCAGGATCAGCCTCGGGTTGAGGTGCATTCGGCCCATGAGACTACAGTTCCGTAGGCTTCACCCGACGTGGAGAGGCCCGGATGGGATACCTGGCCGGATCGGACCGAGTTGCCGGATTGGACCGAGGGTCCGGGTGGCTCAGGGGGCGGGGATGGCGGGGATGAGTTTACGGATAGTGAGGGCGATGTGCAGGTGGACGGGGCCACCGTGTACAAGCGTGGTAGTACACGTCTCCCGATCGTGCCGGCTACCCACGAGCAGAGGCCGGTGATTAAACCTAAAGGAGATAGGTAAGTACATTTACTCTTTTTTTAGCTTTTGTCTTCAAGTTTGTTCAAATATCTAATGCGTTGACCTTATCATACTGCAGGGGATGGGCACACCCTCGTGGAGTCCGCAGGCCGAATTCCGTCCTTGGTTTGCTTTGCCGGACAAATTTCCCAGGGTTTGTCACGTTGCCTGGTGAGGGTCAGGTTCCTACACTAGGATTTTCCTGGGAGCACTACCAGGCTGTGCAGGCCCCACCGGAGGAGATTATAGATGGTGTCTTGTGCCACACGAGGGCCGAGATGGTGATCAAGAGCTTTTGGGTAAATTATCCTTTTACACAATCTAAAATTAACAATATATCTAATTATTGTACTAATCAGTGTTTTCGCGTTTGATTGCAGACCTTCTATAGGTGTGAGGATGGATATGAGGAGGAGGCGGCCAAGGTTCTCGAGGCCGAGTGTAGGCGGTTACTACAGAACTTACGCCAGGAGGCTCGGCCGCAGGCTATTCGAGACTACTATGCCACGTGTCGTATTAAGGAGCAGAAGAACGATTGCCGCGAAAAGTTTCTGAAGAAGGAGCAATACATGAAGGTAATTACCTATTCTTAAGTCCTTCTACGCAGTTTTCTTGATTTCATTCATAGACATAGCCCTCAAAATTCTTTCTAATAACTTACAGGTGCCCCCGAGATGGTGTGTGGATAAGATGGATTGTTGGGAGGCGTTGGTAGATGAGTGGTCCACAGGCAGCTGGCGAGCCATCTACGAGAATGCGAAGGATCGGCGTAGCCAAATGGTTGGTGTGCCACACCATCAAGGTAGTGCCAACTTACTTCAGTTCGGACGAAACTGGGTATGTGATTTGCTTCATGATTCATGCAATTCATTCTTCATGCTAATATTTTGTTCCTCTCTTTTAGGCGCATCACAATAAGATGGAGATCCCAGACTTGTACGACCTTTATGGCATGGCCCATACTGCCTCGTAGAAGAAAGCGAAGGCATTCTCTGAGTCTGACCTGGATGATCCAAATAACTTCACCAACATATCATCCCACCACAAGCTCGTGACATACAGGTACACGGGGAAGGCTATGAAAGGGGATGACTTTAACCCTAGCCAGGAACCTTTGGATCCAGAGCTGGTGATGATATCTGGTGGCGGGAGGCCCCATGGCTCGATAGCCATTGGAGATGGGATAATACGTTGTCCACTCACTCTCCCGGAGATCTAAGGCGCGCCAGTCGAGCAGCTGTCCTGAGATAACGCGTCGTCCACGGCCAGTCTATCTTGCCATCGAGGTTAGTTGTACGGACTAAGAAAACTTTCATCCATTTCATTATGTGTGTCACCATAGATCATTACTATGGTAACGAGGAATGGTGTTTCAGGCTGCTCTTCAGAAAGAGAGATTGGCAAACCAGGCTGCTCTTGAGAAAGAAAGATTGGCAAACCAGGCTGCTCTTGAGAAAGAGAGATTGCCAAGCCAGGCTGCTCTTCAGGCTGCTCTTGATGAGAGGGACCAGACCACGACACGATTGACTGAGGAGGAGAGGGCTCGGAATGAAGCGGGTCAATGGGCCCTGTACGAGCTTTTTGTGGTAAGTTTTTTTACATTAGCCAAATCATGTGTGTAATATCTGTTTCATTACTAACTAATACGACCCACTCTTTGAGGGTCTGTGCGAGAAGAGCGGTCAAGTCCCTCCGGCGGTGCCCGTCTTCTCTTCGATTGACACGGTTAGTTTCATTGTAAACTAGTATTAATAATTGATGTCATCATGCTAACTGAGACATTGCAAAATATATATTCTGCAGAATAACTCCCGAGCGGCATCGCACGACCCTTCTCTAGGTGTTTCTCCTCCTTGATGACCACTATGGTAAGTTCTCTTCTCCTCTTTCATATTCTCCTTGCCTTAATTTCCCCAACAATGCCATAATTAGCCCATTTAGCTCCAAAAGGCCATAATAACCTCAAAATGGCATAAGAACCTTGGTTAGCTCATTAATATTATATACTTAGCTTGTTTTCCTCTAAAATGGGATAATTAGCCCATATAGCTCCAAAAAGATATAGTTAGCTAATTGAGCTCCAAGAAGAGGAGAAGAGGAGAAGAAATAGGAAAAATGAAAACAAAGAAGAAGAAGAAGAAGAAGAAGAAGAAGAAGAGAAGAAGGAGAAGGAGGAGGAGGAGGAGGAGGAGAAGGAGAAGGAGGAGAAGGCCAAGGACCTTCTAGTCCTTCTCCTCCTCCTCCTCCTCCTCCTCCTTCTCCTCCTTCTTCTTGATTTCTTCATCTTCTTCTCCTCCTCCTCTTTCTTCTCCTCTTTCATATTCTCCTTGCCTTAATTTCCCCAACAATGACATAATTAGCCCATTTAGCTCCAAAATGACATAATAACCTCAAAATGGCATAGGAACCTTGGTTAGCTCATTAATATTATATACTTAGCTTGTTTTCCTCTAAAATGGGATAATTAGCCCATTTAGCTCCAAAAAGACATAGTTAGCTAATTGAGCTCCAAGAAGAGGAGTAGAGGAGAAGAAATAGTAAAAATGAAAAGAAAGAAGAAGAAGAAGAAGAAGAAGAGAAGAAGGAGAAGGAGGAGGAGGAGGAGAAGGCCAAGGACCTTCTAGTCCTTCTCCTCCTTCTTCTTTATTTCTTCTTCTTCTTCTCCTCCTCCTCTTTCTTCTCCTCTTTCATATTCTCCTTGCCTTAATTTCCCCAACAATGACATAATTAGCCCATTTAGCTCCAAAAAGACATTATAAGCTCAAAATGGCATAAGAACCTTGGTTAGCTCATTAATATTATATACTTAGCTTGTTTTCCTCTCAAATTGGATAATTAGCCCATTTAGCTCCAAAAGGACATAGTTAGCTAATTTAGCTCCAAGAAGAGGAGAAGAGGAGAAATGAAAAGGAAGAACAAAAAGAAGAGGAGAAGGAGAAGGAGAAGAAGGAGGAGGAGAAGAAGAAGAGAAAAAGGATAAGGAGGAGGAGGAGGAGGAGAAGGAGGAGAAGGCCAATGACCTTCTAGTCCTTCTCCTCCTCCTCCTCCTTCTCCTCCTTCTTATTTATTTCTTCTTCTTCTCCGCCTCCTCCTCTTTCTTCTCCTCTTTCATATTCTCCTTGCCTTAATTTCCCCAACAATGACATAATTAGCCCATTTAGCTCCGAAATGCCATAATAACCTCAAAATGGCATAAGAACCTTGGTTAGCTCATTAATATTATATACTTAGCTTGTTTTCCTCTAAAATGGGATAATTATACCATTTAGCTCCAAAAAGACATAGTTAGCTAATTTAGCTCCAAGAAGAGGAGAAGAGGAGAAGAAATGGGAAAAATGAAAAGAAAGAAGAAGAAGAAGAAAAGAAGAAGGAGAACGAGGAGGAGGAGGAGAAGGAGGAGGAGAAGGCCAAGGACGTTCTAGTCCTTCTCCTCCTCCTCCTCCTTCTCCTCCTTCTTCTTTATTTATTCTTCTTCTTCTCCTCCTACTCTTTCTTCTCCTCTTTCATATTCTCCTTGCCTTAATTTCCCCAACAATGACACAATTAGCCAATTTAGCTACAAAAACATTATAAGCTCAAAATGGCATAAGAACCTTGGTTAGCTCATTAATATTATATACTTAGCTTGTTTTCCTATATAATGACATAATTAGCCCATTTAGCTCCAAAAATACATAGTTAGCTAATTTAGCTCCAAGAAGAGGAGAAGAGGAGAAATGAAAAGGAAGAACAAAAATAAGAAGAGAAAGAGAAGAGAAGGAGAAGGAGAAGAAGGAGGAGGAGAAGAAGAAGAGAAGAAGGAGAAGGAGGAGAAGGAGCCCTCCTTATTCTCCTTCTTCTTCCCTCCTTCTTCTCCTCTTCTTTTTCAATTTAGCTTATTTTCCCCAACAAAGACATACTTAGCCAATTATCATCCAAAATGACATAATTAGCTTAGTTAGGTAAAAACATCATAAGAACCTTGATTAGCTCAATAAAATGACCAATTAAGCTCCTAAAAGACATAATAAGCTCAAAATGGCATAAGAACCTTGGTTAGCTCATTAATATTATATACTTAGCTTGTTTTCCTCTAGAATGACATAATTAGCCCATTTAGCTGCAAAAAGACATAGTTAGCTAATTTAGCTCCAAGAAGAGGAGAAGAGGAGAAATGAAAAGAAGGAAGAAGAATAAGAAGAAGAGAAGAAGAAGAGAAGGAGAAGAGAAGGTGAACGAGAAGGAGAAGGAGAAGGAGGAGGAGGAGAAGAAGAGAAGAAGAAGGAGAAGGAGGAGAAGAAGGAGAAGGATCCCTCCTTCTTCTCTTTCTTCTGCTCTCCTCCTTCTTCTCCTCCTTCTTCTCCTTCTTCTTCTCTTCTTCTTTTTTCTTATTCTCCTCCTCCTTCTCCTTCTCCTTCCCCTCCTCCTCCTCCTCCTTCTTGTTTTTCTTCTCCTTGTTCTCTTCTTGCTTCTTCTCTTTCTTCTTCAATTTAGCTTATTTGTCATATATATGTTGTTGTTGTTCTTTTTCTGACTTTCTTATTCCCATTTTGTAGATATGGTGTACTACATGCATGTAAGCTGGCATTGATGGAGTGCTTTAGTTCTAGTTTTCATTTGAGTTGATGAACAATGTGGAATTATATGTATATGTATATATGGATGAACACTATATGTGGAACTATATGTATATGTATATATATGGATGAAACTTTGTGCTATGAATATGTGTTGTGACCTATATATGTGCTATGAATTATATGTGCTATGTATATGTATATGTGTTGTGACCTATATATGTGCTATGTATATGTGCTGTGAAATAAACAAAAAAACAAAACTGTGACAATATGGGATCTTTGCCGTCTGCTAGTAGATGGCAAAGGCCTTTGCTATCAGCTGACCGACGGCAAAGGTGCCACATGGCGCCCAGCTGTGCAACCTGGGCAGCAGCAGCTAGCCATATAGTCTATTTGCCATCTGCTTCCTGGTGGGCAGACGCCAAGAAGAGGGCATAGAGGAGGGGGAGGAGGGGTAGGCAAACGGCAAAGAGTGGAGGGGGGGAGGAGGTGGAGGCCGACGACAAAGAGTGGAGGTGGAGGCAGACGACAAAGAGTGGGGGAGAGGAGGTGGAGGCAGACGACAAAGAAGAGGGGGAGGCAGACGACAAAGCCTCCGTCAGCCCCTAACGGAGGCAACGCCTGCCGGCTGCTGTCTCGGCATATTTGCCGACTACTCTTATGAAAAGCTGACGGCAAAGCTCTTTGCTGTCCGCTTCGGTGAGGCAGACGGCAAAGAAGCTACAATGTCGTCGTAGGCTGACGCATAAATTTTTCCTACAGTGGGATTCTTTGCCGTCTGTGTATTACTCTTTGTCGTCGATGGTTTACTCTTTGCCGTCTGTGATGGCAGACTCGCTCCGATGGTTCTCTTGAGCATCACAAAGCTCATCTTGTGGCTCGTGGTTTTCAGCAGGAGCATGGTCGTGATTATGACTAGACTTTTGCTCCTCTGGCCCATATGACCATTGTTCGTACACTTCTTGTCGTGGCCTCTGCATGTCACTGGTCTATATCTCAGCTTGATGTTAAGAATGCCTTTCTTAATGGTGAGCTGCATGAGGAGGTGTACATGCAGCCACCACCTGGGTATTTTGTTCCTGATGGCATGGTATGTCGTCTTCGTCGCTCTCTCTATGGCCTTAAGCAAGCCCCTCGCGCCTGGTTTGAGTGTTTTGCCTCTGTGGTGACTGCTGCTGGTTTTCAGCGAGTACTCATGATCCATCATTGTTTATTCACCTTTCTCCTCGTGGTCGGACTCTTCTTCTTCTCTCTGTTGATGACATGATCATCACTAGGGATGAACCCGAGTATATTGCCTTTGTAAAGGCCCGTCTTAGTGAGCAGTTTCTTATATCTGATCTTGGACCTCTTCGCTACTTTCTTGGGATTGAAGTCTCTTATACCTCTGATGGATTTTTTATATCCCAGGAAAAGTATATCCAGGATCTTCTTGCTCGTGCTGCTCTTACTGATGAGCGCATTGTTGATACACCTATGGAGCTCAATGTTCACCTCCGTGCTACTGATGGTAATCCCCTTCCCGACACGACGGTTATCGTCATCTTGTTGGGAGTCTTCTCTATCTAGCTGTCACTCGTCTGGATATCTCTTATCCGGTTCATATTCTGAGTCAGTTCGTCTCCGCTCCCACATCGGTTCACTATAGTCATCTCTTCCGTGTTCTCCGATATCTTCGGGGCACGATCTCTCACCGTCTATTCTTTCCTCGCTCCAGTTCTTTACAGCTTTAGGCCTATTCGTATGCTACATGGGCTAGTGATCCTTCAGATCGCCGTTCACTTTCTGCTTACTGTGTTTTTCTTGGTGGTTCTCTCATTGCCTGGAAGACAAAGAAACAGATTGCAGTTTCCCGTTCGAGTGCAGAGGCTGAGTTGCGAGCGATGGCTCTTTTGACGGTAGAGGTGACTTGGTTACGGTTGTTACTTCAGGATTTTGGTGTTTCTGTCACTACACCGACTCTGCTCTTATCTCACAGTACAGGTGCTATTAGCATTGCGCGTGATCCTGTGAAGCATGAGCTCACCAAGCATATTGGTGTTGATGCTTTCTATGTGCGCGTTGGTGTGCAGGATTAGATCATGTCATTGCTCTTTAGTATGTGCCTTCCGAGTTACAGTTGGCGGATTTCCTGACGAAGGCCCAGACTAGAGCACAACATGACTTTTATCTCTCCAACTCAGTGTTGTTCATCCACCATGAGTTTAAGGGGGGGGTGATAGAGTTATAATATAAGTCATGTACCATTTTGTATTTATCCCAATATATAAGGGGTTTCCTGCATATAGTCTGCCACCTGTACCTGTATATATAGCGGCCTATGGCCTCATGGGAATACAAGTTGCTTATTCCTAACACAGATGTCATTTAGAGAGGTATACGAGTCCTTTTGCACACATATTAGAGTATGTTAGCAACATGACCTTTTCCTCTATTAAGTAAGAGTATTATGAGGTGAAATAACCTTGAGGTTTCCTTCCATCATTAGCTTGCTGCGTGTTCGGCTTGCTTTGCAGCAAAAGAAATAACATGAGGTGGAGTACCAAATACCCATGAAGAGCTAGTCTCAAGTATTGAAAGCTGACATGTGGGGTAACCAGAATAAATCTGGGAGGAACCACCCATTGTCTGACACCTGGTCCAATGTTTACAGGTGGCCTCAATTGCACTGCCGAAGAGAGCCGAAACCTCAGTTTTGCCTTACCACGAGGGAACCTGAAAATGCAGTTTGTATCATCAGCAATTCACAATGTACTACTTTCAGATAGCTAAGGCATATCTGTACATGATAGTTCAGAGTAGGGAAAAAGAAGCAAATGGGTGTTCTGGATTGAGAATTTAGATCACATACAACACAAAAGGCTCATTTCAAACAACCCAACAATTTTATGAAAAGATGTTCCATGAAAAGACTTACTCAAGGCAGGAAACCATATCATGGGTTTTGTCCTGCCTTTGAAAGGCGATGACCACCTCGCGTCGGCTGCATCACCACGTCCTGGATGTCCTCACGAAGGCCAATAAGGAATAAATATGGAAGTTCCTCGACATATCTATATCAAGGTATCAACAAAACCTAATGTTTCACCAAATACAGTCTCCATTAGTCACAACCTACATCAAACAATATAGGTTGTTAACCAAACCCTCATGAATCTGTCAACTGTCATCTTGGTAACTTTGTTGGCTTGGAGAAAAGGATAGAAAATGCACTGGTGCATTTCCTAAAATGGAGATTTCAGTTTCAGTCGATTGGCCATCCTACTATTTGGGCACATCCTAAAATCTCTTTGCTTTATTTATTTCCAAATTGTTTCTCCCTAGCATGTCAAAGTGCTTTGTGGAATTGCTCTCCAACATGATGCCATCAAATCAGGAAGTACTTCAAACTACCAGGTTCTATTCTTCTATCCCTTCTCCTATGTCCATAATACATCAACCTCATCTAGTGCCAATGTGCAAAGAAAAAATGGATGTTGACATGGACGAACATAATTGAATGGGAAAATATTGTCTACGAAAACAGTTAGGCCTGCATGAGTATAGATGACACAGAAAGTTGAGGCCTCAAAAGACTGGCAAGAGTTAAGGATGTAATGTACTCCCTCTGTCCCAATATAAGTGATGCAAATTTTGTACTAAATTAGTACAAATTTTGTATAAAACCAATGACACTTATTTTGGGACGGAGGGAGTAGTGATGTGTTGTAGATACTCCAGAACTAGGTTTGGAAAGAGTTCATCCTTCTCAGTTGTCGAAAACAAACAATGCTTCGGAGCTACGATATTGGGGTGGTCAAGTAGATGTTTGGTCTGAAGCTCGCGGTTCTTGTAGCTCTTATCTTGAAGAACTTTCTTAATGGCAATAGTTCCCCTGTCTGCAAACATTTAGCATGCAAAACAGTTACATTAAGGTTATATCAGACACCAAGCTCTATGTAGACACAACATTCATACATAGATAGTCACAAGAAAATTCATTATAAATACAGTATCCTACATGTATAGATATGCAGCTCATGACAGGAATACAGAAAATGCTGAGTTGGCTGCCTAAATAAACCTAGACCGGCCTGAAGTTGTTGCAACTAACCTAGAGTACAATAGCAAATGAACCTACAGAAATGCAATGAAGAGTGGAATATGCAGAAAAAATGAAGATGTGGTGTGATCAATCACCAGTTCCGGTGTCTTTTTTTCTCAAACTTGAAAACGAACATGTGATTTTGATCAACCTGGCCATCATAAAACCAAATACCTCCACCAATCCAACCTGAAGAACAAAACGACACCCTGTTCGATCCAGTATGCTACAATATGAAGGAATATAATGAGTTTTAACTCTTACTGGATTCAAGATATCTAACAATATGAATTGTCCTAGATACTTTTCAAGGTGATGAATTCCACTTACACCATTTTAAGTCACTAGAAAACAAGTCGTTTATTTTACTTCAAGCTATATAAAATCTTATATGAACAAACAAACAACATGTGTTATATTATGCTGTCACAACCAATATCAAATATCACGGAGTCTAAGAGCATACATCGCCACAACTTTAGAAATCCTCAGCAGGCATATATTCAATGACCTAAAAATAAATGTGGGATTCAAGGCACAGTCAATTAAGAGTAAAAATAACACAACGGCTCATTCTCTTTGATATTCTCACATGTTGATCAATGTCTAAGACATGGATAGTTCACCGTGCACCATCCTCCCTATCAGTTCGCCTTGGCCGAACACGCATCCTGCGTCTCCCCTGGTTGAAGTCATTCCTTCTCTTGAAAACAGAAGAATGCAGTTGTGACCACAGAAAAATGCAGGTGATTAATATAACCAAGAAAGAAGTGCTACCCTCTAAAACCCAAATACGGTGAAATGGAGGAAACAAAGTGGCCATGACGGGTATGACATCGGCGGAACCCACGACTGGAAGCCGCACTAGTCCCCCACCATGCGATCCCCACAGAAGACCTCGCCGGCGCACCCGACACCATGAAGGCTGCCCGAGCCCAGCTTCCATGCCAGTGGCGTCGCGACACTCACAAGAGCCCCCCTCCCGTGAGACGGAGATACCGAAGCCAATTTCATGCTTGCATAGCTACGTGGCATGGAGTCACCCAATTATGTAACCAATGATACTGAACCTCACAGATGCTCATGGTAAACATGGATGGGATGTTTGCTCCCAAAGCGCAGCAATTACTAACAAATCAATGTCCAAGAAAACAAACACCACCTATTAAATTTAACTATGACACTTCTAAGTCTAAAGTTCAGAATTCCTCACGGAGATCAAGCCAGTAAATGAGACCACCAATCAAATCTGAAATGTGTTGGAAATATGAGCAATTTACCATAGGATTTTATTAAAAGAAAAGCTAGGATAAACATAACCATCATAATAAAGACGGAAGAAGGCATGCAATATAGAGATGAGATGACTAAAGACATGTGCACGTATGATCTAGAAAAGAACATATGTGCAACCGTTCTAAATAGACAAGGTATCATATGGAGTGATGAGCAGAAACGGAACATATCTAGAATAGATACTATAGCAAAAAGTTGCGGTAGGAATTGAAAGAAGAAGAACATGACTACGTACTGAGTTGCAGCACCAGTAGGATTGGTGTTGGCTTTGGTGTTGTCGTTGGCCATGTTACCGAAGAGGTGGTCGACGTCGGGGAAGTAGTCGTCGTCCGGGAAGAGATCGTCGGTGTCCGTGACGGAAGCCAGTAGTCGCGCTGAGCGCTCCCCAAAAACCTTATCGCCCGTCTCCCGTACAGGACTCAAAGAGATGGAGTTTCGGAGGCCTACTGTCCCGACGAACGGTGCACGCCGCAAGACGGGATGGGGAAGAACGTAGTAGCAGCACAGAGAAAGGAACCGGTGGTGAGTGGGAACTTCTGATGCGTCTTCTCTGGAGAGGAGGGACTTCTCTTTATAGGCACAAGAGAAGGAGGCGAGAGACCAGCGACGGGAGCCGAAGAGAGCGACGGGATATGAAACGAACAGACAACAGCGATGAAACTGCAGCATTCGCTTTCAATATCCACTAGCAAAAACGTTCAGCTTCACCGAGTGGCCTTTCGTATACCACTCGTGCATGGCAAAAATTTAGTTCGGCTCATTCCCGCAACCCGCAGTGCATCGTGACGAGGCGTGGCGGGCGAGGAGGAGGAGCGCGCGTGTATGTCTCTCTTGTTCTCAAGCTCATACATGTGTGGAAACAGCCTCCCTTATAAGGAGGTCCAACTCCCACTAAACTAGCAATGTGGGACTAAACATTTTCACCTCTTGCCTTGCACAAATGGGTTGCGTGGGCCTCTAGGATTTATTAGGAATTTTTTGAAATCATATATATTGGGTTGGCCCATATTTGGACAAAATTCCAGCAATCCCCCACCAGATCCCAGCGGCACAAAAAAAATTGCCTTTGGTTCCAAACACTGTTTCATATACCGATACTACAGTGGAGACTGTTAAGTTGAACTTCCACCTAGGACTCTATGCTACACTAGTAAGCAACTTGAACTGTGGACTAGGCCTTGAACTGCAAGTTTTCTGCGAATCTAGCTTCACACACAGGTTTGATCGATACTAGGCTACCGTGGGACTTCCCTGCGGGTGGAGCTTATGAGTCATACTCCGAGACCTTTCATGAGTTTACTAGAGAGCACCCTACTCTCATAGATTGCGACATTAACAATCAGACTCATATAGGTATGTTCTTCGAAAGATGTTCTAGAGGATAACATATCTGCTTCAATAAGCCACTTAGAACATATTAAGATGTATATCAACCTGCCATGCAGTTTAGGAAAGTATTGCATCTTCATGGAGTGGTATTATTAATGATAAGGATACTTTCCTCTAAGTTGACCAACAACTTGTCTTCCACATCTAATTCACGGGATCTCCGATCACAAAGAATAGGTTACCACTGTGAACAACTCAAATTGTGGGTCTCATACCCATCTCCCTCCATGCATTTTCTATCACATTACGTGATAGACCCTTAGTAAAAGGATCTGCCAGATTTTTAGATGTCTGGATATAATCTAATGCAATAAATCCGGAGTTTCTCATTTTCCTAACAGATTTTAACCTTTTCTGAATTTGTCTTGATGACTTCATGTTATCCTTTGAGCTGCTCACTTTCGTGATCACAGTTTGATTGTCGCAGTTCATAAGGATACCCGGTACAGGTTTCTCAACAACCGACAAGTCACTCAAGATCCGGCGAAGCCAATCTGCTTCGACCGTAGCTGTATCTAGTGCTGTGAATTCTGCTTCCATTGTTGACCTTGTTAAGATCGTTTGCTTGCAAGACTTCCAAGAAACAACACCACCTCCATGAGTGAATACATATCCGCTCGTCGCCTTTATCTCATCGGCATCAGAGATCCAGTTTGAATCACTATACACTTCAAGCACCTTTGGGTGTCCAGTATAGTGAATTCCATAATTTGCAGTGCCTTTCAAATAACGCAAAACTCTCTCTAGAGTTTTCCAATGCACATCTCCTGGTTTTGAGACAAACCAACTCAGTTTACTAACAACAAAAGAGATGTCAGGTCTTGTAGCACTGGCTAAGTACATAAGCGAGCCAATAATCTGAGAATATTTCATTTGGTCTCTAGCAATTCTTCGATTCTTTCGAAGCAGCACGCTCGCATCATATGGTGTGCGAGAGGACTTGTAGTCACTCTACCCAAAGTGACTCAAGATCTTTTCCACATAGTGAGATTGAAGCAACGTAATCCCACCATCTTCGTCTCTTAACAACTTGATGTTCAAAATGACATCAGCCACTCCTAAATCCTTCATCTCAAAACAGTGAGACAGGAAATCCTTGACCTCTTTAATAACATTCAGATTTGTTCCGAAAATCAGTATGTCATCAACATACAAGCAAAGGATAACTCCCTCGCCCCCACCATGCCGATAGTACATACATTTACCAGCTTCATTTACAACAAAGCCTGCAGTTGAGAGAGTTCTTTCAAACTTCTCATGCCACTACTTGGGTGCTTGCTTAAGTCCATATAAAGACTTCAACAACTTGCATACTTTCCCTTCCTCACCATCTACTACAAACCCATCTGGTTGTTCCATGTAAATTTCCTCATCCAACTCTCCATTTAGGAAAGGAGTCTTAACATCCATTTGATCAACGAGAAGACCATGTGAGGCGGCTAGAGAAAGTAGTACTCGAGTAGTGGTCAGTCGAGCCACGGGTGAGTATGTATCAAAGAAGTCTTCACCTTCCTTTTGGGTATAACCCTTAGCCACGAGTCGTGCCTTGTACTTTTCGATAGTACCATCAGGCCTAAGCTTCTTCTTGAATACCCATTTGCATCCTATAGGTTTGCACCCATAAGGACGATCAGTAATGTCCCAAGTTTCATTCGCTAAGATGGAATCCATCTCACTACGGACTGCTTCCTTCCAGTAGTCAGCATCTTCAGACGCATAGGCCTCTGAAATAGAACTGGGAGTGTCATCTATGAGATACACAAGAAAATCATCACCAAAGGACTTTGTAGTCCTCTGTCTCTTGCTCCTGGTAGGAACTTCATTGTTCTCCTCCACAATATTTTCAAAGTGTTCCATCGAAATGATAGGTTCAGTAATTGTGACTAATTCATGGTTTGATGAATTAGGCATCTCCTGATTAGATGAGGTAGCTTTATCCTTCATGGGAAAGATATGTTCGAAGAAAGTCGCATCATTCGACTCCATGATTGTACCAACATCCATGTCAGATACCTCAGATTTTACAACCAAGAATCTATATCAATGCTATGAAAAGCATATCCCAGAAAAACACAATCCACCGTTTTTGGTCCTAGCTTGTGCTTCTTTGGGATTGGCACATTGACTTTCGCCAAACAATCCCAGGTTCGTAGATAAGAGAGGTTTAACCTTTTATTTTCCCATTCCTCGAATGGAGTTATATCTTTGTTCTTTGTGGGAATTCGATTCAGGACATGACATGCAGTAAATATCGCCTCCCCCCACCATGCCTTAGAGAGACCCGATGTATCTAACATGGCGTTAACCAAATCAGTTAGAGTATGATTCTTTCTTTCGGCTATCACATTTGACTGAGGTGAATAGGAAGGCGTCCTCTCATGGATTATACCATGTTTCGCACAGAAAGAATCAAATTCATTTGAGAAATACTCTCCACCACGATCGGACCTAAGCCTCTTGATCTTTCGATCAAGTTGGTTTTCTGCTTCAGCTTTATAGATCTTGAAAAAGTTCAAAGCCTCGTCCTTAGATTTCAGAAGATACACTCAGCAGTATCTAGTGGAGTGATCAGTTAGTGTCATGAAATATTTCTTTCCACCTTTTGTCAAAATGTCATTCATTTCACATAGATATGAATGTATGAGCTCTAGTGGTGCTAGATTTCTCGTTTCCACAGTCGTGTGAGACTTACGAGGTTGTTTGGCTTGCACACAAACTTGACACTTATATCCCTTGACGGTGTTAAAGCTAGGGATTAAGTTCAATTTGACTAGTCGCGGCATGCAACCAAAATTAACATGGCAAAGACGTGAATGCCACACATTTGATTCACTATTGTTGTAGACATGATTAACAACTTAATTGCAAACGTCAGCCAAGGATAAACGGAACAGCCCTCCTGACTCGTAGCCCTTACCAACAAAAGTTCCGTACTTGGATATTACAAATTTATTAGACTCAAAGACAAGCTTGTAGCCATCTCTACACAAAAGAGATCCACTAACCAGATTTTTATTGACGGAGGGGACATAATGTGCATTCTTCAGCCCCACGATCTTCCCCAAAGTAAACTTCAGATCGACCATGCCAACCCCACGAACAGAAGCAGGTGAACCATTGCCCATCAGGACGGTGGAAGTCCCT
This sequence comes from Hordeum vulgare subsp. vulgare, assembly GCF_904849725.1. Taxonomy (NCBI): domain Eukaryota; kingdom Viridiplantae; phylum Streptophyta; class Magnoliopsida; order Poales; family Poaceae; genus Hordeum; species Hordeum vulgare. The sequence goes on from NC_058521.1 coordinate 366,312,209, forward strand.
GCGGACTGATAAGATGAAAACATGGAAATATCACCGCATATATGCATATTAGCACCCGTTTTAATCAACCAATCGGGAAAATGACATACTGGAAGAATAGTGGGTAATATACCATACCCAACATCCTCCACGTTAGTGTCAGCAATGACGACATTAGCAGACTTGTCTCCTTTCCCATGTTGACGCTTGTCATAATGATTAGGGCAGTTAGGTGCCCAATGATCAGGATCTCCGCACACATGACAAACACCTTTCTTCTCGTCATTCTTCTTCTTGCAGTTGGTGTGTTGTACAACCTTGTTCTACCCATCGAACTTTGCTTTACCATCAAACTTGCCCTTGTTCTTGAAATTGTGGGGCTGGAAGTTTTTCTTCTGTAACAGATTGGCACTAGAACCTCCCTCAATAGCTCGATCACATGTGTCTTTTGCTCTCGCCTTTTCTTCCACATCAAGAGTATCTATGAGATCCGGAACGGAAAACTCCTGTCTCTTTTGCTTCAGTAAGGTAGCAAAGTTCCTCCACGAAGGAGGAAGTTTAGTGATGATGCCTCCGCCAACAAACTTGTCCGGTAGCATGCAATTGAAGTGCTCAAGTTCTCTTGCAAATGACTGTATTCTGTGAGCTTGCTCAACCACGGAGCGCTCTTCAGTCATCCTGTAGTCATAGAATTGTTCCATGATGTACAGCTCAGTGGGAGCATACGAGACCCCAAACTTGGTCTCGAGTGCATCCCACATATCTTTTCCATTATCAATTGACGCATAAGCATCAACTATGTTCTCACCAAGAACGCTCAAGAGAGCAGCCTTAAACAAGGTATCCATTTTTTGAAAAGCTAGCTCCTATTGAGCATCATGATCTCCTTCAAGTTTGCCAAGAGTGGCGTCATAGCAGCTCATGGTTTGAAACCATAGAACAACTCTCACGCGCCATCTCTTGTAGTGAACACCCTCAAACATAGGAGGTCTCATGGAGGCAGCAAAACGACTCGGGGTAAATTGCCTATAATAAGGTTTTTGGATTGTTGGAAATATGAGCAATTTACCATAAGATTTTATTAAAAGAAAAGCTAGGATAAACATAACCATCATAATAAAAACGGAAGAAGGCATGCAATATAGAGATGAGATGACAAAAGACATGTGCACGTATGATCTAGAAAAGAACATATGTGTAACCGTTCTAAATAGACAAGGTATCATATGGAGTGATGAGCAAAAACGAAACATATCTAGAAGAGATACTATAGCAAAAAGTTGCGGTAGGAACTGAAAAAAGAAGAACATGAATACGTACTGAGTTGCAGCAGCAGTAGGATTGGTGTTGGCGTTGGTGTTGTCGTTGGCCATGTTACCGAAGAGGTGGTCGACGTCGGGGAAGTAGTCGTCGTCCGGGAAGATATCGCCGATGTCCATGATGGAAGCCAGTTGTCGCGTTGAGCGCTCCCCAAAAACCTTATCGCCCTTCTCCCATACAAGACTCGAAGAGACGGCGTTTCAGAGGCCTACTGTCCGGACAAACGGTGCACGCCGCAAGACGGGATGGGGAAGAACGTAGCAGCAGCACAAAGAAAGGAACCGGTGCCGAGTGGGAACTTCTGATGCGTCTTCTCTGAAGAGGAGCGACCTCTCTTTATAGGCGCAGGAGTAGGAGGCGAGAGGCCAGTGATGGGAGCCGAAGAGAGCGACAGGATATGAAACGAACAGACAGCAGTGACAAAACTGCAGCGTTCGCTTTCAATATCCACTAGCAAAAATGTTCAGCTTCTCCGAGTGGCCTTTCATATAACAGTCATGCGTGGCAAAAATTTAGTTCGGCTCATTCCCGCAACCCGCGGCACGTCGTGACGAGGCGTGGCGGGCAATGGAAGAGGAGGAGCGCGCGTGTATGTCTCTCTTGTTCTCAAGCTCATACATGTGTGGAAACATCCTCCCTTATAAGGAGGTCCAACTCCCACTAAACTAGCAATGTGGGACTAAACATTTCCACCTGTTGCCTTGCACAAATGGGCTGTGAGGGCCTCTAGGATTTATTAGGAATTTTCTGAAATCATATATATTGGGCTGGTCCATATTTGGACAAAATTCCAGCAATATGTGCCAGAAATCCAGAACCGATCTCTGACTGAAGGCATTATGCCATCGACTCCACCAAATTAGTCAATACCAGGGTATAAGGAAAGGAGACATGCATTAAGACATGATGGGGGCGAGTGGCTGCTGCTTGCTAGTGGCATGTACGTGATGCACGTGCACACCAAGCTCGTGGCCATGGCGGCGAAGCACCGAGATGCGGTAGCGGCAGGAGCTGGGCGAGGCCGTGTAACACGTGTTCGACTGTGGGGATGTGCGGGTATGAGGGCATGGCATGGCTTGTTGTGCTGCACTTGCGGCCAAAAAGCAAAGTGTAGCGAGGTGTTCGGGCACGAGCTCAAACTCGACATCTTCAGTGGCGGCAAATTGGATGATTTACCCAACTTTATTTGGGCATTAGATGGTTTGCCCCACTTTACATACGATTAGATCATTTGCCCCACTTTTTATTTTTCTTTTGATGATTTTCCCTTTTCAATTACTGTAATCATTTTCGGATATGTATCCCTTTTTTCTACATGCGAAAAGACAAAATTGCCCCTGTGGCTAAATTGTAATTCTTCCCTAGTCTTATCTATTGTTGGACTAGTCCGAGAGCATCGATGAGGTCGCCATTCCACCATTCCTAAATACTGAAACCAGAGAAAGCGAGGAGGCCGACGAAACCAGAGGAAGCGAGGAGGCCGACGACGACACTGTGGCCCCAGCAGTGGCCTGGCGCGGCGGCTCTACCTACAGCTGGAGCTTGACGACCCGGTTTGGCGCGACGGCTTCCGCTGCTGCTCGGCGGCCCGACGCGGTGACTCCCTCTATAGCTCGGAGCTATAGATGGCGTGCTATTCGCTGGTAAGTACTAACTTTATTCAGTGATTAATGGATTTACAACTTTTTTGTGTGAGCTCGTTGCGTTGCTAGTAACAGCCATGCTAGACTACCATGTTGATAGATCTATATACATGATTCCATCTATATACATGCTTTGCATCTTGACATATGCACTTGGTTGGAGATTGACAGGAGATAAAAGAATACACTAACAACATATGTTCACTTAGCACATGGAATTGAGAGAATATATCACACCGAAATCACGAGGTTGCTCGGTTGAAATGGCATGATAAATTAGTCCGAGTTTACATCAAGCAAAAAATATATTTTTCCAACTAAATATCTCTGAAATTGACAAATTTAAACATCTCTCAGAATTTGAAATAGCAGTTCAATGCATTAAAATTAGAGCTTCTTCCTCCTTGGGGTCAATTTTTTCTTGCATGTCGTAGAATGTGAAGGGAAGTGAGAAGTAGGTGATGCTATAGAATTAATAGTATTTGTCCCAAATGGCTGTGACGCATCGTCTTTAGTTATGGCCATAGCAAGCCTCCTGCATGTTTACACACCAATGTTATAAAAGTAGGAATTTTCTTTTGCATGAATCAAATGTGCATACGACACATATAATAGTTACCTCCTTGTGATAGGCCCGGGGCTATTATGAAGGCTGGGAGGCAGTGTGATTGTCGTTGTGCGTGTAGGTGTCGCAACAACAACTGGAGGGAGCTCGTGAGCAGACGAGTCACTAGAAATTTTAATCACACCAGATGTTACAAAAATGGTATAATAGTACTAATTTGATACTAATGTAGACGAGATACTAGTGCATGTGTTACCTCACTTTAGCTTCCTTTTGTTTGCAAGTTGCTTTCCTGTGCCTCAATATCCCACATTCTTTGCACCTATTTTTGGTGCCAAATCTCTTCTTTTCTTTTTCCTTCTCTTTGTCACCTCCTTCTTGGTCATTTGTTTTCTCATTATCATCTTTTTTCGTTCGTTTGCTGCCACCAACACCACCATCTTCAAGGCAACTTTTGATTCTCTGTTTCCTACGTCTCCCAACAGAGCTCTTTAAAACCGGTGGCACCATCTCGGAATCTAGATTAACATGAGGCCATTGAGACTTGTGTGTGATTGGTTCAATCTCTCCAGCATAGGCTGCCCGGAACCTACTCACGAAGTAGTACTCATGTACATAGGGTTGAAAGTTTACATCTTCTGTCTCTATAAGGAATGCAAGTGCATGCTCACACGGCTTTCCGATGTGTTGCCATTCTAGGCAAGTGCACTAGCGGCCGCCTATCTTCACAACACGCCTAAGATTATTCTTGCTAGTGTCCTTGACCTCACAACTTTCTCGAGTTGATCTTCCAACAAACAAATGGTCAAGTTGCCTAGTTCTATTATTTATTTGTTGAATGATGGCAGGCAATATCTCTCCCTGGAGCATTTCCCAAATCATTCTCCTTCTACAAACAAGTATCATAGTTCTCTCTCTTATTGCATCGGCTAGCTCATCCATGGGCAGCTCATTTGTGCCTTTGATCCATCTATTGAAGCACTTCGCTAGATTATTGTGAATGTAATCACATTTTATTTTTGTGTTGAAGTCACATCTCATCCACTTCATGTTATGATAGGTACGCAAGTAGGCACTCACTGCAGGTTCAACGTCAAATATCTTGCCCATATGATAGTTAAATGTTTCCAGACGATAAGACTTGGCTTCTGGCCACAAGCGACCAAAAACATCCCAATGAAACTTTTTTTTAAAGATTGCCATTAGATGCCTAAAGCATTCCCTTCGCTCAGCTTGAGGAAACACAATTTTAACTGCATTCTCCAACCCTTTGCATGCATCAATGCAAGTAGCTAGAGTTTGAAGATGTCCTATTGCCCTATGCAGTTGTTGCATAAACCAAATCCAGTTACCCTTGGTCTCTGTACCAAAGAAACCAAATGCTAAAGGGAACATCCAATTTTGTCCATCTAATGTTGTCATGTTGCTAATTGACCATTCCATTTTCCAGTTAAAAATGTGGAGTCTATACTGACATATGGTCTACAAACAGCCAAGAAGACATCAATGCATGGCTTAAGTGCCATAAAAAATCTGCGGAAATGCACTTCACCTCTTTCCCTCTTGACATCAACCTCGACAATGCTACCGGGAGATCTTTTATCAATCTCAGCTTTGAAGTTCAATAAAGACTAAAAGCTTTTTCCCCAGGTTCCATATAAACTACTCTCGTCCCTTTCTTTTCGCTTGTTAACAGTATGATACGCAATAGTACATTTGTATTCGGCTTGTTGCTTTTTTTGGAGCTCACTTGAACCAATGTTTGGTTCAGTTTGAAGATACCCCATTGCCTTTTCTGCCACCCATGCTTGGTCTGCCATGCTTGTAATCACTACAGCGGTTGATGAACACTTATGAGGCTTTACTATCTTGTTAGCCTGCAGAAGAGACAATACCACAGATCAATTGCAAGTAATTTCTAAAAAATAGTTTCAACATAAAAAATGATGCATGTATGATAAGTATGTACCCTGAATGTTTTATCTTCTATTGTCCTAGCAGTTATTCTCCAAGGACATGCATTTCCTTTACAGTGGCCCACAAATCTAGTAGTGTCACTATCCTTTATCTTGATGTCAAACTTGCCTCTAATAGCAAATGTTCTTATGAGCATCTTGAACTCGTTCATTGAACGAAACAAAGATCCTTCCTCTATCACAGGATGTTCCTTATCATACCAAAAGTTATCCTCTTCGGGTATATGGTCAGACACAGGAAGAGCCACATCGGCAAGTAAATCCTCATCAATATCAGCCACACATGCATCAACATCTGCAATGCAGGCTTTCATAGCTACTTCAGATACAGTTTTCCGATCCTCAGGTTCATCATTGATGCCAAGCCCGAGCACATGTTCTCTTCTGTTATAGGAACATCAATTTCTTCATCATTCATTGGTGCTATCTCAATCTGGGACCAATCAAAACTTCCTTCCATAGTTGATACATATGTACCATTTGTAGCCACCGGCTAAGACCTACTTGGAAAACAAATAAAGAATTTTAGTAATGGAGGGGACATAAGGGCATCATCATGACTGTCATTCTGTTACGTAAGAAAACAAGTAACAGATTGTTTGATTTTTCATTTTCCAATAAAACTAGGTGTACCATCTAGCCATGAACATTGCATTCATGATCCTCCTAGAAGTATTCGTCCACATGGTTCAAAGATTTGGATAATTTTAGAACCTTATACTATTGAATCTTGATAGCAAATGTTTCCATCATGGTCTTGCAGTTGCAGGGGTTACTACAAGTGTAGCATGACAATAGATTCAAATTCTGGATCCGTGTGGCACTGTGTGTGTTTGGCGTGGGATGGGAGAGAGGGGAGATCATATACTGACCAATCTGGAGCAGATCGTGGTGAGCCATAGATGCAAGAGGCGCCTCCTTGTTCGGCAGTCTGTGGAATTGTCTCGGTGGCCATTTGCGTGAAGCCCCATTGTCTGGTGGTCATCGCAGTTGTTGATGGCTTGGCAGCCGGCCGTGGATCCACCTCTCCTCTAGCCATGAACATGACGAACAAAGCAACAAAATCAATCTATGATTTGTTAGTATAATTGGTTCTGTTGTGTAAAGCCACGTGAAGAAAGGGATATGATTTGTATCCTGTTAATTAGTTGCTTTGGTTGGATACAACCTTGTAAAGAGCAGATTTGTACAGTATCAAATTATAATTTAGCTACAGGGGCAATTGTGTCTTTTCGCATGTGAAAAAAGGGATATAAATCCGAAAATGATTACAGTAATTGAAAAGGGCAAATCATCAAAAGAAAAATAAAAAGTGGGGCAAATGATCTAATCGTATGTAAAGTGGGGAAAATCATCTAATGCCCAAATAAAGTAGGGCAAATCATCCAATTTCCCCTTCAATGGCGGACGAACTCAGTCCACGCGGATCGATGACTATGACAATCAAACTATGAGGAGAACAGATGAAAAGGTGCAGCTGCTCACTACGGGCTCGAGTGGTTCGATGAGGCGGCCGGGAGATGAAGGAGAGGCGCCGACGAGTTGTTGGCTCGGGCTTAGGTGCGCGGAAGCCAATAAAGCGGAAGCAGAGGAAGTAGAGGGTCATCAGCGAGGCGATCCCGGCTTGCGAGTTCTTGAACGGGGTCGCCCCTAAGGAAAAGGTGGGTGGCGACAACGTGTACTACGACAGGCTCGAGCTCTGCTTGGCTCCGGTGGTGGTGAAGCTCCTTGGGGCGGCTCGACTTGGGTGCTCTGCTCCTCAACTCGTGACCAAAGAGACAGGGAGATAAAAATAGTTCCGGGGGAGAGAGGAGGAGAGCACAGAGAGAAAGAGGAGGCGCTAGGAACGGGCCTAGAGGTCGGAGATGGCTTGGGCTTGGGATGGTGGCACCATGGGGGCATGTAGACGCTCGGGGCCGGGGTGGATCGAACAACGACCGCAGGGGGGTGGCGTCGGGAAGAGATGCTCATGTAGGCTCGGGGTGGAACTCCTCTTGATCCAGATCATGGCTGCTATGGTAGGGTCGGAAGGAATCGGGAGGAGGCTTGCTGGTTGGGGACAAAATCACCGTCCTGGCCTTTGTAGCAAATATGACCACAAAATAAACCCGGTTTGAAAAGATTTCACGATCTAACCCTTTATGAAACGTCACAAGTCATGGCGTTGCTGCCTCACTATGAAACGTCAGTCCAATATGGCATTTTCGACCATCACCAAAACGCCAGTCTACTGAGGCCTTGCAGACCATATGTCAACGCGAAGGTATATGGCATTTCTAGACATGCTACAAACCCATGGGGGTTGGTGTTGGTTGATGGAGTAGAGATTGTCACTCCATCTCCATGGGGGTTGGCGCTGTAGAACCTGTCCTACAAGGCGACATGGGCGGACGGTCCATGTAGAGCCACCAGGAGTAGCAGCACTACCTGGTGGTCCATGCCTACTCCTGCCATCTTCTTCACCTACATGATGCTTAATTAAGGAGTAAGTAAGATGTCAAACTAAAAAAAACAGAAGCTACAATAGCTAGCTAGACAGCTAGTCGCATTAAATCCACGTGCCATGCCTTTGGAGTATCTCGTAGATTGCTATACGACTATACAATACATGCAGCAGTATATATATATAGTACTACTATGCTAGTAGAGGTTACTTGAGCAGGGTGTGCACTACAATATCATCATGCTCAGAGCAGTGGCATCTCATCACTCACCCCTGCTACCATAATTGTACCTTGGCATCTCATCCTAGGGTACACATACACTGTACTGTCCCAAGAGTGTATCTTTCCCTTTTTGGAACCTTCTCCATGTGGGTCGAACTTGTCATTGATATGAGAGCTTCTATGTGTTATGATTTCATGTGTCACCTTGCATTGTTCTTCCTTTGCATGCATGCATCACTATCATTTCATCCTTGTCTTGGTTTGTTGCCTTGTGATCATATGTGGCGATGTGTTGACATGAGTTGTCATGTGATGATGTGTGTGATTATTGGAGTGATGAGATGTGGTTGGATACTAGGAATAACTTTGTGGTTTGCATAGGATTCAAAACCATCTTCCTCTTATTTATCTCAAGGTCAAGTTCCTCTTGTCCCATACCTGTTTCTAAAATGCCCATGTGTTAGCATTGTTTTGTGGTGGATATGAGATGTGGATTTGCTGTTTTGAAAAGGTGTTTTAATGGTGCAAATAATTACAAAACAGATCCAATAATACTGTTTTGTAAAAATTTAGTTTCTCCAAATATTCCTTTTATAATTTATTCAATTAGGTCATAATTTCTTATGTCCAGGGGCGCCTTTGTTTTATTTTTAGCATTATATGTTTAGCCCGTGCATTTGTTTCTTTTCCTGGAATTTGTTTATTTAATAAACCCAGAGGTTTATTGTCCCTCTTATATGGCGCCACTCGTGGGCTCCCTCCCCCCTGCGTGGCCCATTTCCTTCCCTGTCCCGCGCGGCAGCCCACTTGCGCGCTCCTTCTTCTTCTTCACACAACGTTCCCCCCCTCGCGTGGTGCTTTCGTCAGGGCAGCCGAGAGAGTGAGCACGAGAGATGACGACGCCGTCCCATCGAGGCCTCATGAAAGCCTTGTCGTCTGTGCCCCCGTCCTAGGGTTCCGCGCTCTCCCATCTACCGCCGCCACTCCTCCCTCGAACTCCCCCATCTCTCCTTCCCCCTCAGGTGAGTTCTCTGTAGGTAGGTCCAGAGAGAGAGAGAGGTAGTAGCCGCCGTCGTCCTCCGCGCCTCCGTCGTCTCCGGCGCCGACCACCATGTCCCGGGGCTCGAAGGGGATGCCTGCGCTCTATTCCCGTCCTCGGTGAGGCCGGGGAACGACCACACCGACGGCCAGCTCAACGGCACCGACGCGTTCCCGGTGGTCTTCGTCCTCTACTTCCGTCTGCAGCAGGCTGTCTTCTTCAGTTCATCTACATCGTCTCCAGGCGCTCCTTCTTCCCGATCGGCGCCCCTTCTCCTTCGCCTAGGTGAGCTAGCGTTTCTCCTCCCTTCCCCCTTGTTGTATCGGCCTAGGGCTCATCGGTGTGCCTCTGTCCCGAGAGGAGATTGGCAGATGCAGTGCATGTGTTGCTGTGTGTAGATGCGTTGTTCCTGGTAGGTGGCTCTGCTCGTCGTGTTTCAGAGAGTTAGCACCCCTCGCAGCGTAGTAGTTTTGTAGCGTAGTCGATCCCGCGGCGCAGCAGCAGTAGCAAGAGCGCTCCGGTGAAGTCTCTGTCGCCAGCCTCTCTGTGCGTAGCAGAGCAGAGCATCATGTTGCCTGGGTAGGTTACCTTGTAGAGATCCCCTTCTATGTCGAGATCCTGTGCTTAGCGTAGAGGTAGGGCCATGTGTGTTTTGTGGTGAGGGCGTGGGTTCGAGTCCCAGCCTTGCCCCTTTTTAATTCATTTTTTCGGCACAGTAGCAAGATGTTGGTTCAGTAGCAGTTAACTTGCTTGGCATCCCTTCTCTGTCGAGCTCGTAGGCAGTAGTGTAGTGGTGCTGTTGTGTGGGTGTGTAGCAGGGGGTGTGGGGTTCAATTCCCCCAAACCTTTCATGTTTTTGTTGCCTTTTCTTCCTCATGTGCTTTTGTTCACTTGCCTCTTGCTGTGTGCTATATCACCCATATGGTATTCTATATTTTTAGCTCTCAAACAACATGTGGCCTCTAGTTTATTTGCTACTGTGTTAGATAGCATGTGTAGACCATATATGCATGTGTAGGTGTATTCTTGGTAGATGTGCATGTGTAGGTGGATTTGCATATATGCATGTGTAGATTCATGTCTGTGTGTGTGCACCTTGTGGGTGTATGGTACTAAGGTGGTGTATGCATGTTGTGCAAGTGATATACATGTGTGAGTGTGTGTGTCCATGGGCATGGTGATGAACTCATGCACCATGGTGTGATGTGAGTGTGTGTGTGGATTTCCCCCCTCACCTACTTTGTGTTTATGTAGGTGCTCTTTTCATGAGTGTGTGGTGACCCACACATGACCAAGGCTTGGTGAGCCTTGGATGAGCACTTGAGCATGTTTATATGTGTAGGGGTATAGAGGATGTGGTGTCATCTAGCGTGTGTGTGTCCTCATTAGCTTATGTAGGTGGTGTGATGCTTGTGCTTGTTGTATTGTGTGGGAATGGTGATGATCTATGGCACACATACATGAGATCTACACCCTCATGTCACCATTGGACTTGTGAGAGTGTGCAAGTGCTTGTGTAGGTGTTCACTACATGTGATGATGCACTATTCACTACATGTGATTCCATGTAGATTTCCTTTTCTAGTGTGTACCCATTTGTTCTATGCAAGTGCATAGGTTTTATATATGTTTTTGGGGTTAAATCATCCCAGGAATCCATTGGTGAAGTCAGTTTTGCCTTTGGAACAATTTCTGGGAATGTCATATTTCAGATTTGTTCTATGTTTGGAGCTTGGTTCAATGAGATGTGGTGAGCCCAAGAGGTTGATTCCTTGTTGTGGCATTAGACGGTGGCCCCCTCTATGGCATGTTGGTTTTGTTTCATACCTAGGAATTCATATGTGAAAGTGGTTCTTAGTCAAAGTAGGCATGTGGCTGAAATTCCAGTTTAGTGAAAATCTGTGATTTTCACTAAGTCTAAGAATCTTCTTATATTTTCTTCTCCTGTTGTTGTGCTTGTAGAGGACCATATGTTGAGAATCAGCCTTTGCTATCAACTCGAAAGTTGTAGCTTTTCAGTTTTTCTAGCTCTCTACAAATTTTCATTCCATTTGGAGTCCTGTAGATATTGTTTTGGGTGCTGTCAAAATGCTTCACAGCATAAACAACTAGTGAGAATCTGGAATTTTCACGAAGTCCCTAAAAACTGATATTTTTGTCCAAGTTAGCAGCTGTGTAACTTTCTGTGTGTAACTCCTTTGCAATATCTTTTTGCTTGTACTTGTAGTACCCTTGGATAGCTATTGCCACATATCCTATTTGGCATATTTGGGTGGGTGTAGGTGCTTTGCATGTAGCCCTCAAATGCTATGATGCTGTTTATGGCAGATTGTGTAGTTTTGATGTTTTGATGCTTGTGAGTGCATAGATGATGTTGTGGTGATATTTATTTGCACCACCCCATCCATTTTTGTTTGTTTTATGTCTTGGCAACCTGGGAACACCAGAAGTATGCCACTGGAGTGTGTGGTGATGATTTTGATATGTAGGACGTCATTTCTTGTTTCGTTGTTTCCCGTTGATCCGTAGCTCCGATCATTAAGTTCTTTATATGTTTTTGCATCGTTTTCACGTGACGCATCTGATCATGTCATTCTCATGCATGTCAAGATAGCTTAGAGTGCAGTTCTGTCCAGGAACTTGTATTTACTTCTCATGCTTGTGCTAGTGTGTAGAATAGAGATGCATGTTCATTGTCATCTCATGCATCATGTGCTTGTTGCATCTTGTGGTGCTGTTGTTCATTGGATGCTATTTTTATGTTGGGTAGCACCAAGATCGGAGAATGAGTACGTGGATCTGGGAGAGTACGGGCAGGACGAACAAGAGCAGTTCCAAGCTGAGGACATCACACGCAAGATGATATGACATTGATTCCATCTCTAGACTTGTTATGCTAGATTACATTTCTTCCGTCATATGCTCGCTGCCTACCACTGAGATAATTGCCTCCTGATATTGCCATGAAACCCAAACACTTATCCCTTCCTAGCAAATCTTGAATGGCTAAGTAGGCTTGCTCAGCTACTAATGTTAGCGTTGCTAGTTGAAGGTGCTTTTGTCTCATGTGATAACATGATCTTGATATCATTATTATAAATTTGTTACTTAATTAATGCACCTATATACTTGGTAAATAACGGAAGGCCTTGCCTTTTTCTGGGTGTTTTGTTCTGTTATTGTCGCCATAGTTACCGGCTACCGGTGTTTGATTCCATAACTGATCGCTCCTAACACGTTCGGGGTTGTTATGGGGCCCCCTTGATAAATCGTGTAGTGTTAGGACTTGTCCGGCAGGACCCAACATTGGCGTTAATTTGCTAATCACTTAATAATACTATGCATATGGAATAGCTACCCCGAGGAATTTAATCAACAACCCGGGCCAGTGCTCCTCATGAGTGTTGGTCCAACCCAGAGCAGCTTATTATGCTCCCCGGAATAGCTACCCCGAGGAATTTAATCAACAACTCGGTGTTTTGGCATGGTAACCATCACTCATCCGTCGTGTTCTGAGACTGAGATACGCGACTCTTATCAGGGTCATCGACACGTTGGGAGGTCCTGCTAGTCTTGTCTTACCTTAGCGATATATCTTGTGTATAGGAATCCGGTGAAGCTTTGGTTCTCCCCAGAGTTGAGGTTTTCCTCTAAGGAATCCGACGAGATCACGAGATTCGTGATAGAGGATTACTTTGCAGCCCGTGACCGTTTGTGATGGACTAGTTGGAGCACCCCTGTAGGGTTTAATCTTCCGGAAAGCCGTGCCCGCGGTTATGTGGCAACTTGGAATATTTGTTAACATCCGGTTATAGATAACTTAACCATAACTCTAATAAAATTGCCAACTCTGTGCCTAACCGTGACTGCCCCCTTCGAAGATTTCTCTTCCATCGGGAACATGGTGGGGTTATGTCTGACGTAAGTAGGTGTTCAGGATCACTTAGTGATCATCTAATCATCGATCGCTAGTATAGACCACCTTCAATACTTGTTCTACATAAGTTAGCCACCATATAAAGCTTAGGATGCTGCAACCTAAATACTCCACCTTCCTTACCTAATAACTTGACTAGTTCTGGCACCGAGGTCATAGATTGCTGAGTCCCCGTGGCTTACAGTTTCCTTCACAACACCAACAGGTTCAGGTACCCCCGAGACAGGTGATCCCGACGGCACGCAACTGGCGTGGCAGTACGATGAGGAGAACGACCGCCTGTACGTGAAATATCCAGAAGACTGAGGCGTGGTCGTGATCGTGGGCAAGCATGCAGGGTAGCTAGTCATTTCTCATGTTTTGTAGTCCATAGCGGAACTACCTTGTTTGGATGCGTGATGTAACTCTGATATATTTATGAGATGACAGTTGAATCCCTTATTGTCATTCTACTATTATTATATATGTGCTATGTTACCATTCTTGCGAAACGCTTAGATGTGCTTCTTTCCAATTCGGAGCCTCGTTCCCTAAATCGGGAAGGGTCGGTAATCAGAGCCTTACGACCATTGGAGCCTTTGTGTGATCGTACTTGGCCGAGTCGAGTCTAGTAAAATGTTTTGAGTCTTAGTTATATCGGAGCGTAGGATTATTTTTTCTCCTCTTCCATGCTCTGGTGAGGTTCCCGTCTTAGGAAATCTTAATCCTACTCCTATTCTCGCTCAGGATCACACGGGTATTTGTGAAATCTATATGATTTCGATGTGACGAAGGTCTATCTTGGTGCCTCCTGTCTGCCTTGATTTCTTCCGGGGAGTTGCGCTCCAGGGGATTCTTGCGCACATTGCCATCATTCAGATTTCTGAGTATCTAGGAACGAAGGATGTTCGTAATTGCTTCAATACTAGTAGTGGCGAGATAACCCCGATGTCCCGAGTACTGGTGCAGATTGTTCGGGAGTACTGCCATACTTTGTATCGTTGTGATCACGAGGGTCTGTTGTAGATGAAGGTCCGATATTCTAGTTGTGTGTTGACGGATGTGATACAGGTGACGGGTTAGTATAGGAGTTGTGTGATATTACTCCTTGTATCCGTGTACCAGCTTGCATGACCAAATATTTTGGGAATTCATAGGTGGGATATCAAGTAGTAACTTATAGGACAATCTTCCTACAGATGCATGATGTGAGGTTGGGATTCGATGTTCAGTGGGTATGTTTGTTCACGATCGTCTTACAGCGGTTCTCGTTGTGTCTTAAATAATCCTTGTAGCTCGCTACGACTCGGGGATACTTCGTAAGTCGTGTGCACTACCTTGCGCAGGATGGCTACTGTAAATTCGAGCCCGTGCGATCTTATCCATGAAGATATCGGATGAAATCTCGATCATATGTTTGTTCCGAGCAGTTCTAGGTCATACTTGTTTGCAAGTGGTCTTAATTATAATTTTGTCGAACGTCACTTTGAGGAAGCATTCTTACTATTTTGTTCAAGTGGAATTGTTAATATTCCTGTTCAGATATTCCTACCTTTTTGATTCAGCTATACCTTCAATTTATTCTCTGGGCTAATGTGTTGTCCGTCTTCAGGATGGCTCCACCAACTCGTCAAAATCCAGGGCATGAGGATGTGCCGCCACCGCCTCCTCCGGCAGAGGCTTGGCAAGCGGTGATGGCTGCTCAGGGCTAATCAGCAGCAAGGCAATTTCGAGCATGGTGGCAATCAGTTTGCTAATCTATGTCAGTTCCTGTCGAATCAGCCGAAGACTTACACTTCCTGTGACCAGCCGTTTGATGCTGAGGATTGGATCCTCGACATGAACAAGCACTTTGAATGCAACAATGTTCGTCCTGAGGATTTCGTCAAGTTTGCAACTTTCCAGTTGAAGGGGCGAGCATCTATCTGGTGGCAACAGTTGAAGGATTCCAGGGGCGCTAGAGTGATCACTTGGGATGAGTTCTGCCGTGACTTCAGATCCCACTACATTCCGTCCATCTTCGTGGAGGAGATGCGTGAGAAGTTCAGGCGCTTGAAGCAGGGTGGTAACTCCGTGTTCAAGTACAACATCGATTTCCACGAGCTAGCCTAATACGCCTTGCAGGATATCCCTGATCAGAAGAGCAAGATTTGTCAGTTCAGAGGTGGCTTGAAAGAAGATTTGCTGTTAGCTCTTGCTTTTCACAATCCTGAGAAGTTCGACAAGTTTTTCAACTTAGCTCCCAGGGCAGAGGCAGCTTTGCTCAAGGTGGAGAACTCTAAGAAGTGCTTCAGAGATTCCAGCTCTTCCTCAAGTTAGGTGGTTCAGAAGCAACAAAAGTATTGGGTGTCTCCTCTCCTCCTCGGCATTCACAGCAGCTCAAGCATTCTGGTGGCCGTGGTTCTTCCCACCCTCCCAACCCAGTCTTTTAGCGGAGATTCCAGCAACAGAAGCAAGGGCCTCCTCAGACACAGTACCGTCAGCCAGCAGATGTTACTTGTCACAAGTGTGGGCAGAAAGGTCACTATGCCAACAAGTGCACTTCTCAGCACCGTCTGCCGCCTCCTCCTCCAGGCAAACCTCCAAGCAATGCTCTCGTGAAGTTCAACCCCAGGTCAGGTCGAGTCAACATGGTGAATGCGGCTGAGGCAGAAAACTCGTCAGATGTGATCATGGATAACCTCCTCGTTAATGATATTCCTGCTAAAGTGTTATTTGATTCTGGTGCATCGCATTGCTTCATCTCCAAGCCTTTCATTGCTAAGCATGATATTCCTGCAATTAATTTGGATAGTCCCTTCCGTGTGGTTTCTCCAGGCATGCGCATGAGTTCTCACATGTTGGTTCCGGATGCTTCTGTCAAGATAGGCAGTTATTCTTTTCTAGCGTCTCCTATTGTCTTGGGCAATTCCGACATTGACTTGATCCTTGGTATGGACTGGCTGGCCATGAACAAGGCAACGATTGATTGTGAAGCTAAAGAAGTGAAGCTTACCCACTCTTCGGAGGACGTGATTATATTCGAGGCACGCGATGATACAATCCGTCTGTTCTTTTTAATGAAAAGGGTGAGATTAATCCTATTTCGCAAGTCCCAGTGGTCTGCGAATATGAAGACGTCTTTCCAGAAGAGCTGCCGGGCATGCCTCTGCACCGAGAAGTTCAATTTTTCATTGAGCTTGAACCAGGTACTGAGCCTGTGTGCAAACGGCCGTACAAATTGGGTCCAGAAGAGTTGAAGGAACTTAAGAGGCAACTCGATGAGTAGGAGCGTTTGGGTCTGATCAGACGAAGCTCGTCTCCGTGGGGCTATGAGTTTTGTTTGTCAGGAAGAAGGATGGCATGAACCAATTGTGTGTCGATTACCGTTCATTGAACAAGAAGACAATCAGAAACAAATATCCACTTCCGAACATAACTGAGTTGTTCGAATAATTGAAAGGGTCTAAGATCTTCTTCAAGCTTGATCTTAGAATGGGCTATCATCAAATTCGATTTCGTGAAGAGCATATTCCGAAGACTGCTTTCAGGACTAGTTTTGGCTCGTATGAGTATACGGTCATGTCTTTTGGTTTTGCAAATGCTCCTCCGACATTTTGTCGATTGATGAACTACATATTCTCTCCGTTCAAGAATGACTTCGTCTTGCTCTATCTCGACGACATTCTAGTCTTTTCTGAAACTGAGGAAGAACATGAAGAACATCTCAGATTGCGTGCTTGATAAGCTAAGGGAGTACAAATTGTATGCCAAGTTTTCCAAGTGTGAGTTCTGGTTGAAGGAAGTCGTCTATCTTGGGCACATTATCTCTGCCGAGGGCATCAAAGTTGATCCGTCGAAGGTGCAGGCCATTGTTGAATGGGAGCCTCCGGAGAATGCGAAGCAGCTTCGAAGCTTTCTCGGGCTTGCAAGCTATTGTAGAAGGTTCGTTGAGAACTTCTCCAAGATTGCTAAGCCTCTCTCAAGTCTTCTTTAGAAGGGCGTGAAGTATGCTTGGTCTCGAGAGTGTCAGTTGGCCTTCGACACACTCAAAGATAAGCTCACCTCTACTCCAGTCTTGGTTCCTCCGGATGATTCCAAGCCTTACCAGGTGTTCTGCGACGCTTCTCTCTAGGGTCTTGGTGCAGTTCTGATGCAAGAGAAGAAAGTGGTTGCTTATACCTCCAGGCAGTTGAAGCCAGCGGAGAAGAATTATCCTGTGCATGATCTTGAGCTAGCAGCTGTGGTACACACTCTGATGACTTGGAGACACCTCTTGTTGGAACGAAAGGTTGAAGTGTTCACCGATCACAAGAGTCGCAAGTACATCTTCACTCAGCCTAACCTGAATCTTTGGCAAACTCGTTCGGTGGAAATGCTCCAAGATTTTAATACGAGTGTTGAAAAAAATTTGAAGGATTAAATTACTGCTCCCGAATATTCAACTGACCGATTAATTTCTTATAACGTACTCTATTTTTCTTTGCCAAATAAGCCAGCAAACGTCGACGTTTTCCCAAAAGTCTTCGTAGACCTCTTTCGATGAAAAATCTTTTTTGTGTAATTCCAAATGTGAAGCAAGTCTCCGTATCTTATTGGTGAAACTGAATACTTGAAATTCAACAGAACCCCTGTTTTCTTCTTTTTCTTCTTTAACCATAAATCCCACACGCCAGGCAAAGCTAATGTCGTGGCAGATGCCTTGAGCAGGAAGGCGTACTGCAAAAGTCTCATTGTGAAACCTCTCGAGCCTGACCTTTGTTAGTCTTTCAGGAAGCTCAACCTTCAGTTAGTACCTCCGGGATTTCTTGCAAATCTTCAGATCTCTCCTACCTTGGAAGATCAGCTTCGAGCAGCACAGCTTCTTGATGCAACGGTGAAGAAAGTCAAGATTGGCGTGGCAAAGGGTCTTCCCAAATATAAGTGCTTCAGTGTTGATGCCAGAGACACGTTGTTCTTTGAGGATCGTCTTGTCGTTCTGAAAGGTGATCTCAGAAAGGTAATCATGGAAGAAGCTCATAACTCTCTGCTCTCTATTCATCCTGGAAGCTCCAAGATGTATCAGGACTTGAAACAGACCTTCTGGTGGACTCGCATGAAGCGTGAGATTGCTCAGTTCGTAAATGAATGTGATGTATGTCGAAGGGTGAAAGCAGAGCATCAACGTCCAGCAGGTATTTTGCATCCGTTGCCCATCCCCGAGTGGAAGTTCGATCATATTGAGATGGATTTCGTCACCGGGTTTCCGAAGTCCAAGAAGGGTAATGTTGCCATCTTCGTCGTCATCGACAAGTTGAGTAAAGTGGCTCATTTTCTTCTAGTCAAGGAATCCATTTCAGCAGCTCAACTTGCAGAGTTGTACACTACCAGGATTGTGTCTTTGCATGGCTTGCCTATGATGATTTCTTCGGATCGCGGAAATATCTTCACTTCCAAGTTCTGGGACTCTTTTCAGTCTGTGATGGGCACGAAGATCCGCTTCAACACAACTTTTCATCCTCAGACTAGTGGTCAAGTGGTTTGAGTCAATCAAGTTCTTGAGGATATGCTCAGAGCCTGTGTTATCTCTTTTGGCATGAAGTGGGAGGATTGTCTGCCTTTTGCTGAGTTCTCGTATAACAACAGTTATCAAGCTAGTTCTGGCAAGGCTCCGTTTGAAATTCTCTATGGCAGGAAGTGTCGTACCCCGCTCAACTGGTCCGAGACCGGCGAGCATCAGATTCTTGGGGATGACTTGATAGAAGAAGCCGAGGAGATGTGTCGGGTCATTCGTGACAACCTCAGAGCAGCTCAGTCCCGTCAGAAGAGCTATTCTGATAGCAAGCATCGTGACATGTCTTATGAGCTTGATGACTTCGTCTATCTCAAGGTGCCACCTATGAAGGGCGTGCAGCGCTTTGGCATCAAAGGCAAGCTTCCGCCTCGTTTCGTTGGTCCGTTCAGAGTGGTTGGCAAGAGAGGCGACCTTGCGTACCAGCTTGAGCTCCCGCCAAACTTTGCAAATGTGCATGTTGTGTTCCATGTCTCTCAGCTCCGGAGGTGCTTCAAGACCCCTGAGCGCACTGTTCATCTTCAAGACATCGACCTTCAATCTGACCTATCTTATCGTGAGCATTCAGTTGCGGTTCTCGAGGCGACTGAGCGCAAGACCCGCAACAAGACTGTCAAATTTCTCAAAGTGGAATGGTCACACCATTCTGATAAAGAGGCTACTTGGGAACGCGAGGATCACGTCGGTTCTGAATTTCCGGAGTTCTTTCAGTCTTAGATCTCGGGGCAAGATCTTTTTGTAGTGTGGGAGAGTTTGTAATGCCCCAAGAGTGTATCTTTCCCTTTTTCGAACCTTCTCCATGTGGATCCAACTTGTCATTGATATGAGAGCTTCTATGTGTTATGATTTCATGTGTCACCTTGCATTGTTCTTCCTTTGCATGCATGCATCACTGTCATTTCATCCTTGTCTTGGTTTGTTGCCTTGTGAACATATGTGGTGATGTGTTGACATGAGTTGTCATGTGATTATATGTGTGATTATTGGAATGATGAGATGTGGTTGGATAGTAGGAATAACTTTGTGGTTTGCATAGGCTTCAAAACCATCTTCCTCATATTTATCTCAAGGTCAAGTTCCTCTTGTCCCATACCTATTTCTAAAATGCCCATGTGTTAGCATTGTTTTGTGGTGGATATGAGATGTGGATTTGCTGTTTTGAAAAGGTGTTTTAATGGTGCAAATAATTACAGAACAGATCCAATAATATTGATTTGCAAATTTAGTTGCTCCAAATATTCCTTTTATAATTTATTCAATTAGGTCATAATTTCTTATGTCCAGGGGCACCTTTGTTTTATTTTTAGCATTATATGTTTACCATGTTCATTTGTTTGTTTTCCTGGTCTTGGTTTATTTAATAAACCCCAGAGGTTTATTTTCCCTCTTATATGGCGCCGCTGGTGGGCTCCCTCCCTGCCTGCGTGACCCATTTCCTTCCCTATCCCGTGCGGCAGCCCACTTGCGCGCTCCTTCTTCTTCTTCAGACGGCGTCCCCCCCCCCCCCCCCGTGCTGCTTTCCGTCAGGGCAGCCGAGAGAGTGAGCACGAGAGATGACGGCGCCGTACCGTCGAGGCCTCATAAAAGCCTTGGCCTCCATGCCCCCGTCCCTAGGGTTCCGCGCTCTCCCATCTAACGCCGCCACTCCTCCCTCCATGTCCCTCCATCTCTCCTTCCCCATCAGGTGAGTTCTCTGTAGGTAGGTCCAGAGAGAGAGAGGTAGTAGCCGTCGTCGTCCTCCACGCCTCCATCGTCTCCGGCGCCGGCCACCATGTTCGAGGGATCGAAGGGGATGCCCGCTCTCTATTCCCGTCCTCGGCGAGGCCGGGGAATGACCACACCGACGGCCAGCTCAACGTCACTGGCGCGTTCCCGGTGGTCTTCGTCCTCTACTTCGGTCTGCAGCATGCCGTCTTCTTTAGTTCATCTACATCGTCTCCAGGCGCTCCTTCTTCCCGATCGGCGCCCCTTCTCCTTCGCCTAGGTGAGCTAGCGTTTCTCCTCCCTTCCCCCTCATTGGATTGGCCTAGGGCTCGTCGGTGTGCCTTTGTCCCGAGAGGAGATCGGCAGATGCAGTGCATGCGTTGGTGTGTGTAGATGCGTTGTTCCTGGTAGGTGGCTCTGCTTGTCGTGGCTCAGAGAGTTAGGACCCCTTGCAACGCAGTAGTTTGCTAGCGTAGTTGATCCCGCGGCGCAGCAGCAGTAGCAAGAGCGCTCCGGTGAAGTCTCTGTCGTCGGCCTCTCTGTGCATAGCAGAGCAGAGCATCATGTTGCCTGGCTAGGTTACCTTGTAGAGACCCCCTTCTCTTTCGAGATCCTATGCTTCGCGTAGTGGTAGGGTCGTGTGTGTGTTGTGGTGAGGGCGTGGGTTCGAGTCCCAGCCTTGCCCCTTTTTAATTCATGTTTTCGGCACAGTAGCAAGATGTGGGTTCAGTAGCAGTTAACTTGCTTGGCATCCCTTCTCTGTCGAGCTCGTAGGCAGTAGTGTAGTGGTGCTGTTGTGTGGGTGTGTAGCAGGGGGTCTGGGGTTCGATTCCCCCCAGACCTTTTATGTTTTTGTTGCCTTTTCTTCCTGATGTTCTTTTGTTCACTTGCCTCTTGCTGTGTTCTATATCACCCATGTGGTATTTTATTTTTTAGCTCTCAAACAACATGTGACCTCTAGTTTATTTGCTACTATGTTAGATAGCATGTGTAGACCATATATGCATGTGTAGGTGTATTCTTGGTAGATGTGCATGTGTAGGTGGATTTGCATATATGCATGTGTAGATTCATGTGTGTGTGTGCACCTTGTGGGTGTATGGCACTAAGGTGGTGTATCCATGTTGTGCATGTGATATATCTGTGTGAGTGTGTGTGTCCATGGGCATGGTGATGAACTCATGCACCATGGTGTGATGTGAGTCTGTGTGTGGGTTTCCCCCCTCACCTACCATGTGTAGGTGCTCTTGTCATGAGTGTGTGGTGACCCACACATGCCCAAGGCTTGGTGAGCCTTGGATGAGCACTTGAGCATGTCTATATGTGTAGGGGTATAGAGGATGTGGTGTCATCTAGTGTGTGTGTCCTCGTTAGCTTATGTAGGTGTTGTGATGCTTGTGTTTGTTGTATTGTGTGGGAATGGTGATGAGCTATGGCACACATACATGAGGTCTAAACCCTCATGTCACCATTGTACTTGTGAGAGTGTGCAAGTGCTTGTGTAGGTGTTGTTCTAGTGAATAGCACATGTGATGATGCACTATTCACTACATGTGATTCCATGTAGATTTCTTTTTTCTGTTTTGCCAATTTGTTCTACGCTAGTACATAGGTTTTATATATGTTTTTGGGTAGAATCATCCCAGGAATCCAATGGTGAATTCAGTTTTGCCTTTGGAACAATTTCTGGGAATGTCATATTTTAGATTTGTTCTATGTTTGGAGCTTGGTTCCATGAGATGTGGTGAGCCCAAGAGGTTGATTTCTTGTTGTGGCATTAGAGGGTGACCCCCTCTACGGCTATGTTGGTTTTTTTTATGCTTAGGAATTCATAAGTGCAAGTGATGCTTAGTCAAAGTAGGCATGTGGCTGAAATTCCAGTTTAGTGAAAATATGTGGTTTTCACTAAGTCTGAGAATGTGCTTGTATTTTCTTCTCCTGTTGTTGTGCTTGTAGAGGTCCATGTGTTGAGAATCAGCCTTTCCTATCAACTCGAAAGTTGTAGCTTTTGTGTTTGTCTAGCTCTCTGTAAATTTTCATTCCATTTGGAGTCCTGTGGATATTGTTTTGGGTGCTGTCAAAATGCTTCAGAGCATAAACAGCTAGTGGGAATCTGGAATTTTCACGAAGTCCGTGAAAACTGATATTTTTGTCCAAGTTAGCAGGTGTGTAACTTTCTGTGTGTAACTCCTTTGCAATATATTTTTTGCTTGTGCTTGTAGTACCCTTGGATAGCTACTGCCACATATCCTATTTGGCATATTTGGGTGGTTGTAGGCGCTTTGCATGTAGCCCTCAAACTGCTATGATGCTATTTATGGCAGATTGTGTAGTTTTGATGTTTTGATGCTTGTGATTGCATAGATGATGTTGTGGTGATATTTCTTTGCACCAACCCATACATTCTTGTTTGTTTTATGTCTTGGCAACCTGGGAACACCAGAAGTATGCCATTGGAGTGTGTGGTCATGATTTTGATATGTAGGACGTCATTTCTTGTTTCATTGTTTCCCGTTGATCCGTAGCTCCGATCGTTAAGTTCTTTATATGTTTTTGCATCGTTTTCACGTGACGCATCTGATCATGTCATTCTAATGCATGTTAAGATAGCTTAGAGTGCAGTTATGTTCAGGAACTTGTATTTACTTCTCATGCTTGTGCTAGTGACTAGAATAGAGATGCATGTTCATTGTCATCTCATGCATCATGTGCTTGTTGCATCTTGAGGTGTTGTTGTTCATTGGATGCTATTTTTATTGGGTAGCACTGGGATCGGAGAACGAGTACGTGGATCCGAGAGAGTACGGGCAGGACGAACAAGAGAAGTTCCAAGCAGAGGACATCACAGGCAAGATGATATGACCTTGATTCCATCTCTAGACTTGTTATGCTAGATTACGTTTCTTCCGTCATATGCTCCCTGCCTACCACTGAGATAATTTCCTCCTAATATTTCCATGAAACCCAAACACTTATCCCTTCCAAGCAAACCTTGAATAGCTAAGTAGGCTTGCTCAGCTACTAATGTTAGCGTTGCTAGTTGCACGTGCTTTTGTCTCATGTGATAACATGACCTTGATATCATTATGTTAAATCTGTTACTTAATTAATGCACCTATACTTGGTAAATAACGGAAGGCCTAGCCTTTTGCCTGGTGTTTTGTTCCGTTATTGCAGCCATAGTTACCGGCTACCGGTGTTTGATTCCATAACTGATCGCTCCTAACACGGTCGGGGTTGTTATGTGGACCCCCTTGATAAATCTTGTAGTGTTAAGACTTCTCCGGCAGGACCCAACATTGGTGTTAATTTGCTAATCACTTAATAATAATCTGCATAGGGAATAGCTACCCCGAGGAATTTAATCAACCACCCGGGCTAGTGCTCCTCATGAGTGTTGGTCCAATGCACAGCAGCTTATTACACTCCCCGGTGCAACTCTGTGTTTTAGCGTGGTAACCATCGCTCATCCGTCGTGTCCTGAGACTGAGATACGCGGCTCTTATTAGGGTTGTCGACATGTCGGGAGGTCCTGCGAGTCTTGTCTTACCTTAGCGATATATCTTGCGTATAGGAATCCCGGTGAAGCTTTGGTTCTCCCGAGAGTTGAGGTTTTCCTCTAAGGAATCCGACGAGATCACGAGATTCGTGATAGAGGATTACTTTGCGGCCCGTGACCGTTTGTGATGGACTAGTTGGAGCACCCCTGCAGGGTTTAATCTTTCACAAAGCCGTGCCCGCGGTTATGTGGAAACTTGGAATATTTGTTAATATCCGTCTATAGATAACTTAACCATAACTCTAATAAAATTGCCAACTGTGTGCGTAACCGTGACTGTCGCCTTCGAAGACCTCTCTTCGATCGGGAACACGGTGGGCTTATGTCTGACGTAAGTAGGTGTTCAGGATCACTTAGTGATCATCTAATCATCGATCGCTAGTATAGACCACCTTCAATACTTGTTTTACATAAGTTAGCCACCATATAAAGCTTAGGATGCTGCAACCTAAATACTCCACCTTCCTTACCTAATAACTTGACAATGTCTGGCACCGAGGTCATAGATTGCTGAGTCCCCGTGGCTCACAGTTTCCTTCACAACACCAACAGGTTCAGGTACCCCCGAGACAACTGATCCCGACGGCACGTAGCTGGCGTGGCTGTACGATAAGGAGAACGACTGCCTGTATGTGAACTATCCAGAAGACTGAGGCGTGGTCATGATCGTGGGCAAGCATGCAGGGTAGCATAGTCATTTCTCATGTTTTGTAGTCCATAGAGGAACTACCTTGTTTGGATGCGTGATGTAACTCTGATATATTTATGAGATGACAGTTGAATCCCTTATTGTCATTCTACTATTATTATATATGTGCTATGTTACCGTGCTTGTGAAACGCTTAGAAGCGCTTCTTTCCAATTCGGGGCCTCGTTCCCTAAATCGGAAAGGATCGCATCTTAGTCGTTACATACACGATGCTTAACTAAGGAGTAAGTAAGATGTCAAACTCAAAAAACAAAAAGAAGCTGCAATAGCTAGCTAGACAGCTAGTCGTACATACATGATTGTATATATCGTGTAGGTGCAGAAGATGGCAGGAGTAGGCATGGACCACCTGGCAATGCTGCTACTCCTGGTGGCTCTGCATGGACTGTTCGCCCACGCCGCCCTACAGGACGGGTTCATAGCTCCAACCCCCATGGATAGGGAGTAACAATCTCTACTCCACCAACGAACGTCAATCCCCATGGCGTTTCTAGCCTGTCTAGAAACACCATATACGCTGGCGTTGCTATATGGTCTGCAACGTCATAATAGATTGGTGTTTCGGTGATGGTCGGAAACGCCATATTAGACTGACGTCTCATAGTGGGGTAGGAACGCCACGGCTTGTGGCGTTTCAAAAAGGGTTAAATCGTGAAATCTTTTCAAACCGGGTTCATTTTGTGCTCATGTTTAATAGAAAGGTCAGAACAATGATTTTGGCCATTAGTTGGTGTGTTGGAACGGGACGAGATCCCGAGGTGGGAGGCTACATGTGGGGGTGGCGGCGCGATGATGGCACGGACGGGGCAAACCCCCTAGAATCTAGGGTTGGGCCAACTCCAGCGCACGATCCCATCCAGTCCGGTCCTGTCCGTTTGGGGCAAAATGAACAAACCCCACGGCCCAGCGTGTGTCGCCCTAGACGCATCTTGCCCGTTTTGTGTCTGGGCCGACCCATTTCCTACGCGAACATGCGTCCGGTTTGGGTCCTGGCGGACAGCGAGTGGATGCGCTCGAGCCCTCCGCTAGTCCGCGTCGGGGACGCATGGCAGGCGGTCACCTACCTCCCACCATCCGTATTTACTATGCATGCCCGATAGGCCCCGCGTGTCATCCACTCAGGGGGCGGTCGCAGTCCTTCTTATGGGGAACTCGTGGGTCGGCATAATGCACGCGCCCACTTCACTCCTGGTGCCTCCTCGGGACCAACACCAAACCCTAGCTTTTCCCCCTCCCTTGAGGTCTGTGGTCGCCCGCAGCAATGGGGTGGTGGAGGACCAGCAGCAAGGGGAAGGGGGCACACGACCACGAGGCTGGATGCTCGTCTGGTCTCCGCCGCGCCGTTCTTCTCCTCCCCCATGACCTGCTCCGGCAGCCTTCTCCGTTGTCCCTACGGGCTCCCCGGCGCGCTCCCGGCAGTACGTCCACGCAGATGTGTGCTGCTGCTATTGGGAGACAAGGACGCCACTCCCTTGGAGTGACGCACACTTGTCAAATAACTGGCACCTGTCCGCCGATCGGGTGCCGATCCCGCCGGTGCCAATGAGCGGTCATTCCCGCCGCGATGAGATCCACCACCGCGGATGCAGCCTCCCCGACGACCTCTACTACGACCCAAAGTATGTCGTGGATTCCCACCTGTGGGACACTTGGTTCCATGATGAGCACGACGTGTGGAGCAGCGGAGGGCGACACATTTTATTGGGTTTTTAATTATGTTAACTAAGGGTTGTGGGCCGTGGGGCTGTTGAACAATGTTTTATTAATGTATAATTATTAGTTTTTGCATTTTATTTACATTTTTTTGGCATTTTTGTGTGTATTCCATTTTTTTAAATGATGTGTCCGCCCTAGACTGATTTGGGGTGCGGTCGCGCGTTCGGCGCACTGACCCGGCCACGGACCAATCCGAACATGGGCAACCCCATTGTCGTCCCAAACGGATAGAATCCGGCACAAACGGACGTCCGGATGTGGTCGTGTGCTGGAGTTGGCCTTGTTCCCTATTTATAGCAAGCGTCCGAATGTGGTATAATTCAAACCCTACGATCTAGATCGAACGGTCAAGAAAATAGGTTAGGGAGTCCAATTGAAAAATTGATGATGGTTTGGAGCATTTCGTGGTTCATCCAGATCCAACGATCACGACTCCTCGACTTGGGCTCAGCAAAATTACCAGGTGCGCGCGATGGGTGTGTTAAATGAGTAGAGGGGATAGGCATAGTAGAGAGCCAAAGCACGGGTAGCCCGGCAACATGGTTTTATATATGAAAAATGTCTGCAATTTGACCGACTATAGTTCCAACATAGGTTTAACGGTTGTGTATCAAACAAACTCTAATTTTGATGAAATTTGGCATGCGGTCGACCTACTCTATCTAAAGACCGCACACCAACTTTCGACCCAATCAAAGAATATATTATATGCACTTTTGAAAAAAATGTCACATGCACGTGCGTGTGTGGTTGGTCTAGAAATGGTCGATGACAAGAACAGTAGGGACCGAAAACTACGAATGGATGCAAGTTTTGTAAAAACAATTGATGGCAACAGAGTGCCGATGGAATGCTCATGATGCGAACGACGCGATGGCAAATGCGATAGACAAATAAATCACATGGGAAAACTCGAAATAACTGGAATACATCTGGGGCGTCAGTTCCGGGCTGTTACAATTAATCTATCATGAGTGCCACTTATGGACTAAATATCAAGGATGACAACACTTGAGACTATGCATTTTGCCTAGCTAGTGGCGTAAAACGATAGGAGTTGTTGGGAGAAAACCCAGTAGTTATCTTAATTTTTGTGTTCTAGTTTATTTTATTTTATGGCGGTAGGGAAATGTGCGGGACTAGGGCCTGCTGACATAGAGCATCGACCCACTTCACCCGCAACGAGGAGAAGCCAACCGAGAGACAAGCCCCTCGGGCGCCATAATCACGCCTCTCAACCAAAGAGGTTCACTCCAAGCACACCGAGCTAAGTATCCAAACCGATTAGATGCAATACTACTAACGAAAGGGGCGGTCTCCCAAATCCACTACATGCCCGAAGGGCCAACCCTTGTTTTCATGGACGCAAGATCAGGAGTAAGGAGGAGACAGCTATCGATGAAGGTTCTAGAGGGAGGCTGCCGCTGCAGGTGTCTGACGCCCGCACACCGGCGCCTAGTCTGTGTCCTCCTCCTCCTTCATGGGAGCAGACAGGCGGTGCCGCGCTTGGGGGCTCTCCCACATGGTTCGGGCTCCCTTCAGAGGTGGTGTCACTGCTACCGGAGGCGCGACGCACACCGCGGGAGGCGGGCCCATCTAGGATAGCCATGGTCGACGTATTCCGGGCAGCAACCCAGACGCTCGTACTCGCCCTCGAAGATTTTTACGAAAAGCGTCGCTTCCCCGTCAAACTTGAAGTGAAGGTAGAGCCTCCCCTTCAGGCCTCAAGCGCGCGCGAATGTCTGCCATCCGCGGCTTCAGGTACACGTAGCTGCGGGGGGTGACCTTGACCTCCACCAAGGACGCCCCGCCGGAGCCCGTCGGTCGGCAGTGCCTTTGCGAAGAAGCTTGGGAGCTGGATCGAGGCTTTTTCCGGCATATGCACCCATGTCACGAACTCCTTCACCATGTTAGCTGAATAGAGCCGCGGGTGCGACGGCCGGGTCGCCACCGTCGACCTCCCACCTTGTCCAACGTGCACGCTTGCGCTCACGGCGAACCACCGATGCCGCTGATGGTGATTCCAGGACGGGCGGAACCACGGCCGCGCCTGCCGAAGGCTACAACCGACACCTCCACGTACTTCCGAGGGCGGCCGCGGCCCCTCTTGGATGGCGGGGCGGTGAGATCTTCCCCGGAAGCCTTCCCCTTCTCTACAGCGGAGAACCTCCTCATCGGCGCAAAGCTGAGAGGGTGGAGGGCTCGAGGAAGAAGATGAAGAAGACGGAGGCAATGTGGACCTTATCACCCTCGCTAGGTTTGACCAGCCGCGTCTCCGAGCGCCTCGGGAACTAGGAGTGTAGCGGCATGGCTGCGCGACGCGTGTGAAGCCTGGTCTGCAGACATTTAGGGCCCGCGATGCTTCAGGCCGCCCCAAGGCTTTGCCAAGAAGCCACTCGAGGCGTTCTAGGAATGGGGGTACCCAGACCTGTCTTCGTGCGGCCCTGGGATGGCCCACTTCATCAACCAGAAACCAGCGGGCCCGACACTGATTAAGACAAGGCCCTCATGAGGGGCCAAGCCTCGCGAGGAGGAGGAGCATCGAGATCCGCAGGGGGCCTCCTCCGAACCCGTCCTGAGCGGCGGACATTCCGAGGCGAGGCTCGGCCTCAGGAGTCAAGGATGACGTAGGGGAAGGACAGGCGAGAAGCAGACAGCAGGGCGGTGCAGTTTCCCCTTTAGTGCAAAGGGCAAGGACGTACCGGGGTTCCCAAGGTATCTTCCAAAGGTTTCCTTTCTGGGGAAACAAGGCCGTCGCCGCCCGCCATCAGGGCATACGTCATCCCCGAGCCCGTCCCTAAAGCGCGGGCAGTGACTTTGCAGGCGAAGATGACCTTTGGACACGGGAGCATGTTCCCCTATTCCCCTTAAAAATTGGCCACTGTGGGATCCCTTCCCGCCGAAATGATAAGGGAAGAGGATCGGGGACCGCCACTATGTATAGATGATAGGTTGCTTTGTAGAGGAGGACCCTGATTCATTGTTCACCCACTAGCACCATGCAAAGCCACCTAGCCTCCGGAGGCTCCTGAGAACTGTACTATTTCATCCACCCACCTCCAAGAGAGGCAATCCACCAAAGCAGGAGTAGGGTATTACGCTTCTCAACGGCCCGAACCTGGGTAAACTTCCGTGTTCTGTGTCTTCCTCACCATCTAGTGGGTTCTCTGCCTTGTCCATCGAGTAGCGAGTTAGGCGAATCCAAGTTGCAGAAGGCCTCCGCGCGCGCCCTTGGTTTCAAATCTTTAGGGTTTTGCGGAGCCTGAAATCCGACACATCCGATCTGTTCCATCCTTCTTGTTCACAAAAAGAAGAGGACAAGCCCAAGGATAGGACACGGGACAGATGAAACCCTTTTGCAACGACTCATCTAGTTGTTTCTTAAGCTCGGCTAGCTCCAAGGGTGCCATCTTATAAGGTCTTCTAGAAATTGGAACGGTTCCTAAGATGAGGTCTCTCAAAAACTCCACATCCCTATCGGGAGGTATGCCTGGCAATTCTTCTAGAAAAACATTTGGAAAATCTCGGACTACCAGAATATCTTCAAGCTCAGGAAGAGGGTTGACATTGAGTGAATAGAGTTGATGTTGTGCAACTCGTGTTGAAACATTGACTATCTTGCGAGATGGGTGCGTAAGGTGAACAGACCTGGTGGAACTATCAATCTTGGCGTGATGAGCTGAGATCCAATCCATACCCAAGATGATGTTAATACTCGAAGACTTGAGAGATATCAACGAAGCAAGGAATGCTAATCTATCAACAAGATTTCATTTCCATAGCTTATTCTTGTGGTCCGCCATCTAGACCATGGTGTCTAAATTTCAAGAGCAATTGACATAACACAAAATGACATGTCATGCCACCGGGCATAGCTTTCCGAGATGAAAGAGTGTGATGCCCCAGGTTGAACAAAACTGATGCTCGATGACAATTGACAAGAAGCATTCCAAGACGACATCTAGGTCATCATGAGCTTCTTCAGTTGAGACGTGATTCACACATCCATATTTACAGATGGCTAGCTTGACATGGGTCGTCTTGACTGATGGCTTGTCATGACCAATAGGCTTCCCAGACTGAGTGCATTTTTGACCAACGTGTCCTGGCTCTCCACAGTTGTAACAAATCACTTGGGTTGAATGTGGAACCATATTGACAGACATTCCACCATTAGGCTTGGGTGGACCATACAATGAAGCTGGGCGAGGCACCACACATCACAATTCTTCAGCTGGCATGGACCTGGTGAAGACTTTGAACGACTTTCAACTAGAACGCATATGAAGAATTTGTGAAGAGTCTGGGTTGAGCTTAGCATAGAGGGGGAATGGGTCTAATCACATTCACTTAGAAGAAAATCAATTTGAAGTATTAGCAATAAGTGAATGTTGTTGACTTTTAAAGCTCATATATATATATATATGTGTGTGTGTGTGTGTGTGTGTTTGTGTAATAAATGAAGAACACATGTTAAAAAGTTTGAAGAATTTGAACATATTGAGGAATTTTGCGAACTTGAGGAATTTGAAGAATTTGCAAAAATCCCAATTTTGAAAAATTTCAACTTTGATTGGTGGGTGGCCCACCATGTAAGAATGATGATTTCATACACTTCATACAATTGTTGTTGGGTTCCGAGAATCAAATTCTTCCTTAATATCTTCACATTTAGAGGGTTAGTCTTCATTGATTGAATAAAAACATTACTTTGTGTGTTGCACATCTAAGTCATCAATTTTGGGTAAGTGTTAGGATGTGTGAATTATCACATTACATTTGAAGATTCTAAGATATTTAGCTCACACCACAACTTGCAAACTCTCTTTTCATCCAAGGGCTTTGTGAAGATATCAGCCAGTTATTCTTCAGTCTTCACGTGGTCGATGAAATTGTCGGCCTTGAGTACATGATCTTGAAGAAAGTGACGATGAATATGGATTTGCTTGGTCTTTCAGTGTTGAGCTGGGTTGTGAGCAATCATGATTGAAATCTCATTGTCCCAGTACAGTGGCACATTCTTCACTTTTATGTTGTAGTCCTTGAGGGTTTGCTTCATCCAAAGCAGTTGAGCACAACACAAACTAGCAACAATATACTCAGCTTCAGTGTAACAGCCCCAATCCAATTCCTTCCCCCTCTAGTAGTATATTTCCTTGTATGGCAACCTTCCTATGTTGGCACGTTGGATTTGAATAAAGAGATTAAGTTGTGTCTTCATTTTATGTGGCATCATGGCATCATTTCTTGTGTTCTCCAATGTTTTTCTCTTGAAGTGATGGTGATGTGAGTGTGTGCATGTGATCTTGTGTGGGTTTCAAACATTACAAAACCTTGTTTGTTCAAATAGGTAAAACCCTCTTCTTTTTTAGAAGTTGTAATAGAAGTGCATCCTTTTGCCAAATAAAAATGTTGCATCGTCCCTAGATATTATGGTTGGAATTGTGATGAAGTTTGTTCTGGTGTGGAATATTCTTGTGCCTTCCATTCTTTGCAAACAGGGGGCTCATTAAATATAAGGGTTTTATTTGTTGTTTCAGAAAAATGCCAATTCATTTTTATAAACTAGTTCATATTTATGTGAACCAGGGATATTTTATTTTCTTTCCAAAAATCCCTCTATTTTTCTTTGTGAATTTGGCATGTGTGGGTTTAATTAAAAGGAAAACATGTTATTTGTTTTTCCTGAGAGGAGAGTGAGGCAGCTGTTGGAAATATGCCCTAGAGGCAATAATAAATTAGTTATTATTATATTTCCTTGTACATAATAATCGTTTATTATCCATGCTATAATTGTATTGGTTGGAAACACAAATACATGTGTGGATACATAGACAACACACTGTCCCTAGTGAGCCTCTAGTTGACTAGTTCGTTGATCAAAGATGGTCAAGGTTTCCTGACCATAGGCAAGTGTTGTCACTTGATAACGGGATCACATCATTAGGAGAATCATGTGATGGACAAGACCCAAACTATGAACGTAGCATATTGATCATGTCGTTTTATTGCTATTGTTTTCTGCGTATCAAGTATTTGTTCCTATGACCACGAGATCATATAACTCACTAGCACCGGAGGAATACATTGTGTGCATCAAACGTCTCAACGTAATTGGGTGACTATAAAGGTGCTCTACAGGTATGTCCGAAGGTGTCTGTTGAGTTAGTATGGATCAAGACTGGGATTTGTCACTCCGGGCGACGGAGAGGTATCTCGGGGCCCACTCGGTAATACAACATCACACACAAGCCTTGCAAGCAATGTGACTAAGTGTAAGTCACGGGATCTTGTATTACGGAACGAGTAAAGAGACTTGCCGGTAACGAGATTGAAATAGGTATGCGGATGCCAACGATCGAATCTCGGGCAAGTAAAATACCGAAGGACAAAGGGAATGACATACGGGATTATATGAACTAGCGGGTTCACCCGCGCATATGCGCGGCTAGATATTGTTTTTTTTTTACTTTTTTCTGTATTTTATACAGTGATTTGTTGGCATTTGTTTTTTTTTCTATGTCTGGAACCAACATAGTATACCCTAAATGTTGATTAGCTGCATGCCACGAAAATTTGGCTCGAGAACTATGTACCTTAGATTATATGATGATAATTGCAAACATGAAATTTAAGTATCATATTTTCAAAATAAAAACACATTTATAGTAATGATTTTATACTGTCATGACACATCAAGGGCTACTTCAATGTAGTTACATTGATTTAATAAATGTATTTTTTTGCCTATCTTCCCTTCTCCAGAACTCTTTAGCCAGGAAGCTATGAGATTCTCATAGAGTGGCATGTTTCATGAGTAACTATTACTATGAAACATTTGTAGTTTGAAGACTTGGATGCTTGTCTTTCTTCTGTTTGCCCATTTTTTTTCTACCTTCAATCGGTACATAAGACTC
Source organism: Hordeum vulgare subsp. vulgare (assembly GCF_904849725.1). Lineage (NCBI taxonomy): Eukaryota > Viridiplantae > Streptophyta > Magnoliopsida > Poales > Poaceae > Hordeum > Hordeum vulgare. The sequence continues at coordinate 366,345,448 of NC_058521.1, forward strand.
AATTTTACGATATTACTTTGTGTGGTTCTCCAAACCCCAAGTCCTATGACACTGAAGTAGGTCTGCGGTGATTATAGTTTGGTTACACTTGTGTAGCGAGGTGGAGTTCTTCTTATTAAAAATACCTGATTGATTGATATTAGACTATGTATCCCACTGCAATATATATCATTAATATTGTAAAACTTATGATTTCATGCTCATATTTTATTGCTCCATTATTTGCAAATGGCCATTACTAAGCAGCAGGCCTTCCAGCCTTTTTTTTCTTCGAGTATGTATGTCTAGTAGTTACAACTGGACAATGATGCTGCCAATTAGCCACTTCTATAACAACCCAAGCCATGTCAATGATAGATGTTGGGAAGTAGTCATATTTTGATGGCCAATTATTTTATATCTAATCAATCAAGACAGCTATACCTCGCAAAAAAATCCACTCTACTTCACATCTATACCATATTTATTTATTTATTGAAATGGATATACCATATTTCTTAGACACCCATCAGTTGTGTATATTCAGCCCATGACTCATGCCGCTTTCGAAAGTAAATCAAGTGCATATGTTTCATTAGTTTTAAATTTTCGTATTCTATGTAGTACAATTGTTCTCTTTGCTTTTACTAAGTGGTGTCGACAACATGGTTTGAGGGAATATTTGGTTTGTATAATTTATTAAAATTTTAAATATTGGTATTTTAATAATTTATACCTAAAGTTCGATGCCACTCAAATCTGTAAGAAATATATGTTTCTACGTTGCACCAATAAAAAATCAATAAATTGTGAGTCTATAATGTCTTTTTTTGTATCTATATACTTAATTTTTTGAGTTAAAGATCACAATTATTCAAAAAAGTTGTATATAATAACACGTACGTGTATGGTTGTAGATTCAACCAAAGTCTTTACATGGACTTCCTATTTTTCCTTGATGGGACGTATGTGTATGGTTGGAGGTTGAACCAATGCCAGGGACGTGCTTTTCTTCCTTTTTTTCCTTGATTGATGGGAAGAGCATAATCCTTTTTGTTGACATGACGTGTTGGTTCTATAAGGCATAAATACATGCAGCTATAGTTCTCCGATGTGATGAACTGAGCTAAGGAGAAGTTCAGACCAACACTTCTATTTTTTCTTGTGCGGATAAAACTTCTTGTGATTACCATGTATGCTTTGGAGTCCTTCAAATTGATTTACTATGGTGCACAATAATCGTACGGGGTAATGTCTCTTAGTAGTTGACATGCACACATCAATTCTAGTTGGAGTCATATCTATATACATGACTTTTGAAGGAAGAGTAGTTGGAAAGTGACTCATATCTATACGTCACTTTTTGAGGAAAAGGCATATGAGTTGACCTTATTCTTATGTGACGTGTCAATCCTTTTGCATGGTCACTCTATAATATTTACATGTAATGGTATATCTTTTATTTCATGGGGAGCTGAGTTAATCTAGTCCGTTCATATTTCTTAACTTTTGAGCGGTCAATCTCCACCGTTACTTTTCTGTCGTTTTAAGTATATAATAGATCCTTGGCACTGAGGTTCAACCGATAAGATCTTCGGAGAATATGTAGGATCCAATATGGGCATCCAGGTCCCCCTATTGGATATTGACCGAGGAGTGTCTCGGGTCATGTCTACATAGTTCTCGAACCTGCAAGGTCTGCACACTTAAGGTTCGGTAACGTTTCGGTATAGATGAGATCCAGGACGTCACGAGGAGCTCCGGAATGGTCCGGAGGTAAAGATTGATATATAGGAAGTCCTGTTTTGGTCATCGGAAAAGTTTCGGGCTCATCGGTAGTGTACCGGGAGTGCCGGGAGGGATGCCGGGGACCATCGGGAGGGGTGTCACGCCCCAAGGGGTCTCATAGGCTATGGGAAGAGATAAACTAGCCCCTAGTGGGCTAGAATAAGTTCCCACTAAGGCCCATAAGGTTTGAGAAGGAAATAACACAAGGTGGAAAGAGTTTCCAAGTGGGAAGGTGGAATCCTACTCCAAGTAGGATTGGAGTAGGACTCCTCCACCTCCAATTTCGGGCAAACCTTGAGGGTTTGAGGTTGCCTCCTCCCCTCCCTCCCTCCTATATATACTAGAGGTATTGAGGGTTTTTGAGACACAACTTTGCCACGTGCTGCTCGACCCTATACCACGCTGTTTTTCCTATAGATCGTATTTCTACGAAGCTTAGGCGAATCCCTGCCGGAGTAGATCATCGCCTCCACTGGCGCGCCATCACGCTGCCGGAGAACTCTTCTACCTCTCCGCCCCCTCTTGCTGGATCAAGAAGATGGAGATCGTCATCGAGCTGTACGTGTGCTGAACGCGGAGGTGCCGTCCGTTCGGCACTAGATTGGAACGGATCAAGAGACGGATCGCAAGACGGTTTGTGCAACGGATCGTGAGATGGTTCATGGGACGGATCGCGGGACGGTTCGTGCAACGAATCACGAGACGGTTCGTGGGATGGATCGCGGGACAGATCGCGGGACGAATCATGGGACGGATCGCGGGATGGTTCGTGGGGCGCTTCGAGGGACGTGAAGACGTTCCACTACATCAACCGCGTTTCTTAACGCTTCCTGTTGTGCGATCTACAAGGGTACGTAGATCCAAATCTCCTCTCATAGATGGACATCACCATGATAGGTCTTCGTGCGCGTAGGAAATTTTTTGTTTCCCAAGCGACGTTCCCCAACAGTGGCATCATAATGTAGGTTCATGCGTAGATGTTATCTCGAGTAGAACACAAAGGGTTTTGTGGACGGGAATTTTCAATTTGCTGCCCTCCTTAGTCTTTTCTCGATTCAGCGGTATTGTTGGATTGAAGCGGCCCGGACCAACATTATTCGTACGCTTATGAAATACTGGTTTCATCGCTTGGCATGCAACCTCGTTGCATAAAGATGATTGGCGGGTGTCGGTTTCTTCAACTTTACTTGAATTGGTTTTGACCGAGGCGGTCCTTGGAGAGGTTAAATAGCAATTTGCACATCTCCGTTGTGGTTTTTGCGTAAGTAAGTTGCGATCTACTAGATAGCCATAGCAGCCACATAAAACATGCAACAACAATTAGAGGACGTCTAACTTGTTTTTGCAGGTTATGCTTGTGATATGATATGGCCAATGACGTGATGTGATATATTGGATGTATGAGATGATCATGTCGTAATAGTTAATATCGACTTGCACGTCGATGGTACAGAAACCGGCAGGAGCCATAGGGTTGTCTTTAAACTAACGTTTGTGTTTGCAGATGCGTTTACTATATTGCTAGGATGTAGCTTTAGTAGTAATAGCATAAGTAGCACGACAACCCCGATGGCGACACTTTGATGGAGATCATGATGATGGAGATCATGGTGTGGCGCCGGTGACAAGAAGATCGTGCCGGTGCTTTGGTGATGGAGATCAAGAAGCACATGATGATGGCCATATCATGTCACTTATGAATTGCATGTGATGTTAATCCTTTTATGCACCTTATTCTCCTTAGAACGACGGTAGCATTATAAGGTGATCTCTCACTAAAATTTCAAGAAGAAATTGTGTTCTCCCCGATTGTGCACCGTTTCTACAGTTCGTCGTTTCGAGACACCATGTGATGATCGGGTGTGATAGACTCAACGTTCACATACAACGGGTGCAAAACAGTTCACACGCGGAACACTCAGGTTAAGCTTGACGAGCCTAGCATGTGCAGACATGGCCTCAGAACACATGAGACCGAAAGGTCGAGCATGAATCGTATCGTTGATATGATTAGCATAGAGATGCTTACCACTGAAACTATTCTCGACTCACGTGATGATCGGACTTGAGATAGTGGATTTGGATCGTGTACCACTCAAACGACTAGAGAGATGTACTTTTTGAGCAGGAGTTCTTAAGTAATATGATTAATTGAACTAATTATCATGAACATAGTCTATTGGTCTTTGCGAATTACGATGTAGCTTGCGCTATAGCTCTATTGTTTTTATATGTTCCTAGAGAAAATTTAGTTGAAAGTTGATAGTAGAAACTGATGATTGTCCTCATTGCTGCGCAGAAGACTTATGTCCTTAATGCACCACTCGGTGTGCTGCACCTCGGGCGTCGTCTGTGGATGTTGCGAACATCTGACATACACGTCTTTGATGACTACATGATAGTTCAGTGCACTATATTAATGGCTTAGAAGCAAGGCGCCAAAGACGTTTTGAAAACGTCGCAGAACATAAGAGATGTTCAAAGAGATGAAATTGAGATTTCATGCTCGTGCCCTTCTTGAGAGGTATAAGACCTCCGACAAGATTATTTGCCTACAAAGTAAAGGAGAATTCTCAAATCATTGAGCATGTTCTCAGATTGTCTGAGTACGACAATCGCTTGAATCAAGTGGGAGTTAATCTTCCAGATGAGATAGTGATGGTTCTCAAAGTCACTGCCACTAAGCGGCGAGAGATTCGTGATGAACTATGACATATCAAGGATAGATATGATGATCCTTCAGTGATTCGCAATGTTTAACACTGCGAAAGTAGAAATCAAGAAGGAGCATCAATTGTTGATGGTTAGTAAAACCACTAGTTTCAAGAAAGGGAAGGGCTAGAAAGGATACTTCATGGAACGGCAAACCAGTTGCTGCTCTAATGAAGAAACCCAAGATTGAACCCAAACCGGAGACTAAGTGCTTCTGTTATGAGGGGAACGGTCACTGAGGCGGAGCTACCCTAGATACTTGGTAGATAAGAAGGCTGGCAAACTCGACAGAAGTATATTTGATAAACATGATATTAATGTGCTCTTTACTTGTACTCCTAGTAGCACGAGGGTATAGGATACCGGTTCGGTTGCTAAGTGATTAGTAACTCGAAAGGAAAGCTATGGTATAAATGGAGATTAGCTAAAGGCGAGGTGACGATACATGTTGGAAGTGTTTCCAAGGTTGATATGATTAAACATCGCACGCTCCCTCTATCATCGGGATTGGTGCTAAAACCTAAATAATTGTTATTTGGTGTTTGCGTTGAGCATGAACATGATTGGATCGTGTCTATTGCAATACGATTATTCATTTAAACAGAATAATAGTTATTCTATTTTCTTGAATAATTACCCTCAATGGTTTATTGAATCTCGATCGTAGTGTTACACATGTTCATAATATTGGTGCCAAAAGATACAAAGTAATAATGATAGTACACTTAGTTGTGGCACTGCCAGTTGAGTCATGTTGGTATAAAATGCATGAAGAAGCTCCATGTTGATGGATCTTTGTACTCACTCATTTTTGAAACGTTTGAGACATGCAAACCATACCCCTTGGTATAAATGCATGAAGAAACTCCATAGAGATGGATCGTTTGGACTCACTTGATTTTGAATCACTTGAGACATGCAAAACATGCCACATGAAACAAGAGAGTAACTTGTTGGGAGTAATGCATTTTTGATGTGTACAGTCCAATGAGTGCTAAGGCACACAGTGCATATCATTATGTTCTTACTTCACTGACGATTTGAGTAGATACATGAGTATTTACTTGATGAATCACAAGTCTGAAATATTGAAAAGTTCAAAGCAATTTCAGAGTGAAGATCGTCGTGACAAGAGGATAAACTGTCTACGATATGATCATAGAGATGAATATTTGAGTTACGAGTTTTTGGTACGCGGTTAAGACAATGTGAAAATTGTTTCGCAATTCATGCCACCTGGAACACCATAGTGTGACGATGTGTCCGAACGTCATAGCTACGCCCTATTTTGATATGGCACATACTATGATATCTCTTATCGAATTTCCAGTATCGTTCATGGGTTATGCATTAGAGACAGCCGCATTCACTTTAAATAGGGCACCGCGTATTTCCGTTGAGATGACAGTGTATAGACTATGGTTTGGAGAAACCTAAGCTATCGTTTCTTAAATGTTTGGGGCTGCGATGCTTATGTGAAAAAGTTTCAGTCTGATAAACTCGAACCCAAAGCGGATAAATGCTTATTCATAGGATATCCAAAACAGTTGGATACATCTCCTATCTTAGATCCGGAAGCAAAGTGTTTGTTTCTAGAAACGGGTCCTTTCTCGAGGAAAGCTTTCTCTTGAAAGAATCGAGTAGGAGGGTGGTGGAACTTGATGAGGTTAGTGAACCGTCACTTCAACCAGTGTGTAGCAGGGCGCAGGAAGATGTTCCTGTGGCGCCTACACCAATTGAAGTGGAAGCTGATGATAGTGATCATTAGAGCTTCGGATCAAGTTACTACAAACCTCGTAGGTCGACAAAGGTTGCGTACTACTAAAGAGTGGTATGGTAACCCTGTCTTGGAGGTCATGTTGTTGACCAACAATGAACCTACGAGTTATGGAGAAGCAATGGTGGGCCCGGATTCCGACAAATGGCTGGAGGCCATGAAATCCGAGAGAGGATCCATGTATAAAACAAAGTGTAGACTTTAGAAGAACTACTTGATGGTAGTAAGACTATTAAGTAAAGATGGATCTTTAAAAGGAAGACATACGATGATAGTGATAAGTCACTATTAAGAAAAGCTTGACTTGTTGCAAAGATGTTTTCGACAAGATCAAAGAGTTGACTATGATGTGACTTTATCAATCGTAGCGATGCTAAAAGTCTGTTGGAAGTATGTTAGTAGTTGCTGCATTATTTGTGAAATATTGCACATAGGAAGACAAAACATTGTTTCCTCGACGGTTTCCTTGAGGAAAGATTGTATGTGATACAATCAGAAGGTTTTGTTGATCCTAAAGATACTAACAAGTATGCAAGCTCCAGGGATCCTTTTATAGACTGGTGCAAGCATCTCGGAGTTGGAATATACGCTTTGACGATATGATCAAAGCTTTTGGGTTTGTACAAGGTTTATGAGAAAACTTGTATTTCCAAAGAAGTGAGTGGGAGCACTATAGTATTTCTGATAAAGTATAAGTGGTTGACATATTGTTGATTGGAAGTAATGTAGAATTTTTGTAAAGCATAAAGGTTGTTTGAAAGGGTTTTTTCAAAGGAAGGCCTGGATAGAGCTACTTGAACATTGAGTATCAAGATCTATGGAGATAGATCAAAGTGCTAAAACAGAACTTTCAAATGAAATGCATGCCTTGACAAGTTTTTGAAGGAGTTCAAAATAGATCAGCAAAGAAAGAGTTCTTGGTTGTGTTGTAAGGTGTGAATATGAGTAAGACTCAAAAGCCTAACCACGACGGAAGAAAGAGAAAGGACGAAGGTCGTCCCCTACGCCTTATTTGTAGACTCTACAGTATGCCATGATGTGTACCGCACCTAATGTGTGCCTTGCCACAAGTCTGTTAAGAGGTACAGAGAGTGATCCAGGATTGAATCATTGAACAACGGTCAAAGTTATCCTTAGTACCTAATAGACTAAGGAATTTTTCTTGATTATGGAGGTGGTTAAAGAGTTCGTCGTAAAGGGTTACGTTGATGCAAGCTTTGACACTAATCCGAATAACTATGAGTAGAAAAACGGATTCGTATAGTAGAGTAGATATTTGGAGTATTTCTGAATAGCACATAGTAGCAACATCTATAAGATGGCATAAAGATTTGTAAAGCACACACATATCTGAAAGTTTCAGTACCGTTGACTAAAACCTCTCTCACGAGCAAGACATGATCATACCCCAGAACTATATGGTTGTTCGATTCACTAAAATCACATGGTGATGTGAACTAGATTATTGACTCTAGTGCAAGTGGGAGACTGTTGGAAATATGCCCTAGAGGCAATGATAAATTAGTTATTATTATATTTCCTTTTTCATAATAATCGTTTATTATCCATGTTATAATTGTATTGGTTGGAAACACAAATACATCTGTGGATACATAGATAGCACACTGTCCCTAGTGAGCCTCTAGGTGACTAGTTCGTTGATCAAAGATGGTCAAGGTTTCCTGATCATAGGCAAGTGTTGTCACTTGATAATGGGATCACATCATTAGGAGAATCATGTGATGGATAAGACCCAAACTATGAACGTAGCATATTGATCGTGTCGTTTTATTGCTATTGTATTCTGCGTGTCAAGTATTTGTTCCGATGACCATGAGATCATATAACTCACTGGCACCAGAGGAATACCTTGTGTGCATCAAACGTCGCAACGTGACTGGGGGACTACAAAGGTGCTCTACAGGTATCTCCGAAGGTGTCCGTTGAGTTAGTATGGATCAAGACTGGGATTTTTCACTCCATGTGACGGAGAGGTATCTCGGGGCCCACTGGGTAATACAACATCACACACAAGCCTTGCAAGCAATGTGACTAAGTGTAAGTCACGTGATCTTGTATTACGGAACGAGTAAAGAGACTTGCCGGTAACGAGGTTGAAATAGGTATGCGGATGCCGACGATCGAATCTCGGGCAAGTAACATACCGAAGGACAAAGGGAATGACATCCGGGATTATATGAATCCTTGGCACTGAGGTTCAACCGATAAGATCTTCGGAGAATATGTAGGATCCAATATGGGCATCCAGTTCCCGCTATTGGATATTGACCGAGGAGTGTCTCGGGTCATGTCTACATAGTTCTCGAACCCGGAGGGTGTGCACACTTAAGGTTCGATAACGTTTCGGTATAGTTGAGTTATAGGTGTTGGTAATAGAAAGTTGTTCGGAGTCTCGGATGAGATCCACGACGTCACGAGGAGCTCCGGAATGGTCCGAATGTAAAGATTGATATATAGGAAGTCCTTTTTTGGTCACCGGAAAAGTTTCGGGCTCATCGGTAGTGTACCGGGAGTGCCGGGAGGGGTGCCTGGGACCATCGGGAGGGGTGTCTCGCCCCAAGGAGGCTCATGGGCTATGGGAAGAGATAAACCAGTCCCTAGTGGGCTGGAATAAGTTCCCACTAAGGCCCATAAGGTTTGAGAAGGAAAAACACAACGTGGAAAGAGTTTCCATGTGGGAAGGTGGAATCCTACTCCAAGTAGGATTGGAGTAGGACTCCTCCACCTCCAATTTCGGCCAAATCTTGAGGGTTCGAGGCTTCCTCCTCCCCTCCCTCCCTCCTATATATACTAGAGGTATTGAGGGGTTTTGAGACAAAACTTTTTCACGTGCTGCTCGACCCTATACCACGCAGTTTTTCCTCTAGATCGTATTTCTGCGGAGCTTAGGCAAAGCCATGTCGGAGTAGATCATCACCACCACCGGCGCGCCGTCACGTTGCCGGAGAACTCTTCTACCTCTCCGCCCCCTCTTGCTGTATCAAGAAGGTGGAGATCGTCATCGAGCTGTACGTGTGCTGAACGCGGAGGTGCCGTCCGTTCGGCACTAAATCGGAACGGATCAAGAGACAGATTGCAAGACGGTTCGTGCAACGGATTGCGAGACGGTTCGTGGGACGGATCGTGGGATGGTTCATGCAACGGATCATGAGACGGTTCGTGGGATGGATCGCGGGACGGATCGTGGGACAGATCGCGGGACGGTTCGTGGGGCGGTTTGAGGGACGTGAAGGCGTTCCACTACATCAACCGCGTTTCTTAGCGCTTCCTGCTGTGCGATCTACAAGGGTACGTAGATCCAAATCTCCACTCGTAGATAGACATCACCAAGATAGGTCTTCGTGCGCGTAGGAATTTTTTTGTTTCCCATGCGACGTTCCCCAACAGCAGCACCCCCAGCTGGGCCTCTACCGGCCCACCTCGCGCCAACACCAACAGATCAGCCGAGCGCAGCCGCAACCCACCTTCCCTCTCGCGACAGAACCGCTCCGTCCCTCTCCTCCATTAGGTTCGCATATATATATATATATATATATATATATATATATATATATATATAGAGAGAGAGAGAGAGAGAGTGCCAGCGCCATGAGTTCTCACGGACGTTGAGGAACTGCCGTCAGTTCCCTCTCCTTTAAGACCCCCTCGCCGTCCGAGCCCCTTCCCAGGGTTTCCCTCTCCCCGTTTTAATTTTCCTCTATAGTTGTGCCAATAACTGTGGGCCATAGGGCCCACCTGTCCTGCACTAGGGGTCCCTGGTGTCTATGACGAGTGGGACCCCCTGTCATATTAATTCTATGTGAATTTTTTTGTCATTGTGAGAGTATTCCATATTTGTAATATTCCACAGAAGAGGAATATGCCAAATCTGGCATATGCAAGTTTAGCCTCTGATTTTGACATATAGTGATTCATGATTCTGGGTAGATTTCCTTTTCAGTATTGTGGTGTTTTTACGTATGTAAGTATACTAGTATGATATATGGATTTGTGGTAGAAAACCCCAAGGAATCCAATGGTGGCACTGGATTTCACTTTTGAGCATCTCTGCAAAACTGCCATTTTGTGATGAGGTGGCACTTTGTCATTTGAGTAGGATTATTTACGAGCGTGGTTTGAAATGTGTGTCTTCATGTATAATATTGTCTATTGCATTATCACTTGCTGGTGTTTATTGGGTAATTGTTTCTTTTGGGTAGCAACGGGTGCGGGAATGAGTTCCAGGAGTCCGGTGTGTTCATTCAGGAAGATCAGGAGCGGTTCCACTCTGAACATTACACATGCAAGATGATCATGACCTTGACATCGTTTCTAGCTTTGTTATGCATAGTTGCTTCATTTCCATTGTTATTCTCCACTGCCTACCACCTAATATATAAGCCATCAAACATTGCCATGAAACCGCTAACACTTCCCCTCCTAGCAAATACTGTTTGGCTAAGTTAGGCTTGCTCAACCATTTCATTAGCGTTGCTAGTTGCAGGGGCAAGCTGGTCCATGTGATAACAAGGGCAATTTCATTACCATCTTATTTAAAAGCTATTTAATTATGCACCTATATACTTCATAAGAGGCGGAAGGTATGACCTTTTGCCAGGTGATTTGTTCCGCTTTTGCCGCCTTAATTTTTGGCTACCTATGTTCTATTCCATATCTGAGTGCTCCTAACACGTTCGGGGTTGTTATGGGGACCCCCTTGGTAAATCGTTTAGTATAACACTTGTGTGGCAAGGCCCAACTTTAGTGTTAAAATTTGCTAACAACTTAATAATTAAAGCATATGGAATAGCTATCCCGAGGTGATTTAATCAACCCCCGAGCCAGTGCTCCTCATGAGTGTTGTCATAAACTAGAGCACTGTGTGGGGCCAACCCAGCGCAACTTGGATACGCGACTCTCATCTGGAGTGTCCTGAGACTGAGATACCGGCTCTTATCGGGGACATAGCCAGGTCGGGTGGTCTTGCTCGACTTGTCTTACTTTAACGATATATCTTCTGCATTGGGATTCCGGTGAGACTTTGGGTCTTCTCAGAGTTGAGGTTTCCCACTAAGGAACCCGACGAGGTCGCGAGTATCGTGATTGAGGATTTCTATGTGGCCTGTGGTAATTTGTGATGGATTAGTTGGAGCACCCCTGGTGTGTTCAATCTTTTGGAAAGTCGTGCCCGCGGTTATGTGGCAATCATGGATATTTTGTTAACATCCGGTTCTAGATAACTTGAAGTAACTTAATTGAAAACCTGCCAACTGTGTGCGTAACCGTGACTGTTTCCTTCAGAGCTCCTTCTCTGATCGAGAACTCGGTGGGGTTATGAATGACGTAAGTAGGTGTACATGATCACTTAGTGATTATTCTTGGTTCACGTACGTCTTGCATAGACCACCATATCTTTACTTCTTGTTCAACGTAAGTTAGCCACCACAAATGCTTAGGTTGCTACAAAATCAAACACATACCCCAACCACACCTAATAACTTAGTTAGATTTGATACCTAAGTCCTTGTGGCTCATAGATTACTACAACCAATCACAGGTACACGTACCTCAAATACAGATGCCTCTGAGGATACTCAGCTGAAGTGGGAGTTTGACGAGGACAGTGGCAGGCTGTATGTGACGTATCCCAAGGATTTAGAGGCACTTGGTCGTGAACGTGGGCCTAGCAAGGTGGGATATCATGAGCTTTTGTCGTTTATCTTGTCTCTAGACGGACCCTGTTTTCTGTCTGAATAATGTATGACTATGTGGATCTGTAATTTAGCTTGTGGCGAGTGTAAGCCAAATCTTATTACTCTTCCATCTATTATGTATTGCAATGTTTATCTTGCTTGGGAAATGCTTATATGCGACCGTTTCCCCTTTCGAGGCCATGCCCCCAAATAAGGGAAGTGTCGCATCTTAGTCGTTACAAATTGGTAGTCTCAGCCTTACAACCATAGGAGTCTTTGGTTGATCGAACTTGGCCGAGTCGAGTCTAGTGAAAAACTATTTTGAGGCTTAGTTATATCGGAGAGTAGGTTTCTTTTTTATCCTCTTCTATGCTCTGGGGAGGTTCACGACTTAGGAAATTGTAATTCTATTCCTGTTCTTGCTCAAAAAAATTTGGATCACGCGGATATTTTGGGAATCTATATGATGCCGATGTGATGGAGTTTTGTCTTGGTGCCTCATGCCTGACTTGATTTCTTCTGGGGAGTTGAGATCTAGGGGATTCTTGAGCACATCGTTATCATTCAGATTTCTTAGTATCTTAGGACGGAGGATGCTCGAAATTGCTTCAAAACTAGTAGTGGCGAGAGGAGTCTGGCTTCCCCACTACTGGTGCAGATAGGTCCGGATGTATCGCCATACTTAGTATTGTTGTGATTACGAGGGTCTGAGATAGATGAGGTTTTGAGATTCCGATTATGTGTTAACGGATGTGATACACTGGACGGGTTAGATGATAGGAGTTGAGTGATGAATTTCTCCTTGTATCCATGGACCCGATTGCATGACCAGAAATTTTGAAATTTCTTAGGTGGGAATTCCATTAGTAACATAGGAACTCTTTCGTCAGATGTATATTGGGAATAAAAATTTGTTCCGAGTAATCCTAGCTCATTCTTGGCATTTACAAGTCGCTTTGACTCAGATGTTGTCGGCAGTATTTTGTGGAAGTATTCTTACTAATTTTAGTTCGAGTGCAGTTGCTAAGAATTCTTGTTTAGATCTTTCTATCCATTGAATCAACTTCATCTATGAATTTTCATCTTTGGTCTAATGTTGTTGTCCGTCTCCAGGATGGCACCACCAACTCGCCAGAATCCGAGGCGTGAGACTGATCAGTCAAACCCTCCACCACCCCCTCCGTCACCGCCTCCTCCTCATGAGGCATGGCAAGTTGTGATGGCAGCAACCACTTCAAACACTCAGATGTTGCTCCACTTGTTGCAAGAGAAGAACCAAGGGCACCAGGGTAATTTCAACAATGGTGGTCAGCATTTTGCATCTTTAAATCAATTCCTGGAGAAACGTCCATAGTCCTTCACCTCCTGAGACCAGCCATTCGATGCGGATGACTGGATTCGTGACATGAACAAGCACTTCGAGTGCTATAATGTCAGACGAGAGGACTTTGTCAAGTTTGTAACATTCCAGCTCAAGGGGCACGCAGGAGAATGGTGGAAGCAATTGAAGGATACCAGAGGCGATAGAGTGACGAGCTGTGATGATTTCTGCAGGGATTTCAGGGCTCACTATATTCCAACAAGTTTTGTGGAAGAGATGCATGAGAAATTCAGGCGCTTGAAGCAAGGGAGTTTGTCTGTGTACAATTACAATGTGGATTTCCAGGAGCTGGCTCGTTATGCTAAACAAGACATTCCAGATCAGAAGAGCAAGATTTATCAGCTCCGTGATGGTCAGAAGGAAGACTTGCAGCTAGCCCTTCCCTTGCACGATCAAACTAAGTTCGACCAGTTCTACAATTTGGCTGTCACGGCTTAGTCGGCCTTGCTTAAAGTTGAGAACTCAAGGAAGCGTTTCTGAGACACTAGTTCCTCTTCCTCAACTCAGATTGTTTCCAGGCAACAAAAATACTGGGTTTCTCCTCCTCCTCGGCAGCCTGAGCATTTCAAGCTGTCTGGTGGTCGCGGTTCTTCCCACCCACCCAACCGAGCTTTCCAGCAGAAATTTTAGCAGGAGCAGTCAGGAAATCCTCAAGTGCAATTCTGTCCGCTGTTAGAGGTGTCTTGTCACAAGTGTGTTCAGAAGGGTCATTACTCCAACAAGTGCACCAACCAACGGCGTCTTCCGCCTCCTCCTCCAGTCAGACCCCCATGCAATGCAATGGTGAAATATAACCCCAGGTCAGCAAGGGTGAACATGGTGAATTCATGTGAAGGAGAGAACTCCTCGATGTGATCCTTGGGATGGATTTTCTGGCGATGAACAAGGCATTTGTCGATTGTGAAGCCAAAGAAGTCAAGTTGACTCATCCTTCGGAGGACGTGATTATCTTCGCTGCTCATGATGACACGATGCATCTCTTTTCCCTCAATGAGAAGGGTGAAATCTCACCAATTTCTCAAGTTCCAGCGGTCTGTGAGTATGAAGATGTCTTTCCAGAAGAATTGCCAGGAATCCCTCCGTATCGGCCAGTTGAGTTTGTAACTGGACTTGAACCTGGAACTGAACCGGTCTGCAAGCGTCCATATAAATTTGGTCCTGAAGTGCTGAAAGAGTTGAAGAAGCAGCTTGATGAGCAAGAACGTTAGGGTCTGATCAGACCAAGTTCATCTCCTTGGGGTTGTGGTGTTTTGTTTGTCAAGACGAAGGATGGCATAGACCGACTCTATATCGATTACCGTCCATTGCATAATAAGACAAGTATCCACTTCCCAACATCAATGAATTGTTCAAGCAATTGAAAGGGGCCAAGATTTTCTATAAGCTTGATCTCCGGATGGGCTATCATCAGATACACATTCGTGAAGAAGATATTCCCAAGACTGCCTTCAGGACAAGCTTTGGCTCTTATGAGTACACAGTGATGACTTTTGGTCTCGCCAATGGTCCTCCGACCTTTTCTCGGATGATGATTTGTATTTTCTCTCCCTTCGAAAATGAATTTGTCTTGGTGTATCTTGATGGCATTCTGGTCTTTTCTGAAACTGAGGAAGAGCATGAAGAACATCGTTGGCTCGTGCTTGATAAGCTAATAGAGCATAAGTTATATGCGAAGTTTTCCAAATGTGAATTCTGGTTGAAGGAAGTTGTGTACCTTGGGCACATAATCTCTGTCGAGGGCATTAAAGTTGATCCTACAAACGTGCATGGCATTGTTGAGTGGGAACCTCCTCAGAATGTGAAGCAGCTTCAAAGCTTTCTCGGGCTTGTAAGCTATTGCAGAAGGTTCGTTGAGAACTTCTCCAAGATTGGTAAGCCTCTGTCCAACCTTCTTCAGTTGAGTGTGAAGTATGTATGGTCTCCAGAGTTTCAATTGGCTTTGGTTACACTCAAAGAGAAGCTCACCTCAACTCCAGTCTTGACTCCTCCTGACGATTCTATAGGATCAAAAGTATGTCTAGAGGGGGGTGATTAGACTACTTGACAAGATAATTTTTTTGCCTTTTCCCAATTTTACTTGAAAGGCAGCTACAATAGTTGTAACAAGTCAAGTACACCCTACACATGCAGTTCTAATAGTATAGCACCGGAAAGTAAAAATGCAAGTGTAAATAGAGGAGTAAGGTAGGGAGATCAAACGCATGAGCTTGACACATCGATTTTTGGCATGGTTCTAATAGGTGGCGCTATCATACGTCCATGTTAGTGGAGACTTCAACCCACGAAGTGTAATGGCTGCAAGAGTCCACGGAGGGCTCCACCCATGGAGGGTCCACAAAGAAGAGATCTTGTCTATCCCACCACGGCTTACGTCCACGGAGGACTAGCCTTACTCACGGTAGATCTTCACGAAGTAGGCGATCTCCTTGCCCTTACAAACATCTTGCTTCAACTCCACAACACGAGGTAGGAGGCTCCCAAGCGACACCTAACCAATCTAGGAGGCACCACCCCACAAAAGGTAATAGACGGGGTAGATAAGTGAACTCCTTACTCTTGTGCTTCTAAAGATAGTCTCCTCAACAAAAATCACTCTCTCACATAATATGCATGAGTAGGAGAGATTGATTTGGTGGCAAGTAGTTTGGGGAGGCTAGAGATCAAGTTTCAAATGATTGGATTGGAATATCTTGGTATCAACACATGAGTAGGTGGATCTCTCTCAGAAAATGGATCTATAAATGAAGTGTGTGTCTGAGTGCTTCTCCCACGAATGAGAGGTGGATGAAGCGGTATATACACACACAAAAGAGCTAACTCGGTGGCACCAAAGTTGGAAACTAGGTGGTACCGACTAGCACTAAAGGTGTGAAATTTCGAATCTCAGTGAAACCAACATACACAACTCGGTGGCACCGAAAAGGTCACTAACGGTCAGATGGCCAAACTCGGTGGCACCGATACTCAAACTCGGAAATTCCGATTTTGTGTATCTTGGCAACAGAATGTTGGTCACACTGAACTCGATAGTGATAACCCACTAGTATAGGGGATCGCAACAGTTTTTGAGGGTAGAGTATTCAACCCAAATTTATTGATTCGACTCAAGGGGAAGCAAAAGAATATTCTGAAGTATTAGCAGTTGAGTTGTCAATTCAACCACACCTGAAAGATTTAGTATCTGCAGCAAAGTATCAGTAGAAAGGTAGTATGATAGCACCACTAGCAATAGTAACCAGTAGCAGCAAAGTGACATCAATAGCAATAGAGTAACAACAACAGCAGTGACAGCAGTAGCAGCAAAGTAACGTAGCAAGGACCAGTAGGAAAAACTCGTAGGCATTGGATCGGTGATGGATGATTATGCCGGATGCTATTCATCATGTAACAGTTATAACACGGAGAGATATGTAACTAGCTCTGTTCGTCAATCTAATGTAGTCATGTATTCCGTATGTAGTCATACGTGCTTAGGGAAAAGAACTTGCATGACATCTATTGTCCATCCCTCCCGTGGCAGCGGGGTCCTAATGGAAACTACGAGATATTAAGGTTCTCCTTTTAATAAAGAACCTGACCAACGCATTAACACTTGGTGAATACATGAACTCCTCATAATATGGTCATCTCCAGGAGTGGTTCCGGCTATTGTCACTCCGAGGTTGCCGGGTCATAACACGTAGTAGTTGACTACAACTTGCAAGATAGGATCAAGAACACACATATATTGGCCACAACATAATAGGTTCAGATCTGAAATCATGGCACTCGGGCCCTAGTGACAAGCATTAAGCATGGCAAAGTAGTAGCAA
Organism: Hordeum vulgare subsp. vulgare; assembly: GCF_904849725.1. Lineage (NCBI taxonomy): Eukaryota > Viridiplantae > Streptophyta > Magnoliopsida > Poales > Poaceae > Hordeum > Hordeum vulgare. The sequence continues at coordinate 366,362,590 of NC_058521.1, forward strand.
CATCAATCTCAGAACATAGTGGATACTAGGGATCAATCCCCATCAAAACTAACTCGATTACATGATAGATCTCATCCAACCCATCACCGTCCAGCAAGCCTACGATGAGATTACTCAAGAACGGTGAAGAGCATCATGGAATTGGCGATGAAGGAAGGTTGGTGATGACGATGGCGACGATCTCCCCTCTCCGGAGCCCAGAACGGACTCCAGATCTGCCCTCCAGATGAAGAACAGGAGGTGGCGGCGCCTCCGTCTCGTAAAACGCAATGAACTCTTCTCCTTGATTTTTTCGGATGAGCCGGACTAAATAGAGCTGAGATTGGAGGCGGTGGAGCTTTGTGGGCCCCATAAGCCTGCCAGGCGCGGCTAGGGGGGTGGGGCCCGCGCCTAGTGGGCTTGTGGGCTTACGGCTCCACTTCCTCCGCTGATTCTTGCGCTAGTATTTTTCATAAATTCCAGAAAAATTCTCCGTAAATTTCCAGGTCATTCCAAGAACTTTTATTTCTGCGCAAAAACAACACCATGACAATTCTATTGAAAGAATTGTTAGTCCGGGTTAGTTCCATTCAAATCATGCAAATTAGAGTCCAAAACAAGGTCAAAAGAGTTCGGAAAAGTAGATACGACGGAGACGTATCAGGTAGCACCAATGAATTTTCGGTTGCACCGATCTGGTGGGAATGGCTAGGGTTCTATCCGCGGTTCAAACTCGGTGGGTCCGATGTGGAAATGTTGGTGACACCAAATTTGTGAATGTGGAACTTGAAAGAGTGGATATGTGGGAAAACTGACTGAGTGTTTTGGTGGCTAACTTTGAGCATTTGAGCAATCATTTCATTTTACTACCTAACCCCCTTTTAATAGTATTGGCTTTCCTATGGACTCAAAAGTGATCTCTCACAAATATAAAATGAAGAGTCTTCTAGCTTGAAGCTTGAGCCAACATTATTATTTTCTTGCATCAAGGGGCATCTCCACATAAACCTTAAGCCATAGCATCTTTTGAACTTTTCTGAAATATACTTGGAAAACAGATCAGTTCAATGATGCATATATTGTGATCAATTATCAAAACCATCCTAGGGAGAAGTTGTGCTTTAAGATTCCAAGCCTTATCAAGTGTTTTGTGATGCCTCTCTCCAAGGTCTCGGTACAGTTCTGATGCAAGAGAACAAAGTGGTAGCTTATACCTTGAGGCAGTTGAAGCCAACTGAGAAAAACTATCGCACTCATGATCTTGAGTTGGTGGCAGTGGCACATGCTTTGATGATATGGAGACTCCTCTTTTTGGGCATACAGGTTGGAGTCTACACCAATCACGAGAGTCTCAAATACATCTAAGTCCAACCTAGTCTCAATCTTCGGCAAACTCGTTGGGTGGAAACGATCCAAGATTATAATCCAAGCATTGACTTTACTCCAGGCAAAGCAAATGTCATTGCAGAGTCTGTGAACAGAAAGGCTTACTGCAACAGTCTCATCCTGAAGCCTCTCCATCCTGATCTTTGTGAATCTTTCAGGAAGCTCTACCTTCAGATAGTACCTCACGGATTTCTTGCTAATCTCCAGATTTCTCCTACCTTGGAAGACCAAGTCCGCCAAGCTCAACTTCTTGATGCTATGGTGGAGAAAGTTAAGATTGGCCTCGCAGAGAGCATTCCGAAGTACAAGTGCTTCCGTATTGATGACAGAGATACCCTTTTCTTCGAGGACCGCCTTGTCGTTCCGAAAGAAGAGCTTAGGAAACTTATCATGGATGAAGCCCACATTTCTCTTCTCTAGATACATCCAGGAAGCTCCAATATGTATCAAGATCCAAAGCAAACCTTCTGGTAGACTCGCATGAACTATGAAATTTGTTAGTTCGTGAACGAGTGTGATGTCTGTCATAGAGTGAAGGCGGAGCATCAACGTCCAGCAGGCTTCCATCATCATTTACCCATACCCAAGTGGAAATTCGATCATATGGAAATTGATTTTGTCACTGGTTTTCTGAAGTCCAATAGAGGCAACAATGCCATCTTCGTCGTCATCGGCAAATTAACCAAAGTTCCTCATTTGCTTCTAGTCAAAGAATCTATCTCGGAAGCTCAGCTTGGAGAGTTGTATACGTCAAGGATAGTTTCTTTGCACGGTGTTCCTATGCTCATTTCTTCAAATCGTGGAAGCATCTTAACTTCCAAGTTCTAGCATTCTTTCAGACTGCGATGGGTACTAAGATCAGTTTCAGTACAACTTTCCATCTTCAGACATGTGGTCAAGTTGAGATAGTCAATCAGATCCTTGAAAATATGTTCAAAGCTTGTGTGATTTCTTTTGGCATGAACTGGGAAGATTGCCTCCTATTTGCCGAGTTCTCATACAACAACAGATTCCAAGCAAGTTCAGGCAAGGCTCCATTCGAGATTCTATATGGCAGTAAGTGTCGTACCCCGCTCAATTGGCTAGAGACTGGTGAGCATCAGATTCTTGGGAATGACATGATCGCTGAAGCACAAGAAATGTGCCTGTCATTCGGGATAATCTCAAACCTGCTCAGTCCCGTTAGAAGAGTTACTACAATAGCAAGTATCGTGACATGACTTTTCAGCTCGATGGTTTTGTGTGTCTCAAATTGTCTCCCATGAAGGGCACTCAGCGCTTCGGCATCAAAGAAAACTTGCTCCTCGCTTTGTTGGCCCTTTCATAGTTGTTGGCAAGAGATACTAGTAGAAAAGAGGGGTTTGGTCCAGGGCTTGCAACCCCATTAGTCCCGGTTTGTCGGGACCCCGATCCTAAGCCATAGGAATCTAGCCTGTAACCCATCGCATCCCTTTGTGGTCTCACGCACGGTTAACTCCACGGCTGCAGCCTTACCTTAGCCGGGACCGTTTGCGTCTTTTGACTCACGTATGCGATAGTATCGCTAGCAATCCAATGTCAAAGAACCCGGATCGACATGTCTAGTCATAAACCAAAGTGGCAGTACCGCACAAGGACAGGCATACATGACCCAACAAATCAGGTGTTGGTCATCGGCGAATGTAGACGAGTCATAGTAAGCTACAAGGACTCCATTACATCGCGTGACATTTCCCCAAAGGGGACAGACACAGCAGCTAAGAAGGACACATGCCGGTCAACCAATGTGTCCGGAGCAGTAGCGAACTACCAAGGCTCGTTGGACCACAAAGGGGTATTTCCTTGTAAGGAGTGCTACTAACGTTCACGACTAGGTAATCGAACCCCATACATATCAAGTACGACACACGTACGCATGGCATACTGATATGTATAGATACATTGATGGCATCACAACATAACCATAAACATACAAGCTTTATTTAAGAGGCTCGGAAGAGCCACACACATAATATTACACGTTAAGGGTCTCACGACCCATGATAGCAGTCATACAATACAAGCTAGCGGAAGAGTTATAAACTGTCTGGGTACAGACAGGGCAACTAGTAGGCACGTGGCCTGACTATACTACAGAGCCGACGTAGGGCCAGATCATAGCTGGGACACCAGCTACTCGTCGTCGTCGAGGTCTACGAAGAACCCTCCATTAGGGTCATTAGCAACCTCTGCAACATTTATTAAGCAAACATGAGTACGAAGGTACTCAGCAAGACTTTAGGAGAACTAACTACTCATGCAAGGTATCAAAAAGTATTGTGGGGTTTCAGGCGGAAAGCCAGCATTTGACTCATGGCTAGACAACTTGCATTTTTAAATAATTTTGACAACTTGATTTCTCGCACACGAGTCCACTAACACCACAACAATACACTATCGTGGAATCATTCCGTCTCCGTACGGAAATGCCGTCCACGACACTCACGCTTATCTTGACAATTTTATGAGTAGCCATTGAAGTTATCTATGAACAACATATGTCTCCAAGTAGTCCATATCCGCGGACGCGGCTATTCGAATAGATCATAACCCTGCAGGGGTGTACTTCGTCACACACGCTTTCGCCACTTATCGCCATGTGCACGTCATGCACCTCGGCAACCTTCAAGCGGAAGCCCAGCGAGGGAGTCGGCCACGACCGTTAACCACACTAGTACCTAGTCCAGGTTTATCGCCTATCTGAGAGTAACCCGTACGGAAGTCCGGCCGGGGTTTCCGCCACGGCCTCAAACGATGTGCGCAGGGTTCCCAAGCCCACCATCCGGGTGCCACTTGGTACACCGTGCCACTGCCTACTGCATCACGGCCCACCTCTCAGGTCAGCACCATGCACGGCCTCCAGCATTTCTATAAACACCAGAAACTACTTGCAACTCCTGGATCGAGTACTATGCGATTAATAGGCCGAGCGGGGTCATATTTCAGGGCCCAGCATGTGGTAGTATCTAGTCTTGGATTACATACACGGAACTCAGTTCCTAAGGACGGTTCCAATGAAACAACCCGCCATGTACTCCTACACAGCCTTTCACCGGTACCTTTACCAAATCAAGTTCAACACACAACCTTTGCTCACCGAACACATTCCTCATTTCTGTTCATCTCCCAGATGACAGACCATACACAACTCTCTAAGCATAGCATGCATAGCAGGATAAGGCACATCATAGCTCAAGCAACTACCAGGTATGCTAGGTTGCAAGGTTCGGCTATTTACTGTGACAAGGTTAAGTCATGCAAAGGAAGTGGGTCCAACTATCGTGGCAAAAGCAGTTGAAGCATTTGATCCTAATGCAATGAATAGGTGCAGGAGCAAGAACATAGGAGTTATCGGGATGATCAAAAGGGTTGCTTGCCTTGTTGCTCAGAGGAGGAACGATATCCGTCAAATGGATATTCGGTGGAATCCGGGGGTGCGGAGCCAACCGAAATGAATGGCAACATTCAATAACAATCATATGCACTCAAAATGATGCATGAGCATGGCATGAGAATGCAAGGTGATAAGTTATTATTTTCAACATGTAACAGGTTTAGAGTTGATTTGAATCACATTCGAATATCAATTTAAACGGGTATTCTCAGATACCGGTTTAATTGATTCGACCTGATGCTCGGTTCATCTTGATGTTAACATGCAAGAATTGTCATGTTATGATACTGATTTGTACTTAGGGCAGTGTGTGATCATTGCATATATAATGAAATTTGAATATTTTTGCAAATTCCATTTATAAGGTGATTAAAAGAATTGAATTATTCCTTATTTCACAATTTAGGGTTCTGTAACTTTTTCAAACATAGTTGAAAATAGCATAATCAGAATCCTTGAATTTTTCTGATACTTTTTCATATATAAATTATTTTCATTGGAGTTACAGATTAATTTCTATGATTTTTACAATTTTTAGCAATTTCCTGAATTAGTTTTAAACTGGAAATTCTATTTATTGCATCAGGCTGACGTCAGCAGGTCAGCCGACCTGTGCAGGTCAAACCTGACAGGGGGGCCCCACTGGTCAGCCTCTCTAGGACTAATCCCGCGCTGACCAGCCCGTAATTGGGGTTTGACCAGGCGTGGGGCCCTCTGGCAGCGACTGAGGGGAGGGCGATTACGCCCTAATGGTCGGCCACGTCGATGGCCACCGGAGGGTGGTCGCCGGCGACCAGACCCGCGGCGGAGAGCTCGCCGGAGGCGACCTAGACGGCGCTGCACATCACCAAAACGCACGCGGTTTGCAGCTACAGCATGCTCGCGAAGTGGCCGATCTGGCAGGACCATCTGGGGAGGCTAGGGTCGCCGGAAGAGGTGTCGGCGACGAGCCGGAGCGGCGGTCCTCGTCGGGCTCCTGTGAAACTAGGGCTAGAGGAGGGGATCGAGGGGGGAAACTTAGGGGAAACGACCGCATGCTCACGGGGAGTGCAGAGCAGAGCTTAGACGGCTCGAGGAAGGCCTGGGGGCGACGAATCGACAGGAGAGGTCGGGCGGCCGGAGGTGGAAGACGACGGCGTTGCGGGCGTTGCAGGGCTCGAGGAAGCTTCTACTTCTGCAGAGATGACCAGGGCGACCAAGCGGAGCTAATGGCGTGCTCTGGGAGGGGATCCTATGGCCAGGGGCACGGGCAGCTCGAGCTCGACCTCGGCTCTAATGGCGGCAGCAAGGAGGGGGAGGAGATCCGGGCGGAGGAGGAGAACCGAGGCGGGGAATGGATAGGGGAGGCTCTCGGGAGCTTATCCCCGTCGTCGCCAGCGCAAACCGGCGGCCAGGCAGGCACGCAGGTGCGTGGCCGCGCCGGAGGAGGCGGCGGCCACCTCCTGCTGCCTACTAGCGCGAGGGAGGGGACGAGCGGGGAGATGGGCCGGGCCATGCTTGGGCGACAGGTAAGCTTTTTCCCATTTTCTCTATTTTTTTGTTTTTTCTGTTTTGCTATTGTATTGCTAATTAATTCAGCTCCAAAACAAAAAGTAAAAACTATTTTAGACCTCCTGAAATATTTGTTATAATATCCCCACTCATTTCCAAGGTTTTCAACATTTTTGGAAAATTATAGTTTCTGATTTCAATTTTTAAATTTGAAACCAGTGGCTTTTGCATTTATTTAAAATGCTTAAAGTGTCAAGAAAATAGTTTTCTGCAATGCTCATTTACTTTCATGATTTATCAGAATGTTTGAACATTTCTTGAGGCCATTTTGGGTTCATTGATTTTGAACTAGTTTGAGATTTCCTTTAATTGAAATGGTGGCTAGGGTTTTGAGTTTTTTCCTTTGCCACTTTGTTGTTTTTGTTGAAACTTCTTAGATGCAAATGCAAAGAAGACAGGAGCACAATGCTATCTTGCTTAAGGGTTAGGGATGTGACACGGTTCACCCAGGAACCGGGACCTACGGTGGCATTGGTCCAGGTTCATGAGGAGAGGGCGCCAGCCGGGCATCATGGGCCATTGGTCCCGGTTCGTGTCAACCCTTTGGTCCCGGTTCGTGTCAACCCTTTGGTCCCGGTTCCAGACACGAACCGGGACAAATAGGCAGGGACCGTTCATATCCCCCTTTAGTCCCGGTTGGTGGATCAAACCGGGAGCAGGTGGACCATTCGTATCCCCCTTTAGTCCCGTTTAGTAGAACAAACCAGGATGAAGTGGTGGTGGCAACCGTTCGTATCACCCTTTAGTCCCGGTTGGTGGCTCAACCCAGGACTAAAGGCCCAAACAGTTTGCCTCCTTCTTCACAAAAGCACAACTGAAGCAGAGTCTATCGCCATTTATCTGTTCTTCTCCTCTCTCACTCTCCTCTCTTCTTCCCCTCTCTTCGTCCCTTCTCTTCTTCCACCATGCCAACTCGCTTTGGAGAGGTGCTCGCACATGGCAAGACCAAGATCGATGTCGTGTACACGAACGAGAGCAGGCAGGTGCATTTTCTTAGACAGTTGAAGGGACGATGGCTTGACGCCGCGGTGGATCATGATAAGTTATTGGGGCTTGATTTGGAGTACACGACCGATAAACGAGGTGTTTCCGTCATCTATCTATGTTTCAAACACCATGTCTTTATCTTCCAATGGGCGAGGTATGTTTTGAGGCTTTCTTTGATCCAAGGTTATGAAAATTGCATATATATATATATAGTGATTTCTTTAGATTCCATTGGATAGCAATATGCAGTTTCTATATATGTTCCATTGGATAGTTAGTTGAGGTTTCTTGATTAATTCATAGGATATGAAAATTGCATAGGATCGATAGTAATATGTTCTAGTTTGGAATCCTATAAAGATCAATTTCTCATTAGTTGTAGTGAGACAATTTTATGCGGCGTTCTTTGATCCAAGGTTACGAAAATTGCATATAGCTAGTGATCTCTCTAGGTTCCATTAGATAGCAATATGATATGTCATAGTTATGAAAATTGCATATAGCTAGTGATCTCTCTAGGTTCCATTGGATAGCCATAGTGATCTCTCTAGGTTCCATTGTATAGCAATATGCAATATGTCTAGCTTGTTGCGTATTTTCAAAACCGTGGGAGAATATATATATATATATATATATATATATATATATATATATATATACTCCATAGTTAATTTACGATTTCTTGATCAATTCATAGGATATGAAAATTGCATAGGATAGCAATATGTTCCATTTGAATCCTAAAGATAATTTTCTCTTTAGTTGTAGTGAAACATTTTTCCTTGTTGCAGAAGTATGTAACATTTGTTCCATTTTAGTTTGTAGCTGTTGCAATAGTGACAAGCATTGTCCAGAACTCATGGCATCAGTTTTGCTATCATTGGCATAAGGAACGACAAGCTGAAGATGAGGCACAACTTCGGTATTGAGATACCAATTGGTTGCCTCATTAATATCCAACAGGAATTCAGGCTTCGACATGAGAGGACTTCGATGGCTCATATGGCAGTCACCTTGATCGATGAGGAGTATGCTGATATGAAGACCAAATTCCCAAAGTTTCAGCAGATACATTGGGAGAGGACCCCACTTGATCGTATCAACATTGAGTAAGCAGCAAAAGATGCATACATTTCATACGAGTTGTACCGCAAGATTCGAGTCGTAGACTATGGCAGCGTCAGCTCAGAGTAGGTGGACATTCTAATTCAGACGATTCAGACGAGTACTGTTCACAACCGCGAACACTTGTATTTATATATATCTATGCTAGCTATTATTATGTACTCTTTGGACTAGTATCATTATGTACTGAATGGACCAATTTATATATGTCTAGTTTCTGTTTGTGCCATTAGAGTTTCCAAATTTGAATGGTTTAGCCCTTTCTAACTTCATTTGCTACTTTTCATGGTATCATGCATTTCCCACCTCGGAACATTTGTACACGAACTGCATCCATTTTTTGCCGCAACCCTCTCAACTTTTTAGCACATGCTATGTGGGTGAAATGATGATACCATACCAACTTTCAACCTATTCAAAGTTCATTTGTAGTGCTTTTCAATTTCTGGGCCATTTAGCTGAAAAAATAGTAAATGCATGAAAAATACCAAATGAACTCAGAAAGTGTTGAAAATTGATGATGTGGCCTTAAATGGTGCATTTTGACCACACAAAAAGTCTTGAGTTCAAATAAGTTCAAAAAAATCAAATCCATTTTGTAAGAGATGGGTTTTCGTAAGAAACACTGATACTTCGAAAGAGATTGTCCGATTTGTACACGAAGTGCATCCAGTTTTTGCCGCAACCCTATCAACTTTTAAGCACATGCTATTTGGGTGAAATGATGATAGCATGCCAACTTTCAACCAATTCAGAGTGTATTTGTAGTGTTTTTCAATTTCTGGGCCATTTAGCTCAAAAAAAAATTAGTAAATGCATGAAAAATACCAAATGAAGTCAGAAAGTGTTGAAAATTGATGATGTGGCATTGAATTGTGCATTTTGAACACAAAAAAAGTTTGAGTTGAAATAAGTTTTAAAAAATGAAATCTCTTTTGTAACAGATGAGCTTTCGTAAAAAACCCTAATACTTCGAAAGAGATTGTCCGATTTGTACACGACGTGTATCGAGTTTTTGCCGCAATCCTCTCAAATTTTAAGAACATGCTATATAGCTGAAATGATGATACCATGCCAACTTTCAACCTATTCAGATTTCATATGTAGTACTTTTCAATTTCTGGGCCATTTAGGTGAAAAAAATCAGTAATTGCATGAAAAGTACCAAATGAACTCAGAAAGTGTTGAAAATTGATGATGTGGCCTTGAACGGTGCATTTTGAACACACAAAAAGTCTTGAATTCAAATAGGTTCAGAAAAATCTAATACGTTTTGTAACAGATGAGTTTTCGTAAGAAACACTGATACTTCGAAAGAAATTGTCCGATTTGTACACGAAGTGCATCCAGTTTTTGCCGCAACCCTCTCAACTTTTTAGCACATGCTCTACGGGTGAAATGATGATACCCAAGCCAACTTTCAACCTATTCAGAGTTCATTTGTAGTGCTTTTCAATTTCTGGGCCATTTAGCTCAAAAAATCAATAAATGCATGAAAAATATCAAATGAACTCAGAAAGTGTTGAAAATTGATGATGTGGCCTTGAATGGTACATTTTGAACACACAAAAAGTCTTGATTTCAAATAAGTTCAAAAAATGAAATCCCTATTGTAACACATGTGTTTTCGTAAGAAACAATGATACTTTGAAAGAGATTGTCCGATTCGTACACGAAGTGCATCCAGTTTTTGCCACAACCCTCTAAACTTGTAAGCACAGGCTATGTGGGTGAAATGATGATACCATGCGAACTTTCGACCTATTCAAAGTTCATCTGTAGTGCTTATCAATTTCTGGGCCATTTAGCTCTAAAAAATAAGTAAATGCATGAAAAGTACCAAATGAACTCATAAAGTGTGGAAATTTGATGATGTGGCCTTGAAGGGTGCATTTTGAACACACAAAATATCTTGAGTTCAAATAAGTTCAAAAAATGTAATACATTTTGTAACAGATGAGTTTTTGTAAGAAACAGTGATACTTTGAAAGAGATTGGCCGATTTGTACACGAACTGCATCCAATTTTTGCCGCAACCCTCTGAAGTTTTTAGCACATGCTATGTGGGTGAAATGATGATACCATGCCAACTTTCAACCTATTTAGAGTTCATTTGTAGTGCTTTTCAATTTCTGGGCCACTTAGCTCAAAACAATCTCTGAATGCATGAAAAATACCAAATGAACTTAGAAAGTGTTGAAAATTTATGATGTGGCCTTGAATGGTTCATTTTGAACACACAAAAAGTCTTGAGTTCAAATAAGTTCAAAAAATGAAAACCCTTTTGTAACAGATGTGTTTTCGTAAGAAACCCTAATACTTCGAAAGAGATTCTCCGACTCGTACACGAAGTGCATCCAGTTTTTGACACAACCCTCTCAACTTTTTAGCACATGCTGTGTGGCCAAAAAGATGATACCATGCAAACTTTCAACCTATTCATGGTTCATTTGTAGTGCTTTTCAATTTCTGGGCCATTTAGCCCAAACAAAATCAGTAAATGCATGAAAAATACCAAATGAACTCAGAAAGTGTTGAAAATGGATGATGTGGCCTTGAATGGTGCATTTTGAACACACAAAAAGTCTTGAGCTCAAATAAGTTCAAGAAATGAAATCCCTTTTCTAACACATGAGTTTTCGTAAGAAACCCTTATACTTCTAAAGAGATTGTCAGATTTGTACACGAACTGCATCCAGTTTGAGCCACAACCCTCTCAACTTTTTAGCACATTCTATGTGGGTGCAATGATGATACCATGACAACTTTCAATCTATTCATAGTTCATTTGAAGTGCTTTTAATTTTGTGGGCCATTTAGCTCAAAAAAAATAGTAAATGCATGAAAAATACCAAATGAACTCAGAAAGTGTGGAAACTTGATGATGCGGCCTTGAATGGTGCATTTTGAACACACAAAAAGTCTTGAGTTCAAACAAGTTCAAAAAAATGAAATCCCTTTTGTAACAGATTAGTTTTTGTAAGAAACCCTGATACTTGTAAAGAGATTGTCCGATTTGTACTTGAAGTGCATCCAGTTTTTGCCGCAACGCTCTCAAATTTTTACCACATGCTATGTGGGAGAAATTGATGATACCCAAGCCAACTTCAACCTATTCAGAGTTCATTTGTAGTGCTTTTCAATTTCTGGGCCATTTAGCTCAAAAAATCAGTAAATGAATGAAAAATACCAAATGAACTCAGAAAGTGTTGAAAATTGATGATGTGGCCTTGAATGATGCATTTGGAACACACAAAATGTCTTTAATTCAAACAAGTTCAAAAAAATGAAATCCCTATTGTAACACATGTGTTTTCGTAAGAAACCCTGATACCTCGAAAGAGATTGTCCAATTCATACACGAAGTGCATCCAGTGTTTGCCGCAACCCTCTCAACCTTTTAGCACATGCTATGTGGCTGAAATGATGATACCATGCCAACTTTCAACCTATTTAGAGTTCATTTGTAGTGCTTTTCAATTTCTGGGCCACTTAGCTCAAAACAATTAGTAAATGCATGAAAAATACCAACTGAACTCACAAAGTGTTGAAGATTGATGATGTGGCCTTGAATGGTTCATTTTGAATACACAAAAAGTCTTGAGTTCAAATAAGTGCAAAAAAATGAAAACCCTTTTGTAAGAGACGTGTTTTCGTTAGAAACCCTGATACTTCGAAAGAGATTCTTCGACTTGTACACGAAGTGCATCCACTTTTTGACGCAACCCTCTGACTTTTTAGCACATGCTATCCGGCTGAAATTATGATACCATGCAAACTTTCAACCTATTCATAGTTCATTTGTAGTGCTTTTCAATTTCTGGGCCATTTAGCTCACAAAAAAAATCAATAAATGCATGAAAAACACCAAATGAACTTAGAAAGTGTTGAAAATTGATGATGTGCCCTTGAATGGTGCATTTTGAACACAGAAAAAGTCTTGAGTACAAATAAGTTCAAAAAATGAAATCCCTTTTGTAACACATGAGTTTTCGTAAGAAACCCTCATACTTCTAAAGAGATTGTCCAATTTGTACACGAAGTGCATGCAGTTTTGGCCGCAACCCTCTCAACTTTTTAGCGCATGCTATGTGGGTGAAATGATGATACCATGACAACTTTCAACCTACTCACAGTTCATTTGTAGTGCTTTTCTATTTCTGGGCCATTTATCTCAAAAAAATCAGTAAATGCATGAAAAATACCAAATGAACTCAGCAAGATCAGAAAATTGATGATGTGGCCTTGACTGGTGCATTTTGAACACACGAAAAGTCTTGAGTTCAAATAAGTTCAAAAAAATGAAATCCCTTGTGTAACAGATGAGTTTTCGTAAGAAACCGAGATACTTCTAAAGAGATTGTCCGATTTGTACACGAAGTGCATCGAGTTTTTGCCGCAACGCTCTCAAATTTTTAGCACATGCTATGTGGGTGAAATGATGATACCCAAGCCAATATTCAACCTATTTAGAGTTCATTTGTAGTGATTTTCAATTTTGGGCCATTTAGTTCAAAAAATCAGTAAATGCATGAAAAATACCAAATGAACTCAGAAAGTGTTGAAAATTGCTGATGTGGCCTTGAATGGTGCATTTTGAACACACAAAAAGTCTTGAGTTCAAATAAGTTCAAAAAAATGAAATCCATATTGTAACACATGTGTTTTGATTAAAACAGTCATTTAAAATAACCTAAAACCTAACGAATTGAATATAATGATAAAAACATAGTAATATTAAATAGGAGGAAAAAGAATCACTCAAAAATCTATTTTGATTAAAGTTATTCACAAAATAAAATAAATTAATTAAAAAATGAGACAAAAAAACTAGTTTTAAAAAAAAATGCCACCTACTCGACCACCACGACCTCAATATGACTAGAAACCCAACAAGAGAGTTGGGCCACGATCGAGGCCCGTAGAAGGCCTAGTAGGCCCACAGGCAGTGACAAATTAGCCCGAAAGCCTGCAGTTGAGAGGAGCTCGAGAGGGTGTGCGCACCAGCGCTTATAAACCACTCCCGGGTCTCTCGGCTAGCGAGGTGGGACTAAACATCGAACCGCACTACGGCTGTGGCAGGCACATGCCTTTAGTGTCGGTTTGTTCCACCAACCGACACGAAATACGCCCTTTCGTGTAGGTTGTCGGCACCAACCAAGACTAAAGGTCTCTTCTTCCCGCCCTTTGGGCTGGTGGAAATTGGCCTTCACTCCCGGTTTCCGGCACAAACCGCGACGACACGGGTGCATTGGTCCCGGTTTTTGCCTCGAGCCGGGACCACTGGTTTTCTCATATAGGAGGGAGTTGTCGAAATTTCCCCCAAACTCTCCCATTTTCCCCCGAGCCCGTCCTCCTCGTTGTCGCCTCCGTCCCAAGCCCGTCGTCCTCCTGGTCGTCGCCACCACCCCGAGCCCGTCGTCCTCCTCGTCGTCTCCGCCGCCCCCGAGCCCATCCTCCTCCTCGCCGTCGCCGCCACCCCCGAGCCCGTCATCGTCGCCAACCCGCCTTATCCACCCCGTGCGCTCCCTCTCTCTTCCTCACTCCTGGCCCCTCACTCCCCCTTCACACTTCCGGCGCCTCCTCACTCTGCCTTGCTCCTCTGTCCTCCTTCCTCCTCCCTCCTTCAGTCGCCCCTCCTTCTCCCTCCTCCTTCCTCCCTGCCCCACGTCTTCCCTCCACTCCGCCATTCGCCGCCGGCCGTCCCCTCCTCACTCCGCCTTCCTCCTTCGTCCTCCTTCCTCCTCCTTCCTTCAGTCGCCCCTCCTTCTCCCTCCCCCTCCTCCATCCACAACCCATCCTCCCTGCTACATTTTGATTTAGTAGTCTAGTTGATACGCAACATTTTGATTTACTTAATACTTTGTAGTTGATATCTAACAATTTTGATTTAGTATGATTAACTGATTAGTAAAAATTTAGACATAGTTGATAATTTTTAGTTGATATAAGCCTCTGTCCATATATAACACTTTGATTTAGGATAGTTTCTAGGGTTTAGTTGATAGTTTCTAGTTAACTGAATTATTACTGGGGGTTTTAGTATATTATTTTAGACATAGTTGATAGTTTTTAGTGATCCTGAAACTATTTACTCATTTGCTAGAATGAACATGTCATATTTTCTTTATGTAGAAATCAAGTATTTGCCCCTACCTCATCCCCGTAGTCGTCCCCATCGCTGACCCCCTAAGACCTCTAGGTGAGAATAGCCAAATCCCCAGGTTGTTGATATAAATGATAATGTGTTGTAAATGTCGTTGATGAAAATGCTAGTGCTAGTCGCCATGTCATTGATGTCGATGATGATGCATTCTGAATATAGAGGATGCTTGGTGTTCTTGTTTGCAAATGTTGATTCATTTCCGTTCCGGCAAATTTCAGGCGCTCCATATGTCCACTTTTTATCGAAGGTCATGGCCAAATTTTCCATGAATTTCGGCATGACTAGTGCTAGAAACTAGGACATATGGAGTGCCGTGTAATTGCCGGAAATGGGAATGAAGAGGAGAAGTAGAGGAAAAATAGAAGAACAGGAGAAGTAGAAGAAAAATAGGAGAAGTAGAAGAGGAAGGACAGGAAGAAGAGGAGGAGAGGAAGAAGAGGAGGAAGGAGAGGGAATTATTATTTTTAGGTTAATTCTCTTTTAGGTTAATTTTGTTTTAGAATTATTTAGGTTAATTCTGTTTTAGCATTATTAGAGGAAGAGGAGGAGAGGAAGAAGAGGAGGAAAAGAAGAAAGGAAGAATTATTTAGGTCAATTGTGTTTTAGAATTAATAGTGATCTATCATATAAGTTTCCTGGTAGTTGCCTTTGACTGATTCTAAATGTTTCAACTATGAACACAGGAAATGTTTGACGATGAAAGGGAATTCGTTATGTGCGAATACAGCGAAGATGGGCGCGGCGTGTGCGACACGCCTCACCTAGTTGATGGTAGGCGCTTCAGGATTATGCTGGATGAGAACTTCGAAGTGAATACAGTAAGTCACAACGAAAAGTATTTTTTCGTAATTAAGCATAACTTCTTTTGCTTCACCTAATAATTTTTATATTTTACTATTCTACTAGCGTATCCCCTGCCATGCAAGAATTTATGTCTTGGATAAGATTGGTTTCAGTACTAAAAAAACTATGGAGGTAAAGAGAGTTCATGTGAGGACTCAGCATGATTATACTTTTGCCGTAAAGTTCTACAATGCAGACACCTCCTCCTATTTTGATTGCACAAATTGGCAAGCACTATGCAAGGCTTTTGCATTTGAGCCTAATATGCTTATCACCTTTGACATTCGCCCGGAAGATGAAATTGAAGGTAATATCGACATCTAGGTCGATGTGCAGACGCCTCCAGTTCTACCATTATGTGAGTTTCTCAACCATATTTATTAAGTAATTTATATGGTCTATTTAAAAATAGTTGACAACTTATTTCCATTGACAACTTATTTTCATTCTTCAAAAAATGTATGGAAGATGGTAGACAGAACCTACTAGTACAATGATGAAGCAGAATTAACTTACAAGGAGACAAATTATCTTATCGCATTTATTAATTATCTTGAGAATTACAATAGCTATTATCAAACTCATCCACATTATGGTCAATACGTTCCACTAGTGCACGGGGTGAACTACGGGAACATATATGGAGATTGGATGGTACGATTTTCTACTATTACGACATTCGTGCATATTTTGCATAAATTCTTCTAAAACTAAACTACATTACTAACTACAAATTTATTACTATGTTTTTCAACAGAAAATCCTGAAGGATTGTGTGCCTCATCTGATTTTTCCGAGACGTCACATTGTTGTTATGATCTTAGGGCCACCATGGCCATGTCAGCCTACGCATCACTCCTGTCCATACCGGATTTTTAAAACCAATGAAATCATGACAATCAAAGATTGGAAAATATGTATTGTCTATCGTAGAGAGATACTTGGAAGCAACATTGTGCATAGGCCAAGAATTGGAGACAGGATGATCTCCATTCTCCATAATGGAGAGTCAGGGCCTATCTTGTTTTATGATATTGTACCTAAGAGAGGGTAGAGTAGGTCCTATGAGAGATGAGTAGCTCCTAGGTAGAATGTGTTATTATGTGCTACAATGTGTTAAGAGTAGACGATGATGATGAGGAGGAGTTATGATTACGAGTAGTGACCAACTTGTTATATGATGTCTCATTGACGAAAATGATGATTAAATAGTGTTGGTGGTAATGACTATGATGACTATTAGCTATAGTGATGCAAGCGTTTTTATATTAATATGATGATGATGATGTTCATCATGATTATCATGATGATTTGTTATTATGATCATGATTGGTTATTATATCATTGGGGGAAAGCGGATTAGATTCATGTGGATGGATCAAAAGTGACCAAAATTTGAATTAGTAGGATCGTCGTCCTACTAATTCAACTTTTGATCAGTTTTGATTCATTTAGATGAATAAAATCCATGTTTCTTCCTCATAATGATATAATAACTCATCCTGAACTTAATGATATAACAACCTCTTAATTGGTACTGTATCAAAATTTGTATAACAGCGTATAAATACACCAAAAACTAAAAACAATGGAAAACAGATTACTAGTAGTGCGGGTTTGCAAGAACGCTACTAATAGTTGTATTATAAGTAGCGCTGGTATGATACACAGTACAACTATATCTCTTAGCAGTAGCGCATATTACACGCGTTGCTGGTAAGTAATAGTTGTAGTGCCTTACTAGTAGGTGATAACCCGCGCTACTAGTAGGCACTAAACCGCGCTACTACTAGGCTTTTCCCTAGTAGTGGAGACTTCTCTCTATTAGGTAGCTAACACAATATGAAACCACTAAATGAACCCTCCACCCCCCCAATCCCCCCATTCGAAAAACCCCAGCTCCGACCAGATGGTGATGCGTGAATGCCATTTGTTTCCGGTTAGTGTGACCAACCAGGACTGAAGTTCCTCCTGCCTGGGCTCCCCACAGCGGCCACGTGGAGACCCTTCGGGTTCAGTTCGTAAGTCAACCGGGACTAAAGGTTTGGGACTTTAGTCCCGACCCTTTAGTCTTGGTTCTAGAACCAGGGCTAATGGGCCTCTGGAACTGGGACAAATGGGCCTTTTTATACTACTGAGAGGTTATCTTGCATATCAGTTAGAGCTTCCATCCAACTTTTCTAATGTGCATGATGTGTTTCACATCTCTCAGCTCCAGAGATGCTTCAAGACTCCCGAGCACTTAGTTGATCTCCAAGATATTTATCTCTAGCCCGACCTATCCTACCATGAGCATCCTATAGCAATTCTTGAAGAGAGTGAGTGCAAGCCCGCAATAAGTCAATCAAGTTCCTCAAAGTGCAATGGTCACATCATTCGGACAAAGAAGCCACTTGGGAGCGCAAGGACCACCTCCGTTTCGAATTCCCAGAGTTCTTCCAGTCATAGATCTCGGGTCAAGGTCCTCTTATAGTGTGGGAGAGTTGTAACAGCCCCATTCCAATTCCTTCCCCCTCTTGTTATATATTCCCTTGTATGGCAACCTTCCTATGTTGGCATGTTGGATTCAAATAAAGAGTTGAAGTTGTGTCTTCATTTGATGTGGCATCATGGCATCATTCTTTGTGTGCTCCAATGTTTTTCTATTGTGGTGATGGTGATGTGAGTATGTGCATGTGATATTGTGTGGTTTTCAGACATTACGAAACCTTGTTTGTTCAAATAGGTAAAACCCTCTTCTTTTTATTTTTTAGAAGTTGTGATAGAAGTGGCTCCTTTTGCCAAATAAAAATATTGCATCCTCCCCACATATTCTGGTTGGAATTGTGGTGAACTTTGTTTTTGTGTGGAATATTTTTGTGCCTTCCATTCTTTGCAAACAGGGGGCTGATTAAATAAAAGGGTTATAATTGTAGTTTCAGAAAAATGCCAATTCATTTTTTTAAACTAGTTCATATTTAAATGGGCGAGGGATATTTTATTTTCTTTCCAAAACCCCCTCTATTTTTCTTTGTGAATTTTGGCATGTATGGGTTTTATTAAAAGGTAAACCTATAGTTAGTTTTTTTTGAGAAGAGGGTAAGGCAGCACCCCCAGCTAGGCCTCTCCCCGCCCAGATCGTGCCAGCACTAGCAGAGCAGCCCAGCACAGCCGCGACCCACCTTCCCTCTCGCGACGGAATCACTTCGTCCCTTTGCTCTGTCAGGTTCACACAAAGAGAGAGAGCGCCAGCACCGCGAGTTCTCAGAGACTTCGAGGGAACTCACGTCAGTTCCCTCTACGTCAGACCCCCTTGGCGTCCGAGCCCCTTCCTAGGGTTTCCCTATCCCCCTTTTAATTTTCCTGTGTAGTTGTGCCACTGACAGTGGGCCACAGGACCCACCTCTCATGCACTAGGGGTCACTGGTGTCTATGACCACTGGGACCCCCTGTCGTATTAATTCTGTGTGGATTTTGTGTTCTTGTGAGAGTATTCCATATTTGGAATATTCCAAAGAAGAGGAATATACAAAATCTGGCATTTCAAGTTCAGCCTCTGAATTTGACATATAGTGATTGATGATTCTGGGTAGATTTCCTTTTCAGTTTGGTGGTGTTTTTACGCATGCAAGTATAGAATTATGATATATGGATTCGGGGTAGAAAAACCCAAGGCATCCAATGGTGGTACTGGATTTCGGTTTTGAGCAGTACTACAAAAGTGCCATTTTGTGATGAGGTGGCACTTTGTCATTTGAGTAGGATTATTTCTGAGCGTGCTTTGAAGTGTGTGCCTTCATGCATCATATTGTCCATTGCATTATCACTTACTAGTGTTTATTGGCTGATTGTTTCTTTTGGGTAGTAGCGGGTGCGGGAAACGAGTTCGAGGAGTTCGGTGAGTTCATTGAGGAAGATTAGGAGCAGTTCCACTCTCAAGATTGCACAGGTAAGATGATCGTGACCTTGGCACCGTTTCTAGCTTTATTATGCCTAGTAGATTCATTTCCATCGTTATTCTCCTCTGCCTACCACCTCATATGTAGGCCATCAAACATTGCCATGAAACCTCTAACACCTCCCCTCCTAGAAAAATACGGTTTGGCTAAGTTAGGCTTGCTCAACCATTTCATTAGCGTTGCTAGTTGCAGGGGCAAGCTGGACCACGTGATAACATGGACAATTTGATTATCATCTTATTTAAAAGCTATTTAATTAATGCACCTATATACTTGGTAAGAGGCGGAAGGCCTAGACTTTTGCCGAGTGATTTGTTCTTCTTTTGCCGCTTTAGATTTCGGCTACCGATGTTTTATTCTATATCTAAGCGCTCCTAAATCGTTTAGTCTAAGGCTTGTCTGGCAAGACTCAACTTTGGTGTTAAAATTTGCTTACAACTTAATAATCAAAGCATAGGGAATAGCTACCCCGAGGATATTTAATCAATCCCCCGGGCCAGTGCTCCTCATGAGTGTTGGTCCAAACTAGAGCACTGTGCGGGGCCAACCTAGGGCAACTTGGGTGTTTTCTATCAGGCCACCGTACGCGTGCTTATCCATCGTGTCCTGAGGCTGAGATACACGGCTCTTATCGAGGACGTCACCACGTAGGATGGTCTTGCTGGACTTGTCTTACCTTAACGATATATCTTGTGAATTCGGATTCCGGTGAGAGTTTGGGTCTTCTCAAAGTTGAGATTTTCCACAAAGGAATCCGACGAGGTCGCAAGTATCGTGATCGAGGATTTCTATGCGGCCTAATGTAATATGTAATGGATTATGTGGAGCACCCCTGCTGGGTTCAATCTTTTGGAAAGTCGTGCCCGTGTGTCACGACCGGTTTCCAAATAAATGATTTAATTGGAAATCAGCCATTCGCGTCCATAGTGAAGAAAATATTTCCCACTGACAGACTTAACTTGATGCAGAAAACCAGTAGTACTCAATACTTTACAATTAGAGCAAGGGTCGCTCTACAAATTATTACAACATATCCATGTCTTAGGATAGATGGAAATGTTACAGTGGTCTTAGGGTGACTCTACTGCTCATAAAATAAAGGCGGCACGTCACATCAGAGTAATGTGACATGACGAGTACTACTACGCGTTAAGCCTCAGAGTGAAGCTCAACAATATATTTGAGGTGGAGGAAGCGGTGAAATAAAACAGCGACGGACTCCAGGATCGCAAGACTGACTCAGACTCCTCTAGACATCGGACTCGCTATCGAACTCTTCATCCATGAGGTCTCCTTCATCCATATCTGGCCACAACAACAAGCTAGTGAGTACTCCGAGAAGTACTCGCAAACAGTTTGCATAAAAGATGAGATGCATGCAGTTGATTTTATTATCCATGGTTAGAGTCAAGTTATATGCACAGTATAAGTGCATAAATTAAATAAGTTATAGGATAAATCGGGTGGTAGTACTCTCGAGATTTCCGTAACAGAGAATAAAAACAAAAGAAGCCACAGTCGGGCGTCTGAGCGACACCACACACAGGGCATAACATGAATGAAATATGTAATAAGCCTCGAACGGACGTCTCTGCGACACCACAATAAGGGCATTGATAAAATAAAATAACGTGTCGCAGTCGAGCGGCTCAGCGACACCACATAAAGGGCTTATATGAATAATAAAACAATGCCACAGTCAGGCGTCTCAGCGAGACCACATAAAAGGCTTATATGAATAATAAAACAATGTCACAGTCGGGCGTCTCAGCGACACCACATAAAGGGCTTATAAGAATAAAAATATTGAATATTCAAGAGGTAGAACTGTCCCAAGGATATCCAACAAATAGAAATATAAGGGTTAGTCCAGAGTAATAATAACCAATATGATAATGTTCTGCATGATCACATGGTTCACCACATCAATATTATTAATATCACTTATACTCCAAAGACCGACTCTAGGACCGACACTTGACTCCTCAAACAACGTCCTTGACCAGGGACACGGCTACTCGAATAGTTTTGACTCTGCAGAGGGTGTACTCTTTACCCATAGCCCACAGTTTTCAATAGTCAATATGACTAATTCCGCGTACGACATTTTAGAACTGGACACTTAGAATCATCACACACCCACTTTACGTCCGCGAAGCCCGGATTCACCCGAACTACACTGCCAAAGTAAAACCATAAGACGGGGAGGCTCCGATCTCGACTAGCATGGGATCAACAATATTTATATCGTGCGCTTACGGGGAGTGCCCTCCCTTTTGGTCCCAGGCCGGAAACACCCATGCCCCCCCCGACCGGATGACTGGATTTATTCCAGGGCCATGGATACCTTCATACCGGCCCCTGTACCAGGTGTGTGACTGATAATAGGTCTACAACAGACTATACCAAACCCATTATCCAGGGAACTGTGGTAGCACGATAAGAAGTATGACAGGGACAAGACTCGATCTTGGTCGATACTGGAGTTTACCAAATTTACACCAACACCATTGTGCTCAAGCAATGACAAGGCCATAACCTATCACGTTCTGCTTGACTAGGCTATTCCACAACCTTTCATAGCTACCACTTGCCATCATCATATTTTTATTATGGTTGAATATGTATAGCAGGTATGAAATATGCAAGGCGATGAATAATGAATATGAACCAAGTTAGCAAACATCAAACCAACAGTGACAAACTTGCTTGCCTGGTTCCACGTAGTCGGGATCAAGCTAGGTGTAGTTGACATCTGGTATTTCGGTGTCGGAATCTACGTATAGATCAATAAGGGTATAAGTGGTACTGCCTAGCTACTGGTCTTAAAATATTTTTAGAAAAATCTTAAAATAAACTAGGCATTACCAAGAACAATTTGCAAAAAGAATCACTGAAAAATAAGTTATGGATCAAAATTTATAGGCAAAACATTATCAGGGACTATTATGTATTTAGTTTTAATAGAAATAGGGGCTAGACTGAGATTTAGCCAAAACGCCCGAAGGGAAAGACATTTCCCCGAAAGTAAAGCGGCTCCTGGCCGAATACGTTTCCAACGAAACGCTTCGGAGGGAGAGAGAGACACTGACAGAGGGGGTCCCCTTGTCACGTTCCAAAGTTCCACCGGCACCAAAGGGTTCCGGGGATCACCGACGATGTTAGGAGGAAGGGGAGAGCCAGCTGGGGGTGCGGATGCACTCACCGTCGACTCGCCTGACTGATGTAGAGGGATTGGACAGCGGGGGAGGCCTCACGTCGATGGCAGCAGAGCTCCGGCTGCAGCAACTCCGGTGACGCGAGGGGATTGACGACAGAGAGCCTCTGCAATGAAATTGAGCACGGGATAAGCAGGGGAGGAGCTCATGGATGCAAACGAAGGCCTCATGGGTCCTACCTCTACTTACACTGCATAGGAGTGCCCGGATCCTGAAGCAGATCGGGGCGGTCGGAGCTGAGGAAGAAGGCCCCTCGAGGACCCCTTCCTGGATCGGCTGGTTCCTAGAGGTGGAGATGGAGAATGGGGAAGAGATGGGCAAGGTCAGAAGCACTGTAGGAGATCCCTATTTATAAGCGTCGCAAGATGAGCTACGACATTAACTCCGATGAGCGATTCCGGTGATGCAAGAGCTTGGGCAGGAGTTTAGGTGGCTAGGATCGCACCTAATCACTACTGGGCTCCATTTTTGACGAGAGGGAGGTTGGTCATCGACCGTGGCAACGCGACGATGACGTGGCCATTGCTGCGCACTGTGGCTGCACAACCCGTGCTTTGAGCTGCACGGTGCGTGGCGACGGTCCTCGCGGAGCTCATGGTCGAGGAGGGGCATGCGGCGGTAGCAGGAGCAAAGGGCGGTGCCAAGCGGCACGGGATCGAAGCAGGGAGCTGCTGCGGCTGCTGCAGAGCCACTGCTAGGGCTTTGGTCCGCTTTGTCGGTGAGGTACCGACGAGAGGAAGAGTCCAAGCCTCCGGCGACACTGGATAGGAACGAGGCACGGGAACAACGGCTAAATTGCTGCTACTGGCGAGATTGACAAAGAGGGGGAAGGTTGCGCTTTGTCTAAAATTTTGTCTGAATTGAATTCAGACAACTTCCGTTAGGTGCAGCTGAGGAGCTCGACAGAAAGAAAGCCCTAGCTCAAAAAAGAATTTGATGCTCAATTTTTGAGGGGAGCACTCTAACTAGAAGAAAATATGCTCCAAAAAATTTCAGAATTTTTGGTGGAGTTTAAGGCAGGTTTGAATCAAAAATAAGTTTCTTGGGTCAAACTTCAGCGAAACCAAATTTGAAATTTTCAAACTTGAGGACCTAAAGTGTTTGCAGGAATAGGTTGAGGATACAAAGGACTACAAACTGCCAAGGATTGGGGTCAAGATTCCAAAGGAAAAAGGAGGTTCCTTTGAATTTTTATTAAGCTCAAACTGATTACAGAAATTCCCATTTAATAATAAAAATATTTGGGGTGAACCATTCCTTCTAAAACCTTGGAAAAACATTCAAAAACAAGCTTAGGTCTAGGAGAGGAGTAAAAATATTTAAAAACAGAATGGTGATTAATTCTTTTTGAAGAATTAATAAATAGGCTCTTGGAAATATCCAAATCAAGAATAAAAGGAATCCAATTTAAGAATAAAACAAATATTCTTTTAACCATTTTATTCATGAGAAAGGCCAAGAGGATATTTCTGAATTTGTTTGGTGGAGAAGAAGCTCAAAAGTTTTCTCTCATGGAGATTAGCAAGAAAACTTCAAAGTTCTTGTCAAGTCAAAAATTTAAGAATTCCAAGGAAATCAAGAAAATAAAAAGTGGAAAATCTTGGGTGTTACACCGTGGTTATGTGGAAATCATGGATCATTTGGTAACATGCTGTTCTTGATAACTTGAACTAACTTAACTAAAAACCTACCAACTCTGTGTGTAACCATGACTATTTCCTTGAGAGCTCCTTCTCTGATCGAGAACACAATGGGGTTTTGAATGATGTAAGTAGGTGTTGGGTAACGTAGCATAAATTCAAAATTTTCCTACGCTTATTCAGATCTTCCTATGGAAAGACCAGCAACAAGAGAGGGGTAAAAGCATCTTCATACCTTTGAAGATCGCTGAGCGGAAGCGTTGCTAGAACGCGGTTGATGGAGTCGTACTCGCAGCGATTCCGATCTAGTGCCGAACAACGGCACCTCCGCGTTCAACACACGTGCAGCCCGGTGACGTCTCCCGCACCTTGATCCAGCAAGGAGGAGGAAGAGGTTAGATAAGAAGACCAGCAACACGACGGCGTGGTGTTGGTGGAGAGACGAGGTCTCCCGGCAGGGCTTCGCCAAGCGCCGGCAGAGAGGAGGAAGAAGAAGTGCAGGGCTGCGCCGAGGGAGAGGGGAAACCGTGTCCTCCAAAGGCCAAAAGTGCCCACTATATATAGGGGAAGGGGAGAGGGGGTGCCACCCATAGGGTTCCCACCCTAGGGGGTGCGGAAGCCCTCCCAGATGGGGAAAGTGGCGGCCAGGGCAAGGAGGAGGGGTGGCGCACCCCTCTGGTGGGCCTAAGGCCCACCTTAGTTAGGGTTCCCCCCCTTCCCGACTTAGCCCATCTAGCCTCCCGGGGTCGTCACCCCCCTTCGGTGGTCCCCCGGGACCACCTCCGGTGGTCCCGGTGGTCCCGGTATGTTACCGGTGATGCCCGAAACACTTCCGGTGTCCGAAACCATCCGTCCTATATATCAATCTTTACCTCCGGACCATTCCGGAGCTCCTCGTGACGTCCGGGATCTCATCCGGGACTCCGAACAACTTTCGGTAATCTCGTATGACAATTCCCTATAACCCTAGCGTCATCGAACCTTAAGTGTGTAGAGCCTACGGGTTCGGGAGACAAGCAGACATGACCGAGACACCTCTCTGGCCAATAACCATCAGCGGGGTCTGGATACCCATGGTGGCTCCCACTAGCTCCACGATGATCTCATCGGATGAACCACGATGTCAAGGATTCAATCAATCCCGTATACGATTCCCTTTGTCTGTCGGTATAGAACTTGCCCGAGATTCGATCGTCGGTATACCTATACCTTGTTCAATCTCGTTATGGGTAAGTCTCTTTACTCGTTATGTAGCACGTCATCGTGTGACTAACTCCTTAGTCACTTTGAGCTCATGATGATGTTCTACCAAGTGGGCCCAGAGATACCTCTCCGTCACACGGAGTGACAAATCCCGATCTCGATTCGTGCCAACCCAACAGACACTTTCGGAGGTACCCGTAGTGCACCTTTATAGTCACCCAGTTACGTTGTGACGTTTGATACACCCAAAGGACTCCTACGGTATCCGGGAGTTGCACAATCTCACGGTCGAAGGAAAAGATACTTGACATTAGAAAAGCATTAGCATACGAACAATACGATCTAGTGCTAGGCTTAGGATTGAGTCTTGTCCACCACATCATTCTCCCAATGATGTGATCCCGTTATCAATGACATCCAATGTCCATGATCAGGAAACCATGATCATGTATTGACTAACGAGCTAGCCAACTAGAGGCTTGCTAGGGACACATTGTGATCTATTCATTCACACATGTATTACTGTTTCCTGTTAATACAATTATAGCATGAACGATAGACGATTATCATGAACAAGGAAATATGATAATAAACATTTTATTATTGCCTCTAGGGCATATTTCCAACAGTCTCCCACTTGCACTAGAGTCAATAATCTAGTTACATTGTGATGTATCGAACGCCCATAGCATTATGGTGCTGATCATGTTTTGCTCGTGGAAGAGGTTTAGTCAACGGGTCTGCAATATTCAGATCCTTGTGTACTTTACAAATATCTATCACTCCACTCTGGACATGGTCCTGGATGGAGTTGTAGCGGCGCTTGATGTGCTTCGTCTTGCGGTGAAACCTGGGCTCCTTGGCTATGGCAATGCCTCCAATGTTATCACAGAAGAGTGTCATAGGACCCGATGCGCTTGGAACCACTCCAAGGTCGGTGATGAGCTCCTTCATCCAAATTCCTTCATGAGCCGCTTCTGAAGCAGCTATGTACTCCGCTTCACATGTAGATGCTGCCACGACTTCTTGCTTACTGCTGCACCAGCTCACTGCCCCACCATTCAACACATATACGTATCCGGTTTGTGACTTAGAGTCATCCGGATCTGTGTCGAAGCTAGCATCGACGTAACCCTTTACGACGAGCTCTTCGTCACCTCCATAAACGAGAAACATTTCCTTAGTCGTTTTCAGGTACTTAAGGATATTCTTGACCGCTGTCGAGTGTTCCGCACCGAGATTACTTTGGTACCTCCCTACCAAGCTTATCGCAAGGTTTATATCAGCTCTGGTACACAGCATGGCATACATTAGAGAGCCCGCGGCTGAAGCGTAGGGGACAGAACCCATCTTCTCTCTATCTGCTGCCGTGGTCGGCGACTGAGTCTTACTCAATCTCATACCTTGCAAAACTGGCAAGAACCCTTTCTTTGAGTTTTCCATATTGAACTTCTTCAATATCTTCTCAAGGTATGTACTTTGCGAAAGACCTATGAGGCGTCTCGATCTATCTCTATAGATCTTGATGCCTAATATGTATGCAGCTTCTCCAAGGTCCTTCATTGAAAAACTCTTGTTCAAATAGGCCTTTATGCTCTCCAACATCTCTATATCATTCCCCATCAATAATATGTCATCCACATATAGTACGAGGAAAGCTACAGAGCTCCCACTCACTTTCTTGCACAGACAGGCTTCTCCGTAAACCTGTATGAACCCAAACGCTTTAATCACTTCATTAAAGCGAATGTTCCAACTCCGAGATGCTTGCACCAGCCCATAGATGGAGCGCTGGAGCTTGCATACTTTGTTAGCACCCTTAGGGTCGACAAAACCTTCTGGTTGCATCATATACAACTCTTCCTTAAGGTTCCCGTTAAGGAACGCCGTTTTGACGTCCATGTGCCAAATTTCATAATCGTAAAAGGCGGCAATTGCTAACATGATTCGGACTGATTTCAGCTTCGCTACGGGAGAGAAAGTCTCTTCGTAGTCAACTCCTTGAATCTGTCGAAAACCCTTTGCGACAAGTCGAGCTTTGTAAACGGTTACATTACCGTTTGCATCAGTCTTCTTCTTGAAGATCCATTTATTTTCTATGGCTCGCCGGTCATCGGGCAAGTCCACCAAAGTCCATACTTTGTTCTCATACATGGATCCTATCTCGGATTTCATGGCCTCAAGCCATTTGTTGGAATCCGGGCCCGCCATCGCTTCTTCATAGTTCGAAGGTTCACCGTTGTCTAACAACATGATTTCCATCACAGGGTTGCCGTACCACTCTGGTGCGGAGCGTACTCTTGTGGACCTTCGCGGTTCAGTAGTAACTTGATCCGAAGCTTCATGATCATGATCATTAACTTCCTCTTCAGTCGGTGTAGGCACCACAGGAACAACTTCTTGCGCTGCGCTACTTTCCTGTTCGAGAGGGGGTGTGATTACCTCATCAAGTTCTACCTTCCTCCCACTTACTTCTTTCGAGAGAAATTCTTTCTCTAGAAAGGATCCGTTCTTGGCAACAAAGGTTTTACCTTCGGATCTAAGATAGAAGGTATACCCAATTGTTTCCTTAGGGTATCCTATGAATACGCATTTTTCCGCTTTGGGTTCGAGCTTTTCTGGTTGAAGTTTCTTCACATAAGCATCGCAGCCCCAAACTTTAAGAAACGACAACTTAGGTTTCTTGCCAAACCATAGTTCATACGGTGTCGTCTCAACGGATTTAGACGGTGCCCTATTTAAAGTGAATGCTGCAGTTTCTAATGCGTATCCCCAAAATGATAGCGGTAAGTCGGTGAGAGACATCATAGATCGTACAATATCTAATAAAGTGCGATTACGACGTTCAGACACTCCGTTGCGCTGCGGTGTGCCAGGCAGCGTCAGTTGTGAAACGATTCCACACTTCCTTATGTGTGTGCCAAACTCGTGACTCAAATATTCTCCTCCACGATCGGATCGTAGACATTTAATTTTTCTGTCACGTTGATTCTCAACCTCACTCTGAAATTCCTTGAACTTTTCAAATGTCTCAGATTTGTGCTTCATCAAGTAGATATAGCCATACCTACTCAAATCATCGGTGAGAGTGAGAACATAACGATAACCA
Organism: Hordeum vulgare subsp. vulgare; assembly: GCF_904849725.1. Lineage (NCBI taxonomy): Eukaryota > Viridiplantae > Streptophyta > Magnoliopsida > Poales > Poaceae > Hordeum > Hordeum vulgare. The sequence goes on from NC_058521.1 coordinate 366,391,147, forward strand.
CCGCGAGCTTCAACGTTCATTGGACCACACACATCAGTATGTATTATTTCCAATAAGTTGGTTTCTCTCTCCATTATTCCTGAGAATGGAGTCTTAGTCATCTTGCCCATGAGGCACGGTTCGCATGTGTCAAATGATTCAAAGTCAAGAGACTCTAATAGACCATCAGTATGGAGCTTCTTCATGCGTTTAACGCCGATATGACCAAGGCGGCAGTGCCACAAGTACGTGGGACTATCATTATCCACTTTGCATCTTTTGGTACTCACGCTATGAATATGTGTAACATCATGATCGAGATTCATCAAGAATAAACCATTCACCAGCGGAGCATGACCATAAAACATATCACTCATATAAATAGAACAACCATTATTCTCTGACTTAAATGAGTAGCCGTCTCGCATTAAGCAAGACCCTGATACAATATTCATGCTTAAAGCTGGTACTAAATAACAATTATTAAGGTTTAAAACTAATCCCGACGGTAGATGTAGAGGTAGCGTGCCCACGGAGATCACATCGACCTTTGAACCATTCCCGACGCGCATCGTCACCTCGTCCTTGGCCAGTCTCCGCTTATTTCGCAGTTCCTGCTTTGAGTTGCAAATGTGAGCAACAGCACCGGTATCAAATACTCAGGAGCTACTACGAGCGCTGGTAAGGTACACATCAATAACATGTATATCACATATACCTTTAACGTTGCCGGCCTTCTTGTCCGCTAAGTATTTGGGGCAGTTCCGCTTCCAGTGACCTTTTGCCTTGCAGTAGAAGCACTCAGTCTCAGGCTTGGGTCCGTTCTTTTTCTTCTTCCCGGCATCTGGCTTACCGGGCGCGGCAACAGCTTTGCCGTCTTTCTTGAAGTTCTTCTTACCCCTGCCTTTCTTGAAACTAGTGGTCTTGTTGACCATCAACACTTGATGCTCCTTCTTGATTTCTACTTCTGCAGACTTGAGCATCGAGTACAACTCGGGAATGGTTTTCTCCATCCCTTGCATGTTGTAGTTAAGCACAAAGCCTTTGTAGCTTGCTGGGAGAGACTGGAGGATTTTGTCAATGATAGCATCATCCGGAAGTTCGACTCCAAGTGAAGTCAGACAACCGTGTAACCCAGACATTTTGAGTATGTGCTCACTCACAGAATTGTTCTCCTCCATCTTACAGCTGAAGAACTTTTCAGAGATTTCATATCTCTCGACACGGGCATGAGCTTGAAAAACTAGCTTCAGCTCTTGGAACATCTCATATGCCCCGTGTTGCTCAAAACGTCTTTGGAGCCCCGTTTCTAAACTGTATAACATGCCACAACTGACCAGAGAGTAGTCATCACTCCGCGCTTGCCAGACGTTTAGAATGTCCTGGGCTGCTGCGGGAGCGGGAGGGTCACCTAGCGGCGCATTAAGGACATAAGCCTTTTTACTTGCTTCAAGGATGAGCTTCAGGTTGCGAACCCAGTCCGCATAGTTGCTACCATCATCTTTCAGCTTGTTTTTCTCTAGGAATGCGTTGAAGTTGAGGTTGACGTTGGACATCTACAATATTTATAAAGACAACTTTTAGACTAAGTTCATGACAATTAAGTTCATTTAATCAAATTAAGTATGAACTCCCACTTAAATCGACATCCCTCTAGTCATCTAAGTGATACATGATCCATGTTGACTAACCCGTGTCCAATCATCACGTGAGACGGACTAGTCACCATGGTGAGCAACTTCATGCTGATCGTATTCAATCATACGACTCATGTTCGACCTTTCGGTCTCTTGTATTCGAGGTCATGTCTGTACATGCTAAGCTCGTCGAGTCAACCTAGGTGTTTCGTGTGTGTAAATCTGGCTTACACCCGTTGTATGTGAACGTTAGAATCTATCACACCCGATCATCACGTGGTGCTTCGAGACAACGAACCTTCGCAACGGTGCACACTTAGGGGAATACGTTCTCGAAATTTTAAGAGGGATCATCTTATTATGCTACCGTCATTTTAAGCAATAAGATGTAAAACATGATAAACATCACAATGCAATCAGATAGTGACATGATATGGCCATTATCATCTTTGCTCTTTCGATCTCCATCTTCAGGCATCGCATGATCATCATTGTCACCGGCGTGACACCATGATCTCCATCATCATGATCTCCATCATCGTGTCTCCGTGAAGTCGTCACGCCAACTACTACTATCACTACTACTATGGCTAACCGTTAGCAATGAAGTAAAATAGTAAGCACATGGCGTTGCATCTCATACAATAAATTAAGACAACTCCTATGGCTCCTGCCGGTTGTCATACTCATCAACATGCAAGTCGTGAAACCTATTACAATAACATGATCATCTCATACATCATACATGCAACATCACAACTTTGGCCATATCACATCACATGTCAAACCCTGCAAAAACAAGTTAGACGTCCTCTAATTGTTGTTGCAAGTTTTACGTGGCTGATTTGGGTTTCTAGCAAGAACGCCTTCTTACCTATGTGACAGCCACAACGATGATATGCCAAAGCTATTTACCCTTCATAAGGACCCTTTTCATCAAATCCAATCCGACTAGAGTAGGAGAGACAGACACCCGCTAGCCACCTTTATGCACGATGTGCATGTCTGTCGGTGGAACCAGTCTCACGTAAGCGTACGTGTAAGGTCGGTCCGGGCCGCTTCATCCCACAATACCGCCGGAAAAGAATAAGACTAGTAACGGCAAGCAAATTGACAAACCATCGCCCACAACTTTTGTGTTCTACTCGTGCATAGAATCTACGCATAGAAAACCTGGCTCGGATGCCACTGTTGGGTAACGTAGCATAAATCAAAATTTTCCTACGCTTATTCAGATCTTCCTATAGAGAGACCAGCAACGAGAGAGGGGTAAGAGCATCTTCGTACCTTTGAAGATCGCTAAGCGGAAGCGTTTCTAGAACGCGGTTGATGGAGTCGTACTCGCAGCGATTCCGATCTAGTGCCGAACAACGGCACCTCCGCGTTCAACACACGTGCAGCCCGGTGACGTCTCCCGCACCTTGATCCAGCAAGGAGGAGGAAGAGGTTAGATAAGAAGACCAGCAACACGACGGCGTGGTGTTGGTGGAGAGACGAGGTCTCCCGGCAGGGCTTCGCCAAGCGCCGGCAGAGAGGAGGAAGAAGAAGTGCAGGGCTGCGCCGAGGGAGAGGGAAAACCGTGTCCTCCAAAGGCCAAAAGTGCCCACTATATATAGGGGAAGGGGAGAGGGGGTGCCACCCATAGGGTTCCCACCCTAGGGGGTGCGGAAGCCCTCCCAGATGGGGAAAGTGGCGGCCAGGGCAAGGAGGAGGGGTGGCGCACCCCTCTGGTGGGCCTAAGGCCCACCTTAGTTAGGGTTCCCCCCCTTCCCCCTTTTTTCTGGTGCACATGGGCTGGGTGGGGGGCGCACCAGCCCACTTAGGGGCTGGTTCCCTTCCCGACTTAGCCCATCTAGCCTCCCGGGGTCGTCACCCCCCTTCGGTGGTCCCCCGGGACCACCTCCGGTGGTCCCGGTGGTCCCGGTATGTTACCGGTGATGCCCGAAACACTTCCGGTGTCCGAAACCATCCGTCCTATATATCAATCTTTACCTCCGGACCATTCCGGAGCTCCTCGTGACGTCCGGGATCTCATCCGGGACTCCGAACAACTTTCGGTAATCTCGTATGACAATTCCCTATAACCCTAGCGTCATCGAACCTTAAGTGTGTAGACCCTACGGGTTCGGGAGACAGGCAGACATGACCGAGACACCTCTCTGGCCAATAACCATCAGCGGGGTCTGGATACCCATGGTGGCTCCCACTAGCTCCACGATGATCTCATCGGATGAACCACGATGTCAAGGATTCAATCAATCCCGTATACGATTCCCTTTGTCTGTCGGTATAGAACTTGCCCGAGATTCGATCGTCGGTATACCTATACCTTGTTCAATCTCGTTACCGGTAAGTCTCTTTACTCGTTCCGTAGCACGTCATCGTGTGACTAACTCCTTAGTCACATTGAGCTCATGATGATGTTCTACCGAGTGGGCCCAGAGATACCTCTCCATCACACGGAGTGACAAATCCGGATCTCGATTCGTGCCAACCCAACAGACACTTTCGGAGGTACCCGTAGTGCACCTTTATAGTCACCCAGTTACGTTGTGACGTTTGATTCACCCAAAGCACTGCTACGGTATCCGGGAGTTGCACAATCTCACGGTCGAAGGAAAAGATACTTGACATTAGAAAAGCATTAGCATACGAACAATACGATCTAGTGCTAGGCTTAGGATTGGGTCTTGTCCACCACATCATTCTCCCAATGATGTGATTCCGTTATCAATGACATCCAATGTCCATGATTAGGAAACCATGATCATCTATTGACTAACGAGCTAGCCAACTAGAGGCTTGCTAGGGACACATTGTGATCTATTCATTCACACATGTATTACTGTTTCCTGTTAATACAATTATAGCATGAATGATAGACGATTATCATGAACAAGGAAATATGATAATAACCATTTTATTATTGCCTCTAGGGCATATTTCCAACAGTCTCCCACTTGCACTAGAGTCAATAATCTAGTTACATTGTGATGTATCGAACGCCCATAGGATTATGGTTCTGATCATGTTTTGCTCGTGGAAGAGGTTTAGTCAACGGGTCTGCAATATTCAGATCCGTGTGTACTTTACAAATATCTATCACTCCACTCTGGACATGGTCCTGGATGGAGTTGTAGCGGCGCTTGATGTGCTTCGTCTTCCGGTGAAACCTGGGCTCCTTGCCTATGGCAATGGCTCCAGTGTTATCACAGAAGAGTGTCATAGGACCCGACGCGCTTGGAACCACTCCAAGGTCGGTGATGAGCTCCTTCATCCAAATTCCTTCATGAGTCGCTTCTGAAGCAGCTATGTACTCCGCTTCACATGTAGATGCTGCCACGACTTCTTGCTTGCTGCTGCACCAGCTCACTGCCCCACCATTCAACACATATACGTATCCGGTTTGTGACTTAGAGTCATCCGGATCTATGTCGAAGCTAGCATCGACGTAACCCTTTACGACGAGCTCTTCGTCACCTCCACAAACGATAAACATTTCCTTAGTCCTTTTCAGGTACTTAAGGATATTCTTGACAGATGTCCAGTGTTCCGCACCGGGATTACTTTTGTACCTCCCTACCAAGCTTATCGCAAGGTTTATATCAGGTCTGGTACACAGCATGGCATACATTAGAGAGCCCACGGCTGAAGCGTAGGGGACAGAACCCATCTTCTCTCTATCTGCTGCCGTGGTCGGCGACTGAGTCTTACTCAATCTCATACCTTGCAAAACTGGCAAGAACCCTTTCTTTGAGTTTTACATATTGAACTTCTTCAATATCTTGTCAAGGTATGTACTTTGCGAAAGACCTATGAGGCGTCTCGATCTATCTCTATAGATCTTGATGCCTAATATGTATGCAGCTTCTCCAAGGTCCTTCATTGAAAAACTCTTGTTCAAATAGGCCTTTATGCTCTCCAACATCTCTATATCATTCCCCATCAATAATATGTCATCCACATATAGTACGAGGAAAGCTACAGAGCTCCCACTCACTTTCTTGCGCAGACAGGCTTCTCCGTAAACCTGTATGAACCCAAACGCTTTAATCACTTCATTAAAGCGAATGTTCCAACTCCGAGATGCTTGCACCAGCCCATAGATGGAGCGCTGGAGCTTGCATACTTTGTTAGCACCCTTAGGGTCGACAAAACCTTCTGGTTGTATCATATACAACTCTTCCTTAAGGTTCCCGTTAAGGAACGCTGTTTTGACGTCCATGTGCCAAATTTCATAATCATAAAAGGTGGCAATTGCTAACATGATTCGGACTGATTTCAGCTTCGCTACGGGAGAGAAAGTCTCTTCGTAGTCAACTCCTTGAATCTGTCGAAAACCCTTTGCGACAAGTCGAGCTTTGTAAACGGTTACATTATCGTTTGCATCAGTCTTCTTCTTGAAGATCCATTTATTTTCTATGGCTCGCCGGTCATCGGGCAAGTCCACCAAAGTCCATACTTTGTTCTCATACATGGATCCTATCTCGGATTTCATGGCCTCAAGCCATTTGTTGGAATCCGGGCCCGCCATCGCTTCTTCATAGTTCGAAGGTTCACCGTTGTCTAACAACATGATTTCCATCACAGGGTTGCCGTACCACTCTGGTGCGGAGCGTACTCTTGTGGACCTTCGCGGTTCAGTAGTAACTTGATCCGAAGCTTCATGATCATGATCATTAACTTCCTCTTCAGTCGGTATAGGCACCACAGGAACAACTTCTTGCGCTCCGCTACTTTCCTGTTCGAGAGGGGGTGTGATTACCTCATCAAGTTCTACCTTCCTCCCACTTACTTCTTTTGAGAGAAATTCTTTCTCTAGAAAGGATCCGTTCTTGGCAACAAAGGTTTTACCTTCGGATCTAAGATAGAAGGTATACCCAATTGTTTCCTTAGGGTATCCTATGAATACGCATTTTTCCGCTTTGGGTTCGATCTTTTCTGGTTGAAGTTTCTTCACATAAGCATCGCAGCCCCAAACTTTAAGAAACGACAACTTAGGTTTCTTGCCAAACCATAGTTCATACGGTGTCGTCTCAACGGATTTAGACGGTGCCCTATTTAAAGTGAATGCTGCAGTTTCTAATGCGTATCCCCAAAATGATAGCGGTAAGTCGGTGAGAGACATCATAGATCGTACCATATCTAATAAAGTGCGATTACGACGTTCAGACACTCCGTTGCGCTGCGGTGTGCCAGGCGGCGTCAGTTGTGAAACGATTCCACACTTCCTTAGGTGTACGTGACTATCCCGGGGATTAGAGGCATTTGGTCGTTATCGTGGGCCTAGCAAGGCTGGATAACATTAGCTTTTGTCGTTTATCTTGTCCGTAGATGGACCTTGTTTTCTGTCAGAATAATGTATGACTTAGTGGATATGTAATTTAGCTTGTAGTGAGTGTAAGACAAATCTTATTACTATTCGCTCTATTTTGTATTGCAATGTTTATCCTGCTAGTGAAACGCTTAGATCCGACCCTTTCCCGTTTTGAGGCCTCTCCCCCAAATAAGGAAAGTGTCACATCTTAGTCGTTACATGCCAGCAGACTAAAGATCGTCCGAGTGATCACCGGCATATTCAGAGTCAGAATATTCAACAATATGAATATTTTAACCCTTGGGGTACCATAATCCAAACATTGGTGTGTGAGGTAGATATCAATGAATATGCTTCATTGCCTTATGGTATGATTCCTTCGGTGTTGCTTGGAAATAGGCACACATACAAACACTAAGCATTATATCTGACCTAGATGCACATAGGTACAATAAGGAGCCAATCATGGAGCGATATACCTTCTGATCGGAACAATTGCCATTTTCGTCAGTGCAGAGGTGGTCGTTAGTGGGCATTGGAATTCTGACGCATTTGCAGTCTTGCATGCCGAATTTCTTGATGTATTTCTCTTGAGAGATGAAGATGCCATTTTGTTGTTGAAAAATTTGAAGACCTAGGAAGAATTTCAACTCCCCCATCATGGCCATTTGATATACTTTACTCAACATATAGCCAAATTTTTCATTGTAACGTTTGTGAGTACAGTCAAAGATAATATCACCTACATATATTTGGCACACGAATAGTTCATTGTGATAGGATTTTGTGAAAAGAGTTTGGTTGAGTGAACCACGTTTGAATCCTTTTTTCAAGAGGGATTCCTTCAGAGTGTCAAACCATGCGTGAGGGGCCTGCCGGAGGCCATAGAGAGCCTTGTTGAGTGTGAAAACTTTGTCATGATGCTTTGAGAATTCAAAACCTGGGGCCTGAGCAACATACACTTGTTCCTCCAGCTTACCATTGAGGAATGCACTTTTCTCATCCACTTAATATAGTGTGATATTATGATGGTTAGCATAACCAAGAAATATACGAATAGCTTCAAGTCTAGCAATAGGTGAAAAGGTTTCATCAAAGTCAATTCCCTCAACCTTTGTATCCCCCTGCTACAAGATGAGCCTTATTCCTCACCACCTAACCATTTCCGTCTTGCTCGTTGCGATAGATCCAGTTGGTGCTGATGATATTCTGCTTGCGAGGATCAGGCCACTTGACAAGTTCCCACACGTTGTTGAGCTTGAATTGATGTAATTCCTCTCGCATTGCTCAAATCCACTCAGGCTCCATAAAGGTTTCATCAACATTCGAGGGTTCTGTGATGGACACAAAAGAAAAGTGCCCATAAAAGTTAGTTAAATGTGAAGCTTTCGAGCGAGTGAGGGGACCTGATGCATTTGTATCGTGAAGGATTTTTTTAATATGCACTTCATTTACCACCCTTGGATGAGCAGGTTGACGACTTAGTTGGGGTTGAGGATTTTTGTTAGCACCATTTTCCTCAGGTGCATGAGTATGGATTTCTTCATTGTTTGGAATGAATTCATCAGCACATAGAGGTTCTTCAGTGGGTATGATATCTTCAGTGGCCTTGAACGTAATGGATCCAGGAGGCATTTCATCTAACACATGAGGTAGGTGCTCTCTTTACGAGTAGTTAGTTTCATCGAACCGCACATCTACTATTTCAACAACTTTCCGTAACCAAGCATAAAACCCTCATGTTCTTTCGGTGCAAATTTAGAACCGTGGTGAGAATCTCTAATCCAGCATCTTGCACCAAAGACATTGAAATAACTTACATTGGGTTTCTTGTGAGTGAGGAGTTCATATGAAGTTTTCTTGAGGAATTTTTGAATATATACCCTTTTGATGATGTGGCAGGCACTCTTGATTGCCTCGGGCTAGAAATGACGAGGAGTCTCATATTCTTCAAGCATCGTTCGAGCCATCTTAACAAGAGTCCTATTCTTGTGCTCCACGATGCCATTTTGTCGAGAAGTATATGGAGGAGATAGCTCATGAGTAATACCAAGTTCATCAAGATAATCATTGAGACCAGAGTTCTTGAACTCAGTCCCATTATCACTCTTGATGTGCTTGATCTCGACACCCAAATTCGTCGATGCCCTTGAGAAAATCGTCTGAAAACTTCCTGCACTTCAGTTTTGTAACAAATAATATGCACCCAAGTGTAACATAGATAATCACCAACAATGACAAAGAAATATGGAGATGCGGCTTTGGTTAGCTTGGCATAATGACTAGGGAAAAAGAGGTCCATGTGAAGCAATTCAATAGGACGAGTAGTAGTCATGATGGTCTCTGAGGGATGCTTGCATCTAGTCATCTTTTCAGACTCACAAGCCCCACACAAATAGTTCTTGAGGAATTTGACGCCCTCGATGCCAATGACATGCTTCTTCTTCATGACAACGTGCAAGTTCATCATGCGAGCCTGACCAAGTCGACGATGCCATATCCAGCCCTCTAAAGCTTTCGAAAGTAGAGACGTGGACGCTGTGGACCTATAGAGAAATCAACAATATGCAGATATCCTCTCCCAAAGCTTTCGAAGACTTTGGATTTGTCATATTCCATGATGACTATGCAATGATATTTGCCAAAGATAATTGTGGGGGAACGGACCAACGACGATCTATGGGACCTGGGAGTCCCCTTTTATGGTTCTGTAAAGGGGGCTTCGGTGCGCGCAGAGGATTAATCGACCAGATCGCACGTGAGGGTTTATACAGGTTCGGACCGCTCGGGACCATAAAACCCTATGTCATGTTTTTGGTGGTAGTTAATTAGGTGGGTTTGAGTACAGGTGCGTACCACCCGGCAAGGATGATCGAGGGGTGGAGCTACACGTGTGATTGAACAGAGTGTCGACCCTCCTTCCGGTGCCATGGACCTCCTTTTATACGGTAAAGTGGTTACCATAGTGGCTAAAATGGTCTTTTTACTCGGTGTAGAGTGCGTACTACAGTGACATAACGGCTTGCAAGAATAGGTAGTGGGAAATACCTAACTGTGATGGACTGGGAAAGGCACATTAAATGCGCCATGAGGTGGTGTGCGGACGATGTCTCCCAGCAAGGATTGCCTCTCACTCTGCATCGTCCGCCCAGCTACCATTTCTTCAGCTGGCACACCACGGGATGAGTGTCATCGCGGCTCGAACGCGCCCGCTGCCACAACCACGTGCCCCTGCTAGCTCTGCCTTCCCACCTGCACGCTCGACACCTCGGCTGATGTATACAATCAGCCCCCTGGTGAGGTGGTGCGACGGCTTGGTGGACTGGAATCTTGCCTTGCACTGCGAGCGGACGTCTACGTAGGCAAGTGGGAGTCTTTTCGCCCCACCTCTATCTTGGTATTGGTTTGCCTAGGGGCTTGGAGTGAGCCTGACAAGGAGTTGCCATCCTGGGGGCCGCGGCTATCCGTGCCTAGGCCAGGGGACTAAGGACACTGTTTCTTAGGATGCCGACAGTAGCCCCCGAGCCTGGGCCATACATGCACGTGTGCAACTTTGTTGGGATTTTCCCAAAACAATGCAGCGACACACGTGGCCGTGCTTCTCTATAGTCATGATGATTCTGCTGACCGTCCCCACCGAGCGCACCCGTGCGAGGGACATTATTGGTGGAGAGGGGCAGTCGCCCAAGCAGCATGCTACACAGCGAGCTATCACGGCGGTACACGGGCGGCTAGCTCCCTGGCCTTCCTTGGGCCTTGTAGTGGGGACCCGACGCGACACCCGCTCGCCTTCCACCATTAAGTGATGTTGCTCCCCTCCAGTCTTGAATGCGCCTTGGTGACACGTGCTTCGCCATTGGTCGAGGAGGGCGGCCACTAGGGTCGCGTGCGCGTGCTGATGCGCATCTACCGTGGATCATGACAGGCCAGCCCCCCTGCCCCTACCCCTCTCTGCGTTGCGTTCGATGCTATAAATAGGGGGAGGACCAGAGGGAGGGTGCGGGTCACTCCAGGTCTACTACTACTCTCCACTAGACAGCGTCTTCCTCTTCTTCCTTTGTCGTACCTTCAGCACCCCCCTGGATGGCGAGGGGTTGCTGAGAGGCCCGAAGCTCCAAGGCTACTAGAAGGGGCACATCCACGACTCCAATGAACATTGTGGTGATGGCAGCAGGGGTCGGCTCCAGCTCCCACATATGGGAAGCGTCCAGGGGCCATGCGAGGGCGGCCCCATCGGCCCACTGCGATCGTGGTGGCGCTCCTCCTCCGCGGTCCCATGAAGGGATTCATGCGGGGGAAGAGGTGCATGGGTTCCTCATGGTGACCCAGTTAGGGCATCGAAGCTGGCTACGACTTCGGGACCTCTTCGCGAGGGCCATGGAGGGTAGACAACCCCGCGGCTTGTGGCTCCGGGCGGACAGTAGCTGCAATGGTCCTGTGTGGGCAGCGGTCGACCTCACACCTGGAAGCGCTATGTTCTTGATGCAGGGGTGGAAGTCGTTCGCCCGTTCCCGTGGGATTGGACCCGAGCATCTCCTCCACTTCCGGTTCGATAGCTCCACCATCCTCTTCGTGAATTTCTTTGGAGAAAGTGGTGTCCGCCTGGACTACCATGCCGAAAGTTCAAGCGGCAGCGAGTTCGACACCTCCAGCGACAATGGCGATGACAGTAGCATATTCGTCGTCAAGCAGGAGGGCGATGACTCCAAGTAGCGTGGTCGGTGCCATGGAGGGATCTAGAAAATGAGGCTCCTCCTGTGGGGCCTTTTCCAAATCGATCCCCACATCATAGTGGCAGATCTCCTCCCAAGTGCCGGTGGTAGTGTTAGAGGAAGTTGTACTCCGACTTAACCTCCTCACTGCCACTGCTAGCCTCGGAGTAGCTCATTTTTATCTTTAAGTACCACCCAATGTAATCCTGAAATATAATCAAAGAAAAATGTTGGGTATTACTACCGAGTCAATGGACTGACTTGCCTCTTTCTCTTTTTTCTATGTATGTTAACTTCCTTCCGAATGCGAAGGTTGCGCCTAGGTGCCTTTTTGACTTTGACGTGTGACAGCAATGCTTGCTGGTGAGTGTCGTCTTGCCGCAGGGTGCATTTAAGGATTGATCCTAAGCACTCCCTTGGCGGCACTAGCCCGTCAACGCTGACTTGTGAGTAGGGATCATGCATGCTCTCAGTTTGTCTCGGTGCGCAATGATTCGGGCAAGGCCTCAACCATGCACAAGTCTTGTCATACGTGTGCCATTTAAATAGTATGCAAGGGTTTTACTTATCTTTTCCTTCCTCTGTCGACTTGCTTGTCATGAGGTGATTGCCTTGGACGCATCGACGGACACATCTGCCCGCCCCACTCCCTCTTCCCCTAGGATGACTTGTGCGTGGGGAGCGCTCTTCTGGGATACCCTACTTTCCTTTGAGAAAAAGAAAGAAGAGAAACTATGATGCATTGGTGGTCCTTAGAGGTTTCGCAACATCTCTGTGTCAACTATAATCTACTACAATGATCCACGTGATGGGTATAATGTAAATATGCAATTACGCACAAAAGAGTTGCAGGATTTCTAGTCTTATTAGCTGCGTTGAGGGTCAACATCTCGCTTTATACAAAGTATTACACGCATTGCGGCGAGACTTGTACAAAAGTGGTTGCTGGGGGGCCCAACAACCGCGCCTCATAGGTAGAACTTCCAAAGATTCTCAATATTCCACGAGTTCTACACGGGAGTGCCATCCTCGATCTCCACACGGACTGCGCTAGGCCCTCCCAGTTCGGCGTCAACTTTTTTGATCTCTTCGCGGACTGAATCTGTTGGAGGATAGGTCGCGTTCCTCAACAATCCTGGCACACACTTCGCGGCTATGGTAGCTGCACAGGGCCTGCTGATACCTAGCAGCACGCAGCACGACCTCCAGATGGTCTTCCTCGAGGAGTGTGGCATTGTCATGCCGTAACAGCTCTTGCTCGTCCTTTTCAAAGGCCTCCACTCTCGGTGACCCGTACGTGAGTTCCGTCGGGAGAATCGCCTCTGCCCCATTGACTAGTGCAAAGGGTATCTCACCGGTGGCTTGATTTGGTGTATTTCTGATCGACCAAAGAACCATCGGGAGTTCGTCAGTCCAACGCCTTCCGTGCTTGTGGAACTTGTTGAAAGTCCTTGTCTTGAGGCCCCAAAGCACTTCAACATTTGCCCTCCCTACTTATCCATTGTTTCTGGAGTGAGCAACGGAGGCGAAACACACCTTGGCACCAACATCTTGACAATATAGCATGAAAGTGCCGTTGGTGAACTGTGTACCGTTTTCGGTGATGATACTGTTTGGGACCTCAAAATGGCAAAGAATCCCTGTGAAGAACTTGACTGCCACTAGTGCCGTCACCTTTCTCACCGACTCCACTTCGGTCCACTTTTTGAACCTCGTCGATGGAAACGAGCAAGAACTCGAAGCCCCTGGTAGCATGGGGGAGGGGCCGACAATGTTGAGCCCCCAGACCAAGAATGGCGAGTAGAGTGGTATAGTTTGAAGGACTTGTGCTGGTTGGTGTATCTGCTTGGTGTAGTACTGGCATGCTTCATATCTTGTTTCCACCGCCAAGGAGACTTGAAGGGTTGTAAGCCAGTATAAACCCTGCCGGAACGCCTTCGCAACAAGGGCTCGCGATCCTACATGGGAGCCACTGATCCCTTCATGTATGTCTGCCAACTCCCGCTGTCCTTCCTCCCGGGTGATGCACTTCAATTTCGCCATGTTGGGTCTCCTCCTGTACAAATCGTTCTACATGAAATGGTACATGCTCGACCGCTCGGCTACTCTTTCGGCTTCCTCTTGCTCTTCGGGGAGGTCTCTTGTCTGGAGATATTGGACAATTTGATCCGCCCATGCCGGAGCCCGGGGCTCGACGACAAGGACTAAAGGCGTCTCTTCCACCGCGGGAGCTCTAGCTTCGACGACAAGGACTACTTGTCCTACCGGAGCTTGGCGCTCGCCGTCAAGCGCCTCTTCGTCCCCAACAACCTTCTTGGTGGCCACGGGTGGCTCTGCTGGAAAATAGTATCTAGAGCTGATCTTTCTCTTCTTGGCTTGCCGCTCTGATGGTGTAACTAATGGCTGAGTGATTCGAAGCACGAAGGTGCCCAATTCCATAGGCGACTTCTGAGCTGCTTGCTTTGACACGTCATCGATGATGTTGTTCTCCATCCTTGGGACGTGTTCCATGCGCAAACTGTCAAAGCGTTCCTCCAACTCGCTCACTTCATCAACATATGCTTCCATCTAGGGCCTTTGATATTCCTTATTGACTTGATGCACCACCAGCTGGGAGGCCCCTCGGACTATTAGCTGCTTAATTGCCAGTTTTTCCACTATCCACAGCCAGACAAGGAAATCCTCATATTTTGTTGTATTGTAGGTTGACAACTCCTAGGGGAGTGCATCTGGATCACATACTTGAGGTGGTCATCGGTGGGTGCCATGAGTGGCACTCCGGCACTGGTGCCTTGCAGCGAGAAAGCTCCAACCAATTACATGATCAATGTGTGGGGGGTTTCCTTGCCATGAAGGGCTCTCTCCGGGACCTCTTCATCTCGTGTTGGCGTTCACTTAGCAACAAATTTTGCCAATGCTCGGCTCTTGATGGTTGTTGTGCTCTCAAAGTTCAGATCAAAACTGGCAAGCCCTAGTGCCCACTTGTCGATCCAGCCAGTTGCCTCTGTGTTCCTCATGATCTGCTCTAGAGGGAAGCGGGTGACGACTATGATGCGGGGTGCTTGGAAGTAGTGGGACAGCTTGCGGGAGGCCACGAGGAGGTCAAAGAGTAGTTTGTGGATCCCACAATATCTCGTCCGAGCCCCTGTAGGAGGGAGGTGACAAAATACACTAGCTGTGGCACCACCTTCTTCTTCTGTGCTGCCTGTTGTTCGCCTTCCCGTGCTGCTTCTGCGTCGGGCTCTTGTCTCATTGGGGTTAAATTGTGGTTGTCGGCTGTGTGACCAGAGGCCATCATTTTGCCATCCTCGGCCTCCCTTTTTGCCACTAGTGCAGTGCTGACCACCTGATTTGTCGCTGCCAAATACAACAACAACAGTTCCTCAGGCCTGGGCGCAACTAGGACCGGGGTTGGGAACAAGTAATTCTTTGGGTATTGCAACGCTTCTTCTTCTTCCGGAGTACATGTCATTTGTCCTGCTTTCTTCAAGATCTTGAAAAATAGCAGGTCTTGGGAATGAACCTGTTGATAGCAGCGACGCAGCCTGCCAGCCGACGGAAGTCATAGACGCGCTTTCGGGCTTCCAGTTGCTCGATCGTGCTTAAATATTGGCGGGGTTGGCTTCTATCCCGCGTTAAGATATGAAGAAACAGAGCAACTTACTAGTCGGGACCCCGTATACGCATTTCCCATGGTTGACCTTCAAGTTGATTTTGTGCAGGTTCGCAAAGGTCTCCTCCAGGTCTTGGACTAGCATGGCCTTGTTCTTGGTCTTGACTATGTTGTTGTCCATGTAGGCTTCCATATTTCTATGCAACTATGGTCCAAGGCCAGTTTGCACGACCCTCGTGAACATGGAGCCCGCACTTTTTAGGCCAAATGGCATGCGCCTAAAACAGTACGTGGCGCAATGGGTGATAAATGTTGTTTTCTCTTCGTCCCCTAGGCCATGAAGATCTGATGATAACGAGAGTAGGCGTCGAGGAATGACGGCAGGTCGCAACCGGCAGTCAAATGCACGATTTGGTCGATGCACGACAATTGGAAGGGGTCCTTCGGGCAAGCCTCGTTGACATTTGTCAAGTCGATCCATAGCCTCCACTTCCTGCTTGCCTTGCGCCCTACCATGGGATTCACTAGCCATGTTGGATGGAGTTCAGCCCTGACTAGCCCGGCCGCTTCTAGCTTCTTGATTTCTTCTACAATAAACTCTTGCTTTCAGACCTTCTGCTTGACGGGGCGTGCATGAGGACAAACAGCAAGGTGATACCCGTTCACCTCCCTCGGACACCGGGGATGTCATATAGTTGCAAGGCAATCACGTCGACATTCGCCCGCAGTAAGGAGACGAGCGCGCTTTCCTATTTTTTGTTGAGGGTGGCACTTATATTGAAAGTAGCTCCCTCACCGTGCTCTTGTACATTCACTTGCTTCGTCTTGTGGATAGTCACTCTGTTTCTCTTGCCCCTAGAGGTAGAATTCTCGAGTGGGTCATCGACAGGTGCGCTTCCTGGATTCATCGCGAGTCTTGCTGGATGTCTTGTGCTTGCTTTTGGCAGAAGTGGGTGCCTTGTTAGTGGATGCTGCGACTGCCTCGCGGTAGATCTTGTCGACACAAAGGACTGCATCCTTCTTTTCTGAAAGGATTGTGGTGATGCTCAACTGCCTTGGCATCTTGAGTGTGTTGTAGGCATGGTGGGATGCCGCCACGAATTTAGCCAGTGTTGGACGACCCAGGATTCCGTTGTATGACAGCGACATCTTGGCGACATTGAAGGTGACCTTCTTTGTCCTAAAATTGAGGTTGCTACCAAAGTGACCGGAAGGGTTATCTTGCCCTTTGGCGGAAATCTTCCCCCGTCCACTCCTTAGAAGAGCCCATAAGTTTAAGATCTGAACTAGGGATATACAACATCTTGATCACATCGGGCGATATCAAGTTTACGTCGTCCCCTTAGCGACCAACATCTTCATGACCATGAGGTTGGGGGCCATTGGCGAGACGAACAGTGGTACACACCCGACCGCGGAGATGCGATCATGGTGGTCCGCAGCGTAAAAAGTAATGGGAGTGTTGGGCGACTTGAGAGGTTTCTCTCGGGCCACACAGACCCCAAGGGTGCCTAGGCCCGTTGGCATGCAGCCCCAGGCGCACTACGATCGTCCATGGCCATCTCAGCTCATCGACGGGCTTAACAAGGAAGACCCCCACAAGGGCCCGAGCCTCGTGAGGGAAGCATGTGAGGATCATCGCCAAGGACTGCAAGGGGGCGCGCCTCGAGGCTAACCTCGAGGCCCTCGTATGGCGGATTCACCAAGGGCATCATGGCAGGGCCTCATGGCCCTGCGCCTCCGCGTGGGTGATGCAGGAGATGCACTGGCGCCAAGGTAGTGCTAGCGGACAGAGCTAGAGGAGGTTTCACCTTTGGTGCTAAGGGAACCGAGCCAATTGCGGGTTCCCAAAGCAACACCCCAAAGGTTTCCCAATCGTAGCAAGAGGACTAAGGCTGGGGGCTAGGCAAAACGGAGGTCACTCCCGAGCCCACAAGCATGTCATGGAGAAGGGCTTTGGTAGGCGAAGACCACCTTTATCAGAGCGGACTGCAATCACATCCCCTTTCAAAATGGCCGCTGAGCCGACCCTTCCCGCTAATGTTTTCAAGGGGAAGAGAACCAATGCTCGTATAAAAGAGAGGCCCAGCCTCCATAGTAGGGGATTCGATCCCCATTACCCTGTTAGGGCAAGAACCCACCTTTGTACTTGTCAGATCAGTAAACTGGCAAGCAGGAGTGGGGTATTACACCACGAGGTGGACCCAACCTTGGTAAACTTCCATGTGTCCTATTTTGCTTCCCTTAGCTCATGCCATCGGAGAGTCGCCTTAAAGTCGAGAGGTAGAACAGGGTTGGAGAGCGAGCGCACCCGAGAGTTCAAAACTTTTCTTGGGTCTACTTGATACGTCTCCAACGTATCTATAATTTTTTATTGTTCCATGCTATTATATTATCTATTTTTGATGTTTTATATGCATTAATATACTATTTCATATTAGTGTTGGGACTAAACTATTAATCTAGAGCCTAGTGCCAGTTTTTTTCCATGTTTTTGAGTATTGCAAATAAGGAATATTAAACGGAGTCCAAACGGAATAAAATATGTGGAATGATTTTTCTTGGACCGAGGAAACCTGCCAGACTTGGAGAAGGGGGCACGAGCCCTAGCGAGAGATGGCAAGCCTGCACGACGCGCCCTAGTGCTTCACTTGGATAAGGGGGCAGGGGACCTGCCGGGAGATGACAATCCTTGCTGCACACATCTTTTGAGAGAGACACACTGAATCGTGAATTTATTAGAATACTCTATGTGCTTCACTTGTATCTTTTGAGCTTGGCAATGTTTCTCTAGGGCTTCGCTTATATGTTTTAGAGAACGGTGGTGTTTTATTTTATAGAAATTATTAAAATCTCATACCTCACTTATATTATTTTGAGATTCTGTTAAACAACATGGTAATTGGTTTAGGTTATGAATTTATTCCTAATATAATGGACATCCAAGAGGGATATAATAAAAACTTTCATATTAGTGCATTGAATATGATGAGAAGTTTGACTCCTTGCATGTAGTTTTGAGATATAAAGATGGTAATATGAGAGTCATGCTAGTAAGTAATTGTGAATTGGAAGAAATACTTGTGTTAAAGCTTGTGATTCTCGTAGCATGCATGTATGGTGAACCGTTATGTGATGAAGTCGGAGCATGATTTGTTTATTGATTGTCAACCTTTGTGTGGAGGTCGGGATCACGCAATGGTTAACTCCTACCAATCCTTCCCCTAGGAGCATGCGTCTAATACTTTTCGTCGATAACTAATAGGCTTGCAAGAAGTATGTGACTTCTTTATGACTAATGTTGAGTTCATGGATTATACGCACTCTCACCCTTCCACCTTTGCTGGCCTCTCTAGTACTGCACTACTTTCGCTAGTACATTAATTATACTTTCCTCAAAACAGCCACCATACCTACCTATTATTGCATTTTCATAGCAATTCCGAGATATATTTCCATGCAACACCACCGTCCCTTTTTTTATGACACGCACCATCACTTTCATATTGCTTATAGAGTCATATTTTGTTCTAGATATCGAGTTGTAATCTTTGAGTTATAAGTAAATAAAAGTGTGATGATTTGCAATATTAGAGCATTGTCCCATGTGAGAAAATAATGATGGAAGCTATGATTCCCTCACAAGTTGGGATGAGTCTCCGGTCTTTACAAAAAATAAAAGAGGCAGCAAAGCCCACAAAAAAGAGAGGCCAAAGATGCCCACCAAAAAATGAGAGAAAGAGAGAAGGGGCAATGCTACTATCTTTTTCCACATTTGTGCTTCAAAGTAGTACCATGTTCTTCATAGGAAGTCTCCTATTGCGTCACTTTCATATAATTAGTGGAATTTCTTCTTTTGCACAACCACTTATTATTCTTTTTTTTGAGCTTTCATACACTTATAGCTCTAGTGCATTTGTTGCATGGCAATCCCTACTCATTCACATTGATATCTATTCATGGGCATCTCCATAGCCCATTGATACGCCTAGTTGATGTGAGATTATCTTCTCTTTTTTTCCTTGCAACCTCCACCATATTCTATGTCACCTATAGTGTTATATCCATGGCTCATGCTCATGTATTACGTGAGAGTTGAAAAGGTTTGAGAACATAAAAAGTGTGAAACAATTGCTTGAGTTTCATCGGGGTTGTGCATGATTTAGATACTTTGTGTGGTGAATATGGACAATAGCCAGACCATATAATTTTATGGGGATAACTTTCTATGGCCATGTTATTTCGAAAGGTAACAATTTCCTTGTTAGTATTCTTGAAGTATTATTGTTTTTATGTAAATATTAGACTTTTCTTTTGAATCTAATGGATCTGAATATTCATGTCACAATAAAGAATATTACATGGATAAATATATTAGGTAGCATTCCACATCAAAAATTCTGTTTTTATCATTTACCTACTCGAGGACGAGCATGAATTAAGCATGGGGATGCTTGATACGTCTCCAACATATCCATAATTTTTTATTGTTCCATGGTATTATATTATTTATTTTGGATGTTTTATATGCATTGATATGCTATTTTATATTATTTTTGGCACTAAACTACTAATCTAGAGCCTAGTGCGAGTTTCTGTTTTCCATGTTTTTGAGTATTGCAGATAAGGAATATTAAATGGAGTCCAAACGGAATAAATTATCCGAAATGATTTTTCTTGGACTAGAAGAAACCCGCCACACTTGGAGAAGGAGGTAGGAGACGTGCCGGGAGATGACAAGCCTGCACAACGCACCCTAGGGTGGCGCCCCTGGCTTGTGGGCCCCCTGCAGCTGTCCTAACCCTAATCCTTGGCCTATAAATTCCCAAATATTCCCCCATTACCACAAGGAGGCCAAAAAATAATTTTCCGCCTCCGGGAGCCCGTGTCCCCATGAGATCCAACCTGGGAGCCTTTTCCGGTAATCTACAGGAGAGGGAATCGATCACGGAGGGCATCTACATAAAGTCTATTGCCCTTCCGATCATGCGTGAGTAGTTCACCACAGACCTACGGGTCCATAGCTAGTAGCTAGATGGCTTCTTCTCTCTCTTTGTTCTTCACTACCATGTTCTTCATGATCTTCATGGAGATTTGTCCGATGTAATACTATTTTGCGGTGTGTTTGTCGAGATCCGATGAATTGCGGGTTTATGTTCAGATTATCCATGAATATTATTTGAATCTTCTATGAAATTCTTATATGCATGATTTCATATCTTAGCAAGTCTCTTCGAGTTATTAGTTTGGTTTGGCCAACTAGATTGGTAATTCTTGCAATGGGAGAAGTGCTTAGTTTTGGGTTAAATCTTGCGGTGGACTCACCCAGTGACAAAGTAGGGGTAGCGAGGCACGTATTGCATTGTTGCCATCGAGGATAAAAAGATGGGATTTTCATCATATTGCTTGAGTTTACCCCTCTATATCTTGTCATATTACCTAATGCGTTACTATGTTCTTTATGAACTTATTACTCTAGATGTAGGCACGAGTCGATCGATGTGTGGAGTAATAGTAGTAGATGCAGAATCGTTTTGGTCTACTTGACACGGACGTGATGTCTATATGCATAATCATTGCCTTGGATATCTTCTTAATTACTCGCTCTTCTATCAATTACTCGACAGTAATTTGTTCACCCACCTTATTATTTTCCTTCATGAGAGAAACCTCTAGTGAAACCTATGGTCCCCGGGTCTATTTTCCATATTATACTTTCAGACCTTTAAACCAAAAATACCAAAAATATATTGCTGCCATTTATTTACTTCTGTTTTACTTTTACTTCTAGAAATCTTTTATCTATCTCTATCAGATCTCAACCTTGCAAATAACTGTGAAGGGATTGACAACCCCTTTCTAGTGTTGGGTGCAAGTGTTTGATTGTTTGTGTAGTTGCCAAAATTGGGGCCTTGCTTGTTCCTCCTACTGGATTGATACCTTGGTTCTCAATAAATAGAGGGAAATACTTATCTACTTTGCTACATCACCCTTTCCTCTTCAAGGGAAAACCAACGCAAGATCAAGAAGTAGCATTACTCAACCGTGATTGCAACATTTGGCATGCCAGGTAGGGGTGCGCAGACACTCTTCGTCTCAGGTCACGCTCCGTCTTCACCGACACCATGACCGACGCCCACGGTATGCGCTCGGGGAGCTCGGTGCCGGACGACCACTACTGACCTGGCAGCGTCGTGGAAACCATCATCTGCACCCCCGCCGCTCACAGGTGATAGGCCTTCCTATGGCCATCGGTGCAACAAGGCGTCCGTCCTGCTATGTTACCCATGACGTTTGTCTCAGCCTGCGTTCATGTGAGACACCTGAATGCGCAGGCGGCGCTGCTCCTGGCGAGCGAGCTGCTTCGCCACAGCCCGACCGATGGAGGGCACGATGCCTGGGCGGACCACATCTCCGAACTCGTCACCGTCGCCAGGAAGGCCTTGGTACCCTATGCCCTGCTTCAGCCCCCACCGCTAGAGGTAGGGGATCGACTAGCGAGCCACTCCCGCCCCTGCATGGTGGCTCGCTCAGTCCACATCCCGAGGGGCCCTACCTCACATTGTGCTCCTGCTCCTCAGGGTCCCGGTGACTGGCTTCGGGCCTCCATCGGCCCATCGCGGTGACGCACCTAGAGAGGCCGACGGGATGTTCTATGCCCATCACAACATGCATACTAACAACACGTAGGATTGCCAGGCGGCCAAGTCCCCTACAGCAAGCACTCTGCTTGGCTCTGAGACCGTGCTATCTCCGCCGACCTTGGAGGTGACCGTGGAGGCAGAGGAAGGGGCGACCTTCGTGACCGCCTCCGCCGACCCCGCGGTGATGGTGGAAGCGGTCTTCCCCAAAATGACACTTGACGCGGGTGATCCTGTGACGTGTGCCACCCAGGCAGCGCCGCCTTGCTATCAGGACCCTTCGGTGAGAGGGGTGTTTCACCTGGCGTTGGTGTCATGGGTCTCGTGCTCCAAGTTGGCGCTCGCTCCCACCCCCTCGCCATAAGGGGTACGCCGGGCACCCGCGTTGGATCAGGCTCACGGACTCCAGCCTGGGGCCGTCGGATATGGCAGGTGCGACAAGAAGGCGCCTCGGGGCCCACGTAGGCGCACCCCGATGTGCGCCCCCATGGTTTAGGAGGGTGGCTTCAAGTGCCAAGGAAATGGGAGTTCGCTGCTTAGGAGTCTGTCAAGCTGCAAGGAGTGTGGGCCGCGCGCACCTCGCGAGGTGTTAGGATCCCACGGGTTCATGAAGCTTCATGAGCCAGCAAGCTCAGAACCCCGCTGTCCCTCGCTAGCGTGGTGGACCCCTGCAGTACTTAGCAACATGCGGCCTCATGCACTCGCAATGGTTTGTCCTCAGGTGACTTGTTGGATCGTTCAGGTTAAACAGTTCCTCCTATTTTGTAGCTCCCCAAGCGGATGTTCCTATATGAATAGTGAACTTGGTTAACCTTCACTTGAGATGGTGCCATTTTCCTTAATCCTAATCTTTAGTGGCAAGTCGCCGCCTTGCAATCGGACTCTTCGGGCTATGTGGGGTGTGACAACTCTTGTGCTTGGGCCACGGGAGCGCTTCACCGACGTATGCGTTTCCACGCTGAGGGGCAGGAAACGTTTGATAACAACTCTATGGGGGAAGATCCCCCAGAGGCGCCCATGTCTCAGGGCTGGACGTCATGCACATGGAGCCGCAGGGCGGGGGGCTACTACAGAATCTCCCATATCCCCAGGCTAGACGCCACGCACCTCGGGAGAGAGGGTGGGGGGTCCTTCCAGACCAACCGTGTCTCTAGGCCACGTGCCACTTACCTGGAGACGGAGGATGGGAGCTTGGAGTCAGACACCTGAGGCAGTTCGTGACACTCTCATATAATAATTACTAGGATGTATACGCTCGGGGCCTCCAAAGCATAACGCCACGACGGGTCGTGTCATGGCCGTGGTGGAGGGCCCCTCCCACGCCCAAGTGGAAGTCCCTATGCTCAGTGCTGGTGGATTGACTGTCAAACCGCGACTATGCCCACACCATAGTCAAAGCCCTTGCATTGCACTTGGCATTGATTGAAGAAGACGTCTCGCGTGCCACAACTAACACTTCTTTTAGGTTGACCCGTGCTGGAAACGGCAGCCACACTTTCTTTATGGTTTGACTTGTGCCTGGGTACGACAGCCGATTTTCGTTCTTCCCTTTTTTGATTTGCAAGAAAGCTCACCAGGCTGACTTGTGCTTGAAACAATAGCCATACCACCCATTTTGGGCTTGTAAATGAGTTCATTTATGGTTTGAATAAAGATTTGGCTTTTCTCGTTTTCAGGGAGTTTCATTGGTTTTCTCTTTTCTCAACACGTACGTTCGCCACCTCCCTCTTGAATGTCACACGAGTCGGGGCTGGGGCATGGTGCCCACACCCAAGATATGTGCCTCGTCCACGGGCTTGTCAGGCTCCTTCTACGAGCATGTTCCCTGGTGCACCACCTCGCCAAGGCCTTAGCGCCTAACTTTCTCGTACGACGCACAAAAGCGAGTCGACTAGTGTAAGTTGTGCCCCCGAAGCATGGGGCACGCCGTGAAGGCGCAATACCTAACAAAGGATGACCAGTCGGGCATATGCCTCAGCTGGGCCATGGGGTCGGAGAGGCCTAGATGGACATGAAACTCTCCTCGCCGTCGTCGTCGTCCCTGTGTGCTTCTGCTTTATCGCTGCTTTAATTGACTACATGCCCCTCATAAGAGCCTCACCCTCGAAACCATCGGGGAAGAACTATGCACTCAGCGCATCGACGTGGTCCTTCACCGCCTTCCACAGGGTGTCGTGGCTCGCCTCGGGAACAGGGGCCATCGCAGCCTCAAAATAATAGTGGGGATCTGGGTGGAAGAGGTTACTAAAGATGGGCGTGAACGCCTGGGACCCAAGATATGTGTCTTTTCTACTTGTTGGTTGTAGGTGGCCTCGGCGCCGATAAAGTCTCGATCTAGCGCCTCCACCTGCTCGCACTCCAAGCCCAGCTCTGACGATGCCAACGCGAGCTACTGTTCAAGGGCCCGGAGGTGTGCCTCGCGAACGTACTCCGCCTC
The DNA here is from genome assembly GCF_904849725.1 of Hordeum vulgare subsp. vulgare. Taxonomy (NCBI): domain Eukaryota; kingdom Viridiplantae; phylum Streptophyta; class Magnoliopsida; order Poales; family Poaceae; genus Hordeum; species Hordeum vulgare. Next base: position 366,415,483 of record NC_058521.1, read on the forward strand.
GACTATCCACCCGTGGAGCTATTTCTCCACAGCAGCGTTCGAGGCCTGAAGTTCTAGCTCGCATTCCTCTATGGTCCCGCGGCGCTCGATCGCTTCCTCAGCCTCGTGGAGAACTTGCTCGCATGCCTCCCTCGCCATAGTGGCATATGCTTCAAACTTCGCACATGCCTCTTCATATTGGCGGCGCCTCAGCTTGATAGCCATGTCAAGTTGACGCCACCCATGAGCCAAGCACACACGTTCATCGGTGAAGCGTACGTCTACGTCCCAAAGCTTGGCCCCAAGATGTCTCACCATGCTCAAGGTGCTCCTCAGGAGGTCATGGCGGACTAAGGTCTGAGAGGCCACGAGGTCCAGGGCCCAGTCCGGCTCGGGCCCGACACATCTGCTCCCGGGCAATGCCCGGAGCCTTCGGCTCTGCCTGCTGGGGAATGGGAGATGGTTGATACTCGCCCCGCCCCACGAGGGCTGGGCATTGTGTGCAGGGGGCTCAAGGCCCCGTCCGGGGAGGTTGGCCCCTCAGGATCACCCGTAATGTCCGATGGGGCGTCGGGGGGCTCCGACCCGCTCAACACATCCTCACCTGCAGTGCTCCCCACAGGAGATGCAAGGGGAGTTTCTTCCCTTTGCCTCACAACCTCCGCAAGCGAGGACGGTGTCGCGCCGCGACCAGGCACATCACTCACACGGTAGTCCAGCGCGCATGGGCCAATCCCCCAGCCCCCGCTGACGGCGTGAAGACACGTGTCGAGCCAGGGGGCTTGATGACCCTCTTGCTTGACGGAAGCCTGGACGAAGTAGGGCTCAATCACGCCTGAAGGGAAGATGCAGGGCGAACGAAGGGGTGGCTCTCACTTGTCCTTTCCAGTCCATCTCCTCCTCTTCAGCACCCTCGGCATGGCCACAACATTGCTCTCAGCTAGGGCCTGAGGCGCATGCCCACCACCCCCCGCTGCAGCTGCTGGGGGCTCCGGGCCTGTCAAAGCCCCCGGCTCCGAGGCCACCAAGACGGGTGCGTCCCATGGCACCCCGTGGCCTCCGGGAAGCAGCTCCCATGGGTCAAAGTGGGGCATCGCTCGAGCAAAGTCTCCCCCGTTCTTGTACTTGTACAAGGTTTTCCTCCCACGACGGAGGCCGCCGACGATTTTGCCAAGAAAGACCCGGAGCACCCCATCGAGCATGTCAACCGTTAGATGCCCCGGATGGAGCTCCGTGGGATCACTTGGCCCGAAGAAGGTACACATCGTGCGTGAGTAACATTGAAGCGGGGCGATCCGTCATTTGAGGAACTCCATCATGATCAGCGCAACGGTCACCCGGGTCATCGAGCCGCGTGTGCTCTCACCTGGCGCTCGACACATCTGTAAGGAATGGGGTCAGCAGCAGGGGTTGTATTGCCCTGCGTCCACGAACACCCATTGCCACCTGAAACCTCCGGCGAAGTGAACGATCTCCATATTGATGCACTTTCCCATCGTTGCGTCTACGGCAGGGAAGGATGCACACCCGGAGTGCTAGTTTAGCATGGTCAGCTAGAGGGAGAAGAAGTGTTGGAGTAACGCCACCGAAGGAGGGACGCCAAGAAAGGCCTCGTAGAGGAAGGAGAAGTACGGGTGGAGGAGAATGGACGTCAGGTCAAGGTGCAGCGCATGAATCTGGTAATACGCAAGCATGGCATTGAAGAACTCCGATGATGGGGGAAGCACGCGAGAGAAGAGCGCTGGGAGGTGAACAACGATGGAGGTCATTTAGAGCTCAGTGGGGGGGGGGCAGAAGCCGGCAAGATCTTGGTTGTCCCCCATTCGCTCGAGCCGGGCGCGACCATGGGGAGGATCTTATCGAGCCATTCACGATTCAAGAACGTGGGCCTACCCAGGGCTGGTTTCGGTGCCTGGCGCCATTCTCCTGCTGCCATTCCCTTGCCTGCCCTACTCGGAGGAGTTGTGGCGGTGCTGTGAGAGAAGGGGTGGGGGCCGCTTGGCGGATGGGGACAATCTTTATGAAATAAGGTAGGCGCGGGTAGGCGACGCAAGGCAAGGGAGATAAATGACGAGCCAACTGCGTGCGCAAGTTGTATGCTAGCTCGAGGCAGTTACTGAGGTATCATGGGGAGCAGCAAGGGCGTCCGACAACTGGCCAAGTGGCACATTGCGCTTGGACTGTAGGCGGTTGGGGTCCGCGTCACCTCACCCCTCCCGTTGGAGGAGTCGTGCCCAACGCGGTACCGGGGGCTATTGTCCGGCCCCTGGGACCGGGGGTGCCGAGGCCCGTCGACCTACTGCCCAAAGCGCGGTACGGTCATCCCAACCCGTCTCGGCCCATTGGCGGGCTTAACGAGGAAGACCCTCGTGAGGGCTCGAGCCTCGGGAGGGAAGCATGTGAGGATCGTCGTCAAGGACTGGAAAGGGGCGCTCACTATGGGCGCGCGTGTCGGGGCTTGCCCCGAGGCCCTCGTGAGTTGGATTTTCCAAGGGCTTCATGGCATGGCCCATGGCCATGTGCTTCGTGTGGGTGATGCAGGCTACGCAGGCGGCACCAAGGAAATGCTAGCGGGCACGGGCAGATGAGCTTTCCCCTTTGGTGCTAAGGGAGCCGAGCTAGCTGCGGGTTCCCAAAGCAACCCCTCGAAGGTTTCCCAATCGGTGCTAGAGGACTAAGGCTAGGGGCTAGGTTGGACAGAGGTCACCCCCGATTCCACCAGCGCGTCATGGAGAAGGGCTTTGGCAGGCAAAGACCACCTTTATTAGAGCGGACTACAGTCATGTCCCCTTTCAAAACGACCATTGCGGCGACCCTTCCCTCCAATGTTTTCGGGGGGCCGAGGACCAAGGATAATATAAAAGAGAGGCCCAACCTCCATAGTAGGGGATCCGATCCCTGTTACACCCGCTAGGTCAAGAACCCACCTTTGTACTCGTCTTCCACCTTGGAGCAATCCAGACAAGTAGGATTAGGCTATTACACCATGAGGTGGCCCAAACCTGGGTAAATTGTCGTGTGTCCTAGTTCGCTTCCCTTAGCTCGTGCCATTGGATAGTCGTCGTGGAGTTGAGAGGTAGAAAAGGGTAGGAGAGCGAGCGGACCCCAAAGTTCAAACATTTTCTTTGGTCTGCGGAGCCCCGATTCTGACAGTGCCCTTGCTTCTGCGACTTGCTCCATCGCGTTTACTTCGCAGACCCATTTCTTAAGTTTCCTATGGGAGGAGTGCAAAGATGCGCCACCGCCAACACACATACATCTATGCACTTCTAGAACTCCTACGTGTCTGATTTCTCTCCATCCTCATCATCATCACTACAAGATTGGTTGTCCCAGCCTCTGGCAGGCTTCTCTTTCTACTCCTTGGCCTTGCCGCGATGACCACGTCGGCAGTAGTGGTTCTTCTTGTCACACTCGCCAACACAATCTCGACTCTTATCCTTGTCGCACCTTTCTTACTCTTGCTTTTCCTTGTCAGCAAGTTGTTCTACTTGGCGGCACTCATTGATGTCGTGGCCTTTGGTGAGGTGGATCTTGCGGTATGGCTTGCTAGTCTTCTTGCGGCAACCTCCTTGCTAGGCTCCTCAGGTTTGGCCTTCTTGTTAGTGTTAGAATTCCCGGAGCTCTCGACAACCATCACTACTTTGCCATTTCCCTTCTTATTGCGCTTGCACCCTTTTTTCGAGGAGGCAACCACACTTTTCTTGTCCTTGGAGTCAACTTCTATGCCAGCGTCATCCCCCGTTAGCCTTCTTCCATCTTCAGCCTACTCGCACTTTTCGGCTAGAGCATAAAGCTCGATGACATCCCGCACCTTGCTGATGTTCATGTCTTCGCACATGTGGCATTTGCGTACGTTTGTGTGGAAGGCAGCGATCACTGTAGCAGGGCGGATATCTGGGGTGTTGTGCTGCACGCGGCTGAATCTCTGGATGTACTTACGGAGGGTCTCGCCATCTCGCTGGGGTAGGACATGTAGATTGTTGGGCTACCCTGGGAGCTTCTGGCCCCCATGGTAGGCCTCAACGAAGTGGTTGCACAGATCCGCGCGAGAGGAGATGGACCCTGCCAGCAAGTTCATCAGCCAACTCCTTATTTGTATTTGAGTGCCAACGGAAAGTAGTTGGCGAGTACTTTCTTGTCTCGTCCCCCGGCAGCCTGCACCGCAATTGTGTAGATGCCTAGGAACTCCCATGGACTGATGTTGACGCTGTACTTATCCGGCAATTCTGGCTTGAAGGCTCTACTTGAGGGCCAGAGGACTTGCCGCAGCTCACGGGTAAACGCCACGAATACCACCTTGTAAGGTAGGCTACCGGGCGCCATGGGCGCTGGCTCGTCAATGACTGGGTCTACGTGACCCCCGGACTAGCGCGTGTCTCACGCCACCTCTCGATTGTTGTATGCGTGTCCTCCTTGCGTTGGTCCTTCAAGACTTGACATTGATCTTGCTTGAGTCGTGGGTCCGTCGAGGCTTGAGACACTTTTCTTGCATGTTGGCCCAATGGATAACATGTTATTGTCGTGGGGGCGACTGCACCATGGGTGCCTTGCCGATGTCGGGCCCGACGGTGGGCCCCGCAGGAACCACGCGCGGTGTGCGTGAGGAACCCGCAGCATGTGGCTTGTCCTTGTTGAGGAAGCTTAGTAAGATTTGTATGGATTCGCTCCACTCCTCCATCATATTCGGTGCAGGCCGAAAGTTCAGCAGTAGTTGAGCCTGCGCTAAAGCTCCTTCCGTGGTTTTAGGGATCGGGCGGGCCGAGGTGCGGGTAGTGCTTTTACTCCTGGCTGCGCTACACGGAGCACTTTCCCGCGCCATCACCAGGGGATGGTCCTCACTAGGGGGAGGTGACTGAGCATGGCCCCACGCTCCTCGCGCAGGGGTCTTAAAAGTACGCCACCCCGGGTCGTTACCCCGCACGCGTGGGTCGCACTTGTCTAGTGAGGGACGTGGAGGAATTCCGGCAGCCGTCGTCGCAGCGGTTGCTACGGCTGTGGCATCGCCCCCAGTCGCTGCCGAAGAAATTTGCGCTAGCATGATGGTGGGTCCGGGTCGTGGCTCGCAAAGTTCCGTGCGATGTTGTGGCTCCGCTCACCAGCGTGATACGCATGGTGACCACCCTCGCCCTCGTCGCCCATCGCAGTCGACGTGGGTAGATTGGACATCGAAGGAGTGCCCGCCATGCCACATATGGTTCTTTCGGGCGCCATGTCCGTTGAGGAAGACATGCGGAAATGCTGGTGAAGATCCATACACAGAATAGTCCCACTACTTGTCGTGCCAAAAATGTCGGGGAAACGGACCAACGATGATCTATGCGACCTGGTAGGCCCTTTTTATGGTTCTACAGGGGGGCTTTGGTGCGCCTAGAGCATTAATCGTCCAGATCACACGCGAGGGCTTATAAAGGTTCAGGTTGCTCGGGAGCGTAAAACCCTACGTCATTTTTTTGGTGGTAGTTAATTAGGTGGGTTCGAGGATAGGAGCGTAGCCGCCCGACAAGGATGCTCGAGGTGTGCAGCGACGCGTGCAATTGAATAAAGTGTCGACCCTCCTTCCGGTGGTCTTGGACCTCTTTTTATAGGGTAAAGGGGTTACCCAAGTGGCTAAAATGGTCTTTTTACTGGGTTTAGAGTGCGTGCTGCAGTGACGGGACTGCTTGCCAGAATAGGTAGTGGGAAATACCTAACTCTGACGAACCGTGACAATCGAATTAAATGCATCGTGAGGTGGCCCGTGAGCGATGTCTCCCGACAAGGATTGTCTTTCTCTCTGCATAGTTCGCCCAACTACCTCTTATTCTGCTGGCACGTCGCGAGATGGGTGTCATCGCGGCTGGGACGCGCCCACTGCCACGGCCATGTGCCCCTGCCAGCTTTGCCTATCCGCCTGCCCGCTCGACACCTCGACTGATGTATACAATCAACCACCTGGTGAGGTGGATGTTGGGTTACGTAGCATAAATTCAAAATTTTCCTACGCATATTCGGATCTTCCTATGGAGAGACCAGCAATGAGAGAGGGGTGAGTGCATCTTCATACCTTTGAAGATCACTAAGCGGAAGCGTTGCTAGAACGCGGTTGATGGAGTCGTACTCGCAGCGATTCCGATCTAGTGCCGAACTATGGCACCTCCGCGTTCAACACACGTGCAGCCCGGTGACGTCTCCCGCACCTTGATCCAGCAAGGAGGAGGGAGAGGTTGGGGAAGAACTCTAGCAGCATGACGGCGTGGTGTCGATGGAGAGACGAGGTCTCCCGGCAGGGCTTCGCCAAGCACCGGCAGAGAGGAGGAGGAAGAAGGGCAGGGTTGCGCCGAGGGAGAGGGAGAAGTCTGTCTCCCAAGGGCCAAAACCCCTCTCTATTTATAGGAGGAGGGGGAGGGGGTGCGCCACCCCTAGGGTTCCCCCCTAGGTGGTGCGGCAGCCACCATATGGGTAAGGGGCGGCGGCTAGGGTGGGAGGGGGTGGCGCACCACCTGGTGGGCCTAAGGCCCACCTGTGCCTAGGGTTTGCCGCCCCTTCCCTCTCCCCTGCGCATTGGGCTGATTGGGGAAGCGCACCAGCCCACCTAGGGGCTGGTTCCCTCCCCCACTTGGCCCACCTTACCTCCCGGGGTCGTTGCCCCCCTTCGGTGGACCCCCGAGGCCACCTCCGGTGGTCCCGGTGGTCCCGGTACGTTACCGGTGATACCCGAGACACTTCCGGTGTCCGAAACCATCCGTCCTACATATCAATATTTACCTCCGGACCATTCCGGAGCTCCTCGTGACGTCCGGGATCTCATCCGGGACTCCGAACAACTTTCGGTAACCTCATATAACAATTCCCTATAACCCTAGCGTCAGTGAACCTTAAGTGTGTAGACCCTACGGGTTCGGGAGACAGGCAGACATGACCGAGACACCTCTCTGGCCAATAAACATCAACGGGGTCTGGATACCCATGGTGGCTCCCACTTGCTCCACGATGATCTCATCGGATGAACCACGATGTCAAGGATTCAATCAATCCCGTATACAATTCCCTTTGTCTGTCGGTATAGAACTTGCCCGAGATTCGATCATCGGTATACCAATACCTTGTTCAATCTCGTTACCGGTAAGTCTCTTTACTCGTTTCGTAGCACGTCATCGTGTGACTAACTCCATAGTCACATTGAGCTCATGATGATGTTCTACCGAGTGGGCCCAGAGATACCTCTCCGTCACACGGAGTGACAAATCCCGATCTCGATTCGTACCAACCCAACAGACACTTTCGGAGGTACGCGTAGTGCACCTTTATAGTCACCCAGTTACGTTGTGACGTTTGATACACCCAAAGCACTGCTACGGTATCCGGGAGTTGCACAACCTCACGGTCGAAGGAAAAGATACTTGACATTAGAAAAGCTTTAGCATACGAACAATACGATCTAGTGCTATGCTTAGGATTGGGTCTTGTCCATCACATCATTCTCCCAATGATGTGATCCCGTTATCAATGACATCTAATGCCCATGATCAGGAAACCATGACCATCTATTGACTAATGAGCTAGCCAACTAGAGGCTTGCTAGGGACACTTTGTGATCTATTTATTCACACATGTATTACTGTTTCCTGTTAATACAATTATAGCACGAACCATAGAGGATTATCATGAACAAGGAAATATGACAATAACCATTTTATTATTGCCTCTAGGGCATATTTCCAACAGTCTCCCACTTGCACTAGAGTCAATAATCTAGTTACATTGTGATGTATCGAACACCCATAGCATTATGGTGTTGATCATGTTTTGCTCGTGGAAGAGGTTTAGTCAACGGGTCTGCAATATTCAGATCCGTGTGTACTTTAAAAATATCTATCACTCCACTCTGGACATGGTCCTGGATGGAGTTGTAGCGGCGTTTGATGTGCTTCGTCTTCCGGTGAAACCTGGGCTCCTTGGCTATGGCAATGGCCCCAGTGTTATCTCAGAAGAGTGTCATTGGACCCGACGCGTTTGGAACCACTCCAAGGTCGGTGATGAGCTCCTTCATCCAAATTCCTTCATGAGCCGCTTCTGAAGCAGCTATGTACTCCACTTGACATGTAGATGCTGCCACGACTTCTTGCTTGCTGCTGCACCAGCTCACTGCCCCACCATTCAACACATATACGTATCCGTTCTGTGACTTAGAGTCATCCGGATCTGTGTCGAAGTTAGCATCGACGTAAACCTTTACGACGAGCTCTTCGAAACCTCCATAAACGAGAAACATTTCCTTAGTCCTTTTCAGGTACTTAAGGATATTATTGACCGCTGTCCAGTGTTCCATACCGCGATCACTTTGGTACCTCCCTACCAAGCTTATGGCATGGTTTATATCAGGTCTGGTACACAGCATGGCATACATTAGAGAGCCCACGGCTGATGCGTAGGGGACAGAACTCATCTTCTCTCTATCTGCTGTCGTGGTCGGCGACTGAGTCTTACTCAATCTCTTACCTTGCAAAACTGGCAAGAACCCTTTCTTTGAGTTTTCCATATTGAACTTCTTCAATATCTTGTCAAGGTATGTACTTTGCGAAAGACCTATGAGGTGTCTTGCTCTATCTCTATAGATCTTGATGCCTAATATGTATGCAGCTTCTCCAAGGTCCTTCATTGAAAAACTTTTGTTCAAATAGGCCTTTATGCTCTCCAACATCTCTATATTATTCCCGATCAATAATATGTCATCTACATAGCTCCCACTCACTTTCTTGTACAGACAGGCTTCTCCGTAAACCTGTATGAACCCAAACGCTTTAATCACCTCATTAAAGCGAATGTTCCAACTCCGAGATGCTTGCACCAGCCCATAGATGGAGCGCTGGAGCTTGCACACTTTGTTAGCACCCTTAGGGTCGACAAAACCTTCTGGTTGCATCATATATAACTCTTCCTTGGGGTTCCCGTTAAGGAACACTATTTTGACGTCCATTTGCCAAATTTCATAATCGTAAAAGGCGGCAATTGCTAACATGATTCGGACTGATTTCAGCTTCGTTACGGGAGAGAAAGTCTCTTCGTAGTCAACTCATTGAATTTGTCAAAAACCCTTTGCAACAAGTCGAGCTTTATAAACGGTTACATTACCATTTGCATCAGTCTTCTTCTTGAAGATCCATTTATTTTCTATGGCTCGCCAGTCATCGGGCAAGTCCACCAAAGTCCATACTTTGTTCTCATACATGGATCCTATCTCGGATTTCATAGCTTCAAGAAATTTCTTGGAATCCGGGCCTGCCATCGCTTCTTCATAGTTCGAAGGTTCACCGTTGTCTAATGCTTGAAAACTATTATTCAACTTGTCTTGGCAGTACATGATGTGTTGATTTACTTTTATGTGTACTAACCTATATCAAGACTTCTTTTCAAGTTTTGCGTGGATGAAGTTCTGAAGACTTAGGTGAGACCAGGATATGAGAGGATTGAACGAGATATACAAGCTCAATCTTGGTGATTCCCATGGCACCCCAAGTAACTATTACAAGAAGTCTCAAGCATCTAAGATTGGGGATGCTATGCATCCCACCTCTCTTCGCCAACAATTATCGGTTAGCCTATGTTGATCTTAAGTTCTTATTTGTCCACATGATATGTTCTATTCTTGGAGGGCATTTTATTTAATTTTTTTGAATAAAATATTTAGATCTGAAAATCTTTATTGAGAGAGAGTCCTCGCATACCTACTTAATTGTTTGACTACTCATTGATCTTCACTTATATCCTAAGAGTAAATTGTTCAGGAATTAAATATCATAAATATGAAATTATCAATGTTCTTTATGTCTTGTAGTAGTTTCACATTTAGTTTAGATATTAAAATCTATTGAAGTTTGACAATCAATGTATTGGTCATATGAGCAATTCGTTAATGATTAGTATAAGAAAGAGAACTTTCACATACAATTATATTATCTTGGACATCTTTTATGATTGTGAATACCCATCAATTATTTTCAACCTCGATCAAATAGTTGAAGTTGGACAAAGAATACAATGTAATGGTTATGTTTGGGTATATTTGCATAGAATATTGCATTGTTATGGATCCTCCAACATGTGGTGCTTGTTTAGAACCTTTTGCTATCCAAAACTTCATACTAAGTAGAGATACTACTTATTGCATCCAAACCCTCGAGCCAAGTTTGTTCCATGAAAGTCCACCATACCTACCCATATATCGTATTTCACTACCATTCCAAATAAATTTGCATGTTCCACCTCTAAACATTCAAATAAACATCCATTTTCTGTGCTCGTACCGCTCATGGAGCAATGGGCGGTCATTATCTTCCATGCTAAGCGAGTTATTCTCATGATGAGTGTTTATTGAATTGTCATTGCACGAGAGAGGCTTGTAAAAAGGATGCTCAATCCTACCTAAGAAAAAGAAATAAGAACCCTCCTAGAAAGTTGATTGTTTGGATGGAACCCGTGGATACGACTAGCCATGGAATGTGTTTGAAGGGTGGAGGGGTAGTGAAATTTCAATTCTGTTGGGGAACAACCAATAATGTGATTAGCATGGAATATATTGAAAACTCTGTTGTGACGTTGACAGGAAAGGCACACCACCCAAAATTACATATTCATCACTATTTTAAAACAATGAGCTCTTGCACCTCTGCAAATCCCTGCTTATCTTTGTGAAGGTGCATTCTATTTGCTTTCATGTTACTTACTTTTCATGTTGAGTCAACTTCTTATTCCAACCTCGGTCTAATAGTTGGCAAGCACCATGTGGTTGGGAAATCCAAACACATATATGCACTCAAATATATTTGTTCATGATTCATTGTAGTGACAATTATGATTATGATAAGTATGTTGGGAGACGAAACTTTAACCCCCTATCTTTATCTATATTTGATGGATGTTTTTTGTTCTAAAAATATGCCTAGAGTATTAGCAATCATAGAAGACTATATGATAATTGAGTTTGTAGAGATCTTACTTAGACTTGACGATGCATTGAAGTTGTTTGGTGACTAAGAACATGGGTTGTTAAGTTTGAAGAAAATGCATTGTTTGAACCATGACATGTGAATTGATTTCTACTGAACCATGATGATTTTCACAAAAAATTTGTTGGTTATAATGCTAGAAAAAGTGATTGGAATTATCATTGATAAACTTATATACTATGCTAGCATCCACACTTCATAAATTATTTCTTTTATCATTTACCTACTTGAGGACGAGTAGGAATTAAGCTTGGGGATTCTGATACGTCTCCAACGTATCGATAATTTATGAATAATTCATGCCATACTCACTTATGTTTACAATATTTTTATATGGCTTGGATGCACTTTTTGTGATTTTTCTAGAACTAACCCGGATAGATGTTGTTGTTAGCAGAATTACCATTGTGTTGTTTTTGGTGGATAAAATGGAAGTTCTCAGAATCACGTTAAATTTTTGTTGATATTGGGATTTCTTAGTCGTTTTCGTTGACAGAAAAATCATGCCATCCAAAATATTTTATCTATATTTATTCGCTTTGAGCACTTGCACCGCTACAAATCTCTGCTTCCCTTTGTGAATGACCTATATATTTACTTTATGAAATTATTTTATTTCGAATTTGAGTCTCCATCTTCTCTTATAAAGCACCAACTATGGAACACTGTTATCATACTTTAGCATTGGATGTAGCTAATATTTGGGTGTATTGCATGAAAGGACCAATGGTGGAGCATGATGGGTTACAGATAGCGTTCTTTAGCGTTGATATTTTCAAAGACTTGGTTGCTTGTTGATATGCTTGAGTACTGAAGTTTTCAAGTCAAATAATAGACTATTGCTTTGAATCATCTACAAGTCCATATGTCCATGTTAAAAAGAAAAGAATATAATGAACATGTTAGGAAGCATTCCACATCCAAAATTCTGTTTTTATCATTTACGTACTCGAGGACGAGCAGGAATTAAGCTTGGGGATGCTTATACGTCTCCAACGTATCTGTAATTTTTGATTGTTCGATGTTGTTTTATTAGCATTATTGGATGTTTTATAATCATTTTATGGCAACTTTATTTCATTTTTTGGGACTTTCCTATTGACATAGTGCCCAGTGCCAGTTGTTGTTTTTTGCTTGCTTTTTCCTTTGGGAAAATAAATATCACATGAAGTCCAAATGCCATGAAACTTTTTGGGGATTTCATTTGGACCACAAGGAAACTTGAGGATAAAGGAAGCTAACCAGTGGAGGGCAGGGCAGCCCACTAGGCACGAGGGCATGCCCTGGGCCCGTGTCGTGCCCTGGTGGGTAGTGGGGGCCTCAGGTACCTCCTCCACTACCTCTGAGCTCTATAAATACCCAATTATACTAGAAACACAAGAGGAGTCAATGAAAAATTGTTTCAGAAGCCACAAGTTCCAAAATCCATGAGATCCAATCTAGAGCTCGTTCTAGCACCCTGTCGGAGGGGAACCTGGTGACGGAGGGGTTCATCATCCTCATTGGTGCTCTTCCGATGATGTGTGAGTAGTTTAGATCGGACCTACGGGTCCGTAGGCAATATCTAGATGACTTTCTCTCTCGTTTTCCTTCTCAATGATATGTTCTCTTGGAGATCTATTTGATGTAACTCTTTCTTTTGTGGTGTGTTTGTTGGGATCCGATGAACTGTGAGTTTATGATCAGATCTATGAAATTATATCCATGCTTGATTATTATAGCCTCGATTTCTTCTGTGATATTTGGGTTTTGTTTGGCCAACTTGATATTTGTATCTTGCAATGGGAAGAGGTGCTTTGTGATGGGTTCGATCTTGCGGTGCTCAATCTCAGTGACAGAAAAGAGACATGCAACACATGTATCGTTGCTATTGAGAATAAAACGAAGGGTTTTATTCCTACATGAATAGATCTTATCTACATCATCTCATCGTTCTTAAAGCATTACTCCATTTCTCCATGAACTTAATACACTAGATGCATGCTGGATAACGGTCGATGTGTGGAGTAATAGTATTAGATGCAGGCAGGAGTCGGTCTACTTGTATTGCATGTGATGCCTATATACATGATCATTGCCTTGGTTATCATCATAATTATTCGCTCGTCTATCAATTTCCCAATAGTAATTTTTCTACCCACCGTTTGCTATTTTCTCGAGAGAAGCCACTAGTGAAACCTACGCCCCCAGGTCCATTTTACATCATCTATTTGCAAGATCTATTTTTGTATTCGTGTTTCCAATTTATTCTCTCTTTTATTTCCAGATATATATTATCAAAAACCCAGAAATACCTTGCTGCGTTTTATTTACCATTAATTATTTGCATCTATCAATCTACATTTTTACCATTTTCTTTTACGCACGAGGGATTGATAACCCCTACATGTGTTGGGTTGCGAGGATTTGTTATTTGTGTGCACGTACTCCTTAAATAGTCTTGTGGATCTTCCTACTGGATTGATACCTTGGTTTCATAACTGAGGGAAATACTTGCCGTCACTGTGTTACATCACCCTTTGAGCTTGGAGGGAAACCAATGCAATTAGTGAGGAGTCAATGATATTTGACCATGGTATTGGAATCTCTTGAAGTTGGAATTTGATTAGAAGTTTTATCCTATGCATCTAATTCATCATGATCATAATTGTATTTATAATTGCAGGCCTCGTGAAAGGGAAAGTTATGCTCAAGCTTGTGGGAGTCTTAAATCTATGATGCACACTTGCCCCAACCATGAGCTCTCAAGAGAATTTCTTATAAAATATTTTTGCTTGGCTTTCTCATTATGATCAAACATTACTCTATTCTTGTGCTACTCGTTCATATATAAAGGAGACTATTGAATTCATATATGGGATCTTGTGGAAAAGATTAAACGCAACTCTGAAGATTGGCGACTCGATGAATGTAAAGAGTTAGGTATAAAGCTTATTTTTTATTGCGTTAATTTTTTTATGGAAACTCCTTCTTTCCATGAGTTTACCAATAAATATGGTCTTGACTCTGAGATAGTATCTACTTTATGCGAATATTTTGCCACATATGTTTATCTTCTCAGGAGAAGTTATTCAAATATCATCCTCCCATTGAAAAATTAACTGAGGAACCTATTAAAATTAAGAAGGAAGAAATAATTGTTAACCTTGTTGATATAATTGTTCCTACTTCTTACATTGAGAAACCTCCTTTTCCTGTTAGGATTAGAGAACATTCTAAGGCTACAATTATGGTTAATAAAAGTTATGTTAGGACACCTAAACATTCTAAAGAAATAAATGTTGAGCATAATGTTGCTATAGTTAACGATCTCCTGGTTGATAATATTGATGGGCATGTTATTTACCTCTGTGATGAAGCTGCTAGAATTGCAAAACCTATTAGAAAAAACCGAGATGAACTCGATAAAATTAAACCAGTGGTAGGCATGACTATCATCTCAATTAAAATTTCAGATCATTGCTATGATGTCGTGTGTGGTATTGGTGCTAGTGTTAGTGTTATACCCTTTACAATATATCAATAAATTATGCATGATACAGTACCCTCCAAGATTGAACATATTGACGTCACTATTAAACTTGCAAACCATGGTACTATTTCACCATTTGGGACTGTTAGACATGTTTAAGTCTTGTGTCGAAATGTCAAGTACCCCATTGTTTTCTTAGTACTTGGTTTAGAAAAGATAACTTTTGTCCAATCATATTTGGTAGACCTTTGTTGAATAGTGTTAATGCTGAAATTAATTGTTCTACTAAGAAGGTCAAAGGGAGCTTTGGTGATATGTCTCATGAGTTTAATTGCTCCAACTTTAGTAAAGAGTCGCATGAAAAACAATTGCTTAATAAGGATGAAATTATTGGTCTTGCTTCTATTGTTGTGCCTCCTAGCGACCTACTAGAACAATAATTGCTATACCATGAGAATAATATGCAGCTGAATGAAAGGATTGAAATAGATAAGATAGTCTTTGATCAACAAGCTATCCTTAAGCACAACCTACTAATTGATATTTTAGGTGATCCTCCTCCACCAAAGGGAGATCCCATGATTGATCTTAAGATATTGCCTGATACTTTGAAATATGCTTATCTTGATGCAAAGAAGATATGTCCTGTTATTATCAGTGCTAACCTTTCAGAGCATGAAGGAAAGAGATTACTCAAAACATTAAGGAAGCAAAGGGACGGTATTGGTTATACTCTTGATGGTCTTAAGGGCATAAGCCCCACTCTCTGTCAGCACAAGATTAATTTGGAACCAGATACTAAACCAGTTGTTGATCATCAACGCCATCTCAACCCTAAGATGAAAGTGGTGGTAATAACTGAAATACTAAAAATTTTGGAGGCAATTACAATTTATCCTACTGCTGGTAGTAGATGGGTAAGTCATGTTCATTGTGTTCCTAAGAAAGGTGGTATAACTGTAGTTTCTAATAATAAAAATGAACTTATTACGCAAATGATAGTAACTGGTTATAGAATGGTAATTGATTTCAGGAAATTGAATAACGCTACTAGAGAAGATCATTGCCCCTTGCCTTTTATTGATCAAATGTTAGTGATATTATCTAAGCACACACACTTTCGGTTTCTTGATGGATATTCTAGATTCTCTCAAATACCCGTGTCAAAAGAGGACCAAGAGTAAACTACCTTTACTTGCCCTTTTGGTACTTATGCCTATAGGTGTGTGCCTTTTGGTCTATGCATTGCACCTGCTACCTTTCAAATATGTATGACCACCATATTTCCTGACTTCTGTAAAACGATTATTGAGGTTTTCATGGATGATTTTTTTCGTTTACGGGACTTCCTTTGATGATTGTTTGAGCAACCTTGATCGAGTTTTGGAGAGATGTGAAGAAACTAATCTTGTCTTGAACTGGGAAAAGTGCCACTTTATGGTGAATGAAGACACAGTACTTGGGCATAAAATTTCTGAACGAGGTATTGAGGTCGATAAGGCCAAAGTTGATGCAATAGAGAAAATGCCATGCCCAAAGGATATCAAAGGTATAAGAAGTTTCCTCGGTCATGTCGGTTTCCTTAGGAGTTTCACTAAACATTTCTCAAAGATTTCTAGGCCATTAAATAATCTTCTTCAAAAAGATCTTTCTTTTGTTTTTGATGATGATTGTGTAGAAGCCTTTGAAATACTTAAGAAAGCCTTAATTTCTGCACCTTTTGTTCACCACCTAATTGGAACTTACCCTTTGAAATTATGTGTGATGCTAGTAATTATGTTGTTGTTGCTGTTCTAGGGCAAAGAGTAGACAATAAACAGAATGTTATTCGTTATGCTAGTAAGTCCCTAGACACTGCTCAAAGAATTTTTAGCAGTTGTGTTTGCATGTGATAAGTTTAGACCTTATATTGTTGATTCTAAAGTAACTATTCACACTAATCATGCAGCTATTAAATAACTTATGGAAAAGAAATATGCTAAACCTAGACTTATCACATGGATGCTATTACTCCAAGAATTTGACTTGCATATCATCGATGGGAAAGGAGCTGAAAACCGTGTAATAGATAACTTGTCTAGGATGGAAAATGTTCTTGATGACTGCTACTGCAACAAAAGACCTTCCAACGGCGCTAGAAATACGTGCTGACGGGAGACGTCTTGATTCTCCTCAACAACGGCACCAGGAATCCTTCTCCTATGGCTACACCTTAAGGGACTTCCTAGGCAAATATGCAAAGGATTTCCCCCGTGGCCTTGGAGCCTTGCGTTGGTGTTCCCTCGAAGCGGAAAGGGTGATGTAGCGCAGCGGTGGTAAGTATTTCCCTCAGTTTGGGAACCAAGGTATCGATCGAGTGAAGGAGTATCACAAGAGCCTACACAAACACAAAAAGCTTGCTCCCAACTCTATGAAGGGGTTGTCAATCCCTTATAGATTGTTCGCCAAGTGAGAACTGAAAGCAACAAAGTAACAAAGCAAAGTAAAAGCGAAAGTGGAATCGATAGGTGTGAATAGACCCGGGGCCGTAGTGTTTACTAGTGGCTTCTCTCATGAAAGCAAGTAGACGGTGGGTGAACAAATTACTGTCGAGCAATTGATAGAACCATGCAAACGTCATCTATGGCAATGATTATATCTATAGGCATCACGTCCAAAACAAGTAGACCGATACTTTCTGCATCTACTACTATTACTCCACACGTCGACCGCTATCCAGCATGCATCTAGTGTATTAAGTCCAAAAGAACAGAGTAACGCCTTAAGCAAGATGACATGATGTAGATGGACAAAGCCCACCTTGTTACCCTTGATGGCAACTACTTGATGTTTGCCTTGCTGCCCCTACTGTCACTAGGAAAGGTCACCACATGGTAGAACCCAAAACCAAGCACTTCTCCCATTGCAAGAATCGTAGATCTAGTTGGCCAAACAAAACCCAAGACTCGGAGGGACTTACAAGGATATCAAATCATGCATATAAGAAATCAACAAAGACTCAAAGATATATCATAGATAATCTGATCACAAATCCACAATTCATCGGATCTCGACAAACACACCGCCAAAGAGGATTACATCGGATAGACCTCCATGAAGATCATGGAGAACTTTGTATTGAAGATCCAAGAGAGAGAAGAAGTCATCTAGCTACTAACTACGGACCCGTAGGTCTGAAGTGAACTACTCACGAGTCATTGGAGGGGCGATGATGTTGATGTAGAAGCGCTCCAACTCCAAAGTCCCCTCCGGCAGGGCACCGGGAAGGGTCTCCAGATGAGATATCGCGGAAACGGAAGCTTGCGGCGGTGGAGAAGTATTTTCGTGGATCCCTTGATTTTTTTCTGTATTTTAGGGAATATATAGGCGAAGGATCTAGGTCAGGGGGGATCCAGGGAGGCCACAAGCCTGCCATCCGCTCCCCCCTGGTGGCGGATGGGGGGCTTGTGGTCTCCCTGTATCCCTCCTGGCTTGGCCCACAAGCCCCCTGATCTTCTTCCGTTCGGGAAAAATTTAATTCAGGGATTTTATTCCGTTTGGAGTCCGTTCCAAAATCAGATCTGAAAAGAGCCAAAAACACAGAAAAAACAGGAACTGGCACTTGACACTGAATTAATAAGTTATTCCCAAAAAAGAAATAAAAGGTACATAAAACATCCAAAGATGACAAGATAAGAGCATGAAACCAACAAAAATTATAGATACGTTTGAGATGTATCAATAACCCAGTGCATATTGATGATAATTTTCCTGATGAGGAACTTGATATTATAATAACTTCACATAGTACTCCTTGGTATGTGGATTATGCTAATTACATTCTTGCTAAGTATTTTTTTTGTTTAGCTTCACCTATCTCCAATAGAAAAAATCCTCTATGATTTATGACATTACTTTTGGGATGATCTAAATCTTTATAAAGAAGGAGTAGATGGTTATATTATATGTTGTATACCTGAGCATGAACATGAATAGATCCTAAGGAAGTGTCATTCCGAGGCCTACGATGGACACCATGCTGGTGATAGAGCTGCACACAAGGTATTACAACCCAGATTTTACTCTTTCTAAAGATGCTCGTAAGTATGTCCTTTGATGTGATGAATGTGAAAGAGTTGGTAACATTGGTAAACATCAGGAAATGCGTCTGAACTATTCACTTGTTATTGAACAATTTGATGTCTGGGCTTTGATTTCATGGGACCTTTTCTTTCCTCTAATGGGTACACACATATTTTGGTTGTTGTTGATTATGTCACTAAGTGGGTAGAAGCTATTCCAACTAGTAGTGTTGATCATAACACTTCTGTTGGGCCCCTGGGACTGGGGGTGCCTAGGCCCGTCGGCCTGCGGTCCCATGCACGACTCGCTGAACAAGCTTGGCTTAGCCCATCGGCAAGCCCAACAAGGAAGACCCTTGCGAGGGCCCTCGGCTCACGAGGCGAGCACCTCATGATCATCGCCAAGGAGCACGAGGGGTTGCCTGCTACGAGGATGCATCCCGAGGCCACCCCTGAGGCTCTCGCAAGGCGGGCTCCCTAGGGCGACCTGGCAGGGTCTCATGACCCTGTGCCTTCATGTGAGTGATGCAGGCTACGCATGCGGCATAGGAGCGGTGCCAGCAGGCGTGGACAGGAGGGATTACCAATTCTGTGCTAAGGAAGCGGAGCTAGCTGGCGGGCTCCCAAAGTAGCCCCCAAAGGTTTCCTGATCGGTGCAAGAGGACTAAGGCTGGGGGCTCGGCAGGGCAGGGGTCACCTCCGAGCTCACCAGCGCATCATGGAGGAGGGCTTTTGCAGGCGAAGACCACCTTCGACAGGGCAGGCTGCAGCCGGTCCCATTACAAAAGGGCCATTGTGGCGACCATTCCCGCCGAGTGTATTTTTGGGGGGTGGGATAGGACCAAGGCGAGTATAAAAGAGAGGCCCGCCCTTTGTAGCAGTTATCCGATCCTCATTATCTCCACTAGGGCAAGAACCCGCTTTTGTACTCGTCTTCCACCTCAAGAATTCCACACTAGCAGGAGTAGGGTTTTACATTGCAAGGTGGCATGAACCTGGGTAAACTGCCCGTGTGTTCTTGTTTGCTTTCCATAGCTTGAGCCATGAGAGAGTCGCCATCAAGTCGAGAGGTAGAACAAGGTAGGAGCGCGAGCACACCCCTGATTTTGAACCTTTTTGGGTCTGCGGAGAGTGATTCAGACATTTGGCATGGTAGTTAGGGGTGCGCAACCGCTCTTCTACCCCATAGCCGATGCTTGCCACTTGAGCCCCGAGTGCTCGGTGCTGGGCGGCCGTCACTAACCCGATAGCGTCGCGGCCACCACCTTCATCACCCATGCCGCCCACGAGCAGCAGGGCTTCTCGCGGACCCTAGTGCGGCAAGGCGGTCGCTTTGCCGCGCCCCCCGCGACATCTTCATCAACTTGTGTCCATGTGGGAGATCTGAAAGCGCAAGACGCGCTCCTCATAGCGAGCGAACTACTTCGCGACTGCCCTTTGGAGAGAGGGTACGATACTTGGGCGGGCATCATCACCTAGCTCGTGACTGTCGCCAGGAGGGCCCTGCCGCCATATGCGTGAAAGCACATATCCTCCCTAGGTGGTTTTAATAATTCATGATAACATACATTGTCTCTCAGACTAAAACTTTTACCTAGTATATTTCAGGTATAGTCTACAAAGAGCTTTGGCTAAGTGATTGTGTGCAGATGCCCCTTTGATGCAAGGAAGGAATAGGATTGGCTCAAGCTTCAAGCAAGAACACTCTACAATTTATATTTGTGAGAAATCACTTTCACTCCATAAGTAAAGCCAATACTATTGAAAGGGGATGAGCTATTATGATGAATTGGTTGCTCAAGTGCTTAGAGATAGCCACCAAAAAATTCTCACAAATTCTCCCACGAGATATATCTGTCCCAAGACACATAAGAAAAATTGGTGCCACCAACATTTCCTAATCGGCCATACTGATTTTACACTTAGACACATCCTATGACAAACCCACCATCACGGTACAACCAACATTCCTATCGGTGCCACCGAGATTGGGTGACCAACATTCTGTTGAGCTAACTTCCAGTTTCAGAATTTATGAGTTCGAAGTCGGTCTCACCGAATTTCGAAACCTGTCTAGGTCATCGTATTGGTACCACCGATATTCTTATATCTGTCTCACCGATAATTCAAAGTTGCCACATTTTGTCACACCCTCTTTTTACCTTACTTCAACTATAGCCTTTTCAAAATCTGAGTTTATTAAAAGTTTTTAAGCAAGTTACATGAGTGCCATGATTGCCATTGTTTGTATGTATGCTTGAGTGAGTGGATCCAAAAACAATATTTTTATAACATGATATTCCAAAGAAGATACTTTTCTCATTTTTGACTATTTCAAAACATTGTTTTGGGTTTGCACTACAAGTCCCTCGTGTCAAGGGAGTGCCTTCACCCAAAGATGGTAAACCGGTTTTACCACTATTTTAACTCTCCAAAATCATAAAATAATTATTTTATAAAATATTTTTCTATTTGTTTGCATGTCCTTTTCTAAGGCCAGAAATGATATTTCTGGATGAAAAAAATACTTTTCTGCCTTAGAAAAATCTAAGAAAATTTGGGGATACTCCGAGGACATATATTTTCCATACATAAGATTTTGATCCCCTATTTATGTCCAAAATATTTGAGCAAATCCTTGAAAACCTATTCTGTCTGTTTTGACCTTTCGAAATATTTCCAAAGGAAATATTTCCAATAAATGTAGCGACCCGACTCAAAAACGAGTCAAGCCTCTGTGTTTCTGTGCCATCCGTGGATCAGTATACTGGCACATACAGTACATCAATGTATATATCAAAGTGCAATCACATGTAAATAGCGTAAAACTGATATATACCTTAAATATCTCAGCGGAAGCAATCAAGGGAGTGGAGTCCCAATAAACACCAACGGCAAGTTGAGTGTAGACCGTAACCCTGAATCGTACTCTTACTCGTCGAAGCACTCATACTAACAATCATTCTAGCAATCAAAACAACAGAGAGAGCAAATAGGAATCCGAAGGAAACTTCAAATAAGACTAGGGAGTCTTCTACTACGTCAAACACCAAATAGTTTTTGTCTAACAGAAAATAAAACACTAAAATAGAAAAAAATAACAGAAAACAAAATATAAAATAACTAAGATAACAGAAGTGAAATTTACAAAACAATATTTTTTATAAGTATTTTCAAAATAGGAAATCAAACTAGCAATGCAATCAATTCGCAAGTTAGCATAGAACTAGAATTGATTCCATGCAAACAAATAAGAATAAATAAAATAAAATTTTGTTGTTTTTGCAAAGTTACTGGTAAATATCAGAAAACAAAATATAACTTGTCACAATTACAAAAAAAACAAATTAAGAACAATTAATACAAAAGAAAACAAAAAAGGCTAAAACAAAATCTGTTTTGCTTAAAACCCTAAGTAAAAATTATTTTAAAAAAATTGAAACTTAAACTACTGAAATATATGATCAATAGGAAACAGCAGCAAAAAGAATCAAATTAAAAGCTATTTTTAAACTCCCGGAATAAGCAAAACAAGCTTTAATTCAAATCTGATCTAACTCAATTTTTATAAATCCAAACATAGACAAATTATATTACTACAGAAACTGCATAGAATTTGTGATCCAACGCAAAAATAATTATCTAATTTGGAGTTAGACGCTAATAGATATGAATTTTCTAAGATTGCAATTTTCTGAAAAAAACTGCAATACGGGATTTCGTGGATCTCACCGGAGTTAGTCGCCGGAGTTGGAGAAGACGGCGGGAAGGTTGCTCCGGTGGCCGGCCGAGGCGGTGGAGGGGTCCAGGTGATGGAGGAGGGCTCGGGCGGAAGGTTGGTGGCGTCGGCGGGGCGTGGGGGCGACGGGAGGGAGCAGCAGGAGCTTCGGCGAGTTCCTGTTGGAGGCGAACTCCGGCGAGGTGGGGGCTGCGTTCCGACGAGGGGAGGGGCTGGGCTATGGGGAAAATGGGGAGAGGAAGTTGAGGGGAGTATTTATAGGGGCTCGGGGTGCTCGGAGAAGGAAGGAGCAAGGAGATCGGGAAGGTGGAGATTCCTCTCACCATGGCTATGGAAGTTTGCTGTGCACGTGAGGAAGGAGATAGAGGAAGAAGAAGATCCTGTTGGGCCAGTTTTTGGAAAGGTCTTAATGGGCCACCGTTTATTTCCATTTAAACACGATTTCTTTCCTTTTTCAAAACTAGGAAACTAAAACGATAAAAGGGAAATCAAATCAATTCAGAATATAGAGTTTCTATATATCAGAAAAATAAAATATAAATGATGGGCATTTTTCCACGTCAAAAATAAAAACTTCAGAAAAAATTATTTTCACAAAATTGCCTAAAAGATTTATTTTCTTTTGCAAACAATTTTCAAATGACCCTCTAAGTTTTAGGGTTCAAATAACCTTCAAAATGCCCGTGTGTTTTGAGGGTCATGTTCCTCCACTCTTTTCCGTTTGACAGAATATATTTCTCGGCATTTCTTGCACGAAGAAAACAAATAGAAAAGCAAAAGAGTTCAAATGCAAGTATCTCCGTTCAAATTCTTTATAGTTGAAGAAGTCATGTCATCTTCTCTCTTTGCTTTTAAAAGATTGAATTTGAATTCACCGGAGAAGGGGAAAGTCATTTTATTCCCTCTCATGCAAAAGTTTTTGAAAAGTTTCAAATTTCACACAAGTTTCAATCACTCAAGCAAACAAACAAACAATCATTATAATAATTATTTTAACATTCCAAAATTTATAATTTTGGGATGTTACAAACTACCACACTTAAAATGAATCTCGTCCTCGAGATTCGAAGAGGCTAGAAAGAAAAGGTTATGGTTTTGGGGGGTCTTCTAACAAATATAGTCTCCTGCGAAGTGGGGTGCTACCACACTTAAAATGAGAGTTACTGGTCGCTCAAATTTTTAACAATCCTCTGGGGTCTTGGCATCTCGCTCGTCACATTCTTCATGGTAACTTCTTTGGTGAAGTTCTTTCATTATATTCATAATGTTTCCAACAAAATCGAGGGTTCTTCTGTTGATATAAGATTCTTCCGTCACTGGGTCTTCTTAACTGACAAGTCTCGTGACCATTCTAAATAACCTATCGATGATTCTCATGGTGGTCTACCATTTGTGGTTATCCTACTGAGAGAAGGGTCTTGGCTTCATCCTCACCGTAAAATTTCCTACGCGTGACAACAAGTGCCATGTACATGGGCTTTCATTATACCATTCTAAGGCTCAAACAAAAGCTTCAATGGACGTCGTCTCTCACTATGGGTAAGTCTCTTAGATTTACCATTCCGAATAGCAAGAGAATGAAAATAGTAAGTCGTCATGGTGGCCAAGCCATGTCGCACTGAAATCATTACCTTGTATAAGGCTTAGTGAATATCGTATTCTAACACTTGGACATCCTCACAAGCATTGCAGAGTTTCTCTTGTCCACGAACGAAGTTCGGATAAATCCAATGATTCTGCAAGCTGAACAAAACATCTATCGTATCTTCACAACTCTCAGATTTTTGTATGCTCCTAAGAAAACGTTTGCTGAAACAAGTTTCCTTCTCCAAAAAGATAGTACTTGATCCTTGTTAGTCCCGGGGTCTGTGGGTTTCATGCATACTTGGGGTAAATGTGACACGCCGCTGGGTAGTGGGTGGTTCCTTCACACAAGAAACAAGTCACCTGACTAGTTAGGCATTCCTCAGCTGGGTGATTTTCTTCACAATGAGTGCATCCATCCTTGTGTTCCTCCTGGGTGTGTCCTACTTCTCCATAGATCTTGCATTCCCAAGTCTTCTCCTTCGGATTATCATAGCACTTCTGAATAAGACGGGATCTTAACAGAGTCTTCTTGAATTCGTCCTAGGTTTCTGCTCCACTAAATCCTTGTATGGCATGATGCATTTTCCACCAGATTGCATCACTTTGTGTAAAGTACTGAAGAGCGTGTTCCACTTCATACTTCCTTGAGATCAAGTTGCTCCCGAAGTGGTTCTCCATGTTCTGAATCCATATTTCAGCCTCCAGTTGGGTCATTGGTCCGGAGACTACAAGTCCAGCTTCATACTCCATCTGGTAGGGTTGAGGTTTTGGGGATGAGACGGGTAAGAGAGGGAGGGAGATACACACAATACAAACAATATTTTTGAGAATAGGTTTTATTTGTGGCCGTCGGAAAACACACACCAATGACGGCTCACAAATCATCGTATCTAACGTGAGTATATAAAAGTGGTTTGGACTTCTAATGGTCATATAATTATTCGAACACTTGAGGGTCTTCGAATTCTTCGGGTCTTGAGAGTCTTCAATTGGTGCAGCTTCAACTGCATGATGAAATCCTCTTTACTTTGAAGTGGGACTCAGTTGATTCTTCATGTGGTCAAAGGGGTAAGGGTATTGTCTAACTATTTGAGGTGAGAGAGAACATTTGATGAAATCAGAAAGGATGAGAAGTAAAAGGTGTTTTCGAAAATAAGATTTTTGAGAGATCCTATCCTAAGAAGTTTCCAGTTTCTAGGGTCACGTCCTACAGTCAACATGTGCTCTGATACCATTTCTGGAGTGACCCGACTCAAAAACGAGTCAAGCCTCTGTGTTTCTGTGCCATCCCTGGATCAGTATGCTGGCACACACTGTACATCAATGTATATATCAAAGTGCAATCACATGTAAATAGCGTAAAACTGATATATACCTTAAATATCTCAGCGGAAGCAGTCAAGGGAGTGGAGTCCCAATAAACACCAACGGCAAGTTGAGTGTAGACCGTAACCCTGAATCGTACTCTTACTCGTCGAAGAAAAATATCTGCAACATAAGACGTTGCAGCCGTGTAGGTCAGCACATTGAATATGCCGGCAAGTCACATAAGAGAGGGGTGAAAATTAATCATCTATACTATATGCATATATGGCAGGTGGGGCTATAAGTTTTTAGCGAAAAGCAAGTTTTCTCCTACATCAGAGAGGCTTAAAAGCAAGATGTTACTACGTTGTTTGTTGTTAATGAGATGGTTCCACCAACCAATTCTCATACCCATGTTGTCAATAATTACCCTCATCAAATATATATAATGGTGTTGAGAAATCCAGATAACTTCAGTTCCTTTGGCTCAAGTTGTCCATGACCGTGGACACGGCTAATCGATTAGGTTTGAGTACTCTGCAGAGTTTTGCACACGTTCCCCACAAGATTTGATCGCCTCCGAGTATGTCCTCGCACTTCAGGGTTTTTGAAGACCGGATGATCAAAACATGGTCTTTCAACGGGTCCCTCTGAATCCCTGTCGGTGCCCATCCATTCCTACCGTTCTTCTACATCTGCTAGCACCGCCTGTCCAGAGTTGCCGCGTTGTCCAACCAAGCCAGAGCCCATAATGACTTGTGGCTGTGTAGGTAAGCCTTGGGTCTTGAAAATATCCGTCCGTCTCTTTGAGCCTGGGTGAAGCTCTCTGCAGGATGTCATGGCCGTCCCCAGCATACCGGGTCATCCACTGGTTTCTCCAGGGAGCCGATCAACCGTCCTTCACCAAGAGTTGCATTGCGTCCGAGGTCTTGAAAAGTCTTGTCTTAACCGGTCTTAATTATTTAATCAACCTCGCATCACTCGTGTTATGCACTCAACCGAAATCCCGTCTACTCAAGCATAGCAATATGAAATTTGTCGTCCCGGGGCCAAGTATCGGGGTTGTTGTGTGCCTACCACATGATACTACAATCTATACTAAAATTTCCAAGTACCTAAGCAGCATGGAATTGGGCATAGGATGGTAGAACTACGATGCATAAAACATAGGTGATCGTATGATCAAAGTGACTTGCCTGGTGATGTTGACGAAGAAGAATTTCTCGAGAAAATAAGTTGATAGACTACTCGTCACTCTCCGATGAAATCTATATAACAAACATATCATTCACATAAGCACTCATACTAGCAATCAAAACAACAGAGAGAGCGAATAGGAATCCGAAGGAAACTTCAAATAAGACTAGGGAGTCTTCTACTACGTCAAACACTAAATAGTTTTTGTCTAACAGAAAATAAAACACTAAAATAGAAAAAAATAACAGAAAACAAAATATAAAATAACTAAGATAACAGAAGTAAAATTTACAAAACAATATTTTTTATAAGTATTTTCAAAATAGGAAATCAAACTAGCAATGCAATCAATTCGCAAGTTAGTACAGAACTAGAATTGATTCCACGCAAACAAATAAGAATAAATAAAATAAAATTTTGTTGTTGTTGAAAAGTTACTGGTAAATATCAGAAAACAAAATATAACTTGTCACAATTACAAAAAAAAACAAATTAAGAACACTTAATACAAAAGAAAACAAAAAAGGCTAAAACAGAATCTGTTTTGCTTAAAACCCTAAGTAAAAATTATTTAAATTTTTTAAACTTAAACTACTGAAAGATATGATCAATAGGAAACAGAAGCAAAAAGAATCAAATTAAAAGCTATTTTTAAACTCCCGGAATAAGCAAAACAAGCTTTAATTCAAATCTGATCTAACTCAATTTTTATAAATCCAAACATAGACAAATTATATATCTACAGAAACTGCATAAAATTTTGATCCAACGCAAAAAGAATCATCTAATTTGGAGTTACACACTAATAGATATGAATTTTTTAAGATTGCAATTTTCTGAAAAAAACTGCAATACGGGATTTCGTGGATCTCACCGGAGATAGTCGCCGGAGTTGGAGAAGACGGCTGGAAGGTTGCTCCGGTGGCCGGTCGAGGCGGTGGAGGGGTCCAGGTGATGGAGGAGGGCTCGGGCGGAAGGTTGGTGGCGTCGGCGGGGCGTGGGGGCGACGGGAGGGAGCAGCAGGAGCTCCGGCGAGTTCCTGTTGGAGGCGAACTCCGGCGAGGTGGGGGCTGCGTTCCGACGAGGGGAGGGGCTGGGCTATGGGGAAAATGGGGAGAGGAGGTTGAGGGGAGTATTTATAGGGGCTCGGGGTGCTCGGAGAAGGAAGGAGCAAGGAGATCGGGAAGGTGGAGATTCCTCTCACCATGGCTATGGAAGTTTGATGTGCACGTGAGGAAGGAGATAGAGGAAGAAGAAGATCTTGTTGGGCCAGTTTTTGGGAAGGTCTTAATGGGCCACCGTTTATTTCCATTTAAACACGATTTCTTTCCTTTTTCAAAACTAGGAAACTAAAACGATAAAAGGGAAATCAAATCAATTCGGAATATAGAGTTTCTATATACTAAAATTATCAGAAAAATAAAATATAAATGATGGGCATTTTTCCACGGCAAAAATAAAAACTTCAGAAAAAATTATTTTCACAAAATTGCCTAAAAGATTTATTTTCTTTTGTAAATAATTTTCAAATGACCCTCTAAGTTTTAGGGTTCAAATAACCTTCAAAATGCCCGTGTGTTTTGAGGGTCATGTTCCTCCACTCTTTTCCGTTTGACAGAATATATTTCCCGGCATTTCTTGCATGAAGAAAACAAATAGAAAAGCAAAAGAGTTCAAATGCAAGTATCTCCGTTCAAATTCTTTATAGTTGAAGAAGTCATGTCATCTTCTCTCTTTGCTTTTAAAAGATTGAATTTGGATTCACAGGAGAAGGGGAAAGTCATTTTATTCCCTCTCATGCAAAAGTTTTTGAAAAGTTTCAAATTTCACACAAGTTTCAATCACTGAAGCAAAGAAACAAACAATCATTCTAATAATTATTTTAACATTCCAAAATTTATAATTTTGGGATGTTACAATAAATTCCCAGAAAATTCTAGCATGATTCCCAAGCTATATTTGGTGCCCATGCCAAGTTTCACCTCATTCCAAGGTGGTTTGGTTCACCAAATAATCCTAGAACCCTCTTTGTCTAGAATCAAGTCGAAGCAACTCTACATAGCAACGTTTGTCCAAAGGACTTGAAACTATGCGGGAGTGCTCAACACCCCAAATGAGGAGACCCTGCCAAATATTGGAATTGCGAGGATTGATTTACCCACATTCCCTTTAGAAAGGACATCAGTGCCCATTTGGGGGTGATTTCAAGTTTGCACTGCCAAACTTGTCCAATGGAGCTCAAATTTGGTGGAGCATCCTATTTTTACATCAAACCCTGTCCTCTTAACTTTCATCACCAGTGGTGAAGGGTAGCTACAACTGCATATGAGTGGCCCCTCTCTGGTTCCAAGCAGAAGAGCCCAAAATCTCCATTTAATTTCTGGCTCAAGTGGTATGCCAAAATTATGCTCTAGGCACACTTCTGGGCGCACCCGAGGCAAAGGTGGCCAACCCCGGCCGGTTCTCACCTCCCCTCGGTGCGTCTCCACGTCTCTGACAACCTACATGAATCAGGGCAGCCTCAGGGCCCCTCCTCCCCCTCTCTGCTGACCAGGGCGACGCGTGCCCACGCGCGCCAGATTCGGCCAGAAGAACGCGGCCACGCAGCACGCGTGCACCTCGTCCCCTCTCTCTCTCTCGTTGAGTCCCTGGGGTCCTAAACCACGTCCGCAATAACGTGGTTTCGACCTCGAGCTCTCTCTGCCTCTCCTCCAAGCCACGGTGAAACCACCAGCGCTCCCCGCTCGGTGCACTGTTCCTGGCCTATAAATAGGCGCCCCCTTCGCTCCAGCACCATCACACCACTCCTCTAGAGCCTCAATCGAGCCTCCAACCACCCCATTCGAGCACAAAGAGATCTGGTGCTTGATATCGACCGATGCCCCCACCGCTTTGGAGCTTCGTCGATCTTGGGCTACATGCTAGCTCTCTCGCTCTTTTTGGCTCCTCCATGACCGTAGCGAGCTCAGGGAGCTTCCCCACCTATTCCCCGAGCGAATCCCTTCCCGTAGCACCCTTCTCTTCCACCTCCTGAACCGGCTCCTCCGTGGCCTCGTTGTCGCCAGTGACCCAGGGCCTCCCCATCGTTCCGTCGACCACCAGCAGGTAGGCAGTGATGTGTTGGTTCCATTCCTGTCGTCGTTGGGGCATGAGGGCATCGGTGTCGCCGCCGGTGTGCCTCCCCTCCCCTCTGTCCAGAGGAGGAAGACGACCCCGACATTCATGCCCCACTTGTCGGTGGCCCATCTCTCCCCCTCTCTCCTCTCTCTACCTCTGACAGCCGGTGCCCGCGCGTCAGGTTTGAACATAACGTCACGCACGCCTGGGCTGCTGGCTGGCTGTCTGGCTCTTGTTAAGTGGATTTTAAAAATAGTGTTTTCATCAAAACCAGAGAAAAATATTTTTAAAACTATAATATAGATTTATCAGAATAAGATAACATTCTTAAAGTGAGTGTGTGCTCTCTTTTTTGAGTGAGCTATTTATTTTATTACTATGATTACGACGACAGATTCCTTGTTTGACGGAGGAGTTGGACTCGAAGACCCCCAAGACCCCGGATACCTAGCTGACCAAGGCAAGCAACCCTTTGACCATGTTTGAGCAAAGTATTATTTGCATGCCAAGTAGAGTAATATTCCCGTTGCATATGATCACGAGTATTCGGTAAATCATCGATATGGTGTTACCGATGGCTCCTCTGGATCCCTTGCATTTGAGCATGATCCCACCACCTATGAGGGTCACGCCAATATTATGTTGACAAGTACACAATAGTGCTACACATTATAGAAGCAATGCATGATGATGGTAAAGATGATATCAAAGGTTTGAACCTAACTAATGCCTGAGGGTGATGATGACTTAGGTGGCCACTTGTGAAGAAGTGGTGCACCAGGTATATTTGATGGGAGTGGTTTCAGAAACAGGATCAGATTTATGATGTGTCTACCGCCCCAACCTTACATGTAAACGACGACGATACCCCTTTAAGGGACGAGGCTTTGTTGATTACTTTGATTGGTGCTAGCATAGAGACACATTACTAGTGGCAGGAGTGATATGTGGTCACTCTCGTGAAGGGGTCATACCAGGTAGGTCGACTATGCCATTTTTACGTGTTCCGGGCACACCGTTGGTCCCCGCATGGATGATACTATCCAGAGTTAGTGCTCGTAAGACGTACATCATGTGGGCTGGGTACCAATCGAGTGGAAATATTTGTCTAGTATCGTCAGGGGAAAGGCAATGATCGGGTACTTGCCTCGGTTATGTTATATACCACGAGTCGTGGATGACATGGAGTTTCCCAGATATTGTGGGTACAACGTACAACCTCCGCAGAGTGTAAAACTATTCGAATACCCATGTCCACGGTCAAGGACAGTTGGGTGGTGCTACTTAAACTACGTCCAGTCATTTCCGCGTAAACCAAGTGTGTGTGTGTGTTTATTTGTATTATGTGAGTAAGAGTTGATATGACCAAGTTTGGTGACTTGGCACATTGGGTGAACTGGAGAGTCCAGCCCACAGCAGATATGTTGATATATGTAACCTGTTCTTCTTAATACCATCTAGCTTATGATGCATATACTAACCGTCTATGACCATGTTTACTTACATTCAAAGCTTTCTTTCCACCAATACTACATATTACTTATTACCATACCAACTGCATTATCCATATGATGGGCTGTTTGCGAGTACATTCAAAGTACTCACTGGCTTGCCATTGGTTATGTTATTTACTAGACATGGAGGAACCGGAGTTTGGAGAAGAATTCGTCATCGGAGACGGACACGCGAACTAGGATGCTTCCCAGTCAGAATGCCTGTTGGTGAAGGCCGATGGCATGGGCTCCCGTTTATCCCCAATATTTCTACTAGTAGTTGTATCGTTGTGATTGGCGTTAGAGGCCCTACCTATTTGAGACTTGACCATGGTGGTCATTTGTTGTATTAAACGGTATGTCGAATGTAAGACTCTTATTATTCAGTATCTGTGTGTTCGGTGAGCATTGATCTCTAGGATCACTAAGCACGTTCATTCGGCGATCTCGACTCGTAAGTCGGAGTCCCCACACATTTAGTGCAACTCGGTACCACCGCGATTAAGATTTCGTTGTCACCGAGTTGCGCAATAATGTTAATGGTTGGATTTTGGGAGATGCCTATATATACCCCGCCACCTACTTCTCACTCGTAGAGGAAGCACTCAGAACACACTTACACTTGCGAGATCCATTTTTCTGAGAGAGAGAGCCACCTACCACTACTGAAATTCAGAAATTTGCCGTCTGCCAAGGCGGACGGCAAAGGGGGCAACCACGGACGGCAAAGGCTTTGCCGTCTGCCCCCTCATGGCAAAGTAGACGGTAAAAAAAAATCCGGTGAAGAGGATCTTTGCCGTCAGCTTTCACAAAGCGGACGGCAAAGAATCTTTGCCATGAGGGGGCAGACGGCAAAATAAATGGGACGGAATATATTGCAATGTCCCCGTTAAGTGTTAACGGCAGGCCTCCTCTCTTTGCCGTCTGCCTTGCCCCCTTTGCCATGTGTTGGCGGACGGCAAAGAGGGGAGAGAGAGGGGGCAGATTCCCCCTTTGCCGTCTGCCTTCCCCGCTTTGCCATGTGTTGGCGGACGGCAAAGAGGGGAGAGAGAGGGGGCAGATTCCCCCTTTGCCGTCTGCCTTCCCCCCTTTGCCATGTGTTGGCACATGGCAAAGAGGGGAGAGAGGGGGCAGATTCCCCCTTTGCCGTCTGCCTTCCCCCCTTTGCCATGTGTTGGCACATGGCAAAGAGGGGACAGAGAGGGGGCAGATTCCCCCTTTGCCATGTGCCTTCCCCCCTTTGCCATGTGTTGGCAGACGGCAAAGAGGGGAGAGAGAGGGGGCAGATTCCCCCTTTGCCATGTGCCTTCCCCCCTTTGCCATGTGTTGGCAGACGACAAAGAGGGGAGAGAGAGGGGGCAGATTCCCCCTTTGCCATGTGCCTTCCCCCCTTTGCCATCTGTTGGCACATGGCAAAGAGGGGAGAGAGAGGGGGCAGATTCTCCCTTTGCCATGTGCCTTCCCCCCTTTGCCATGTGCCTTCCCCTCTTTGCCATGTGTTGGCAGACGGCAAAGAGGGGAACCAGCCCCTTTTTTATTTATTTTTTGTTATATCCAGCATTTTTAACAATAATCAGGATATATATATATATATATTTGACATAAATAAATTTCTTTCCGTACTCATAACCATATTAAAATAACTCTCATCCATAGTGCATACATATTATGCAAGTTACATCCGTACCAAACCATATATTACACCAGTTTCATCCACGTGCATACAAAGTTTCATATATTCATATACTACAATAGTTTCAAGACAACCCATGGTAAAAGAAATCATCTTCAAGCATTCCATCAACCAAGCTTCCCGTGAAGTGAAGGTAATCTGCAAAATGACAAATAAGAAAGTTAGAAAAATAATACTAGATGAAGTAGTGTATATATAGGTTATTTCGGAGAGAAATTAGCTAAGTATAGACCATTTAGGAGCTAACTAAGCTAATTATGTCATTTAGGTGGAACCCTAGCTAACTATAGGAGAAGAGAAAGAGAAGAAGTAAAAGAAGGAGGAGGAGGAGAAGGAGAAGAAGAAGAAAAAGGAGGAGGAGGAGGAGAAGGAGAAGGAAGAGGAGAAGAAGAAGAAGGAGAAGGAGGAGAAGAAGAAGAAGAAGAAGAAGAAGAAGGAGAAGAAGGAGAAGAAGAAGGAGAAGGAGCTTCTTCTTCTCCTTCTTCTCCTTCTTCTTCTCCTTCTTACCCTTTTGTCCCCTTTTGTCCCCTTCTTCTCATTTTTCCTCTTCCTTCTCCTTTTTCCTCTCCCTTCCTTTCATTTTCCTCTTTTTCTCTTCTTGTCCCCTTCTTCGGGCTAAATTGGCTAAGAATGCCTTTTTGGAGCTAATTATGTCATATCGAGGATAATTAGCTAAGTACAGGTCATTTCTTCCTTAAATAGGCCATTTTGGAGCTAACTAAGCTAATTATGTCATTTCGTAGGATAATTAGCCAATTTAGCCTTTCTTGGAGGAGTCTAAGCTCCGTAGAAGAAGAGATAGAGAAGAAGAAGTAAAATAAGGAGGAGGAGGAGGTGGAGGAGAAGAAGAAGGAAGAGGAGAAGAAGAAGAAAAGAAGAAGGAGAAGGAGAAGAAGAAGGAGAAGGAGAAGGAGGAAGAAGGAGGAAGAAGTTCCTTCTCCCTCTCCTCCTTCTCCTTCTTCTTCTCCTCCTCCCTCTCCTCCTTCTTCTCCTCATTTTTCCTCTTCCTTCCTTTCATTTTTCCTCTTTTTCTCTTCTTGTCCCCTTCTTCGGGCTAAATTGGCTAAGAATGCCTTTTTGGAGCTAATTATGTCATATCGAGGATAATTAGCTAAGTACAGGTCATTTCTTCCTTAAATAGGCCATTTTGGAGCTAACTAAGCTAATTATGTCATTTCGTAGGATAATTAGCCAATTTAGCCTTTCTTGGAGGAGTCTAAGCTACGTAGAAGAAGAGATAGAGAAGAAGAAGTAAAATAAGGAGGAGGAGGAGGTGGAGGAGAAGAAGAAGGAAGAGGAGAAGAAGAAGAAAAGAAGAAGGAGAAGAAGAAGGAGAAGGAGAAGGAGGAAGAAGGAGGAAGAAGTTCCTTCTCCTTCTCCTCCTTCTTCTCCTCCTCCCTCTCCTCCTTCGTCTTCTCCTCATTTTTCCTCTTCCTTCCTTTCATTTTTCCTCTTTTTCTCTTCTTGTCCCCTTCTTTGGGATAAATTGGCTAAGAATGCATTTTTGGAGCTAATTATGTCATTTCGAGGATAATTAGCTAAGTAGAGGTCATTTCTTATTAAATAGGCCATTTTGGAGCTAAGTAAGCTAATTATGTCATTTCGTAGGATAATTAGCCAATTTAGCCTTTCTTGGAGGAGTCTAAGCTCCGTAGAAGAAGAGATAGAGAAGAAGAAGTAAAATAAGGAGGAGGAGGAGGTGGAGGAGAAGAAGAAGGAAGAGGAGAAGAAGAAGAAAAGAAGAAGGAGAAGGAGAAGAAGAAGGAGAAGGAGAAGGAGGAAGAAGGAGGAAGAAGTTCCTTCTCCCTCTCCTCCTTCTCCTTCTTCTTCTCCTCCTCCCTCTCCTCCTTCTTCTCCTCATTTTTCCTCTTCCTTCCTTTCATTTTTCCTCTTTTTCTCTTCTTGTCCCCTTCTTCGGGCTAAATTGGCTAAGAATGCCTTTTTGGAGCTAATTATGTCATATCGAGGATAATTAGCTAAGTACAGGTCATTTCTTCCTTAAATAGGCCATTTTGGAGCTAACTAAGCTAATTATGTCATTTCGTAGGATAATTAGCCAATTTAGCCTTTCTTGGAGGAGTCTAAGCTACGTAGAAGAAGATATAGAGAAGAAGAAGTAAAATAAGGAGGAGGAGGAGGTGGAGGAGAAGAAGAAGGAAGAGGAGAAGAAGAAGAAAAGAAGAAGGAGAAGAAGAAGGAGAAGGAGAAGGAGGAAGAAGGAGGAAGAAGTTCCTTCTCCTTCTCCTCCTTCTTCTCCTCCTCCCTCTCCTCCTTCGTCTTCTCCTCATTTTTCCTCTTCCTTCCTTTCATTTTTCCTCTTTTTCTCTTCTTGTCCCCTTCTTTGGGATAAATTGGCTAAGAATGCATTTTTGGAGCTAATTATGTCATTTCGAGGATAATTAGCTAAGTAGAGGTCATTTCTTATTAAATAGGCCATTTTGGAGCTAAGTAAGCTAATTATGTCATTTCGTAGGATAATTAGCCAATTTAGCCTTTCTTGGAGGAATCTAAGCTACGTAGAAGAAGAGATAGAGAAGAAGAAGTAAAATAAGGAGGAGGAGGAGGTGGAGGAGAAGAAGAAGGAAGAGGAGAATAAGAAGAAAAGGCTAAATTATCATCATCATCACTATCTAGAAGAACATGTGGAAGGCCACCATTATGTAATCGGTCAAGAAGTGACAGGTCATCTGCAGTAGTAACTGATCAAGGGTCTGTTGGCCTGTCAACGCAGCTGGTGCAGTGTTTTTGACAACTCTACCTTTGATGAAATTCTTCTTGTCTTTTCTGAACTTATGGTCAGGATCCAGGAATTGTCTATGCATGTCGAAGCAAGAATACTTGCGACCAGCCTGCAGCCAACGGAACTGAAGAGCTGCCTTGCATGTGGTGCACGGGAACCTTCCATGCACACACCAGCCAGCGAATAGCGCAAACGCCGGATAATCATGCGTCGAGTACATGTACCACACATGCATTTTGAAATTTGTTTTGGTAGCCGCGTCGTAGGTCTTGATCCCATTATCCCAGGCTTCTTGCAACTCATCCTTAAGCGGCTGCATGTACACATTCATATTCTTCCCCGGATAGTTGGGCCCTGGAATTATCAACGTCAGGAAGATGTTCTTTCTTTTCATAATCTCTCCGGGTGGCAAATTTAGTGGAATGACAAATACAGGCCAACAACTGTATTGTGCTGCCGTCATACCATACACATTGAACCCATCCGTGCTGATAGCAACTCTAGGTTGCCTTGGATCTTCCGATTTATCCTTATGTAATGCATCGAAGTGCCTCCACGCAAAACCATCTGAAGTGTGTACCAGCATCTTGTTCCCATCCGCATCTAGTTCGGTTCTTTTGCCCAATTTGTGCCATGTCATCTGTCTGGCCGTCTCTTCGACCATGAAAAGAAGTTGAAGTCTTGGTACGATTGGCAGATATCGAAGAACACTAATGGGGATTTTGGTCTGATTCTTCTCACCCATGCCATTGTCTACCACAATATACCTTGAAGAATTGCAAATGGGGCAATAGTTCAAGGCCGCATACTCAAGCCTAAATAAGGCACATCCATTCTCACAGGCATGTATCTTCTCATAGGGCATCTTAAGTACACGGAGGATTTTCTCTGACTGGTACAGGTTTGCAGGCAGTACATGGCCTTTGGGTAGAAAGCGTCCAAATATCGTCATCATCGCGTCGTAGCATTCTCTGCCTAGGTTGAATTGAGCCTTCAGAGCCATTACTTGCGCGATGGCATCCAGCTGACAAAGCTCAGTCTGCTCGTGGAGAGGACGTTTTGA
This sequence comes from Hordeum vulgare subsp. vulgare, assembly GCF_904849725.1. Taxonomy (NCBI): domain Eukaryota; kingdom Viridiplantae; phylum Streptophyta; class Magnoliopsida; order Poales; family Poaceae; genus Hordeum; species Hordeum vulgare. The sequence continues at coordinate 366,451,917 of NC_058521.1, forward strand.
AGACTCCAGCATTTCATAGAAGGCCTTTGCAGATTCCTCCATCTCATCGTCCGAATCACGAGCATCATCAAAGTCTTGCACCATGTCTTCAATCCCGGTACCATGCTCGTCGGTGCGACGACGAATCACCTCAGCTCTAGCATGTTGGTCAGACTCACCATGAAAAGTCCACACCGTATAATTAGGCGTAAAACCCCACTTCTGCAGGTGTTTACCCATTTCAAACTCTGTCTGCTTTTTCCAGTTGTCGCAGTTGGGACAGGGGCACCATGTTTTATGCTGGCCATTTGCAAATGCGGCTCTCACAAACCCCCTGGTTTTTGTTAACCATTCATAGGTCATGTCTTTCTGACTAGGGTGACCAGTGTACATCCAAGCACGATCACTCATGTTGCCTAGCTACCTATGGGGGCACAAGAAATAAATATATAATTCATCATCTATATTCATACACTAATCAAGTTTGTCAGTTTTATTACGTCCATGCAACCTACACGCTAATAGGTAAAGATAGGTCCTAATCCCACCCGAGTATGTGTAGACTGGGTTCGTTTTCCCATGCTCTGCTCCAGATGCGACGCAGAATTTCGACAGCACCTCCCCGTTGTTCTCCTGATACACGTCTCGGCAATAAGCAGAGAGGATGTGTACCCGGAGAACAACAGGGGAGGCACTGACGAAATTCCGCATCGGATCCGGAGCACGGCATACGGGAAAACAAACCCAATCTACACATACTCGGGCTGTCCATGGATAATGTTGGACAATTCGAAAGGATGGCGGTTATAAATATGCAAAGAAATGCATATTTATAGATGTCGCCCTTTCGAATGGGAGACGCATACTGGTCACGCATACTCATGATTGAAGAAACCTATAGCTAGCAAGTTTCATCGGCACGAAGACCGGGACAGAGCAAATTAAGGGGGTAGGAGGAGAAGTCATTTGTGCTCACCAACAAACGCAAGGGCGAAGCTCGTCCAACGCACGTGGAGGTCGTCGAACAACTGCACATTGAAATTCACCCGATCAACACAAATACGATGTTTTTATAATTAACATAACTATCTGACCTAACTCATAACTATGTGGGTCAGTGTCATCGGGGGTCGAGGGTCGAGGGTGAGTGTTGTCGGGGGTCGGGGGTCGGGGTTACCTATTATGGATCTGCATGGGGCTTTCATATATACCTTCATGAATCGCTTTACGCCTTGATTTCCAGATAGCCCAAAGAGTTACTATCATGCGCGCAAACTCCTCTTGTGACAACTTCTCATGCATTGTAAAGACCCAAGCTTTAGCATTGAAATTCAGATTTTCACACATGAGCTCCACCGTGTCCTCAAACGACAAAGACCAAAAGCACCTGGCAGTAGTGCAGTTGATTAATGCAGGTTTCCAGCTGTCCTCTGCCAAACAGAAAGAACAAGCTGGGGTGGATGACATATGACGATGGCGTAGCATATCTGAAGTTGGAACTGTCTGCTTGCACAATCTCCAGACAATTTTTTTAGCTTCGACGACGCATTGATACTCCACCGGGGTACCCATGCTTTATTCTCAATCTCAGCCGCTGATGAGCTCCCAATACTCGCCAAATAGTTTTCCCTATGAGGTTTAACCTTGTAACCTGGGGCGCCGCCTCCTCCTCCGACGTGTGTGTCTCTTCCTTGGGTTCCTCCCCCATCTCCTCCCCCTCCTTAAAATCCACCTCCAATTCCATAGGTAGCCCCGCAACCCTTCGGATTCGGACCAGCTCTAGGAGGAAGAGAAAGTGTTGGACCGTGTAATGCCAGCGGCGTGGTGGCATGGCTGACGGGCTCGGAGAGGGAAGTGCTCGGGTGGTGACGGAGAGAGGGAGGAGGCAGATGTGCTAGGCTGGGGGGCGTCGGACGACTTAAATAGCCGGCCCCGACTCCGAGAGGGAGGAGGCAGTTTTATAGCACAAATCTGATGCCTTTTCATTTGTTTGTAGGCTGCTGGTTGGTGGAGAAGTGGAGGCCCTGCACACTGGATGCAAATGCCACAGTCCCAGGTTCCTCTCTGCTCACTATGGCATCAGCATTTTCAGTATTTACAGCTAGACTGCTAGACTACATATCGACAAGTCTATGACTAGTCACGACTAGTCATGACTTGTCTACTTGTCGGTACCCCGGCGACAAGTTGCGATAGGTCGACTCGTAAACCTTGCCATCGCTACACATCGATCCTTAACTGATCAGATTTATGAAGATCAAGAGGTACAACATCTCGGATTGATTTTCCTACTATGAAGCACTCGACTTACGAAAACTGCACGGTGCCATGAAGACGCTATCACCAACAGAAAAAGCCAAGCAAAGAAAACACATGGTCCTACATACTACTCCCTCTGTCCCAAAATAAGTGTCTTAAGCTTAGTATAACTTTGTACTAGATCAGAAACAAACATTGTGTAGTCACTTGGCGCTAAAACAATAGATGTTAAACACTAACTGGCTTCGTAAAGAAGAGCGATAGTAATAACCAGCAGGTATTAACGAACAACTAGCCTCAAGGTGTTCTAAAAACTTACCATTGTACTGTAAGGGACAATTATATCACCCGCAGATATAAAGGTTTACAAACTAGGCGATTTAGTCTCGACTAATAATGAAGGATACTTCCCAGTTCCCACCGCCATATATCTAACTATTATGATGTCGATCACTGAATCTCTCCACAGCAACACTCTTGTGTGCAGGTTTGCATGTTGATGACAGTCATATTCATAACAGCACTGACAGCTATTCCCCATCGCAATAACACAATACCACACACATTTGTACCCGATTCGATTGTAACTGTCAAACTCCAGGATTTTACAGGGTTATTTTTAGTGGATATATAAAATTAATCTGAGACTGACACATCCAGCCAATGTAAATGTGGGGTGAGGCGCTGCGCCGGTTTACCTTGGGAGAGGGAGCACCAGCAGGTGGAGTCGACGGCGATGCAGGACTTGAGGCGCGCCGACGCCACCGCGGTGTGTAGTGGCAGCAGCGTATCCAGCCCCGCTACCGCCGACCTGCAGGAGCCCTCCATGTCACACGCACAGCCACGCCCATCGATCCATCCATCTACTGGAGCACCAAGCAACATACCTGCGGAGGATGCGGGCGGCCAGGTGGTGGCGGCGTCGGGTGGGAGAGGTGCCGGGTGGGGGAGGTGCCGGGTGGGGGAGCCGCCGGTGGGTGGGGGAGGTGCCGGGTGGGGGAGCCGCCGGTGGATGGGGGAGGTGCCGGGTGGGGGAGGCCTGGGGGAGGGGCCGTCGCGGGGGAGGCGCCGACGGGTGGGGGAGGCGCCGGTGGACGGGGGAGGCGCCGGCGGGGGAGGCGCCGGTGGGTGGGGGAGGCGCCGGCGGGTGGGGAGGCAAAACTTCGATGGGGGAGGCCTGCGGGAGGGCGTGGGCGGGAGGGAGGGCGACGGGAGGTTGGGGTTGGATCGAGCCGTTAGTGGGGGAGGCATCGCGCGGGCGGGGGCAGCCGTTTGGGACGCCGTCCCCTTTGCCGTCCGCTGTATCCCCAGGCAGACGGCAAAGGGGTTTCTGGCGGACGGCAAAGAGCGGCACATGGCAAAGGCAATGCCTACACCTGCGATTCTTCTTTGCCGTCTGCATTGGTCGTCCCCTTTGCCGTCCGCTGTACTCCAGGGCAGACGGCAAAGGGGTTTCTGGCGGACGGCAAAGAGCGGCCCATGGCAAACGCAATGCCTACACCTGCGATTTTTCTTTGCCGTCTGCATGGGTCATCTTTGCCGTCAGCCGTGTCTTTGCCATCAGCTTGGTCCATCTTTGCCGTCCGCTAGCGGACGGCAAAGAAGAGACTCATGGCAAAGTACTTCTTTGCCGTCTGTCAGCTCTTTGCCATCTATTTTTTTGTAGCTGACGACAAAGAGCTTCTTTGCCATCAGTCAGCGGACGGCAAAGAGGCGGCATACGGCAAATTCTCTGATTTCAGTAGTGTACTCAGGTGTTGAGATCAAGAGATTCCATTCCAACCATTTGAACATTGATTTGTGGCCTCCCCAAGGTGCTTTCCACAAGATCAATCTCTCCTACCCTTGCCAAGTCTGAGAGAGAGTGATGGAGTGTTGAGGAGATTATCTTTAGAAGCACAAGAGTAAGGAATTCATCATTCTACCACATCTATTTCCTTTTGGAGGGTGGTGCTTCCTATATTGGTTAGGTGTTGCTTGGAGCCTCCAACTTCATGTTTTGGAGTTGAACCAAGATATTTGTAAGGGCAAAGAGATCGCCTACTTCTTGAGGATCTACCGTGAGTGAGGCTAGTCCTGTGTGGATGGAAGACATGGTGGAATAGACAAGGCCGCTTCTTCGTGGAACCTTTGTGGATGGAGCCCTCTATGGACTGTCGCACCCGTTACCCTCTGTTGGTTGAAGTCTCTACTAACATGGGCGTATAGATGTTTCTACTACATGCGTTCTTTACAAATCTTTATGTCATCTTATAGATGCTGCTACTACGTGCTATTCGGATATACTCCAAATATCTACTCTACTATACGAATCTGTTTCACTACTCATAGTTATTCGGATTAGTGACAAACCTTACATCGACGTAACCCTTTACGACGAACTCTTTAACCACCTCCATAATCGAGAAAAATTCCTTAGTCCATCAGTTACTAAGGATAAATTTTGACCGCTGCTAGTGATTCAATCATGGATCACTCTCTGTACCTCTCAACAGACTTGCTGCAAGGCACACACCAGGTGCGGTACTCAGCATGGCATACTTTAGAGTCTACGGCTAAGGCATAGAAGACGACCTTCGTCTATTCTCTTTATTCTGCCGTGGTCGGGTTTTGAGTCTTACTCAAATTCACACCTTACAACGCAACCAAGAACTCCTTCTTTGTTGATCTATTTTGAACTCCTTCAAAACTTGTCAAGGCATGCATCTTGTTGAAACTTCCATTAAGCGCTTTCGATCTATCTCCATAGATCTTTGATGCTCAACGTTCAAGTAGCTCAATCTAGGTATTCCTTTGAAAACTCCTTTCAAACAACCTTGTATGCTTTACAGAAATTCTACATTACTTCTGATCCACAATATGTCAACCACATATACTTATCAAAAATTCTATAGTGCTCCCACTCACTTCTTTGGAAATACAAGTTTCTCATAAACCTTGTACAAACCCAAAATCCTTGATCATCTCATCAAAGTGTATATTCCAACTCCGAGATGCTTGCACCAGTCCATTTAAGGATCGCTGGAGCTTGCATACTTACTAGTATCTTTAGGATCGACAAAACCTCATGGTTGTATCTCATGCTCAAGGAAACCGTCGAGGAAACAATGTTTTGACATCCTACATGCAATATTTCATAAATAATGCAGCAACTACTAACATAATTCTAACAGACTTTTAGCATCGCTACGAGTGAGAAAGTCTCATCATAGTCAATTGTTTGATCTTGTCGGAAACATCTTTGCGACAAGTCGAGCTTTTCTTACTAGTGACTTATCATTATCATCGTCTGTCTTCCTTTTAAAGATCCATCTTTACTCAATAGTCCTATGACCATCAAGTAGTTCTTCCAAAGTCTACACTTTGTTTTCATACATGGATCCTCTCTCGGATTTCATGACTTCCAGCCATTTGTCGGAATCTGGGCCCACCATTGCTTTCTCCATAACTCGTAGGTTCACTGTTGCTCAACAACATGACCTCCAAGACAGGGTTACCGTACCACTCTGTAGTAGTACGCGACCTTGTCAACCTACGAGGCTTGTAGTAACTTGATCCGATGCTCGATGATCACCATCATCAACTTTCACTTCAATTGGTGTAGGCGCCACAGGAACAACTTCCTGCGCCCTGCTACACACTGGTCGAAGTGATGGTTCAATAATCTCATCAAGTTCTACCACCCTCCTACTCAATTCTTTCGAGAGAAATCTTTCCTCGAGAAAGGATCCGTTTCTAGAAACAAACACTTTGCTTTCGGATCTGAGATAGGAGATGTACCCAACTGTTTTGGATATCCTATGAAGATGCATTTATCCGCTTTGGGTTCGAGCTTATCAGACTGAAACTTTTTCACATAAGTGTCGAAACCCCAAACTTTCAAGAAACGACAGTTTAGATTTCTCTAAACCTCAGTCTATACTGTGTCATCTCAACGGAAATACGTGGTGCCCTATTTAAAGTGAATGCGGTTGTCTCTAATGCTTAACCCATAAACGATAGTGGTAATTCGATAAGAGACATCATAGCATGCACCATACCAAATAGTGTGTGGCTATGACGTTCAGACACATCATCACACTATAATGTTCTAGGTGGCATAAACTGCGAAACAATTTCCACATTGTCTTAACTGCGTACCAAAACTCGTAACTCAGATATTCATTTCTATGATCATATCGTAGACAGTTTATCCTCTTGTTACGACGAACTTCACTCCGAAAGAGAATTGAACTTTTCAATATTTCAGACTTGTGATTCATTAAGCAAATACTCTAGTATCTACTCAAATCGTCATTGAAGTAAGAACATAATGATATCCACTGCGTGCCTCAGCACCCATTGGACTGCTTACATCAAAATGTATCACTTCCAACAAGTTACTATCTTATTTCATCTCAATGAAAACAAGGCCTTGCTCATGTGGTATGATTTGCATGTCACTAGTGATTCAAAATCAAGTGAGTATAAAGATCCATCAGCATGGAGCCTCTTCATGCAATTTATACCAACATGACTCAAGCGGCAGTGCCACAAGTAAGTGGTATTATCATCATTACCTCGTATCTTTTGGCACCAATATCATGAACATGTGCAACACTACGATCGAGATTCAATAAACCATTGAAGGTGATTATTCAAGAAAATAGAGTAAGCGTTATTCTCTTTAAATGAATAATTGTATTGCAATAAACACGATCCAATCATGTTCATGCTTAATGCAAACACCAAATAACAATTATTTAGGTTTAACACCAATCCCGATGGTAGAGGGAGCATGCGACGTTTGATCATATCAACCTTGGAAACACTTCCAACACGTATCGTCACCTCGCCTTTAGCTAGTCTCCGTTTATGCCGTAGCTTTCATTTCGTGTTACTAATCACTTAGCAACCGAACCGGTATCCAATACCCTCATGCTACTAGGAGTACTAGTAAAGTACACATCAACATCATGTATATCAAATATACTTCTTTCGACTTTTGCCAGCCTTATCTACCAAGTATCTAGAGTTGTTCGGCCTCAGTGACTGTTCCCCTCATTACAGAAGCACTTAGTCTCGGGTTTGGGTTTAATCTTGGGTCTCTTCATTAGTGCAGCAACTGTTTTGCCGTTTCACGAAGTATCCCTTCTAGCCCTTGCCTTTCATGAAACTTAGTGGTTTTACAAACCATCAACTATTGATGCTCCTTCTTGATTTCTACTTTCGCAGTGTCAAACATCGCGAATCGCTCAAGAATCATTGTATCTATCCTTGATATGTTATAGTTCATCACGACGCTCTCACAGCTTGGTGGCAGTGACTTTGGAGAACCATCACTATCTCATCTGGAAGATTAACTCCCACTTGATTCAAGTGATTGCCGTAGTCGGACAATCTGAGCACACGCTCAAGATTGAGCTTTTCTTCTTTACTTTGTGGACAAAGAATCTTGTCGGAGGTCTCGTACCTCTTAACAAGGGCACAAGCATGAAATCACAATTTCATCTCTTTAGAACATCACTTATGTTTCGTGACGTCTCAAAACGTCTTCGACGCCTTGCTTCTAAGACATTAAGTATTTTGCACTGAACTATCGTGTAGTCATCAGAAACGTGTATGTCGGATGTTCACAGCATCCACAGACGACGCTCGAGATGCAGCACACCGAGTGGTGCATTAAGGACATAAGCCTTCTGCGCACCAACGAGGACAATCCTCTGCAAAGTTTGCTACTATCAACTTTCAACTAAATTTTCTCTAGGAACATATAAAAACAGTAGAGCTATAGCGCAAGCTACATCGTAATTCGCAAAGACCATTAGACTATGTTCATGACAATTAGTTCAATTAATCATATTACTTAAGAACTCCCACTCAAAAAGTACATCTCTCTAGTCATTTGAGTGGTACATGATCCAAATCCACTATCTCAAGTCCGATCATCACGTGAGTCGAGAATAGTTTCAGTGGTAAGCATCTCTATGCTAATCATATCAACTATACGATTCATGCTCGACCTTTCGGTCTCATGTGTTCCGAGGCCATGTCTGCACATGCTAGGCTCGTCAAGCTTAACACGAGTGTTCTGCGTGTGCAACTGTTTTGCACCCGTTGTATGTGAACGTTGAGTCTATCACACCCGATCATCACGTGGTGTCTCGAAACGAAGAACTGTCGCAACGGTGCACAGTCGGGGAGAAAACCATTTCGTCTTGAAATTTTAGTGAGAGATCACCTCATAATGCTACCGTCGTTCTAAGCAAGATAAGGTTCAAAAAGGATTAACATCACATGCAATTCATCAGTGACATGATATGGCCATCATCATGCGCTTCTTGATCTCCATCACCAAAGCACCGGCACGATCTTCTTGTCACCGGCGTCACACCATGATCTCCATCATCATGATCTCCATCAATGTGTCGCCATTGGGGTTCTCGTGCTACTCATGCTATTACTACTAAAGCTACGTCCTAGCAATATAGTAAACGTATCTTCAAGCACAAACTTTAGTTTAAAGACAACCCTATGGCTCCTGCCGATTGCCGTACCATCGACGTGCAAGTCGATATTAATTATTACAACATGATCATCTCATACATCCAATATATCAGATCACATCATTGGCCATATCACATCACAAGCATATCCTGCAAAAACAAGTTAGACGTCCTCTAATTTTGTTGTTGCATGTTTTACGTGGTGACCATGGGTATCTAGTAGGTTCGCATCTTACTTACGCAAACACCACAACGGGGATATATGAGTTGCTATTTAACCTCATCCAAGGACCTCCTCGGTCAAATCCGATTCAACTAAAGTTGGAGAAACTGACACTTGCCAGTCATCTTTGAGCAACGGGGTTACTCGTAGCGATGAAACCAGTCTCTCGTAAGCGTACGAGTAATGTCGATCCAAGCCACTTCAATCCAACAAAACCGCGGAATCAAGAAAAGACTAAGGACGGCAGCAAAACGCACATCACCGCCCACAAAAACTTTTGTGTTCTTTTCGAGAAGACATCTACGCATGAACCTAGCTCTGATACCACTGTTGGGGAACGTCGCATGGGAAACAAAAAATTTCCTACGCGCACGAAGAACTATCATGGTGATGTCCATCTACGAGAGGGGATTTGTGATCTACGTACCCTTGTAGACCGTACAGCAGAAGCGTTAGTGAACGCGGTTGATGTAGTGGAACGTCCTCACGTCCCCCGATCCGCCCAGCGAACCGTCCCGCAATCAGTCCCATGATCTAGTGCCGAACGGACGGCACCTCCGCGTTCAGCACACGTACAGCTCGACGATGATCTCGGCCTTCTTGATCCAGCAAGAGAGACGGAGAGGTAGAAGAGTTCTCCGGCAGCGTGACGGCGCTCCGGAGGTTGGCGATGATCTCGTCTCAGCAGGGCTCCGCCCAAGCTCCGCAGAAACGCGATCTAGAGGTAAAACCGTGGAGATATGTGGTCGGGCTGCCGTGGCAAAGTTGTCTCAAATCAGCCCTGAAACCTCCATATATATAGGTGGGAGAGGGGGGCCTTGCCTTGGGGCTCAAGAGGCCCCAAGGCAGTCGGCCGAGCCAAGGGCGAAGGTCTCCCCTTCCAAACCGAATCCAACTTGGTTTGGAAGGTGGAGTCCTTCTTCCCTTTCCCACGTCCGCCTTTTTTTTCTTTTCTCTTTGATTTTCTTCCTATGGCGCATAGGGCCTTCTTGGGCTGTCCCACCAGCCCACTAAAGGCTGGTGCGCCACCCCCAAGGCCTATGGGCTTCCCCGGGGTGGGTTGCCCCCCTCGGTGAACACCCGGAACCCATTCGTCATTCCCGGTACATTCCCGGTAACTCCTAAAACCTTCCGGTAATCAAATGAGGTCATCCTATATATCAATCTTCGTTTCCGTACCATTCCGGAAACTCTCGTGACGTCCGTGATCTCATCCGGGACTCCGAACAACATTCGGTAACCAACCATATAACTCAAATACACATAAAACAACGTCGAACCTTAAGTGTGCAGACCCTGCGGGTTCGAGAACTATGTAGACATGACCCGGGAAACTCCTCGGTCAATATCCAATAGTGGGACCTGGATGCCCATATTGGATCCTACATATTCTACGAAGATCTTATCGTTTGAACCTCAGTGCCAAGGATTCATATAATCCCGTATGTCATTCCCTTTGTCCTTCGGTATGTTACTTGCCCGAGATTCGATCGTCAGTATCCGCATACCTATTTCAATCTCGTTTACCGGCAAGTCTCTTTACTCGTTCCGTAATACAAGATCCCGCAACTTACACTAAGTCACATTGCTTGCAAGGCTTGTGTGTGATGTTGTATGACCGGGTGGGCCCCGAGATACCTCTCCGTCACACGGAGTGACAAATCCCAGTCTCGATCCATACTAACTCAACTAACACCTTCGGAGATACCTGTAGAGCATCTTTATAGCCACCCAGTTACGTTGCGACGTTTGATACACACAAAGCATTCCTCCGGTGTCAATTAGTTCTATGATCTCATGGTCATAGGAACAAATACTTGACACGCAGAAAACAGTAGCAACAAAATGACACGATCAACATGCTACGTCTATTAGTTTGGGTCTAGTCCATCACATGATTCTCCTAATGATGTGATCCCGTTATCAAGTAACAACACTTGCCTATGGCCAGGAAACCTTGGCCATCTTTGATCAACGAGCTAGTCAACTAGAGGCTTACTAGGGACAGTGTTTTGTCTATGTATCCACACAAGTATTGTGTTTCCAATCAATACAATTATAGCATGGATAATAAACGATTATCATGAACAAAGAAATATAATAATAACTAATTTATTATTGCCTCTAGGGCATATTTCCAACATATACGTTGTTTCTTGTATACGGGTTGCACAAAATAAAACAATAGAAAACCAAAATCAATGGGGACAAACATGATGTGCTGAGTGGGGGCAACATATGAACTACATTCCTCGTATAAATGTCAGGCTAAAACTTAAGTGGTGGCATTTGCCCCCACGAGTTGTACATTGGATTTGCCTCTGACAATAAGAATAGCTCCCAAATCAAGATGATCATGATCAACGTTGAGCATCCACGACAAGTTCACCTACATGCCACGTCATAAACATCATTCAAAGGTATGCACTCGTATCCTTGATAAAGCTTTGCATCAAGTCATGAGGTAAAGCAACTCAAGTCATATGAAGACATTAACAAAAATTAATCGAAAAATGGTAACCCCATTTTGCGCTTAACAATGAGTATGACCTATGATCAAGCATACTTGCTTGACACCACAAGTCAAATACTCTAATAAAGGTGACCTAGTCACCGCCCCACATCTAGATGGAGTTTCTTGTATGGTTCACAATTTTCACAGCATGCTTTCTTGGAACCATTCAACTCTCATCTATACGTATGTATGTTTCAAGAAAACAAAAAAAACTTATTATTTTCTGGTTTTTTATGTTTTCTTTCACATTTGGTATCTTATAACGATCTTTAGATTATTATCTCCCTACTTTAAGTTTAGGAGTTGATTTTCAATGCAACTCGGTTTCACCGATCTGGGAAACTCGGTCTAACTGAATTCTCCCAGAGGCGTGTTAATCATTCTCGGTTCTACCGAATCACATTGCCTCGGTGACTCCGATATTATCACAGCCCATGATTTTCTGATAATTTCTGGATTTGGTCTTAGGGGGAGAAATTTTTTCAATGATCCCAAGTTTCATTACCTCCTAAGATCTTATTGAAAATTACAGGAAACAAAATTAGTTTTAGCAGAATTTTCAAGGGGAGAAAACCTAGCTGATCCCATAAAATATGAGAGGAAGAATCATCCAGGATCCCTAACATAGGGGGAGATAGTTCAAGGAACTCCTATGTATTCTTAAGGGGGAGAAAAGTCAAATTTCGAGGAACCCCTTATCAAGAGAGAAGTATCAAGGATCCCTTACCCTGTGACCTTTTTGGCAATTAATGCCAAAGGGGCAGAAATATTAAAGCTTCCAATGAACCTATATAAAGGAGGATAAATATCACTAGTAAGCTTACACAAAAGGGGGATAAATATGAATAGGGGGAGATATATGTTCCTAAGGGAAGGTGTGCCTAAGGGGAGATCTACCTAAAGGGAGATGTATCAAACTTTACATATTAAGGGGGAGATAAAATTGTTTCAGATATCACTATTCTATCACTATCTTTTGATTGAACCTTTGTTGCCCTACCTACTCCAAATATCTACATGCTATGATTTAGGGGGAGAGGCAATCTTACTTATTAATCATTAGGGGAGAAGGTTCTAAATTCTCTTGGAGACATATCTATCATCAAATACTATTTCCAATATGTTCTCCAAATCTTTGGACTTTTCAGGCTATTTGCGTATTTAAAATAGAGTACTCTTGTGTTATCTAACATTTGTTCTCCCAGTTATACTCCTACTCCTAAGACGCTCCAGAACCTCAAGCTAAGTATATGCATCATATCCTTGTTCATGATGATCTCTTGTCTCTTGCACATATGTTTGCAAGAGTGAGTCATGAACATGGAAGATCTTCATTCACATATGTTCGATTAATATAGCCAAGATCTATATGAGTTGTCTTGTCCTGCTACAATGGTTGTGCCCATGCTGTCCAAAGCAACTATCCTTTAAATGGGATTGCACACCTTTAGTGGGAGCTTGTACTAGTCATGTATCTTTCAAAGTTGTCATATTCTAATGCCTATCTTTATTTTAAGCTTTGATTGTATGTTGCCATCAATTACTGATGATGAGATGATGTATATACTTCTTGCCCCTCGTTTGTTACCCCAAGTGGAAGGTGGAGATGTAGTCAGTAGGAAATTTCACTTACACGGAGACTGTAAGGTTCATCAAACCAGGAAGACTCCTAGGCTCAACAAGTAGGTGTCTTCCACCCTGACGCTAGCAGAAGACGTGGACCTGCACACACAACAAATAACTTTGCTCCCAACTGTAAGTGCATCTAGTGTCCTTATTGATTTTGGTGGTTTGAACACTTATAGGTTAAGTAGCTAATGTATTTATAAGTGTACACACGCTCTATAAGTCGCTGAGGAGTTTGAATTATACGATGAGTATCGATCCCTAAAAAAGTATGTCTTCGGCTAAAGAAAATGGTCTTATGCTGAAGACTCGCGAAGAAATTGCGATGAAATTGATATTACTCATGAAGATATTGAAGATAAGGAATTCGGTGTGTCCTGAAGAAAATGAGTCTGAAGACTTTGAAGCGTGAAGATTTATTTTTTATGTTTAATTTTCTTTACTCTTGAGTCATAGGAACACCGTACTGTTAAAGGGGTTCGAGGTAATACTACGAAATGAATTTCCTCATGATGCTCAGCCCAAGCCTAAACCTACAAAGGCTAAAGTGAGGAATATGAGAGACACGAGGACTCTCACAGTTGAGATTTCCGACCGTTGCCGCAATTCGTGCCACCTCACTGATCTTATACACACCAACGGTCACAATATTTAAGGACATTTACATCAATCATGTCGGGATTCTCCCAGGCTATAATAGCCACCCCCACAACCACTAGCTGGTAGGCTGCTCTGTGAGAAACTAACACTTGTCATTTAGAGCAACCCCAATTCCTCAGAGTCATCGAGAGTAAATCATCAAGTGAGGAAATACCCCAAACACCAAACCACAAACCAAAACCAAGTGATTGAGCATCACTCAAGAATTTGTTCCTGTTTGGAACTGAAGCCTTTTACCTTTGAGGATTGTGCATCCTCCAAACGGTTAGGCGTCATGGTCTAGAGGATCCAGCTATCAAATGTGGATAGCCGGGTGACCGAGTTTGTGAGGGTTTGGAAGTCAGCCCTGAAGACTTACCACGAGTGTTGGGCGAGGACTGTGTGTCCTTAGCTCAAGGAGAACACGGTAGGGACTATGTGTCCCAGGACTGTGTGTCCTTTGGTTTCAATACTAAGCCTCTCCAAACCAGACGTACGACTGTCATCAACAACATTCTTCATCGTGATATGGGTTCTATTTCTTCAACTCTTTTAATTCCTCAATATTGTATGTTGAAGACTTTCATTTTCACTGTTTGAAGAATTTGCTGAAGACTTTCTCTGAATTTCTTCAACCTCAAATTCTTCATACCAGTTAACCTTCACCTGCTTATTCTGTGCCTGCATATTGTGCAAAGCGATTCTCATAATCTTCATCAAGTACATTGTTGTTGTAATCGTTGCACCTTGGTGATGAAATTCTAAAAATCGTCTATTCACCCCCCTCTAGTCGATATAACGCACTTTCAATTGGCATCAAAGCAAGGTACTCCCTTGTTCTGTGTGATTTTGGTTTAACCACGTGGAGTTTTAGTTAGGTCGACTGCAGGTATGATCAAGGTTACTGTAGGATGTCGTACCTTCGAAGGAAAGGACTTTCCCTATTGGAAGACGAAGATGCAGATGCATCTTCAGGCTATTGACAATGATCTCTGGTGCATTGTGGAACATGGCATTCCCTCCATCGATGCTACTTCCTCTATCGTTGATGCGAAGAAATTCATGCAACTTGATTCACAAGCGAACAATATCATCTGTGGCCATCTGAGCAAAGGTCAGTATGGCAGAGTGATTGCTTTGGGCACAACGAAGCTTATCTAGGATAGGCTGTCCAAACTCAATGAAGGAATTTCAACTCAGCGTGACTCTCGTGTTGATGTTCTTCGCAATCTCTTCAATCGCTTCAAGAGGCTTGACAATGAAAGCTGCCAAGATACCTTTGATCACCTCACTGACATCTCAAATGAACTGCAAGCACTAGGAGCTCGAGACATCACTGACCATGAAGTTGTGAATAAACTGCTGAGATCTCTGGATCCATCATTTGATACACTGTTTCTGATGATTCAAGAAACAGCAGACTATAAGATGCTTGACTTTGATGATATACTCGAAAGACTCAATACTCATGAGTTTCAACAGGAAGAAAAGAGAGATTTGTATGGACCAAGCTACTCTAGACCTCGTGTGGTGAAGGCCATCTGATGAATAAGACTCGGGTTGCAGCATTGGTGATCTTGAAGAACTTGGACAGGAGCTTGCAATGCTCATGAGGAAATTCCAGAAGTTTACAAGGCATGGCCAGTTTGGTAAATCTTCAAGAAGAGATATGAGGAAATCAGAATCTTCATTTGAGGACTACAAGAAAAGAACTTGCCACAAATGCAAGAAATCTGGTTACTATATTGTTGACTGTCCTCGCCGGGTGAAGGAATCAAAGAAGAAGAAATACCAGGATGAAAGTTCTGATGATCCAAAGAAAAAGAAGAAATCTTAAAAATCATCATCGTCAAAGTCCTCATCGCACAAGAAGACTAGTTTCAGAAAGGCTCGGGCACTCATTGGCAAGGAAATGAATTCTGAGGAAGAATCTGAGGAATGTGATGAAGAGGAAGGTTCTGAACAAGACTCAGAGTCTGGTGTGGCAAGTCTTGCACTGGCTACCACATTCGTCAGCAAGTCAATCTTCAACCTTGAAGAAAACGACAACGCTATCTACACTAATGACTATGCTGATGATTTCGCTCCAACCTATTACTTCATGGTAAAAGGTTCAAAGGTACTGAATGACACTTCCTCCTGTGATTCAAGTGAATGTGAACCTAATGATTATAAAAATCCCAATTATAGTAAACTTTCCAACATTGCAACTAAACAACAAAGTTCCATTAAAAAGCTTCAAAAACTGCTAGACATAAGTGATGACGTGTTGAATGATGAAATGAATCATACCCAAATCCTCACTGAAGATGTGAAAAGTCTTTAGTCCATATTTGATAGTCTTCAAGATCGTTATGGAACACTCTTGGCTGATCATGAGAAACTTTCCTATGAATTTCTTCAAAGGAAACTTGATCTTGAGAAGTTGAAGATGTCTCATGATGACCTTCGAATGGAAAATGATTCATTACTTGCTCAACAGATCAATGTCGCTCAGGTTGAATTCACTCCACCATGTCTCAAATGCATCAAGCGTGCAACTACCAATTCTTCACCAGAATCATCAAATGCTTCTATTGCTACAAAATCTTCAACTGCTCCTGTGGTAATAAATTCCTCACTTGAGGAAACCACAAATTTTAGTGACGAAAATGCAGGTCTGAAAGAATTGTATGTGACAGGTATGTACAAAAGTCTGAAAGGGCATCAAACCCTTTGCGATGTGCTCAAAAAGAAGATTTTAAATAGGAACGCGAGGAAAGAAGGAATTGCCTTTGAAAGGAAACTGAATGTTGATCGATCATACTGGAAACCTGAGCGGTATCCCAAAACCTCATGGATTGCTGCTAAAGGACCTCCTGTTGATCCATCCAATCTAACAGAGTTTGCATGTGAATTATCCTATTCCTCAGATGAGTCATTTGACTCCAACTATAAATTGTTCAAAAATCAAACCGATGAAGTATTTGCTCGATATGTTGGAACTAACTGCACGAATGGACCACCTCTCAAGAAAATCTGGGTCCCCAAAGGTTGCTTGGAAAATCTTGAGGTGAATGTCCTCATGACACCACCAGTGAATAACCTGAACCCTAGATCAAATTCCTCAGGTGGACCAAAGTCTTCAAGACGATCAAAATCCTCAACTGGTCAAAATTATGCTTGTTCTTGGGCTAATGCTTCTGATATGTAGGGAAATTACAAAGGATATGAATATGAGCATTATACATCAGATCATTATGTTTGTAAATCCTCAAAGAACTTCTCTGCCTATTCATTTGAGTACTCTAACCCCCCTACGGTGAAGAGAAGTGCATTAGCATCAATACCATCTTTCTCATATGGTGCTGGCAAGATGATGAACTCTTTGCCACCGCTTCATATGTGGGTGGTGAAGAAATTGAACTAATCACTTCTAAAGGTCAGTTCTCCAGATGAAAATCATTATCTGAAGAATTTGCTGGAGACATGAGGAAAATGCTTGATTGGACGCATGCTAAAATTGATGAAATGATAACATTTCACACATCCTCAAATTTACTGTTTATGATGAAATCCCTATCTGATTAAATTGATATCATGTTCTTCAAGTCTTAAGCATATGAGATTGTAAGTTGTACTAATTCATCTGCAGGATGACAAACCCAAGAGTACTGAGTGGGTTGTTGATAGTGGTTGCACAATCCACATGACTAGTGATATAAGCTTGCTGATGAATGTGCGACTGACTCCATTACGAGTGAAGCAAATCACTTATGCTGACAAAGGTAAAAGCAAGGTATTGCGACATGGCAAAGTGGCTATTTCCAAGGACAGACACATGGACAAAGTGATGCTTGTCGAATCCCTTGGGATTAAATCATGTCAGTCTCAATGATTTTTGATCTTAATATGGTTGTTATATTTGGAAAATATAGATGTGTAGTCATCATCGAATCTGACAGATACAAAGTTGTCAAAGTCTTTAGGAGAGGAGATTTGTACATTGTTGATTTCTCCACAGGTCCTCCACCAGCCACATGCTTACTAGCAAGAACCTCAGAAGGCTGGCTATGGCATCGAAGACTTGGTCATTCAGGCATGAGGAATTTGCACACGCCGGCGAATAAAAAGCATGTCATTGGCATAGAATCCGTCAATTTCCTCAAGGATCACCTCTGCGGTGCTTGTGACACTACTGGAAACAGATAATTTGCCATGTGCCTAATCTTTGTCGTACGCTGGAGGTCGGCAAAGAACTTCTTTGCCGTCAGCTTACACGTGGCACACGGCAAAGAGGAGGCTCATGGCATAGAGATGGTTTGCCATCTACCTTTTATTTACCGTCAGCTGGCAGATGGCAAAGGACACAAAGGAAGACGGCAAAGAGGTGCCAGCCCTTTGCGATCTGCTGACAGAAGGCAAACAAAAACAAGGCTGGCGACAAAGGGCTGGATTACCCTCTTGATTAACGGCCGTCTCCACCCCCACATCCCCCACCTCTTTGCTGTCTGCTCCCAGGCATCTGTGCCGTCAGCTTGATACATGGCGGACGGCAAAGAGGACGGCTACTAACGCCCCCAATCTGCCCTCTCCCCCGATTCCCACTCTTTCTCTCCCTAATCCGCCTCTCCTCAAGTGCCGCCACACCACCACCACCGCGTCGTCCCCTCATGGTGGCTCCCCCTCCACCGGAGTCAAAATCGCCCCCCGCGACAAGGTCCCCCGCGTACGGGGCGGCTACCCCTGTGCTGCGCCTCCGCCCCTGCTCGCCCCACCGACTCCGGCCTGATCCGCCGAGCCCTCCCCCTCCCCCGCGCGCCGGCAGTCGTAGCACAGATCGCGCAGGTGCGACTCTTTCCTCCGCGGGGGAATCTGACAAGCCCCCCTTGCGTTCGAGCAGCGCTCGGAAGTAGCCATGCCACGAGCTGTTTCGCCCGCCGCGGCCCGTGGCCATGGATCTCCTGCCGCACGAACCTCAACAAGGTCCGCATCCCGGAGCCCACCAACCGCACCCACAAGGACGAGTTTTGCGTCTCCTTCGACCACCCCGGTAAGCCACCCGCCCCCCTCCCCTCCATCTCCATGCTCCGTCTCGATTGCGGCTGCTAGGGTCTGACGCGCGGCGCCTCTCCGTGTGCGTGCGTCGCAGAGGTCGAGGGCGGGCTGTACGTGACATGAACTCGTTCCTGGGGTTCGGGAGGGAGCACGTCGTGTGGAACTTCGAGAAGTCGGAGAACCCCGTGTACCTCCACATCATGCAGCGCCGGAAGCCGGAGACCGATGAGACAGGTCGCCCGCTGAAGAAGCAACCCTGCTCGCCATCGGTATGACACACTTGCAGCTCATAGAACCGTGTGTTGTATCGTCTCCTACTTCTATTCGTTCATGGCCTGTGGCCTATGTGATTGTCATGCTTTGATTGACAATGTAATTGCCTCTGTCAATAACGATGATGGAAAAAAAACATTATCTCTGGATCCACACCAGTGTGTTCTTCTGGAGCAGTTTCGACAGGTAGAATAGTATGTGAAGTACACACGGTATGATATTTCGTTGCAGCTTATGATTACAAGTGATTTACTATTTCTTCAAAGAACGTCCATCACATCCAGATTTTTGTATTCGTGCTTGACCAGTCGCCATGGAATTGTTCCGCGAGCGCCGCGCTGGTGTGTGTCGGGCGGAAGAACCCGTGGAATTACATTAGATATTCGCTGATTTGAGGGCGCCGGTACCTTTTATTTGTTGGAGACCAAAAATTAACAAAGAGAAAATCCCATGCAGTAAATAATTAGTTCAGTTATCGCACTTGCGTCCGTGTTGTTTATCCTAGTATGAATAGCCTTTGGTGTTTTGTGGACCTTAGGCTAAGATTTTCTCTTAGTAACTTTTTTGTGAGATCACATGTAAGATTATCCTGCAAGGGTATATAAGCTGAAAAGGGGACGAAAACCTGCATGCTCAATAGAATCTTAAGGATTTTGCTACGATAGGTGGAATACATGACACCACGACCGATTAAAGGAGCCATTGTCTTAGCTCTGACATGCTCGGTGATCTGTATTGCTCTTGCTGTAGGATTTGTTGGTTCTTTTCCAGCAGATTGTACTTTCTGTGAATATCTTCGCTTTTCGCATGTCCAAAGAAAAACTCTGTGATCCGCAGAGTTGTGAATATGAATGTTGAGACGCAAATCTTACGCTTAACAAGATAATGATCTGAAAACGTGTCGAGTAGTGAAGATTGCTTTAGATAGGTAAGCATGGTATATCCCTGTTTGGCTGATGATTCTGGGCATATCTCTCTGATGCAGGGTTGCAAGCATGTATATTCGAGTCAAGCGGAACAAGACTACCTACTTCATACAGTGTTATCCAACAGAGACAATTTTGAATATCAAACAGAAGTTGCAGTCGATAACAGACCACCCTCCGAATAACCAAAGGTTGATCTTGTTGGCTACCAACAATATATTGGATGACTCCAAGACGCTGGATGATCAAAAGGTACGAATATATTACTTGCTGAAGAACACATTTGCCTAGTATTCAGTATTCACAAAGGGAATAATATTCTCTAGGCATGGTACAATTTGATTCGTGTAATCTTAGTTTATTAATTATATTTGCAGATCAAAGACACCAACTGCTTCTTTGTATGAAGTGTCTTTATGAAGAATAATTCTTGTTACTATTTTCTGTGGTACATGATAGACAATCATTCTCCAACGACAATCGAAATATGTTTTACAAAACTGTCAGTTCAACAAATTGAATTTTTCTATGCTTTCTTGCTCTCTGTATCCATTGAGACACACAGACCGCTGAATCAATTGTTGACCCAATTTCTGGTTTTTTGTTGTTTTCTTTGTTTCTGAACCACATTATTATATGGTTTAGTTTGGTAGAAGTGTGAGATTTTAACTGTTCCTTTTGCCGTTCCCAATGACCGACTGATGTGTTATACATAAATGTCATGAGAGACAATCATTTATTTGTCTGCTATTTTCGATTCATGTTTCTTGGCTAACATATAACGTGCAATGTGGTGAAGCTATTGAATCAGAACCAGATCGAAAGGCTTTGTTTTCGTTACTCTTTAACGGGTTGCTAATGTATATTCAGTTCAAATTGCTTGCACTATGAATGCCGGAGGAACGCGCGGGGTAATATCTAGTTTAATATGTTTAGATGCATCATATATGTTAGTGTTTTTGACTCTTGCATTACACTTGCAACATATCTTCCTGAAATATACTCTTTAGATGCATCATATATGTTAGTATTTTTTACTGCAAGTTTTAAATCAAATAGTGATAATAATTAGTGTTTTCTTCTTCTTCTTCTAACTTTCTTAATTACTCTTAGTTAATATACATTCAGGTTCTAATTGTATTTCAGTAGTAACCTGGGCCTATTTTAGCAGCTTTTTTTACTATATCAGATTGTTTATGACCTTTATTTAGAATAACCTATGTCTGACCTGCAAGATAAGTGCAAAGTAACAAGTGTTCTATATTGTACTACTTTGCCAAGGTGCATGTTCTTTAACCATTTTGTTAAATAAGATAGTTAAATGTTTGAAGACATTAGGTTGATAAACACGCTATGGTCTATGCTTCTCATGCTTGGAAGAGTATATTTTTTATGACATGAAGTTAAATATTGTGGCTATTTTCAACACTCAAGTAGAGTTCCTTCTAAGTGCTGCCATATTCAACTCAATATTGCTGCAACCATTGCTGCCAAATTCCGTTAGCATTTGTTAGCTTATCGACCGTTGTTGTGCTTGAATATTTGCGAGCTTGACGTGCCAATTTTTTGTTAGATTCTGCTTTAATCTTTAATTTCATACCTTCCTTTGATAATTGAATCAAGCATGGTTTTATTTTTAGGTGCAAAAATTGATCAAAATTTTAGCAGCCTTAGTGACACTAAAGATTCATAAATTTGCCCACCTATAATGATAATACAGATGATCTTATAATCTTTTCAAAGGGAGCTAAACTCTATATTTTCGTTAACTCTTCTCAAAGTTTAATCTGGTTAACTCTTCTCAAAGTTTAATATGGTTAATATGTCCAACTGGTGGCGTTGACCTGCGACAAATGTTTTTTCTGGTCTGTAATTTTGTCTGGTCTGAAATATGTCCAGCTGGTGGCATTGATTCTCGCTAATGAATCTGTAATTTTGTTTGGTCTGAGATTTATTTCGCTCAATGAATTTTTATATGAATGAATCACACTATCAATTGATTTGTTACTAACGCCTATCAGAGTGACTAACTGACTATTGCTTTGATGCAACACAGTTTGCGATGGAATGGGCGCTTCCTGAGGTGTCCTCCTACACCGTGTGACAATGGTGGATGACGACATCAGCTACAAAACCCCAATGTTGAGCTCCTCTCCCTGCTCCATTACGGTTTATTATGTGGTGCCCGCTTGTAGAGTAAATGATCTGGGGGGTAGCTATATATAGACTTGTGTGTTGCTGTTAAATGATCTTGTGGTTAATTAGAATTCTACTCCTCAATTGGTGATATGTTATTGCTATGATTCCTAATCCAGTTAGTACTCTAAGTGGTTAACTAAACTTCTAAGTTTCATCTATTAAAATCATATTGAACTAAATAATCCTTCTGCACTACTTGCCGCAACACTTCTGTTTATTTTTTTGGTATTAAGACATGATTGGTTGGTCTATTTGATAAGATTTCTGGGCCAAAAAACAGCCCAAACGTACTTGAAGCTACACTTCTATTTATAATGTCCTTGTACCATGTTTTGTTTCCTTCCTGGAGATGGTATGGTCTAAGTGATGCTCGTATGGTAAATTGTGTGGTTCCTTGTAATCATTTTGTGCACATGGAAGATTTTGTAGTGTCGATTGTTAAATGTGCTTCGTAAAAAATCAGAATGCGAATGTTAGTATTTTTTACTGAAAGTTCTAAATCGAATAGTGATAATAGTTAGTCTTTTTTTTCTTCTTCTTCTTCTAACTTTCTTAATTACTCCTATTTTTGCAGATTTTATTCATTTCATGGAAACTGGGATCGATGGACTATTAGTGTTTAGTTTTTTTTCATTTGTGTTGACGAACAATGTAAAACTTATGTATGTATATGTAGATGAACTATGTGAAACTATGTATTGTGCTAGCCTATGTGTTCTCTAGATTGTTAAATATTTCGTGATGATGTTGGGAATATATATGCTCCAAAATATATGTGTTGAAGATGTTTGAAACTATATGCTGTTGAAAATGTGATATAAAAATGCAGGGAAATAATAGAAAACAAACAAAAAAATCAGATATAGGCTCTAAAATATATGTGTTGAAGATTCCCTCCTTTGCCGTCTGCCCCCACATGGCAAAGGGGGGAAGGCAGATGGCAAAGGGGGGAATCTGCCCCCTCTCTCTCCCCTCTTTGCCATCTACCCCCACATGGCAAAGGGGGGAAGGCAGACGGCAAAGGGGGGGAATCTGCCCCCTCTCTCTCCCCTCTTTGCCGTCTGCCCCCACATGGCAAAGGGGGGAAGGCAGACGGCAAAGAGAGGAGGCTTGCCGTTAACACCTAACGGGGACGTTGCAATATGTGCCGTCCCATTTATTTTGCCGTCTGCCCCCTCATGGCAAAGATTCTTTGCCGTCTGCTTTGAGAAAGCAGACGGCAAAGAACCTCTTCACCGGATTTTTTTTGCCGTCTACTTTGCCGTCAGCTGACCGACGGCGAAGCCTTTGCCGTCCGTTGTTGCACCCTTTGCCGCAGATGGCAAATTTCTGAATTTCCGTAGTGTGAGTCTGAAAAAATGACCAGATTCAAACACCCCTCGGAGACTATCAAGACCACTACTCATCCGTTTGAATTGCTTCACATGGATCTATTTGGACCTACTGATTGTGCTACTCTAACCAATGCAGCATCCTTATATGGCTTTGTCATTGTTGATGACTATTCTCGATATACTTGGGTGCATATCATTCTGTATAAAACTGAAGTGCAGGAAGTCTTCAAACGATTTTCCTCAAGGGCTTCGACAAACTTCGGCGTCAAAATAAAACATGTCAGGAGTAATAATGGGACAAAATTCAAAAATACTGGTTTTGATGATTATCTTGATGAACTTGCTATTAATCACAAATTATCCGCTCCTTACACTTCTCAATAGAATGGCGTCGTTGAAGGAAAGAACATGACTCTGGTTGAAATGGCATGGACCATGCTTGAAGAATATCAGACTCCTCGTCGTTTCTGGCCTTAAGCTATCAACACTGCTTGCCACATCATCAACAGGGTATATCTTCACTAATTCCTCAAGAAAACCTTGTATGGACTCCTCACTGATAAGAAACCCAATGTAAGTTATTTCAAAGTCTTCGGTGCAAAATGCTGGATTAGAGATCCTCACCATAGTTCAAAATTTGCACCTAAAGCAAATGAGGGTTTTATGCTTGGTTATGGAAAGGACTCGCACGCCTACAGAGTCTTCAACGCCTATCACATCAAGGTTGTTGAAAGTGTAGATGTGTGGTTCGATGAAACTAATGGCTCGCAAAGAGAGCAATTGCCTCCTGTGCCTGATAAATTATCTCCCGAGGAAGCAATCAAGTTCAAAGCTACTGAAGGCATTGTTCCTACTGAGGAAATTGTTGAACAAATCGTCCCCAGCACTGATGAAAGTCAAGAAGGCTCTCATGACGAAATTGCTTTAGAGAAAATTCCTCAGCCCAGACAAAATCCTCAACTACCTCATTCTAGGATTGCAAAGGAAGTAGAACTTGACAAAATCCTCGATGAAATCAACGTGCCAGGTCCTCTCACTCGCTCAAAAGCTTCACATTTAGTTAACTTTTGTGGGCCCTCCTCCTTTGTGTCTATCGCAGAACCCTCAAAAGTTGCTGAGGCTTCAAGCCATGCAAGATGAACTTCTTCAATTCAAGCTAAATGACGTGTGGGAACTCGTCAAACGATCAGATCTTCGCAAGCACAATATCATTGGCACCAAGTGGATTTTCCGAAACAAGGAAGATGAGGATGGTCAAGTGGTGAGGAATAAGGCATGACTTGTAGCCCAAGGCTACACTCAGGTTGAAGTAATTGATTTCGATGAGACTTCTGCACCTGTTGCTAGACTTGAAGTAATTCGAATTCTACATGCTTATGCTAATCATCATAGCATTACTCTATATGAAATGGATGCGAAAAGTGAATTCCTCAATTGTAAGCTTGAGGAAGAAGTATATGTTGCTCAGCCCCCATGTTTTGAGGATCCGAAGCATCCAGATAAAGTCTTCAGACTCAAAAAGGCACTCTATGACCTCAAGGAAGCCCCTCGGGCATGGTATGATACATTGAAGGAATTCCTCATGAAGAAAGGCTTCAAACCTAGTTCACTCGATCCAACTCTTTTCACTAAATCCTATGATAATGAACTATTTGTGTGCCAAATATATGTCGATGACATTATCTTTGGCTGTACGGACAAATGTTAAAGTGATGAATTTGCTTCCATGATGAGTGAAGAATATCACATGTCTATGATGGGGGAGCTGAAATTCTTCTTAGGTCTTCAAATTCGTCAACAATGCAATGACATCTTCATATCACAGGAGAAATACCTCAAGGATGTTCTGAGGAAATTTGACATGCATGAATGCAAAGGCGTCAAGACTCCCATGCCTACCAACGGCCACCTCTGCACTGACGAAAATGGTAAAGATTTCGTTCAGCAGGTATATCGCTCGACGATTGGCTCTTAAGTGTATCTATGTGCTTCTAGGCCAGATATAATGCTTAGTGTTTGCATCTGTGCTCGGTTTCAAGCAAAACCAAAGGAATCACACTATATGGCTGTGAAGCATATTCTTCGATACTTAGCTCACACACCAACACTAGGATTATGGTACCCCAAGGGCTCAAATCTTCATCTCGTTGGATATTCTGATCCTGATTATGCTGGTGACCATGTGGATCACAAGTTAACATCAGGCACATGCCATTTCCTCGAAATATCATTAGTCTGCTCGTCCTCAAAGAAGAAGAACTGTATTTCTCTCTCCACTTTCGAAGCTGAGTACATTGTTGCTGGATCCTGCTATGCTCAACCGCTATGGATGAAGCAAACCCTCAAACACTAAGACATCAACATGAAGAATGTTCCTCTCTACTGCGACAATGAGAGTGCAATCAAGATCGCCTACAACCCAGTACAACACTCAAATACTAAGCACATCCAGATTCGTCATCATTTTCTTCGGGACCATGTCCTCAAGAGAAATATCATCATTGAACATGTGAAGATTGACAATCAACTAGCAGATATTTTCACTAAGACCTTTGATGAGAGAAGGTTTTGCAACTTGCGGTGTGAGCTAAATATATTATAGTCCTCAAATGTTTTGTGAAAACATGCACACATCCTAACACTTATGCAAAATTGATGACTTAGATGTGCAACACACGAAGAATCAATTTTCTTCAATCAATGAAGAATATCACTCTTAGTGTGAGGAAATTAATGAAGAATTTGGTTCTCAGGGCCCTACGACAATTGTATGCGGCGCCTGAAATCATCATTCTTATATGGTGGGTCACGCCACCACCCAACTTTGAAATTCTTCAAGCTATTTTTCTTCAAACTTGAAATTCATCAACCTGACGCTTTGTCACAAAATTCTCAAGATTTTAAAAATCTTCAAAAACGTTTGATGATTTTCATTTGCCTATATATATATATATATATATATATATATATATAGACTGAGACTTCAAAGTCCTCAACAACATTCACTTATGGCTCAATCTTCAATTTGATATTTCATCTAAGTGAAGGTGATCGGACCCAACTCCCCTCTATGCTATAATCAACCCAGTCTATTCATTTCTTCATATGCGTTCTACTTGAAACTTGTTCAAAATCCTCACTGTGTCCTTGTCAGCTGAGGACTTTGCAACGAAATCCTCAAATCTTCAAAAATGTTTTTTATAACGTTACACAATAACTGGACCCACTTCCCAAGATCGGATAAGCACGGTCTCCACTGCTTCAATCATGGGCTCCACGTGTCGTGCGGAGATGAATAGGCAAGGGCAGTTCGGTGCAAAAGATTTGGCCCAATAGTTTATCACCTGAGCTATAAATAGGCCCTTACCCCGCCTCAGTTAAAACTCTTCGTCCTCTCGTCTTCTCTCCGCTCGAGCTCAACTCTAGAGCCATCATTAGCAATCTCGCCGCCGGTGAGGAACAACTTTACTGACTCGCCCTCGCCGTCACCGAACTCATGCCGGAAGCGGAATCTCCTCCTCCGCCACCGCCGTAGGTGATTTCTGCCGCCAAGTTAATGTTTAGCAGATCTGAACCGAAGAGCTTCACACTTTTACTGCTCCTTTTCTTCGTGGTCTTCGCTCAGGGTAATTAAAATCTTATTTTACTGCCTCTGTTGATCTATTATTTCACTTTAGTTTCACGAAATCAGTTTTTCCTCATTGTCTTTCAGCCTCGCACACTCATTCCTCAAACACTTGATGAATTTCACTAAGACACTCAAATTCTTCATGAGATTCCTCAATTATGTAAATTCTCGAATGTGCACAACTCTCGAACCCAAGATCAGAATGCTTAGTCAAATTCCTCAACCCACTGGTGAAATTAGTTAACTTCTATTTTTTTCAATTCCTTCAAATCTGAGAACGCATCTGACCTCTCCAAATTCTTCGCATCCATACACTGTTCACAGGTACAAAATGTCAGTTGATGAATCACTAGGTTCTCATCAACTTAACTCATTTGCAGCATTCCTCGAAGAGATTTTACCAGTGTCATCAAAATCTTCAAGAGTGCATATTCCTCATCAAAAGCCTCAGGTGAAGAAAATGGAAGATGACAGAAAGGAAAAGGGAGGAAAGAAGCTAGAACAGAACACTGCAATTGATATTCCTGAGGAAATATATGCTGATTACTGCACTCTTTATGAGGAAATATATGCCAAAGAAACCATGGCGAAGCGCAAGATAAGGCTTCAGAAAATCGAAGGCAGGTGGGCTAAGGAGTGGAAGGAATACCGCTATGTAACTACAAAATATGCAAAGAAATTCGTCCTCAGGCCACCTTGCAAGAGGCCTCCTCAGGGTGATCAACAAGCTGCTCATCCCTTAAGTGTTGAAACAATGGGGAATTACCCTGATGAGAAAGACAAATATTTGTCTAAGCTACAGAAGAAAGCAGAAGCTGTAGTAAAGAAATTCAATGAGGACTCTGCTGCTGCTGGCACTGCGGCCACCTGTTCAGATGCTGAAGCCTCTAGTACAGCTATTCCTCAGAAGAAGACTATTCCAAAGAAACCAAAGGCCTCAGTGCCAAAAGAGCAATTGCCTCAGAAGGTTGCACCAGTGCCAAAACCTTCAACAGCACCACATTTCTCACAACCTCAACAAAAGCACATAGTTAAGCATCAGCCTGCTCATTCCAGTTCCTGAGTGCCATCTGCCACGAGCTCTGTTACAAAGTCTTCACCACCTCTTTTGAAGACTAAAATGACTGCTAGAAGAGGCATCAGGCCCAGTCCGAGCAAAGTCATCAACGTTTCTTCAAGCAATCATTAGGAACAAGCAGGAACGAGTTGCACAAGCCTCAGGCAGCTGTATTCCTCTTGCCATGGACCTCAAGGTTCTGCTCGAGTTCATCAATCTCTGGTATGAAGATCCAAACACTCCCATTGATGACTTGAAGCTTCCACCTGGTGTCAGTCACATGGTTGCCACATTCATCAATGAGGGAAAATGGAAAGAACAGCAAGCTTAGCAAGCAAAGGCTGCTAAACTAAAGAAGGATAAATTCTTCAAGAAGAATCTCCTCAATCTGATGCCTGAAGCTCTTGTTTCAACTCAGGCTGAACTAAAAACCTTGACAGATAAGTACACAAGCCTATATGATCGTCAAAGTGTCAAGGTGAATTTCATCAAGTTTGCAACAGATGGAGTTGATGAATACAACAAGAAAGCTGCTCCTCCTGTGCAGCAAAACCTACCCGAGTCTAGCTACAAAGTTCAGCTGACCAACGAAGATGAAGCTGATGAACTTGCTTCTGAGGAAATTCCTCAAGATACTCCATCTGAAGATCTGCTCCAGTTGAAGAAAATGTTCCAGCTGAAGAAAATGCTTCAACTGAGGAAACTGTCTGTACTGTGTCTGCACCAGCTCCTGAAGAAACTTTTCGTTCACCTCAACCCCTCAAAGGTGAATAAGATGATTCCGTCTGCATCAGACATGAAAAAGACAAAGCTTCTGGAAAAGAAGCAAAGAAGAGAAAAGCTTCAATGACCATAGAATCCTAAGAGGCCAAGCACCCAAAGGTCACCCATACAGAGTCTTCACTGCCCATGCTACGCCTCGGAATGTAGCTCCATCCTACTCATTGGTTCCCTTTGGAGTCGACTATGTCATTCCTAAAGACGATGAGGAAATGGAGGATGTTGAAGCTGAAGAAATCATGGATGAGGAAATATAAATTGATGACATTCCTCAACCCTCCATTCCTCAAAATACCTCTGATGAAATTGTGGGTGATGATGAAACTGGGTGCACCACTCCAGTCATTCATGATGATTTCTGGGAAGAAACTCATCGCTCACCAAGGTCAACCCAAATCCCTCCTACTCCTGCTGCAATAGAAATCCTCATAGGATCTGATGGGAAGACCTTCCGTGAGTAATCTAATCAAGAATCAGCAGCATCAGCTGAAGATAATGCAACAACCAATCCTACAACTGCCTCCTCCAACAAGCAAAATCCTCAACCTGATGAAAATTCTTAGAATGAAGAAAATGCTCCTGTCCCAAATACTGAAACTGCTATTGTTGTGGTCAACACAGAAACAACAATGATAGTAGATCCTCCTCAAGAACAACAGTATAATCTTCAACCGCGGCAAAATTAGCCTTTTTCAAAAAGGCCAAAGTTTCAAAAGGAAGCATTTTATGAAGAATAGATGTACTTCACTGGCGCAAATCCATATGATAAGATTAGCATCAGGCACCGGAAGTTTTGGACGAGGAACCAACTCAACTAATATGCTTCGGTGCTTTGTGGGAGGAACATGATATTTCAACACAAGCATATTCCTCACTATGACATGGAAGAAATTCTTTGCTTCACTCCAGTCTTCAATGTTCTTCACGAAGCTGGACAACTGCCTCTCTGCACTGACATTGGCGACTGGAAGTGCGACATCATTCTTCAATTCTACGCCACACTGCACATCTCTGGAGAACCGAAGGAGGTCACCACTTGGGTTTTGGACTGGATGACTCAGCACACGCACTACAAAGCGCCTGTCACTGAATTGCTTGGAGCTCTTCCAGTCTCAATTCCCTCAGAGAATGTGGTGCTCATGCATGATGAACGTGAGCTGCCCAACAGACTGATGGAAGTCCTCATGAAGTCCTTGGCCAAGGACGAACCTCGAAGGACTCGCTTTCTGGTTCATGTCTTGAAGTATGAACCACGAACAATCTACAGAATCCTGGCCAATGTCATCGCTCCTATAAAAGGCCATGATGATGAAGAAGATTTCGTAGGCATCATGAAGAATATCCTTTTCAATATCGTTAATGGCATACCAATAAACCTTAATAACTTCTTCCTGAGGACTTTGGTTGTTAATGCACTCTCGCCTTTTGACATGAAGATTTATGCTCCGTGGATCACGAGATTCATCAGAAGCAGGTCAGGCAACCACTACCATGCTGATTTTCCTTATCACATCGGATATCTGCCGCCCATCGGAGTCATAAAGAAGACATTTGAGCATGTTGAAGGGAAAGAAAAATCATTTGTTGATGAAGGAAATCGGCCCCTTGATGGCCAGATTCACGAAGGAGAGTCATATTCTTCATATGATGACACTGCTACCCAAGATCCACCAAGCCCAGCTGCCCCAAGAGTGATGAATAATAGAGAGCTACTTCTCAGTCTTCATCAGAAGGTCGATCGCAATAACAAATGGGTCAAACGTCAATTCAGTGCGATTATGAAAACACTCAGCGAGACTCACAATGCAATGAGGAGAAATCACTATTATATTCATGAGGTGTTTGATAGTACCTCGGCCAGCTTGGTTCATCTGAAGACTCAAGAGGAACTAGAGGAATTGGAGTTTACTCAGGACTTCGACTGGTCATGGCCTCCCAAGAAGAAATTCAAGCCAATTCCATTTCCTGACACTGAGGACAGTTCTTTTTCTTCATTCTACACTTCAAAGTATGATGAAGAACCAGAAGACACTACAACTGGTCCAAGGAAGAGGCCTATCGCCAAGAATCCTCACGCCTCTTCATCAACCAAGAAGTGAAAGTCTTCATGGGGCGTTACTCCTCAGTTTTGTCCCTTTTCATCACTTTATGACAAAGGGGGAGAAATTTGAGTTAGTCTTCAAGCAGTATACATTTTGGGGATTATGAACATTATTAATTTACAAACTCTTTGTTCTTATGAAGTGTTTTATGTAATGAGTTGTAACTTAAGCCCGATGGCGCTCTGACTCTTTTGAACGTTTTTCTTCGCATGCTTATTCCTCAAAGTATATTAATGCAGGCATGCTGAAATTCGTCAGACACCATTTTTCATCATGCATTTTCAATTCCTCATATTATATGTCAAATGTATGCATGATTTACAAGATACAGGGGAGATTTCCATGATATGAATCATCAATGTGCATATGCTGTGAAAAGCAATTTCCTCAAAATATGCACATCTTCAGGGGGAGTCTCTCGGTATCTTAATTTCAAACTCCTCAAACTAGGTATTTACACTTCATATTTTTATCCCCGTTGAAAACGTAACCTAATTGTCATCAACCACTAAAAAGGGGGAGATTTTAAGTGCATCTAGTGAGCTTAGTGATTTTGGTGGTTTGAAGACTTATAGGTTAAGTAACTAATGTGTTTATAAGTGTACACAGGCTCTATAAGTCGCTGAGGAGTTTGAGTTATACGATGAATATCGACCCCTAAAAATGTATGTCTTCGGCTGAAGAAATTGGTCTTATGCTGAGTACTCATGAAGAAATTGCGATGAAATTGATATTACTCATGAAGATATTGAAGATGAGGAATTCGGTGTGTCCTGAAGAAAATTAGTCCGAAGACTTTGAAGCGTGAAGATTTATTCTTTCTGTTTAATTTTCTTTACTCTTGAGTCATAGGAACAAAGTACTATTAAAGGGGGTCGAGGTAATACTACGAAATGAATTTCCTCATGATGCTCAACCCAAGCCTAAACCTACAAAAGCCTCAAGTGAGGAATATGAGAGACATGAGGACTCTCACAGTTGAGAGTTTCGACCGTTGCCGCGATTCGCGCCACCTCACCGATGTTATCCACAGCAGGTCAAAATATTTAAGGGCATTTATGTCAAATCATGTCGGGATGCTCCCAGGTTATAAATAGCCACCCCCACAACCACTAGCTGGTTGGCTACTCCGCGAGAAACTAACACTTGTCATTTAGCGCAACCCAAATTCCTCAGAGTCTTTGAGAGTAAATCATCAAGTGAGGAAATACCCCAAACACCAAACCACAAACCAAAACCAAGTGATTGAGCATCACTGAAGAATTTGTTCCTGTGTGGAACTGAAGGCTTTTACCTTTGAGGATTGTGCATCCTCCAGTCGGTTAGGCGTCATGGTCTAGAGCACCCAGCAGTCAATTGTGGATTGTCGGGTGACCGAGTTTGTTAGGGTTTGGAAGTCTGCCCTGAAGACTTACCACGAGTGTTGGGCGAGGATTGTGTGTCCTTGTCTCAAGAAGAATACGGTAGGGACTGTGTGTCCCGGGACTGTGTGTCCTTTGGTTTCCATACCAAGCCACTCCAAACCAGACGTACGACTGTCACAGCAGTTGGAACTGGGTCATCAGCAACTGTCTTCATCGTGATACGGGTTCTATTTCTTCAACTCTTTCAATTCCTCAATATTGTATGTTGAAGACTTTCATTGTCACTGTTTGAAGAATTTGCTGAAGACTTTCTCTCAATTTCCTCAACCTCCAATTCTTCATACCTGTTAATCTTCACCTACTTATTATGTGCCTGCATAGTGTGCAAACCAATTCTCATAATCTTCATCAAGTAAACTGTTGTTGTAATCGTTGCACCTATGATCCTGTGCTATTTCCGCTGCACGTTATTCATGAGTGAGGAATTTCCTCAAAAGGAAATTCCTCAGTGATGAAATTCTAAAAATTGCCTATTCACCCCCCTCTAGTCGATATAAGGCACTTTCACCAACGAGTACAGAGAGCTTGTCAATCTCTCCGGCCTTGTAGTTTGCAAAGGAACAAAACACAAGCGGGACGGTAATAGTGATTGCAATGGAAAAGTAAATGAAAGGGGTAAATAGTGGAGGTGTAAACAATGATGGTGATATGGACAGGAGTCACATGAAGTTCACTAGTGATGTCTCTCTCCCAAAATAGGATAAACAACTATGCTAGGGTAAACATATCACAGTTGGGCGATTGACAGAATTATGATCGCACCGCAATGCTAATTATGCGCCTTGATAGTTAGAGGTTCAATAGTAATGGGAAATACGCCGAGACAAGTAGACCGTTTATTCATCAGCATCTACTTACTAATCATCCACCTTGAGATATCTATCCAGAACATCTCTCCGGTATTAAGTTGCGAGTCCCACCCAAAGTGTAAACTCAAAGCAACGGACAATTGCATTAACGAACTATGCGTAAGATAAACAATCCTTGCAACCATGGTCACAAGCACCGCTGTTTTCTCCCTGGTGGCAACAAGCACATTCCCTCATATCATGTTTCTGTCACTCAAGCTAGACATCAAGGGGCCCCAACCCACAATCATGCATAACGCTCCCTCTTGGAGTTATGATCTACTACTTGTCCAAAGCAATAAAAAGCAATGGAGAACATGCAAGAATCACTAAGGAACACAATATAAAAGGATAATAAAATATATAACTCATACCAATCTGAAAATAATCTCATAATCCATCGGATCCCAACAAACCGAGCATAGCAATAGTAAGAGAATTACATAGATGCCTTGATCATGTAGGGCAGCTCACAAGGACTAACCATTGAAGCACAAGATTGGAGAGAAGACATCACATAGCTACTGGTCATGGACTCATGGTCCAAGGGAAACTACTCACGACACATCCAGGAGGCGTCCATGGTGGTGGACAAGCTCCAGGAGGTCAATCCTCACTCCGGCAGGGTGCCGGGAAGAGGTCTCCTGACGCTCCCGATCTCGGAAGCGCTGCCGCGAGGGAACGATGGAAAAATTCGCGATTGCAGAAAGTCTGTGAGGGTTTCCTCACTGAACACTAAATATAGGTTGAAGGAGGGCACCGGAGGATGTGGGGCTCACCCAAGCGACCTCCTGGCGCGGCCTAGGGCCTGGTCGCGCCAGCAGGCCGCGTGGGAGGCCCTTGGCCCCCCTCTCGCCCTCTTTCGGTGATCCCGAAGCTTCTGTTTTGCTGATTTTTCATATATTTTTCCGTATTTTTTCGGGCTTCGAAAAATTGGCTAAAAGCCCCTGCAAAAAAAAACATCAGCAGACATAAACTTGCATTGGGTGCACTGAGTTAGTAGGTTAGTCCAAATATGTGTAAAATGATATAAAATTGCAGCAAAACATATAACAATGTCACCCAAAAGATCATGGAATAAGAAGAAACTATAGATACGTTTGGGACGTATCAACATCCCCAAGCTTAATTTATGCTCGTCCTCGAGTAGATAAATGGTAACACAAGAATTTCTGTGGTAACATGCTTACACACATATAAGAACTTCAAAGTAAAGCAAGTGAGATATGCAATTCAAGTCAAGACAATAACAATCAAGAGTCTATATCTAGTATTGAGTTTAGCAAAGTAAGAACATAAAGGTACAAGAGCTCTCGCTGTCCGTGACTCGACTATCTCCAAATGGTGTTTGCGTGCAAGAAGTGGGAGATGGGTTCAGAGATAAAATATTTTTAAATTGAGAAATCACTCTACTAAACCTCACACTTAGTCTCCTTCGGAATCTTATTTTGACTCATCCCCAGACCAGTTGTCAGGCACAAGTCAAAATGATCATCTCCCTTTCGATTTTGAGCATTCATGCAATGGATGAGCATAAGAAAAATATGTTGGCACTTAGGATGGCAAATATAATAATTATGGGGAAGGAAGACAAAAAGGTGTGAAAGGCTCACATAAATGAGGACAGCCATAGGCGAGACAAAGCCAAATGATAGATATGATGTGACGAGTAGGGATTGCCATGTAACGGATGCACATATGACCTAGGCAAGCTCTGCAATGGAACTAGTGGGGTTGCATCCAACTTGTTTGCTCATGAAAACATAGAGATCATTTGAGGAGGCTCATCATTGGAATATGCAAACCAAGTTCTATAGTGTATCCCCACATAGTTATGCATGAATGATGATCTCTATGTAGTACAAATATAGTAATGGAGTACGAGTGTGGATCTTTCAAAAGGAATAGTAGTGTTGCCCCCTTATCTCTTTTTATTTCTTTTTTTCCTTTTCTTTTTCTCTCTTTTTTTTAATTATTTTGTGTCCTCTTTGGCTCTTTCTTTTTATCTCTCGTTTGTCCTCTTTGGGATCTTTTGTTTGTTCTCTTTGGGATCTTTTCCTCTCTTAAGGGCAACACTCTACATTTTACTTGAATAGAAAGAAAAATCATCACACTTTATAAGAAGTACTCAACATAAAGACAAGTGAGAACTATCATGGTGTATGAAAATGTATGCCTCTGCCAGTGTAGCGGGATATGCAATGATACTAGCGCGTCATGTACCAGTAATAAGGGCAAGGCCCAACTAGCATGCGGCTCTATGATCAACCAAAAGCATGTATGACATGAAGATCAAGTAATGAGATGATGGATGTTACATGGCAATGTATCTCGGAAAGTCTATGTAAATGCCTTAATAGGTAGGTATGGTGGCTCTTTTGAGGAAAGATATAATGAGGCTTGTGTATGACATAACGTATCATGTCATGAGTTTGGATGCACCGACGGAGTTTGCACCAACTCTCAATGTGAGAAAGGGCAATGCACTGTACCGAAGAGGCAAGCAAAATATGGATGGTGGAAGTGCCAACAATCAAATACTCACATTAGTTTGAAGAACTCATACACTTATTATCGATAACTCTCTATCTAGTTAGGAAATTCACAAAAAGACAAGTACCCCGAGGAGGAATCTTTGGGGGTTTGGTTAACCTTGCGCATCCTCGACTCATGGTAACGTGAGGGTACTCTATATATTCCAACCCCTCCAGAGGTTAGCGATCAATTTAGTAGTTAGAGTTCTCAACTAACTTTAGTTTTTGAAAAACACACGGATTTCCCAAAATACGACACCTATCACCAATAGTCTCAAGCTCTTGGCACCAATAGTCCAAACATTACTCAAATCAATACCTCAAAACTATTGCAAGTTACTACTATACTCAAATAGCAACCTCAGTTACCTACTTATGCAAGACACACAACTCAGTGCAACAAGCCAACTCTATAATAAAGATAAGCATGATAACTCAAGAGAGTTCCAAAATCAACTTAAGTAAAAGCTCTTAAAAATATAAGCATGAAAACTAAGAGCTAAGCATGAAAGTAGCTACGAAAAGATGAAGACCACACAAAAAGAATAAGCATGAAAACCTATGTTGTGTTCTAGAGTGGAATGGAGCGTGTCTATCTCCCAAACAAGTTAGGCTAGGTTCCGACTTGGTATGACCAGCAATCTAAACTAAAACAAAACTAAAAATCAAATTGCGAAACGCTCCAAGCATAGCACATATCATATGAAGTGATAAAAATATAGTATGGAGATGGACGACCTGATGATTTTTGATAGAGAAGGGGATGCACGGGGGCATCCCCAAGCTTAAACGCTTGAGTCTCCTTTGAATATTTCTTGGGGTGCATGGGGCGTCCCCAAGCTTGAGCATTTGACAAACATTTATCTTCTTTCATCATCTCTCCCATCGCAATACTTGAAAACTCCCTTCATACAAAACTCACCATAAGATGATTAGAGTAGTTAGTTCCCTTAATAAAATAATTCAATACCTGCTGGAAATAAAGATTCTCATGAATAGCTACTGCTTCTCATGAATGCCAAAAGATTTTTCCAAATAAAAAGCAAGATTAGGATTCGCAAAACAATGAAAGCACAAAACATGGCAGAATCTGTGAAAAACAGAACAACAGGTAGTAAATAATTTATTCGGGGCACTTATGCGACTGAAATCAAAAACCTCAGAACATATGATAGAAAGAAAATTCTATAGAGAATGTTGTGAAAGACATTCAGATCAAAAAGATGATATGGTGATTGTTGGTGATTTTTTCCGTCAAGCAGACATAATCTGTTTCTGGACATCATGTCACAATTTTTGAACTTTCTAGCAATCGGAGGCTATAACTTGGCACAAAGCTTAAAAATAAAGATACAATGATATTGCTATAGTACTAAAACACATAAAGACCACTAAAACAAAACGTAAAAACATATTGGGTTGCCTCCCAACAAGCACTTTCTTTTATGCCTTTGAGCTAGGCATAATGCAAGAAGATCAAGTGTTATCAACTCCAAAAGAATAGCTTACCCGTGTAACGGAATCATAAGGTAACTTAATATTCTTTCTAGGGAAGTGTTACATTCTATTTCTATGAGGAAATTGGAATTTAATAATTCCCTCTTTCATGTCAATGATAGGACCAACGGTGCGGAGAAAAAGATGTCCCAAAATAATTGGACATGGAGGATCACATTCAATGTCCATAATAAGAAAATCAACAGGAACATAATTATCATTAACAATAATAAGAAAATAATCAATTCTCCCTAAAGGTTTCTTTATGGAAGAATCAACAAGAGAAACACCAAAAGAACATGGATCATAAGGTTTCCAATCAAGCATATCGTACATTCTTTTGGGCATAAGGGAGGCACTAGCTCCAACATCACACAAAGGAAAGCAAGAGATATTATTCAATTTAATTTTTACCATAGGATCCCAACCATATTGTAGCTTCCTAGGAATAGAAGTCCCTAGCTTGATCTTCTCCTCCCTAGCTTTGATAAGAGCATTGGTAATATGCTTGGTGAAGGCAATATTAAGTGTACTAGTGTGGGGGTCTTTAGCCATTCTTTGCAAAAAGGTGATAACTTCGGAGAGACTACAATTGTCAAAATCATGGTTACTACCATTAATTAAAGTGGTAGTAATGTCATCTAGGCTCATTCTTTTGGTAGTATTTAAATTCATAGGACCTTCTTGTCCTATAGTTGAGGTATTAGCATCACCATTAATAGGTCCACTTGGACTAGGAGTGCGATGGGTGCTAAAAGTTTTGAGGTCCTCAACAACTTGTATAGTAGCAATGGTAGTGTGTGTAGGAAGGCTCTTAATTCTCTCTTCCTCTTCCTTTTCTCTAGCCCATCTCTATTTAAGTTTGGCTAGAATTCTTATGTTCCCATTAACTCGGACTTGGATAACATTCATGGGTGTGGTGTTCCTCTCCTCAGGTGGGGAAGTTCTAATTTTAAGCATCTCTACATCATCAGCTATGTTGTCCACCTTCAAAGAGAGACTATCTAATTTCTCTAGTTTCTCTTCTACACTCTCTTTAAAGGCTTTTTGAGTAGTGATAAAATCTTTAAGCATGCTCTCTAATTCAGAAGTTGAGTTTTGGTGCTAGGATAATTGTTGTTGTTCCCATAGTTGTTGGATGGGAACGGTCTAGGATTGCTACAAAAATTACTCCTATTGGCATTGTTATTGAAGTTGTTCCTAGAAATAAAATTAATATCCACTTGCTCTCTTTCTTGAGCAACCAAAGAATTTAGAGGAACATCATGCAGATCAATAGGATCTTGCTTAGTAAGTAGAGTCATGATCATGTCAACCTTATCATTAAGGGAGGAAATGTCCTCAACAGAGTTCACCTTCCTACCTGTTAGAGATCTCTCGGCGTGCCATTGAGAATAATTTTTCATCATCTCATCCAATAGCTTTGTGGAAGCACCAAGTGTAGTTGACATAAATGTTCCTCCCACGGCCGAGTCTAACAGATTCCGCGAGATAAAGTTCAATCATGCATAAAAAGTTTGGATAACCAGCCAAGTAGTTAAACCATGAGTAGGGAAATTCTTAACAAGAGATTTCATACGTTCCCAAACTTGAGCAACATGTGAATTATCCAATTGCCTAAAATTCATAATGTTACTCCTCAACTGGATAATCTTAGGAGGCGGATAATACTTCCCAATAAAAGCATCTTTGCACTTATCCTAAGAATCAATGTTATTCCTAGGCAAAGATTGAAGCCACACTTTAGCTCGTCCTCTCAAGGAGAAAGAAAAAATCTTAAGTTTAACAATATCACCACCTACTTCTTTATATTTTTGCATATCAAAGAGCTCAACAAAATTGTTCAAGTGCAAGGCAGCATCATCTCCGGCACCGGAGAATTGATCTTTCATAACTAGGTTCAGCAAAGTAGGTTTAATCTCATAGGACGTGGCTCCAGTGGCGGGAGCAGCAATAGGAGTGCAGATAAAGTCATTGTTGTTGTGACTAGTGAAGTCACACAACTTCGTGTTCTTAGTGGAACCCATAGCAGCAGCAACAAGCAAGAGCAAAGCAACTAATTTTTTTTTGTGGTTTTGGGTATAAGACTCTAAAGCAAAAACTAGAAAGCAAACTAACAAGACTAAAAAGCAAAGGTAAAAGATAGTGTGCAACTACCCTATCTTGAAGAATGGAGTCCCCGGCAACGGCGCCAGAAATTCGCTTGATGACGAGATGATGTATATACTTCTCGCCCCTTGTTGGTTACCCCAAGTGGAAGGTGGAGATGTAGTCAGCAGCAAGTTTCCCTTACACGGAGACTGTAAGGTTTATCGAACCAGGAGGACTCCTAGGCTCAACAAGTAGGTGTCTTCCACCCAGGCGCTAGCAAAAGAGGTGGACCTTCACACACAACAAATAACTTTGCTCCCAATGAGTACAGAGAGGTTGTCAATCTCTCCAGTCTGGTAGTTTCCAAAGGATCAAAACACAAGCGGGAAGGTAATAGTGATTGCAACGGGGAAGTAAATGAAAGCGGTAAATAGTGGAGCTGTAAACAATGATGGTGATATGAACCGGAATCACATGACGTTCACTAGTGATGTCTCTCTCCCAAAAGACGATAAACAACTATGCTAGGGTAAATAAATCACAGTTGGGCAATTGACAGAATTATGATCACACCGCAATGCTAATTATGCTCCTTGATAGTTAGAGGTTCAATAGTAATGGGAAATACATCGAGACAAGTAGACCGTTTATTCATCAGCATCTACTTACTAATCATCCACCTTGAGATATCTATCTAGAACATGTCTTCGGTATTAAGTTGCGAGTCCCACCCAAAGTGTAAACTCAAAGCAATGGACAACTACATTAACAAACTATTTGTAACGTAAACAATCCTTGCAACCATGGTCACAAGCATCGTTGTTTTCTCCGTGGTGGCAACAAGCACATCCCCTAGTCTCATGTTTCTGCCACTCAAGCTAGACATCGAGGGGCCTGAACCCACAATCATGCATAATGCTCCCTCTTGGAGTTACGATCTACTACTTGGCCAAAGCAATAAAAAGCAATGGAGAACATGCAAGAATCACTAAGGAACACAATATAAAAGGATAATCAAATATATAACTCAAACAATCTGAACATAATCTCATAATCTATCGGATCCCAACAAACCGAGCATAGAAATAGAAAGAGAATTACATAGATGCCTCGATCATGTAGGGCAGCTCACAAGGACTAACTATTGAAGCACAAGATTGGAGATAAGACATCACGTAGCTACTGGTCATGGACTCATGGTCCAAGGGAAACTACTCACGGCACACCCGGGAGGCGTCCATGGTGGTGGAGAAGCTCTCGGAGGTCAATCCTCCCTTCGACAGGGTGTCGGGAAGAGGTCTCCTGACGCTCCCGCTCTCAGAAGTGCTGCGGCGGCGGAACGATGGAGAAATTCGCGATTCCAGAAAGTCAATGAGGGTTTCCTCACATAACACTAAATATATGCCAAAGGAGGGCATCGAAGGAGGTGGGGCCCACCCTGGCGACCTATGGCACGGCCTAGGGCCTGGTCGTGCAAGCAGGCTGCCTGGGAGGCCCCTGGCCCCCCTCTGGACCTCCTTTGGTGATCCCAAAGCTTCTGTTTCGCTGATTTTTGAATATATTTTTCTGGATTTTTTGGGCTTCGGAAAATTGGGTAAAAGCCCGTGCAAAAAAGACATCAGCAGACAGAAACTAGCACTGGGTGCACTGAGTTAGTAGGTTAGTACAAATATGTGTAATATGATATAAAAGTGTTGCAAAACATATAACAATGTCACCCAAAAGATCATGGAACAAGCAGAAATTATAGATACGTTTGGGACGTATCAACTACCGAAAAGGGGGAGATTGAAAGCACATATGCTCCCTTGGTGGTTTTGATAATTCATGACAACATACATTGTCTCTTGGACTAACACTTTTACCTAGTATATTTAAGGTATAGTCCACATAGAGCTTTGGCTGAAGGATTGCGTAGAGATGCCCCTTTGATTCAAGGAAGGAATAGGATTGTCTCAAGCTTCAAGCAAGAAGACTCAACATTTTATATTTTGGAGAAATCACTTTGAGTCCATAGGAAAGCCAATACTATTAAAAGGGGATGAAGTATTATGATGAATTGGTTGCTCAAGTGCTTAGACATAGCCACCAAAAAATACTCAGCCATTGTCCCACAAGATATATCTGTCCCAAGACACATAAGAAAAATCGGTGCCACCAGCATTGCCTACTCGACCATACCGATTTTACACTTAGGCAGATCCTATGTGTCGGGACCACGATCCTAAGCCATAGGAATCCAGCCTGTAACATATTGCATCTCTTTGCGGTCTCACGCACGGTTAACCCCACGGCTACAGCCTTACCTTAGACGGGAACGTTTGCGCCTTTTGACTCGCGTATGCAATTGTGTCGCTAGCAATCCAATGACAAAGAACCCGGATAGACATGTCTAGTCATAAACCAAAGTGGCAGTTCCGCACAGGGACAGGCATACATGACCCAGCAAAGCAGGTGTCGGTCACCAGTGAATGTAGACGAGTCATAGCAAGCTACAAGGACATTTCCCCAAAGGGGACACACACAGCAACTAAGAAGGACACACGCCGGTCAACCAACATGTCCGGAGCAGTAGCGAGCTACCATGGCTCGTTGGATCACAAAGGGGCATTTCCCTGTAAGGAATGCCACTAAAGTCTACGGCTAGGTAATCGAACCACATACATATCAAGCACGGCACACGTACGCATGGCATACCGATATGTATAGATACATCGATGGCATCACAACATAACCATAAACATACAAGCTTTATTTAAAAGGCTCGGAAGAGCCACACACATAATATTACACAGTAGGGGTCTCACGACCCATCATAGCAGTCATTCAAGTGACAAGACATCGGAAGTAGACAAACTGTCTGAGTACAGACAGATGAAACTAGAAGGCACATGGCCTGACTATACTACAGACCCACCCTAGGGCCAGATCGTAGCTGGGATACCAGCTACTCGTCGTCGTCGATGTCTAAGAAGAACCCTCCATTAGGGTCATTAACAACCTCTGCAACAAATATTAAGCAAACATGAGTACGGAGGTACTCAACAAGACTTTAGGATAACTATCTACTCATGCAATGTATCAATAAGGAATTGTGGGGTTTCATGCGGAAAGCCAGCATTTGACTCATGGCTAGACAACTTGCAATTTTAAATAATTTTGACTACTTGATTTCTCGCACACGAGTCCACTAACACCACAACAATACTCCATCGTGGAATCATTCCGTCTCCATACGGAAATGCCTCCACGACACTCACGCTTAACTTGACAATTTTGTGAGTAGCCATTGAAGTTATCTATGAACAACATATGTCTCCAAGTAGTCCATATCCGCGGACGCGACTATTCGAATAGATCATAACCTTGCAGGGGTGTACTTCGTCACACACGCTCTCGCCACTTATCGCCATGTGCACGTCATGCACCTCGGCAACCTTCAAGCGGAAGCCCAACGAGGGAGTTGGCCACGACCGTTAACCACGCTAATAGTAAGTCCAGGTCATTCGCCTATCTGAGGGTAACCCGCACGGAAGTCCGGCCGAGGTTTCCACCACGGCCCCAAACGATGTGCGCAGGGTTCCCAAGCCCACCATCCGGGTGCCACTTGGTACATCGTGCCACTGCCTACCGCATCACAGCCCACCTCTTAGGTCAGCGCTATGCACGGCCTCCAGCATGACTATAAACACCAGAAACTACTTGCAACTCCTGGACCGAGTACTAAGCGATTAATAAGTCAAGAGGGTCAATTAAGTATCCCAACGTGTGGTAGTATCTAGTCTTGGATTACATACACGGAACTCAATTCCTAAGGACGGTTCCAATGAAGCAACCCACCATGTACTCCTACATAGCCTTTCACGGGGACCTTTACCAAATCAGGTTCAACACACAACCCTTACCTACCGAACACATTCTCACAATTCTGTTCATCTCCCAGATGACCGACCATACACAACTCTAAGGATAGCATGCATAGCAGGATAAGGCACATCATGGCTCAAGCATCTATCAGGTATGCTAGGTTGCAAGGTTCATCTATTTACTGTGACAAAGACATGTCATGCAAAGGAAGTGGGTTCAACTAACGTGGCAAAAGCATTTGAAGCATTTGATCCTAATGCAATAAGTAAGTGCAGGAGCGAGAACATGGGATTTATCGGGATGATCAAAATGGTTGCTTGCCTTATTGCTCAGAGGAGGGACAATATCCGTCAGTCGGATATTGAGTGGCATCCGGAGGAGCGGAGCCTACCAAAAGAAATGAAAACAATCAATAACAATGATATGCAACAAGATGATGCATAAGCATGGCATGAGGATGCAAGGAATCAACTTCAAATATCACTTCAATCGAGGTATTCTCAAATACCATTTTAATTGATTCGACCTGATGCTTGGATCAACTTGTTTTTAACATGCATGGAAATGACATGTTAAGTTGCTGGTTGTGATTGAACAATGTTTGATCATAGTATTTGAAGTGGAATTCAAATGATTTTCAAATTCCATCTCCATAGCATTTATTAAATTTAACTTATTCATTATTCTACATGTTTGGTCCAGTAACATTTTCAAACATGTTTGAAAATGACATTATCAGATTCCTTGGATTTTTCTGATACTTTTTCATATATAAATTATTTTCATTGGAGTTACATATTAATTTCTATGATTTTTAGAAGTTTTGGCATTTTTCTGCAATTCTTTTAAATCAGAAATCCACTTATTGCGTCAGCCCTACGTCATCATGGCGTCAGCCGTCGGTTGACCTGATCAGGTCAAACCCGACAGGGGGGACCCACTGGTCAGCCTCACAGGGATAATCCAGCGCTGACCAGCCCCTGATTGCGTTTGACTTGGCCTGGGGCCCACTATCAGCGACTTCTTAGAGTTTTAAACGGCAGATTAGAGAGGCCAGGTCATCCCCTGCCGGAGAATGACCGGCGGCGACCAAATCCACGGCGGATCTGCGCCGAAGTGTCGCCGGAGATGGCTGTAGTGCTCGGGATCGAGAGCCGAGAGCACTGGGAGGATCCCCAGGCTCGGCCTCATCCAGTACTGGCCTTCGGGAGGGCTCGGGAGGACCGGAGGTCACCAGCGACGAGAGGAGGCGACGGCCGGAGCTCGGGCTCGTCGGT
Organism: Hordeum vulgare subsp. vulgare; assembly: GCF_904849725.1. Taxonomy (NCBI): domain Eukaryota; kingdom Viridiplantae; phylum Streptophyta; class Magnoliopsida; order Poales; family Poaceae; genus Hordeum; species Hordeum vulgare. The sequence continues at coordinate 366,496,517 of NC_058521.1, forward strand.
CCAGTGGCTAGGGAGCACGAAACCGAGGGGAAGAAGAGGGGAAATGATCGCAATCTCCTAGGGAGTGGAGTGGAGGGCTTAGACGGCTCGGGGAAGCGCTGTGGGCGACGAATCGAGCGGATCTCGCCGGCGGCCGAAGCTTGAAGACGACGGTGCCGTGGGTGTTGCAGGGATCGGGGAGGCTTCTACTGCTGCAAGGAGGACCAGCTCGTCGAGGCAGAGCGAATGGGGCACTCGGGGAGAGAACTAGTGTCCAGAGGCACGGCGAGCTCGAGCTCGAGCTCCTGTCAATGGCGGCAGTGGGGGAGGAAAGAACTGAGAGGAGAGGGGGGAGATGGAGCGCGGGAATGGATAGGCCAGAGCTCGGGGAGGTTATCCCCGCGCGCGCCAACGCGAAGCGGCAGCCAGGCAGGCAGGGAGCTGCGTGGAGGCACGCGGCGTCGCGGCGGCCACCTCCTGCTCCTACTGGCAAGGAGGAAGACGACACAGGAACTGGGCCTGGGCCAGGTGAGCGTCATGTAGGCGTTTCTTCCGTTCTTTCTTGTTTTGTTTTCTGTTTTACTAATAGTTTTCGTTTGCTATTTATTTCAGCTCCAAAATAGTTTACCAAAAATATTTTCAACACACCAGAATATTTGTTGGAATATATCCAACCATTCCTGAAGTTTTCAACATTTTTGAAAACTTAAAGTTTTTGAATTCAAATTTAAACTTGAAACCAGTAGACTTTTGCATTTATTTAAAATGCCAAATGTGTTATGAAAATGGTTTTCTTCATTGCTTATTTGCTTCCATGAATTATCAGAAAAGTTGAACTTTTCTTGAGGCCATTTTGGGTTCATTAATTTGAACAAGTTTATAATTTCTTTGAATTTGAGAAGTGGCTAGAGTTTTTTGAGTTTTTCTTCAGCACTTGCTTTGATCTTGTTGCAATTTTGTTGGATGCAATGCAATGAATATATGAGCACAATGCTATACTTGATTAGGGTTTCAGGGATGTGACAACTCACCCCCACTCAAAAGAATCTCGACCCGAGATTTAGAAGTCGTCAGGAATAACGCGGGATACTCAATTCGGAGACGATCCTCTCTTTCCCATGTTGCCTCCTTTTCAGAATGATTTGACCATTGAACTTTAAGAAACTTGAGGTTTCGACGTCGAGTGGTACGCTCAGCATGATGAAGAATACGCACAGGGTATTCTCGGTATGAAAGGTTATCTTGGAGATCAAGCGTTTCGTGGTCCACTTCACGGATAGGATCCGAAAAGCAATGCCTGAGTTGCGAGACGTGGAAGACATCATGAACCTTGGAAAGATGCTGAGGAAGTTCAGACTGGTAGGAAACTTCTCCTCGTTTGGCAAGAATGCGAAAAGGACCAATGTAACGAGCAGCCAACTTGCCCTTGATATCGAATCGATCGGTACCCTTCAAAGGTGTAACCGGAAGGTAAGCCTTCTCGTCAACTTCAAAGGTCACAGCCTTATGATGACGATCATATTGGCTCTTTTGACGAGACTGGGTTGTTTTCAACTTTTCACGAATAATGCGAACCTGCTCTTGTGCATCCTGGATCATATCCGGGCCAAAGAGTTGCCTCTCTCCGGTTTCTGACCAATTAAGAGGTGTTCGACATCTTCGTCCATAGAGAACTTCAAAAGGAGCTTTGCCCAAGCTCGATTGATAACTATTGTTATAAGAAAATTCGGTGAATGGAAGGCACTTCTCCCAATTCATACCGAACGATATAACACAAGCTCGGAGCATATCTTCTAGGATTTGATTCACTCTTTCTACTTGACCACTTGATTGAAGATGGAAAGCAGTGCTAAAAGATAAATGAGTCCCCATGGCATTCTGAAAACTTTCCCAGAAGCGAGAAGTATAGATACTCCCATGGTCTGAGTTAATCTCCAGGGGGACACCATGAAGAGACACTATTCGAGAGATATATAACTCTGCTAGGTGGCTAGCTGTTATACTCTCACGAACTGGAAGAAAATGAGCTACTTTGGAGAGACGGTCAATGACCACAAAGATAGCATTATTTCCTTTCTTGGTCTTGGGAAATCTGGTAATGAAATCCATATTGACTTTATCCCATTTCCATTCAGGAATAGCTAAAGGTTGAAGGGTGCCGGCAGGCTTTGATGTTCTGCCTTAACTCGATGACAAACGTCGCAGTTGGCAACGAACTCAGCAATTTATCTCTTCATCCTAGTCCACCAGAACCTCTGGCGTAGATCGTGATACATCTTTGTACTACCGGGATGAATGGTGAGAGGAGAATCATGAGCCTCCTTAAGGATCAACTGCCGTAGACTTTTGCTCTTAGGAACAACTAAACGGTTCTGAAAGAACACAACACCTTTCTCACTGATGGAGAAATCCCTAGCGTTACCGCTAGCAATATTCTCCTTGATCCGGGATATACCCTTATCATAAGCCTGCACGGCTATGATTTGATCCCTAAGAGTAGGCTTCGCCACCACGGTAGAAAGGAATCCTTGAGGAACAATATAGATATTTAACTTCCGAAATTCCTCATAGAGATGTGGTTGACCTCGTTGTAGCATCAGATTGTTACAATAAGATTTATGACTTAGTGCATCAGCCATAACATTGGCCTTCACCGGGGTGTAAGTTATCCCTAAGTCGTAATCCGAGATCAACTCAACCCACCGTCTTTGCCTGAGATTCAAATCCGGCTGGGTGAAGATATATTTCAGACTTTGGTGATCAGCAAATATTTCAAAACGGTTACCGAGGAGGTAATGTCGTCAGGTTTTCAGTGCATGGACTACAGCTGCAAGCTCAAGATCATGTGTGGGATAATTATCCTCATGTGGACGCAACTGTCGACATGCATATGCAATCACATGACGATCTTGCATGAGAATGCAACCTAATCCTTGTCGCGAGGCGTCGCCATAGATAACAAAGTCCTTAGAAAAATCTGGTGGTAGCAACACAGGTGCGGAAGTCAGGCGTCTTTTGAGTTCCTGAAAACTGTGCTCACACTATGGTGTCCACTCGAACTTTTTATCCTTCTTGAGGAGTTCAGTTAGAGGCTTTGCAACCTTGGAGAAATTCTCACCAAAGCGGTTACAATAGCTCGCTAGACCAAGAGAACTCCTAACTTGCTTAACCGATTCAAGTTGAGTCCAATCAAGGACGGCTTGAACCCTCTCGGGATTGACAGCAATACCCTTACTAGAGATTACGTGACCTAGATAGGTCACTTCTGGTAACCAAAATTCACATTTTGAAAACATGGCATAAAGGCGATGCTCTCGAAGTTTCATCAATACCAGCCTTAGATGCTCGGCATGTTCTTGTTCGTTCTTCGAGTAGATGAGAATATCATCGAGGTATACCACGATGAATTTATCCAAATACTCCATGAAGATTGAATTCCTCAGACGAGAGAAGGTGGTTGGGGCATTGGTTAAACCGAAGGACATGACGGTGTACTCGTATTGGCCATAACGAGTAACAAAAGCCGTTTTTGGAATGTCCCCGTTCTTGATCTTGATTTGATGGTATCCCAACCTCAAATCCATTTTTGAGAAGACTGAGGATCCAACGAGCTGATCATACAGGTCGTTGATCCTGGGGAGCGGATACTTGTTCTTTATGGTGACCAGATTAACTGGTCGGTAATCTACAACCATCCGATCCGTTCCGTCTTTATTCTTGACGAATAGGACGGGGCAAGCCCAAGGAGAAGAGCTAGGACGAATGAAACCTTTATTCAAGACCTCATCTAGTTGCTTCTTAAGTTCGGCTAGCTCCAGGGGTGCCATCTTATATGGTCTTATGGCTATTGGAATAGTTCCTGGAACAAGATCTATCACGAACTCTACATCTCTGTCAGGTGGAATCCCTGGCAGTTCCTTTGGAAAAACATCCGGGAAGTCACGGACTACCGGAATGTCTTCAAGTTCCGGAAGGGGGTTGCCATTGAGGGAATAGAGTTGACATTTGGCAACTCGAGTAGAGACATTGACTATCTCACCCGAGGGATGGGTAACCTGAACATTTCTAGAATGAGTATCAATCTTGGCATAATGAGCTGACATCCAGTCCATACCCAAGATGATATTAATATCCAAAGATTTCAGGGCTATCAATGAGGTTAGAAAAACTAGCCTGTCTACTAGAATTTCATTGTCATAGGTTATCCTAGAGGTTTGCCAGTTACTACCAGGAGTTTGGACAACCAATGGAATTGGCATATCACAAAAAGACATGTTATGCAACTGTGCATAACTTTCTGAAATGAAGTTATGAGAAGACCTAGTGTCAAAAAGAACAGACGCTGGGTGATGACTAACAAGAAGCGTACCCAGTATGACGTCGGGATCCTCTGCAGCTTCTTCTGCTGAGACATAGTTCACACGGCCACGTGCAGGAGTTGGCTTCACATAGTAAGCTTTGCCCGACTTGCCTTGCCCGATGGACTTTCCGGGTTGCTTGGCACCCACATTCTGAGGACACTCTCGGGAATAGTGCCCGGGTTCTCCACACTTGTAGCATATCACTTGGTTGGCACGTGGTGCAGCATTGCTAGGTGGACCACCATAGGTTTTTGCTGGAGGGTTGGTCTGATTCGTCTGAGGCGCCATGTAGGATGGCCTTGGAGTGTATCTTGGCGGCAGAGAACTGTTTGGAACCCACAGCCTGCGTTTTAGAAACGCGGAACTAGATGAGGAGCCAAAGTCACGGGAGCGCTTCTTTGTGGCTTCGAAGTCGGTATGACCAGTCTCGGCACTGATCGCCTTGTTGACCAGGGCTTGGAAGCTTGCACACTCGTGGAGGCGCAAATCACGACGAAGCTCAGGGCTCAGACCCTTAAGGAATCTTGCTTGCTTCTTGGCATCAGTAGACACCTCCTCTGTTGCATAGGGGGTGAGGTTACCGAACTCGCGGCTATAGGCATCCACGGTCAACTTTCCCTGGGTGAATGCAGAGAACTCCTCTCTCTTTCTGTCCATCAGGCCTTCTGGAATATGGTGCAGACGGAAGGCTGCACTAAAGTCTGCCCATGTGGTTGCTGGTTCAGCAGGACGCATAGCTTCAAATTTCTCCCACCACAGATTGGCGGGTCCTTCCAGAAAATACGCCGCAAAGGTCACCTTTTGGGCCTCAGAAACATTCGCAGAGCGAAACTTACGTGAAATACTGCACAGCCAATCATCAATGTCGAGGGGATCGACCGAGTGATGGAACTTTGGAGGATTCAGCTTCACAAAGTCATTGAGGGACACTACAGCATTCCTAGGCTGACGAGCCGTATTCTGCTCAATACGGTCTAACAGTCGGTTGGTCTCCCTTTTGTTTCTCTGTGCCTCAAGCATAACTTCCGCCAGAGAGGGCGGGTGAGGCAGGTCTTCCTGCGACGCTTGACTACCCTCGCCTTGCTCATGAGTAGGGGCACGGTTCAACCTAGTGAACAGCATCCTGACAAACAAACTCACAGCTTAGACCAATATCATCATCAATGCTAGCTAACCTAGTGAACAGCATCCTGACAAACAAACTCACAGCTTAGACCAATATCATCATCAATGCTAGCTATGGATTAAGAATGCACTGAACACATGGAAAGGGGAAATGAATATCCGAACAACATGGTAATAAGCAACTGCTATATATACACCATGGTTCATACACACCCTTACATAGTTCAGTACAACCTTAACCTAAGAGAAAACTACTGAAATTATGAAACTACTCATCAGAGGCTTACAAGCTTCCTATACATTATTTATCTAGGCCTCCGGAATTCATTTCACATCACAAGCATACTTCACAAGTCACACAGCACTATGAATGTACAGCTACTACCATACTATCCTTCCACTCACAGCTCAGGCATCCGCACAGAACATCTCATAAAGATTGCCTCCATGGCCTGGAAGCTCCACCTGCGGATCAGGAAATACTCTAGCCTAAGATCCCTGGGATCCATAAGGACACGGATGTGGCCTTGGTCACCTGACTGGTGATAGTAGGGGTCCCCGAAGAGGGGTGACTCCTCCTATAGAGGGCCAGTCAACATGGGCCGGAAGATGGGTTCTAACAGGGTTCAGCATCTCCATATCTCCGTACCCTGTCTGGACTACCGGTGCCAGCTGCGTCAAAGCCGTCCACAGACGGGCACGTGTAGCATAAAGCTCCATGCGGAGGGCACGAGCATCCCTGTCTCTGTTCTCTAGCATCTCAGCAGTGGACTGCAATAGCGGATCCTCCATAGAGGAATCAAAGTAGACCCCACTGAGGTATCCCTCTTCACCTGGCTAAGAGGCAGGAACATAGCAGAACTTTGAATTCTGCAGCAGTGCATGCCTCGCCCTTATAATGGTCAGCATTGAATAGGCAGCATCTTGTACTGCCATGTCAACAGTGACTCCCAACCCATAGGACCAATGGATTGGCTCCTTACCTCCAGGGTAGTCTGGAAATACCCTAATAGTGCAGATATACTGGCTCTAGTTGAAGTCTCGGTACTGTTCCTCCATTGTGTACTCTGGGTACCAACGGTAGCCGCACACAGACATCACCCTGACCAGCATGGTCGTATGACCCGGCACATCAATGCACCTGGTCAGAGGAACCAGCTGACGAGATGGACGGCCAGGCATCTGAAAATAGAGAGTAATGCAAAAGCATTAGAGCTCTGAATGCAAAATTGGGCAGCATAACGGCTGTAAATGCTCAAAAACAATTTTGAGACAACCCAAAAATAGAATAGCGTAACCACTCAACTATCAAGTTCAATTCTCTGATCATCAAACTTACTTCCTTTTTCCTAGGGATAAAAGAAACCCGAAATCTCTGGACCCGTAGTCTTATAATCTACCGATCAGAAACACGAGCCTAGAAGAAGATGAGTAACCTAGTCCTTAATTCCCGCAAAAAAGACGAGGATGACCAGAATAGAATAACTTGAGAAGAGAACAAGAGTCTTACGTTCCCTTCCACAAACAATTCCCTTATATATAACGAAAGCAATTCTAGACTCAACTTCGACCAGTTTGGCTTAGTAGTCCTACAGTCAGTCAGGCTCTGATACCAACGATGTCGGGACCCCGATCCTAAGCCATTGGAATCCAGCCTGTAACACATCGCATCTCTTTGCGGTCTCACGCACGGTTAACCCCACGGCTGCAGCCTTACCTTAGCCGGGACCGTTTGCACCTTTTGACTCGCGTATGCAATTGTGTCGCTAGCAATCTAATGACAAAGAACCCGGATAGACATGTCTAGTCATAAACCAAAGTGGCAGTTCTGCACAGGGACAGGCATACATGACCCAGGAAAGCAGGTGTCCGTCACCAGTGAATGTAGACGAGTCATAGCAAGCTACAAGGACTCCATTACATCGCATGACATTTCCCCAAAGGGGACAGACACAGCAGCTAAGAAGGACACACGCCGGTCAACCAATGTCCGTAGCAGTAGCGAGCTACCATGGCTCGTTGGATCACAAAGGGGCATTTCCCTGTAAGGAATGCTACTAAAGTATACGGCTAGGTAATCCAACCCCATACATATCAAGCTCAGCACACGTACACATGACATATCGATATATATAGATACATCGATGGCATCACAACATAACCATAAACATACAAGCTTTATTTAAAAGGCTCGGAAGAGCCACACACATAATATTACATAGTAGGGGTCTCACGACCCATCATAGCAGTCATTCAAGTTACAAGCCAGCAGAAGTAGACAAACTGTCTGAGTATAGACAGATGAAACTAGAAGGCACATGGCCTGACAATACTACAAACCCACCCTAGGGCCAGATCGTAGCTGGGATACCAGCTACTTGTCGTCGTCGATGTCTAGGAAGAACCCTCCATTAGGGTCATTAACAACCTCTGCAACAAATATTAAGCAAACATGAGTACGGAGGTACTCGGCAAGACTTTAGGATAACTATCTACTCATGCAATGTATCAATAAGGAATTGTGGGGTTTCATGCGGAAAGCCGGCATTTGACTCGTGGCTAGCCAACTTGCAATTTTAAATAATTTTGACAACTTGATTTCTCGCACACGAGTCCACTAAAACCACAACAATACTCCATCATGGAATCATTCCGTCTCCATACGGAAATGCCTCCACGACACTCACGCTTAACTTGACAATTTTATGAGTAGCCATTGAAGTTATCTATGAACAACATATGTCTCCAAGTAGTTCATATCCGCGGACGCGGCTATTCGAATAGATCATAGCCCTGCAGGGGTGTACTTCGTCACACACGCTCTCGCCACTTATTGCCATGTGCATGTCATGCAGCTCGGCAACCTTCAAGCGGAAGCCCAGCGAGGGAGTCGGCCACAACCGTTAACCACGCTAATACTTAGTCCAGGTCTATCGCCTATCTGAGGTTAACCCGCACGGAAGTCCGGCCGAGGTTTCTGCCACGGCCCCAAACGATGTGCGCAGGGTTCCCAGGCCCACCATCCGGGTGCCACTTGGTACACCGTGTCACTGCCTACCGCATCACAGCCCACCTCTCAGGTCAGCGCTATGCATGGCCTCCAGCATGACTATAAACACCAGAAACTACTTGCAACTCCTGGACCGAGTACTAAGCGATTAATAAGTCGAGAGGGTCAATTAAGTATCCCAACGTGTGGTAGTACCTAGTCTTCGATTACATACACGGAACTCAGTTCCTAAGGATGGTTCCAATGAAACAACCCGCCATGTACTCCTACATAGCCTTTCACCGGTACCTTTACCAAATCAGGTTCAACACACAACCCTTACCTACTGAACACATTCTCACAATTCTGTTCATCTCCCAGATGACAGACCATACACAACTCTCAGCATAGCATGCATAGCAGGATAAGGCACATCATGGCTCAAGCATCTATCAGGTATGCTAGGTTGCAAGGTTCAGCTATTTACAGTGACAAAGACAGGTCATGCAAAGGAAGTGGGTTCAACTAACATGGCAAAAGCATTTGAAGCATTTGATCCTAATGCAATAAGTAAGTGCAGGAGCGAGAACATGGGATTTATCGGTATGATCAAAATGGTTGCTTGCCTTGTTGCTCAGAGGAGGAACAATATCCGTTAGTCGGATATTCAGTGGAATCCGGAGGAGCGGAGCCTACCGAAAGAAATGACAACAATCAATAACAATTATATGCAACAAGATGATGCATGAGCATGGCATGAGGATGCAAGGTGGTATGCTATTATAGCTAACATTTATTAGGGTTGAAGTTGATTTGAATCAGATTCAAATATCACTTCAAACGAGGTATTCTCGAATACCATTTTAATTGATTCGACCTGATGCTCAGATCAACTTGTTTTTAACATGCATGGAAATGACATGTTAAGTTGCTGGTTGTGATTGAACAATGTTTGATCATAGTATTTGAAGTGGAATTCAAATGATTTTCAAATTTCATCTCCATAGCATTTATTAAATGTAACTTATTCATTATTCTACATGTTTGGTCCAGTAACATTTTCAAACATATTCGCAAATGTCATATTCAGATTCGTTGGATTTTTCTGATACTTTTTCATATAAAAATTATTTTCATTGGAGTTACAGATTAATTTCTATGTTTTTTAGAAGTTTTGGCATTTTTCTGGAATTCTTTTAAATCAAAAATCCACTTATTGCGTCAGCCCTACGTCATCATGACGTCAGCCGTCGGCTGACCTGATCAGGTCAAACCCGACAGGGGGACTCACTGGTCAGCCTCACAGGGATAATCCTGCGATGACCAGCCCTTGATTGCGTTTGACTTGGCCTGGGGCCCACTGTCAGCGACTTCTTAGAGTTTTAAACGGCAGATTAGAGAGGCCAGGTCATCCCCTGCCAGAGACTGACCGGCGGTGACCAAATCCACGGCGGATCTTTGCCGAAGTGTCGCCGGAGATGGTTGTAGTGCTCGGGATCGAGAGCCGAGAGCACTGGGAGGATCCCCAGGCTCGGCCTCATCCAGTGCTGGCCTCAGGGAGGCCTCGGGAGGACCGGAGGTCACCGGCGATGAGCGGAGGCGATGGCCAGAGCTCGGACTCGTCGGTCCAGTGGCTAGGGAGCACGAAACCGAGGGGAAGAATAGGGGAAATGATCGCAATCTCACGGGGAGTGCAGTGGAGGGCTTAGACGGCTCGGGGAAGCGCTAAGGTCGACGAATCGAGCGGAGCTCGCCGGCGGCCGAAGCTTGAAGACGACGGTGCCGTGGGCGTTGCAGGGCTCGGGGAGGCTTCTACTGTTGCAAGGAGGGCCAGATCGTCGAGGCGGAGCGAATGGGGCACTCGGGGGAGAGAACTAGTGGCCAGAGGCACAGCCAGCTCGAGCTCGAGCTCTTGTCAATGGCGGCAGTGGGGGAGGAAAGAACCGAGAGGAGAGGGGGGAGATGGAGCGCGGGAATGGGTAGGCCAGAGCTCGGGGAGGTTATCCCAGCGCGCACCAGCGCGAAGCGGCGGCCAGGCAGGCAGGGAGCTGCTTGGAGGCGCGCGGCGTCGCGGCGGCCACCTCCTGCTCCTACTGGCGAGGAGGACGACGACACAAGGACTGGGCCTCGGCCAGGTGAGCGTCAGGTAGGCGTTTCTTCCTTTCTTTCTTGTTTCGTTTTTTCTGTTTTACTAATAGTTTCGGTTTGCTATTTATTTCAGCTCCAAAATAGTTTACCAAAAATATTTTGAACACACCAGAATATTTGTTGGAATATATCCAACCATTCCTGAAGTTTTCAACATTTTTGAAAACTTAAAGTTTTTGAATTCAAATTGTAAACTTGAAACCAGTAGCCTTTTGCATTTATTTAAAATGCCAAATGTGTTATGAAAATGGTTTTCTTCATTGCTTATTTGCTTCCATGAATTATCAGAAAACTTGAACTTTTCTTGAGGCCATTTTGGGTTCATTAATTTGAGCAAGTTTATAATTTCTTTGAATTTGAGAAGTGGCTAGGGTTTTTTGAGTTTTTCTTCACCACTTGCTTTGATCTTGTCGCAATTTTCTTTGATCCAATGCAAAGAAGATATGAGCACAATGCTATACTTGATTAGGGTTTCAGGGATGTGACACTATGCCAAACCCACCATCTCGATACAACCAACATTCCTATCGGTGCCACCGAGATTGGGTGACCAACATTCTCTTGAGCTAACTTCAACTTTTGGAATTTCCGAGTTTAAAGTCGGTCTCACCGAGTTTGGAAACCAGTCTAGGTCATTATATCGGTACCACCGAGATTCCTATATTGTTCTCACCGAGAATTCAAAGTTTCCACATTTAGTGCAACTCGATAGCACCGAGATTAACATTTCGTTGTCACCGAGGTAGGAAATAATGATGTAACGGTTGTATTTCCGGAGATGCTTGTATATACCCTTCCACCTACCTCTCACTCGTAGAGGAAGTACTCAGAACATACTTACACTTGCCAGATCCATTTTTCGGAGAGAGAGCCACCAACTCATGTGTTGAGATCAAGAGATTCCATTCCAACCATTTGAATGTTGATTTCTAGCCTCCCCAAGTTGCTTTCCACAAGATCAATCTCTCCTACCCCTGCCAAATCTGAGAGAGAGTGATTGAGTGTTCATGAGACTATCTTTTGAACCACAAGAGCAAGGAGTTCACCATTTTACCACATCTATTACCTTTCGGAGGGTGGTGCCTCCTAGATTGGTTAGGTGTTGCTTGGAGCCTCCTACTTCGTGTTTTGGAGTTGAACCAAGATGTTTGTAAGGGAAAGGAGATCACCTACTTCATGAAGATCTACCATGAGTGAGGCTAGTACTGTGTGGACGGAAGCCATTGTGGAATAGATAAGGCTGCTTCTTCATGGACCCTTGTGGGTGGAAGTATCCACTAATATGGATGTACGATAGAGCCACCTATCGGAACCATGCAAAAATCGTTGTGTCAACTTCTTTGCGTTTGATCTTCCTAAACTCTATTTCTCACTACATGTGCAAAGTCCTTACTTTTCGCTGTCATTCTTGTTGACTAGCATGTGTAGGGTGCACTAGACTTGTTAGAATCACTAAAATCTGTCAACCATTATATTGGGAAAAGGCCAGGATTTTAAGTTGTGCAAGTAGTCCATCCAGCCCCCACCCTCTAGACATCTCTTCTACGATCTCTCAATGCCCCGCTTCGGCCCGTGACTTCACAGGCATGGGGCTCAGCAAGTGAGCCGCATCCACCAACACATGCTGACCGCTCAGTCCCCAGCTCGAGGGGCCGAGCAGGGTCTGCTTGGCACTATACTCGTCCGACTCCGGGTCCCGGTAGCCATCTTTGGGCCGCCGCTAGGCCCCTGCCGAGGCGCTCCCAAAAGAGTCAGTGGGATGTTATGGGCCTACCACAACGCACACACTCACAACACGGAGGACTACCGGGCGGTCAGGTCTTCCCCCAGCGAGCGCGCCATCCGGCGTCAGGCCCACGTCCGCACCGAGAGGACGGAGGGTGTTGTGGAAGGTGTAGGTACCATGGGCCTCGAGCCCCCAGCCAGGGCTCGATTCCCTCCGGCATAGGAGGCCATGCCAGGAACCCGCTTGAGGTCGGGCTCAGGGTTTCCAGCCTGGAAGCCGCCTCGCTCGGTCGGTATGAGAGTGGGCGCTCCGGAACCATGTGGTGGCGCGCCCCGGCACGCACCACCAAAAACTGGAAGTGTGACTCCAAGTGCTTTGGACGCATGAGTTCGCCGCTGAGTAGGTCGGCAAGCTGCAAGAGGTACGGGTTGTGCATGCCTCGTGCGGCGTCGGGACCCCGTGGGCCTTCCAGGCCTCAAGAGTCCGACGTCCCCCCACCTGCGGGAGAACACCTCCACGGGACGCGTCATCAAGCGGCGTGACGCCCCTGCGGCGACATTGCTTCCAGGTGACTTTTTGGATTGCTCGAATCAAGTAATTCCCTGTATTTTGCATCGCCCTGAGCTGGTACTTTTTGGATGTGTAGTGAACTCGATTAACCTTCACTTGTAATGGTGTAGTTTGATTAAATATTAAGCTCTGGTGGCGAGGTGAGGGTTTAGACAACGCGTCTATGCATGACTTGTCCTCACAACGCCGAGAAATCTAAGCGACAGAGCTCTGACTCTCGGCCTGGCCACCCGTGCTATCCATCTCACCAAGGTCCTTAGTGTCGCGCCCTCTCGACAAGCCATCGCGAGGAGATGAAGGGGACGCTGCTTGGCTCACGCTACTGTTGGATGGGCGTCATGCCGCCTTCACGACGACTGTCCCAATGACGTGCTCTTACGGTTATGCGGGGCGTGAACGGTGCTCATGTCTGGGCCATAGGGGCACACAATGGCGCTCCTTAGGCCTCATCAGACGTGAACGACTCTCATGCTTGGTCTGCCGGAGCGCACCCGAATACCGGGTTAGGGACTCCTAAGCCTTGTGCCGGGGGTATCCGCCCAACTATCGCCGCCCGTGACGCTCTCACGTAATAATGAGTTTTTGGGGGTGTATACGCTCCCGGGCCCCCGAATTAGAAGCCCACTACAAGCCGCGTCATGGACACGGAGGAGCGTACCCTCCCACGCCCACTTGGAGTCCTCATGCTCCGTGCTGGGCAATAAGACTGTGACACTTTCACATAAAAATGAGTTTTTGGGGTTGTATACACTCCGGGGCACCCGAAGTGGAAGCCCACGACAAGTCGCGTCATGGCCGCTGAGGCGGGTCCCCTCCCACGCCTAGTGGTAGTCCTCATGCTCCACGCTGGAGAAGAAGACCGTGACACTCACATGTAATAATGAGTTTGGTGGGATGTACATGCTCCAGGGCCCCCGAAGTGGAAGTCCATGATGAGCCGTGTTGTGGCCATGAAGGAGGGTCCCCTCCCACACCCAGTGGTAGTCCCCATGCTTCGCACTGGGGAAGCATACGAAGGAAACACCCTGGCGTCCACATTTATTTTTGGTTGACCCGTACGGGATATGGCGGCGTCCTTTATTTATAGGTTGGCCCATGCTGGACACCGCAACCTCCTTTCTTGTCTTCCTTCTTGAGTTGCAAGCAAGTTTGTCTCTAGTTTCAGCGATTTTCTTGGTCTTATGATTTTTGTAGAGTTTCGTTGGTCTTCTCTCTTTTTGCTACACGCACTTGGCCCCTCCATCCGGACTGTCAAACCGCGACTATGTCCACGCCAAGTGGAATCCCCATACATCACGGTGGGGAGAAGACGAAGACAGCAAAAGAATGCTCCCGTGGCGCGCGCCCACTAGCTTACTCTGGGCCTTAAGCTCACGGGGGTTGGGAACAGTGCCTTTCCTGGGTCTACCCCGACGGTGCTGGGAACCTAGAGAACTAGGTTCTGGCTCACAGGCACTTCCGTGCGCACATCACATCATCAAGGCCTTGAGGCCTACACTCCTCACGTAACACCACAGTGTAAGCAAGTACTGTTCGGGGCAAGGCATTTTCTCCATGACCTCACTCAAGGGGCCTCACGAGGCAGGACCCGCAAGCAGCAACCTCTCGCTTAAGCTGAAGACGAGCCCCTGAGCGTCCCTCCTCAGGAACCCTCGTACTCAAGCTCGGGGGATGCGCCTTAATGCTATGAAGCATCGGAGCGACCGGGGAGGAGGTGCAAGCTCGACAGGGAGTGCCAATGAGAACTTTATTTTCGACCCATAATACTTTTTAAACCAATTTGAGGTCTGAAGGACATAACCCGCTTTACATGCCCCCATGGGGCCAACATGTTGCATTACAGGAAAAAGAAGGCGACGCAAAAGAAGGATGATCGGGCTCACGAAGCACCACCGCCAGTCGGCTGGGACACGGCCCTCGCGAGGGCATTAGTGTAGCGACGTGTTTGCCAGAAAATATTTTCCAGAAAACATGTGTGTGTATTTATCAGCCCTAAGATTGCTGTTAGCGGATAGACACCTACTTGATACAGAATATCCAAGAAAAATACAAAATCTGGGTTACAAGACCATGAAGGTCCACTGGGTTGAACAAAAGTTTGAGGTTGACAGCAAAAGCGACTCGAGGAATCTCAAGTGCCCATGGGACTCCATCCCCACAGAAACAACTGACCTGGGTAAATTCCTATCTCACAAGGCTGCTATCCTTGACTCCTAGGTTCCGGGGTTGACGGCATCGTGCTCCTCTCCAAACGCAATCTGACCAAGACAATAGCCAGGGACAAGCCAGTGAGTACTTTGAATGTACTCGCAAACATCAAGAAGACAAACACGTTAAGCGGTGAGTTGCATGCAAATTCCACTAACCGTAATATCCTACCATTATAGTTTAATTCATGGATGCATTCATGAAGATATGCAATGTTTCCACCGATGTTTTATAAACAAGCAAGGAAGGTAATACTGAAAAGTAATAATATGCATGCCACAGTCGGGCGTCTGAGCGACACCACATAAAGGGCTTATATGAAAACAATAAACATGCCACAGTCGGTCGTCTGAGCGACACCACATAAAGGTCTTATGTGAAAACAATAAACATGCCACAGTTGGGCGTCTGAGCGACACCACATAAAGGGCTTATAAGAAATGATAATAAGCATGCCACAGTCGGGCGTCTCAGCGACACCACATAAAGGGCTTTATATGAATTACCAGGAGGTAGGACCATCCCAAGGATATCCAAGAACATAATCATAGGTGTCAGTCCAGAATAATAATCGTAATATGATCATCCACCACATCTTCATATGAATTACCACAACCATTATTACTATCACCATTTATACTCCAAAGACCGACTCTAGGACCGACACTTGACTCGTCAAACAACATCCTTGACCGGGGACATGGCTACTCGAATAGTTTTGACTCTGCAGAGGGTGTACTCTTTACCCACAGCTCACGGTTTCCGATAGTCGACAAGACTAATCCCGCGTACGACGTTTTAGAAGCGGACACTCAGAAACAAAACACACCGATTTTCCTCCGTGAAGCCTGGCTTCACCCGGACTACGCTGCCAAGGCAAAACAATAAGACGGGAAGGCTCCGACCTCGACTAGCATGGGATCAAAAATTTATACCGCGCGCTCACTAGGAAGGGTCATTCCCTTCCGGTCCTAGACCAGAAACACCCATGCCCCCTGACCGGATGACTGGATTTAGTCCATGGCCAGGGATACCTTCATACCGGCCCCTCTACTTGGTGTGTGACTGATAATAGGTCTACAGCTGACTTTATCGAATCCATTATCCAGGAAACTGTGGTAGCACGATAAGAAGTATGACACAGACAAGACTCGATCTAGGTCGATACTGGAGTTAACCAAGTTTTACCGGCATCATCGTGCTCATGTCATGACCAGGCCATAACCTATCATGTTCCGCGTGACTAGGTTATTCCACGACCTCTCAAACCAGCACATTCCATCACCATATTTCACCATTGTTATAATGTGAGTAGCAGGCATGAAGAATGCAAAGTATTATTTCATGTGATGCTAATATTAACATAACCTCGAATCACGCAATATGAGCACCACCACCATCATCACACAACACATGCAACTATGGGTTCACGATGCTTGCCTTAGGTGTGCAGAGAAGTAGATTTGCACTCCAAAACTTTTGAAAGTTTAGTTCTCTGTCCATCCCCTATTTGAAAATAATGCCATTCAACACGCAATTCCAAAACAGTACATAAAAGTTGTTTGAATTTTTTAAAATAAATCTTAAAATAAACTAGATGAAATTATAAGTCATTAGGAAAAAGAATCAAATGATTTGGAGTTTCCTATAAAAAGTTATAGCTAGTCAAACCTACTGCTCAAATCTGTTTTTAAAAATCAATATAAAACAAAACGTTTCGGGCTCTTTACGCTTTCTAACAAAGAAAGCGCAATTACTGCAACAGATGTGAGGGTATACGCTTTGCAAAATAGGAAACACACCAGGGGGTTTTGCACCACTCGCGGCGGGGCTCACTCACCGACAGGTGGGACCCGCTTGTCGGGTTCTCCTTCCTCCCGCGCGTGCAGGGGCAGTGGCACATCCGCTCCTAACGGCGATTGCTGGCGGTACATGGCATCTCCCGCCATGCTCCGGCTATGCACATGCTCAGGGGGAAATGTGGCATCTATTTTTGCCGGTTGGGGCCGCTACGAAGCTCAAGGACGAGCAGCACTTCAACAATGGCGGAAGAAGCTTGTGCCAACCTGCGACTCCTGTCTCCGGTGGTTCCTCGCTAAGCTCGACGGTGGGAAAAGCAGGGGTACTGGGAGGAGCAGAGGGGCTTGGGGTTGCCGAAATCAAGCAGGGGATTGACGGCGGCGCTACTGACAGAGAGGTGCACACGAGACAGCTCGGGCTAAATTAGGCGAAGGGGAGGGGAGAAGCTGGTCTTGGGAGGTCGCTGCGATGCTTAAAGGGCTCGCAGGCTCTCTAAATAACTAGCAAGGGTCGGTTCTGCGGCGACCTTCGGATAAGATCATCGGCGGCAGTCTGTGGCAAACGGCTCAGGATCACAAGAGCGGCTGCAGGGCGAACCAAAGGAAGCATGGCAGCAGTAGCACTAGGGGAAGCGAGGCACGGAAGGGACCGCGTTTAGCTGTCGCTCGGAGGGAGCTTGGGCGGTGCCGGCCCTGGCAGGAGCAGAGAAGAGGCCACAACAATTGCGCTGCCATGCACGACTTGAGCACAGGGACGACGACCAACTATCGGGGAAGGTTGGACTTGGCTCTGCAGCAGGTCAGAAGGGCGAGGGCACGGGGACGCGGCGGCTCGGACATGCGCGTGCAAAACGTGCGCTCGGGGTGAACCCAGAGCATGCACAACACCCGTTCGATGAAATACCAGGGCAGGAAGATGGGCTCAAAAGCTAGTGCAAATTCACAGAGGTAGGTTAGGGGCTAGGGCAAGACTGTTGGACATGCTGGTTTGAGTGGAGTGGCAACTCCACAATGCACACTTATACTCATGCCAATTTTGGTCATGCTCCAAGGTGTTTGATGAAATGCGAGGGACACGTAGGTAGCTCTTCTGGCCACCAAAATTACCAGTCTGGGGTCTCACGAGGTTCTAGTAATGGAGGTGAGGTTAGTTTGGCAAAAATCCAAGCTAGCTTATGCAATATTTGGAAAAACACAATTCTGGGAGGAAACTTGGAGCTGTTATCACATGCATCTACTTTCATCCAATGGGGCTCAATTCCTGGAGTTAAGGTTTTGGTAGGGTTGCAAACAAGCATGCAAAATTTCAAAGCAATCAGAGCAAGGAAAATTAGGGTTGCACTCTAAAGCACCAAACTGGACCAGAACAGAAAAATGGTTGTACTGCTAACATTTTACATAGCACATAGTGAGGTTTTTGCATAAAAGTGAATCTCATGCTATAATTGACATCCCTAATTTTTTTTGGAATTTATGAAAGAATATTTCTAGGGATTGTAGTACAAACTCAATTTTGGATCAGATTAGAAAAGCAGTTATTGTGCTTAAAATATTCAAAATATTTGAGAAGTTTTTGCACAAATGTGACCTAGAAACATCACTGGTCACCTACAAAGTTTTATAGAATTTTTAGAAGAATTTATCACAAGGTTGCAGTGCAAATCATCCCTAAAAGGAACTATAAATTTGTTTATGAATAAAAGAATTCTTGGTTAAAATATTAAAAATAAAATATCCCAAGAATTTACCAGAAGAAGGAAATGCTTTTATGCAAGTAATCAGGTTCCATCATAAATCATCAAAATATCTACCTAGGGGGATATCTTTAGGAAGGGAAAGGAGTGTTTCAACATTAATTAAAAATCCAGAAATTCAAATATCAAATGGACATAGACAAAATAATATTTCCTTTTAAGCAAACAATTAATTCAAATGGTCTAAAGCAAGGGCTTAATCATGAAAAGACTTTTGAAAAGCCACTTGAAATGAATTTTTTTGGAAGGAGGCTTTGAAAAGAGCCGTGAAGCAATTCATTTTCTCAACAAATATATTCTAGGCAAAATTTTATTTCATAAAAATATTTTTAAAATTTTGGGGTGTGACAATTAGCCTTGCGGGGCTCGCACAAGAAACTGTTGCTGGGGGCTTCGCGACACGTATGTGGGGCCACATCGAGAGGCTGCCCCCGGGGACTTCACGGGGGAGGATGGCTAAGAGAACGTGAGGCTTGACAACACTCGTGTTTGGTTGGCTCCGAGGAGCAGGTCCTAGCCCGCGGGCCTGCTCATACGTACATTTCGCATCATGTTTTTTTATTTTTATTAATAGTGTTTTTATGCATTTTACCACTTGGAGAAGTAATTCTAAGGCCTTTTCACTCATAATATGCAAGGTTTACATCAAGTGAGAGAATACCGGCAGATGGAATTCTGGACCTGAAAAAGCTACGTCAAAGATACCTTTTATGCACACCTCCAATTGAGATAAAAATTTATGGGTATTTATTTTATAATATATAAAAATACTGCAACGAAGAAGTGTTGGAGGGGGTTGGCATGCGGCCACTAGACACTTCTGGCGCGGCGTAATGTCTACTGGGCCACTTGGCCCACCTCTGGCGCCCATCTTCTAGTATATATTCTCCTCCGACCCAAAAAAATTTAAGGAGAGAATTTTCGAGACAAAGCGCCGTCGTCTCGAGGCGGAACCTGCGCTGGAGCACTTTGCCCTCCAGCGGAGAGATTCCGCCGGAAGAACTTCCCTCCCGGACGAGAAAATCGAGACCATCTTCATCACCAACAACCCTCTCATCTTGGGGATGGAAATCTCCATCAACAGCTTCATGAGCACCATCTCCTACCAAAACCCTAGTTTATCTCTTGTACTCAATGTTGTATCGGAACGTCGGATTGGTACGTGCGGTGTGTCTAGTAGTATTAATTACATCTTGTAGCTGATGTTTTATGTTTTGCTTGGTAGAAGATCATATGTTCAGATCCATTATCCTATTCAATACCTCTCTGATCATGAACATGTTTATCACTTGTGATTAGTTACTTTTGTTCATGGGGCCACGGGAGAAATCATGTTGCAAGTCGTCATGTGAAGTTGATATTCATTTGATATTTTGATGATATGAATGTTCTGATTCCCTGAGTGGTGTTATGTGAACGTCGACTACATAACACTTCACCATATTTTGTGCCAAAGGGAATGCATTGCGGAGTACTAATTAGAGGGTGCGTTGTGAGAGTGACGGAAACTTAAACCCCAGTCTATTCACTACTTCGTAAGGGGCTGATTTGGATCCCTATATTTAATACTATGGTTGGAAACTATTCTTAATACTTTTCTTGTAGTTGTGAATGCGTGCGGGAGGGTTAATCGTAAGAGGGAGGTTTGTTCAAGTAAGAACAACACCCAAGCACCAGTCCACCAACATACCAAATTATCAAAATACCGAACGTGAATTAACCCAACATGACAAAAGTGACTAGATGTAATTCCCGTGCGCCCTCAAGAACACTTTGCCTATTATAAGAACTTGTTTTGGCATGTCCTTTGCCACAAAAGCATTGGGATACCTTGCTGGACCTATTGTTTCTATTGGTACTTGTCACTTGTTACAATTATCTTAATATCAAACAACTTTTACTACTATTTTGGTGCTTGCAGAAATTACCTTGCTGAAAGCCGCTTGTCATTTCCTTCTGCTCCGCATTGGGTCAGCAAGGTTCTATGATTGACCCCCCATACTTGTTGGTCAGCAAGGGTCTTTTTTACGCCATTGCCCAGGAGTGAAGCGCCTTTTGTAAGCGGAATTTGGTAAAGGAAAACTTATATTATGTGCTGAAATTTACTATTACTTGTCACTATGGAAAGTAATCCTTTGAGGGGCTTGTTTGGGGTATCTTCGCCACGACCGGAAACACCAAGAGTTGTCCGTCAACCTGCTACACCTACTGAAAATGTTTGTTATGAAATTCCTTAGGGTATGATACAGAAACGGTAGCTAATCCTTATGCAGGAGATGGAACAAAACATCCCCATATGCACCTAATCTATCTCGATGAAGTTTGTGGATTATTTAAGCTTGCAGGTTTATCCAGAGATGGAGTCAAGAAGATTATCTTTGCAGGGAAAAGCATTGACATGGTATAGGCCATGTGATGATGCAACAAGTTGGACCTGGAATCGATTGCAATTGGAGTTTCACCAAAAAAATATCCTATGTATCTTGTTCATTGTGACCGGAATTTTATCTATAATTTTTGGCCTTGTGAAGGAGAAAGTATTGCTCTAGCTTGGGGAGGCTGAATTCAATGTTATATTCGTGCCCCAATCGTGAGGTGTCGAGAGAAATTATTGTTCACAATTATTATGCTCGACTTTCTCGTAATGATCAAACCATGTTGGATACTTCTTGTTCTGGTTCTTTTATGATGAAGACTATTGAATTCAGGTGGTATCTTTTGGGAAGAACAAAATGCAACTCTGGAGATTGGGAGCTCGAAGAAGGTAAATATTCAGGTATAAAACCCAAGTTTGACTACTTTAAATCTTTTATGAATACCGATGCTTTCAATGATTTTAGCACTAAGTATGGACTTGACTCTGAGATAGTAGCCTAATTTTGTGAAACCTTTCTGCTCATGTTGACCTCCCTAGACAGAAGTGGTTTAAATGTCATCCATCTATTAAGTAAAAAATTGAATAACCAATTATAGTTGAAGCTGAAACTATTATTTATAATGTTGACCCAGCTGTGCCTACTGCTTATATTGAGAAACCACCTTTCCTTGTTAGGATAGAGGAATATGCTAAATCTTCAACTATGGTTAATAAAAGTTATGTTAGAACAATCAAACGCTCTGATAAAATTAATGTAGATCCTAGTACCACTATGGTTAAAGACCTCTTGGCGGACAATATTGATGGGCATGATATATATTTCTGTGACGAAGCTTCTAGAATTGGCAAACCTGATACTAAAGACAAGAATAAACCCATTGATGGCATGCGTCTCATTTCAGTAAAAATAGAAGATCATTTCTACCATGGTTTATGCGATATGGGTCCTACTGTTAGTGCTACCCCTTTTACCTTATATCAAGAAATTATGCATGAGATAGCACCCGCTTAGATAGAAGACATAGATGTTACTTTTAAACTTGCTAATACAAACACCATGACACCACTTGGGATTGTTATACATGTTGAAGTCTTGTGTGGAAAACTGAAATACCCTACTAATATACTAGTACTCGGCTCACCAAAAGATAATGATTGTCCCATAATATTTGGTAGACCCTTCTTGAACACTATCAATGCCCAAATAGATTGCAAAAAGGAAACTGACAGTTTAATTTTTAGTGGTACATCTCATGAGTTTCATTTCTCCAAGTTTAGTAAACTGCCCCATGATAAAGAATTTCCATGTAAATATGAATTAATTGGTCTTGCTTCTATTGTCATTCCTCCTATGGATCCATTAGAACACTATTTGCTAGACCATGAAAATGATATGCATATGCATGAAAGGAATGAAATAGATAATATGCTCTTTGAGCAATACCTTATCCTTAAACACAATTTGCATGTTGAAACTCTAGGAGGTCCTTTTCCACCCAAGGGTGATCCTCTGTTTGAATTAAATCAGTTACACGACACTTTGAAATATGCTTATCTTGATGAAAAGAAGATATGTCCCGTTATTATTAGTGCTAACCATACACGGCATGAAGAGGAAATATTACTCAATTTTTTAAGGAAGCATCGCGTTGCTATTGGGTATACTCTTGATGATCTTAAGGGCATTAGTCCCACACTTTGTCAGCACAAGATTAATATGGAACCAGATGCTAAACCTATTGTTGATCACCAACGAAGACTAACTCCCAAATGAAAGAAGTGATGAGAAATGAAATATTAAAGCTTTTGTAAGAAGGTATAATTTATCCCATAGCTCATGGTAGATGGGTAAATCCCGTTCATTGTGTTCGTAAGAAAGGAGGTATTACTGTTGTCCCTAATGATAAAAATGAACTCATTCGACAAAGAATTGTGGTCGACTATAGGATGATAATTGATTTTAGAAAATTAAACAAAGCTACTAGAAAAGACCAGTATCCTTTACTATTCATAGACCAAATGCAAGAAATATTATCGAAACACACACATTTTTGCTTTCTATCCGGCTATTCTGGTTTCTCTCAAATACGTGTATCACAACGTAATCAAGAGAAACCCGCCTTCACTTGTCCTTTTGGAACATATGGTTATAGACGTATACCTTTTGGATTATGCAATGCACCTGCTACCTTTCAAAGATGTGTGACTGCTATATTATCTATTTTTTGTGAAAAGATTGTTGAGGTCTTCATGGATGATTTTCCTTTGACAGAACTTCTTTTAATGATTGCTTAAGCTACCTTGGTCGAGTTTTGCAGATATGTGAGCAAACTAACCTTGTCTTGAATTGGGAGAAGTGCCACTTTATGGTGAATGAAGCTATTATTTTGGGCCATAAAATTTTTGAATGGGGTATTGAGGTGGATAAGGCTAAAGTTGATGAAATTGAGAATATGCCATGTCCTAAAGATACCAAAGGTATAAGTAGTTTCCTTGGTCATGCTGGTTTCTATAGGAGGTTTACTAAAGACTTCTCTAAAATTTCTAGGCCTCTTACTGATTTACTACAAAAGGATGTTCCTTTCGTTTTAAATGAATCTGTAGAAGCTTTTGAAACACTTAAAAAAGCCTTACCTTCTCCACCTATTGTTCAACCACCTGACTGGAACTTGACTTTTGAAATTATGCGTGATGCTACTGATTATGTTGTTGGTGCTATTCTATGACAAAGAGTTCATAAGAAACTAAATGTCATTCATTATGCTAGTAAAACTCTAGACAGTGCCTAGAGAAATTATGCTACTACTAAAAAAATAATTCTTAGCAGTTGTATTGGCTTCTGATAAATTCAGGTCTTACATTGTTGACTCTAATGTAATTGTTCACACTAATCATTCTGCTAGTAGATATCTTATGGAAAAGAAAGATGATAAGTGTAGACTTATTAGGTGGTTATCTTTCTACAAGAATTAGATTTGCATATTATTGATAGGAAAGGAGCTGATAACAACGTAGCTGATAACTTATCTAGGTTAGAAAATGTTCTTAATGACCCACTACCTATTGATGATAGCTTGCGTGATGGAAAACTAGATTTGGTCAATGTTTCCCATAACACACTCCCATTTGCTGATTATGCTAATTACATTGTTGCTTAATACATACCACCTAGTTTCACCTATCAACAAAAGAAAAATTCTTCTTTGATTTAAGACATTACTTTTGGGATGACCCACATCTTCACAAACAAGGAGTAGATGGTATTATTAGACGTTGTATTCGTGAGCATGAACAGGAGCAAATCCTTCGGAAGCGTCACTCCGAGGCTTATGGAGGACAACATGCGGGAGATAGAACTGCACAAAAGGTATTACATTCTGGATTTTATTGGCCTACTCTTTTCAAGAATGCTCGTAAGTTTGTCCTCTCTTGTGATGAATATCAAAGAATTGCTAATGTTAGTAGACGTCAAGAAATACCTATGAAATAATCACTTGTTATTGAACCATTTGATGTTTGCAGATTTGATTATAAAGGACCTTTTCTTTCCTCTAATGGGTATACACAAATTTTGGTTGTTTTTGATTATGTCACTAAATGGGTAGAAGATATTCCAACCAATCGTGTTGATCATAAAACTTCTATTAAGATGCTTAAGGAAGTTATTTTCACACATTTTGGGGTCCCTGGATATTTAATGACTGAAGGAGGTTCGCATTTTATTCATGGTGCTTTCTGTAAGCTGTTTGCTAGATATTGATGTTAACCATAGAATTGCATCTCCCTATCATCCTCGGTCTAGTGGTCAAGTAGAATTAACCAATAGAGAAATAAAAGTCTGCCAATAGGTCCCGAAAGAATTGGTCTAAGAAATTAGATGATGCATTGTGGGCTTACAGAACAGCTTATAAAAGTCCTATGGGTATGTCTCCTTATAATTTTTTTTATGGAAAGCATGTCATTTACCTCTTGAGTTAGAACATAAAGCTTATTGGGCGATTAAAGAACTCAACTATGATTTCAAACTTGCTGGTGAAAAGAGGTTATTTGATATTATCTCATTCGATGAATGGAGAACCCAAGCTTCTAAAAATGCCATACTGTTCAAATAAAAAGTTAAAAGATGGCATCACAAAAGAATCCGAAAACAAGAATTCAAAGTTGGTGAATATATTCTATTGTACAATTCTAGCCTTAGATTTTTTGCAAGGAAACTTCTCTCCAAATGGTAAGGACCTTATATCATCGAAGATGCTTGTCGGTCTGGAGCTATTAAGATCAATAATCTCGAAGGCACTAACCCAAAGGTGGTCAATCGACAAAGAATAAAGCATTGTATCTTAGGTACACCAATTAACGTTAAACAAATATTATCCAAACCATGACACCGGAGGAGCAAATTAGGGAGACCTTCCAGAACACTCCCGAACCCCTGAAAGGAAGAGGTATGTGATACGGTAAGGAAACATGCTTAGACAAATCCACAAAAATATTTTCTTCCATTTTTGGAATTTTAGAAAAATTAGGAAACTGGGAAACACACGGGAAGGCAACCAAGGTGTCCAATAGACACCAGGGCGCGCCACGGCCCCTTAGCACGGCCTAATGTCTAGTGGGCCCCTCGGGTACCTTCCCGGCTCCGTTTTCTTGTGGAACATGTATTTCGTTGTATACAAGTTCTCTATATATATCTCCTGGTGATTTGACCCCAATACCACCAAGAAATCCTTTGTTCCTGTTTCATGCTATTTTTCTATTACATCTATCAAGCCGGGCCTCATGTCTTGTCCCTCCTCCAACCAGGTAGAAGGAGATGCTTGCCTCTTGAAGATGGAACTGAAGGAAGGGTAACGAGTAGGATCTATCAAGGAGAACAAGGGCACAGAAGTCAAGAAGGATCAAACTGTGGAAGAATGGCATGCCATGCCACCAAAAGAAGAGGAAGAAGAAGATTATCTCCAACCCTGCTATGAGCATCTCACCCCTCTTGAAATCGAAGCCTTCAAAACCTTCGAAATGGTTCGTGTTCATAATAACTATCTCACTCGTGAAAAAAATGTTAAAGGACAAACTGACCAATTTCCGGAACGTTGTTCAACATCTCGAGAACCTCTTGAGGCTACACCGCAACGCTACCTCAACATCTATACCACCACCAACTTCATCTTCATCACAAAATAAGTAGACTTGAGTACACAGGTGTGGGCACTCCCCTTGGCTTGTGCCAAGCTTGAGGGAGGTGCCCCTGTATCGTATCACCATCACGCTTCTTTTTTCTTATCCATCCTAGAATGGTCTTTAGCTATTTTAAGATCTAGTCAACTAAAAGTTTAGTTCAATCTTTTTCCTTTTGAGTGCTAGTTTCGTGATCTATCTATCTATCTATGTAATCTAGTGAGAGTTATATAATAATGTTTAGTTAGAGTTTTGCTTCTCTACTTTCTTGCTACAATCAAAATAAAGAAAATAATGGGAAAGATCATATGATAATCTTATCATAATTAGTGGCATCACATAAGGAAAAGTATAAGTGGCAAAATTTGTTGAAGATTGACAAACATAGCATTGCTTGGTGATGCTTCACATTAAAGAATTAAAAAGGGAAGAGAAGATTTGCATGCAAATATACTATCCTTGACATATTTTGTGCTTGGGAGCCCCCATCGATTATAATATGCCAAAATTGTTGACATTGGACAAGGAAGACAACATAATGATTTTACTTGTTCATATTCACACAGAAGTTATATTGTTATAGATCCTCTGACATGTGGTGCTTGCCCAATACCTTTGCTACCCAAAAACTCCGCACTAAGTAGACATACTACTTGTGTATCCAAAACCTTAAACCCAAACATATGTTTTAAGAGTTCATCTTATCTACCTATGGATTGAGTAAGATCTTTCAAATGAGTTTTAATATGTGCAAAAAGCAATAAAAATTGTTTCTCAATATGTCTGATCATTTAGGGTAAAGGAAATTAAGCGTTGTACAAACTTGTGATGGTGATAATAAAAGCAATGGACTTCATAATAAAGGTTGCCATCACAAGGGGCAATATAACATAATGTTCCCTTGCACTAAGAGATTTAACATATAACCAAAAAGTGCATGACAACCTCTACTTCCCTCTGTGAAGGGCCTATATTTTACCTTTATGTATTTACTTTTCTGCAAGATTCAAAGTACTTTCCTCTACTTCCTTTATCTTCTCTTTGGCAAGCATCATGTGGCTAAGAAAGATCTAAACATATATATCCTACTGAATGTGGGTGACATGAATTATATTGTTGACATCACCCTTGAGGTGAATACGTTGGGAGGAAACACTATAAACACCAATCTTTCTATGTGTTAGCAATCATAGAAGATTAAATGATGGTTGAGTATGTAGACTTGCTTAAAAGCTCCTATATGTGTCCCTTCCTAAAAAATATGATGAACTGTGTTGCAAAGTTGACTGAGAACATAGTTTGTTAGTTTTCAATAGAGTTTATGCCTCATACTTCAATGTTGTGATGAATTTCTACTTGTTTATAAGAAGCCTTTATGATAAAAGTCATATGATGAGAATGATGGGATGAAGTATTTTATAAAGTTTCATTTGTTGTTATAATAAATAGCATGATGTTGTTATGTCTGTATTTTGGTTTTATCGACACCTCTCTCTCAAAGCATGTGGTCATGATTTTCGTTATCGGCTTTCGCTTGAGGACAAGCAAGGACTAAGTTTGGGGGAGTTGATATATCCATTTTTCATCATGTTTTGTTACTCTTATTAACAGTTCTTTATTCTTTTTACCACTTGGAGGAGTAATTCTAATGCCTTTTCTCTCATAATATGCAAGGTTTACATCAAGTGGGAGAATACCGATAGATGGAATTCTGGACCAGAAAAAGCTATGTCAAAGATACCTATTCTTCACACCTCCAATTGAGTAGAAAATTTACGGGGTGTTATTTACTAATATATAAAAAATAATGAAAAATAAGTACCGAGGCGGTGTCACCACGCGACCACCAGGGACCCCTAGCGCAGCCTGATGTCTAGTGGGCCACCTGGCCCACCTCTGGCACCCATATTCTACTATATATTATCCTCTGAACTAAAAAAATTAAGGAGATGACTATCCGTACGGAGAACCACCGTCTCTAGGAGGAACCTAGGCAGGAGCACTTTTTCCCTCCGGTAGAGAGAATCCATCGGAGGAACTTCCTTCTCGGAGGGGGAAATTGAGGCCATCGTCATCACCAACAACCCTCTAAACTTTGGATGGGAAATCTCCATCAACATCTTCGCCAGAACCATTCCCTATCAAAACCCTAGTTCATCTATTCCACTCAATCTTGTACCGGAACCTCAGATTGGTACATAGGGTGTGTCTAGTAGTTTTAATTACATCTTCTAACCGATGCTTTATGGTTTAGTTGGTGGAAGATCACATGTTTAGATCCTTTATGCTATTCAATACCTCTGTGATCATGAACATGTTTATCACTTGTGAGTAGTTAATTTTGTTCTTGAGGCCAAGGGAGAAATCATGTTGCAAGTAGTCATGTGAAGTTGATATTCGATCGATATTTTGATGATATGAATGTTGTGATTCCCTTAGTGTCTCTGATGGTTGGCCCCTCATCCGGGCCCAAGGGCGAGCTGACAAGCATGCGAAGTCTAGACTAGGGCTTCTTGAGCAACGCACAACATGGAGCAATAGCCTATCTAGACAGGAGCAATCTTGCATGGAAGGATGGTGCAAGTGGGTGCCATTGGTCAAGAGTAATGATGGTCGGCGCTGCACGCAGGCTTCACGTGAACTCACCCGAGGCGGTTCCCGAAGTGTTGCAGGAAGAAGAAGAGTCACACGACCTGCCGGGCGCCACGCGTCGATCTGGGCTTGCACCCTGTTGGGGCCCATGTCGCTTCGCCCCTCCCATCGGGGGAGTCGTGCATGTTGTGGGCTCGGGGGCTACTGTCGGCCCCCCTAGGGCCAGGGGTGCCCAGGCACGTTGGCCTATGATACCAGCCGTGACGCGCTGCACAAGCCCGGATCGGCCCATCGACAAGGCCAACAAGGAAGACACTCGCGAGGAGAGCACCTGAGGATCATCGCCAAGGACCACGAGGGGTTGCCTGCTGCAAGGACGCGTCCCGAGGCCAGCCGTGAGGCTCTCGCAAGGCGGGATCTCCAAGGGAAACTTAGAAGGGTCTCATCAGTCTGTGTCTTCAAGTGGGTGATGCAAGCTACGCAGGTGGAGTAGGAGTGGTGCGAGGAGGTGTGGACAGGAGGGATTTCCACTTCCGTGCTAAGGAAGCGGGGCTAGCAGGTGGGCTCCCAAAGAAACACCAAAGGTTTTCTCATTTGTGCAAGGGAACTAAGGCTGGGGCTCGGCAGGGCGGAGGTCACCCCCGAGCCCACTAGCACATCATGGAGGAGGGATTTTGCACGCGAAGACCGCCTTTGTTAGGGCACGCTAGTCATGTCCCCTTTGAAAAGGGCCGTTGTGGTGACCCTTCCCGCCGAGTGTATTTTTGGGGGGAACAGGACCAACGCAAGTATAAAAGAGATGCCCGACCTCTGTAGCAGGGATCCGATCCTCATTATCTCCACTAGGGCAAGAACACGCCTTTGTACTCATCTTCCACCTCAAGCAATCTAGACAAGCACGAGTTGGGTGTTACACCGCAAGGTGGCCTGAACCTGGGTAAACCGCCCGTGTGTTATTGTTTTCTTTCCATAGCCCGAGCCGTCGGAGAGTCGCCATTAAGTCGAGAGGTAGAACGGGGTAGAAGGGCGAGTGCACCCACAGTTCGAACCTTTCTGTCTCTATGGAGCCCCGATTCCGACAACTTCTATTAAATTGCTTAAATACATCATTTTCCCGAGGTTTGGAGTCCATAGATATTTAATGACTAATGGTTGTTCACATTTTATTCCTGGTGCTTTATGTAAACTCCTAGCTAAATATGGTGTTAACCAAAGAATTGCATCACCTTATCATCATCATTCAAGTGGCCAAGTTGAATTGAGCAACCGAGAAATAAAACTAATAGTGCAAAAGACTATCAATAGGTCTATAAAGAATTGGTCTAAGAAAATTGGTGATGCTTTATGGGCTTATAGAACTGCTTATAAAAATCCCATAGGGATGTCTCCTTATAAAATGGTTTATGGAAAAGCTTGTCATCTACCTCTTGAACTTGCCGGTGAAAAGAGGTTATTTGATATTAGCTTACTAGATGAATGGAGGACACAAGCCAATGAAAATGCCAAGTTATTTAAATAAAAACGTTAAAATATTTCATGACAAGATAATCCAAAAACGATAATTCAATGTAGGAGATCTGGTGCTTTTGTACAATTCTTGTTTCAGATTCATTGCAGGTAAACTCCTCTCCAAATGGGAAGGTACATATGTTCTTGAGGAGGTCTATCGCTCTAGTGCTATAAAGATCAATAACTTCGAAGGGAAAATTCTGAGGGTGGTTAATGTGCCAATAATTAAGCATTACATCTCAGGTGCGTCCATTAATGTTGAAACTAACATTATCCAAGTGATAATACCGGAGGAGCACGTAATAGAGACCTTTCTCAACGCTCCGGACACCTGAAAAGGAGTAGGTACGTGAAACGGTAACAACACGACTTAAAAATTTCCAAAAAAAATTAGTTATGTTAGTTTTTGTATTTTAGAAAAATTTCAAAAATAAAAACAAGTCACGGGCCCACAATGAGGCCCCAAGGCAACAGGGCCTGGCCACCCCCCCTATCCGCGCCCTGATGCCTCGGGGGGGGGGGGGGGTGCTCGTGTCCCTCTTGGACTCCGTTTTCATCTCGAGAACATATTCTTACCTGGAAAAAAATTATACTCTCGAATATTCTTGTTTCGGGCTATTTTTGTCACAGACCGCCGAAGGCGTGGAGCTATGTATTCGTTCTCCTCCAACAACATCAAGGACCAAGCATGGGTGTTGCAGATGGAACCTGAGCAACAAGTCTCCAAAGAAGTTGTCTCACGAGAAGTAATTGTGGACTCAATGGAAGTTCACCCTCCATCCTGAGAATGTGGAACGCTAGCTAGCATATCCTCCTCTCTGAATCCTTGCCCACCATTGGGGAGGAGAGCCCAGCTAGCTCAGGAGGCTCGAGGTGAATCTACCTTGAGGAGGTCCCTTGGCAGGTTACATGCAAATAAATTTCACAATGTGATTCACAATTATGGAATGGAGAATATTTGTCGCTCGCATATACCGTCCAATTGGGACATAAGTCGTCCAAGTGAAAGTGATGCAGGAAAAGATTCTTTGTGCCCTGAAAATAAACACATCATGATGGAAGTACAAAAGAACACCGCAATGATCCAACAATTATTCCATGAGATGAGGGAACTAAAGGTTGTCGTGTTAATTTTCACCGAGAACAAGCCTGATACCTCAACACCACCATCACCAAATAAAGACGCCTGAGTGCATGGGTATGTGCACCACCCGTAGCTTGATCCACACATGGGGGAGGTGCCTCGGTATCGTATCACCATCGCTTCCACCATTACCATGTAGCTTAGTTCGATCCTTAGTTGTTCCGTGACTTTGAGAAATAAATTTCAGATTTTGTTTCCTTAGAATTTTTGCTTTGAGATCCATCTATCCTTGTAATCAAGTGTGAGAGATATAATAATAAGATTAGTTGAGTTTGTGAGCTTTACTTGTGTGCACCCATCATCATAGCATGGCAATAAAAAAGAAATAGAAAGATCATATGATTATCTCATGAGAAGTAATCACTTCACACGAAAAAGGGTATAAGTGAGAAAAGTTGTTGATAGTAAACGCACATAGTATTAGTCATTGTTGCAATCTAAGGAAGATTATGATAGAGTAGAGAAGACTCGCATATAAGTACACTATCTTGGACATCTTTTATGATTGTGAGCCCTCTCCAAACATTATATAATGATCAAGTATTGATGTTGGACATGAAAGAAAATATAATGATTATGGTAGTTTACATTCACATATAAGTTATATGGTCATTGGTCCTTTAACATGTTGTGCTTGCTTTAGATCCTTAGTACCCCAAAAATTCTGCACTAAGTAGAGAATCTAGTTGTGCATCCTTAACCCCGAAACCTAGTCTCTTTCGATGAGAGTCCACCTTACCTACCTATGGATTGAGTAAGATCATTCAAGTAAGTTGTTATTGGTGCATCAAGCAATAAAAGTTGCTCCTAATACTTATATGATATTTTATTGTAAATGAAAAAAACTTTGTACGATCTTGTGATGCTAAAGAAATAAAAGTGACAAGCTACATAATAAAGTTTTCTATCACAAGGGGCAATATAAAGTGATGTTCCTTTGCATTAAGAGTTTGCACATCCAAAAACTTAAAAGCGCATGACAACCTCTACTTCCCTCTATGAAGGGCCAATCTTTTATCTTCAGCAGTTCATTCCTGTGTCTGAGTCAATAAAGTTTATTCCTCTTCCTACCTATTAACTCTATAGTGGAAAGCACCATGTGTTGAGGAGAGATCTAGACTTATATATACAAGTGGATGTAGGTGATCATGATTCATTATTGTTGACATTATCCTTGAGGTAAATAAGTTGGGGTGGCAAATCATTTAAGCCCTATCTTCCAATGTGTCCGATGGAAACATGAGCTTTAAAAATATGCCTTGAGCGTCAGCAATCATAGAAGATTAAATGATAGTTGAGTATCTGAAATTGCTAAAAAGAAAGCTCTTACATATAATCTCCTCTGAAATATAATGAATTATGATTGTCCAAATAACTGAGAACATAGTTTGTTGATTGTCAATAAAGTTTATGCTTCTTACTCCAATAGCTGTGAGTGGATTGTAACTTGTTTATGAGGAGCTATATGATAAAATACTTGTTGCTATGCTAATATTCATGATGGTCTCATGATTGTATTCTGTTTTTATTGACAGCTCTCTCTCAAATCATGTGGTCATTGTTTTCAAGTTCGGCTTTCGCTTGAGGATAAGCGAGGTCTATGCTTGGGGGAGCGATAAGTCTCCAACGTATCTATAATTTTTTTTATTGTTCCATGCTATTATATTATCATTCTTGGATGTTCTGCAATTATTTTATAGCAATTTTATATCATTTTTTGGCACTAACCTATTGACATAGTGCCCAGTGCTAGTTGTTGTTTTTTGCTTGTTTTTTTACTTTGCAGAAAATCAATATCAAACGGAATCCAAATGTCACGAAACTTTTTGGAGATTTTTGCTTCGCGGGAGACATCAGCAAACCATAGGAGGCGCAAGGTACCCACTCGACACTAGGGCACGCATGCCCCCTGGCATGGCGTGGTATCTAGTGGGCACCTCGTGGCCCATCTTGGCGTGATTCCAATGCCAAAAATTTGTATAAATAGAGAAACCTCCATAAATAATCCTAGATGAGAAGTTCCGCCGCCGCAAGCCTGTGAAGCCACGAAAAACCGTTTGTGCTCACTTTTTTTACTTTCTACCTTGCTCTTTTTATTTATTCAGATTATAAAAATATATGTCTACCATCATTATTACACTTGTATCATCATCTCTTCACCGAACTAGTGCACTTATACAATTTTCCATTGTATTGGGTGTGTTGGGGACACAAGGGATTTTTTGTATTTGATTGCAGGATTGTTTGGGAGAGACCATCTTCGTCCTACGCCTCCCATGGATTGATAAACATAGGTCGTCAACTAGACGGAAATTTGCTACTGTCCTACAGAAATCTGCGCTTGGACGCCCAACACGTGTCTACAAGAACAAGTTGTGTAGTAGACATCGAGCTATTTTCTTGCACCATTGTTGGGGAGATGAGTTCTTGAAGGTATATCTTTAGATCTTGCAATTTAATATTTTAGTTTCTTGTCTTATACCTAGTTCAGTTTATAAAAATAAAAATACAAAAAATGGAATTGAGGTGGTCTCATTTTATTCATCTTTATCATGTCTTTCTTAAAAATGATGGAAAATAAAACTGTGCTCAATTGCTAGAGGAAGAATTACTGAAAATGCTTAATGTGAAATCCTTGAATGATGAGCATGATTACAATATTGTTTGTATGAAATCTCTGAATATCCATGATGCTAATGATATGCAAAGCCACAATCTTGGGGGTGCTATGTTTGATGAAAATGATATGTATTTGTCCCCCGAGTTTTGATGAGCAGATTTACTATGATGATGGGATGCCTCCTACTTATAATGATTATACTGATGAAAGTGGGTTTGGAAGAGTGTCAACTCTAGGTACTAATGATCCCACTATTTTTGGAAGTGTTGAATCTTTTCATAATGATAAAAGTGGATTTGGAGAAGTCATGACTTTATTTAGTTATGAGTCCACTATTTTGGAATAAGCTTGAATTGACTATGACAGCAAAGTTGCAATCTATGATGATTATGGTGATGACATGTATGATATAAAGAGTAATAAAAAACATGAAACTTTTCATCATGATTTTAATTTTCACGTGGATTCTATAAATTAAGTATCTCATGATAGTTATTATGTTGAGGTTGCTCCCACTACTATGAATTATAAGAATTTTGCTTGTGTGGGTAGTAAAAAAATCTATGCGTGTGCATCTTGGAAATAATGTTGTATGTGATAGTTATATTGTTGAATTTCCTCATGATTCTATTGAAAATTATTATGAGGGGGGGAAATATGCTTGTAGAAATTAAAATAATACCAAGTTTCCAACCTTTGTGTTCAAAGTTTCAAAGGCATGCTTGTTTTGCGTCCCTTTGCTAGTTCATTCTTTCTCCCATAAATTATTTTTTCACAAAACATTTATGCATAGGAATAGGGTTAGACTTAAATGTGCTTGTAATGTGCTTTATGATGCTCTCTTGCATGTTTCAATT
Organism: Hordeum vulgare subsp. vulgare; assembly: GCF_904849725.1. Taxonomy (NCBI): domain Eukaryota; kingdom Viridiplantae; phylum Streptophyta; class Magnoliopsida; order Poales; family Poaceae; genus Hordeum; species Hordeum vulgare. The sequence goes on from NC_058521.1 coordinate 366,531,450, forward strand.
ACTACTTTTTTTATGTGAGGATCATTGAAATCATCATGCCTAGCTAAAAGGCATTAAAGAAAAGCGCTTGTTGGCAGACAACCCAATATTTATCCTTTATGTTTTTGTGTGTTAACATGATAAAGCTACTGTAGTAATCATGTTGTGTGTCTTCTTTTTCAATAAAGTGCCAAGTAAACCTTTGGGATAGTGTGGATACTTGCTTCTTTGATTCTTTGCAAAAACAAAAACTTTTACATCGAGTGCAGAATTTCTCTGATTTTACTGGAGTGTCAAAATATTCTCAAATTTTTACATAGTTTTGTATGCAAATTGTCTATGTTGTTCTAAATTTTCAGAATTTTTAGAGTCAGGGAAGTATGGTCTTCATTCAGATCTTCACAGACTATTCTGTTTTTGACAGATTCTTCCTTGCGTGCATAGTTTGCTTGTTTTAGTGTTTACATAGCTTATCTATAGTGATATAAATTATGGGAATGATATAATACAGTAGATGTTATGTTCGAAAAATTATGAACCTTGTCTTGGCCATACCTATGTGAACAATGTATGTTTATCATACTAACGCATCTCACGAAGTTCCGTTAAGTTTTGTGTGATTGAAGTTTTCAAGTTTTGGGTGAGATGCCAATATGAGGAGAATAAGGAGCAGAAACAACCTAAGCTTGGAGATGTCCACGGCACCTCCAAGGTAATATCCAAGCAAGACTCAAGCATCTAAGCTTGGGGATGCCCCAATAGGCATCCCCTCTTTCATCTCCAACATTATCGATATATCTTACTTGGAGCTATATTTTTATTCGTCACATGATATGTGTTTTGCTTGGAGCATCATTTTATTTTGTTTTTCTATGTTAGATGTTATTTATAATATATTTTTACGATAAAAAATTCCAAGAATTGCCTTTAGAATGCTTGAATTGAATTTGCGGTGTGTGTTGACAAAAACAGAAACTTATGTTGTAGTATTTGAATTATAATATTTTACTGGAAACTGGAAAGTTTCTTAAATTCTTACACAGTGCTGTCATAGAAATTATATATCATTTCTTCAATTTTCGGAAAATTTAGAGGTATAGAAGTAGACTTTTTATATAGATTGCTAGAGACTGTTCTCTTTGGATAGATAGTTGTCATAGTTTTGTTATCTACTTATCCTAGAGTTTTCATGGCTTATATTGGTGGATATAAATTCTGGAAATGCTAGTATACATTACCTAATGTTTGAAAATTATTATTCAACTTTTCTTGGAAGTAAATGATGTTTTGATTTAATTGTATGTGTACTAACCTATCTCACGAGTTCTTTCAAGTTTTGTGCGCATGAAGTTTTTGTGACATAGGTGAAACCGAGATATGAGAGGATAGAACGAGATACAAAAGATCAAGCTTGGGGTTGACCAAGGCACCCCAAGTAAATATTTCAACAAGTCTCAAGCATCTAAGCTTGGGGATGCTACGCATCCCACCTTTCTTCATCAATAACTATCGGCTAGCCTATGTTAGGCCTCAATTTTTATTTGTCCACATGATATGTGCTATTCTTGGAGTGTCTTTTGTTTTATTTGCTTTTTGAAATAAAATATAAAATATGAAAATCTTTATTGTGAGAGATTCATAGCTACTTAATTGTTTGACTACTCATTGATCTTCTCGTATAACCTTTGAGAGTAGTTTGATTGAATTGCTCTAGTAACTCACTTACATATTTTTGAGCATGGTGGTGATTTCATTTTGAAGAAACATTCTCTCATGCTTCACTTAGATTATTTTTAGAGTTAGTAGAAACTTTGAAGAAATCCTCTCATGCTTCACTTAGATTATTTTGAGAGTTCAAAATTATAAAGTAACTTGTCTCTTGTTATTCACTTATATTTGTTTGAGATCTTGTTATTAGCAATGGAAATACGCTTTAAATGAAATTGGTCCCAAAGTGACAGACATCAAGGGGAGATAAAATAAAAACTTTCATGAAGATCATTAGACGTTCAACTTGATTCTTTGCAATAGTTTTGTGATATAAAGATAGTGATGTGTCAGTTGTATTGATGAGTAATTGTTCTTTAGTAAGAATATTGGTGTTAAGGTTTGTGATTCCCCATGAATGCACATGAAGTAAAAAAATTATGCTATGAAATTACATCCTACTTGATTTTCATTATTCGGTGTTAGTTATGTTTAATGTTCGTTTATGATCGGTTTTGTTCCTTGGTTGTTCCCTTCTCAATCTATTTTCTAGCCTTCACTTGTACTAAGCGGGAATGCTGCTTGTGCATCCAAATCCTAAGCCCAAAGTTGTGCCAAATGAGTCCACCATACCTACCTGTATGTGGTATTTCAGTCTCGTTCTAAGTAAATTTGTATGTGCCAACTCTAATGTTCAAAATAAATTTATGTTTTGTGTGCCTGTACTGCTCATGAGGCGACAACGGGTGGCCGGTATCTTCCATGTTAAATAGGTTATTCTCAAGATGGGTTTTTATTCACTTGTCATTGCATGAGAGTATGGCGGAAATAGGGATGCAGAGTCCCAAAATGCAAAGAAAATTTATTTTATGTTGTCAATTAATAAATTCCTTGGAAAGTGTTGGTATGGACGGTACCCATGGATGCGGCTAGCCGCGGAATGTGAAATAATGGTGGAAAAAGGAACAAACTTTATTTTAAGTTTGGAACCGCCTATGATTTGTTTAGCATGGGGATATTAGAAACTATTAGTTATATTCGTTCACACGAAAATCATGCCACCCAAAATAATTTCATATCCCAATTTAAGCTTTGAGCTCTGGCACCTTTACAAATCCCTGCTTCCCTCTGTGAAGGGACTATCTATTTAATTTTTGCAATTTTTATTTTGAACTTGAGTCTCCATCTTCTCTTATAAAGCACCAACTAAGGAACACTATTATCATACTTGAGCATTGGATGTAGTGAATATTCGGTGTGTTGTATGAATGGATCAGTGATGCAGCATGATGGTCTAGGGATAGCATTCTTTAGTGTTGATATTTTGAAAGACTTGGTTGCTTGTTGATATGCTTGAGTATTAAAGTTTTCATGTTAAATTATAGACTACTGCTTCGCATCACCTACAGGTCTGTAAGTCCATGCTAAAAGAAAAAAAAGAATATGATGAACATGTTAAGAAGCATTCCACATCAAAAACTCTGTTTTTATCATTTACCTACTCGTGGAGGAGTAGAAATTAAACTTGGGGATGTTGATACGTCTCCAACATATCTATAACTTTTTATTGTTCCATGCTATTATACTATCATTTTTTGGATGTTTTGCAATCATTTTATGGCAACTTTATATCATATTTTAGGACTAACCTACTGACATAGTGCCTAGTGCCAATTGTTATTTTTCCTTGTTTTTTTACATAGCAGAAAAACAGTATCAAACGGAGTCCAAATGTCACGAAACTTTTTGCATATTTTTTTTCTGCATGGAAGACTTCCAATGGTGGCCGAGGCTGCCCACTAGGCACCAGGGCATGCCTGCCCCTCCTGGCGCAGCCTGGTACCTAGTGGGCACCTCGTGGCCTATCTTGGATTGGTTCCAGCGCCAAAATTCCTATAAATAGAGAAACCTACAAGAATTATCCTAGATGAGGATTTCTGCTGCCGCAAGCCTCTGTAGCCACGAAAAACCAATCTGGAGCCCATTCCAGTGGCACCCTGGCGGATGGGGAGAACATATCCAGTGGCCATCTTCATCATCCCGACAGAGGCCATGACGAGGAGGGAGTAGACCACCCTCGGGGCTGAGGGTTTATACCATTAGCTATGTGTTTAATCTCCCTCCCTTGTTCTTTAGATGTCATTATATTGATATATCATGGGCCTTGCCAATATAGTTGAATCATATGGTCTTTGTCCCGTGCTATTGTTGTGATGAATTGAATCTTTCACTTGAAGATGTCGTTATGTTGGATTGAATATTCAGGTTTGAGAGCACATGATGTATGTATTGCATGCAGATACCCTAGTGACATTGGGGTATTCAAGTGATTCACTTGATATATTGTTTGGCACTCAACTCCCAGATTCCCGAGGTGACATTTGGGTAATCTATGCATAGTGATTGATGCATGTCTTCCTACTATGTTCTCTGATCGAAATCTTGGGGTGCTCCTTGAAGTTCTTTGTATTAGATTGAATATGTAGAATCTGAAATTGTTTGACGCATGTCATATAATTAGCCCTCGAATACTTGAGGTGACCTTGGAGTATCTAGGTGATATTAGGGTTGATTGATATCTATAAATGGTGTTATTTTAGTACGAAGTCTTGAATAGATCGATCAGAAAGGATAAGTTGTTATTTTAGTACGAACTCTTGGAAAGATTGATAGGAAAGAATAACTTTGAGGTGGTTTCATACCCTACATACAATTTCTTCTTATGTTCTCCACTAGATAGGAACTCTGGAGTGATTCTTTATCACATGTTGTGGATGGTTATGTGATCCAATTATATTAGCATTGTTGTGAGATTGCACTAGCGAAAGTACGGACCCTAGGCATCATTTTCAAGCATTGCAATATTGTTTTTTCTCACTTTGATACTTGCTACCTTGGTGTTTCTAATTATTCAGATTATCAAAATATATTTCTACCAATAACACTTGTATCACCGTCCCTTCGCCGAACTAGTGCACCTATACAATTTGCTATTTTATTGGATGTGTTGGGGACACAAGGGATTCTTTGTATTTCATTGCAGGGTTGTTTGAGACAAACCATCTTCATCCTACGCCTCCCACGGAATGATAAACCTTAGGTCATCCACTTGAGGGAAATTTGCTATTGTCCTACAAAACTCTACGCTTGGAGGCCCAACACGAGTCTACAACAACAAGTTGTGTAGTAGACATCACGGAGTTGATACGTCCATTTTGCATCATGAATTATTATTGATATTTTTGTTTTTATTGTCCATTGTTCCCTATTATCACACAAATCGTATGCCCTTTCTCTCTAATTATGCAAGGTACATCACAAAGAGGGAAATATCTGAAAACTGGAATTATGGACCGGGCAACCGACAAAAAGGTAGAAAAATCAACATGCTCCAAATGACGTGAAATTTTGCGGAGAATTTCTCTTGAATATTTAAGAAATTTAGGCCAAAAATATACCAGAGGGTGCCCATGTGTTGGCCCCAAGGCAACAGGGCGTGACCACCCCGCTAGCTGTGCCCTGATGCCTTGGGGCTTCCCTGTTGTTCCTCTGACGCACCTCTTCTCCTATATGGTGTGCTTGGACCTAGAAGAAATCATAAGTAACCTTTGGGGACGAAGGACCACCTTATCGAGGTGAAAAACCGAGCAAAAGCCCTTTTGCTCTCTAGCATAGAGATTGTGTCGGGGAAACGTCCCTCTAGGAGGCGGAAGTCGAAGCCATCATCATCACCAAAGCTTCCTCCTTCGTGGGAGGACCATTATTCATCAGCATCTTGTCACACCTTGTGTTGTACCTCTTTGCCATGTTATGTTTTTTTTAAATTTAAAACCAATTAAAACTTTTGCATGCTTGTGATGTTTGATCTAGTTGCTACTTGCTTGTGTGGTTGATTGTGTTTTAAATCAAAAAAATTATTCTCCACTAAAGAACTCATCTCCTTGACCCCAATCAGTGTCCCAATGATCATGCCATGCGTATAGATCAAGAACTATTTTTATAAATAATTACTTTAACCAAAAAGAAATTTATTTATTTCAAGCTTTCAAAAACCCATAAGTTGGGATTTGTACTACAAGTCCTCAATTTAGGAGAGGTGTTTTACCCCAAAGATTTTATTTCGATCCTATTATCAAAAAGAGTTCCCAAAATCACAAAATAATTATATTAAATGTGATTTTCTATTTTATTTAAATACTTATATTTTTCAGACTAGAAATGGTATTTCATAGGAGAAAATTATTTTCTTACTTGAAAAATATTTGAGAAGAATTAGGAAAACTAAGTGGACATGTTCAAAATATTGGACAAAACCCCTCAAAACCCTTTGTGCCTACTTCAAGATTATAAAATATTTTTACAAGAAAATATTCTCAATAAATTACAAGAAAATTCTAGCATGTCACACATGACATAAATGTTGATCTTGCCAAGTTTCATATCAATCCAAGTTAATTTGATTTCCCAAAATATCCCAAAACCCTCTTTGTCCTCAACCAAATTTGAACAACTTTACATTGGCAAGTTTGCTACACCAAGTTATGTATTTGTCGGAATAGATTAGCCTAGCTTAGCCTTTAGAAATATGATTCTGTCCATTTCTATGGTTTTTCATGTTTACATTGCCAACTTTTCTCAAACGAGCTCAAATTTGGTGATCCCTCTTGTTTTTACCCACAAGTCCATCCTGTTAAGTATCACAACAATTGGGTCAGTGTATCTCACCCAAAACTCCATCAAACACCTTGTGGTGATTCTCCACACAAGCTAAAATCACCACATAACTTGTTTCCCTTGCTCCCAAATTTTTACCACAGCTTCTCTCACACCCAAAGCACCCCCACTAGCAACCCCGGCATCTAGCTGCATGCTTGCACGTGTGAAAACCCCCATTTCCCTATTTGGAAAGGATATTTCTCATCTCTCTCTCTCCTGGCCAGTATCTGGAGTATCCAATGCCCCTTTTCCCTATGTTTATTCCCCTGGTGCAAAAGGGCACTAGTGGCTGTGTGAGAGCATGTCAATGGCATCACCATGAGGCCATATGCATGCTCTATAGCGTGCTACAGGATATCCGAAGCGCTCTAGAGGTTTCACCTCACGTGCTCATCCTCCTCCAGCCCCTCCCGTGCTCAAGGGGCCGCATCTCGATGCTGCAAGCCGCTAGGGAAACGTCCCCTCCTCTCTTCCCCTCCTGCTGCTCTCCTTGTATGCGCACTTTGCCGCTCGAGACCCCCAACCGGGGAGCTCACACGAGTGGCACCCAGAGCCTTCCCCCATTTTCCTCTACATCCTAGAGCCTCCCTGTTGTCACCTTGGCCATGCCCATGACTCTTTTTCGACCACCGCAGTCTCGGTGCGCAGCCCTGAGCTCCCCCATGACCATATATGGCATGTATTAATACATGGTAATGTCGTTTGGGTTAACCAATGCCCCAGCCTACTTCATATACCTTGTGATCATAGTCTTCATGGAGTATTTTGACAAGTTTGTCGTTGTCTTCATCAATGACATACTCGTTTTCTCCAAGTCTCCATAAAAACATGATCAACACTTGAGGATGGTCCTCGACAAGCTTCAAGAGCACCAGATTTATGCCAAATTCAGCAAGTGTGAATTCTGGTTGCATGAAGTTGGTTTCTTGGGTCATGTGTTGACGGTAGATAGATTGTCAGTGTATCCTCGCAAAATTGAAGTCGTGACTGAATGGAAATATTTGACCGGTGTGAAGGAAGTCAAATGCTTCCTCGCCCTCGTGAGATACTACCGCAAGTTTGTTGAAGGGTTCTCGAGCATCACCCGACAAATGAATCAACTCTTGAAGAAGGAAATGCTGGCTCTATGGATGCCAAAGTGCAAGGAAAGTTTTCCACAAGCTCAAGAAGATATTGACAACATCCCGAGTGTTGGCCACTCCCAATATACAGAAGGAGTTTGTGATATATTGTGATGCATCAAATCCGGGGTTGGTGGTGTCCTCATGCAAGAAGGCAGAGTCATGGCATACCTGTACAGACAGATACACCCTTATGAAGATAACTACACCACTCATGATCTTGATTTGGCAAAAGTGATTCATGCCTTGAAGACATGGCGACATTACCTTCTGGGGAAGCGATGTGAAATATACACAAACCACAAGAGTTTGAAGTATATTTTCACTCAAAATATATTGAACATGCATAAGCAAAGTTGGTTGGAGTTAATAAAGGACTACAATCCCAGTGTTCAATACCACCCTGGAAGGCCAATGTGGTAGCTGATGCCTTGAGAAGAAAGTCTTGTTCCTTGAATGCTATGATCAAGGAAAGGCTACCTGCCTTGTACGAGGAACTTGAAAGCTTCGGGTTGGAGCTAGTTGCACCAGGATTTCTGGCCAACCTAGAAGTAAAGCCTACGATGATGGATGAAGTCAATGAAGCTCGGAAGGGACAAGGATATCGAGAAAGCTAAGGCCCCAAGATTCCGAGTGGATGAACAAGGAGTTCTATGGTTTCGGAATCGCATTTGTGTACCCAACAAAGTTGAGCTCAAGAACCTGATCTTGCGAGAAGCACATGACAGTCCATATTCCATCAATCCTGGTGGAACCAAGATGTACCAAGACCTCAACGCAAGATTCTGGTGGCATGGCATGAAGAGAGAGATAACTTCTTACGTCTCTAAGTGTGACATATGCTAGAGGGTCAAAGCTGAGCATCAACAACTTCCATGTGTATCATTGTTAACCACCTGACCAAGGTAGCCCACTTAATCCCCGTCAATAGCACCTATAATGGAAGCCAGTTAGCCAATCTCAAAATCAAACACATCGTGAGCTTCCATGCAGTTCCTAAGGATATCGTGTATGATCGAGGCTCCCAGTTCACCTAGAGATTCTGGAAGAAGTTTCAACAAGCCAAGGGAACGAAGCTATCCTTCACCACTGCTTTTCACCCCCAGACAGGCGGACAAACAGAGCGAGTAGACTAGTTACTAGAAGACATGCTTCGTGCTTGTGTTTTGGCATATTGATCCAGATAGGAAGACTCCTTGCCCTTCGTCGAGTTCTCCTACAACAACAGTTATCGGTCCAGTCTTTGGACGACACCAATGGGGATGTTGTATGGACGCAAGTGCCGCACTCCCCTCAACTGATCAAAAACCGGAGAAAGACTACTCTTTGGACAAGAGATTCTCTGGGAAGCTGAAGAACAAGTTCGACTACTCAAAGAGCGTCTAGAGACTGCGAAGTCAAGATAGAAGAGCTACGTTGATTCCCATCGCCTAGAAGTAAACTGATGCGCCGGAGACCATGTCTACCTATGAGTTACACCTCTCAAGGGAAGTAAGCGCTTACGCGTAAAGGGAAATCTCGCGCCAAGGTATATCGGCTCCTTCAAGGTCACCGGAAAGTGAGGAGAAGTGGCCAACCGGCTCGAGCTACACTCCGAGATTTCGAATGTGCACAATGTTTTCCATGTGTCGCAACTCCGGAAGTGCCTTCAAGTCCCCAGCTTCCCCGACCTCTTCAAGGACATGGATCATCAAGCCATCAATCTTCAGCCACACCTCACTTATTTGGAGAGACTGATCCACATCTTGGATGAAGTCGAGTGTTGCACCAGAATCCGCACCATTAAGTACTTCAAGGTCTAGTGGAGCAACCACACCAAAGCAGAAGTAACATGCGAGTGTGAGGACTACTGTAGATCAGAGTTCCCTTGTCTCTTTAGCGCTTAGCCTAGGAATCTCGTGGATGAGAATCTTGTAAGGGGGTAGGTCTGTCACACCATGTGTTTGTACAACTTTACCACATTATGTTTTTATAGAACTTAGAACCAATTAAAACTCTTGCATGCTTGTGATGTTTGATCTCGTTGCTACTTGCTTGTGTGGTTGATTTTGTTTTAAATCACAAAAATATTCTCCTCTCAAGAACTCGTCTCATTGACTCCAAACCTTTGCCCAATGATCATTCCATGCGTATCGATGAGGAACTATTTTTATAAATTAATATTTCAACTAAAAGATATCTATTTATTTTAAGCTTGCCAAGACCCCTCAGTTGAGATTTGTACTACAAGACCTCAATTTAGGAGAGGTGTTTTACCCCAAAGATTTTATTTGGATCCTATTACAAAAAAGACTTCCCAAAACCACAAAATAATTATTTTAAACATTATTTTAATATTTTATTTAATATTATTTTTGAGACCAAAAATGGTATTTAGTAGGAGAAAGTTATTTTATTACTTCAAAAATATTTGATAAAATTTAGGGAAACTCAGTGGACATACATTTTCCGTGTATAGAACTTCAAAACATGGCCATGCTCAAAATATTGTACAAAACCTCTCAAAACCCTTTATGTCCAGCTTTAAAAATATATTTACAAGAAATATTCTCCGGAAATTACAAGAAAATTTTGGCATGTCACATATGATATAAGTGCTGATCTTGCCAAGTATTATCTCAATCCAAGTTGATTTGATTCCCCAAAATATCTTAAAAACCTCTTTGTCTAGAACCAAATTTGAACAACTTTACATTGCCAAGTTAATCCAATTGATCTCATACTTTGCAGGATCGATCTAGACCCCAAATAAGGATGCTACGCCAAGTTCTGTATTTGTGGGAATAGATTAGCCTAGCTTAGCCTTCAGAAATATGATTTTGTCGATTTCTAGGGTTTTTCATGTTTACAATGCCAACTTTGATCAAATAAGCTCAAATTTGGTGACCCCTCTTCTTTTTACCCATAACTCTATTCTATTAAGTCTCACAACAATTGGGTAAGGGTATCATACCCAAAACTCTATCAAACACCTTCTCCTGATTCTCCACATAAGCGAAAATCACCACGTAACTTGTTTCCCTTGCTCCTAAATTTTTACCACAACTTCTCTCACACCCAAAGCACCCCCAGTAGGAACCCCATCATCTAGGTGCATGATTGCAGGTGTAGAAACCCCATTTCCCTTTGTGGAAAGGATCTTTTCTCATCTCTCTCTCTCCTAGCCGACATTTGGAGTATCCAATGCCCCATCCCCTTTGTTTATTCCCCCTGGTGCAAAAGGGCACTATCAGTCACGCCAGAGCACGTCAGTAGCATCATCATCCGGCCATACGCGTGCTCTAGAGGTTTGAACTCAGGCGCACATCCTCCTCGAGCCCCTCCCGTGCACTAGGCACCGCATCTCGATGCCCGCAAGCCGCTAGGGCAACGACCCCTCCTGTTGCTCCCCTGGTATGTGTACTCTGCCACCCGAGACCCCCAACCGGTGAGATCACACGTGTGGCACCCAGAGCCTTCCCCCTTGTCCTCTACCTAATGGCGTCTCCCTGCTGTCCCCCTAGCCATACCCATGCTTCTTTTTCGAGCTTCCATAGTCTGAGTGCTCAACGCCAAGCTCTCCCGTGCACCCCAGGCTCTGCCTCCGTCTCATGCCTATAAAGAGGCTACCTCGAGGCCCCTCCTCCCCATTGGACCATATCTCTTTCTCCCAATCGAGCCACAGAGCCACCAACTCCTCTCCTCAAACCCCTTGTGCTTGGGATCGACCGGTGCTCCGCCGCGTTGGGCCACCATCGAACTCGGGGTACGGCCAGTCCCAGGCCCTCCTTCTTGTCCCTTTGGATCTCCATTGCCACTATGATGATTTCCCCTCTATCCCCCATGCATTTTGTAGTCGGGTTCGTCAACGGTGACCACCTCCCAAAACTCTCCACCATGGCGTCCTCGTCGTCGGCGAGTCTGACCACCCCAGCTCCTCCCTCGACCACCTCTGGAATGGCTGGTCCATGTTGGTTCCATTCCCGTGCTTAGCACCCTTGTCGTGTCGTCCTCCATCGCCGGTGAGCGCCGCCCCCTCTCTAGACATAGGTTGATGACGACCTATGAGTGGGGCCTGGTCGTTAGCCTCTGCCCCGCCACCCCTCTCGCCCAAGCCCTCTCTCTATCGCTCGCACCAGGGGCCCGCTTGTCGGGTTTGAACTCAGGAAGGTGCGCGCCTGGCCAGTTCGCATGGACTGGCTGGCTAGCTCGGCTAAGCTGGGTTGGCTTTGGCCAGGCACACACAGTGCCCCTTTCTATTTTATTTTTCTTGTATTATTTCAAATATTTCCCTTGGTCACAATACTAGTCCAAATCCAATGGTTCAAGTTTCTAAAAGTTTGTAAGAATGCAACCTATTTGAATATGCCAACTGTGTATTTTTTGAAAAAGGTTTCAAAAACTGTTTTGTTTTAAACCCATGTTGAAAGCATTTTGACCTTCTACTAAAATGGTTTTCACAACTTTTTACACTTAAAAAATAAAACCTAGTCATTTTTATAGTACTAATACTCACCCAAGTATTTTACAAAAATAGGTTGAAATTTTTTTGAGTGTGTTATTTTTCTTGTTTTTGTCGTGGTCTTATTATTCCAGTTATGATTGTGACGATAGATTGCATTGTTGACGGAGGAGTTGGACGAGAAGACTTTGAAGACCCTGGAGACTTTGTTGAGTGAGGAAAGCATCCCTTTGATGAATTTCACTAAGCCACTCAAATTCTTCATGAGATTCCTCAATTGTGTAAATTTTCGAATCTGCACAACTCTGGAACCCAAGATCAGAATGCTTAGTCAAATTTCTCAACCCACAGGTCAAATTCCTCAACTCCTAAAATCTTCAATTTCTTCAAATCTAAGAACACATATGACCTCTCCGAATTCTTCGCACCCATACTCTGTTCACAGGTACAAAATGTCAGCTGACGAATCACTAGTTTCTCACCAACTTAACTCATTTGCAGCGTTCCTCGAAGAAACTTTACCAGTGTCGTCAAAATCTTCAAGAGTGCAAATTCCTCAACAAAAGCCTCAGTTGAAGAAAATGGAAGATTACAGAAAGCAAAAAGGAGTCAAGAAACTTGAACAGAACACTTCAGTTGATATTCCTGAAGAAATATACGCTGACTACTGCACACCTCATGAGGAAATATATGCAAAGAAACCATGCCGAAGCGTAAGATAAGGCTTCAGAAAATAGAACGCGGGTGGACTAAGGAGTGGAACGAATATCACTATGTGACTCCAAAATATGCGAAGAAATTTGCCCTCAAGCCACCATGCAAGAGGCCTCCTCTTGGAAATCAATAGGTTGCACATCCCTCAAGTGTTGAGACAATTAAGGATTACCCTGAGGAGAAAGACAAACATTTGTCTAAGCTACAGAGGAAAGCAGAAGCTGCAGTGAAGAAATTCAAAGAGGAATCTGTTGTTGCTGCCACTGCAGCCACCTCTTCTGCTACTGAAGCCTTTGGTACAGCTATTCCTCAAATAAAGATTCTGCCAAAGAAACCAAAGGCCTTAGTTCTTAAAGAGGAATTGCCTCAGAAGGTTCTACCAGTGCCAAAACCTTCAATAGCACCACAGTCCTCACAGCCCGAACAAAAGCAGATAGTTAACCATCAGCCTGCTCATTCCAGTTCCTCAGTACCATCTGCCGCGAGCTCTGCTACAAAGTCTTCACCAACTCTTTTATAGACTAAAATGACTACTCGAAGAGGCATCAGGCCCAGTCCAAGCAAAGTCATCAACATTCCTTCTACATCAAAAGGAAGTGAGGAATTCGATGATGAAACTCTTCAAACAATCATCAAAAACAAGAAGGAATGAGTTGCACAAGCCTTAGGCAGCTCTATTCCTCTTGCCATGGACCCCAAGGTTCTGTTGGATTTCATCAATGTCTGGTATGAAGATCCAAACACTTCCATTGATGACTTGAAGCTTCCCCTGGTCTCAGTCACATGGTTGCCAGATTCATCAATGAGGCAAATTGGAAAGAACAACAAGTCAAGCAAGCAAAGGCTTCTAAACTGAAGAAGCAGAGATTCCTGAAGCAGAATTTCCTCAATCTGATGCCTGAAGCTCTTTTTTCAACCCAGGCTAAACTGAAAACCTTGTCAGATAAGTACACAAGCCTCTCTGGTCGTCAAAGTCTCAAAGTGAATTTCATCAAGTTTGCAACAGATGCAGTTGATGAATACAACAAGAAAGTTGCTCCTCTTGAGCAGCAAAAGCTACCTGAGTCTAGCTATTCGGTTCAGCTAACAGAAGAAGATGAAGCTGAGGAACCTGCTACTGTGGAAACTCCTCAAGAGACTCCAGCTGATGAATCTGCTCCAGCTGAAGAAAATGTTCCAGCTGAAGAAAATGCTTCAGCTGAGGAAACTGTTAGGACTGTTTCTGCATCAGCTCCTGAAGAAATAATTCCTTCACCTCAACCCTCAAAGGTGAAGAAGATGATTCCGTCCGCATCAGGAGTGAAGATAACCAAAGCTGCTGAGAAAGAAGCAAAGAAAATAAAAGCTTCAATGACCTCAGAATCCTCAGAGGTCAAGCGCCCAAAGGTCATTCAAACAAAATCGTCAACTGCCCCAATAGATGCTACGCCTCTTAATGTAGCTCCATCCTACTCACTGGTTCCCTTCGAAATTGACTATGTCATTCGTGAAGAAGATGAGGAAAAGCAAGATGCTAAAGCTGAAGAAATCATGGATGAGGAAATACAAATTGATGACATTCCTCAATCCTCCATTCCTCAAAAGACATCTGATGATACTGATTGCACCACTCCAGTTTTTCGTGATGACTTCTGGGAAGAGACTCATCGCTCAGCAAGGTCTACCCAAACCCCTCCTACTCCTGCTGTAACAGAAATCCTCACGGGATCTGATGGGAAGACCGTCTGTGATGAATCTGCTCAAGGATCAGCTACATCAGCTGATGATTTTGCCTCCTTCACCAAGCAAATTCCTCAAGCTGAGGAAAGTCCTCAAGCCGAGGAAAATCCTCAACCTGAAGAAAAAGGTCAGAATGAATAAAATGCTCCTGCACCTAACACAGAAACTGCTATTGTTGTGGTCAACACAGAAACAACAATGATAGTAGCTCCTCTTCAAGAACACCAGCATAATCTTCAACCGCAGCAAAATCAGCCTTTTTCAAGAAGGCCAAAGTTTCAAAAGGAAGAATTCTATGAAGAATGGATGTACTTCACATGCGCAAATCCGTATGACAAGCTTCACATGAGGCACTGGAATTCTGGACGAGGACTCATCTTAATTACTATGCCTCTGTGCTCTGTGGGAGGAACAAAATATTTCAGCACAAGCATATTCCTCATGTTGACATGGAATAAATTCCTTGCTTCACTCCAGTCCTCAATGTTCTTCACGAAGCTAGACTGCTCCCTCTCTGCACTGACATAGGTGACTAGAACAGTGACATAATTCTTCAGTTTTATGCCACTTTGCATATCTCTGGAGACCCAAAGGATGTCAACACTTGGGTGTTGGACTGGATGACTCAGCACACGCACTACAAAGCACCAGCCGCTGAACTGCTTTGTGCGTTTCCTGACTCAATTCCCTCAGAAAATGCAGTGCTGATATACGATAACGTGAGCTGCCCAACAGACTGATGGAAGTTCTCATGAAGCCTTTGGCCAAGAACCAACCTCCTAGGATTCGCTTTCTGGTTCAAGACTTGAAGTATGAACCACGAACGGTCTACATAATCCTGGCCAATGTCATTTCTCCTAGCAAAGGCCATGATGATGAACAAGATGTCATAGGCATCATGAAGAATATCCTCTTCAATATCATCCATGGCATACCAATGAGCCTTCATGACTTCTTCCTGACGAATTTGTTGATAATGCACTGTCAGCTTTCGACATGAAGATTTACGCTCCCTGGATCATGAGACTCATCAGAAGCTAGTTAGGCATCAACTACCATGCTGATTTTCCTAATCACATTGGATATCTGCCGCCCATCAAAGTCATCAAGAATACATTTGAGCTTGTTGAAGGCAAAGGAAAATTTGTCATTGATGAAGGAAATCGGCCCCTTGATGGTCAGTTTCGCGAAGTAGAGTCATATTGTTCATATGATGACACTGCCACTCAAGATCCACCAAGCCCAACTGCCCCAAGAGTGATGACGAACAGAGAGCTACACCTCAGTATTCATCAGAAGGTCGATCGCAATCACAAATGGGTAAAACGTCAATTCAGAGTCATTGTGAATACCCTCAACGGGACTCAGAATGAAGTGAGAAAAATCACTATTATCTTCATGAGGTTTTTTGTATCATACCTGGGACACCTTGGCTCATCTGAACACTCAAGAGGAACTCGAGGAATTGGAGTTTACTCAGGACTTCGACTGGTCGTAGCTTCCCAAGAAGAAATTCAACCCAATTCCAGTGCCTGACCTTGAGGATAGTTCTTTTTCTTCATTCTGCACTTCAGAATCAGATGAAGAACCAGAAGGCACTGCAACTGGTCCAAGGAAGAAACCTGTCGCCAAGAATCCTCACGTCTCTTCATCAACCAAGAAGTGAAAGTCTTCATGGGGCGTTAGTCCTCAGTTTTGTCCCTTTTCGTCACTTGATGACAAAGGGGGAGAAATACGAGTTAGTCTTCATGCGGGATATATTTTGGGGCTTATGAACTTTATTAAGTTACAAACTCTTGGTTCTTCTCAAGTGTTTTATGTAATGAGTTGTAACTTAAGCCCGATGGTACTCTGAGGTTTTTGAACGTTTTTCTTCTCATGCTTATTCCTCAAAATATTAATGCACGCATGCTGAAATCCATCAGATACCATTTCTCATCATGCATTCTCAAATTCCTCATTTTATATATCAAATGTATGCATGATTTACAAGATACAGCGGGAGATCTCCATGATATAAATCATCAATGTGCATTTGCTGTGAAAAGAAAATTCCTCAAAATATGCACATCTTCAGGGGGAGTCTCTGAGTATCTTGATTTCAAATTCCTCCAACTCAGAATCTAGACTTCATATTTTTATCCCCGTTGAAAACTTAACCTAATTGTCATCAACCACCAAAAAGGGGGAGATTGTAAGTGCATCTAGTGCCCTCAGTGATTTTGGTGGTTTGAAGACTTATAGGTTAAGTAACTAATGTGTTTATAAGTGTACACAGGCTCTATAAGTCGGTGAGGAGTTTGAGTTATACGATGAATATCAACCCCTAAAAATGTATATCTTCGGCAGAAGAAATTGGTCTTATGCTGAAGATTTTGATCAAGAAGAAATTGCGATGAAATTGATATTCCTCATGAACATATTGAAGATGAGGAATTCGGTGTGTCCTGAAGAAAATCAGCCCGAAGACTTTGAAGCATGATGATTTATTCTATCTGTTTCATTTTCTTCACTCTTGAGTCATAGGAACACCGTATTGTTAAAGGGGTCGAGGTACTACTATGGAATGAATTTCCTCATGATGCCTAACCCAAGCCTAATCCTACAAAAGCCTCAAGTGAGGAATATGAGAGACATCACGACTCTCACAGTTGAGAGTCCAGACCGTTGCCGCGATTTGCGCCACCTCACCGATCTTATCCACACCAACGGTCAAAATATTTAAGGGCATTTATGTCAAATCATGTCAGGATGCTCCAAGGCTATAAATAGCCCCCCCCCCCCCACAACCACTAGTTGGTTGGCTCCTCCGTGAGAAAATGACACTTGTCATTTAGAGCAACCCAAATTCCTTAGAATCTTCGAGAGTAAATCATCCAGTGAGAAAATACCCCAAACACCAAACCACAAACCAAAAACCAAGTGATTGAGCATCATTGAAGAATCTTTTTATGTGTGGAACTGAAGCCTTTACCTTTGAGGAATGTACATCCTCCATACAGTTAGACGTCATGGTCTAGAGCAATCCAGCAGTCAATTGTGGATCGCCGGGTGACCGAGTTTGTGAGGGTTTGGAAGTCTACCCTAAAGACTTACCACGAGTGTTGGGCAAGGACTGTCTGTCCTTAGCTCAAGGAGAATATGATAGGGACTGTATGTCCCGGGACTATGTGTCCTTTGGCTTCAATACCAAGCCGCTCCAAATCAGACGTACGACTATCACAATAGTTGGAACTGGGTCATCAACAACTATCTTCATTGTGATACGGGTTCTATTTCTTCAACTCTTTCAATTCCTCTATATTGTATGTTCAAGACTTTCATTGTCTCTGTTTGAAGAATTTGCGGAAGACTTTCTCTGACTTTCCTCAACCTCAAATTCTCCATACCACTTAATCTTCACCTGCATAATATGTGTCTGCATACTGTGCAAACCGTTTTTCATAATCTTCATCAAGAAAACTGTTATTGTAATTTTTTGCACATCTAATCCTGCGCTGTTTGCGCTGCACGTTATTCATCAGTGAGGAATTTCTTCAAAAGGAATTTTCTCAGCGATGAAATTCTAAAAATCGCCTATTCACCCCCCTCTAGTCAATATAACGCACTTCCAATTGGTATCATTGGAAGGTACTCCCTTGTTCTAGGTGATTTTGGTTTAACCACCTGGAGTTTTAGTTATGTCTACTATAGGTATGATAAAGGTTACTGCAGGATGTCCTACTTTCGAAGGAAAGGACTTTCCCTACTGGAAGTCCAAGATACAGATGCATCTTAAAGCTATTGACAATGATCTCTTGTACATTGTGGAACATGGTATTCCCTCTATCGCTGCTACTGTCTCTGCCGCTGATGTGATGAAATTGAATCAACTTGATTCTCAAGCAAAGAATATCATGTGTGGCCATCTAAGCAAAGGTCAGTATGGCAAAGTGAGTGCTTTGGGCTTAGCGAAGCTTATCTGGGATAGGCTGTCAAAGTCAATGAAGGAATTTTAACTCAGTGTGACTCTCGTGTTGATGTTCTTCACAATCTCTTCAATCGCTTCAAGAGGCTTGACAAAGAAAGCTGCCAAGATACCTTTGATCACCTCACTGATATCTCAATTGAACTGGAAGCACTCGGAGCTCGAGACATTAGTGACCATGAAGTTGTGAAGAAACTGTTAAGATCTTTGGATCCAACATTTGATACACTGGTTCTGATGATTCGAGAAAAATCACACTATAAGATGCTTGATCCCGTTGACATACTCGAAAAACTCAATACTCATGAGTTTGAACAGGAAGAAAAGAGAGATGTGTATGCACGAAGCTACTCTAGATCTCGTGCGCTGAAGGCCAAACCAATTTCCTCATCTGAAGAAGAAGACTCAGATTGCAGCATTGGTGATCCTGAAGAACTTGGACATGAGCTTCCAATGCTCGTCAGGAAATTCCAGAAGTTTACTAGGTGTGGCCAGTTTGGTAAATCTTCAAGAAGAGATATGAGGAAATCAGAATCTTCATCTAAGGACTACAAGAAAAGAACCTGCCACAAATGCAAGAAATCTGGTCACTACATTCTTGATTGTCCTTGATGGGTGAAGGAATCAAAGAAGAAGAAATACAAGGATGAAAGTTCTGATGACTCGAATAAAAAGAAGAAATCTTCAAAATGCTCATCCTGAAAGTCCTCATCACACAAGAACACTAGTTTCAAAAAGGCTCGGGCACTCATTAGCATGGAAATGGATTTTGAGGAAGAATCTGAGGAATGTGATGAAGAGGAAGGTTCTGAAGAAGACTCAGAGTCTGGTGTGGCAAGTCTTGCATTGGCGACCACATTCGTCAACAAGTCAATCTTCAATCTTGAAGAAAATAACAATGCTATCTACGCTGATGACTATGTTGATGACTTCACACCAACCAATTGCTTCATGGCAAAAGGTTCAAAGGTACCGAATGACACTTCCTCGTGTGATTCAAGTGACTGTGAACCTGATGATTATAAAAAATCCAGTTAAAGTAAACTTGCCAACATTGCAACTAAACAACAGACTACCATTGAAAAGCTTCAAAAACTTCTAGACAGAAGCAATGACCTGTTGAATGATGAAATGAATCATACGCAAATCCTCACTGAAGATATGAAAAGTCTTCAGTCAAGATTTGATAGTCTTCAAGATCGTTATGGCACACTCTTGGCTGATCATGAGATACTTTCCTATGAATTTCTTCAAAGGAAACTTGATCTTGAGAAGTTGAAGATGTCTCATGATGATCTTCGAATGGAAAACAATTCATTACTTGCCCAACAGATCAGTGCCGCTCAGGCTGAATTCATTCCACCATGTCTCAGATGCATGGAACGTGAAACAGCCAATTATTCACCAGAAACATCAAATGCTTCTATTGCTACAAATTCTTTAACTGCTCCTTTGGTAAGAAATTCCTCACTTGAGGAAACCACAAATGTCAGTGACAAAAATGCAGGTCTGAAGGAATTGTATGTGAGAGGCATGTACAAAAGTCTCAAAGGGCATCAAACCCTTTGCGATGTGCTCAAAAAGAAGATTTTAAACAGGAACCCAAGGAAAGAAGTAATTGCCTTTGAAAGGAAAGTGAATGCTGATGGATCCTACTGGAAACCTGAGCAGTATCCGAAAACCTCATGGGTTGCTGCTAAAGGACCTCCTGTTGATCCATCCAATCTAACAGGCTTTGCATGTGAATTATCATATTCCTCAGATGAGTCATTTGACTCCAACTATAAACTATTCAAAAATCAATTTGGTGAAGTATTTGCTCGATATGTTGGAACTAACTGCAGCAAGGGACCACCCCTGAAGAAAATCTGGGTCCCCAAAAGTTACTTGGAAAATCTTTAGGTGAATGTCCTCATGGCACCACCAGTGAAGAACCAGAACCCCATATCAAATTCCTGAGGTGGAACAAAGTCTTCAAGAGGATCAAAATCCTCAACTGGTCAAAACTATGCTCGTTCTCATGCTAATGCTTCTGGTATGCACAGAAATTACATGGGATATGAATATGAGCATTATACCTCAAATCATCATGTTCATAAATCCACAAAGAACTTCTCTGCCTATTCATTTGAGTACTCTAACCCCCCTACTATGAAGAGAAGTGCATTTGCTTCAATGACCCCTTTCTCATATGGTGCTCGCAGGATGATGAACTCTTTGCCACCCCTTCAGATGTGGGTGGTGAAGAAACTGAACTAATCACTTATGCAGGTCAGGTCTCTAGATGAAAATCATCATCTGAAGAATTTGCTGGAGACCTGAGGAAAATACTTGATTGGACGCAAGCTAAAATTGATGAAATGATAACATTTCACACGTACCCAAATTTATTGTTTATGATGAAATTCCTATCTGATGAAATTGATATCATATTCTTTATGTCTGAAGCATATGAGATGGTAAGCTGTACTAATTCATCTACACGATGACAAACCCAAGAGTACTGAGTGGGTTCTTGATAGTGGCTGCACACACCACATGACTGGTGATAAAAGCTTGCTGGAGAATATACAACTGACTCCATCACCACTGAAGCAAATCACTTATGCTTACAAAGGTAAAAGCAAGGTATTGGGACTTGGCAAAGTGGCTATTTCCAAGGACAGGCACATGGACAAAGTGATGCTTGGAGAATCCCTTGGGTTTAACCTCATGTTAGTCTCAATACTTTGTGATCTTGATATGGTTGTTATCTTCGGAAAATATAGATGTGTAGTCATCATGGAATCTGACAGATCCAAAGTCTTCAAAGGTGTTAGGAGAGGAGATTTGTACATTGTTGATTTTTCAACAGGTCCTCAACAAGCCACATGTTTACAAGCAAAAACCTCAGAAGGCTAGCTATGACATCGAAGACTTGGTCATGCATGCATGAGGAATTTGCACACGCTGGCGAAAAATAAGCATGTCATTGGCATCGAATCAGTCAAATTCCTCAAGGACCACCTCTGCGGTGGTTGTGAGTCTGGAAAAATGACCAGATCCAAACACCCCTTGAAGACTATCATGACTACTACTCGTCCATTTGAATTGCTTCACATGGATCTATTTGGACCTACTCATTATTCTACTCTAACAAATGCAACATCCTTATATGGCTTTGTCATAGTTGATGATTATTCTACAAATACTTGGGTGCATATCATTATGTATAAAACTGAAGTGCAGGAAGTCTTCAAACGATTTTCTTCAAGGGCCTCGACGAACTTCGGCATCACGATCAAACACATCAGGAGTGATAATGGGACAGAATTAGAAAACACTGGTCTTGATGATTATCTTGATGAACTTGGTATTACTCATGAATTATCTTCTCCTTATACTCCTCAACAGAATGGCATTGTTGAAAGAAAGAACAAGACTCTCGTTGAAATGACACGGACTGTGTTTGAAGAATATTAGACTCCTCATCGTTTCTGGCCTGAAGCAATCAACACTGCTTGCCACATCGTCAACAGGGTATACCTGTTGGGGAACGTTGCATGGGAAACAAAAAATTTCCTATGCGCACGAAGACCTATCATGGTGATGTCCATCTACGAGAGGGGATTTCTGATCTACGTACCCTTGTAGATCGCACAGCAGAAGCGTATGTGAACGCGGTTGATGTAGTGGAACGTCCTCACGTCCCTCGATCCGCCCCGCGAACCGTCCCACGAACCGTCCCGCGATCCGTCCCACGATCTAGTGCCGAACGGACGGCACCTCCGCGTTCAGCACACGTACAGCTCGACGATGATCTCGGCCTTCTTGATCCAGCAAGAGAGATGGAGAGGTAGAAGAGTTCTCCGGCAGCGTGACGGCGCTTCGGAGGTTGGTGATGATCTAATCTCGGCAGGGCTCCGCCCGAGCTCCGCAGAAACGCGATCTAAAGGTAAAACCGTGGAGTTATGTGGTCGGGCTGCCTTGGAAAAGTTGTCTCAAATCAGCCCTAATTGCTCCATATATATAGGAGGAGGGAGGGGAGGCTTGCCTTGAGGCTCAAGGAGCCCCAAGGGCTGCAACACCAAGGGAGGAGGAGTCCTCCTCGAATCCTAGTCCAACTATGATTGGAAAGTGGAGTCCTTCTCTCCTTTCCCACCTCCTTTTTTTCGTTCTCTTTGATTTTCTATCCTTGGCGCATAGGGCCCTCTTGGGTTGCCCCCCCCCGGTGAACACCCGGAAGCCATTCGTCATTCCCGGTACATTCCCAGAAACTCCGAAAACCTTCCGGTAATCAAATGAGGTCATCCTATATATCAATATGCGTTTCCGGTAATCCATGATCTCATCCGGGACTCCGAACAACATTCGGTAACCAACCATATAACTCAAATACGCATAAAACAACGTCGAACCTTAAGTGTGCAGACCCTGCGGGTTCGAGAACTATGTAGACATGACCCGAGTGACTCCTTGGTCAATACCCAATAGCGGGACCTGGATGCCCATATTGGATCCCACATATTCTACGAAGATCTTATCGTTTGAACCTCAGTGCCAAGGATTCATATAGTCCCGTATGTCATTCCCTTTGTCCTTCGGTATGTTACTTGCCCGAGATTCGATCGTCAGTATCCGCATACCTATTTCAATCTCGTTTATCGGCAAGTGTCTTTACTCGTTCCGTAATACAAGATCCCACAACTTACGCTAAGTCACATTGCTTGCAAGGCTTGTGTGTGATGTTGTATTACCGAGTGGGCCCCGAGATACCTCTCCGTCACAAGGAGTGACAAATCCCAGTCTCGATCCATACTAACTTAACGAACACCTTCGGAGATACCTGTAGAGCATCTTTATAGTCACCCAGTTACGTTGCGACGTTTGATAGACACAAAGGATTCCTCCGGTGTCAGTGAGTTATATGATCTCATGGTCATAGGAACAAATACTTGACACGCAGAAAACAGTAGCGACAAAATGACACGATCAACATGCTACGTCTATTAGTTTGGGTCTAGTCCATCACGTGATTCTCCTAATGAAGTGATCCAGTTATCAAGCAACAACACCTTGTATATAATCAGAAGACCCTGACTATCTTTGATCAACTGGCTAGCCAACTAGAGGCTTGCCAGGGACAGTGTTTTGTCTATGTATCGACACATGTATATAAGTCTTCATTCAATACAATTATAGCATGGATAATAAACGATTATCTTGATACAGGAATTATAATAATAACTATATTTATTATTGCCTCTAGGGCATAATTCCAATAGTCTCCCACTTGCACTAGAGTCAATAATCTAGCCCTCACATCATCATGCGAATTACATTGTAATAAATCTAACACCCATACAGTTCTGGTGTTGATCATGCTTTGCCCGTGGAAGAGGTTTAGTCAGCGGGTCTCCTACATTTAGATCTGTGTGCACTTTGCATATATTTACGTCCTCCCCTTCGACGTAGTCGCGGATGAGGTTGAAGCGTCGTTTGATGTGTCTGGTCTTCTTGTGAAACTGTGGTTCCTTTGCTAAGGCAATGGCACCCGTGTTGTCACAGAACAAGGTTATTGGATTCAGTGCGCTTGGCACCACTCCAAGATCCGTCATGAACTGCTTCATCCAGACACCCTCCTTAGCCGCCTTCGAGGCAGCCATGTACTCCGCTTCACATGTAGAATCAGCTACGACGCTTTTCTTGGAACTGCACCAGCTTACCACACCCCCATTAAGAATAAATACGTATCCGGTTTGCGACTTAGAGTCGTCCGGATCTGTTCCAAAGCTTGCATCAACGTAACCCTTTACGGCGAGCCCTTCGTCACCTCCATACACACGAAACATCTCCTTAGTCCTTTTCAGGTACTTCAGGATATTCTTGACCGCCGTCCAGTGATCCACTCCTGGATTACTCTGGAACCTGCCTGCCATACTTATGGCCAGGCTAACGTCCGGTCTAGTGCACAACATTTTTATAAATGATAGAACCTATGGCTGAAGCATAGGGGACGGTGCTCATATGCTCTATATCCTTATCAGTTGCTGGGCACTGACTCTTACTCAATCTTGTACCTTGTAAAACCGGCAAGGACCCTTTCTTGGACTGTTCCATTTTGAACCTCTTCAAAACTTTATCAAGGTATGTGCTTTGTGAAAGTCCTATCAGGCGTTTCGATCTATCCCTGTAGATCTTAATGCCTAGAATGTAAGCAGCTTCTCCTAGGTCCTTCATAGAGAAACTTTTATTCAAGTAATCCTTTATGCTCTCCAAAAACTCTACGTTGTTTCCAATCACCTATATGTCATCCACATATAATATTAGAAACGCCACAGAGCTCCCACTCACTTTCTTGTAAATACAAGATTCTCCAACCACTTGTATAAACCCAAATGCTTTGATCATCTCATCAAAGCGTTTGTTCCAACTCCGAGATGCTTGCACCAGTCCATAAATGGATCGCTGGAGCTTGCACACCTTGTTAGCATTCTTAGGATCGACAAAACCTTCGGGTTGCATCATATACAACTCTTCCTTAAGGAAACCATTAAGGAACGCCGTTTTGACATCCATCTGTCAGATTTCATCATCGAAAAATGCAGCTATTGCTAACATGATTCTGACGGACTTAAGCATCGCTACGGGTGAGAATGTCTCATCGTAGTCAACTCCTTGAACTTGTGAAAAACCCTTTGCCACAAGTCGAGCTTTATAAACGGTCACATTGCCGTCAGCGTCCGTCTTCTTCTTAAAGACCCATTTGTTCTGAATGGCCTTGCGGCCCTCAGGTACTACTTCCAAAGTCCACACTTTGTTTTCATACATGGATCCTATCTCGGACTTCATGGCCTCCAGCCATTTGTTGGAATCGGGGCCCAACATTGCTTCTTCATAATTTGCAGGTTCATTGTTGTCTAACAACATGATTGACAAAAAGGGATTACCGTACCACTCTGGAGCTGCACGTGGTCTCGTCGACCAGCGTGGTTCGATAGGAACTTGAACCGGAGTTTCATGATCATCATCATTAACTTCCTCCCGAACCGGCGTCGCAACGACAGGGGTTTCCCCTTGCCCTGCGCCACCATCCAGAGGGATGAGACGTTCGACAACCTCATCAAGTTCTATCTTCCTCCCACTCAATTCTCTCGAGAGAAACTCCTTCTCGAGAAAAGCTCCGTTTTTAGCAACAAACACTTTGCTCTCGGATTTGAGATAGAAGGTGTACCCAACTGTTTCTTTTGGGTAACCTATGAAGACGCACCTTTCCGCTTTGGGTTCCAGCTTTTCAGGCTGAAGCTTTTTGACATAAGCATCACATCCCCAAACTTTAAGAAACGACAACTTTGGCCGTTTGCCATACCACAGTTCGTATGGTGTCGTCTCAACGGATTTTGATGGTGCCCTATTTAAAGTGAATGCAGCTGTGTCTAATGCATAACCCCAAAACGATAATGGCAAATCGGTAAGAGACATCATAGATCGCACCATCTCTAATAAAGTACGATTACGACGTTCGGACACACCATTACGCTGTGGTGTTCCAGGCGGTGTCAACTGTGAAACAATTCCACATTATCTTATGTGAGCACCAAACTCGAAACTCAGATATTCACCCCCACGATCAGACCCTAGGAACTTGATCTTCTTGTTACGATGATTTTCAACTTTACTTTGAAACTGCTTGAACTTTTCAAATGTTTCAGACTTGTGCTTCATTAAGTAGACATAACCATATCTACTCAAATCGTCAGTGAAGGTGAGAAAATAACGATATCCGCCGCGTGCCTCCATGCTCATCGGACCGCACACATCGGTATGTATGATTTCCAATAAGTCACTCGCATGCTCCATTGTTCCGGAGAGCGGAGTTTTAGTCATCTTGCCCATGAGGCATGGTTCGCACGTGTCAAGTGAATCAAAGTCAAGGGACTCCAAAAGTCCATCAGTATGGAGTTTCTTCATGCGCTTTACACCAATATGACCTAAGCGGCAGTGCCACAAAAACATGGCGCTATCATTGTTAACTCTAACTCTTTTGGTCTCAATGTTATGTATATGTGTATCACTATCAAGATTCAATATGAACAATCCTCTCACATTGGGTGCATGACCATAAAAGATGTTACTCATAGAAATAGAACAACCATTATTCTCTGACTTAAAAGAGTAACCGTCTCGCAATAAACAAGATCCAGATATAATGTTCATGCTCAACGCACGCACTAAATAACAATTATTCAAGTTCATAACTAATCCCGATGGTAGCTGAAGTGAAACTATGCCGACGGCGATTGCATCAACCTTGGAACCATTTCCTACGCGCATCGTCACTTCATCTTTCGCCAGCCTTCGCCTATTCCACAGTTCCTGTTTCGAGTTGCAAATATGAGCAACAGAACCGGTATCGAATACCCAGTTACTACTACGAGAGCCGGTTAAGTACACATCAATAACATGTATATCAAATATACCTGATTTTTCTTTGGCCGCCTTCTTATCAGCCAGATACTTGGGGCAGTTGCGCTTCCAGTGACCCATACCCTTGCAATAGTAGCACTCCGTTTCAGGCTTAGGTCCAGCTTTGGGTTTCTTCGTCGGATTGGCAACAGGCTTGCCACTCTTATTTGAATTGCCCTTCTTGCCTTTGCCGTTTCTCTTGAAACTAGTGGTCTTATTCACCATCAACACTTGATGCTCTTTATGGAGTTCAGACTCTGCGACTTTCAGCATCGCAAACAACTTGCTGGGTGACTTGTTCATCCCTTGCATGCTGTAGTTCAACACAAAGCCCTTATAGCTTGGCGGCAGTGATTGAAGAATTCTATCATTGATAGCCTCTTGCGGGAGTTCAATCCCCAGCTCAGCTAGACGGTTTGAGTACCCAGACATTTTGAGCACATCTTCACTCACAGACGAATTCTCCTCCATCTTGCAAGCATAGAATTTATCGGAGGTCTCATACTCTCGATTCGGGCGTTCTTCTGAAAGATAAACTTCAACTCCTAGAACATCTCATATGCTCCATGACGCTCAAAGCGACGTTGAAGTCCCGGTTCTAAGCCATACAAGACTGTACATTGAACTACTGAGTAGTCCTCCTTACGTGTTAACCAAGTGTTCTTAGCATCCTGGTCAGCCGTAGCGGGTGGTTCATCTCCTAGCGTAGCATTAAGGACATAATCCTTCTTCCCAGCTTGTAGGATCAACTTAAAATTAGGAGCCTAGTCTACAAAGTTGCTTCCATCATCTTTCAGCTTAGCTTTCTCTAGGAACGTATTAAAATTCAGGGTGACTGTCGCGTGAGCCATGATCTACAACACAAATATATTCAAAGTGGACTTAGACTATGTTCAAGATAATTAGAGTTTAACTTAATCAAATTACTTCCTAAACTCCCACTCAAAAAGTACATCTCTCTAGTCATTTGAGTGATTCATGACCCACTTACACTAGCTCAAGTCCGATCATCACGTGAGTTGAGTATAGTTTCAGTGGTAAGCATCCCTATGCTAATCATATCAACTATATGATTCATGACCGACTTTTCGGTCTCATGTGTTCCGAGGCCATGTCTGCACATGCTAGGATCGTCAAGCTTAACCCGAGTGTTCCGCGTGTGCAACTGTTTTGCACCCGTTGTATGTGAACGTTGAGTCTATCACACCCGATCATCACGTGGTGTCTCGAAACGACGAACTGTAGCAACGATGCACAGTCGGGGAGAACACAATTTCGTCTTGAAACTTTAGTGAGAGATCACCTCATAATGCTACCGTCGTTCTAAGCAAAACAAGGTGCATAAAAGGATTAACATCACATGCAATTCATAAGTGACATGATATGGCCATCATCAAGTGCTCCTTGATCTCCATCACCAAAGCACCGGCACGATCTTCTTGTCACTGGCACCACACCATGATCTCCATCAACGTGTCGCCATCGTGGTTGTCGTGCTACTCATGCTATTACTACTAAAGCTACATCCTAGAAAAATAGTAATCGCATCTGCAAGCACAAACGTTAGTTTAAACACAACCCTATGGCTCCTGCCGGTTGCCGTAACATCGACGTGCAAGTCGATATTATCTATTACAACATGATCATCTCATACATCCAACATATCACATCACATCATTGGCCATATCACATCACTAGCATACCCTGCAAAAACAAGTTAGACGTCCTCTAATTTTGTTGTTGCATGTTTTACGTGGTGACCATAGGTATCTAGTAGGATCGCATCTTACTTACGCAAACACCACAACGGAGATATATGAATTGCTATTTAACCATATACAAGGACCTCCTCGGTCAAATCGGATTCAACTAAAGTTGGAGAAACCAACACTTGCCAGTCATATTTGAGCAAGGGGCCTACTCGTAGCGATGAAACCAGTCTCTCGTAATCATACGAGTAATGTCGGTCCAAGCCGCTTCAATCCAACAATACCGCGGAATCAAGAAAAGACTAAGGAGGGCAGCAAAACGCACCTCACCGCCCACAAAAATTTTCCTAGGCGCACGAAGACCTATCATGGTGATGTCCATCTACGAGAGGGGATTTCTGATCTACGTACCCTTGTAGATCGCACAGCAGAAGCGTTAGTGAACGCGGTTCATGTAGTGGAACGTCCTCACGTCCCTCGATCCGCCCCGCGAACCGTCCCACGAACCGTCCCGCGATCCGTCCCACGATCTAGTGCCGAACGGACGGCACCTCCGCGTTCAACACACGTACATCTCGACGATGATCTCGGCCTTCTTGATCCAGCAAGAGAGACAGAGAGGTAGAAGAGTTCTCCAACAGTGTGACGGCGCTCCGAAGGTTGGTGATGATCTAATCTTGGCAGGGCTCCGCCCGAGCTCCGCAGAAACACGATCTAGAGGTAAAACCGTGGAGTTATGTGGTCGGGCTGCCTCGGAAAAGTTGTCTAAAATCAGCCCTAATTCCTCCATATATATAGGAGTAGGGAGGGGAGGCTTGCCTTGAGGCTCGAGGAGCCCCAAGGGCTGCGCCACCAAGGGAGGAGGAGTCCTCCTCCAATCCTAGTCCAACTAGGATTGGAAAGTGGAGTCCTTCTCTCCTTTCTCACCTCCTTTTTTTTTCTTTCACTTTGATTTTCTATCCTTAGCGCATAGGGCCCTCTTGGGCTGTCCCACCAGCCCACCAAGGGCTGGTGCGCCACCCCTAGGCCTATGGGCTTCCCCGGGGTGGGTTGCCCCCCCCCCCCGATGAACACCCGGAACCCATTCGTCATTCCCGGTAACTCCAAAAACCTTCCGGTAATCAAATGAGGTCATCCTATATATCAATCTTCGTTTCCAGACCATTCCGGAAACCCTCGTGACATCCGTGATCTCATCCGGGACGCCGAACAACATTCGGTAACCAACCATATAACTGAAATACGCATAAAACAACGTCGAACCTTAAGTGTGCAGACCCTGCGGGTTCGAGAACTATGTAGACATGACCCGAGTGACTCCTCAGTCAATACTCAATAGCGGGACCTAGATGCGCATATTGGATCCCACATATTCTACGAAGATCTTATCGTTTGAACCTTAGTGCCAAGGATTCATGTAATCCCGTATGTCATTCCCTTTGTCCTTCGGTATGTTACTTGCCCGAGATTCGATCGTCAGTATCCGCATACCTATTTCAATCTCGTTTACCGGCAAGTCTCTTTACTCGTTTCGTAATACAAGATCCCGCAACTTACGCTAAGTCACATTGCTTGCAAGGCTTGTGTGTGATGTTGTATTGCCGAGTGGGCCCCGAGTTACCTCTCCATCACACGGAGTGACAAATCCCAATCTTGATCCATACTAACTTAACGAACACCTTCGGAGATACCTGTAGAGCATCTTTATAGTCACCCAGTTACGTTGCGACGTTTGATACACACAAAGAATTCCTCCGGTGTCAGTGAGTTATATGATCTCATGGTCATAGGAACAAATACTTGACACGAAGAAAACAGTAGCAACAAAATGACACGATCAACATGCTACGTCTATTAGTTTGGGTCTAATCCATCACGTGATTCTCCTAATGACGTGATCCAGTTATCAAGCAACAACACCTTATATATAATCAGAAGACCCTGACTATCTTTGATCAACTGGCTAGCCATCTAGAGGCTTGCTAGGGACCGTGTTTTGTCTATGTATCCACACATGTATATAAGTCTTCATTCAATACAATTATAGCATGGATAATAAACGATTATCTCGATACAGGAATTATAATAATAACTATATTTATTATTGCCTCTAGGGCATAATTCCAACAATACCTTCACAAATTCCTCAAGAAAACCTCATATGAACTCCTCAGTGACAAGAAACCCAAAGTAAGTTATTTCAAAGTCATCGGTGCAAGATGTGGGATTAGAGATCCTCACCATAGCTCAAAATTTGCACCTAAAGCACATGATGGATTTATGCTTGGTTATGGAAAGGACTCGCACACCTACAGAGTCTTCAACACCTATCACAACAAGGTTGTAAGTGCATCTAGTGCCCCGTAGTGATTTTGGTGGTTTGAAGACTTATAGGTTAAGTATCTAATGTGTTTGTGAGTGTACACAGGATCTGTAAGTCATTGAGGAGTTTGAGATATTTGAAGAATATCGACCCCTAAAAATATATGTCTTCAGTTGAAGAAATTGGTCTGAAGCTGAAGAAATGAATCGCGAGGAATCTGCGATGAAATTGATATTCCTCATAAAGATACTGATATTGAGAAGTCCGGTGGCTCGATAAGAAAATCATTCTGAAGAATTTGAAGCATGAAGATTTACACTTTCTGTTTTACTTTCTTCGTATTTGAGTAATAGGGACACCGTACTATTAAAGGGGGTCGAAGTTAAACTATGGAATGAATTTCCTCATGATGCGCAACCCAAGCCTAATCCTATCAAAAGCCTCAAGTGAGGAATATGAGTGACATGAGGACTCTCACAGTTGAGGGTTCCGACCGTTTCGATAACCACGCCAAGTCACTGGTCTTATCCATTCCAACGGTCATATTATTTAAGGGCATTAGTGTCAAATCATGTCGGGATGCTCCCAGGCTATAAATAGCCACCCCCACAACCAATAGCTGGTTGGCTGCTCTATTAGAAACTGACACTTGTCATAAGAGCAACCCAAATTCCTCAGAGCCTTCGAGAGTAAATCATCAGTGAGGAAATACACCACCCACCGAAACCACAAACCAAACCTAGTGATTGAGCATCACTGAAGAAGTTGTTCATGTGTGGGACTGAAGCCTTTTACCTTTGAGGACTGTGCATCCTCCAGACGGTTAGGCGTCATGGTCTAGAGCTTTCCAGCAGTCAATTGTGGATCATCGGGTGACCTAGTTTGTGAGGGTTTGGAAGTCTGCCCTGAAGACTTACTACGAGTGTTGGGTGAGGACTGTGTGTCCTTAGCTCAAGGAGAGTACGGTAGGGACTGTGTGTCCCGGGACTGGGTGTCCTTTGGTTTCAATACCAAGCCGCTCCAAACCAGATGTACGACTGTCACAGCAGTTGGAACTGGGTCATCAACGACTGTCTTCACTGAGAAACGGGTTCTAATTCCTCAACTCTTTACTTTCCCGTATTATGTGTTGATGACTTTCACTGTGACTGTTTGAAGAATTTGCTGAAGACTTTCTCCGAATTTCCTCAACCCCAAATTCTTCACGTTAGTCATTTCTCATCTGTATTCTCCGTGCCTGCTCACTGTGCAATATGTTTTCACATTCTTCACTCTGAAATACTGTTGTTGTGAAACTTTGCACTTTCGATCCTTTAATGTTTCCGCTCTAAGTTAGTCATCAGTGAGGAATTTCCTCAAAAGTAATTTCCTCAGTGATGAAATTCTAAAAATCTCCTATTCACCCCCCTCTAGTCGATATAACGCACTTTCAATTGGTATCAGAGCAAGGTACTCCCTTGTTCTGTGTGATTTTGGTTTAACCACCTGGAGTTTTAGTTATGTCGACTGCAGGCATGTTTAAGGTGACTGCAGCATGTCCTACCTCCGAAGGAAAGAACTTTCCCTTCCGGAAGAACAAAATGCAAATGCATTTACAAGCTATTGATAATGATCTCTGGTACATTGTGGAAAATGGTGTCCCCATTATCTCTGCCAGTGTCACTGCGGCTGATGTGAAGAAATTCAAGCAACTCGATTCTCAAGCGAAGAACATCATCTGTGGCCATCTGAGCCCAGGCCAGTTTGGAAGAGTAAGTGCTTTGGGCTTTGCAACACTGTGAGAGACTATGCAAGGTAAATGAAGGAGTATCAACCCAGCGTGACTCTCGTGTTGATATTCTTCGCAATCTCTTCAATCACTTCTAGAGGCATAACAATGAAAGCTGCCAAGACACCTTTGACCGCCTAACTGACCTATGAAATGAACTGCAAGCATTGGGAGCTCGAGACATCACTGATCACGAAGTTGTGAAGAAACTGCTGAGATCTTTGGATTCTTCATATGATACTTTAGTACTGATGATTCAAGAAAGACCAGATTACAAGATGCTTGATCCATCTGATATACTAGAAATGCTAAATACTCATGAACTCCAACTAGAAGAAAAGAGAGATCTATATGGACCAAGCTATTCCAGACCACGTGCAGTGAAGGCTAGAGCAATTTCCTCATCTGAAGACGAAGACACAGATGACAGTATTTGTGACCCTGAAGAATTTGGACAGGAGCTTGCAATGCTCGTGAGGAAATTCCAGAGATTTACACGACGTGGTCAGTTTGGTAAATCTTCAAGAAGAGACATGAGGAAATCATAATCTTCATCTGAGGACTACAAGAAACGAACCTGTCACAAGTGCAAGAAATCAGGTCATTACATTGCTGATTGTCCCCGTTGGGGAAAGGAATCAAAGAAGAAGAAATACAAGGATGATAGTTCTGATGACTCGAAGAAGAAGAAGAAATCTTCAAAATCCTCATCTTCAAAGCCCTCATCGCACAAGAAGACTAGTTTCCGAAAGGCTCGGGCACTTATCGGCAAGGAAATGGACTCCGAGGCAGAATCAGCGCTGATCAAGTTGAATTCATTCCTCCATGTATTAAATGCATTGAATGTGAAACTGCTAATTCCTCACCAGAATCATCAAATGCTACTATTGCTACAAATTCTTCAACTACACCTGTTGTGTCTATTTCCTCACTTGAGGAAAACACAAATGTTACTGATGAAAATTCAGGATTGAAGGAATTGTACGTGACAGGCATATACAAAAGCCTCAAAGGACATCAAACCCTTTGTGATGTGCTCAAAAAGCAGATCTTGAACAGGAACCCGAGGAAAGAAGGAATTGCCTTTGAGAGGTAATTAAATGCTGATGGATCTTATTGGAAACGTGAGTAGTATCCCAAAACATCATGAGTTGCTGCTACTGGGCCTCCTTTTGATCCATCCAATCTAACTGGTTTTTCATGTGAATTATACTATTCCTCAGATGAGTCATTTGACTCCAACTATAAACCGTTCAAAAATCAATGTGGTGAAGTATTTGCTCCATATGTTGGAACTAACTACAGGAATGGCCCTCCCCTGAGGAAAATCTGGGTTCCCAAAAGCTGTCTTGAAAATCTTCAGGTGAATGTCCTCATGACACCACCACTGAAGAATCTAAGCCCCAGATCAAATTCCTCCGGAGGACCAAAGTCTTCAAGAGGATCAAAATCCTCAACTGGTCAAAACTATGCTCGTATCCATGCTAATGCGTCTAACATGCAGGGAAACTACAAGGAATATGAATATCAGTGTTACTCCTCAAATCACTATATTCATAAATCCTCAAACCAATTCTCTGCATATTCATATGAGTACTTTAATCCCCCTACTGTTAAGGGAAGTGCATTGGCTTCAATGCCACCTTTCTCATATGGTGCTCGCAGGATGATGAATGCTTTGCCACCCCTTCAGATGTGGGTGGTGAAGAAATCAAACTAATCACTTCTGCAGGACAGGTCTCCAGATGAAAATCATCATCTGAAGAATTTGTTGGAGACCTGAGGAAATGCTTGATAGGACGCAAGCTAATGGTTGACGAAATATAAATATTTCACACGTCCTTACATTTCTGTTATGATGAAATTACTGAACTGATGAAATTAGTATCATATTCTTCAAATCTGAAGCATATGAGATGGTAAGTTGTACTAATTCATCTGCAGGATGACAAACCAAAGAATACTGAGTGGGTTCTTGATAGTGGCTGCACACATCACATGACTGGTGATAAAACCTTACTGATGAATATGCCACTAACTCCATCACCTCTGAAGCAAATCACATATGCTGACAAAGGTAAAAGCAAGGTATTGGGACTTGGTAAAGTGGCTATTTCCAAGGATAGGCATATGGACAAAGTGATGCTTGTTGAATCCCTTGGTTTTAACCTGATGTCAGTCTCGATGCTTTGTGATCTTGATAGGATTGTTATCTTTGGTAGATATAGATGTGTAGTCATCATGGAATCTGACAGATCCAAAGTCTTCGAAGGTGTAAGAAGAGGGGATTTGTACATTGTTGATTTCTCTACGGGTCCTCAACCAACCACTTGCTTACTAGCAAAAACCTCAGAAGGATGGTTGTGGCATCGAAGACTAGGTCATGCAGGCATGAGGAATTTGCACACGCTCGCGAAGAAGAAGCATGTCATCGGCATCGAATCAGTCAAATTCCTCAAGGATCATCTCTGCGGTGCTTGTGAATCTGGGAAAATGACCAGATCCAAGCATCCCTCTAAAACCATCATGACCACTACACGTCCATTCGAATTACTTCATATGGATTTATTTGGACCTACTCACTATGCCACACTAACCAATGCAGCATCTTTATATGGTTTCGTCATAGTTGATGATTATTCCAGATACACTTGGGTGCATATCCTAGTGTATAAAACTGAAGTGCAGGAAATCTTCAAACGATTTTCTTCAAGGGCCTCGACGAACTTTGGCATCAAGATCAAACATATCAGGAGTGATAATGGAACCGAGTTCAAAAACACTGGTCTTGATGATTATCTTGATGAACTTGGTATTACTCACAAATTGTCTGCTCCTTATACTCCTCAGCGGAATGGTGTCGTCGAAAGGAAGAACAGGACTCTGGTTGAAATGGCGACAACTATGCTTGAAGAATATCAGACTCCTCGTCGCTTTTGGCCTGAAGCAATCAACACTGCATGCCATATCATCAACACGGTATATCTTCACAAATTCCTCAAGAAAACCTCATATGAACTCCTCACTCACAAGAAACCCAATGTAAGTTATGTCAAAGTCTTCGGTGCAAAATGCTGGATTAGAGATCCTCACCATAGCTCAAAATTTGCACCTAAGGAACATGAAGGCTTTATGCTCGGTTATGGAAAGGACTCGCACACTTATAGAGTCTTCAACAACTATCACAACAAAGTTGTTGAGACTGTAGATGTGCGGTTCGATGAAACTAATGGCTCGCAAAGAGAGCAATTGCCTTCTGATCCAGATAAGTTGTCTCCTGAGGAAGCAATAAAGCTCAAGCCTAGCGAATACATTGTCCCAACTTAGGAAATTGATGAAGAAACGATCCCCATCGCTGATAAAAACCAAGAAGACGCTCCTCAAGAAATTGCATCAGCACCACTTCCTCAGCCCAGACAAAATCCTCAACCAGCTCATCCGAGGATTGCAAACGAAGTAGAACTTGACAAAATCCTCAATGACATCAACGCGCCAGGTCCTCTCACTCGCTCAAAAGCTTCACACTTAGTTAACTTTTGTGGGCACTTTTCCTTTGTATCCATCACAAAACCCTCAAAAGTTGTTGAGGCTTTTCTGGAACCGGAGTGGATCCAAGCTATGCAAGACGAACTTCTTCAAATCAAGCTGAATGACGTACCGGAGCTCCTCAAACGACCAGATCCTCGCAAGCACAACATCATCGGCACCAAGTGGATTTTCCGAAATAAGCAAGATGAGGACGATCAAGTGGTGAGGAACAAGGCACGACTTGTAGCCCAAGGCTACACCCAGGTTGAAGGAATAGATTTCGATGAAACTTTTGCACCTGTTGCTAGACTTGAAGCTATTCGAATATTACTTGCTTATGCTAATCATAATAACATCACCTTATATCAAATGGATGTGAAAAGTGCATTCCTCAATGGTAAGCTTGAGGAAGAAGTATATGTTGCTCAGCCTCCAGGTTTTGAGGATCCAAAGAATCCAGACAAAGTCTTCAGACTCAAAAAGGCTCTGTATGGCCTCAAGCAAGCCCCTCGGGCATGGTATGGTACATTGAAGGAATTCCTCATCAAGAAAGGCTTCACACCTGGTTCACTCGATCCAACTCTTTTCACAAAATCCTATGATAATGAGTTGTTTGTATGTCAAATATATGTCGATGATATCATATTTGGTTGTACTGACAAAAGATACAGTGACGAATTTGCCTACATGATGAGTGAAGAATATCAGATGTCCATGATGCGGGAGCTGAAATTCTTCTTAGGTCTTCAAATTCGTCAACAAAGCAATGGAATCTTCATATCACAGCAGAAATACCTCAAGGATGTTCTAAGGAAATTCGACATGCATGAATGCAAAGGTGCCAAGACTCGGATGCCTACCAACGGCCACCTTGGCACTGATGAAAATGGCAAAGATTTCGATCAGCAGGTATACCGTTCTATGATTGGCTCCTTGTTGTATCTATGTGCATCTAGGCCAGATATAATGCTTAGTGTTTGCATGTGTGCACGTTTTCAAGCAAAACCGAAGGAATCACACCATAAGGTTGTGAAACATATTCTTCGATACTTAGCTCACACACCAACACTCGGATTATGGTATCCCAAGGGCTCCAATCTTCACCTGGTAGGGTATTCTGATTCAGACTATGCTGGTGACCGTGTGGATCGCAAGTCAACTTCTCGCACATGCCATTTCCTCGGAAGATCACTAGTTTGCTGGTCCTCAAAGAAGCAGAACTGCGTATCACTCTCCACTGCTGAAGCTGAGTACATTGCTGTTGGTTCTTGCTGTGCTCAATTGCTATGGATGAAGCAAACCCTCAAGGACTACGGCATCAACATGGAGAATGTACCTCTCTAATGTGACAATGAGAGTGCTATCAAGATTGCATACAACCCAATACAGCACTCGAAGACCAAGCACATCCAAATTTGTCATCATTTTCTTCGGGACCATGTCCACAAGGGCAATATCCTCATCGACCATGTGAAGACTGATGATCAACTGGCAGATATCTTCACTAAGCCCTTGGATGAGAAAAGGTTTTGCAAGTTGCGGTGTGAGCTAAATATCTTAGAATCTTCAAACGTTTTGTAAAAACATGCACACATCCTAACACTTATGCAAAGTTGATGACTTAGATGTGCAACACATGATGAATCGATTTTCTTCAACTGATGAAGAATGTCACTCTGAATGTGAAGAAATTAATGAAGAAATTGATTCTCAGGGCCCTACGACAATTGTATGCGGCGTCTGTAATCAACATTCTTATATGGTGGGTAACGCCACCGCCCAATGTGAAATTCCTCAAGATTATTTTCTTCAAAAGATCAATTTCCTCACAATGCGTTTTTTTTTCAAAACAGCTGTTCTTCATTGTGATGATATATTACAAAATCTTCAAAAACAGTTGATGACTTTCATTTGACTAGATAGACTGTGATTTCTCGTCCTCAACAGCATTCACTTATTGCTATTTCTTCAAGTTGATGTTTCTGCTAAGTGAATGTGATCGGACCCTACTTTCCCTCTATGCTATACTTATCCAGTCTATTCAATTCTTCATATGCGTTCTACTTGAAACTTTGTTCAAAATCCTCACCGCATCCTTGTCAGCTGATAATTTTGTAATGAAAATCCTAAAATCTTCAAAAATTGTTTTTTTGGCACAGTAACTGAACCCCCACTTCCCACGATCGGATAACCACGATCTCCACTATCTCCACCGCATTGTATGGGAGCTACACGTGTCCTGCGGAGACGTAGAGGCACGGGCTATTTGGTCCAACATTCTCGCGCCAACAGTAACTTTTGGCTATAAATATGTCCTTATCCCCCTCGGTATCCTCTTCTTCACCTCATCGCTCTCCTGCCACAGCACACTCCACCGAACCCTAGCTCCACCGCTGGTAGTCTCGTCGCCGGTGAGGAAGAGCTTCACTGCCTCGACTTCTTCTTCGCCAGAACCACACCAGAGTCGGACCATCTTCGTCCGCCGCCGCCGTAGACGTACTCTGTCGCCGAGTTAGGGTGCATAGGACACTCGAACGAAGAGCCTCTCCACACACAACCTT
Organism: Hordeum vulgare subsp. vulgare; assembly: GCF_904849725.1. NCBI lineage: Eukaryota > Viridiplantae > Streptophyta > Magnoliopsida > Poales > Poaceae > Hordeum > Hordeum vulgare. Next base: position 366,570,148 of record NC_058521.1, read on the forward strand.
GTGTGTTCTTCGTGCGCACCTTCCAGGGTAAATATATCCCATTTTTACAGCAAGTTAGATCAAAAAATTTACATCCTCTATGTGAAATTTGTTTCTCCTCAAGATACGATGCGCACTTGATTCCTCAAACACTACCTATCACCACAATCATTGATGAACTATACTAAGCATCTAAGATTATCACGAGATTCCTCAATTGTGCGAATTTTCGGATCTGTGCAACTCTGGAACCCAAGAATAATATGCTTAGGCAAATTCCTCAATCACTGGTTATATTCCTCAAACTATCAAACTTTTCCATTTTCTTCAAATCTGAGAACGCATATGACCTCTCCAAATTCCTCGCAACCATACTCTGTTCACAGGTACACACATGTCAGCTGATGAATCTCTCGGTTCTCATCACATTAACTCATTTGAAGCGTTTCTGGAAGAAACTCTTCAAGGCTCATCAGAATCCTCAAGAGTTCAAAATCATCAGCAAAATCCTCGACTCAAGAAAATGGAGGAAGACAGAAAATAGAAAGGAGGAAAGAAACTTGAGCAAAACACAGCTGTTGATATCCCTGAGGACATTTACTTGGACTATTGCACGCGTGATGAAAATGGGACAATGGCCAAGAGAAAGATACGGCTGCAGAAGATTGAACGCCGATGGGCGAAGGAATGGAAGGAGCACAGGTTTGTGACTCCCAAATATGCGAAGAAATTTGCTTTGAAGCCTCCTGGCAGAAGGGCCCCACTTGAGGATCATCAAGTAGCACATCCCTCAAGCCTCAAGACCATTGATGACTATCCAGATGAAAAGGAAAAGCATCTGGCTAAGCTCAAGAAGCAGGCAGAAGCTCCAGTGAGGAAATTTAATGAATCCTTAGTTGCTGCCTCAGGTGCTGCTAATTCCTCAGCTGCAGAAACCTCAGGCTCAGAAATTCCTCAAATGCAGTCTGTGCCATCAAAGCCAAGGGCTCCAAAGCCTCAAGAGAAGTCTGCTCAGGCTTCTGTCACAAAACCCTCATTACCAAAACCTCAACACCAAAACCATCAGCGCCAAAACCCTCAGTACCAATCTCCTCAGCACCAAAATCCTCAGCTCCATCTCCAAAGCCTCAAGACAGACCAGTACAGAAGCAAGTCGTGATGCCTACGACCGCCAGCTCGAGCTCCTCACTCCCAGCTGCAACCAGCTCAGAGACAATGTCTTCAACACCTCCTGCGAAGACTTTGGCAACTGCTGAACGTGCACCTCTGCCCAGCCCCAGCAAAATCATCGCAGTCCCGTCTGCATCAGAGGGAAGTGATGAATATGATGATGAAACCCTGCAAGCCATCATCAGAAACAAGCAAGAAAGAGTAGCTCAAGCATCAGGCAGTGCTATTCCTCTGGCCATGGACCCCAAAGTCCTCCTTGACTACATCAATATCTGGTATGAGGACCCAAATACTCCTATTGATGACTTGAAGCTTCCGCCTGGCATCAGTCACATGGTGAACACTTTCATCAATGAAGCCAAGTGGAAAGAACAGCAGGCCAGGCAGGCGAAAGTTGCAAAGATGAAAAAGGAGAAATTCCTCAGGCAGAATCTCCTCAAACTGACTCCTGATGCACTGGTGACTACACAGGCAGAGCTGCAAAAATTGACTGACAAGTACGCCCAGCTGTCAGATCGCAAAAACCTCAAGAGCAATTTCATCAAGCTGGTCACTAGTGTTGTTGATGACTACAACAAGAGAACCGCACCCCCAGCACCAACTCCTCAACCCTTGATCGAGGAGCTAGCAGATGAATCTCCTCATGAGGAGGAAACTCCTCAAGTTGAGGAAGTACACCAAGAGCGCCATGTTGATGAACCGGCCATTGAAGAAATCATCATGGAAACTCCAACTGATGAACTTGCTGCCACTGATGAGACTGCTCCTGTTCCAGCTGCTTCATCAAAGCAGGCTGATGACTCTGTTCCAGCTGGTTCCTCAATACCAGCTAAAGAAACTGTAGAGAGAACAGCTTCACCAAAAGCTTCAAAGGTGAAGAAGATAATTCCGTCTGTATCACACGTGAAGAAAACAAAGGCTGTTGAAAAGAAAGCCAAGAAGAGAAAAGCCTCCTCAGCAGTAGAAGAAACAGAGGCAAAGCGCCTCAAAGAAATTGAAGAAACTGCTCCTCTGGACCCGGTACCTCTCAATGTCGCCCCTTCCTATGAGATGGTCGTCATTGATGACCCAGCTACAAAGGCAGATGAGGAAATGAAGGATGTCACCCCTGAGGAACACACTGACGAGGAAATTTAGATAGACGACAGTCCTCAACTTCTCATTCCTCAGACAGAAAATGTTCAAGCATCAGCGGCACAAGCTGATGAAACTGCCTCTGCCACAAAGTCAGCTGAGGAAAAACAAGCTGAAAATCCTCAAGCTGATGAAATTCAACACTCTGAGCAGACTCCTCAAGTTGAGGAACAGGCTGATCCAACTCCTTCAACTGAGAAAGAAGCAGAAATTCCTCAGCCTGAAGCTCAGCCAGAGCAAGCATCATCTCCTCAGCCTGAAGTACCAGCTGCTGAAATTCCTCACCCTGAGGAAAATGCTGAAGAAAATGCACCCGCCCAAGACAATGCATTCGTTGTGCTCAACCCAGAGACTGCTATTTTGTCTCCCCCCTATTCCTCAGCAAAATCTTCAGCCAGTTCAACGTCAGCCTTTCTCCAAGCGTCCAAAGTTTCAGAAAGAAAATTTCTTTGAAGAACGCATGTACTTCATCGAAGAGAACCCTTATGACAAGCCTCAAATGAGGCATCTGAAGTTTTGGACAAGAACTCAGATGAACTACTATGCCTCTGTGCTCTGTGGACGAAACAAGATATTCCAGCACAAGCATATTCCTCATGTTGAACTTGAAGCAATACCTTGCCTGGAGCCAGTCCTCAGTGTACTCCACGATGCAGGTTTGCTCCCAATGTGCTCAGACATATCAGACTGGAACAGCGAGCTTATTCTTCAGTTCTGTGCCACTCTTCACATATCTCGCAACCCTGAAGACATCAACACTTGGGTGTTTGACTGGATGTCACAAAACACTCACTACAAGGCGCCTGCTTCTGAACTCCTCAGAGAACTGCCCGTACCAATTCCCTCAGATGGGGATGTGAAGCTTTATGGTGAGCGTGAGCTGCCAAATGGAATGATGGAAGTCCTCATGATGCCTTTGGCTGAAGGCAAATCTTCAAGAACAACCTTCCTCGTCCACGAGCTCAAGTACACACCCCGGTCTGTCTACAGAATTCTCTGCAGTGTGCTCGCACCGATCAAAGGCCATGACGATGAAGAAGATGTTGTAGGCCTCATGAAGAATATACTCTTCAACATCATTCACGGTATTCCTATCAATATCCATGATTTCTCCTTGAGGACTTTGGCCGACAATGCCATGTGCCCCTTTGATCACAAGATATATGCCCCGTGGATCATGAGATTCATCAGGACAAGGACAGGCATCAACTTTCACGCTGATTGTCAAAACCATGTTGGTTATATGCCTCCTATTCGGGTCAACAAGAAGACTTTCGAGCCCATTGAAGGAAAAGGAAAATCTATGATTGAAGAAGGCAGCAGGCCCCTTGATGGCCAGTTCAGAGAGCCAGAAGCTTATTCTTCATGGGACGATACTGAGACTCGTCCAGCAAGCCCCGTTCCTCCTCGCGTGCTGAATACCAGAGAGCTCCTCCTCAGTCTTCACCAGAAGGTGGATCGCAACCACAAATGGGTCAAACGTCAGTTTGGTGCCATTCTGAAAACCCTCACTGAAACACAAAACTCTGTGAAGATTGACCATCACTATCTGCATGAGGTTTTTGATCGCACCTGGGCTACACTTGCACATCTGAAGACTCAGACTCAGCTTGAAGAAATGGACTTTGAGCAAGACTTTGACTGGTCGTGGCCTCCCAAGAAGAAGTTCAGGCCCATTCCAGTGCCAGACCTTGAAGACAACTCCTTTTCTTCATTTCGCACTGCTGAATCTGATGAAGAACAGCTCGACACTACAACCGACCCAAGAAAAAAGACTACTCCCAAGAAGCATCACGGCTCTTCCTCAACCGCCAAGAAATGAAGTCTTCACGGGCGTTAGTCCTCTGTTTGTCCCTTTTTGTCACTTGATGACAAAGGGGGAGAAACTCGAGAGTTAGTCTTCAAGCGGGATATTTTTGGGGCTTATAAACTATATTTAAGTTACAAACTCTTGGCTCTTCTGAAGTTTTTATGTAATGAGTTGTAACTTATGCCCGATGGTACTCTGACGCTTTTGAATGTTTTTCTTCGCATGCTTATTCCTCAAGTTTTAATGCACGCATGCTGGAATTCGTCAGATACCATTTTTCATCATGCATCTTCATTTTCTTCGTATGATATGTTATATGTATGCATGATTTACAAGATTCAGGGGGAGATCTCCATGATATAAATCATCAATGTGCATTTGCTGTAAAAAGCAAAATCCTCAAGATATGCACATCTTCAGGGGGAGTCTCTCTGAATCTTGTTTTCAAATTCCTCAAATGAGTATTTACACTTCATATTTTTAATCCCTGTTGAAGACTTAACCTAATTGTCATCAACCACCAAAAAGGGGGAGATTGTAAGTGCATCTAGTGCCCCTTAGTGATTTTGGTGGTTTGAAGACTTATAGGTTAAGTATCTAATGTGTTTGTGAGTGTACACAGGATCTATAAGTCACTGAGGAGTTTGAGATATTTGAAGAATATCGACCCCTAAAAATATATGTCTTTAGTTGAAGAAATTGGTCTGAAGCTGAAGAAATGAATCGCGAGGAATCTGCGATGAAATTGATATTCGTCATAAAGATACTGATATTGAGAAGTCCGGTGGCTCCTGAAGAAAATCATTCTGAAGAATTTGAAGCATGAAGATTTACACTTTCTGTTTTACTTTCTTCGCATTTGAGTAATAGGAACACCGTACTCTTAAAGGGGATCGAAGTTACACTATGGAATGAATTTCCTCATGATGCTCAACCCAAGCCTAATCCTATCAAAAGCCTCAAGTGAGGAATATGAGTGACATGAGGACTCTCAGAGTTGAGGGTTCCGACCGTTTCAATAACCACGCCAAGTCACTGGTCTTATCCATTCCAACGGTCATATTATTTAAGGGCATTAGTGTCAAATCATGCCGGGATGCTCCTAGGCTATAAATAGCCACCCCCCACAACCACTAGCTAGTTAGCTGCTCCGTTAGAAACTGACATTTGTCATAAGAGCAACCCAAATTCCTCAGAGCCTTCAAGAGTAAATCATCAGTGAGGAAATACACCACCCACCGAAACCACAAACCAAACCTAGTGATTGAGCATCAATGAAGAAGTTGTTCCTGGGTGGGACTGAAGCCTTTTACCATTGAGGACTGTGCATCCTCCAGAAGGTTAGGCGTCATGGTCTAGAGCTTTCCAGCAGTCAATTGTGGATCGCCGAGTGACCTAGTTTGTGAGGGTTTGGAAGTCTGCCCTGAAGACTTACCACGAGTGTTGGGCGAGAACTGTGTGTCCTTAGCTCAAGGAGAGTACGGTAGGTACTGTGTGTCCCGTGACTGGGTGTCCTTTGGTTTCAATACCAAGCCGCTCCAAACCAGATGTACGACTGTCACAACAGTTGGAACTGGGTCATCAACGACTGTCTTCACTGAGAAACGGGTTCTAATTCCTCAACTCTTTACTTTCCCGTATTATGTGTTGATGAATTTCACTGTGACTGTTTGAAGAATTTGCTGAAGACTTTCTCCGAATTTCCTCAACCCCAAATTCTTCAGTTAGTCATTTCTCATCTGTATTCTGCGTGCCTGCTCACTGTGCAATCTGTTTTCACATTCTTCACTCTGAAAAACTGCTGTTGTGAAACTTTGAACTTCTGATCCTTTACTGTTTCCGCTGTAAGTTAGTCATCAGTGAGGAATTTCCTCAAAAGGAATTTCCTCAGTGATGAAATTCTAAAAATGTCCTATTCACCCCCCCTCTAGTCGATATAACGCACTTTCAAAGGTTGTTGAAACTATAGATGTGCGGTTCGATGAAACTAATGGGTCTCAAAGAGAGCAATTGCCTCCTGACCCAGATAAATTATCTCCCGACGAAGCAATCAAGTACAAAGCTACTGAAGACATTGTTCCTAGTGAGGAAATTGCTGAAGAAATCATCCCCGGCACTGATGAAATTCAAGAAGATGCTCCTAAGGAAAGTGCTCCAGATCAAATTCCTGAGCCCAGACGAAATCCTCAACTAGCTCAACCAAGGATTGCAAATGAAGTAGAACTTGAAAAAATCCTCGATGACATCAATGCACCAGACACTCTCACTCGCTCAAAAGCTTCACACTTAGTTAACTTTTGTGGGCATTCCTCTTTTGTGTCTATCACAGAACCCTCAAAAGTTTCTAAGGCTTTCATGGAACCTGAGTGGATTCAAGCCATGCAAGATGAACTTCTTCAATTCAAGCTAAATGACATGTGGGAACTCGTCAAACGACCAGATCCTCGCAAGCACAATATCATTGGCACTAAGTGTATTTTCCGAAACAAGCAAGATGAGGATGGTCAAGTGGTGAATACTAAGGCACGACCGGTAGCCCAAGGCTACACACTGGTTGAAGGAATTGATTGCGATGAAACTTCTGCACCTGTTGCTAGACTTGAAGTTATTCAGATTCTACTTTCTTATGCTAATCATCATAACATTACTTTCTATCAAATGGATGTGAAAAGTGCATTCCTCAATGGTAAGCTTGAGGAGGAAGTATATGTTGCTCAGCCCCCAGGTTTTGAGGATCCGAAGAACCCAAACAAAGTCTTCAGACCCAAAAAGGCACTTTATGGCCTCAAACAAGCCCCTCGGGCGTGGTATGATACATTGAAGGAATTCCTCGTGAAGAAAGGCTTCAAACCTGGTTCACTCGATCCAATTCTTTTCACTAAATCATATGATAATGAGCTATTTCTGTGCCAAATATATGTCGATGACATTATCTTTGGCTGTACTGACAAACGTTAGAGTGATGAATTTGCTTACATGATGAGTGAAGAATATCAGATGTCTATGATGGGGGAGCTGAAATTCTTCTTAGGTCTTCAAATTCGTCAACAACGCAATGGCATCTTCATATCACAGGAGAAATACCTCAAGGATGTACTTAGGAAATTCGACATGCATGAATGCAAAGGCGCCAACACTCCCATGCCTACCAACGGAGACCTCTGCACTGATGAAAACGGTAAAGATTTCGATCAGTAGGTATATCGCTCGATGATTGGCTCTTTATTGTATCTATGTGCATCTAGGCTAGATATAATGCTTACTGTTTCATGTGTGCTCGTTTTCAAGCAAAACCAAAGGAATCACACCATAAAGCTGTAAAGCATATTCTTTGATACTTAGCTCACACATCAACACTAGGTTTATGGTACCCCAAGGGCTCAAATCTTCATCTCCTGGGATATTCTAATTCTGACTATGCGGGTGACCGTGTCATTCCCTCTAGCACTTGTCATTCCCTCGGAAGATCATTAGTCCGCTGGTCCTAAAAGAAGAAAAATTGTGTTTCTCTCTCCACTGCCGAAGCTGAGTACATTGCTGCTGGATCATGCTGTGCTCAATTGCTATGGATGAAAAAAACCTCAAAGACTACGGCATCAACATGAATAATGTGCCTCCCTACTGTGACAATGAGAGTGCAATAAAGATCGCATACAACCCAGTACAACACTCAAAGACTAAGCGCATCCAGATTCGTCATCATTTTCTTTGGGACCATGTCCTCAAGGGCAATATCATCATCGACCATGTGAAGACTGACGATCAACTAGCAGATATTTTCACTAAGCCCTTGGATGAGAAAAGGTTTTACAAGTTGAGGTGTGAGCTAAATATCTTAGAGTCTTCAAATGATTTGTGAAAACATGCACACATCCTAACACTTATTCAAAATTGATGACTTAGATGTGCAACACACGAAGAATCAATTTTCTTCAATCGATGAAGAATATCACTCTTAGTGTGAGGAAATTAATGAAGAATTTGGTTCTTAGGGCCCTACGACAATTGTACGCGGCGCCTGAAATCAGTATTCTTATACGGTGGGTCACGCCACCACCCAACTTTGAAATTCTTCAAGCTGTTTTTCTTCAAAGTTAAAATTCATCAACCTGACGCTTTGTCACAAAATCCTCAAGATTTTTAAAATCTTCAAGATCTCCAAAACGCTTGAATATATATATAGACTGAGATTTCAAAGTCCTCAACAGCATTCACTTATAGCTCTATCTTCAATTTGATATTTCATCTAAGTGAATGTGATCGAACCCGACTCCCCTCTATGCTATACTCAACCCAGTCTATTCAATTATTCATATGCTTCTAATTGAAACTTGTTCAAAATCCTCACCGTGTCCTTGCCAGCTGAGGATTTTGCAACGAAATCCTCAAATCTTCAAAAATGAATTTTATATTGTTACACAATAACTGAACCCACTTCCCACGATTAGATAAGCACGATCTCCACCGCTTCAATTGTGGGCTCCACGTGTCATGCGGAGATGAACAACAAGGGCAATTCGGTCCGCAAGATTCAATAGAACAGTTTTCCGCCTGAGCTATAAATAGGTCCTTACCTCCCTCAGTTAAAACCCTTCGTCCTCTCGTCATGTCTCCGCTCGATTTTAAACCTAGCGCCACCGCTAGCAATCTCGTCGCCGGTGAGGAACAGCTTCACTGTCTCGCCCTCGTCGTCGCCGAACTCATGTCGGAAGCGGAATCTCTTCTCCGCCACCGCAGTAGCTGTCTTCTGCCGCCAAGTTAGGGCGCGGAAGACCTGAACCAAAGATTCCACTTTTACTGCTCCTGTTCTCCGTGTTTGTCGATCAGGATAAGTAAAATATTATTTTACTTCCCCTGTTGATCTACCATTTCACTTTAGAGTCGGGAAATCTGTTTTTCCTTAGTGTCTGTCAGCCTCGCACACTCATTCCTCAAACACTTGATGAATTTCACTAAGCCACTCAAATTCTTCATGAGATTCCTCAATTGTGTAAATTCTTGAATCTACACAACTCTAGAACCCAAGGTCAGAATGCTTAATCAAATTCCTGAACCCAGTGGTCAAATTCCTCAACTTCTAAAATCTTCAGTTTCTTCAAATCTGAGAACGCATATAACCTCTCCAAATTCTTCGCACCCATACTCTGTTCACAGGTACAAAATGTCAGCTGATGAATCAATAGGTTCTCATCAACTTAACTCATTTGCAGCGTTCCTCGAAGAAACTTTACCAGTGTCATCAGAATCTTCAAGAGTGCAAATTCCTCGGCAAAAGCCTCAGTTGAAGAAAATGGAAGAAGACAGAAAGCAAAAAGGAGGAAAGAAACTTGAACAGAACACTAGAATTGATATTCCTGAAGAAATATATGCTGACTACTGCACACATGATGAGAAAATATATGGCAAAGAAACCATGCCGAAGCGTAAGATAAGGCTTCAGAAAATAGAACGCGGGTGGACTAAGGAGTGCAAGGAATATCGCTACATAACTCCAAAATATGCAAAGAAATTCGCCCTCAAGCCACCCTGTAAGAGGCCTCCTCTTGGAAATGAACAGGTTGCACATCCCTCAAGTGTTGAGACAATTGAGGATTACCCTGAGGAGAAAGACAAACATTTGTCTAAGCTACAGAGGAAAGCAGAAGCTGCAGTTAAGAAATTCAAAGAGGAATCTGTTGTTGCTGCCACTGCAGCCACCTCTTCTGCTGCTGAAGCCTCTCGTACAGCTATTCCTCAAATAAAGATTGTGCCAAAGAAACCAAAGGCCTTAGTTCCTAAATAGAAATTGCCTCAGAAGGTTGCACCAGTGCCAAAACCTTCAACAGCACCATAATCCTCACAGCCCGAACAAAAGCAGATAGTTAAGCATCAGCCTGCTCATTCCAGCTCCTCAGTACCATCTGCCACGAGCTCTGCTACAAAATCTTCACCAACTCTTTTATAGACTAAAATGACTGCTGGAAGAGGCATCAGGCCCAGTCCAAGCAAAGTCATCAACATTCCTTCTACATCAGAAGGAAGTGAGGAATTCGAGGATGAAAGTCTTCAAGCAATCATCAGGAACAAGCAGGAACGAGTTGCACGAGCCTCAGATAGCTCTATTCCTCTTGCCATGGACCCCCAAGGTTCTGTTGGATTTCATCAATGTCTGGTATGAAGATCTAAACACTCCATTGATGACTTGAAGCTTCCCCTGGTCTCAGTCACATGGTTGCCACATTCATCAATGAGGCAAAATGGAAAGAACGGCAAGCCAAGCAAGCAAAGGCTGCTAAACTGAAGAAGGAGAACTTCCTCAAGCAGAATCTCCTCAATCTGATGCCTGAAGCTCTTGTTTCAACCCAGGCTGAACTAAAAACCTTGTCAGATAAGTACACAAGCCTCTCTGATCGTCAAAGTCTCAAAGTGAATTTCATAAAGTTTGCAATAGATGTAGTTGATGAATACAACAAGAAAGCTGCTCCGCCTGTGCAGCAAAAGCTACGTGAGTCTAGCTATTCGGTTCGGCTAATAGAAGAAGACGAAGCTGATGAACCTGCTGCTCAGGAAATTCCTCAAGAGACTCCAGCTGATGAATCTGCTCCAGCTGAAGAAAATGTTCGAGCTCAAGAAAATGCTTCAGCTGAGGAAACTGCGAGGACTGTTTCCGCATCAGCTCCCGAAGAAATAATTCCTTCACCTCAACCCTCAAAGGAGAAGAGGATGATTCTGTCTGCATCAGACGTGAAGAAAACCAAAGCTGCTGAGAAAGAAGCAAAGAAAACAAAAGGCTTCAATGACCTCAGAATCCTTAGAGGCCAAGCGCCCAAAGGACACTCAGACAGAATCGTCAACTCCCCAAGTAGATGCTACGCCTCTTAATGTAGCTCCATCCTACTCAATGGTTCCCTTCGGAATTGACTATGTCATTCCTGAAGAAGATGAGGAAATGGAACATGTTGAAGCTGAAGAAATCATGGATGAGGAAATACAAATTGATGACATTCCTCAATCCTCCATTCCTCAAAAGACATCTGATGATATTGATTGCACCACTCCAGTTTTTCGTGTTGATTTCTGAGAAGAGACTCATCACTCACCAAGGTCTACCCAAATCCCTCCTACTCCTCTTATAACAGAAATCCTCACAGGATGTGATGGGAAGACCGTCTGTGATGAATCCGCTCAAGGATCAGCTGCATCAGCTGATGATTTTGCCTCCTCCACCAAGAAATTTCCTCAAGATGAGGAAAATGCTCAACCCGAGGAAAGTTCTCAACCTGAAGAAAAAGGTTAGAATGAAGAAAATGCTCCTGCACCTAACACCGAAACTGCTATTGTTGTGGTCAACACAAAAACAACAATGATACTAGCTCCTCTTCAAGAACAGCAACATAATCTTCAACCACAGCAAAATCAACCTTTTTCAAGAAGGCCAAAGTTTCAAAAGGAAGCATTATATGAAGAATGGATGTATTTCACACGCGCAAATCCGTACAATAAGCTTCGCATCACGCAGCGGGAATTCTGGACGAGGACTCAGCTTAACTACTTTGCCTCTGTGCTCTTTGGGAGGAACAAAATATTTCAGCACAAGCATATTCGTCACGTTGACATGGAAGTAATTGCTTGCTTCACTCCCATCCTCAATGTTCTTCATGAAGCTAGACTGCTGCCTCTCTGCACTGACATAGGTGACTAGAACAGTGACATAATTCTTCAGTTCTATGCTACTTTGCATATCTCTGGAGACCCGAAGGATGTCAACACTTGGGTGTTGTACTGGATGACTCAGCACACGCACTACAAAGCGCCAGCCACTGAACTGCTTCGTGCGCTTCCTGTCTCAATTCCCTCAGAAAATGCAGTGCTGATGTATCATGAACGTGAGCTGCCGAACAGACTGGTGGAAGTCATCATGAAGCCATTGGCCAAGAACCAACCTCCTAGGACTCACTTTCTGGTTCAAGACTTGAAGTATGTACCAGGAACAGTCTACAGAATCCTAGCCAATGTCATCGCTCCTATCAAAGGCCATGATGATGAAGAAGATGTCGTAGGCATCATGAAGAATATCCTCTTCAATATCATCCATGGCATACCAATAAACCTTCATGACTTCTTCCTGAGGACTTTGCTATAATGCATTGTCGCCTTTCGACATGAAGATTTACGCTCCGTGGATCATGAGATTCATCAGAAGCAGGTCATGCATCAACTACCATGCTGATTTTCCTAATCACATTGGATATCTGCCGCCCATCAGAGTCATCAAGAAGACATTTGAGCTTCTTGAAGGCAAAGGAAAACCTATCATTGATGAAGGAAATCGGCCCCTTGATAGCTAGTTTCACGAAGCACAGTCATATTCTTCATATGATGACACTGCCACTCAAGATCCACCAAGCCCAACTGCCCCAAGAGAGATGACAAACAGAGAGCTACTCCTCAGTCTTCATCAAAAGGTCGATTGCAATCACAAATGGGTAAAACGTCAATTCAGTGCCATTGTGAAAACCCTCGACGAGACTCAGAATGCAGTCAGAAAAATCACTATTATCTTCATGAGGTGTTTGATCGTACCTGGGCCACCTCGGCTCATCTGAAGAATCAAGAGGAACTTGAGGAATTGGAGTATACTCAGGACTTCGACTAGTCGTGGACTCCCAAGAAGAAATTAAAACCAATTCCAATGCCTCACCTTGAGGACAGTTCTTTTTCTTCATTCCGCACTGCAGAATCCGATGAAGAACCAGAAGACACAGCAACTGGTCCAAGGAAGAAGCCTGTCGCCAAGAATCCTCACGCATCTTCATCAGCCAAGAAGTGAAAGTCTTCATGGGGCGGCAGTCCTTAGTTTTGTCCCTTTTCATCACTTGATGACAAAGGGGGAGAAATTCGAGTTAGTCTTCATGCGGGATATATTTTGGGGCTTATGAACTTTATTAAGTTACAAACTCTTGGTTCTTCTGAAGTGTTTTATGTAATGAGTTGTAACTTAAGCCCGATGGTACTCTAACGTTTTTGAACGTTTTTCTTCGCATGCTTATTCCTCAAAATATTAATGCACACATGCTAAAATCCGTCAGATACCATTTCTCATCCTGCATTCTCAGATTCCTCATTTTATATGTCAAATGCATGCATGATTTACAAGATATAGGGGGAGATCTCCATGTTATAAATCATCAATGTGCATTTGCTGTGAAAAGCAAATTCCTCAAAATATGCACATCTTCAGGGGGAGTCTCTCAGTATCTTGATTTCAAATTCCTCAAACTCAGTATTTACACTTCATATTTTTATCCCCGTTGAAAACTTAACCTAATTGTCATCAACCACCAAAAAGGGGGAGCTTGTAAGTGCATCTATTGCCCTTAGTGATTTTGGTGGTTTGAAGACTTATAGGTTAAGTAACTAATGTCTTTATAAGTGTACACACGCTCTATAAGTCACTGAGGAGTTCGAGTTATACGATGAATATCAACCCCTAAAAATTTATATCTTTGGCTGAAGAAATTGGTCTTATGGTAAAGATTTTGATCGCGAAGAAATTGCGATGAAATTGATATTCCTCATGAAGATATTGAAGATGAGGAATTCGGTGTGTCCTGAAGAAAATCAACCCAAAGACTTATAAGCGTGAAGATATATTCTTTCTGTTTCATTTTCTTCACTCTTGAGTCATAGGAACACCGTACTGTTAAAAGGGGTTGAGGTACTACTACGGAATGAATTTCCTCATGATGCTGAACCCAAGCCTAATCCGACAAAAGCCTCAAGTGAGGAATATGAGAGACATGAGAACTCTCACAGTTGACAATCCCGACCGTTACCGCGATTCGCGCCACCTCACCGATCTTATCCACACCAACGGTCATAATATTTAAGGGCATTTATGTCAAATCATGTCGGGATGCTCCCATGCTATAAATAGCCGCCCCCACAACTACTAGCTGGTTGGCTGCTCCTCGAGAAACTGACACTTGTCATTTAGAGCAACCCAAATTCCTCAGAGTCTTCGAGATTAAATCATCAAGTTAGGAAATACCCCAAACATCAAACCACAAACCAAAAACCATGTGATTGAGCATCACTGCAGAATTTGTTCATGTGTGGAACTGAAGCCTTTTACCTTTGAGGACTGTGCATCCTCCAAACGGTTAGCCGTCATGGTCTAGAGCAATCCATCAGTCAATTGTGGATCGCCGGGTGACTGAGTTTGTGAGGGTTTGGGGGTCTGCCCTGAAGACTTACCACAAGTGTTGGGCGAGGTCTGTGTGTCCTTAGCTCAAGGAGAATATGGTAGAGACTGTGTGTCCAGGGGCTGTGTGTCCTTTGGTTTCAATACCAAGCCGCTCCAAACCAGACGTACGACTATTACAGTAGTTGGAACTGGGTCATCAACAACTGTCTTCATTGTGATACGGGTTCTATTTCTTCAACTTTTTCAATTCCTCAATATTGTATGTTGAAGACTTTCATTGTCTGTGTTTGAAGAATTTGCTGAAGACTTTCTCTGAATTTCCTCGACCTCAAATTCTTCATACTAGTTAATCTTCACCTACGTAATCTGTGCCTACATACTATGCAAACCGTTTTTCATAATCTTCATCAAGAAAACTGTTGTTGTAAACTTTGCACATCTGATCATGCGTTGTTTCCGCTACACGTTATTCATCAGCGAGGAATTTCTTCAAAAGGAATTTCCTCAGCGATGAAATTCTAATAATCGCCTATTCACCCCCCTCTAGTCGATATTACGCACTTTCAGAGGGAGATGGTGTTGACCTAGGTAACCACTTGAGAAATAAGTGGTGTTCGAGGCAAGTTGTGTGAGTGGATTCAAAACACGAGAGTTTTAAGATTTGTCGACCATCCCAACCTTACATGTGCGACCACTATAGCCCTTTATGGTACGGGGCTTTGTTGATTAGCTTGGTGGCTGCTAGTAGAGAGCCTGCATTGCTAGTGGCAAGAGGGGCAAAGTTTCTCTCTCGAGACGGGCTCATGCCAGGTATGGCGACCATGGGCTGTTTTTACAAACACCGGGCACACTGTTGGTCCCTTCATGGTTGGTACGATCTAGAGCGAGGCTTGTATGATGGACATCATGAGGGATGAGCACCAATCATGTGGACTCTTTGTTTAGTGTCACAAGGGCAAAGGCATTGTTCAGGTGCTTACATCAGTTATATAATATATTGTGAGTCATGGATGACACGGAAGTTCCCCGAGTCTTATGGGTACAGCGTAGAACCTCTCCAGAGTGTAAAACTATTAGAATAGTTTTGTCCATAGTCAAGGACAGTTGGGTGCTGCTGCTTAAACTACGTCCAGATGTTTTCGCATAAACCAAGTGTGTGTGAGAGAGAGAGAAAGATGATTGTGTGAGAAAGATGAATGTGTGAGAAAGATGAATGTGTGAGTAAGATGGCAGTATGAAACATGAGCTAAGCCTGACGACTTCGCAAGATGGGTGGACATGGGATGTTCAACCCTTAGTGGATATTGATATATGTAACATGTTCATATGGACATCAGTTACCTCATGATGCATGCCCTCACAAGAAATTGATCATGTCATTGCACTTGAAAATCTTCTTTCTGCAATTTACCTATTAGTGCTATATCATTCATTGTTATTTCCTTGTCCGCAACATGGGTTGCTTGTGAGTACATTCAAAGTACTCATTGGCTTGCCACTAGTTATTTAATTTTTCACGCATGGAAGAGCAAGAATATGGAGAAGACTTCGTTTGTGACGGACATGCGAACTAGGACGCCTCCGAGTCAGAACACCTGTAGGATTAAGGAAGATGGCATGGGTTCATGCTTTCGTTCCAGAATTCCGCTGCTAGTTATGTTTGGTGTGTCGTCCTTCAAGGACCTATCTATGTAAGACTTGACCTTAATGGTCTCTATTTGTATTCCATGGTATGTAAGGATGTAAGACCATTGTATTTCAGATTCTTTGTGTTGAGTGAGCATTGATCTCTGGGATCACTGTACACCAGCATTCAGTGATCACGACTTATGAGTTGGCATCCCCACACATCTTCACCAACACCATCTCATCTTCAACCCTAGGTCATCTCTTGTATTCAATCTTTGTCTCAAAACATCACATTGGTACATGTGGGTTAGTAGTTATGTTGCTTACATCTTGTAGTTGATGCTTGTTGGATTACTTAGTGGAAGATATTTTGTTCAGAACCTTAGTTATCATTATTATGCCTCTTATCTTGAACATGTTGATGTGGCATGAGTAGTAACTATTGTTCCTGATGACATGGTAGAAGTCTTGTTATAAGTAATCATGTGAAGTTCGTATTCGTTTGATATTTTGACGATATGTTTGTTGTTAGTTCTCTTAGTGGTGTCATGTGAACGTCGACTACATGACACTTCACCATGTCATGGGCCTAAGGGAAGTCATTGTGTACTAACAAGTAGATAATGGGTTGCGAGAGTAACAGAAGCTTAAACCCCAGTTTATGCGTTGCCTCATGAGGAGCTGATTTGGATCCACACGTTTAATGCTATGGTTAGATTTATCTTAATTCATCTTTCGTAGTTGCGGATGCTTGTGAGAGAGGATAATTATAAATTTGTTGTTTGTTCAAGTAAGAAAAACACCTTAGCACCAGTCCACCTATATATCAAATTATCAAAGTAGCGAACAAGAATAAACTCAATATGATTTACATGACTAGACAGAAATTCCCATGTGTCCTCGGGAGCGCTTGCTTTATATAAGAGTACTTTCAGACCTATCCTTTTCTATAAAAATGATTGGTATACCTTGCTGCACTTTTGTCACTATTCTTACTTGTCACTTGTTACAAATTATCTTGCTGCAAAACTATCTATCACTATTACTTATAGAACTTTTAGAGAATACCTTGTTGAAAACAGGTTATCATTTCCTTCTGCTCCTCGTTAGGTTCGACACTCTTATTTATCTAAAGGACTACGATTGAGCCCCTATACTTGTGGGTCATCATAACACAACATGTCAGCGGACGCCGCAAATTTTCTTATTCCCACATCATTGCCGACCTACGAAAAATTCCCCAATGCGCTTGCAGCACTCTGAATGCCCTCTCGACATCCTTCTTAGTTGCTTCCTGCATTGTTTCGAAGTTCTTTTGTTTTTTGCCATGTGGTTTGGATATGGTCTTCACAAATGCAGACCAGAAAGGATATATTCCATTGGCTAGATAGTATCCCATCTTGACGTCTCGTTCGTTGATGTTGTAGTTGCACGGAGGTGATTCCTTGTTGCAAAGCCCCTTGAACGCCATAGATCGTTGAAGTCCGTGTAATGGTTCATATGAGACCATGTGTGCTTGTTGTTTCTTTTATTGTTTGTGTTCCGATGCAAGTCACACTTTTTCCTTAGGCAACATGTAAGCGACTACATCGCCTATCTTATCTTAATGCTATGTGTTGGGTCCTTTGACCTTTGATTGTCGCACTTGCACTATAACAACCCCCTTAGGCAAGTTTTCCTCTTATTGCTTTTTCCTTCATCTATTCCAGTTGTTTGACTTGGCTGCTCGAAACAGGATGGTGACTGCTACCCGCACCAGTACTTTTGGCAACCCCAACACCGGAAACTCTAGCCAACAGCCGAAGGCCATTGGGTCTGCTCAAGATGGAAATCACCAGGAACATCCACAAGCGAGATTCCCCTGCCACTGCCTCCATTGGAGAACAAGACCATAGCTCAGTTTCTCCCAGTTCTCGAGGAGTAACGCCAAGCCAACTCTACCGCTATGCAACAGATGGCTCAAGTTCTTGTGTACAACCAGCAACAAGGAAGGAATGACAATTGTCACTCCACTCTGTCGGAGTTCATGAAGAGTTTGCCCCAACCTTCACCGAGATAGTTGAGACTTTGGATGTC
The DNA here is from genome assembly GCF_904849725.1 of Hordeum vulgare subsp. vulgare. Taxonomy (NCBI): domain Eukaryota; kingdom Viridiplantae; phylum Streptophyta; class Magnoliopsida; order Poales; family Poaceae; genus Hordeum; species Hordeum vulgare. Next base: position 366,588,132 of record NC_058521.1, read on the forward strand.
GACGACGGGATCCGGACCATCATGGACCTCCTTGCATTGGTCAACTGTAATGAGGATCATGAGAGGGTTCTCTATGCGTCTCACTGCCTCAGGGGTACCGCAAGAGCTTGGTGGGATGGATTTAAGGTCATGCAAGGCGATCGTGCGATCACCTGGGCTTATTTCAAGCAAGGATTTTGCAGTGCCCATATTCCTTCTGGAATTATGCCTATCAAGAAGCACGAATTTCGAGCGCTGAAGCAAGGTAGTATATGTGTCAAGGAGAACCAGAAGTTCAACCTCGTGTCATGGTATGCACCTTGATGATGTGAGCACTCAGCCATCCAAGATAGAGCGCTTCATGGAGGGACTCCAGGAAGCACTGCAGTATCAACTCGTTGTTTGTGACTACCGGACCTTCTTCGATCTGGTGAACAAGACCCTTATGCTTGAAGATAAGCGTAGTGCCATGGAAGACACATCCAAGTGCAAGATGATCAACAACGGTAGTTCCAGCAACCAGAAGACTCACCCCTGGCAACCAGCCCCAGCGAAGGCAAACTATCAGCCACAGGAGGCCAAGACTCATGCACCCCGTCCGAGCTACCAGCCTCAGCAGTATGCCAACCCCAGGTCGGTGTACAACAACCCCAACACTGGTGGCAACAACAACTCTGGTCAAGTCATTTGTTTTGGATGTGGAAAGTCTGGCCACTACTAAAGGTAGGGCCCTAACAAGAAGCCTGATGCACCGCGCTTGAATGTGCCAAACCAAGGACAAGGTTGTGGAGCGCCACCCAAGAACCAAGATCCCCATAACATGAACATTAATGGGAAAGGTCATGTGAATCACATCACCATTGAGGAAGCCCAGGAAGACCCAGATGTCATACTAGTTACATGCCTTGTTAACTCATCCCCAACAATATTTCTCTTCGATTGTGGTGCTTCGGATTCTTTTGTTACCCAAAAATTTGCACTAGAGAATGGTATGAAACCTATACCTCTGGCTAGTCATACCATGGTACAAACCCCGGGTGTGGTATTATGGACCAGGATAGGGAGTAAAGGTGTTGGGATTAACATCAACGGGGTAGACTTCCAAGCAGACCTTATAGTATTGGATTCGCCAGGCTTGGACGTCATCCTTGGCATGAATTGGTTAACTAAGCACCAAGGCTTGTTGGACTATGCCAGGAGGACTGTTACCATGACCAAAAGCAAGGGAGTCAAAGTCAAGTATGTTCCTAACCCTGCCTCCGCTGAAGCCCCTCACGTTAATTGTTTGTCGGGAATTGAGTTGAATCAAGTGCTAGTAGTATGTGAATACCCGGATGTCTTTCGTGATGAGCTGTCCAGAATGCCTCCTGACCGTGACATTGAGTTCATCATTGAGCCGTTGCCCGGAGTAGGACCCAGCTATAAGAAGCCCTATAGAAGGGAATGCAAACAGTTGGCTGACCTGAAGAAACAATTAGCTGAGCATCTTAAAAAAGGATTTATTCGCCCTAGTGCGTCTCCTTAGGGATCGCATGTTCTATTTGTGTCAAAAAGGGAAGGGACTATCCGACTCTGTGTCCATTACCGTTCTCTCAATGTGGTCATGATAAGGAACAAGTACCCACTCCCCAAGATTGAAGACCTTTTTGATCAGCTGAATGGTGCCAAGGTGTTCTCCAAGTTGACCTTAGGAATGGGTACTACTAGTTGAAGATCAGACCCGAGGATATTCCGAATACGGCATCTGTGACTAAGTATGGCCTATATGAATACACAGTCATGTCGTTTGGGTTAACCAATGCACCATCCTACTTCATGTACGTCGTGAACAATGTCTTCATGGAGTATTTGGACAAGTTTGTCGTTGTCTTCATCGACGACATACTCGTTTTCTCCAAATCGGGAGAAGAACATGAACAACACTTCAGGATGGTCCTCGACAAGTTTCGAGAGCACCAGCTTTATGCCAAATTCAGCAAGTGTGAATTCTAGGTGTAAGAAGTTGGTTTCTTGGGTCATGTGTTGACGACATATGGATTGTGAGTGGATCTTGCTAAGATTGTAGTCGTGACTGAATGGAAATCTCCGACCAATGTGAAGGAAGTCAAAAGCTTCGCCAGAGTCATGAGATACTACCACAAGTTTGTCGAAGGGTTCTCGAGCATAACCGGGCCAATGACTTAGCTCTTGAAGAAGGACAATAAGTTCGTTTGGACGCCAAAGTGCGAGGAAAGTTTGCGAGGATCTCAAGAAGAGATTGACAACAACCCGAGTTTTGTCCACTCCCAGTATTCACCAGGAGTTTGTGATATATTGTGATGCATCAAGGACCGGGCTTGGTGGTGTCCTGATGCAAGAATGTAGAGTTGTGGCATACCTGTACAGACGGCTACGCCCTCATGAAGAGAACTATGCCAATTATGATCTTGAGTTGGCAGGAGTGGTTCATGCCTTGAAGACATGGCGACATTACCTTCTGGGGAAGCGATGTGAAATATACACAAAACACAGGAGTTTGAAGTATAATTTCACTCAAAAGGAATTGAACATGCGGCACCGAAGATGGTTGTAGTTAATCAAGGACTACGATCTAAGTGTTCAATACCACCCTAGGAAGCCAATGTGGTAGCAGATGCCTTGAGCAGAAAGGCTTGTTCCTTGAATGCTATGATCAAGGAAAGGCTACCTTCCTTGTATGAGGAACTTGAAAGCTTCGGCTTGGAGCTAGTTGCACTAGGATTTCTGGACAACCTCGAAGCAAAGCCTACACTAATGGATGAAATCATTGAAGCTTAGAAGGGACACGAGAGCATCAAAGTTATCAAGAAGAAGATTGAGAAAGTCAAGGCCCCAGGATTCCGAGTGGATGAACAAGGAGTTATATGGTTTGGCAATCCCATTTGCGTACCCAACAAAGTTGAGCTCAAGAACCTGATCTTGCAAGAAGCACATGACAGTCCATATTCCATCCATCCTGGTGGAACCAAGATGTAGCAAGACCTCAATGCAAGATTCCGGTGGCATGGCATTAAGAGAGAGATAACTTCTTATGTCGCCAAGTGTGACATATGCCAGAGGGTCAAAGATGAGCATCAGCGACCCGCTAGGGTATTACAGCCTCTCAAAGTGCCTAAATGGAAGGTGGACAAAGTTGGGATGAATTTCATCACTGGTCTGCCCATATCAAACAAAGGGCATGATTCCATTTGCATCATTGTCGACCACCACACCAAGGTAGCCCACTTCATCCCCGTCAATAACACGTATAATGTAAGCCGGTTTGCCAATCTCTACATCAACCGCATCATGAGCCTCCATGGAGTGCCTAAGGATATCTGTCAGATCGAGGCACCTAGTTCAGCTCAAGATTATGGAAGAAGTTTCAACAAGCCATGGGAACCAAGCTATCCTTCAGCAGTGCTTTTCACCCCCAAACAGGCGAACAGGCGGAGCGAGTAAACTAGATACCAAAAGACATGCTTCGTACTTGTGTTTTTCCATATTGAGCCAGATGGGAAGATAGCTTACCCTTCGCTGAGTTCTCCTACAACAACAGTTATCGATCCATTCTTTGGATGGCACCAGTTGAGTTGTTGTATGGACGCAAGTGTCGCACTCCACTCAACTGGTCAGAATACGGAAAAGGACTAGTCTTTGGAAGAGAGATTCTCCAGGAGGCCGAAGAACAAGTTCGACTACTCAAAGAGTGTCCGGAGACCACCAAGTCAAGAAAGAACAGCTACACTGATTCCCATCACCGAGAAGTAAACTGACGCACCGGAGACCATGTCTACCTACGAGTTACACCTCTTGAGGGAAGCAAGGGCTTCCATGTTAAGGAAATCTTGTGCCAAGGTATATCGGCGGCCCCTTCAAGGTCACCGCAAAGTGGGTATAAGTTCCCAACCAACTCGAGCTACCCTCTGAGCTTTCGGATGTGCACAACGTTTTCCATGTGTCGCACCTCCGGAAGTGCCTTTAAGTCCCCAACTGCCCCGACCTCTTCAAGGACACCGATCATCAAGCCATCAACTTCAGTTAGACCTCACTTATTAGGAGAGACCTATCCTCATCTTGGATGAAGCCGAGTGTTGCACCAGAAGCCGCACCATCAAGTACTTCAAGGTCCAATGGAGCAACCACACCAAAGCATAAGCAACATGCGAGCATGAAGACTACCTTAGATCAGAGTTCCCTTATCTCTTTAGTGCTTAGCCTAGGAATCTCGGGGATGAGAATCTTGTAATATGGGTAGGTATCTCACACCCTGTGTTTGTACCACTTTGCCACATTATGTTTTTATAAAATTTAGAACCAATTAAAACTTTTGCATGCTTGTGATGTTTGATGTGGTTGCTACTTTCTTGTGTGGTTGATTGTGTTTTAAATCCCAAAAAATATTCTCCTCTCAAGAAATCATCTCCCTAACCCCAAAACTTTGCCCAATGAGCATGCCATGTGTATAGATCAGGAACTATTTTTATAAATTATTATTTCAACTTAAAGACATTTATTTATTTGTAAGCTTTCAAAAACCCCTCGGTTGAGGTTTGTACTACAAGTTCTCAATTCAGGACAAGTGTTTTACCCCAAACATTTTATTTGGACCCTATTATTAAAAAGACTTCCCAAAAACACAAAATAATTATTTTAACAATTATTTTCCTATTTTATTTAAATACTTATTTCTGACACCAAAAATGGTATTTCATAGCATAAAATTATTTTCTTACATCAAAAATATTTGACAAAATTTAGATAAATTCAGTGGACATACATTTTCCATACATAGGAATTTCAACAAATGGTCATGTTCAAAGCATTGGACAAAACCCAACACAACCAGAGCCTTCCTCCCTTGTCCTCTACCTCCTTGCGCCTCCGTGTAGTCCCCCTAGCCACGCTCAATCCTCACTTTCGAGTTGCTGCAGTCGCAGTGCTCGGCCCCTAGCTCTCCCGCACACCGTGTGCCCTGCCTCCATCACACGCTTATAAAGAGGCCACCCTGAGGAGCCTCCCCCTTCGAACCCTCTCTCCTTCTCCCAATTGAGCCACAGAGCCACCCACTCCTCCCCTCGAGCTCCACACTACTGGAATCAGAGAATTTGCCATATGCCGGGTCTTTGCCGTCTGCTGGCTGATGGCAAAGAAGCTCTTTGCCGTCAGCTACCAAAAAATTGATGGCAAAGATCTGAGAGATGGCAAAGAAGTGCTTTGCCATGAGTCGCTTCTTTGCCGTCAGCTAGCGGACGGCAAAGATGGACCAAGATGATGGCAAAGACATGGCCGACGGCAAAGATGACCCATGCACACGGCAAAGAAAAATCGCAGTTGTAGCCATTACGTTTGCCATCTGCCGGCTCTTTGTCGTCCGCCAAAAGCTCCTTTCCCGTCTACCTGGGAGCACAGCGGACGGCAAAGACATCAACCCACTAACGGCTGCCCACTGTAACGCTCCAACCCCACCTCGTTGTTTCAAAAAAAAAAACCACCTCGTCGCCCTCCTCCCGCACGCTCCCTCCCCCCATCCAGCTTGCGCCCACCGGCCGGCGCCTCCCCCACCGGCCGGCGCCTCCCCGCCCTCCCCACCGGCCGGCGCCTCCCCGCCCTCCCCACCGGTCGGCACCTCCCCGCCCTTCCCGCCCTCCCCACCGTCGCCACCTCCTCCCCCACCGGCCGGCGCCTCCCCGCCCTCCCCCACCGGCCGGCGCCTCCCCGCCCTCCCCACCGTCGCCACCCCCCCTCCCCATCGGCTCCCCCCTGCAGGCCGCACCTCTCCTCCGATCCGGCCACGCCGTCAGGAGCATGAGCAGCCCCCCTGACGCTCCTCCTCGCCCTGGAGCCTCGTCGTCACCCCCCTCCGTCGCCCGCACCCTCCTCTGCCGCCCCATCCCGCCGGCGACTTCGCCACCTAGCTGGAGCAGCCACCTCCCCGGAGGAACTCCTCTCCCCTGCCAGCAAAAACGGTGAGATTCATCTGTATATGCTACAGATCAATTGAGAAATATGTATTCTCTGCCTAGAATGAGTATATGCTAGAGATCAATTTAAGTATCAAGCATGATAGTATATATGTTTGTTCAGTCTTTTCTAGAATGAGTTACTAAATTGAGTAGACCAAAATCTATTATATACTTAAAACGATAGAAAACGAACGGTGAAGATTTGTCACTCTATAGTTAAAGATGTTTCAATGGCAGAGATTGATTACCATATTTTTTATATCTATTATACATTACTATAAGGTAGAAGGAAAAAAAACGGCCAGATACATCTATCCTTTTTTTTGCAAGGGCCATGTGTCTAGACATAGAATAAGGAACGGTAGATATTAATCAACATGGTTGGACGTGCAAGGTAGACATGATTAAGTACGCTGCAAGACTAGAGTAATTTAGTTAGAGTCCTACAGGCATAGTCAACTAATCATATTCTAACAAAAGCTTTATTTTAAGAGATAAACTAATACGTAATCGGTGTCACAGCAAGCCAAATTAATTAGGAGTCGTTTCGTTTAACTAGAGTCATATAAGATATCGAAAAATCAACTGGAGCCCAACATGCATATACAAATCGAATCGAACTCAGCTTCAGTTAAAACTAATTCCTGAGCAGTATCACGGCAAGCGTAGACTATTTTTGTTTTTAAATGGAGTAATATATTTGGAGTCTTAGATGCATACACACAATACTCTATTTTGTCAGAGAGAAAAGTAATAATACCTTACCGGTGTCGGTCATTAATACATGTGACTGCTGAACATGCTACATTATTAAAAATTATTATATACATCTCCTCTTCCCCCACAAACGAAAAATTATACATCTCCTTTTCAGATGTTTATACATGACGTAGGAAAAAAAAGTTCGAAGCTATAGATTTTCTATCCCGTTTGATCATGGTCATGTTACATGATTATGGTGCAGTCCATCCACCGTAGACATGTATCATCATCGTCACGTAAAAGACTTGGACGCAGCAGGCAACAAATCATCGTGACGTACATATATGTAGTAGTACATGTCTAGGAGTTACAAAAACGGAAAGTGAAGTCCCAGGTCCTTCTATTTATTTATTTTGCGGGAAGTTGAATCCAAGTTCGAGAGCTATATGGGGTAGTGCTAAAAAAAGGAAAACATCCACACCAGATGCACAGCCCAACCCACCATCGAGGATTCACGATTTACGGAAGTCAACCCAAAGCATTGTATGCAACTATATTTCTGTCCTTTTGGAGTCCGCCAAACAAACATGCACCCTACCAAAGATTTGGGGAATGGAAAATTATAGCGAAATACACAGTGCCACAAAGTTAACTTTACATAAGAAAATGAGGACACATAAACAGTAGTCAAGGGGTCCCATAGCAATGATTATAAGTTTTATAGGTAACCTGGAAAGTTTTATAGGTAACCTTGACCCCCGACCCCCAACCCCCGACAACACTCACCCTCGACCCCCGACCCCCTACCCCGACCCCCGACGCCACTGACCCCTGACCCCCGACGCCACTGACCCTCGACCCCCGACCCCCGACCCCCGACAACACTCACCCTCGACCCCCGACCCCCTACCCCGACCCCCGACACCACTGACCCCCAACCCCCGAGCCCCGACACCTCTTCGGCCTCTTGTTTACTGAAAAGACCCCAATCCCTGACGCCAGTGACCTTCGAACCCCGATGACACTGACCCACATAGTTATGAGTTAGGTCATATAGTTATGTTAATTATAAAAACATCATATTTGTGTTGATCGGGTGAATTTCAATGTGCAGTTGTTCGACGACCTCCACGTGCGTTGGACGAGCTCCGCCCTTGCGTTTGTTGGTGAGCACAAATGACTTCTCCTCCTACCCCCTTAATTTGCTCTGTCCCGGTCTTCGTGCCGATGAAACTTGCTAGCTATAGGTTTCTTCAATCATGAGTATGCGTGACCAGTATGCGTCTCCCATTCGAAAGGGCGACATCTATAAATATGCATTTCTTTGCATATTTATAACCGCCATCCTTTCGAATTGTCCAACATTATCCATGGACAGCCCGAGTATGTGTAGATTGGGTTTGTTTTCCCGTATGATGTGCTCCGGATCCGATGCGGAATTTCGTCAGTGCCTCCCCTGTTGTTCTCCGTGTACACATCCTCTCTTCTTATTGCTGAGACGTGTATCAGGAGAACAACGGGGAGGTGTTGTCGAAATTCTGCGTCGCATCTGGAGCAGAGCATGGGAAAACGAACCCAGTCTACACATACTCGGGTGGGATTAGGACCTATCTTTACCTATTAGCGTGTAGGTTGCATGGACGTAATAAAACTGACAAACTTGATTAGCGTATGAATATAGATGATGAATTATATATTTATTTCTTGTGCCCCCATAGGTAGCTAGGCAACATGAGTGATCGTGCTTGGAAGTACACTGGTCACCCTAGTCAGAAAGACATGACCCATGAATGGTTAACAAAAACCAGGGGGTTTGTGAGAGCCGCATTTGCAAATGGCCAGCATAAAACATGGTGCCCCTGTCCCAACTGCGACAACTGGAAAAAGCAGACAGAGTTTGAAATGGGTAAACACCTGCAGAAGTGGGGTTTTACGCCTAATTATACGGTGTGGACTTTTCATGGTGAGTCTGACCAACGTGCCAGAGCTGAGGTTATTCGTCGTCGCACCGACGAGCATGGTACCGGGATTGAAGACATGGTGCAAGACTTTGATGATGCTCGTGATTCGGATGATGAGATGGAGGAATCTGCAAAGGCCTTCTATGAAATGCTGGAGTCTTCAAAACGTCCTCTTCACGAGCAGACTGAGCTTTGTCAGCTGGATGCCATCGCGCAAGTAATGGCTCTGAAGGCTCAATTCAACCTAGGCAGAGAATGCTACGACGTGATGATGACGATATTTGGACGCTTTCTACCCAAAGGCCATGTACTGCCTGCAAAACTGTACCAGTCAAAGAAAATCCTCCGTGTACTTAAGATGCCCTATGAGAAGATACATGCCTGTGAGAATGGATTTGCCTTATTTAGGCTTGAGTATGCGGTCTTAAACTATTGCCCCATTTGCAATTCTTCCACGTATATTGTGGTAGACAACGGCATGGGTGAGAAGAATCAGACCAAAATCCCCATTAGTGTTCTTCGATATCTGCCAATCGTACCAAGACTTCAACGTCTTTTCATGGTCAAAGAGACGGCCAGACAGATGACATGGCACAAATTGGGCAAAAGAACCGAACTAGATGCGGATGGGAACAAGATGCTGGTACACACTTCAGATGGTTTTGCGTGGAGGCACTTCGATGCATTACATAAGGATAAATCGGAAGATCCAAGGCAACCTAGAGTTGCCATCAGCACGGATGGGTTCAATGTGTATGGTATGACGGCAGCACAATACAGTTGTTGGCCTGTATTTGTCATTCCACTAAATTTGCCACCCGGAGAGATTATGAAAAGAAAGAACATTTTCCTAACGTTGATAATTCCAGGGCCCAACTATCCGGGGACGAATATGAATGTGTACATGCAGCCGCTTAAGGATGAGTTGCAAGAAGCCTGGGATAATGGGATCAAGACCTACGACGCGGCTACCAAAACAAATTTCAAAATGCATGTGTGGTACATGTACTTGACGCATGATTATCCGGCGTTTGCGCTATTCGCTGGCTGGTGTGTGCATGGAAGGTTCCCGTGCACCACATGCAAGGCAGCTCTTCAGTTCCGTTGGCTGCAGGCTGGTCGCAAGTATTCTTGCTTCGACATGCATAGACAATTCCTGGATCCTGACCATAAGTTCAGAAAAGACAAGAAGAATTTCATCAAAGGTAGAGTTGTCAAAAACACTGCACCAGCTGCGTTGACAGGCCAACAGACCCTTGATCAGTTAAACGCTCTCGAGCCTGATCATTTGCATCCAGGATACTTCAAAGGGTATAATACGGAATACGCCTGGACTCACAAGTCATGCTTATGGGATCTCCCTTACTTCAAAGACCTCCTTTTCCCACACAACATTGACGTGATGCACACTGAAAAGAATATTGCGGAGGCCATTTTTGGTACATTGTTCGGCATAGAGGGGAAGTCAAAAGATAATCCTAAGGCTAGAATCGACCTGGAGGCTCTATGTGATAGACTGTTGCAAAACTTGCAACAACGGAAAGGAAAGCAAAGCATAGCGAAGCCAAAGGCATGGTTCAATCTTGAAAGGCCATCTATGAGGAAAATGCTATTGTGGGTGAAAATGCGGTTGATGTTCCCTGATGGGTATGCTGCGAATCTAAAGAGGGGAGCGAGTCTTGAGAAATTGAAAATATTTGGGCTCAAGAGTCATGATTGGCACATATGGATTGAGCGGGTAATGCCGGTGATGTTGCGTGGCTTTATCCCTGAGGATGAATGGCTAGTACTGGCAGAGCTGAGCTATTTCTTCCGTTCTCTTTGTGCGAAAGAGCTATCGCCTGGCGTGCTAGATGAAATGGAAGAGTTGGCGCCGGAGTTGGTCTGCAAATTAGAAAATATCTTTCCACCGGGCTTCTTTAATCCAATGCAACATTTGATTTTGCATCTCCCGACCGAGGCAAGAATGAGGGGGCAGGTTCAAAATCGATGGTGCTACTCAACTGAGAGGATGCAGAAGACGCTTCGAGCTAAGTGTAAAAATAAACGTAGAATTGAAGCATCGATGGCAGAGGCATTCATTACTGAGAAGGCGGCAAACTTCGTGGCAGCACACTACGAAGCCAAAAATCATCATTTGCATAACCCGAAGCCTCGGTACAATGATGGCGATCGAGAAAAAGTTCGATCCAACCTCAGCCTATTCAAAGGTAAGCTCGCACCATCCGGTGCTTCGAAAGGGAATTCGTTGGATGTCAAAGAATGGCGGACGATTTCATTGTATATCTTCACCAACCTAACAGAAGTGCGGCCGTACATCGAGTAAGTTCTCGGTAATTTATTGTTCCGCAACTTCTAATTGCTTTGAACAACTCTTATTCCCGGATATTTGATATAGTCGATACGTCGCCGAATTCTCGGATGGAGCGGTCATCGAAAAGGATTTCGTCGAAGAGTATGAGCTTCTCGCAAAGCATGGAGGCGACTATCCTGGTTTCATCTCTTGGTTCAAACAAAGGGTAATTAATTACCATTAAGGGCCCATTTGATTTATTGGTCTAATTTGCGGCTAATGCATCCATTCTTTCGTATTAAACTTGTAGGCTGATGCAGAGTCTATGGACGCCGAGTTGAGACAAGTCGCTAATGGTTTTGACTATAAGGTCCGTTCATTTGACAAATACAACATCAACGGGTATCACTTTCGTACCTTTGGCAAAGAGCTATCTATGCCCGACCTAAAGACTACAAATTGTTCTGTCTCTGCTATCGGCGAAGGAGACACCGAGTATTATGGAAGAGTTGAAGCAATTTATGAACTTCTATTTTATGGTGAAAACCCACCGACCGTCGTAGTCTTCAAATGTTATTGGTTTGAGCCGAGGGAGACTAGAAGGACTCATGAACATATAGGACTAGTCGAAATCAACCAAAACACCCACTTAGATGTTCCCGATGTCTATATTACGGCTCAACAGGCGACACAAGTTTTCTATCTACCGTGGGCCTGCCAAACTGATCCAAATCTCAAAGGTTGGGATGTCGTTTATGAAGTGCCACCACATTTTAGACCACCTACCCTCAATGAAGAGGATTACGAACCTCACATTAACCCAGACACATATGAAGGAGAATTCTTCCAAGAAACACGTATGTCCAAGAAACGTTTCAAGAACCGCTCTACTTCACCCCAGAACATTGAAGTAGACAGCGACAGTGAATCCATCTTAACCCCTGAGCCCGAACAGGAAGAGCTGGAAGAAAAAGAGGTTACTGCTGCGGATGACCTGTCACTTCTTGACCGATTACATAATGGTGGCCTTCCACATATTCTTCTAGATAGTGATGATGATGATGCATTTATTGATGATAGTGATGATCATGATGCATTTATTGACCCCGAAGCATATATAGACGAGGACGATTGTTATTAGTTCATGTGAGGTATTCAACTATTATACTATATATAAATTTTGAGTTCATGTTAGGTATTCAATTTTTATTAGTCATGTTGGTATTTATGTTGTACTAATTTCATTTACTCTTTGTCATGACAGGTGTTGAAATATGGTGGGAAAGGGTCGAAAGCACGCCGCCGCTGCTTCTTCGTCGGTGGGTGAAGGGATGGGTACTTCCATTCCTGCCTCACCTCTTCGGAGAGTGTTGCTCTCTACTATGCAAGGAGCGCCCCCCGTGAGAGGAGGTCGACCACCCACGAAGCCGAGAGGCACTAAAGGTACACGTTGTATTCATGTTGGTATTTATGTTGTACTCATGTTGTATGCATATTGGTATTTATATACATTTTATTACTCATGTTGGTATTTATGTTGTACTAAAGGTACACGTGGCCGCAGGAGAGGTAGGGCTACACGGTCTCCGCCACCACCCCAAGCTGATTCACCTGAGCACAGGAGGACTTCTAGGGTGGATTCGTCTGAGGTGGAGGCTACACGGTCTCCGGTTCACGAGCCTCGGGTCGACGAGCCTCAGGTCGACGAGCCTTCGACCCACGAGACTCGTGTCCCAGAGGCTTCCTTCCAGACGACTGCGGAGCACAGCAGGGATGAGGGTACGTCCCAAGAGACCCAGTGGGATACCTGGCCTGAGCCAACTGGCCATGCTGGTAGCAACGAGGAGCTGGGTGAGGGGGATACCGTCTACCAGCGTGGTAGTTCGGGGCTCCCGCTCGTGCCAGCGACCCCCGAGCAGAGGTGGTCGATTAGGCCAAATGGGGACAAGTAAGTTAATTTACTCTTATTTAACCTTTTGCCTTCGCGTTTTCTCAAATATCTAAAATTTTGTTTTTAATTTGTCATACTGTAGGGGTTGGATTGTTGCCAAGGGTGTCCGCAAGCCCAACAGCGTCCTTGGTGTTCTTTGCCGTCAAAACTTCCCAGGGTTTGTCACGTTGCCCGATCGGGAGCGAGAGGTAGGAATGACCTGGGAGTACTACTTGGGTGCCCCGGCCCCGCCGGAGGTGGAGATCGACGGTGTTTTGTGTGACACGAGGGCGGACATGGTGATCCGGAAGTTCTGGGTAATTTCTCTTTCACACAATTATAAATTAACCATAGCTATTTATTGTACTAATCGGTGTTGTCTCGTTTGCAGACCTTCTACAGGTGTGAGGAGGGATACGAGGACGACGCGGCAAAGGCTATCGAAACCGAATGTCGCCGCCTACTTCAAAACTTTCAGCACGAGGCTCGGGTGCAGACTGTTCGAGACTACTATGCCACGCGGCGTATTAGGATTGATAAGGCGAAGTGCCGTGATGAAGATGGAGAAGGAGCATTACATGAAGGTAATTACATATTATTAAGGCTTTGTAGTTAGTTTCCTTGATTTGGTTCTTACGCACTCAAATTTCTCTTTATTAACTTAGGTGCCCCCGAGATGGTGTGTGGATAAGATGGATTGTTGGGAGGCCTTGGTGGATCAGTGGTGCTCCGAAACGTGGGAGACCAGCCACAACAACGCCAAGGAGAGGCGTGGCAAAATGGTTGGCGTGCCACACCATCAAGGGAGCGTCAACTTAATCCAATTTGGCGAGAACTGGGTATGTGGTTTGCTTCATGCCTCATGCAATTCATTCTTAATGCTATCTTGAGCCCTTTACCAATACAATTTTCCGCTCTCTCTCTTTTAGGCGCGTCACAATAAGACGGAGGCGCCACAGATGTACGACCTGTATGCGATGGCCCATACTGCCTCGTACAAGAAGGTCAAGGCATTCTCTGAGTATGACCTCGAGCATCCAGAAAACTTCACCAACATATCCTCCCCCGACAAGCTCGTGAAGTATAGAGATCACGGGAAGGCGAGGAAAGGGGAGGACTTTAAACCGAGCGAGGGGCCTATTGATCCAGAGCTGGTGATGATAGCTGGCAACGGGAGGCCCCATGGCTCGATCGCCATTGGAGACGGCCTTATACGTTGTCCTAGCACTCTCCGGCAGATAAAGGCACGCCAAACAAGCTCTTATCCGGAGATAACACGTCGTCCACGGCCAGTCGAGCTCGCCATCGAGGATAGTTTAATGGACTCAACTATCTTTCCGCATTATGTTGTGCGTTGGAACCAATATGATTACATTGCTAACAATGAGTTGTGTTGCAGGCTGCTATTCAGAAAGAGAGAGAGAGGCAATGCAGGCGGCTATGGCGGAGAAGGATAAGGAAATTAGGGAGCTGGAGGAGAGGACGACTGCATTGGTGAGGCGGAGAGGGCACGGAATGATGCGTCTACCAGGGCCATATACGAGCTCTTCGTGGTAAGTTTCTTCTTCATGTTATTTCAAATCTTGCATTTGAATGTCCGTTTCATTAATAAATAAAAAGTTTGACTTGTCGAAACCAAATGTACAGTCTATGTGCGAGAAGAACGGCCAAGTCCCTCCGCCGATGCCAGTCATTAACGTGGCGGGGACGGTGAGTTTCATTTCAGTGGAGTGATCTTAAGAGTGTCCTCATGCTAACTACACATTGCAAACGATGTTTGGTGCAGAATATGTCCCGAAACGCATCGCACGACCCTTCTACAGTCGAGCCTTCTCCAGGGCAGCCTTCTCCAAGTGAAACAAGCCATAGCCACCGTGCTTCACCCTAACTTCGGTATGTTATTTCTAGTGTTTTAATAAAAAATAGCTAGACTTCCATCTAATGACATAATTAGCTTAGTTAGCTCCAAAATAGCTACACTTCCATCTAATGACATAATTAGCTTAGTTAGCTCCAAAATAGCTAGACTTCCATCTAATGACATAATTAGCTTAGTTAGCTCCAAAATAGCTAGACTTCCATCTAATGACATAATTAGCTTAGTTAGCTCAAAAATAGCTAGACTTCCATCTAATGACATAATTAGCTTAGTTAGCTCCAAAATAGCTAGACATCCATCTAATGACATAATTAGCTTAGTTAGCTCAGAAATAGCTAGACTTCCATCTAATGACATAATTAGCTTAGTTAGCTCCAAAATAGCTAGACTTCCTTCTTCTTCCTCCTTCTTCCTCCTTCTCCTTCTCCTTCTTCTTTTCTTCTTCTTCTCCTCTTCCTTCTCCTTCTCCTCCTCCTCCTCCTCCTCCTCCTTCTTTTACTTCTTCTTCTCTTTCTCTTCTTCTACGTAGTTTAGACTCATCCAAGAAAGGCTAAATTGGCTAATTATCCTACGAAATGACATAATTAGCTTAGTTAGCTCCAAAATGGCCTATTTAATAAAAAATTACCTATACTTAGCGAATTATCCTCGAAATGACATAATTATCTCCAAAAAGGCATTCTTAGCCAATTTAGCCCGAAGAAGGGGCCAAAAGGAGAAGAAAGAGGAAAAATGAAAGGAAGGAAGAAGAAGAAGAGGAGAAGGAGGAGAGGGAGGAGGATAAGAAGAAGGAGAAGAAGGAGGAGAAGAAGGAGAAGGAGCTCCTCCTTCTCCTTCTCCTTCTTCTTTTCTTCTTCTTCTCCTCTTCCTTCTCCTTCTCTTCCTCCTCCTCCTCCTCCTTCTTTTACTTCTTCCTTCTCCTTCTTCTTCCTCCTTCTTCCTCCTTCTCCTTCTCCTTCTTCTTTTCTTCTTCTTCTCCTCTTCCTTCTCCTTCTCCTCCTCCTCCTCCTCCTCCTCCTTCTTTTACTTCTTCTTCTCTTTCTCTTCTTCTATGTAGCATAGACTCATCCAAGAAAGGCTAAATAGGCTAATTATCCTACGAAATGACATAATCAGCTTAGTTAGCTCCAAAATGAACTATTTAATAAAAAATGACCTATACTTAGCTAATTATCCTCGAAATGACATAATTAGCTCCAAATAGGCATTCTTAGCGAATTTATCCCAAAGAAGGGGACAAGAGGAGAAGAAAGAGGAAAAATCAAAGGAAGGAAGAAGAAGAAGAGGAGAAGAAGGAGGAGAGGGAGGAGGAGAAGAAGAAGGAGGAGCTCCTTCCTCCTTCTCTTTCTCCTTCTTCTTCTCCTTCTCCTTCTTCTTTTCTTCTTCTTCTCCTCTTCCTTCTTCTTCTCCTCCTCCTCCTCCTCCTCCTCCTCCTTCTTTTACTTCTTCTTCTCTATCTCTTCTTCTACGTAGCTTAGACTCATCCAAGAAAGGCTAAATTGGCTAATTATCCTACAAAATGACATAATTAGCTTAGTTAGCTCCAAAATGGCCTATTTAATAAAAAATGACCTATACTTAGCTAATTATCCTCGAAATGACATAATTAGCTCCAAAAAGGCATTCTTAGCCAATTTAGCCCGAAGAAGGGGACAAGAGGAGAAGAAAGAGGAAAAAAGAAAGGAAGGAAGAGGAAGAAGAGGAGAAGAAGAAGGAGGAGAGGGAGGAGGAGAAGAAGAAGGAGAAGAACGAGGAGAAGGAGAAGGAGCTCCTCCTTCTCGTTCTTCTTCCTCCTTCTTCCTGCTTCTCCTTCTCCTTCTTCTTCTCCTTCTCCTTCTTCTTTTCTTCTTCTTCTCCTCTTCCTTCTTCTTCTCCTCCTCCTCCTCCTCCTCCTTCTTTTACTTCTTCTTCTCTATCTCTTCTTCTACGTAGCTTAGACTCATCGAAGAAAGGCTAAATTGGCTACTTATCCTACGAAATGACATAATTAGCTTAGTTAGGTCCAAAATGGCCTATTTAATAAAAAAATGACCTATACTTAGCTAATTATCCTCGAAATGACATAATTAGCTCCAAAAAGGCATTCTTAGCCAATTTAGCCCGAAGAAGGGTACAAGAAGAGAAAAAGAGGAAAAATGAAAGGAAGGAAGAGGAAGAACAGGAGAAGAAGAAGGAGGAGAGGGAGGAGGAGAAGAAGAAGGAGAAGAAGGAGGAGAAGGAGAAGGAGCTCCTCCTTCTCCTCCTTCTTCTTCCTCCTTCTTCCTCCTTCTCCTTCTCCTTCTTCTTCTCCTTCTCCTTCTTCTTTTCTTCTTCTTCTCCTCTTCCTTATCCTCCTCCTCCTCCTCCTCCTCCTTCTTTTACTTCTTCTTCTCTATCTCTTCTTCTACGTAGCTTAGACTCATCCAAGAAAGGCTAAATTGGCTAATTATCCTACGAAATGACATAATTAGCTTAGTTAGCTCCAAAATGGCCTATTTAATAAAAAATGACCTATACTTAGCTAATTATCCTCGAAATGACATAATTAGCTCTGAAAAGGCATTCTTAGCCAATTTAGCCCGAAGAAGGGGACAAGAAGAGAAAAAGAGGAAAAATGAAAGGAAGGAAGAGGAAAAATGATAAGAAGGAAGAGGAAAAAGGAGAAGAAAGAGGAAAAATGAGAAGAAGGGGACAAAAGGATAAGAAGAAGGAGAAGAAGGAGAAGAAGAAGGAGAAGAAGGAGAAGAAGAAGGAGAAGGAGCGGGTATGCACAATGCTCATAACCATATTTGACATAAATAAATTTCTTTCCGTACTCATAACCATATTAAAACAACTCGCATCCATAGTGCAGACATATTATGCAAGATACATCCATACCAAACCATATATTACACCAGTTTCATCCACGTCCATACAAAGTTTCATATATTCATATACTACAATAGTTTCAATACAACCCATGGTACAAGAAATCATCTTCAAGCATTCCATCAACCAAGCTTCCCGTGAAGTGAAGGTAATCTGCAAAATGACAAATAAGAAAGTTAGAAAAATAATACTAGATGAAGTAGTGTATATATAGGTTATTTCGGAGAGAAATTATCTAAGTATAGACCATTTAGGAGCTAACTAAGCTAATTATATCATTTAGGTGGAACCCTAGCTAACTATAGGAGAAGAGAAAGAGAAGAAAAAGTAAAAGAAGGAGGAGGAGGAGGAGGAGGAGAAGGAGAAGGAAGAGGAGAAGAAGAAGTAAAAGGAGGAGGAGGAGGAGGAGGAGGAGAAGGAGAAGGAAGAGGAGAAGGAGAAGGAAGAGGAGAATAAGAAGAAAAGAAGAAGGAGAAGGAGAAGAAGAAGGAGAAGGAGAAGGAGGAAGAAGGAGGAAGAAGAAGGAGAAGGAGGAGCTCCTTCTCCTTCTCCTCCTTCTTCTCCTTCTTCTTCTCCTCCTCCCTCTCCTCCTTCTTCTTCTTCTCATTTTTCCTCTTCCTTCCTTTCATTTTTCCTCTTTTTCTCTTCTTGTCCCCTTCTTCGGGCTAAATTGGCTAAGAATGCCTTTTTGGAGCTAATTATATCATTTCGAGGATAATTAGCTAAGTATAGGTCATTTTTTATTAAATAGGCCATTTTGGAGCAAACTAAGCTAATTATGTCATTTCGTAGGATAATTAGCCAATTTAGCCTTTCTTGGATGAGTCTAACCTACGTAGAAGAAGAGATAGAGAAGAAGAAGTAAAAGGAGGAGGAGGAGGAGGAGAAGAAGAAGGAAGAGGAGAAGAAGAAGAAAAGAAGAAGGAGAAGGAGAAGAATAAGGAGAAGGAAAAGGAGGAAGAAGAAGGAGAAGGAGGAGCTCCTTCTCCTTCTCCTCCTTCTTCTCCTTCTTCTTCTTCTCCTCCCTCTCCTCCTTCTTCTTCTTCTCATTTTTCCTCTTCCTTCCTTTCATTTTTCCTCTTTTTCTCTTCTTGTCCCCTTCTTTGGGCTAAATTGGCTAAGAATGCCTTTTTGGAGCTAATTATGTCATTTCGAGGATAATTAGCTAAGTATAGGTCATTTTTTATTAAATAGGCCATTTTGGAGCAAACTAAGCTAATTATGTCATTTCGTAGGATAATTAGCCAATTTAGCCTTTCTTGGATGAGTCTAACCTACGTAGAAGAAGAGATAGAGAAGAAGAAGTAAAAGGAGGAGGAGGAGGAGGAGAAGAAGAAGGAAGAGGAGAAGAAGAAGAAAAGAAGAAGGAGAAGGAGAAGAATAAGGAGAAGGAAAAGGAGGAAGAAGAAGGAGAAGGAGGAGCTCCTTCTCCTTCTCCTCCTTCTTCTCCTTCTTCTTCTTCTCCTCCCTCTCCTCCTTCTTCTTCTTCTCATTTTTCCTCTTCCTTCCTTTCATTTTTCCTCTTTTTCTCTTCTTGTCCCCTTCTTTGGGCTAAATTGGCTAAGAATGCCTTTTTGGAGCTAATTATGTCATTTCGAGGATAATTAGCTAAGTATAGGTCATTTTTTTACTAAATAGGCCATTTTAGAGCTAACTAAGCTAATTATGTCATTTCGTAGGATAATTAGCCAATTTAGCCTTTCTTGGATGAGTCTAAGCTACGTAGAATAAGAGATAGAGAAGAAGAAGTAAAAGAAGGAGGAGGAGGAGGAGGAGGAGGAGGAGAAGAAGAAGGAAGAGGAGAAGAAGAAGAAAAGAAGAAGGAGAAGGAGAAGGAGAAGGAGAAGGAGAAGGAGGAAGAAGGAGGAAGAAGAAGGAGAAGGAGAAGGAGGAAGAAGGAGGAAGAAGAAGGAGAAGGAGGAGCTCCTTCTCCTTCTCCTCCTTCTTCTCCTTCTTCTTCTCCTCCTCCCTCTCCTCCTTCTTGTTCTTCTCATTTTTCCTCTTCCTTCCTTTCATTTTTCCTCTTTTTCTCTTCTTGTCCCCTTCTTCGGGCTAAATTGGCTAAGAATGCCTTTTTGGAGCTAATTATGTCATTTCGAGGATAATTAGCTAAGTATAGGTCATTTTTTATTAAATAGGCCATTTTGGAGCTAAGTAAGCTAATTATGTCATTTCGTAGGATAATTAGCCAATTTAGCCTTTCTTGGATAAGTCTAAGCTACTAGAAGAAGATATAGAGAAGAAGAAGTAAAAGAAGGAGGAGGAGGAGGAGGAGGAGGAGAAGAAGAAGAAGGAAGAGGAGAAGAAGAAGAAAAGAAGAAGGAGAAGGAGAAGAAGAAGGAGAAGGAGAAGGAGGAAGAAGGAGGAAGAAGAAGGAGAAGGAGGAGCTCCTTCTCCTTCTTCTCCTTCTTCTTCTCCTCCTCCCTCTCCTCCTTCTTCTTCTTCTCATTTTTCCTCTTCCTTCCTTTCATTTTTCCTCTTTTTCTCTTCTTGTCCCCTTCTTCGGGCTAAATTGGCTAAGAATGCCTTTTTGGAGCTAATTATGTCATTTCGAGGATAATTAGCTAAGTATAGGTCATTTTTTATTAAATAGGCCATTTTGGAGCTAACTAAGCTAATTATGTCATTTCGTAGGATAATTAGCCAATTTAGCCTTTCTTGGATAATTCTAACCTACGTAGAAGAAGAGATAGAGAAGAGGAAGTAAAAGGAGGAGGAGGAGGAGGAGGAGGAGAAGAAGAAGGAAGAGGAGAAGAAGAAGAAAAGAAGAAGGAGAAGGAGAAGAAGAAGGAGAAGGAGAAGGAGGAAGAAGGAGGAAGAAGAAGGAGAAAGAGGAGCTCCTTCTCCTTCTCCTCCTCCTCCTTCTTCTTCTTCTCCTCCTCCCTCTCCTCCTTCTTCTTCTTCTCATTTTTCCTCTTCCTTCCTTTCATTTTTCCTCTTTTTCTCTTCTTGTCCCCTTCTTCGGGCTAAATTGGCTAAGAATGCCTTTTTGGAGCTAATTATGTCATTTCGAGGATAATTAGCTAAGTATAGGTCATTTTTATTAAATAGGCCATTTTGGAGCTAACTAAGCTAATTATGTCATTTCGTAGGATAATTAGCCAATTTAGCCTTTCTTGGATGAGTCTAAGCTACGTAGAAGAAGAGATAGAGAAGAAGAAGTAAAAGAAGGAGGAGGAGGAGGAGAAGAAGAATAAAAGAAGAAGGAGAAGGAGAAGGAAGATGAGAAGAAGAAGAAAAGAAGAAGGAGAAGGAGTAGGTGGAAGAAGGAGGAAGAAGAAGGAGAAGGAAGAAGTAAAAGAAGAAAGAGGAGGAGGAGGAGGAGGAGGAGAAGGAAGAGGGGAAGAAGAAGAAAATAAGAAGGAGAAGGAGAAGGAGGAAGAAGAAGGAATTATGTCATTAGATGGAAGTCTAGCTATTTTGGAGCCAACTAAGCTAATTATGTCATTAGATGGAAGTCTAGCTATTTTTGAGCTAACTAAGCTAATTATGTCATTAGATGGAAGTCTAGCTATTTTGGAGCTAACTAAGCTAATTATGTCATTAGATGGAAGTCTAGCTATTTTTGAGCTAACTAAGCTAATTATGTCATTAGATGGAAGTCTAGCTATTTTGGAGCTAACTAAGCTAATTATGTCATTAGATGGAAGTCTAGCTATTTTTTATTAAAACACTAGAAATAACATACCTAAGTTAGGGTGAAGCACGGTGGCTCTGGCTTGTTTCACCTGGAGAAGGCTGCCCTGGAGAAGGCTCGACTGTAGAAGGGTCTTGCGATGCGTTTCGGGACATATTGTGCACCAAACATTGTTTGCAATGTGTAGTTGGCACGAGGACACTCTTAAGATCACTCCACTGAAATGAAACTCACCGTCCCTGCCACGTTAATGACTGGCATCGGCGGAGGGACTTGGCCGTTCTTCTCGCACATAGACTGTACATTTGGTTTCCATAAGTCAAACTTTTAATTTATTAATGAAACGGACATTCAAATGCAAGATTTGAAATAACATGAAGAAGAAAATTACCACGAAGAGCTCCTATATGGCCCTAGTAGACGCTTCATTCCGTGCCCTCTCCGCCTCCACCAATGCAGTCGTCCTCTCCTCCAGCTCCCTAATTTCCTTATCCTTCTCCGCCATAGCCGCCTGCATTGCCTCTCTCTCTTTCTGAATAGCAGCCTGCAACACAACTCATTGTTAGCAATGTAATCATATTGGTTCCAACGCACAACATAATGCGGAAAGATAGTTGAGTCCATTAAACTAACCTCGATGGCGAGCTCGACTGGCCGTGGACGACGTGTTATCTCCAGACAAGAGCTCGTTTGGCGTGCCTTTATCTGCCGGAGAGTGCTAGGACAACGTATAAGGCCGTCTCCAATGGCGATCAAGCCATGGGGCCTCCCGTTGCCAGCTATCATCACCAGCTCTGGATCAATAGGCCCCTCGCTCGGTTTAAAGTCCTCCCCTTTCCTCGCCTTCCCGTGATCTCTATACTTCACGAGCTTGTCGGGGGAGGAGATGTTGGTGAAGTTTTCTGGATGCTCGAGGTCAGACTCAGAGAATGCCTTGACCTTCTTGTACGAGGCAGTATGGGCCATCGCATACAGGTCGTACATCTGTGGCGCCTCCGTCTTATTGTGACGCGCCTAAAAGAGAGAGAGCGGAAAATTGTATTGGTAAAGGGCTCAAGATAGCATTAAGAATGAATTGCATGAGGCATGAAGCAAACCACATACCCAGTTCTCGCCAAATTGGATTAAGTTGACGCTCCCTTGATGGTGTGGCACGCCAACCATTTTGCCACGCCTCTCCTTGGCGTTGTTGTGGCTGGTCTCCCACGTTTCGGAGCACCACTGATCCACCAAGGCCTCCCAACAATCCATCTTATCCACACACCATCTCAGGGGCACCTAAGTTAATAAAGAGAAATTTGAGTGCGTAAGAACCAAATCAAGGAAACTAACTACAAAGCCTTAATAATATGTAATTACCTTCATGTAATGCTCCTTCTCCATCTTAGCATCACGGCACTTCGCCTTATCAATCCTAATACGCCGCGTGGCATAGTAGTCTCGAACAGCCTGCACCCGAGCCTCGTGCTGAAAGTTTTGAAGTAGGCGGCGACATTCGGTTTCGATAGCCTTTGCCGCGTCGTCCTCGTATCCCTCCTCACACCTGTAGAAGGTCTGCAAACGAGACAACACCGATTAGTACAATAAATAGCTATGGTTAATTTATAATTGTGTGAAAGAGAAATTACCCAGAACTTTCGGATCACCATGTCCGCCCTCGTCTCACACAAAACACCGTCGATCTCCACCTCCGGCGGGGCCGGGGCACCCAAGTAGTACTCCCAGGTCATTCCTACCTCTCGCTCCCGACCGGGCAACGTGACAAACCCTGGGAAGTTTTGACGGCAAAGAACACCAAGGACGCTGTTGGGCTTGCGGACACCCTTGGCAACAATCCAACCCCTACAGTATGACAAATTAAAGCCAAAACATTAGATATTTGAGAAAACGCGAAGGCAAAAGGTTAAATAAGAGTAAATTAACTTACTTGTCCCCATTTGGCCTAATCGACCACCTCTGCTCGGGGGTCGCTGGCACGAGCGGGAGCCCCGAACTACCACACTGGTAGACGGTATCCCCCTCACCCAGCTCCTCGTCGCTACCAGCATGGCCAGTTGGCTCAGGCCAGGTATCCCACTGGGTCTCTTGGGACGTACCCTCATCCCTGCTGTGCTCCGCAGTCGTCTGGAAGGAAGCCTTTGGGACACGAGTCTCGTGGGTCGAAGGCTCGTCGACCTGAGGCTTGTCGACCCGAGGCTCGTGAACCGGAGACCGTTGAGCCTCCACCTCAGACGAATCCATCCTAGAAGTCCTCCTGTGCTCAGGTGAATCAGCTTGGGGTGGTGACGGAGACCGTGTAGCCCTACCTCTCCCACGGCCACGTGTACCTTTAGTACAACATAAATACCAACATGAGTAATAAAATGTATATAAATACCAATATGCATACAACATGAGTACAACATAAAACCATATGTGCCAATCATGACTCTTGAGCCCAACTATTTTCAATTTCTCAAGACTCGCTCCCCTCTTTAGATTCGCAGCATACCCATCGGGGAACATCAACCGCATTTTCACCCACAATAGCATTTCCCTCATAGCTGGCCTTTAAAGATTGAACCATGCCTTTGGCTTCGCTATGCTTTGCTTTCCTTTCTGTTGTCGCAAGTTTCGCAACGGTCTATCACATAGAGCCTCCAGGTCGATTCTAGCCTTAGGATTATCTTTTGACTTCCCCTCTATGCCGAACAATGTACCAAAAATGGCCTCCGCAATATTCTTTTCAGTGTGCATCACGTCAATCTTGTGTGGGCAAAGGAGGTCTTTGAAGTAAGGGAGATCCCATAAGCATGACTTGTGAGTCCAGGCGTGTTCCGTATTATACCCTTTGAAGTATCCTGGACGCAAAGGATCGGGCTCGAGAGCGTTTAACTGATCAAGGGTCTGTTGGCCTGTCAACGCAGCTGGTGCAGTGTTTTTGACAACTCTACCTTTGATGAAATTCTTCTTGTCTTTTATGAACTTATGGTCAGGATCCAGGAATTGTCTATGCATGTCGAAGCAAGAATACTTGCGACCAGCCTGCAGCCAACGGAACTGAAGAGCTGCCTTGCATGTGGTGCACGGGAACCTTCCATGCACACACCAGCCAGCGAATAGCGCAAACGCCGGATAATCATGCATCGAGTACATGTACCACACATGCATTTTGAAATTTGTTTTGGTAGCCGCGTCGTAGGTCTTGATCCCATTATCCCAGGCTTCTTGCAACTCATCCTTAAGCGGCTGCATGTACACATTCATATTCTTCCCCGGATAGTTGGGCCCTGGAATTATCAACGTCAGGAAAATGTTCTTTCTTTTCATAATCTCTCCGGGTGGCAAATTTAGTGGAATGACAAATACAGGCCAACAACTGTATTGTGCTGCCGTCATACCATACACATTGAACCCATCCGTGCTGATGGCAACTCTAGGTTGCCTTGGATCTTCCGATTTATCCTTATGTAATGCATCGAAGTGCCTCCACGCAAAACCATCTGAAGTGTGTACCAGCATCTTGTTCCCATCCGCATCTAGTTCGGTTCTTTTGCCCAATTTGTGCCATGTCATCTGTCTGGCCGTCTCTTCGACCATGAAAAGACGTTGAAGTCTTGGTACGATTGGCAGATATCGAAGAACACTAATGGGGATTTTGGTCTGATTCTTCTCACCCATGCCGTTGTCTACCACAATATACCTGGAAGAATTGCAAATGGGGCAATAGTTCAAGGCCGCATACTCAAGCCTAAATAAGGCACATCCATTCTCACAGGCATGTATCTTCTCATAGGGCATCTTAAGTACACGGAGGATTTTCTCTGACTGGTACAGGTTTGCAGGCAGTACATGGCCTTTGGGTAGAAAGCGTCCAAATATCGTCATCATCGCGTCGTAGCATTCTCTGCCTAGGTTGAATTGAGCCTTCAGAGCCATTACTTGCACGATGGCATCCAGCTGACAAAGCTCAGTCTGCTCGTGGAGAGGACATTTTGAAGACTCCAGCATTTCATAGAAGGCCTTTGCAGATTCCTCCATCTCATCATCCGAATCACGAGCATCATCAAAGTCTTGCACCATGTCTTCAATCCCGGTACCATGCTCGTCGGTGCAACGACGAATCACCTCAGCTCTGGCACGTTGGTCAGACTCACCATGAAAAGTCCACACCATATAATTAGGCGTGAAACCCCACTTCTGCAGGTGTTTACCCATTTCAAACACTGTCCGCTTTTTCCAGTTGTCGCAGTTGGGACAGGGGCACCATGTTTTATGCTGGCCATTTGCAAATGCGGCTCTCACAAACCCCCTGGTTTTTGTTAACCATTCATGGGTCATGTCTTTCTGACTAGGGTGACCAGTGTACTTCCAAGCACGATCACTCAAGTTGCCTAGCTACCTATAGGGGCACAAGAAATAAATATATAATTCATCATCTATATTCATACGCTAATCAAGTTTGTCAGTTTTATTACGTCCATGCAACCTACACGCTAATAGGTAAAGATAGGTCCTAATCCCACCCGAGTATGTGTAGACTGGGTTCGTTTTCCCATGCTCTGCTCCAGATGCGACGCAGAATTTTGACAGCACCTCCCCGCCGTTCTCCTGATACACGTCTCGGCAATAAGCAGAGAGGATGTCTACCTGGAGAACAACAGGGGAGGCACTGACGAAATTCCGCATCGGATCCGGAGCACAGCATACGGGAAAACAAACCCAATCTACACATACTCGGGTTGTCCATGGATAATGTTGGACAATTCGAAAGGATGGCGGTTATAAATATGCAAAGAAATGCATATTTATAGATGTCGCCCTTTCGAATGGGAGACGCATACTGGTCACGCATACTCATGATTGAAGAAACCTATAGCTAGCAAGTTTCATCGGCACGAAGACCGGGACAGAGCAAATTAAGGGGGTAGGAGGAGAAGTCATTTGTGCTCACCAACAAACGCAAGGGCGGAGCTCGTCGAACGCACGTGGAGGTCGTCGAACAACTGCACATTGAAATTCACCCGGTCAACACAAATATGATGTTTTTATAATTAACATAACTATATGACCTAACTCATAACTATGTGGGTCAGTGTCATCGGGGGGTCGAAGGTCACTGGCGTCGGGGATTGGGGTCGTTTCGGTCAACAAGAGGCCGAAGAGGTGTCGGTGCTCGGGGGTTGGGGGTCAGTGGCGTCGGGGGTCGGTGTAGGGGGTCGGGGGTCGAGGGTGAGTGTTGTCGGGGGTCGGGGGTCGGGGGTCGAGGGTCAGTGGCGTCGGGCGTCGGGGGTCGGGGGTCAGTGGCGTCGGGGGTTGGGGTAGGGGGTCAGGGGTCGAGGGTGAGTGTTGTCGGGGGTCGGGGGTCGGGGGTCGAGGGTCAGTGGCGTCGGGCGTCGGGGATCGGGGGTCAGTGGCGTCGGGGGTCGAGGTAGGGGGTCGGGGGTCGAGGGTGAGTGTTGTCGGGGGTCGGGGGTCGGGGGTCGAGGTTACCTATAAAACTTTCCAGGTCACCTATAAAACTTCCCAGCTCCAACTAGCTAAAACTAGCTCTAGCGGTGGCATCCAAACAGGGCCATTGTGTCGTGCTTTCTTACCATGTTCTCCTAATCTTTTCAGATGTGACGTGGTAGTAATTTTAAATTATTTTATTCATAAACCAGATTACTTACTCAGTCTTCTATTGTATATACGATGCACTTTTTTCCATGACCTCTACTTATACATTGGTTTTGTTCACTAGATTCCTGAATTCAGGGCACGTGCGTCTGCTCGGATTGATGCATGGATAGTACTTGATGTCCTCTACATGCGCGATGAGTGTATAATTCTTTAACATCACATATTAGGGGCACTTTTACCCATCTTAACATCACATTGAGTTGGTGTAAATATAGAGAGTCGATGCCAGGGTCTATATAATTGATATGCATACAACCAACAGGAAGTTAACACGCGCATATCAAAACGGCCAAACATAGAGCCATGACACAAACTAAGCGCCCTAGGGTATAGAGGGCTAATGACATGCTCCACATGCAGACACGCACCATTATTCGCAGCAGTCTCAGAATTTATTTTGTTGAACACTAAATCATTAGGAAAATCAATTAAACCAAAGTTGTCACATGTCACTATAAATTTTGGGAACTTGGTATGGCCTTTGTTTAACACAACGCATTAAGTAAAACTGGCATTTATATGTTAATCGTATTTCCACAGCAGACAAAAAGATATTTGTATTTGCATAATTTCTATAACAACATTGTGCCATTCTACATATTCGAAGGTGTCACCTCCTTTATTTTGTATTATTTATTCAAAGAGAATAGATATTAGCATGAGAATATTTTCTTTGTGTAGGTATGATGTGTCATGTGTCCAAGAATTACTACCAAATTGATGGTAAATAGCAGTACGAACTCATTTTTTTCATTTTCTCCTATACAGATGAATCTCACTGTTTTTGCTGGCAGGGGAGAGGAGTTCCTCCGGGGAGTTGGCTGCTCCGGCTAGGCGGCGGAGGAGGGTGCGGGCGACGGAGGGGGTGGCGACGAGGCTCCAGGGCATCCGGGGCGAGGAGGAGCGTCAGGGGGGCTGCTCGTGCTCCTGACGGCGTGGCCGGATCGGAGGAGAGGTGCGGCATGCAGGGGGAGCCGATGGGGAGGGGAGCCGATGGGGAGGGGGGTGGCCACGGTGGGGAGGGCGGGGAGGCGCCGGCCGGTGGGGGAGGGCGGGGAGGCGCCAGCCGGTGGGGGAGGAGGTGGCGACGGTGGGGAGGGCGGGGAGGGCGGGGAGGTGCCGGCCGGTGGGGAGGGCGGGGAGGCGCCGGCCGGTGGGGAGGGCGGGGAGGCGTCGGCCGGTGGGGGAGGCGCCGGCCGGTGGGGAGGGCGGGGAGGCGACGGCCGGTGGGCGCAAGCTGGATGGGGGAGGGAGCGTGCGGGAGGAGGGCGACGAGGTTGGGTTTTTTTTTGAAACAACGAGTTGGGGTTGGAGCGTTAGTGGGCAGCCGTTAGTGGGGTCAATGTCTTTGCCGTCCGTTGTGCTCCAAGGCAGACGGCAAAGGAGCTTTTGGCGGACGGCAAAGACGCGGCTGATGGCAAACGTAATGGCTACAACTGCGATTTTTCTTTGCCGTCTGCATGGTTCATCTTTGCCGTCAGCCGTTTCTTTGCCATCAGCTTGGTCCATCTTTGCCGTCCGCTAGCTGACGGCAAAGAAGCGACTCATGGCAAAGCACTTCTTTGCCATCTGTCAGATCTTTGCCATCTATTTTTTGGTAGCTGACGGCAAAGAGCTTCTTTGCCATCAGCCAGCAGACGGCAAAGACCCGGTAGATGGCAATTTCTCTGATTCCAGTAGTGTTCCCCCAATACCAGAACGAGACCAAAAAATAATTTGTCACCGCCGGGAGCCTTTGTCCCCGTGAGATCCAATCTAGGAGCCTTTTCCGGTAATCTGCCAAAGAGGGAATCGATCACGGAGGGCATCTACATCAACTTCATTGCTCCTTCGATGATGTGTGAGTAGTTCACCAGAGACCTATGGGTCCATGGCTAGTAGCTAGAAGGCTTCTTCTCTCTCTTTGTTCTTCAATACCATGTTCTTCATTATCTTCATGGAGATCTATCACATGTAATACTCTTTTGCGGTATGTTTATCGAGATCCGATGAACTGTGGGTATATGTTCAGATTACCTATGAATATTATTTGAATCTTCTCTAATATTCTTATATGCATGATTTCATATCTTAGGAAGTCTCTTCGAGTTATTAGTTTGGTTTGCCAACTAGATTGGTAATTCTTGCAATGGGAGAAGTGCTTAGTTGTGGGTTCAATCTTGTGGTGGCCTCACCCAGTGACAAGGTAGGGGTAGCGAGGCCCGTATTGCATTGTTGCCATCGAGGATAAAAAGATGGGTTTTTCATCATATTGCTTTAGTTTATCCCTCTACATCTTGTCATCTTACCTAATGCGTTACTCTGTTCTTCGTGAACTTAAGACTCTAGATGCAGGCAGGAGTCGGTGGATGTGTGGAGTAATAGTAGTAGATATAGAATCGTTTCGGTCTACTTGATACGGACGGGATGGCTATATTGGAAATATGCCCTAGAGGCTATAATAAAGTGGTTATTATTATATTTCCTAGTTCATGACTATTTTCTATTGTTCATGCATTGGATGTCATTGATAACGGTATCACATCATTGGGGAATGATGTGATGGACGAGACCCAACCCTAAACGTAGCACTAGATCAGGTTGTTCGTCTCCTAAAGCTTTTCTGATGTCAAGTACCATTTCCTTATACCCTGAGACTGTGCAACTCACGGATACCATAGGAGTGCTTTGGGTGTACCAAACGTCACAACATAACTGGGTGATTATAAAGGTGCACTACGGGTATCTCCGAAAGTGTCTGTTGGGTTGTACGAATCGAGACCGGGATTTGTCACTCCGTGTGATGGAGAGGTATCTCTGGGCCCACTCGGTAGTCCATCATCATATTGAGCTTAGTGTGACTAAGGAGTTAGTCACGGGATGATGTGTTACGGAACGAGTAAAGAGACTTGCCGGTAACGAGATTGAACAAGGTATAGGAATATGGGGCAAGTATCATACGGATGGAGAAAGGGAAATGCATACGGGAATGATTAAATCCTTGACATCATGGTTCATCCGATGAGATCATCGTGGAACATGTGGGAACCAACATGGATATCCAGACCCCGTTGTTGGTTATTAGCCGGAGAGATGTCTCGGTCATGTCTGCATGTCCCCCGAACCCGTAGGGTCTACACACTTAAGGTTTGATGACGCTAGAGTTGTAAAGCGAATGGTATGTGGTTACCAAAGGTTGTTTGGAGTCCCGGATGAGATCCCGAACGTCACGATGAGCTCCGGAATGGTCCGGAGGTAAATATTGATATATAGGAAGTCATGTTTTGGTCACCGGAAAAGTTTCGGGCTCATCGGTAGTGTACCGGGAGTGTCGGGAGGGTGCCGGAGGACCCCCGGGAGGGATGTGATGACCAAAAGGGTTTATGGACTGTTAGAGGAGGTTGACCAGCCCATATTGGGCTGGCCAAGGCCTTCCCTAAAGTCCTATGCGCATAGGGATAGAGGAGATAAGGCAAAAGGGCTTAAAAGGAAAAGGAGGAAGAGTCCTACCAAGGTAGTCCACCACTAGAGGAATCAGACACTTTGCCATTTGCATAACACACTACAAAGGTCTTTGCCATCAGCCTCCTGTCGACAAAGTTCCTACGACTACTTTCGACGGCATATCACCTTCTTTGTCGTATGTGTGCCATAAGCGGAAGGCAAAGGTCTTTGCCGTCAGCCTTTGGCACCGAGCAGACGGCAAACATATTTAGATGGAAGCCGACAGGCAACGCCTCTGTTAGGGCTAACGGACGCTTTGCTGTCTACATCCCTCATCTCCTTTGTCGTTTGCGTCCCTGATTCCTTTGTCGTCTACTTATATGGGCCAGCCCTCAGTTGGCCCAACCGTCACTTTGTCATTTCTTTCTTTGTCATCTGCCTCCCTCATATCTTTGTCGTCTGCCTCCCCAGGCTCTATGTCGTCTCCCTCCTCTCTTTGCCGTCGGCCTCCCCAAGCTCTGTGTCATCTCCCTCATCTCTTTGCCGTCTGCCTCCCCAGGCCCTGTGCAGTGTGCCTCACTAGGCAACGAACGACAAAGAGCCTATATGGGCCAGCTACTACACCCCAGGTTGCAAAGTTGGGTGCCACGTGGCACCTTTGCCGTCCGCTGCCTGATAGAAAAGGCCTTTGCCATGATCTAGGAGACGGCTAAGAGCCCATATTGTCTGAGTTTTTTTATGTTATTTCACAACACACATATATATAATTCATAGCACATATATTATATATAGGTCACAACACATATATGACATACGTATAAAGTTCATCAATGTACATCCCATATATCGAAAGAACCAACATATACAAAGTTTCCTCCATGTATATACATATACATATAGTTCCACCTATACTGTTCATCCATATATACATATACATATAGTTCCACATTGTTCATCAACTCAAATGAAAAGTAGAACTAAAGCACTCCATCGATGCCAGCTTCCATGCATGTAGTACATCCAATCTGCAAAATGGGAATAAGAAAGTCAGAACAACAACAACAACAACATAGCTCGTATTTGAGAGTATTGTGTCATTATGGAGGAAAATAAGCTAAGTATATGACCTTTTTGAGCGAACCAAGGTTATTATGCCATTTTTGACCTAACTAAGCTAATTATGTCAATTTGGATGAAAATAAGCTAACTATCTGACATTTATGAGGTAACAAAGGTTCTTATGCCATTTCGGACCTAACTAAGCTAATTATGTCATTTTAGAGCGAAAAAGCTAAGTATATAATATTCATGAGCTAAACAAGGTTCTTATGCCATTTTGAGCTTATTATGTCTTTTTGGAGCTAAATGGGCTAATTATGTCATTGTTGGGGAAAATAAGGTAAGGAGAATATGAAAGAAGATAAGAAAGAGGAGGAGCAGAAGAAGAAGAAGAAAAGAAGAACAAGGAGAATGAGTAGAAGAAGAAGGAGAAGACGAAGGAGGAGGAGGAGAAGAAGGAGAAGAAGAAGAAGAAGAAGGAGGAGGAGGAGAGAAGAAGAAGGAGAAGAAGGAGGGCTCCTTCTCCTTCTTCTCCTCCTTCTCCTTCTTCTCTTCTTCTTCTTCTTCCTTCTTTTCATTTTTCCTATTTCTTCTCCTCTTGTCCTCTTCTTCGAGCTAAATTAGCTAAGTATGACTTTTCGGAGCTAAATGGGATAATTATGTCATTGTTGGGGAAAATAAGGTAAGGAGAATATGAAAGAGGAGAAGAAAGAGGAGGAGAATAAGAAGGAGAAGAAGGAGGAAAAGTAGGACTCCTTCTCCTTCTTCTCCTCCTTCTCCTTCTTCTTCTCCTTCTCCTTCTCTTCTTCTTCTCTTCTTCTTCTTCTTCCTTCTTTTCATTTCTCCTCTTCTCCTCTTCCTGGATCTAAATTAGCTAAGTATGTCTTTTTGGAGCTAAATGGGCTAATTATGTCATTTTAGAGGAAAACAAGCTAAGTATATAATATTCATGAGGTAACCAATATTCGTATGCCATTTTAAGCTTATTATGTCATTTTGGAGCTAAATTAGCTAAGTTATGAGCTAACCAAGGTTCTTATGATGTTTTTACCTAACTAAGCTAATTATGTCATTTTGGAGGATAATTAGCTAAGTATGTCTTTGTTGGGGAAATAAGTTATGTAGAAGAAGAAAGAGAAGAAGCTAGAAGATAAGAAGAAGCAGAAGAAAAAGAATGAGAAGGAGGAGGAGGAGGAGGAGGAGGAGGAGAAGGAGAAGGAGAAGGAGGAGGAGGATAAGAAGAGGAAAAGAAGAAGAGAAGAAGAAGGAGAAGAAGAAGGAGAAGAAGGAGGAGAGAAGAAGGAGAAGAAGGAGCGCACCTTCTCCTTCTTCTTCTCTTCTTCTTCTTCTTCCTTCTTTTCATTTTTCCTATATCTTCTCCACTTGTCCTCTTCTTTGACATAAATTAGCTAAGTATGCATTTTTGGAGCTAAATGGGCTAATTATGTCATTGTTGGGGAAAATAAGGTTCGAAGAATATGAAAGAGGAGAAGAAAGAGGAGGAGAAGAAGGAGGAGGAGGAGGAGAAGTAGGAGAGTCCTACTTCTCCTCCTCCTTCTTCTTCTTCTCCTTCTCCTTCTCTTCTTCTTCTCTTCTTCTTCTTCCTCCTTCTTTACATTTGTCCTCTTCTCCTCTTATTGGAGCTAAATTAGCTAAGTATGTCTTTTTGGATTTAAATGGGCAAATTATGTCATTTAGTGGAAAACAAGCTAAATATACAATATTCATGAGCTAACCAAGGTTCTTATGCCATTTGGAGCTTATTATGTGATTTTGGAGCTAAATTAGCTAAGTTATGAGCTAACCAAGGTTCTTATGATGTTTTTACCTAACTAAGCTAATTATTTCATTTTGGAGGATAATTAGCTAAGTATGTCTTTGTTGGGGGAAATAAGCTACGTAGAAGAAGAAAGAGAAGAAGCAAGAAGAAAAGAAGAAGGAGAAGAAAAAGATGAACAAGGAGGAGGAGGAGGAGGAGGCGGAGGAGGAGAAGAAGAAGAAAAGAAGAACAGAATAAGAAGTAGAAGAACAAGGAGAAGAAGGAGGAGAGCAGAAGAAGGAGAAGAAGGAGGGCTCCTTCTTCTTCTTCTCCTCTTTCTCCTTCTTCTTCTCTTCTTCTTCTTCTTCCTTCTTTTCATTTTTCCTCTTTCTTGTCCTCTTGTCCTCTTCTTCGAGCTAAATTAGCTAAGTATGCCTTTTTGGAGCTAAATGCGCTAATTATGTCATTGTTGGGGAAAATAAGGTAAGGAGATTATGAAAGAGCGGACGAAAGAGGAGGAGAAGACGAAGGAGGATAAGTAGGACCCCTTCTCCTTCTTCTCCTCCTTCTCCTTCTTCTTCTCCTTCTTCTTCTCTTCTTCTTCTTGTTCCTTCTTTTCATTTCTCCTCTTCTCCTCTTCTTGGAGCTAAATTAGCTAAGTATGTGTTTTTGGAGCTAAGTGGTCTAATTATGTCATTTTAGAGGAAAACAAGCTAAGTATATAATATTCATGAGCTAACCAAGGTTCTTATGCCATTTTGGGCTTATTATTTAATTTTAGAGCTAAATTAGCTAAGTTATGAGCTAACCAAGGTTCTTATGATGTTCTTACCCAACTAAGATAATTATGTCATTATGGAGGATAATTATCTAAGTATGTCTTTGTTGGGGAAAATAAGCTACATACAAGAAGAAAGAGAAGAAGCCACAAGAGAAGGAGAAGAAAAACAAGAAGAAGAAGCACGAGGAGGAGGAGGAGAAGGAGAAGGAGGAGGAGGAGGAGAAGAAGAAAAGAAGAAGAGGAGAAGAAGGAGAAGAAGAAGGATAAGAAGAAGGAGAAGAAGAGGAGAGAAGAAGAAGGAGAAGAAGGAGGGATCCCTCTCCTTCTTCTCCTCCTTATCCTTCTTCTTCTCTTCTTATTCTCTTATTCTTCTTCTTCCTTCTTTTCATTTTTCCTCTTTCTTCTCCTTTTGTCCTCTTCTTCGAGCTAAATTAGCTAAGTATTCCTTTTTGGATCTAAATGGGCTAATTTTGTCATTGTTGGGTAAAATTATGTATGGAGAATATGAAAGAGGAGAACAAAGAGGAGGAGAAGAAGAATAAGGAGAAGTAGAAGGAGAAGAAGAAGAAGGAGAAGAAGGAGGAGAAGTAGGACTCCTTGTCCTTCTGCTCCTCCTTCTCCTTCTTCTTCTCCTTCTCCTTCTCTTCTTCTTGTCTTCTTCTTCTTCTTCCTTCTGTTCATTTCTCCTCTTCTCTTCTTCTTGGAGCTAAATTAGCTAAATATGTCTTTTTGGAGCTAAATGGGCTAATTAAGTCATTTTAGAGGAAAACAAGTTAAGTATTTAATATTCATGAGCTAACCAATGTTCTTATGCCATTTTGAGCTTATTATGTCAATTTGGAGCTAAATTAGCAAAGTTATGAGCTAACCAAGGTTCTTATGATGTTTTTACCTAACTAAACTAATTATGTCATTTTGGAGGATAATTAGACAAGTATGTCTTTGTTGGGGAAAATAAGCTATGTAGAAGAAGAAATAGAAGAAGCAAGAAGAGAAGAAGAAGGAGAAGGAGAAGAAGGACGAGGAGGAGGAGGAGGAGGAGGAGAAGGAGAAGGAGGAGGAGGAGGAGAAGAAGGAAAGAAGAAGAGAAGAAGAAGAAGGAGAAGAATAAGGAGAAGAAGAAGGAGAAGAAGGAGGGCTCCTTCTCCTTCTTCTCCTTCTTCTCCTTTCTTCTTCTCTTCTTCTTCTTCTTCCTTCTTTTCATTTTTCCTATTTCAATTGAGCTTATTATGTCATTTTGGAGCTAAATTAGCTAAGTTATGAGCTACCCAACTAAGATAAACTAGCTAATTATGTAATAAATGAACAAGAGAAAACTTACTGTCGTGGTCATCAAGGAGGAGGAACACCAGGGTTGCTCGTGGCGGCTTCGTTTGGATACGGTTGCTCTGGAGAAGGGTCATGCGATGCCGCTCGGGAGTTATTCTGCGGAAAAGATATTTTGCAATGTCTCAGTTAGCATGATGACACTCAATTGTTAATACTAGTTTATAATGACCATTGAAATGAAACTCACCGTTCCAATCGCAGAGAAGAGGGCATCGGCGGAGGGGCTTGACCGGTCTTCTCGCACATAGACTGCACATTCGGTTTTGAAGAGTCGGTTGTATTAGTTAGTAATGAAAAAGACATTACACACATGATTTGGCTAATGTGAAAAAGAAACTTACCACAATAAGCTCGTACATGGCCAGGTGACCCAGCTCATTCTGGGCCCTCTCCTCCTCAATCAGCCGAGCCGTGGTCCGGTCCCTCTCCTCAAGAGGGGCATGAAGAGCAGCCTGGCTTGCCAATCTCTCTTTCTCAAGAGCAGCCTAGTTTTCCGCTCTCTCTTTCTAAAGAGCAACCTGCAACACCATTCCTCGTTACCACAGTAATGATCGATGGTCACACACGGAATGCAATGGATGAAAGTTTTCTGAGTCCGTACAACTAACCTCAATGGCAAGATCGACTGGCCATGGACGAGGCGTTATCTCAGGACAGGAGCTCGACTGGCGTGCCTTGATCTCCGGGAGAGTGAGTGTACAACGTATTATCCCATCTCCAATGGATGTCGAGCCATGGGGCCTCCCGCCACCAGATATCATAACCGGCTCTGGATCCAAAGGTTCCTAGCTCGGGTTAAGTTCCTCCCCTTTCCAAGCCTTCCCCACGTCCTTGTATTTCACGAGCTTGTGGTGGGATGAGATGTTGGTGAAGTTATTTGGATCATCCAGGCCAGACTCAGAGAATGCCTTTGCCTTCTTGTAGGAGGCAGTATGGGCCATGCCATAAAGGTCGTACAACTCTGGCATCTCCGTCTTATTGTGACGCGCCTAAAAGAGAGGAACAAAGTATTTGTAAGGGGCTCAAGCTAGCATGAAGAATGAACTGCATGAATCATGAAGCAAACCACATACCCAGTTTCCTCTGAACTAAAATAAGTTGGTGTTGCCTTGATGGTGTGGCACACCAACCATTTGGCTACGCCGATTCTTCGCATTGTCGTGGACAGCTTGCCAGTTGCCTGTGCACCACTCATCCACCAACGCCTCTCAACAATCCATCTTATCCACACACGATCTCGGGGGCACCTATAAGTTATTAAAAAGAATTTTGAGTGCTACGCCTATGAATCAAAACAAGAAAACTACGTACAAGGACTTAAGAATAGGTAATTACCTTCATGTACTGCTCCTTCTTCAGATACTTTCCGCAACACTCCTTATCCTGCTTCTTAATACCACGCATGGCGTAGTAGTCTCGAATGACCTGCGGCCGAGCCTCGTGGCGTAAGTTCTATAATATCTGCCTACACTCGGCCTCGATAACCTTGGCCGTCTCCTCCTCATATCCCTCCTCACACCTATAGAAGGTCTGCAATCAAACGAGACAACACCGATTAGTACAATAATTAGCTATATTGTTAATTTTAGATTGTGTAAAAGGATAATTTACCCAAAAGCTGTTGATCACCATATCAGCCCTCGTGTGGCACAAGACACCATCTATAATCGCCTCCGACGGGGCCTGCGTAGCCTGGTAGTGCTCCCAGGTAAATCCTAGTGTAGGAACCTGACCCTCACCAGGCAACGTGACAAACCCCGGGAAATTTGACCGGCAAAGCACACCAAGGACGTTGTTTGGCTTGCGGTCTCCACAAGGGTGTCTCCATCCCCTTCAGTATGATAAGGTCAACGCATTAGATATTTGAAGAAACTTGAAGGGAAAAGCTAAAAAAGAGTATATGTACTTACCTATCCCCTTTAGGCTTAATCACCGGCCTCTGCTCACGGGTAGCCGGCACGACCGGGAGACGTGTACTACCACGCTTGTACACGGTGGCCCCGTCCCCCTGCACGCCGCCCTCAATATCCGTACACTCATCCCCGCAATCAACAGAATAGCCACCCGGACCCTCGGTCCAATCCGACAACTCGGTCTGATCCGGCCAGTCACCCCATCCGGACGTCTCCTCGTTGGCCGAAGCATGTGTGGAAGGAGTCTCCTAGGACGTAGCCTCGGGAACACGAGTCTCGTGAGCCGAACGCACCTCGACCCGAGGCAGATCCTGGACCGGAGTCTCATGGGTCGAATGCCCGTCAACCCGAGGCTCCTGGACCGGAGTCCCCGTAGCCTCCTCCGCAAACGGGTCCACCATAGTAGTCATGTGCTCGGGTGAATGAGCTGGTGGTGGTGGCGAGGACGGCACAATAGTCCGCCTACATCTTTCGTGGCCACCACCTCTCCCTCTACCCTTCCCCTTCTTCCCTACCCAACCAGCACCTCTCCCAGTGGACAATGCCACCGACGAAGAAGCACCCGCAGGTGGTGTCGTCAGACTGTCTACCAAGGCTCTATGGAGATATAGGGGTGGAATGGAAGTACCACCCCACGTGCAGGCCGCTGAAGTAGAACCCATCGAGTGATCTGGAACCTCGCCCACCATCTTTCAACACCTGTTGACCTACCATGATAAAGATTAAAAGAAATTAGTACAACATAAAAAAATTGAATAATTGACATGAATAATATGTCCATATATAATTTCAGTTGGGAATCTTACAAACTAATAATCATCATCAATAAATGCATCATCTTCATCACTATCACGCATGTCTTCATGAATGACGTGCTCATCAGGTTCAATGGCATGAAGTTGTGGAAGGCATTTCTGTAATTGGTCAAGCATTGACAGGTCATCCGCATCAGTAACCTCTTCTAGTTCCTGTTCTGCTGGTTTCGGCTCGGAGGTGAAGTCGGATTCATTGTTGCTTTCTACTTCCATGTTCTCGGGTGAAGCACGATGGTTCTTGAAATGTTTCTTGGAAATACGTGTTTCCTTGAAGAAGTCTCCATCATATGTGTCTCGGTTAATGTGAGGTTCATAATCCTGTTCATTTGGGGGCGGTGGTCTAACACGTGGCGGCACTTCATAAACTACATACAAACCTTCCATGTTATTATCAGTTTGGCATGCCCACGGTAGATAGAAAACTTGGGTCGCCTGTTGAACCGTAATATATACATTGCCAACATCTAAATGGGTGTTTGGGTTGATTTTGACTAGTCCAATATGTTCATGAGTCCTTCTAGTCTCCTTCAGCTGGAACCAATAACATTTGAAGACCACGACGTTCGGTATGTTTTCACCATAGAATTGAAGTTCATAAATTGCTTCAGCTCTTCCATAATACTCGATACCACCTTCACCGATAGAAGAGACACCATAATTTGTAGATTTCCGGTCGGGCATATATAGCTCTTTACCAAAGGTACGAAAGATATACCTGTTGATCTTGTATTTCTCGAACGAACGGACCTTATAGTCAAAACCATTAGCGACTTGTCTCAATTCGGTGTCCATAGACTCTAAATTAGCCTACAAGTTTAATACGAAATGATTGTTGCATTAGCCACAAGTTAGACCAAGAAATGAAATGGTCCATTATTGATAATTACCGTTTGTTTGAACCAAGAGATGAAACCGGGATAGCCGCATCCATTCTTTGCCAGAAGCTCATACTCTTCGACGGAATCATTTTGGATCATCGCTCCATCCAATAATTTGGCGACGTATCGGATGTATGAAATATCTGGGAATAAGAGCAGTTCAAAGGAAGTAGAATTTACAGAAAAATTTGCCGAGAACTTACTCGATGTAGGGCCGCACTTCTGTTAGGTTGTTGAAGATATACAACGAAATGTTCCGCATTCTTCGACATCGAACGTTATTAGTTTCATAGCATCGACTGTGCGAGCTTCCCTTTGAATAGGGTGAGGTTGGATCCACCTTTTTTAGGGTTTGCATCATTGTACCGAGGCTTCGGATTATGCAAATGATGATTTTTGGCTTCGTAATGTGTTGTCACAAAGTTTGCCACCTCCTCAGTAATGAATGCCTGAGCCATCGATGCTTCAATTTTACGCTTATTTTTACATTTAGCTCGAAGCGTCTTTTGCATCCTCTGAGTTGCTTAACACCAACGATTTTGCATGGGCCCACCCAATCTTGCCTCGGTCGGTAGATGTAAAATCAAATGCTACATTGGATTAAAGAAGCACGGCGGAAAGATCTTCTCTAACTTGCACAACAACTCTGGTGCAAAATCCTCCATGTCATCTACCATGCCACGAGACAATTCTTTCGCACAAAGAACACAGAAGAAATAGCTCAGCTCTGCCAGTACAAGCCATTCATCCTCAGGAATAAAGCCACGTAACATCACCGGCATTACCCGCTCAAGCCATATGTGCCAATCATGACTCTTGAGACCAAAGATTTTTTATTTTTCAAGACTCACTCCCCTCTTTAGATTCGCTGCATACCCATCGGGGAATATCAAGTGCATTTTGACCCACAAGATAATTTCCCCCATAGCTGGCCTTCCAAGATTGAACCAGGCCTTTGGCTTCGACCACTTCTGCTTTCCTTTGCCTTCTTGCTTGTTTTGTAATGGTCTATGACATAGTTTCTCTTGATCGAATCTAGCCTTAGTATTATCCTTTGTCTTCCCATCTATGTCCAACAATTTACCAAAAATATCCTATCCGATATTCTTTTGAGTGTGCATCATGTCAATATTGTGTGGAAAAAGGAGGTCTTTGAACTAAGGCAGATCCCACAAGCATGGCTTGTGAGTCCAAGCGTGTTTTGAATTATACCTCTCGAAATACCGTGGACGCTCTGCATTAGGCTCGAGGGCGTTTAACTGATCCAGGATCTATTGGCCTGTCACTGCAGGTGGTGCCAAGTTTTTGACAACTTTACCTTTGGTAAAGTTCTTCTTGTCTTTTATGAACTGATGGTCAGGATCCAGGAACTGTCTATGCAAGTCAAAGCAAGAATACTTCCGACCCTCATGCAACCAACGAAACTCAAGAGACGCCTTGCATGTGGGGCATGGGAACCTTCCATGCACACACCATCTAGAGAATAGCGCATATGCCTTCAAGTCATGCATAGTGTACATGTACCACACATGCATTTTGAAGTTTCCTTTTCTAGCGGCATCGTATGTCTTGACCCCATTATCCCAAGCTTCTTGCAATTTATCCTTAAGCGGCTGCATGTACACATTCATATTCTTCCCCGGATAATTGGGTCCCTGAATTATCAACGTAAGAAATATGTTCTTTCTTTGCATAATCTGCCCGGGGGGAGATTGAGTGGAATGACAAATACAGGCCAACAACTGTATTGGGTTGTCGTCAAGACGAAGGGATTAGAACCATTCGTGGCAACGCAGACTTGAGGATTCCTCGGATCTGCTACCTTATCCTGATGCAATCCATGGAAATGCTTCCACGCTTTTCCATCCGATGTGTGTACCGCCATCTTATTCCCATCCGCATCTAGTTCGGTTCTTTTGCCCAATTTGTGCCATGTCATCTGTGTGGCTGTCTCTTCGACCATGACAAGACGTTGAAGCCTTGGTCTGATTGGCATATACTGGAAAACACTAACTGTGATTTCCGTCTGCCTCTTCTCACCCATACCGTTCTCTACCACAAGATACCTACAAGACTTGCAATTGGGACAATAGTCCAAGTCTGCATACTCCTTCCTAAATAAGACACATCCTTTCTCACATGCATCTATCTTCTCATAGGGCATCTTAAGTACACGAAGTATTTTGTCCGACTCGTACAGGTTTGTACGCATGGCATGGCCTTTGGGTAGAAAGCGTCCAAATAGTGTCATCATTGTGTCGTAGCATTCTCTTCCCAAGTTGAACTGAGCCTTCAGATCCATTACTTGTGCAATGGCATCTAGCTGACAAAGTTCAGTGTGCTCGTGGAGAGGACGTTTTGAAGACTCCAATATTTCATAGAAGTCCGTTGCAGATTCCTCCATCTCATATTCCGAATCCTGAGCATCATCAAATTCCTGGACCATGTCTTCGATCCCGGTACCATGCTCGTCGGTGCGACGACGAACCACCTAAGCTTTGGTGCATTATATAGACTCACCTTGAAATGTCCAAACTGTATAATTAGGCTTAAAACCCCTCCTCTGTAGGTGTTTAATAATTACAGCCTCTGTCCTCTTTTTATAGTTATCGCATCCATGATAAGGGCACCAGTTTGTTTCCTGGCCATTTGCAAATGCGACTTTCACAAACTCCTTGGTTTTTAGAAGCCATTCTTTCATCATCTCTTTCTGACTAGGGTGACCGGTGTACATCCATGCACGATCACTCATCTTTCCTAGCTACTAAACACACAAGAAATATATTTATATATATGTTAGCATATATATTCTTCAGTTAATCAAGTTCGCCAGTTTTGTTACGTCCATGAAACCTACACGCTAATAGGTAGAGATAGGTCCTAATCCCACCCGAGTATGTGTAGATTGGGTTCGTTTTCCCATGCTCTGCTCCAGATCCAATGCAAAATTTTGACAGCACCTCCCCGCTGTTCTCCTGATACACGTATCCGCAATAAACAGAGATGATGTGTATCCGGAGAACAACAGGGAGGCACTGAAGAAATTATGCATCGGATCCGGAACAAAGCATATGGGAAAACAAACCCAATCTACACATACTCGGGCTGTCCATGGATGACCTTGGACAATTCGGAAGAATCACGTTTATAAATATAAACAAATGCATGCATATTTATAACTTTAACCCTTTCGAACGGGAGACGCATACTAGTCACGCATACTGTTAAATTAATTTAATTACCTATATCTAGAAAGTTTCATCCAAAGACCGACCCACAGCAAATGAAAGGGCGAGGAGGAGATGACATTTGTACTCACCCATGAATGCAGGGGCGGAGCTCGTAGAACGCACGGGAGGTCTTCGCGCAGCAGACCTCACAGCGACGAGACAACTGTCACATGTAAATCCACCCGATCAACACAAATATTTTGTGTTCATTAATAAAATCGAAAAATATATGACCTTACACAAATATATGACCTATATAGATGCCATCTAGGGATCCATCGACGTCGAGGAACCCCCTAACTTGCTCGTCCCCGGTGCCCTCAGGTATGGCGACGCACGGTCGAAGGGTCAGCACGCCAACTCTGCCGGTTCCGAAGACATCTCTTCTCTGCCTCTCCTCTCCTCTACGAGCATTCTTCTAGTGAGGTCCGTGGCCGTCGGCCCCTGGAAGGCCGAAGATCACCTTTTCGGTCAACAAGAGGCCGAAGAGGTGTCGGGGGTCGGGCGTTGGGGATCAGTGGTGTCGGCGGCGATGTATTAACAGCTGCGCGGAGTTTCATGTCGGGGTGTCGGGATGTCGTGTCGGGGCGTCGTGTCGGGCTGTCGGGGCATCGTGTCAGGGTTTCAGGGTGTCATTTTCTTCTTCTTCCTCTTCTTTTGTTCATCTTCTTCCTTTTCTTCTTCTTCCATTTCTTCCTTTTCTTCTTCTTTTTGTTGTTGTTGTTGTTCTTCTTCTTCTTCTCTTCTTCTTCTTCTTCTTCCTTCTTTTCCTTTTTCCTCTTCTTATTCTTCTTCTTCATCCTTCTTTTCCTTTTTCCTCTTATTTCTTCTTCTGCTCTCTCCTCTTTCTTCTTCTTCTTCTTCTTCTTCTTCTTTCTCCTCCTCCTCCTCCTCCTCTTCTTCTTCTTCTTCTTTTCCTTCATATTTTCCTTCTTCTTCTTCCTATTCTTTTCTTCTTCTCCTTTTTTCTTTTTCATTTTTTTCCTTCTTCTTTTCTTATTTTTTTCTTCTAACCTAACTAACTAACCTAATTGATCTAATGAACTAACTTAATAAGACAATAAACTAACCTAATAAAAAATAAAACTAACCTAATTATAAACTAACTAAATTAACCGAAATAAAAAAACATAAAAAAATGGAAAAAAGGGGGGCGGTGGTACTCACCGGCGGGGTCGGCGGGGCAGCAGTGGCACTGGGGGGCGGCAGGGCCACTAGTCGGTGATGGGGGCGTCGGGCCTGGTAGGGGCGCCGGTGTGGCAGGGGTGCTGGTGTGGGGTAGTAGGGGTAGGGTGGGGTGGGGTGGGTAGCGGCGTAGGGAGGGAGGGTCGACGAGGGGTGGATTGGGGGGCGCTGGGAAGTGTGCCGGTGAGGGGTGGAGTGGGGTGGGGTGGGGGAGCGATGCAGGGAGGAGAGGGTCCGTGAGAGGTGGAGTGGGGGAGCGGCGCAGGGAGGATGGCCGGCGAGGGTTGGAGTGGGGGTGGGCTCCGGTGATGCGGCGGCGGTGTTGGGGTGGGCCGGGAAGGGGTGAGTGGTGGAGCGGCTCCGTTGGTGCGGCGGCGGTGCTGGGGTGGGTAGGGCGAGAGAGAGAGAGGCCGGTGCGCGTGGGGTGGAGAGAGTGGAGAGAGAGTGGGGGAGCGGGTGGGGCTGATGACCGTTGGGGGTCCGTCCCCTTTGCCCTCTGAAGCGGATGGCAAAGGTTGTGAGGCACACGACAAAGGGGTGGGGTGGGGTGGTCTCCGGCTATTAGGTCCGATCCTTTGTCGTCCGCCTTCAGCTTCTTTTCCGTCGGTTGGTAGACGGCAAAGAGGTGGTTGATGGCAAAGAGGCTCTTTGCCATCAGTAAGAACTTTACCGCTTGTTTTCTTAAAGCTGATGGCATAGAGGTTCTTTGCCATCAGCCAGGAGACGGCAAAGAACTAGCTGATGGCAAATTACTGGATTTCAGTAGTGCACCTCCCTTGTGGGAGGTGGACACCTCCCTAGCTTCGGCCGAAGCTCCTCCTCCTTGCAGGAGGGGCCAAGGCAGCCTCACTATCCCTCCTCCCATATATAGTGGACGGTTTTGGCATTTTGGAGACACACAATTCATCTCCCACGGCGCGGCCCTACTCCTCCTCCTCCTCGTCCTCCGTAGCGCTTGGCGAAGCCCTACCGTTGTGCTGCCAGAGCTCTCCCTCAACTTCTCCTCTCTCCTTGCTGGATCAATAAGGAGGAGATGTCACAGGGCTATATGTGTGTTGAACGCGGAGGTACCGTGATTCGGCACATAGATCGGAATTGACCGCAATCTGAATCGCTACGAGTACGACTCCATCAACCGCGTTCATAGTAACGCTTCCGCTTAGTGATCTTCAAAGGTATC
This sequence comes from Hordeum vulgare subsp. vulgare, assembly GCF_904849725.1. Classification (NCBI taxonomy): domain Eukaryota; kingdom Viridiplantae; phylum Streptophyta; class Magnoliopsida; order Poales; family Poaceae; genus Hordeum; species Hordeum vulgare. The sequence goes on from NC_058521.1 coordinate 366,632,539, forward strand.
AAGATGCTCTACAACCTCTCTCGTTACTGGTTTCTCCATAGATAGATCCTTGCATGGTGTAGGAATTTTTTTCAAATTACTACAATCCCCAACAGCCTATATGCATAACCATTGCCTTGGATATCTTCATAATTATTCGCTTTTCTATCAATTGCTCGAGAGTAATTTGTTCACCCACCGTATTATTTTCCTTTATGAGAGAAGCCTCTAGTGAAACCTATGGCCCCGAGGTCTATTTTTCATATTATATTTTCAGATCTATAAACCAAAAATAGCAAAAATACTTTGCTGCAATTTATTTACTTTTGTTTACGCAATCTTTTATATTTATCTCTATCAGATCTCATCCTTGCAAATAACTCTGAAGGGATTAACAACCCCTTTATAGCGTTGGGTGCAAGTGTTTGATTGTTGTGTAGGTACTACTATTGGGGCCTTGCTTGTCCCTCCTACTAGATTGATACCTTGGTTCTGAACAAACTGAGGGAAATACTTATCCACTTCGCTGCATCACCCTTTCCTCTTCAAGGGAAAACCAATGCAAGCTCAAGAGATAGCAACCACGGGGACTTTGTTGAGCCACGCAAGTATCCCCTTGAACATGACTTGAAACCATTTATGCATGTCATATGGCACTTTACTTCATTGCATTTGAATCATGTTGAAACGGTGACCACGTTGGTGGGTTGTCTCCGGTAACTCCACGTTGATACTTGGAGTGAGCATGACCCTACCTTCCTATTAGTGTGTTGCGGGTGGCAAGTAATTAAGATGCTAGTAGTTGCTATGCATATGGGGTGGGAATATGCATGGTGACAATGAAGAAAATGATTTCTAAGATTTTTGAAAACCCCGTCGGGTGCCACTAATTCCCAAGGGAGATGGTGTTGAGCTATGTAACCACTTGAGAAAAAAGTGGTGTACCGAGGCAAGTTGTGTGAGTGGTTTCAAAAACAAGAGAGATTTAAGATTTGTTTATCATCCCAACCTTACATGTGCGACCACGATACACCTTTATGACATGGGGCTTCTTTTATTACCTTGGTGGATGCTAGCAGAGAGCCCGCATTACTAGTGGCGAGAGGGCTAGAGTTACTCTCTCGAGACGGGTCGTGCCAGGTAGGGCGACCATGGGCTATTTTTACAGACACCGGGCACACCGTTGGTCCCTTCATGGATGGTACGATCTAGAGTGAGGCCCGTATGATGTACATCATGAGGGATGAGGATCAATCGAGTGGATTCTTTGTTTAGTGTCGCTAGGGGAAAGGCATTGTACGGGTGCTTATCTCAAGTATATAATATACCGCGAGTCATGGATGACACGGAAGTTCCCCGAGTCTTGTGGGTATAGCACGCAACCTCTGCAAAGTGCATAACTATTCTAATAGCCGTGTTCACGGTCAAGAACAGTTGGGTGGTGCTGCTTAAACTATGTCCAGATCTTTTCTCATAAACCAATTGTGTGTTAGAGAAACATGACTATGTGAGTAAGATGGCAGTATGAAACATGAACTAAGTCAGACAACTTGGCATGATGGGTGGACATGGGATGTTCAACCCTCAGATGATATTGATATTTGTAACTTGTTCATATGGACATCGGTTACCTCATGATGCATGCCTTCACAATAAATTGATCATCTCATTCCACTTGAAATCTACTTTCGACAATTTACCTAGTAGTGCTATATCATGCATTGTTATTGTGTTGTTCCACAACATGGGTTTCTTGAGAGTACATTGAAAGTAAGCATTGTCTTGCCACTTGTTATTTAATTGGACACACATGGAAGAGCAGGAATATGGAGAAGAGTTTGTTGGTGACGAACATGCGAACTAGCACACTTCCGAGTCAGAATGCATGTAGGGTTAAGGCAGATGGCATGAGTTCACACTTTCAATCAATAATTCCACTGCTATTTATGTTCGGTGTCTCGGCCTTTGATGCCCTATCTATGTAAGAATTGACCTTAATGGTCTCTATTTATATCACACGCTATGTAAGGATGTAAGACCCTTGTATTTCAGCTTTTGTGTGTTCAGTGAGCATTGATCTCTGGGATCACTATACACAAGCATTCAGTGATCACGACTTATGAGTCAGGATCCCCACATAACTTCACCAACACCATCTCATCTCCAACCATAGTTCATCTCCTATATTCAATCTTCGTCTCAAAAAATTGGATTGGTACATGTGGGTGACTAGTTGTGTTGATTACATCTTGTAGTTGATGCTTGTTTGATTACTTTGTGGAACATATTATTTTCAGATCCTTAATTATCATTATTACACCTCTGATCTTGAACATGTTGATGTGGTGCTAGTAGTAACTATTGTTCCTGAGGACACGGGAGAAGTCTTGTTATAAGTAAACATGTCAACTTGGTATTCATTTGATATTTTGATGATATTTTTGTTATTAATTATCTTAGTGGTGTTGTGTGAACGTTGACTTCATTACACTTCACCATGTTATTGGCCTAAGGGAAGTCATTGTGGAGTAACAAGTAGATGATGGGTTGCGAGAGTGACAGAAGCTTAAACCCCAGTTTATGTGTTGCTTCATGAGTAGCAGATTTGAATCCACATGTTTAATGATATGGTTAGATTTATCTGAGTTCTTCTTTTGTAGTTGAGGATGCTTGTGAGAGAGGTTAATTATAAGTTGGTTGCTTGTTCAAGTAATGACAACGCCATAGCACTGGTTCACCTAGATATAAATTATCAAAGTAGCGAACATGAATAAACTCAATATGATTAACGTGACTAGAGACAAATTCCCATGTGTCCTTGAGAGCACTTGCTTTATATAAGAGTACTTTCAGGGCCGTCCTTTGCTACAAAAATGATTGGGATACCTAGCTTCACCTTTGGTACTATTGTTACTTGTCACTTGTTACGGATTATCTTTTTATAGGACTATCTATCACTGTTACTTACAGCACTTGCAGAGAATACCTTGCTAAAAACCGCCTATCAATTCCTTCTTCTCCTTGTTGGGTTCGATACTCTTATTTATCAAAAGGACTATGATTGATCCCCTATACTTGTGGGTCATCATAACACAACATGTCATCAACCGGCATAAAGTTTCTGATTCCCACATCATTCCAGCCCCACGAACAATTCCCAACGCGCTTGCAGCACTCCGAATTCCCTCTCAACATCCTTCGTAGCTGCTTCCTGCATTCTTGCAAAGTGCTTTTGTTTGTTGCCATGTGGTTCAGATATCGTCTTCACAAATGCAGCCCACTGTGGATATATGCCATCGGCAAAACAATATCCCATGTTGTAGTCTCAGTCGTTGATGGTGCAATTTCACATAGGTGATTCCATGTTGCAAACCTCTTGAACACCAGAGATTGTTGAAGCATGTTGATGTCGTCATGAGAACCCAACATTCCAAAGAAACCATGTCAAACCCATAAGTTATGTGATGCCACCGCTTCTAGTATGACGATGGCCTCTCCGGTGCGACCTTGATACATTCATTGCAAACCTTTGGGGCAGTTCTTCCACTGCCAATGCACGCAATCAATTTATCTGAGCATTCATGTATTCCCTATGGACTCTCCAATAACCAAAAACTTCTCCATTTCCTGCACATTTGGTTCTCTCAAATACTCTGCTCCAAAAACCTAGACCATATCATGGGCAAATCTTACAGTAGTCTTCATGTATCTTCTCTACCCCATCCCGACCATCTCACCAACGGTATCTGCCGCAATACCAAGTGCAATAATTCTCACTCAAGGTACGCACTTCTGCTTGGAAAGGAAAGAGAGTTGACTGCAGCAATCCCTTGTGAGCTTGAAGTAGTCATCGTGTGCTTACACTTTGTCCACAAAGCGCAAAACCAATGATTTTTGCATGCGAAAACAGCGGCGAAGCCGTGGATGATCCGGGAAAGATCATGTCGGTGTAAAAAACTAGCAGGCCATGGGGTAGGGGTGACGGTGTCCTGGACTATGAAGTACTCACCACGTCGTCTCTTGACCAGTCGGTCGGGCCGAGGATTGAATGGCGCTTCACTAATGGGCTACTTAAGGGAGCCCATAACATATACGAGGAAGATTCCACAAGACTTGGTGATCAAGATAAGGACTCCTCTTCATCGACGTAGCCGACTAAGACTCTTGCTATCCTAGGCCTCTGTTGCATTCTATAAGCCGAGGATAGGCTAGTCGACAGATCATGGGAATTATCATATTACTCATCTAGGGTTTAGTTAATTTGATCTCGTGGTAGATCGACTCTGTAACCGTCATACACTCATCAGTATAATCAACTAGAACATAGGGTTTTACCTCTTTGAGAGGGCCCGAACCTGGATAAATATTGTCCATGTGCTTCCTGCTACCCATTTATCCAAGATTCACAACTTCGGACCCCGTACCCGAGACCAGTTGGTTTTGACACCGACATTGGTGCTTTCATTCACAGTTCCGTTGAAGGATCGTGAAAGGATCGATGGCTTGTCTGCAGATTGGTAGTTGTTTCTTCTACACAATAGATTCTTGTTCGTCGTCCCCGTTTCCTTGAGCATTGTTTTCATGATTGCTTCGGTGAAATTATGAGGAATTGAATCTACAACAACCTTGCAAATTTCATCGCATTTCAATTGAGGAATCTCCGGCAATCTCAAGTGTGTGAGAGCTGTGTCGAATCTGAATGGGAATCGGGACGAGTTTAGGGCAAGGGGTAGATTATCTAGCTGACACATCCATTGGGAAATCCCACCGTTCATCGGTTGTGTGATTCCTATATCGATCACCCCTATATATTTTAGCTCGATCTGATAGTCCAAACTCCAGGCAACGTCCGATGAGTATTGATATGTCCATTTCGCATCATGTTTCGTTACTGTTATGTATATTACTTTTATGCATTTTGCCACTTGGTGGAGTAATTCTAATGCCTTTTCTCTCATAATATGCAAGGTTTACTTCAAGAGGGAGAATGTCGGCAGAAGGAACTGGAGCAAAGAAGTACCAGAGGGGCTACCAGGCGCCCACTAGGCCCCAGGGTGCACCAGCCCCCCTAGCGCGATGCTACGGCGAAAGAAATCCTTCTGTCGTCTCTTGAGCTTGCGTTGGTTTTTCCCTTGAAGAGGAAAGGGCGATGCAGCACAGGAGCAGTAAGTATTTCCCTCAGTTTGAGAACCAAGGTATCAATCCAGTAGGAGAATCCCGTCAAGTCCCAAGTACCTGCGCAAACACAAAAGAGCTTGAACCCAACGCTATAAAGGGGTTGTCAATCCCTTCAAGATTGATTGCAAAGTGAGATCTGAAGGCGGATAGTGCAACGAAGTAAAATTGTAAGGCTGAAAATATAGTGTGAAGTAGACCCGGGGGCCATAGTGTTCACTAGAGGCTTCTCTCAAAATAGCAAATAATACGGTGGGTGAACAAATTCTGTCGAGCAATTGATAGAACCGCGCAAAGTCATGACGATATCTAAGGCAATGATCATACATATAGGCATCACGTCCGAGACAAGTAGATCGATACTTTCTGCATCTACTACTATTACTCCACACACCGACCGTTATCCAGCATGCATCTAGTGTATTGAGTTCATGACGAACAGATTATAGCCTTAAGCAAGATGACATGATGTAGAGGGATAAACTCAAACCAATGATGAAAACCCCATCTTTTAACCCTTGATGGCAACAACACGATAGGTGCCTCGCAACCCCTTCTGTCGCTGGGTGAGGTCACCGCACGGTATGAACCCAAAACCAAGCACTTCTTCCATTGCAAGAATCATAGATCAAGTTGGCCAAACAAAACCCACAACTCAAAGAGAATTACAAGGATATGAAATCATGCATATAAGAGATCAGAAGAAACTCAAATAAGATTCATAGATAATCTGATCATAAATCCACAATTCATCGGATCTCGACAAACACACCGCAAAAGAAGATTACATCGGATAGATCTCCATGAAGATCATGGCGAACTTTGTATTGAAGATCCAAGAGAGAGAAGAAGCCATCTAGCTACTACCTATGGACCCGAAGGTCTATGGTGAACTACTCACGCATCATCGGAGACGTCATGGTGTTGATGAAGAAGCCCTCCATATCCAAATCCCCCTCCGACAGGGCACCAGAACGTGCCCCAGATGGGATTTTGAGGAGACAGAAGCTTGCAGCGGCGGAAAGATATTTTCGTGGATCTCTCGCGCAGTTTTGGAATTTCTCTGAATTTATAAGCGGAAGAGGTAGGGCAGACGAGCCACAGGGGGCCCACAAGCCTACTAGGCGCGGGCCCCCCTGGCCGCGCCTAGGGGGCTTGTGGGGTCCCCTGCTGGCCCCTGCCTTGGTTCTCAAGTCTGGTGCGTATCTTCTGTTTCGGAGAAAATCTTCTCGGAAGTTTTATTCCATTTGTACACCGTTTAAAATCCTCCTCTGAAAAGGGTCAAAAACATAGAAAAAACAGGAACTGGCACTTGGCAGTTAGTTAATAGTTAGTCCCAAAAAAGATATAAAAGGCATACAAAACATCCAAAGTTTGACAAGATAATAGCATGGAACCATCAAAAATTATAGATACATTGGAGACGTATCAAGCATCCCAAAGTAGTCGAGTAGGGAAGTGATAAAGACTGAATTTTTGATGTGGAATGCTACCTAGCATAGTTGTCCTTTGTAACTTCTTTCATGTGACACGAATGTTCAGATCCCTAAGATTCAAAACAATAGTTTGCTATTGACATGAAAACAATAATACTTCAAGCAAACTAGCAAGGTAATCATGAAATTTCGAAATAATAAGGCCAAAGAAAGTTATCCCTACAAAATCATATAGTTTGGCTATGCTCCATCATCCCCACACAACTAACTTAAATCATGCACAACCCCGGTATTGGCCAAGTAATTGTTTTCCCACTCTTACTTTCTCAAACCTTTTTCAACTCTCACGCAATACATGAGTGTGAGCCATGTCTATAGCACTATAGGTGGAATAGAGTGTGGTGGTGGTTGTGAGACAAAAAGGAGGAGATCGTCACATTGACTCGGCGTATTAAACGGCTCTGGAGATGCCCATTAATAGATATCAACGTGAATGAGTAGGGATTTCCTTACAAAGGATGCACTAGAGCTATAAGTATGTGAAAGCTCGAAAGGAGAACTAGTGGGTGTGCATCGAACTTGCTTGCTCACGAAGACCTAGGGAAATTTTGAGGAAGCCCATCATTGGAATATACAAACCAAGTTATAAAATAAAGATTCCCACTAGTATATGGTGGTGACAAAACGAGAGGCTCTCAATCATGAAGAACATGGTGCTATTATGAAGCACAAGTGTGGAAAAAGATAGTAGCATTGTCCCTTCTCTCTTTTTCTCTTTTTTTTATTTGGGCTCTTTGGCCTCTCTTTTTTATGTGGGCAACTTTGGCCTCTTTTTTTTATTTCCTCACATGGGACAATGCTCTAATAATGATGATGATAACACTTCTATTTATTCATAGCTCAAAGCTTAGAACGATGATGACTCTATAGGAAATGCCTCCGGCAGTGTACGGGATGTGCAATGATCTAGCTTGGCGTATGACGTTGAAACATCTCGCTAGCTATCTTACGATCATGCAATGGCAATATGATATTGACGGCACAAGTCATGAGACGGAACGGTGGGAGTTGCATAGCAATATATCTCGGAATGGCTATGAAAATGCCATAGTAGGTAGGTATGGTGGTTGTTTTTAGGAAGGCATATGGTGAGTTTGTGTACTAGAGAGGCTAGAAATGGTGGAAGGTGAAATTTCATCTATACCATGGACTCACATTAGTCATGAAGAAGTCACATACTTGTTGCGAAAGTTTTTATTAGTAATCAAACCAAAGTGCTAAACGCATACCCATAGGGGAAGGGTTGGTAGGTGTTAACCATCGCGCGATCCCGACCGCAACACAAAGGATGATGATCAATAGATTAATTATGCTCCGACTTCCTAACATAGCGGTTCACCATACGTTCATGTTACGGGAATTACTAACTTCAACACACGTATTTCTAGATCCACAACACCCTACTAACATAACTCTTAATATTACCAAATCCACTTCTCAAAACTAATTGAGAGGAATCAAACTTCTCTTTCTACTCAATGCACATGAGGATGGAAGTTTTTTATCCTTTTTGGGTACCTATCACCTTTGGGACTACTTTCATAGCACAACCAACTACCAAGTCATGCACTTTCGTGCTCTGAAAGATCTAAGTGAAGCACATAGAGCAAAATTATCTAGCTCAAAAGATATAAGTGAAGCATAATGAGCATTCTAGCAAATTCACGATGAGTGCATGTGTCTCCCCAAAGGTGTGTAGCAAGAATGATTGTGACACAAGAAAAAGAAAAGACTCCTACAATACAAGACGCTCCAAGCAAAAAACATATCATGTGGTGAATTAAAATATAGCTCCAAGTAATGTTACCGATGGATTGAAGTCGGAAGAGGGGATGCCTTCCCGGGGCATCCCCAAGCTTAGGCTTTTTGGTGTCCTTGAATTTGGCTTGGGATGCCTTGGGAATCCCCAAGCTTGAGCTCTTTACACTCTTTATCCCTTTTTCCATGAGAACATCACCCAAAACATGAAAACTTCACAACACAAAACTTAAACAGAAACCCGTGATATCATTAGCACAAGAAAACAAACTACCACCTCTTTAGATACTGTAGCAAACTTGATTTCTATTCATATTGGTTTTAGATTACTCTATTATCACTTTTCCATGGCTAGTACCCCCCGATACTATCCATAGTTTCATCAAAACAAGCAACCAACTCCACAAAAACAGAATCTGTCAAAAACAAACCAGTCTATAGCAATCTGTATACTTCTGGTACCTCAAAAATTCTGAAACATTACGAGTGCTTGGGAAAACGGCATATCAACCAGCAGCAAAAAGAATCAACTCAAAATCTCTTTCTGAATAAAAATGAAAAATAATCTTGTGAGCGAAAAGTTTATGTCTTTTTCCAGCACGATCAAACAACCATCACCAAGACTAGTCATAAAGGTTTTGCTTGGCTGAAACACAAAAAGAAACACAAAAGACACAATCATAACAGAATTATGATGGTGTGTATGCAACAAAACAGAAAGAAAAAGATAAATTCATTGGGTTGCCTCCCAACAAGCGCTATTGTTTAACGCCCTTAGCTAGGCATAATGCGACAGAATCACGTATCGTCGTGTTTGGTGCTCAAGCCATAAGTAGCCCTCATCATAGATTCATAAGGCAATCTTATTTTCTTTCTAGGAAAAATTCTCCATGCCCTTCTTTAAAGGAAATTGAAATCTAATATTCCCTTCCTTCATATTGATGATAGCACCGATACTCCTTAGGAAAGGTCTACCAAGAATGATAGGGCATGTAGGATTGCAGTCAATGTCAAGCACAATGAAATCCATGGGTACATAGTTCCTATTTGCAATAATAAGAACATCATTGATCCTTCCCATGCGTTTCTTGATAGTAGAATCCGCAAGATGCAAATTAAGAGAACACTCCTCAATCTCATTAAAACCCAGAACATCACATAAAGACTTTGGAATCGCGGAAACACTAGCACCCAAATCACACAAAGCATTGCATTCATAGTTTTTGATTTTTCTTTTGGTAGTAGGTTCCCACACATCATGAAGCTTTATAGGGATAGAAACTTCCAATTCAAGTTTCTCTTCAAGAGATTTTATCATTGCATCGACGATATGATCGGTAAAGGCCTTCTTTTGGCTATAAGCGTGTGCAGAGTTTAGCATGGATTGCATCAAGGAAATGCATTCAATCAAGGAGCAACTATCATAATTGAATTCCTTGAATCACAAAGTAGTAGTTTCATTACTACTCAAGGTTTTAATATCTTCTACTCCACTTTCAATGCTTTTAGCATCAAGATAGATAGACTCTGAATCATTGGGGCGTTTTTCAACCAAAGTGGATTCATATCTAGCCCCGTCATCATTAGGTTTGACACAAGAAAACAAAGATTCAATGGGAGTCACACCAAGCACTTTAAGATCTTCGTGATTCTTATCACGAGAACACACCTTTTTAAGCCATTCATCTCTAGCACGAATTTGGGCGGTTCTTTCTTTGCTCTCACTCATGGAAACACGCATAGCTTTCAAAGTTTCATCCATATTGATCTTGGGAGGAGAACATCTAACTTTCAAAGCATCAATATCACTAGACATTCTATCAGTGCTCCTAGCCAAATCGTCAATTTTGAGTAGCTTTTCCTCTATGGATGCATTGAAAATCTTTTGCGAGTTGATAAACTCTTTGATATTACACTCTAGATCAGAGGGTAATCTGTTGTAATTTCCATGAGTATTGTTGTAGGAGTTGCCAAATTTATTAGAGGGGTTACTAGGAAAAGGCCTAGGAACATAGTTTCCTCTAAAAGCATTGATGTTGCCAAAATTATTCCTACCAACAAAATTAACGTCCAAGCTAGCGTTGCTACTCTCAATCAAGGAAGACAAGGGCATGTCATTAAGATCTAAAGGAGCACTTCTACTAGCAACCAAATTCATTAACTCATCCATCTTAGCACTCTACGAGTTAATTTCTTCTATAGCGTGTACCTTCTTACTAGTAGGTGACCTTTCAGTGTGCCACCGAGAGTAGTTCGTCATGATATTGTCTAGGAGTTTTGTGGCTTCTCCTAGCGTGATTTCCATGAACGTTCTACCTGAGGCGGAGTCCAAGATATTTCTAGAAGCGAAATTCAAGCCAGCGTAAAAGATTTGTATAATCATCCAAAGACTCAAGCCATGAGCAGGACAATTTCTAATCATCAATTTCATTCTCTCCCAATATTGTGCAACATGTTCATGATCAAGTTGCTTAAAATTCATGATATCATTACGGAGAGAAATAATCTTAGTCGGCGAAAAATACTTGGATACGTAAGCATCTTTGCACTTATTCCAAGAATCAATAGTATTTTTGGGCAAAGACGAAAAGCAAGTTTTTGCTCGATCTCGCAACGAGAAAGGAAAAAAGCTTCAATTTAATCACATCATTATCCACATCTTTCTTCTTTTGCATATCGGAAAGCTCAATGAAGGTATTAAGATGGGATGCGGCATCTTCACTAGGAAGGCCGGAGAATTGCTCTTTCATAAAAAGATTCAGCAAAGCGGCATTGATTTCGTATGATTCCGCACTAGTGGCGGGAGCAATCGGAGTACTAATAAAATCATTATTATTAGTATTCAAGAAGTCACAAAGTTTGATTTTTTCAGTCATGGTGACTTCAGCAAGCAAACAAGCACACAAGCGAATGGAAAGCAAGCGAAAGAAAAAGGCGAACGAAAAAGGCAAACGAAGAAAAGGGCAAATATTTTTGTAAATTTTTGTTTTTCAGAAGTGGGGGAGAGGAAAAGGAAAGGCAAAACAGTAAATGCAAGAGATGAGTTTGCGACACTTACTTGGATGAGTTCTTGACTCGATCCTCCCCGGCAACGGTGCCAAAAATTCTTCTGCTACGGCGACACAAATCCTTCTGTCGTCTCTTGAGCTTGCATTGCTTTTTCCCTTGAAGAGGAAAGGGCGATGCAACACAGGAGCAGTAAGTATTTCCCTCAGTTTGAGAACCAAGGTATTAATCCAGTAGGAGAATCGCGTCAAGTCCAGAGTACCTGCGCAAACACAAAAGAGCTTGCACCCAACGCTATAAAGGGGTTGTCAATCCCTTCAAGATTGATTGCAAAGTGGGATATGAAGGCAGAAAGTGCAACGAAGTAAAATTGTAAGGCTGAAAATATGGTGTGAAGTAGACCCGGGGGCCATAGTGTTCACTAGAGGCTTCTCTCAAAATAGCAAATAATACAGTGGGTGAACAAATTACTGTCGAGCAATTGATAGAACCGCGCAAAGTCATGACGATATCTAAGGCAATGATCATACATATAGGCATCACGTCCGAAACAAGTAGACCGATACTTTCTGCATCTACTACTGTTACTCCACACATCGACCGCTATCCAGCATGCATCTAGTGTATTGAGTTCATGACGAATAGAGTAACACCTTAAGCAAGATGACATGATGTAGAGGGATAAACTCAAACCAATGATGAAAATCCCATTTTTTACCCTTGATGGCAACAACACGATGCGTGCCTCGCTACCCCTTCCGTCACTGGGTGAGGTCACCGCACGGTATGAACCCAAAACCAAGCACTTCTCCCATCGCAAGAATCATAGATCAAGTTGGCCAAACAAAACGCACAACTCAAAGAGAATTACAAGGATATGAAATCATGCATATAAGAGATCAGAAGAAAAAGAAATAAGATTCATAGATAATCTGATCATAAATCCACAATTCATCGGATCTCGACAAACACACCGCAAAAGAAGATTACATCGGATAGATCTCCATGAAGATCATGGAGAACATTGTATTGAAGATCCAAGAGAGAGAAGAAGCCATCTAGCTACTAGCTATGGACCCGAAGGTCTATGGTGAACTACTCACGCATCATCGGAGAGGTCATGGTGTTGATGAAGATGCCCTCTGTATCCGAATCCCCCCTTCGGCAGGGCACCAGAACGTGCCCTGGATGGGATCTTGCGAAGACAGAAGCTTGTGGCGGCAGAAAAGTATTTTCGTGGTTCTCTCGCGCAGTTTTGGAATTTTTCTGAATTTATAGGCAGAAGAGATAGGGTAGACCAGCCACACGGGGCCCACAAGCCTGCTAGGCGCGGTCCCCCCTAGCTGGGCCTAGGGGGCTTGTGGGGTCCCCTGCTGGCCCCTGCCTTGGTTCTCAAGTCTGGTGCGTATCTTCTGTTCCGGAAAAATCTTTTCATAAGTTTTATTCCGTTTGGACACCATTTAAAATCCTCCTCTGAAAAGGGTTAAAAACATGGAAAAAACAGGAACTGGTACTTGGCACTGAGTTAATAAGTTAGTCTCAAAAAAGATATAAAAGGCATACAAAACATCCAAAGTTTGACAAGATAGTAGCATGGAACCATCAAAAATTATAGATACGTTGGAGACGTATCAGGCGACCCGATATCTAGTGGGCCCCCTGGACTACCTATGGCAACCATCTTCTGGTATAAGTTACCTTTGAACTTGAAAAAAATCAGAAGAGGACTTTCGGTACGAAGCGCCGCGGTCTCGAGGTGGAACCTGGGCAGGAGCACTTTTGCCCTCCGGGGGAGTGATTCCACGGGAGGAACTTCAATCCCGGAGGGGGGAATCAGGGCCATCGTCATCACCAACAACCTTCTCATCTTGGGGAGTCCAATCTTCATCAACATCTTCATCAGCACCATCTCCTCTCAAAATTCTAGTTCATCTCTTGTGTTCAATCTTGTACCAGAACCTCAGATTGGTACCTCGGGTGTGACTAGTACCGTGGATTGCATCTCGTAGTTGATGCTTTATGGTTTATTTGGTGGGAGATCATATGTTCAGATCCCATATGCTATTTAATACCTCTCTAATCATGAGCATGTTTATCACTTCGTGAGTAGTTAGTTTTGTTCTTGAAGCCACGGGAGAAGTCATGTTGGAAGTAGTCATGTGAAGTTGATATTCGTCCGATATTTTGATGATATGAATGTAGTGCTTCCCTTAGTGGTGTTATGTGAACGTCGACTACATAACACTTCACCATATTTGGGACTAAGGGAGTGCATTGTGGAGTAGTAATTAGATGGTGGGTTGTGAGAGTGACAAAAACTTGAACCTTAGTTTATGCACTATTTCGTAAGTGGCTGATTTGGATCCCTATGTTTAATGCTACGGTTAGAATTTATACTTAATACTTCTCTCCTAGTTACAGATGCTTGCAGGAGGGTTAATCATAAGTGGAAGGTTTTTTCAAGTAAGAACAACACGCAAGTGTCGGTCAACCCACATATCAAATTATTGAAGTACCAAACGCGAATTAACCCAACATGACGAAAGTGACTAGTTGAAATTTCCGTGTGCCCTCAAGAACGCTTTGCCTATTATAAGAATTTGTTCTGCCGTGTACTTTGCCACAAAAGGATTGGGATACCTTGCTGCACCTGCCGTTATTATTGCTATGTCTCACTTGTTACAGTTATCTTGCTATCAAACAAATTATTACCTCTATTTCAGTGCTTGCAGAAATTAGCTTGCTCAAATCCGCTTGTCATTTCCTTTTACTCCTCGTTGGGTTTGACACTCTTGTTGGAAATATGCCCTAGAGGCAATAATAAAATAGTTATTAGTATATTTCCTTGTTCATAATAATCGTTTAGTATCCATGCTATAATTGTATTGATTGGAAACACAAATACATGTGTGGATACATAGACAAAACATTGTCCCTAGTAAGCCTCTAGTTGACTAGCTCGTTGATCAAAGATGGTCAAGGTTTCCTGACCATAGACAAGTGTTGTCGCTTGATAACGGGATCACATCATTAGGAGAATCATGTGATGGACTACACCCAAACTATGTACGTAGCATATTGATCGTGTCATTTTATTTCTATTGTTTTCTGCGTGTCAAGTATTTATTCCTATGACCATGAGATCGTATAACTCACTGGCATCGGAGGAATACCTTGTGTGTATCAAACGTCACAACGTAACTGGGTGACTATAAAGGTACTCTACAGGTATCTCCGAAGGTGTCCGTTGAGTTAGTATGGATCAAGACTGGGATTTGTCACTCCGTGTGACGGAGAGGTATCTCGGTGCCCACTCGGTAATACAACATCACACACAAGCCTTGCAATCAATGTGACTAAGTGTAAGTCAAGGGATCTTGTATTACAGAATGGGTAAAGAGACTTGCCGGTAATGAGATTGAAATTGGTATGCGGATACGGACTATTAAATCTCGGGCAAGTAACATACCAAAGGACAAAGGGAATGACATACGGGATTATATGAATCCTTGGCACTGAGGTTGAACAGATAAGATCTTCGGAGAATATGTAGGACCCAATATGGGCATCAAGGTCCCGCTATTGGATATTGACCGAGGTGTTCCTCGGGGCATGTCTACATGGTTCTCGAACCCGCAGGGTCTGCACACTTAAGGTTCGATGCTGATTTAGTATAGTTGAGTTATATGTGTGGTTACCGAATGTTGTTCGGAGTCCCAGATGAGATCACGGACATCACGAGGATTTCCGGAAACCAAGATTGATATATAGGATGGTTTCATTTGGTTACCGGACGGTTTTCGGGCATTACCGGCATTGTACTAGGAGTGACGAATGGGTTCTGGAAGTTCACCAGGAGAGGGGCAACCCACCCGGGGGAAGCCCAATGTCCTTAGGGGTGTCGCACCAGCCCTTGGTGGGCTGGTGGGACAACCCATGAGGGCCTTGGCGCCAAGAGAAGAAAAGCAAAGAAAAAGAAAAAAGGGGGAGGTGGGAAGGAAGAAAAGGACTCCACTTTCCAATCCAAATTGGAGTAGGATTCCTCCTCTCCTCCCTAGCCGGCACACCCTTGAGGGCTTGGCCCTCAAGGAAAGCCTCCTCCCGTTCCGTCCTATATATAGTGGTGATTTAGGGCTGATTTGAGACAACTTTTTTCCATGTGCAACTCAGATCTAGACACCGTAGTTCTTCCTCTAGATCGTATTTCTGTGGAGCTCGGGCGGAGCCCTGCAGGAGTAGATCATCAGCACCACCGGAGCGTCGTCACGCTGCCGGAGAACTCATCTACTTCTCTGTCTTGCTTGCTGGATCAAAAATTCCGAGATCATCGTCGAGCTATACGTGTGGTGAACGCGGAGGTGCCGTCCGTTCGACACTAGATCAGAACAGATCGTGTTACGGATCGCGGGACGGTTCGTGGGACGGTTCGTGGGGCGGATTGAGGGACGTGAAGACGTTCCACTACATCAGCCGCATTTCTTAACGCTTCCTGCTATGCGATCTACAAGGGTATGTAGATCCAAATCTCCTCTCGTAGATGGACATCACCATGATAGATCTTCGTGTGCTTAGGAAACTTTTTGTTTCCCATGCAACGTTCCCCAACAGTGGCATCATGATCTAGGTTCATGCGTAGATGTTATCTCGAGTAGAACACAAAGGGTTTTGTGGATGATGATGTTCGATTTGCTGCCCTCCTTTGTCTTTTCTCGATTCGGCGGTATTGTTGGATTGAAGAGGCCCGGACTGGCATTATTCGTACGCTTACGAAAGACTGGTTTCATCGGTTGACAAGCAACCTCGTTGCATAAATATGACTGGCGGCTGTTGGTTTCTTCAACTTTAGTTGAATTGGTTTTGACCGAGGCGGTCCTTGGAGAGGTCAAATAGCAATTCGCACATCTCCGTTGTGGTTTTTGCGAAAGTAAGATGCGATCATACTAGATACCCATAGCAGCCACGTAAAACATGCAACAACAAATTAGAGGACGTCTAACATGTTTTTGCAGGGTATGCTTGTGATATGATATGGCCAATGACGTGATGTGATATATTTGATGTATGAGATTATCATGTTGTAATAGTTAATATCGACTTGCACGTCGATGCTATGGAAACCGACAGGAGCCATGTGACTGTCTTTAAACTAACGTTTGTGGTTGCAGATGCGTTTACTATATTGCTAGGACGTGGCTTTAGTAGTAATAGCATAAGTAGCACGACAACCTCGATGGCAACACGTTGATGGAGATCATGGTGTGGCGCCGGTGACAAGAAGATCATGCCGGTGCTTAAGTGATGGATATCAAGAAGCACAAGATGATGGCCATATCATGTCACTTATGAATTGCATGTGATGTTAATCCTTTTATGCACCTTATTTTGCTTAGACGACGGTAGCATTATAAGGTGATCTCTCACTAGAAATTGTGTTCTCCCCGACTGTGCACCGTTGCGACAGTTCGTCGTTTCGAGACACAACGTGATGATCGGGTGTGATAGACTCAACGTTCACATACAACGGGTGCAAAAAAGTTGCACACGCGGAACACTCGGGTTAAACTTGACGAGCCTAGCATGTACAGACATGGACTCAGAACACATGAGACCAAAAGGTCGAGCATGAATCGTATAGTTGATATGATTAGCATAGAGATGCTTACCACTGAAACTATTCTCAACTCAAGTGATAATCGGACTTGAGATTAGTGAATTTGGATCATGTACCACTCAAATGACTAGAGAGATGTACTTTTTGAGTGGGAGTTTATTAAGTAATTTGATTAGTTAAACTCCAATTATCATGAACATAGTGAAAAGGTCTTTGCGAATTATGATGTAGCTTGCGCTATAGCTCTACTATTTTTTATATGTTCCTAGAGAAAATTTAGTTGAAAGATGATAGTAGCAACTTTGTGGACTAAGTCCGTAAAACTGAGGATTGTCCTCATTGATTCGCAGAAGGCTTATGTCCTTAATGCACCACTCGGTGTGCTGCACCTCGAGCGTCGTCTCTGGATGTTGCGAACATCTAATATACATGTTTTTGATGACTACGTGATAGTTCAGTGCATAATACTTAATAGCTTAGAAGCAAGGCGCCGAATACATTTTGAAACGTCACGGAACATAAGAGATGTTCTAAGAGATGAAATTGATATTTCATGCTCGTGCCCTTGTTGAGAGGTATGAGACCTCCGACAAGATTCTTTGTCTACAAAGTAAAGGAGAAAAGCCCAATCCTTGAGCATGTTGTCAGATTGTCTGAGTACAACAATCGCTTGAATCAATTGGGAGTTAATCTTCCAGATGAGATAGTGATGGTTCTCCAAAGTCACTTCCACTAAGCTACTAGATCTTCGTGATGAACTATAACATATCGAGGATAGATATTATGATCCTTGAGTGATTCGCAATGTTTGACACTGCGAAAGTATAAATCAAGAAGGAGCATCAATAGTTGATGGTTAGTAAACCACTAGTTTCAAGAAGGGCAAGGGCTAGAAGGGACACTTCATGAAACGGCAAACTAGTTGATGTTCTAATGAAGAAACCCAAGATTGAACCCAAACCCGAGACTAAGTGCTTCTGTCATGAGGGGAACGGTCACTGAGGCAGAGCAACCCTAGATACTTGGTAGATAAGAAGGATGGCAAAGTCGACAAAAGTATATTTGGTATACATGATATTGATGTGTACTTTACTAGTACTCCTAGTAGCACGAGGGTATTAGATACCGGTTCGATTGCTCAGTGATTAGTAACTCGAAATAAAGGCTACGGAATAAACAGAGCCTAGCTAAAGGCGAGGTGACGATAAGTGTTGGAAGTGTTTCCAAGGTTGATGTGTTCAAACATCGCACACTCCCTCTACCATCGGGATTGGTGTTAAACCTAAATAATTCTTATTTGGTGTTTGTGTTGAGCATGAACATGATTGGATCATGTTTATTGCAATACAATTATTCGTTTAAAGGGAATAATGGTTATTCTATTTGCTTGAATAATTACCTTCAATGGTTTATTGAATCTCGATCATAGTGTTACACATGTTCATAATATTGGTGCCAAAAGATGCAAAGTAATAATGATAGTACCACTTACTTTAGGCACTGCCGCTTGAGTCATGTTGGTGTAAAATGCATGAAGAAGCTCCATGCTGATGGACCTTTGCACTCACTCATTTTTGAAACGTTTGAGACATGCAAACCATACATGTTGGTATAAACGCATGAAGAAACTCCATGCAGATGGATCGTTTGGACTCACTTGATTTTGAATCACTTGAGACATGCAAAATCATACCACATGGAACAAGAAAGTAACTTGTTGGATGCAATACATTTTTAATGTGTGCAGTCAAATGAGTGCTGAGGCACGCAGTGGATATCGTTATGTTCCTACTTCACTGACGACTTGAGTAACTACAGGAGCATTTACTTGATGAATCACAAGTCTAAAATATTGAGAAGTTCAAAGCTATTTTAGAGTGAAGATCATCGTGACAAGAGGATAAACTGTCTACGGTATAATCATAGAGATGAATATCTGAGTTGCGAGTTTTGGTACACAGTTGAGACAATGTGGAAATTGTTTTGAAATTCATGCCACCTAGAACACCATAGTGTGATGGTGTGTCCGAACGTCATAGCCGCGCCCTATTTGATAAGGTGCATACTATGATGTTTATTATCGAATTACCACTATCGTTTATGGGTTATGCATTAGAGACAACCGCATTCACTTTAAATAGGGCACCGCGTATTTACGTTGAGATGACACAGTCTGAACTATGGTTTGGAGAAACCTGAGCTGTCGTTTCTCGAAAAGTTTGGGGTAGCGACGCTTATGTGAAAAAGTTTCAGTTTGATAAACTCGAACCCAAAGCGGATAAATGCATCTTCATAGGATATTCAAAACGGTTGGATGCATCTCCTATCTCAGATCCGGAAGTAAAGTGTTTGTTTCTAGAAATGGGTCCTTTCTCGAGGAAAGGTTTCTCTCGAAAGAATTGACTGGGAGGGTGGTGGAACTTGATGAGGTTAGTGAACCATCGCTTCAACCAGTGTGTAGCAGGGCGCAAGAAGATGTTCCTATGGCGCCTACACCAATTGAAGTGGAAACTGATGATTGTGATCATTGAGCTTCGAATCAAGTTACTACAAACCTCGTAGGTTGACAAGGTCGCTTACTACTACAGACTGGTACGGTAACCCTGTCTTGGAGGTTATGTTTTTGAACAACAATGAACCTACGAGCTATGGAGAAGCGATGGTGGGCCCGGATTCCGACAAATGGCTGGAGGCCAAGAAATCCGAGAGAGGGTCCATGTATGAAGACAAAGTGTAGACTTTGGAAGAACTACTTGATGGTAGTAAGACTATTAAAGTAAAAAATGGATCTTTGAAAGGAAGACAGATGATGATGGTGAAAATTCACCATTAAGAAAAGCTTGACTTGTCGCAAAGATGTTTCCGACAAGATCAAAGAGTTGACTATGATGAGACTTTCTCACTCGTAGCGATGCTAAAAGTCTGTTGGAATTATGTTAGTAGTTGCTGCATTATTTATGAAATATTGCACATAGGATGTCAAAACATTGTTTCCTCGACGGTTTCCTTGAGGAAAGGTTGTATGTGATACAACCAGAAGGTTTTGTCGATCCTAAGGATACTAACAAGTATGCAAGCTCCAGCGATCCTTCTATGGACTGGTGCAAGCATATTGGAGTTGGAATATACACTTTGATAAGATGATCAAAGGTTTTGGGTTTATACAAGGTTTATGAGAAACTTGTATTTCCAAAGAAGTGAGTGGGAGCACTATAGAAATTTTGATAAGTATATGTGGTTGACATATTGTTGATCGGAAGTAATGTAGAATTTCTGTGAAGCATAAAAAGGTTGTTTGAAAGGAGTTTTTTAAAGGAAGACCTGGATAGAGCTATTTGAACATTGAGCATCAAGATCTATGGAGATAGATAAAAATGCTAAACAGAACTTTCAAATAAAATGCATGTCTTGACAAGTTTTTGAAGGAGTACAAAATAGATCATCAAAGGAAGAGTTCTTGGCTGTGTTATAAGGTGTGAATTTGAGTAAGACTCAAAAGCCCGACCACGGCAGAAGAAAGAGAAAGGACGAATGTCGTCCCCTATGCCTTAGCCGTAGACTCTACAGTATGCCATGCTGTGTACCGCACTTGATGTGTGCCTTGCCACAAGTCTGTTAAGGTGTACACAGAGTGATCCAGGATTGAATCACTGAACAACGGTCACAGTTATCCTTAGTAACTAATGGACTAAGGATTTTTTCTCGATTATGGAGGTGATTAAAGAGTTCGTCATAAAGGGTTACGACGAACACTACAACAAGAACCCCCATATAGCAATGCATGGTTTGCAACGCTTTGAAAATGTGCTGCAATATATCATCGTTACAACGCATATATACGTTGGCGAGGTCATTCGTTGTCGTTTTATGGACAACAACGAATACCATATGTTACAGTTTTGTCTTGCTATGTGTTAATGGACAGGAGGAACATATCGTCCTCCCATCTAGAATTCTGACTCCTAGGCCCCAAAATAATAATAACACTTTTTTGTTTCTGTTATTTGTTAGTTATATTCTTTTACTTTCCAATAAGTCGTATAGAAATGTAAGAATTGAATACTTATAATTGCCTGATTCTATACGTGAAACTACCCACCTTTCCCATTGAACAGGTCTTTTTTTTTATTCACCAGGACATCAAGACGAGCCTGCCCAAACCGCTCACCCCTTTCCTCCTCTCCCTTCTCTGGCGATTCTAGGGTTCGCCGGCGCCGCGCGGTCTTGCTGTTCGCCACCAGCACGCCCTTGCGCGACTGACGGTGCGCCGCCGCCGCCGCCGTCTTGCTGTGGTCGCCACCAGCACGCCGTTGCGCGACTGACGTTGCGCCTCCTCCGCTCTGCCGTCTTGCTGTTCCCCACCAGCACGCCGTTGCGCGACTGACGGTGCGCCCCCGACGGACGCCGACCGCCTCAGCCCGGCCTCCTCTTCCAAGGTCCCCGCCGGCCACCGATTCACCAGGGGTAACCAACACTAATCGGCCTTGTCTTCCTCTTCGCTGTCCTGCTTTCTTGTCTATCCGCATCACCCCACTCTCCCAAGGTATATGTCATCTTCTCCAGATTCATCAGTGTTCCATATGAATGTTTATTTTCATTTGGTTGACCATGGACTGAGTAATTTTGATGGATCTAGTGAAACTAGTTTGTGATATGTGTATGTTGTATGGCAGTATCGAATGTTGTAGTTGTACCAATTTCATAAATATTTTTTGATATATGTATTTTGTATGGCAGTAACTTATGTGACTAGTTCTAGATTTTGTGTGTTCATAATGTGTGCTGCATGTATGAAGGTCAAATTGGAATATGAAAATGGTTCTTTGATGGGATCGGGAAAATATGTACTCAAACTCGGTTTTAAAAAATGAGACATGTTGAAGAGACAATATATACAATTCATGGTCCTGAAAAATGAGGCAACAGGACTAGGTTGGAATGAAAACTTTATCATCGCAATATTGTTCAAAGTGGATGAAACCTTCAAGTTTATAATCTACATGTCGAAGACTCTCTACTCGACATCTTTTTAGAACATGCATGTTCAGTTTCATTAGATAGTAGTTTTAAAAAATTCTTGCTCACATGCATGGGTTGATCAATGATGCTTTTAGGAATATGTATGATGATGTGCCAATGAGTGAGAGTCCAGATCCACCGAATTAACATGGACCAAATTTAGAAGTTGGGGAATTTTACAGATTGATCAACGATTTGAAGAAGCCTTTATGGTCGGGATGTGGATTATCATAGCTATCAGTACGACATCCGGTTGATTCCCCGGGATGGAAGGCTTTAGATGAAACGTACTAAAAATTTGCATCTAATTGTCGTAATATACGGTTTGGCTTGAGTACAGATGGATTTATTTCCAGAAGTGAGATAAAATTGTTCCTTGAAGTTCTGAGTCTATAATGGTTCCCGATGGCTATTGTGGAAATATATCTAAATGTGTGAAGTCTGCTGAAGGAAAAAATTCTGGGCTAAAAACACATGACTACCATGATGAAAATGGGTTGCAAGGGAAAACACTAGTGCAGATAAGGTTAGTAACTCCTTCCCTTTATGAACTCATTACCAATGTCCTGAATCTTGAGAATATTACCGTACAAACTTTTATGATGATACATCAATGAAATCAGATCTAAAATACTAGATACTCATTGCGTAGTTGTTGTTGCTTCTTTTCATTATATGATTATCTTGTGTATGCTTATTTATTCTCAACTCTGAATCTGTTTCAAAACAAGAAACATGTTTATTTTTAGAATGCTCTTCATTATTCAATACATATACGAATTGTTAGGTTCTCATTACAGGATTCTTTTGGTCAGAAGTCTACATATCAAGATGCTCTTTGTATTGGAAATACAAATTTGAAACAAAAATTATTTATCTCTAGAATGTTATAATAATAAAGTCCAAGTCATTTAGATAAATATGACCATTTTATTATTTTGTTTCAATAGACAGAGAGTATATAGCGACGGTCATAGTCAACAGCTTGGTACTATTGGGAAGAAGAAGAATGTGATGGTTGTGTATGCATGCATTAATATATTTATGTTTGCTTGTATAGAAATTAACCACCTCTAGCCATTCATTATAGAGTAAGGGAAAGTTTATATATGACATGGAGACATGCAACCATCAAACAAACGCCCTCCGAAGGATAAGGTATGCTCATTTATGTATAGTTTGGAGTCCAATATGGTTGAGCAACAATCAATTGGTACTTACTGATCTCATGGTAGGAATGTTTATTACAATTCTTTTAAATCTTACGATATATCTTCTGTCACAGAACAAAGATACTTCTATCCATGATGAAAATGTGCAACAAGAGAAGGAAAACTCTAGTGCAAATAAGGTTAGTGCACTCCATATCTTCTAAACTTCCAAAGCTTATTTTCACAATGCATCTGTGCTCTCATGGGTCAAGATTTTTTTTGCACATTTCCAGTGCATACGCATGCTAGAAATGATGTCTCACATATATAAAAATTTCAATATTGAGTAAAACTATCTGAGATAACAACCTAAGAGATAAAGTGCATCTAGTTTCACGAAGAGGAAAATCCTTTCACATTGCTATTTTAGTCTTTCGTTTGCATAATGTTGCAGACTTCATACATGAAAAAATAATTACTAAACTGTTGTGTAGATTCGCTAAGAATTACATTACTAGCAGCAATAATTCGTAACATAATAGAGAGGATAAGTGGCATTGTAAGAGATAGTAGCTACAAAAAGGAACTTGACAAATATTATTATACATGTGGCCTTCTTGCACAACAACCTAGTGTACGACATGACATGCCATCATTTACTAAATAATTATGCTTGCACTATTAAATTGACCTCCAACTTAACAAAAAGCCTCAATGGGTTAGAGAATACTCTGTGTATACGATACATTGTGATTCATCATGTGTACATCTATATTCAGTTGATACGATCTTTCAAAAAGGTCAACATTATTGGTCATGCGGCAGTATTAATTATTGCATGGCCTTCAACCTTTGTATGTTCCTCGTCCTTTAATTTTGTCACTCTTAACCTTGTTTTCTCTACAATAACTTGATGATATCATTTATTTATTGTTGTAGATTGCTAAGGTAAATTGATGATGCAAGGCACAGATGTTGATTGCAAGGTGGAGAATGGGGCTTCTATTTGATTGTCTTATGTAGTGTTTTAGGATGTCATATCTAGCGTGGATAATTCAAACATTATATTTTAGAATGGTCGATCGAGGTGTTGATTGAAACATCCAGACTTAGCTGTTATGTTAGTATCACTTATTGTATCCTTCAGATCATGTTCTTTGTAAAGCAACAAAGTCAAATTAATATATGAGAGCTTTATGTTTGTTATACTATAGCTCCATGTATTGTCACCATTGTCCATATCATTATGATAACAATATATGTTGCAATGATCTGTTGTGTCCATTTGGAAATCTTGTTCTACAATGAAGCGAGCAACACATATGAAGTGTTGTTGGAATCTAGTTATATATGTTGCCAGCCTGCAACATTTTTTCATGCTGTTTACCAACGCGTTTATATATGTTGTTGCAGACCCTTCCAACGCCACCTACGGCACTGCATATTAATCCGTTGGTGTAGGCCTTAGCAACACATATATGGACATACAACAACACATCAATGCGTTGCTGAAAGGGGGTTCTTGTTGTAGTGGAAGCAAGCTTTGACACTAATCCGAATAACTATGAGTAGTAAAAACGGATTCGTATAGTAGAGTAGATATTTGGAGTATTTCCGAATAGCACGTAGTAGTAGCATCTATAAGATGACATAAAGATTTGCAAAGCACGCACGGATCTGAAAGTTTCAGAACTGTTGACTAAAACTTCTCCCACGAGCAAGACGTGATCAGACCCCACAACTATATGGGTGTTGGATTCCTTAAATCACATGGTGATGTGAACTAGATTATTGACTCTAGTGCAAGTGGGAGACTGTTGGAAATATGCCCTAGAGGCAATAATAAAATAGTTATTATTATATTTCCTTGTTCATAATAATAGTTTATTATCCATGCTATAATTGTATTGATTGGAAACACAAATACATGTGTGGATACATAGACAAAACACTGTCCCTAGTAAGCCTCTAGTTGACTAGCTCGTTGATCAAAGATGGTCAAGGTTTCTTGACCATAAACAAGTGTTGTCACTTGATAATGGGATCACGTCATTAGGAGAATCATGTGATGGACTAGACCCAAACTATGTACGTAGCATATTGATCGTGTCATTTTATTGTTATTGTTTTCTGTGTGTCAAGTATTTATTCCTATGAGCATGAGATCATATAACTCACTAGCACCGGAGGAATACCTTGTGTGTATGAAACGTCACAACATAACTGGGTGACTATAAAGGTACTCTACAGGTATCTCCAAAGGTGTTCCTTGAGTTAGTATGGATCAAGACTGGGATTTTTCACTTCGTGTGACGGAGAGGTATCTCGGGGCCCACTTGGTAATACAACATCACACACAAGCCTTGCAAGCAATGTGACTAAGTGTAAGTCACGAGATCTTGTATTACGGAACGAGTAAAGGGACTTGCCGGTAACGAGATTGAAATAGGTATGCGGATACCAACGATCAAATCTCGGGAAAGTAACATACCGAAGGAAAAAGGGAATGACATATGGGATTATATGAATCCTTGGCATTCAACCGATAAGATCTTCGGAGAATATGTAGGATCCAATATGGGCATCCAGGTCCCGCTAATTGATATTGATCGAGGAGTGCCTCGGGGCATGTCTACATAGTTCTCGAACCCGCAGGGTCTGCACACTTAAGGTTCGATGATGTTTTAGTATAGTTGAGTTATATGTGTGGTTACCGAATGTTGTTCGGAGTCTCGGATGAGATCACGGACATCACGAGGGTTTCCGTAATGGTCCGGAAACGAAGATTGATATATAGGATCATTTCATTTGGTTACCGGAAGGTTTTCGGGCATTACCGACATTGTACCGCGAGTGACGAATGGTTCCGGAAGTTCACCGGGAGGGGGCAACGCAGCCGGGGGAAGCCCAATGGTCTTAGGGGTGGCGCACCAGCCCTTAGTGGTCTGGTGGGACAGCCCAAGAGGGCCTTGGTGCCAAGAGAAGAAAACCAAAGAAAAAAGGGGGTGGGAAGGAAGAGAAGGACTCCACTTTCCAATCCTAATTGGAGTAGGATTCCTCCTCTCCTCCCTGGTCGGAGCACCCTTGAGGGCTTGGCCCTCAAGGCAAGCCTCCTCCCCCTTCCTCCTATATATAGTGGTGATTTAGGGCTGATTTGAGACAACTTTTTGCCACGTGCAACTCAGATCTAGACACCATAGTTCTTCCTCTAGATCGTATTTCTGCACAGCTCGGGTGGAGCCCTGCAGGAGTAGATCGTCACCACCACCGGAGCGCCGTCACGCTGTCGGAGAACTCATCTAATTCTCCGTCTTGCTTGCTGGATCAAAGCCTAGATCGTCGTTGAGCTATACGTGTGCTGAAGGCGGAGGTGCCGTCCGTTCGGCACTAGATCGGAACGGATCGTGGGACGGATCGCGGGACGGTTCGTGGGGCGGATCAAGGGACGTGAACGTTCCACTACATCAACTACGTTTCTTAACGCTTCCAGCTGTGCGATCTACAAGGGTACGTAGATCCAAATCTCCTCTCCTAGATGGACATCACCATGATAGGTCTTCGTGTGCGTAGGAAATTTTTTGTTTCCCATGCAACGTTCCCCAACAACTCTTACCTATCGAAATGACTACAATTGATCCCCTATACACTGGGGTCATCAAGAATCTTTTCCAGCGTCGTTGCCCCGGAGTGAAGTGCCTTTGGTAAGAGGAATTTGGTAAGGGAAATTTTATATTATGTGCTGAAATTTCTGTTACTTGTCACTATGGAATGTAATATTTTGAGGGGTTTGTTCGAGGTATCTTCACCATGACCAGAAACACCAAGAGTTGTCCCTCAACCTGCTGAACCTATTGGAAACGTTTATTATGAAATTCCTTTGGGTATGATAGAGAAACTGCTAGCTAATCCTTATGCAGGAGATGGAACAAAACATCCCGATGTGCACCTAATCTATGTAGATGAAGTTTGTGGATTATTTAAGCTTGCATGTTTATCCTAAGATGAAGTCAAGAAGAAGGTTTTCCTTTTATCTTTGGGGAGAAATTCATTGACATGGTACAGGCTATGTGGTGATACAGTATCTTGGAATTGGAACTGATTGCAATTCGAGTTTCACCAAAAGTTCTATCATATGCTTCTTGTTCATCGTGATCTGAATTTTATCTATAATTTTTTTCCTCGTGAAGGATAAAGTATCGCTCTAGCTTGAGGGAGGATGAAGTCCATGTTATATTCATGCCCCAATCCTGAGCTCCTGAGACAAATTATTATTCAGAATTTGTATGCTTAGCTTTCTCGTAATGATCAAATCATGCTCGATACTTATTGTTCTTGTTCTTTTATGAAGAAGATTATCCATTCAGGTGGGATCGTTTGGAAATAATTAAACACAACTCTGAAGATTGGGAGCTCGATGAAGGTATAGATTCAGTTATACAACTTAAGTTTCATTGTGTTAAACCTTTTATGAATACTGATGCTTTCAATGTCTTTAGCACTAAATATGGACTTGACTCTGAGATAGTAGCCTCATTCTATGAAACCTTTGCTTCTCATGTTGATCTCCCTAAAGAGAAATGCTTTAAATATCGTCCACCTATTAAAGAAAAAATTGAAGGGCAAATTAAAGTTGAGGATGAAACTATCATTTACAATGTTGACCCAGTTGTGCCTACTACCTATATTGAGAAACCGCCTTTCCTTGTTAGGATAAAGGAACATGCTAAATCTTCAACCATGGTTAACAAAAGTTATGTTAGAACAACCAAATGCTTTGAGCAAATCAAGGTAGAACATAGTATTGTTATGGTTAAAGATCTCTTGGTTGATAATATTTATGGGCATGTTATTGGTTTCTATGATGAAGTTGCTAGAACTGCCAAACCTGATACTAAAGATAAGAATAGACATGTTGTTGGCATGCCTGTCGTCTGAGTCAAAATAGTAGATCATTTCCATCATGGTTTGTGTGATATGGGTTCTAGTGTTAGTGCCATTCCTTTCACCTTATATCAAGAAATTATGCATGAGATAGCACCAGCTGAAATAGAAGACATAGATGTTACTATCAAACTTGCTAATAGAGACACCACCACACCACTTGGGATTGTTAGAGATGTTGAAGTCTTTTGTGGAAAAGTAAAATATCCTACTGATTTCCTAGTACTTGTCTCAACACAGGATGATTTTTGTCCCATAATATTTGGTAGACCTTTTTGAACACTATCAATGCTCAAATAGATTGCAAAAAGGAAACTGTTAGTGTTAATTTTGGTCGTATGTCTCATGAGTTTCCTTTCTCCAAGTTTAGTAAGCAAGCCCATGATAAAGAATTTCCTAGTAAAGATGAAGAAATTAGTCTTGCTTCTATTTCCATTCCTCCTACTGATTCATTAGAATGATATTGCTAGACCATGAAAATGAATGCACATGCGTGAAAGAACTGAACTAGATAATATGTTCTTTGAGCAAAAGCCTATCCTTATACGCAACTTGCATGTTGAAACTCTAGGAGGTCCTCCTCCACCCAAGGGTGATCCTATGTTTGAATTAAAGTAATTACCCGACACTTTGAAATATGCTTATCCTCATGAAAAGAAGATATATCCTATTATTATCAATGCTAACCTTAGAGAACATGAAGAAGAAAGAGTGTTAAGAAGCACCGAGCTGCTATTGGGTACTATAGAACTAGATGCTAAACCCGTTGTTGATCACCAATGAAGACCGAATCCCAAAATGAAAGAAGTGGTAAGAAATGAAATACTAAAGCTTCTCGAAGGAGGTATAATTTATCCCATAGCTGATAGTAGATGGGTAAGTCCCGTTCATTGTATTCCTAAGAAAGGAGGTATTACTTTTGTTCTTAATGATAAAAATGAACTCATTCCACAAATAATTGTGACTGGCTATATAATGGTAATTGATTTTTACAAAAATAAACAAAGCTACTAGAAAAGATCATTATCCTTTACCTTTGATAGACAAAATGCTAGAAAGATTATCGAAGCACACACATTTTTGCTTTCTATATGGTTATTCTGGTTTCTCTCAAATACGTACGTCACAACGTGATCAAGAGAAAACCACGTTTACTTGTCCTTTTGGAACCAATGCTTATAGACGTATGCCTTTTGGATTATGCAATGCACCTACTACCTTCCAAAGATGCATGACTGAAATATTCTCTGTTTTTTGTGAAAAGATAGTTGGAGTTCTCATGGATGATTTCTCCGTTATGGAACTTCTTTTGATTATTGCTTAAGAAACCTTGATCGAGTTTTGCAAATATGTGAGCGAGCTAACCTTGTCTTGAATTGGGAGATGTGCCACTTTATGGTAAATGAAGGTATTGCCTTGGGTCATAAAATTTCTGAACGAGGTATTGAGGTGGATAAGGCTAAAGTTTGTGTACTTGAGAAGATGACATGTCCTAAAGATATTAAAGGTATCTTTAGTTTCCTTGGTCATGTTGGTTTCTATTGGAGATTTATTAAAGACTTCTCTAAAGTTTTTTAGCCTCTTACTATTTGTTTTACAAAAGCATGTTCCTTTCGTTTTTTATGGTGATTGTGTAGAAGCACTTGAA
Organism: Hordeum vulgare subsp. vulgare; assembly: GCF_904849725.1. Classification (NCBI taxonomy): domain Eukaryota; kingdom Viridiplantae; phylum Streptophyta; class Magnoliopsida; order Poales; family Poaceae; genus Hordeum; species Hordeum vulgare. The sequence goes on from NC_058521.1 coordinate 366,662,323, forward strand.
ACACTTAAGAAAGCCTTAACTTTTGCACCTATTTTTAACCATGTGATTGGAACTTGCCTTTTAAAATTATGTGTCATTCTAGTGATTATATTGTGGGTGTTGTTCTAGTACAAAGATTTAATAATAAATTAAATGCTATTCATTATGCTAGTAAGACTCTACAAAGATCCCAAGGAAATTATGCTACCACAAAAAATAATTCTTAGCAATTGTATTTGCCTGTGATAAATTCAGATCTTACATTGCTGATTCTAAAGTAATTGTTCATATTGATCATGTTGCTATTAAATATATTCTGGAAAACAAATATTGTAAGGCTAGACTTATTAGGTGGGTTCTTTTGGTACAAGAATTTTATTTGCATATCATTGATAGAAAAGGAGGTGAGAACCCCTAGCTGATAACTTGTCTAGGTTAGAAAATATTCTTGATGACTCACTACCTATTGATGATAGCTTTCCTGATGAACAACTAGCTATGGTCAATGTTTCTCATAAGACCCGTGGTTTGCTGATTATGCTAATTACATTGTTGCTAAATACATACCACCTAGTTTCACCTATCAGCAAAAGAAAAAAAATCTTCTTTGATTTAAGACATTACTTTTGGGATGACCCACATCTTTATAAAGAGGGAGTATGGTATTATCATATTTGTATACCTGAGCATGAACAGGGACAAATCCTTAGGAAGTGTCACTCTTAGGATTATGGAGGACATCATGCGGGAGATAGAACTATACACAAGGTATTACAATCTGGATTTTATTGGCCTAATCTTTTCAAAGATGCTCGTAAGTTTGTCCTCTCTTGTGATGAATGTCAAAGAATTGGTAACATTAGTAGATGTCAAGAAATGCCTATTAATTATTCACTTGTTATTGAACCATTTGAAGTTTGGGGATTTTATTATATGGGACCTTTTCTTTCCTATAATGGGTATACACATATTTTGGTTGTTGTTGATTATGTCACTAAATGGCTAGAAGCTATTCCAACCAATAGTGCTGATCATAAAACCTCTATTAAAATGCTTAAGAAAGTTATTTTCCCATGTTTTGGAGTCCCTAGATACTTAATGACTGAAGGTGGTCCACATTTTATTCATGGTGCTTTTCATAAGTTTCTTGCTAGATATGATGTTAACCATAGTTTAGCATCTCCCTATCGTCCTCAATCTAGTGGCCAAGTGGAATTAACCAATAGTGAAATAAAACTAATATTGCAAAAGAATCTCAATAGGTCCCGAAAGAATTGGTCTAAGAAGCTGGAAGATGGATTGTAGGCCTACAGAATAGCTTATAAAAATCCTATGGGCATGTCTCCTTATAAAATGGTTTATGGGAAAGCATGTCATTTACCTCTTGAATTAGAACATAAAGCTTATTGGGCAATTAAAGAACTCAACTATGATTTCAAACTTGCGCGTGAAAAGAGGTTATTTGATATTAGCTCATTAGATGAATGGAGAACCCAAGCTTATGAAAAGCCAAACTATTCAAAGAAAAACTCAAAAGATGTCATGACAAAAGAACCAAAAGCGAGAATTCAAAGTTGGTGAACATGTTCAATTGTACAATTCTCATCTTAGATTTTTTGCAGGAAAACTTCTGTCCAAATGGGAATGACCATATATCATCGAAGAAGTTTATCGGTCTGGAGCTATTAAGATCAACAACCCTGAAGGCACTAATCTGAAGGTGGTCAATGGACAAAGAATAAATCACTATATTTTAGTTACACCGATTAATGTTGAAACCAATATTATCAAACCCATGACACCGGAGGAGCACATTAAGGAGACCTTCCAGAACACTCCAGAACCTTTAAAAGGAAGAGGTATGCTATATGATAAGTAAATGGACTCAGAAAAATCCGCAAAAATATTTTCCGTCAGTTTTGGAATATTAGAAAAAATAGGAAATTGAGAATCACAAGGGAAAGCAATCGAGGTGCCCACTATGCACGAGGGTACGTGAGCCCCCCCCCTGGCGCGACCTGATGTCTAGTGGGCCTCTCGGGCACCTTCGTCGCTCCTTTTTCTTGTGGGACACGTATTTCCTTGTATAAAAATTCTCTCTACATATCTATCGATGATTTTACCCCCGTACAATGGAAAAATACACTGTTCTTTTTTCATGCTATTTTTCCTCGTAGATTTGAAATTATGTCATTTCAAGATTTGGAGGGAGAGAGCAACGTCGTTGATTTCATCACTAACCCTAAGGTCTACGTAGGGGTGGATCACTGCAACTAGACTACGAAGATGGAGGAAGACGAGGATCTGAAGGAAGGAAAGGAGGATAGCTCTGAGGAAGAGGAAGATCCACTACCTCAACCCGGCGATATGCACGTGGAATTCAATATGCCAAGCCTCCCCAACAAGTACAAACCTAAGGTCCAATTTATCTCTTCCAATTTTCTGCAGGAGAGCAAAGCGACATTATGTGAAAATATATCAAACCTGGAGTTGGAGAATGAGGGTCCGGGGGAGGATAATTTCAGCCTCATTAGTACTTTACAGAAGAAAAACACACCACTACCACCTTCATCTTCATCACCAAAGAAGGAGACTTGAGTACACGAGTATTGGCACTCCCCTTGGCTTTTGCCATGCATGGTGGAGGTGCCCCGGTATCATATCACCATCACTCTTATTATCTTTACCCATTTTAGTTCTATCTTTCATTATTTTTTGATTTAGTCAAATAAAAGTTTAGATTGGTCCTTTTCTTTTGAATGCTAGTTTCATTATCTATGTAATCGAGTGGGAATTATATGATAAAGTTCAGCTTGAGTTTTGCTTATTTACTTTCTTGCTACAATCATAAAAAGGAAAATAATGAAAAAGATCATATGCCAATCTTATAGTAAGTAGTTACATCACCTAAGGAAAAGTATAAGTGGTAAAATTTGTAGAAGGTTGAGAAACATAGCATTGGTCGGTGATGCAACACATGAAAGAATTAATAAGGGAAGAGAGGATTTACATGCAAATACACTATCTTTGACATCTTCTATGATTGTGAGCTCCCATTAATTATGATATGCCAGAACTATTGGCATTGGACAAGGAAGGCAACCTAATGATTTATGTTTGTTCACACTCACGTAGAAGTTATATTGTTATAGATTCTCTAACATGTGGTGCTTGCCCAATATCTTTGCTAGTCGAAACCATGCACTAAGTATGGATACTACTTGTGCATCCAAAGCCTTAAACCCAAATCCATGTTTCAAGAGTCCACCATACCTACCTATGGATTGAGTAACATCCTTCAAGTAAGTTGTCATCGGTGCACAAAGCAATAAAAATTGCTTCTAAACATGTTTGATCATTTCGTGTAAGGGAAATTAATCATTGTACAAACTTGTCATGGTGATATAAAAGTGACGGACTGCATAATAAAGTTGCCATCACAAAGGACAATATAATGTAATGTTCCTTTGCACTAAGGGATTTGACATACCACCAAAAATCGCATGACAACCTCTGCTTCCCCCTACGAAGGGCCTTTCTTTTACATTATGTATTTAATTTTGTGCAAGAGTCAAAGTATTCTCCTCTACTCTCCCTTATCTTCTATTTGTTGTTATGGGGCAAGTATCATGTGGTGGGGAGAGATCTAGACACATATATCCAGCTGAATGTGGGTGGTCATGAGTTATTATTGTTGACATCACCCTTGAGGTGAATACGTTGGGACGCGGCACTATAAGCCCCTATCTTTCTATGTGTCTAGTTGAAACCTTTTTCTCATATATATGCGGTGAGTGTTGGCAATCATAGAAGACTAAATGATGGTTGAGTATCTAGACTTTCTTAAAAGCTCCGATATGTGACCCTTCCTGAAAGTATGATGAATTGTGTTGCAAAGTTGACTGAAAACATAGCTTGTTAGTTTTCAATAGAGTTTATGCTTCATACTTCGATGTTCTGATGAATTGCTACTTTTTTATAAGAAGCATTTATGATGAAAGTTATATGATGAAAATTTTGTGATGAAGTATTTTATAAAGTTCTATTTATTGTTATGATAATGAGCATGATGTTGTTATGCTCGTATTTTGTTTTTATCGACACCTCCCTCTCAAAGCATGTGGTCATGATTTTCGTTATCCTCTTTTTCCTGAGGACAAGTGAGGTCTAAGCTTTGGGGAGTTGATACGTCTGTTTTGCATCATGTTTTGTTACTGTTATTTATAGTGTTTTTATGCATTTTGCCACTTGGTGGAGTAATTCTAATGCATTTTCTCTCATAATATGCAAGGTTTACATCAAGATGGAGAATGTCGGAGATGGAATTCTGGACCTGAAAAGGCTACATCAGAGATAACTATTCTGCACATCTCCAAATGGGCTGAAACTTTACGAAGATTTATTTTGGAATAAGGAAAGAAATACTGGAGCAAAAAAGTATGAGAGGGAGCTATCAGGCGCCCAATAGACACTAGGGCGTGCCAGCCCCCCCCCCCCCCTCCCTAGTGCGGCCTGGTGTCTAGTTGGACCCCTGGCCCACCTCTGGCGACCATCTTCTCCTATAAATTCCCTTTTAACTTGAAAAAAACAAGGGAGGACTTTTGAGATGAAGCGCCGCAGTCTCGAGGCGGAACCTGGGAAGGAGCACTTTTGCCCTCCGGCGGAGCGATTCCGCCAAAGGAACTTCCCTCCCGGAGGGGGAAATTGAGGCCATCATCGTCACCAACAACCCTCTCGTCTTGGGGAGGACAATCTTAATCAACATTTCATCAGCATCATCTCCTCTCAAAACCCTAGTTCATCTCTTCTGCTCAATCTTGTATGGAAACCTCGGATTGGTAACTGGGGTGTGACTAGTAGTGTTGATTACATCTTGTAGTTGATGGTTTATGGTTTATTTGATGGAAGAACACATGTCAAGATCCAATATTCCATTTAATACCTCTATGATCATGAGCATGTTTATCACTTGTGAGTAGTTCCTTTTGTTCTTGAGGCCACGGGAGAAATCATGTTGCAAGTAGTCATGTGAAGTTGATATTCGTTTGATATTTTGATGATATGAATGTTGTGATTCCCTTTGTGGCGTTATGTGAACGTCGACTACATAACACTTTACCATCTTTGGGCATAAGGAAATGCATTGTGGAGTACTACTTAGATGGTGGGTTGCAAGAGTGACAGAAACTTAAACCCGAGTTTATGCACTATTCCGTAAGGGGCTCATTTGGATCCCTATGTTTAATGCTATGTTTGGAATTTATTCTTAAGACTTTTCTCATAGTTGTGGATGCTTGCATGAGGTTAAATTATAAGTGGGAGGTTTGTTCAAGTAAGAACAGCACCCAAACACCATCCACCCACATATAAATTATCAAAGTACCGAATACGAATTAACCGAACATGACGAAAGTGACTAGATGAAATTCCCGTGTGCCCTCACGAACGCTTTGCCTATTATAAGAATATATTTCGACATGTCCTTCACCACAAAAGCATTGTGATACCTTCCTGCACAAATTGTTTCTATTGCTATTTGTCACTTGTTACAATTAGCTTGCGATCAAACAACTTGTTATTGCTATTTTAGTGCTTGCAGAAATTACTTTGCTGAAAACCGCTTGTCGTTTCCTTCTGCTCCTCGTTGGGGTCGACACTCTTACTTATAGAAAGGACTATGATTGATCCCCTATACTTGTGGGTCATCAATTACATCAATTTTTGCATCTATTTTCTGCGAGAAAAGGAATCCGACCCGAGTTCGTCTTTTATATGAACAGGTTGTCGGGCGTCCTTTTTGGAGGAAATTTTCTCATCACCTGGGTGAGCCGACCAAGAGTTCGGCATCATGAGGGCCAAGTAATCATCAAGAAAACCTCGTCGCCCCACGAGTTGCATGGATTTTGCGCATCGCTGCTTCACCAAGCTAGCATTGACCAGGTCACAAATTCTGACCTGTGATGGCATCGCCGTGTTGTTGCTTCTTCAAGCCAACATCCACCACACTAACCTGTTTCGACACGTAGGCTCACATGAGGGCTCTAACATCACATTTCTGACTTTCTCCGTCACCCAGGCTAGACCGGGGGCTTCGCTAGCTCTTCATCAACCTGATTCGGGGACTTCGGTGTCATCAGCTGGCTAGCTTCATCACCTGGGCTGGACCGGGTGTTTCGCCTCGCCACTTCGACAATGCCGCATCATGACTTCATCAAGACAAGCTCTCCACTCGGGCACCTTGGGAATGGCTTGGGGGCTGGGACCTTGAACCACTACAAGCTCGGCCCACGTAAACAACACCGAGCACATTAACCAGCTAAATCACTTTCATCCTCAACCTTTTTTCGATTTTTAATTTTTTATTGTTTCAACCAAGTATTATATTTTTGTAAAAAAAAGAGTTGTTTGTGAAAAACTTATCATTTTAAAAGTGTTGTTTGTTAGAAACACTTTCATTTTCCATGTTAATTGGGGAATCTTAAATTTATATGGGCTATTTTATAATAAGTTATTTCTTCTTAGTCGTTGCAATGCCTTTTTTGACTACTCTTTTTTCATACATGAGTGTGTGGTCAATAGCCGAGTAGCCTGGTTTCTTTCTAAATTCGCTCGAGTTTAGTTTGCTAAACAGGCCTCGGAGAAATACTCCGCCTTCGGGATATAGAGGTTGAAGCCGAAGGCTGACCCGCTTCAAGTATAGCGATCGGATGAATCATGTTAAAGCACGACAAAAGCACATATTAATTTTCAAACCGATTTTGAGATTGGCTCCAAGAAACTTGATTTAGTTCGGATGTAAAGTTATTGCTAAAGTTTTTTGGTATTACCAAGCTTAGGGTACCTTTAACCTACTTTTATGATTTTCTTTCAAGAGAGGGACATCCTCTTGTTCCAGGTGTTATGTGTGGTGGTTTCGTTCGAGAAATCATTTCCAACCCGTAGATCAGCATCTACCCTGCCAAGTTGTGCCTTGGTGTTATCAAAACAAACTCAATGGATGAAATAGTTCGTGATGAGATATGATCTAGGGTCGGCCATGTTGCCCAACCCAAGTCTCGGGGGCCACTCGTTATACAGCTTGTCAGAGAACAAATCACACCAACTAGAAAAATCCACAAAAATCATCCCACGACCGAGGTAGTGCATCACCTCAGACGTAGTCTGACATAAAGCTCGGATGCAAGTGGCTAGCACCGTTGAGAGAATATCTCGCGATGGAGATCGGCTGCAAAAAGATACCTTGGATACAGTATGACGTTGGAGCTCGGAGGCAAGGGGACACCACCGGACGGGAAAAACTTCGAACCCAAGGTGTGGCATACAAAATAACAAGGCGTTGAAAAAGGCCGAGAACTTAAAGGGGCTCCTCAGATAACCGATGTATAAACTCTTCGGGTTCACCTTAGCGGCGCTCAAGATCAAAGATGGGAAGATTTACTGGACCAGTTTTCAAAACTAACTCCCGAATACGAAGAACTATTCAAAGAACGGAGGGGCGTCCTCAACTTCAAGACTAGTTCAGGGGGCTAATGATGGTGTCCTGGACTAGTAGGTACTCACCACGTCATCTCTCGACCAGTGGGTGTGGCCGAGGACCCCCATGGCGGTTCACTAATGGGCTACTTTGGGGAGCCCATAAAATATATGAGGAAGATTCAACAAGACTTCGTGATCAAGACAAGTACTCCTATTCATCAATGTATCCGACTAGGAATCTTGTTATCATAGGCCTCTGGTGCATTATATAAGCCGAGGCTAGTCTAGTTGATAGATCATGAGAATCATCATACTACTCATCAATATAATCAAGCAGGACGTAGGGTTTTACCTCTTCGAGAGGGCCCGAACGTGGGTAAGTGATACATCCATTTTCCATCATGCTTTCATGTTGATATTTATCGCTTCTTGGGCTGTTATTTCACTTCACGGTACAATACTTCTGCCTTTTCTCTCTTATTATGCAAGGTTTACATGAAGAGGGAGAACGCCGACAGCTGGAATTCTGGCCTGAAAAAGGAGCAAGTTTGAGATGCCTATTCTGCGCAACTCCAAAATCCGTGAAAATCAACGTGGATTTTTTGGGATTTATAAAAATACTGGGCCGAAGAAGTGCCAGAGGGGCGCCAACAGGTGGCCACAAGCATGCTAGGTGCGGCCACCCCCTGGTCGCGCCTAGGGGGCTTGTGAGCTCCCTGCTGTCCCACTGGCCCCCCTCTTTTGCTACAAGAAGGGTTTCGGTCTAGAAAAAATCAAGAGGAGGCTTTTCGGAGGATTCGTCGCCGCCACGAGGCGGAACTTGAGTAGAACCAATCTAGAGCTCCGGCACGACGATCCTGCCGGGAAAACTTCCCTCCAGGAGGGGGAAATCGTCGCCATTGTCATCACCAACACTCCTCTCATCGGAGGGGACTCATCACCATCAACATCTTCATCAGCACCATCTCATCTCCAAACCCTAGTTCATCTCTTGTAACCAATCTCCGTCTCGCGACTCCGATTGGTACTTGTAAGGTTGCTAGTAGTCTTAATTACTCTTTGTAGTTGATGCTAGTTGGATTACTTGGTGGAAGAGTTGATGTTGAGATCTTTGATGCTGCTCATTACCTCTCTGGTGATGAATATGATTATGCTTTGTGAGTAGTTATGTTTGTTCCTTAGGACATGGGATAAGTCAGGCTATAAATAGTCATGTGAATTTGGTATTCGTTCGGTAATTTGATGTGTTGTATGTTGTTTTTCCTCTAGTGGTGTTATGTGAACGTCGACTACATAACACTTCACCATTATTTGGGCCTAGAGGAAGGCATTGGGAAGTAGTAAGTAGATGATGTGTTGCTAGAGTGACAGAAGCTTAAACCCTAGTTTATGCTTTGCTTCATAAGGGGCTGATTTGGATCCACTAGTTTAATGCTATGGTTAGACTTTGTCTTAATTCTTCTTTCGTAGTTGCGGATGCTTGCAAGAGGGGTTAATCATAAGTGGGATGCTTTTCCAAGTAAGGGCAGTACCCAAGCGCCGGTCATCCCACATATCAAACTATCAAAGTAACGAACGCGAATCATATGAACATGATGAAAACTAGCATGACAGAAATTCCCGTGTGTCCTCGGGAGCGTTTTTCCTCCTATAAGACTTTGTCCAGGCTTGTACCTTGCTACAAAAGGGATTGGGCCACTTTGCTGCACCTTTGTTAATTTTTTTACTTGCTACGAATCATCTCACCACATAACCACTTGTTACCGATAATTTCAGTGCCTGCAGATATTACCTTACTGAAAACCACTTGTGAGATCCTTCTGCTCCTCGTTGGGTTCGACACTCTTACTTATCGAAAGGACTATGATAGATCACCTATACTTATGGGTCATCAAGACTCTTTTCTCGCGCCGTTGCCGGGGAGTGAAGCGCCTTTGGTAAGTGGAACTTGGTAAGGAAACATTCATATAGTGTGCTGAAATTTATTGTCACTTGTCACTATGGAAACTAATCCTTTGAGGGGCTTGTTCGGGGTATCTTCACCTCAAACGGAAGCACAAATAGTTGCTCCTCAACCTGCTGCACCTACTAAAAATATTTGCTATGAATTTCTTTCGGGTATGCTTGAGAATATGCTGGCTAATCCTTTTACAGGAGATGGAACATCACTTCCAGACTTGCATCTAATCTATGTAGATGAAGTTTGTGGTTTATTTAAGCTTGCAGGTTTGCCCGACGATGATGTAAAGAAGAAGGTATTTCCCTTATCTTTGAGGGATAAGGCGTTGACATGGTATAGGCTATGTGATGATACTGGATCATGGAACTACAATCAGTTGAAATTGGAATTTCATCAAAAGTTTTATCCTATGCATTTAGTACATCGTGATCGGAATTATATTTATAATTTTTGGCCTCGTGATAGAGAAAGCATCGCTCAAGCTTGGGGGAGGCTTAAATCAATGTTATATTCATTCCCCAACCATGAGCTCTCGAGAGAAATTATCATTCAGAACTTCTATGCTCGGCTTTCTCATGATGATCGCACCATGCTTGACATTTCTTGTACCGGTTCTTTTATGAAGAGAGATATTGACTTCAGATGGAATTTATTGGAATGAATTAAATGCAACTCTAAAGATTGGGAGCTTCATGAAAGTAAGGAGTCAGGTATGAATTTCAAGTTTGATTGCGTTAAATCCTTTGTTGAAACAAATACTTTCTGTGACTTTAGCGCTAAGTATGGACTTGACTCTGAGATAGTAGCTTCATTGTGTGAATCATTTGCTGCTCATATTGATCTCCCCAAAGAGAAGTGGTTTAAATATCATCCTCCCTTAGAAGTCAATGTAGTTAAACCCAATCCAGTTGAAGAGAAATTCATTGCCTATAATGATCCTATTGTTCCCAGTGCTTACATTGAGAAACCACCTTTCCTTGTTAGGATAAAGGATCATTCTAAAGCTTCAACTGTGATACGTACAGCCTACATTAGAACACCTACACCCCCTGAGAAAATTAGAGTTGAACCTAGCATTGCTATTACCAAAGATCTCCTGTCCGACAATGTTGATGGCCATGACATTCACTTCTGTGAAGATGCTACTAGAATTGCTAAACCACACGCTAGAGACAAACAAAGGCTTGTTGTTGGCACGCCCGTTGTTTCTGTTAAGATAGGAGATCATTGTTATCATGGTTTATGTGATGTGGGTGTTAGTGTTAGTGCAATACCTCAATCCTTATATGATGAAATCAAAGGCGAGATTGCACCTATTGAGATAGAACCTATTGATGTCACTATTCAGCTTGCCAATAGAGATACTATCTGCCATGTGGGAATCGTTAGGGATGTTGAAGTCTTGTGTGGTAAAACGAAGTATCCTGCTGATTTCCTCGTTCTTGCTACCACCCAAGATAGCTTTTGTCCCATCATATTTGGCAGGACTTTTCTCAGTACTGTCAATGCTCATATTGACTGTGAGAAGCAAACTGACACTGTTGGCTTTGAAGGCGTGTCACATGAGTTCAATTTCTCCAAGTTTGGTAGACAACCTCATGAAAAAGAGTTGCCTAGTAAGGATGAAATTATTGCCCTAGCTTCTATTATCGTGCCTCTTACTGATCCCTTAGAGCAATATTTGCTTGAGCATGAAAACGATATGCATATGGATGAAAGGGATGAGATAGATAAAGTAGTCTTAGAACAATATCCTATCCTTAAGAATAACTTGCCTGTTGAACTGCTTGGGATCCACCCCCACCAAAGGGTGATCTTGTGTTCGAGCTTAAACAGTTGCCTGATACTCTTAAGTATGCTTATCTTGATGAAAAAGAGATATATCATTTTATAATTAGTGCTAGCCTCTCAGAGCATGAAGAAAAGAAGTTACTAAAAACTCTGAGGAAGCATTGTGCTGCTATTGGATATACTCTAGATGATCTTAAGGGCATTAGTCCCACTCCATGCCAGCACAAGATTAAAACTGATCCTGGTTCCAAGCCAGTTGCTGATCATCAACGGAGATTAAATCCTAAGATGAAAGAGGTAGTAAGAAAAGAAATACTAAAGCTCCTGGAAGCAGGTATTATCTGTCCTGTTGCTCATAGTGATTGGGTGAGTCCGCTGCATTGCATCCCTAAGAAGGGAGGTATTACCGTTGTCCCTAATGTTAAGGATGAATTGATCCCACACAGGATTATTGCTGGCTATAGGATGGTGATCGACTTTGGGAAATTGAATAAAGCCACTAGGAAAGATCATTACCCTTTTCCTTTTATCGACCAAATGCTAGAAAGACTGTCTAAACACACACACTTCTGCTTTCTAGATGGTTATTCTGGTTTCTCCCAAATACCAGTTGCACAATCTGATCAGGAGAAAACCACTTTCACCTGCCCTTTCGGTACCTTTGCTTATAGACGTATGCTTTTTGGCTTATGTAATGCACCTGCCACCTTTCAAAGATGTATGATGGCTATATTCTCTGACTTTTGTGAAAATATTGTTGAGGTTTTCATGGATGACTTCTCCGTTTACGGGTCTTCTTTTGATGATTGCCTCAGCAACCTTGATCGAGTCTTGCAGAGATGTAAAGACACCAATCTTGTCTTGAATTGCGAGAAGTGCCACTTTATGGTTAATGAACGCATCGTCTTAGGACATAAAATTTCTGAAAGAGGTATTGAAGTCGATAAGGCTAAGGTTGATGCAATCGAGAAAATGTCATACCCCACAGATATCAAAGGTATAATAAGTTTCCTTGGTCATGCTGGTTTCTATAGGAGGTTCATTAAAGACTTCTCTAAGATTTCTAGGCCTCTTACCAATCTCTTGCAAAAGGATATTCCTTTTGTTTTTCACAATGATTGTGAGGAAGCCTTCGAAATACTTAAGAAGGCTTTGATAAATGCACCTATTGTTCAACCACCCGATTGGAACTTACCTTTTGAAATCATGTGTGATGCTAGTGATTATGTTGTTGGTGTTGTCCTAGGGCATAGAGTTGATAAGAAGTTCAATGTTATTCACTATGCTAATAAAACTCTAGACAGTGCCCAAAGAAACTATGCTACTACGGAAAAGGAATTTATAGCAGTCGTGTTCGCATGTGAAAAGTTCAGGTCTTACATAGTTGATTCCAAAGTCACTATTCACAATGATCATGCTGCTATTAAGTACTTAATGGAGAATAAAGACGCTAAACCTAGACTTATCAGATGGGTTGTATTGCTAAAACAATTTGATTTGCAAGTTGTCGACAGGAAGGATGCTGATAACCCTGTAGCAGATAACTTGTCTAGGTTGGAGAACGTTCTTGATGACCCACTGATAACCCACAAGTGTAGGGGATCGTAACAGTTTTTGAGGGTAGAGTATTCGAATCAAATTTGTTGATTCGCTCACAAGGGGAAGCTAAAGAATATTCTCGAGTATTAGCAGTTGAGTTTATCAGCTTCAACCACACCTGAAAGATTAGTGTCTACAAGCAAAGTATCAGTAGCAAAGTCGTATGATAACAACGGTGTCAGAAACAGAACTATTGACGGCAGACTATTCCTAACATTTGTATCAATGGCGCCAGTGAAGAGCACGTGGACGGGGAAATATTCTTCCCCGGCAACGGAGATGAAAAAGGATATTGCAACAAGTAACAGCATAGTAGAAAGGAACAGCAATAGCAGCAGAGTAACAGCAGTAGCAACAGTGGCAAGGTGGCCCAATCCCTTTTGTAGCAAGGGACAAGCCTAGACAAAGTAACGTAACAAGGACCAGTAGTAAAAGACTCGTAGGCAGTGGATCAATGATGGATAAGTATGATGGATGTGATTCATCATGTAACAGCTATAACACGAAGAGATATGTAACTAGCTCCTGTTCATCAATCTAATGTAGGCATGTATTCTGTATGTAGTCATACGTGCTTAGGGAAAAGAACTTGCATGACATCTATTGTCCATCCCTCCCGTGGCAGCGGGGTCCTAATGGAAACTATGGGATATTAAGGTTCTCCTTTTAATAAAGAATCGGGCCAACGCATTAACACGTGGTGAATACATGAACTCCTCATACTATGTTCATCTCCGGGAGTGGTTCCGGCTATTGTCACTCCGGGGTTGCCGGGTCATAACACATAGTAGGTGACTACAACTTGCAATATAGGATCTAAAACACACATATATTGGCGACAACATAATAGGTTCAGATCTGAAATTATGGCACTTGGGCCCTAGTGACTAACCTTAAGCATAGCCAAGTAGTAGCAACATCAATCTAGAACATAGTGGATACTGGGGATCAATCCCCGTCAAAACTAACTCGATTACATGATAGATCTCATCCAACTCATCACCGTCCAGGAAGCCTACGATGAGATTACTCACGAACGGTGAAGAGCATCATGGAATTGTCGATGGAGGAAGGTTGATGATGACGATTGCGACGATTTCCCCTCTCCAGAGCCTGGAACGGACTCCAGATCTGCCCTCCAGATGAAGAACAGGAGGTGGCGGCGCCTCCGTATCGTAAAACGCGATGAAACTTTCTCTCTGATTTTTTTTCTGGGCGAGACAGAAGATATAGAGCTGAGTTTGGCGGCGGTGGTGCCACGTGGGCCCTAGAAGCCCTCACGGGGCGGCCTAGGGGGTGGTCGCGGCCCAGGCGCTTGTGGCCCACTGGCACGCCCCCTTCGGTGGATCTTTGCGGAGGTATTTTTCTTTTATTCAGGAAAAATTCTCCGTAAATTTTCAGGACATTCTGTGAACTTTTATTTCTGCAAAAAACAACACCATGGCAATTCTGCTGAAAACAGCGTTAGTCCGGGTTAGTTCCATTCAAATCATGAAGGTTAGAGTCCAAAACAAGGGCAAAAGAGTTTGGAAAAGTAGATACGACGGAGACGTATCAACTCCCCCAAGCTTAAAGCCTTGCTTGTCCTCAAGCAACTTAGTTGACAAACTGAGAGAGACAAAAGAAAAACTTTGATGAACTCTGTTTGATCTTGTTGTTGCAACTATGTCTAACTCATAACCAGAATTTCAGCAAGATCACAAGCAAACCACATAAGAAAATGACATCTAGGTCTCACAATAAACTCATATCAATGGCATAGTCAACTAGTGAGCAAATAATAATAAGCCTGAAATGTCAACACTTCAATCAAAACAACATGAAGCAGTACGAATAGATGGTATCTCGCTAGCTCTTTCTGAGACCGCAAAACATAAATGCAGAGAACCTTCAAAGACCAAGGGCTGACTAAACATTGTAATTCATGGCAAAGAAGTTCCAGTCATAGTCATACTCAACACAGTTAAAAGCAAAGCATAAAAATGACAGAGGTTCTCTCTGATTGGTGCTTTTATAAGAGGAGGATGACTCAACAGGAACATAAGTAGACAGGCCCTTCGCAGAGGGAAGCATTGATTTGCAGAGGTGCCAGAGCTCAAGCTTTCAAAACAGAGATAATAATTTTGGGTGGCATGCTTTTCATTGTCAACGCAATGACTAAGAGTTCTCAACATCTTCCATGCTACACATGCTATAGGCGGTTCCCAAACAGAAAAGTAAAGTTTTGACTCCCCCACCACCAATCAATCACACTCCACGGCTAGCTGAATCCTCGGGTACCGTCCATACCAACATCAATCTTGGGGGAGTTTTGTTTGCAATTATCTTTTCGATTTGAGCATGGAACTGGGAATTCCAATTACCGACCCCTTTCTCGTGAATGATAGTGAATAAACACATATTGAGGATAACACGCCTAGCATGGAAGATACCAATAGCTCCCCGTCACCACATGAGCGGTTCGGGCATGCAAAACAGATTATTTCTTGAAGGTTTGGAGAGTGGCACATGCAAATTTACTTGGAACGGCACGTAGATACCGCACATAGGTAGGTATGGTGGACTCACATGGAACAACTTTGGGTTTGTGGAAGTGGATGCACAAGCAGTATTCCCGCTTAGTACAAGTGAAGGCTAGCAAAAGACTGGGAAGCGACCAACTAGAGAGCGAAAAGAGTCATCAAAATGCATTGAGATTAACTAACATTGAGTGCAAGCATGAGTAGGACATAAATCACCATGAACATGAACATCATAGAGGCTATGTTGATTTGTTTCAACTACATGCGTGAACATGCGCCAAGTCAAGGCACTTGAATCATTCAAAGGAGGATACCATCCTATCATACTACATCATAGTCATCTCAACATTCATGTGGGCATCCAAGACAAACCATTATAAGCTCCTAGATAAGTAAGCATGGCATAAGCAACTATGATCTCTAAGTTGTCATTGCAAACATGTTTCTCTCACAACAAAGTTGAATCAGGCATGATGAGCTAGTCATATTTACAAAAACAAAATAGATCGAGTTCATACCAGCTTTTCCAGGCTCAGTCACTTCATCATATATCGTCATTATTACCTTTCACTTGCACGACAGAACGATGTGAACAATAATAAGAGTGCTCGTGCATTGGACTATGCTGTAATATGCAGGCAAACACAAAGGAGAAGACAAAGTAATATGGCTCTTTGAAAGCTAAACAGGTATGCATGCAAGAGCCACTAAACATTGTAACCAATATCTTCTACCTTGACCCAAATAAAAAGAAAACTATTTACACGGGAAAGCTCCCAACAATAAAAAGAAGAAAAAGAAAATATTTTTGGGTTTTCTCAAACTAGACAGACACACGAAAAGAAAACGAGAAAAAGAAAATAAACTAGCATGGATGATATAGTGGCAAAGTGTGAACACCGGCTAACAAAGTGAAAGCATAAGCAAGAATATGAAGTCGGTGAGAACACGTACTCCCCCAAGCTTAGGCTTTTGGCCTAAGTTGGTCTACTCCCAAGGAGGGAAATAACCAGCTTCGGGGTACTCCGTAGTGGACTGAGGATGCCACTGCTGTGTGAGCTCCTCCGGCTCCCACTGATAAACCGACGTCTGGTACTCGACTGGTGGCTCAGGCACGGGCACCTGTGGTTGGGCTAGGCCCCAATATGCGTAGATGTCCGAGGGCATAAGAATGTACCTGCCTGCATGAAAATTGAACAAAGAAGGAGCAGGCAAAGTAATAGTCTCATGACTACCCTGACTAAATACCAGGTTATAAATCATCCTTCTAGTTATATCTCTATCAAGAAAGTCATGGCGAACCATGCTATCGTAATCTAGATATCTCTCGGGAAAAAGAACCTCTTCTTCTTCCTCCAGTCTAATGGGTATCTCAAAGTGTCTGGCAAGGCGGGTAGCATATATACATCCATAGACAACACCTTTAGAACGGTTCAGGTTCAACCGTTGAGCTACTATGGCACCCAAGCTATAAGTTTTATCGTTATAAAGGGCTTCGTGCAAGACCGCAAGATCTGGGGAACTAAGTGACCCAACCTTCCCACGGCCAATCAAACATTTTCCCACAAAAAGTGAGAAGTACCGAAGCACGGGAAAATGAATGCTAGCAGCTCTAGCACAAGACACTCCTCTCTCCTCTCCTACAACAATAGTACCGATGAAAGCTTCCAAGTCCCGTGGACGAGGTTCATGAATATCCCCAACGAAAGGCAATTGGCAAACATTGCAAAATTCCTGGAGTGACATGCGCTGGGGGATATCATAAAGTTTGAACTCAACCATAGGAGGATTCTTCCTCGGATATAGTTAAAGCTTTGTACGAAGATATTAGTGAGGAGGAGGTATTGCGGACACTTATCTTCAACGAAGGCGGTAAGGCCCGCATTCTCCACCAAGTGATAAAAGTCCTCATAAATTCCAGCGGCGCGTAAGAACACGTCACTTGGCCATTCGCACGCTCGAACTTCTGCGACTCGAGGGACCAAATACCTGTCGGGACCCCAATCCTAAGCCATAGGAATCCAGCCTGTAACACATCGCATCTCTTTGCGGTCTCACGCACGGTTAACCCCACGGCTGCAGCCTTACCTTACCCAGGACCGTTCGCGCCTTTTGACTCGCGTATGCAATTGGGTCGCTAGCAATCCAATGACAAAGAACCCGGATCGACATGTCTAGTCATAAACCAAAGTGGCAGTTTCACACAGGGACAGGCATACATGACCCAGCAAAGCAGGTGTCGGTCACCAGCGAATGTAGACGAGTCATAGCAAGCTACAAGGACTCCATTACATCGTGTGACATTTCCCCAAAGGGGACAGACACAGCAGCTAAGAAGGACACACACCGGTCAACCAATGTGTCCGGGGCAGTAGCGAGCTACCATGGCTCGTTGGATCACAAAGGGACATTTCCCTGTAAGGAATGCTACTAAAGTCTACGGCTAGGTAATCGAAGCCCATACATATCAAGCACGGCACACGTACGCATGGCATACCGATATGTATAGATACATCGATGGCATCACAACATAACCATAAACATACAAGCTTTATTTAAAAGGCTCGGAAGAGCCACACACATAATATTACACAGTAGGGGTCTCACGACCCATCATAGCAGTCATTCAAGTTACAAGCCAGCGGAAGTAGACAAATTGTGTGAGTATAGACAGATGAAACTAGAAGGCACATGGCCTGACTATACTATAGACCCACCCTAGGGCCAGATCGTAGCTGGGATACCAGCTACTCGTCGTCGTCGATGTCTAGGAAGAACCCTCCATTAGGGTCATTAACAACCTCTGCAACAAATATTAAGCAAACATGAGTATGGAGGTACTCAGCAAGACTTTAGGATAACTATCTACTCATGCAATGTATCAATAAGGAATTGTGGGGTTTCATGCGGAAAGCCAGCATTTGACTCGTGGCTAGACAACTTGCAATTTTAAATAATTTTGACAACTTGGTTTCTCGCACACGAGTCCACTAACACCACAAAAATACTCCATCGTGGAATCATTCCGTCTTCATACGGAAATACCATACACGACACTCACGCTTAACTTGACAATTTTATGAGTAGCCATTGAAGGTATCTATGAACAACATATGTCTCCAAGTAGTCCATATCCGCGGACACGGCTATTCGAATAGATCATAACCCTGCAGGGGTGTACTTCGTCACACACGCTCTCGCCACTTATCGCCATGTGCACGTCATGCACCTCGGAAACCTTCAAGCGGAAGCCCAGCGAGGGAGTCGGCCACGACCGTTAACCACGCTAATACTTAGTCCAGGTCTATCGCCTATCTGAGGGTAACCCGCACGGAAGTCCGGCCGAGGTTTCTGCCACGGCCCCAAACGATATGCGCAGGGTTCCCAAGCCCACCATCCGGGTGCCACTTGGTACACCGTGCCACTGCCTACCACATCACAGCCCACCTCTCAGGTCAGCGCTATGCACGGCCTCCAGCATGATTATAAACACCAGAAACTACTTGCAACTCTTGGACCGAGTACTAAGCGATTAATAAGTCGAGAGGGTCAATTAAGTATCCCAACATGTGGTAGTATCTAGTCTTGGATTACATACATGGAACTCAGTTCCTAAGGACGATTCCAATGAAACCACACGCCATGTACTCCTACATAGCCTTTCACCGGTACCTTTACCAAATCAGGTTCAACACAAAACCCTTACCTACTGAACACATTCTCACAGTTCTATTCATCTCCCAGATGACAGACCATACACAACTCTAAGCATAGCATGCATAGCAGGATAAGGCACATCATGGCTCAAGCATCTATCAGGTATGCTAGGTTGCAAGGTTCAGCTATTTACTGTGACAAAGACAGCTCATGCAAAGGAAGTGGGTTCAACTAACGTGGCAAAAGCATTTGAAGCATTTGATCCTAATGCAATGAGTAAGTGCAGGAGCGAGAACATGGGATTTATCGGGATGATCAAAATGGTTGCTTGCCTTGTTGCTCAGAGGAGGGACAATATCCGTCAATCGGATATTCAGTGGAATCCGGAGGAGCGGAGCCTACCGAAAGAAATGACAACAATCAATAACAATCATATGCAACAAGATGATGCATGAGCATGGCATGAGGATGCAAGGTGGTATGCTAATATAGCTAACATTTATTAGGTTTGAAGTTGATTTGAATCAGATTCAAATATCACTTCAAACAAGGTATTCTCGAATACCATTTTAATAGATTCGACCTAATGCTCAGATCAACTTGTTTTTAACATGCATGGAAATGACATGTTAAGTTGCTGGTTGTGATTGAACAATGTTTGATCATAGTATTAGAAGTGGAATTCAAATGATTTTCAAATTCCATCTCCATAGCATTTATTAAATTTAACTTATTCATTATTCTACATGTTTGGTCCAGTAACATTTTCAAACATGTTTGAAAATGACATATTCAGGTTCCTTGGATTTTTTTATACTTTTTCATATATAAATTATTTTCATTGGAGTTACAGATTAATTTCTATGATTTTTAGAAATTTTGGCATTTTTCCGGAATTCTTTTAAATCAGAAATCCACTTATTGCGTCAGCCCTACGTCATCATGGCGTCAGCCGTCGACTGGCCTGATCAGGTCAAACCCGATAGGGGGGACCCACTGGTCAGCCTCACAGGGATAATCCCGCGCTGACCAGCCCCTGATTGCGTTTGACTTGGCCTGGGGCCCACTGTCAGCGACTGCTTAGAGTTTTAAACGGCAGATTAGAGAGGCCAGCTCATCCCCTGCCGGAGACTGACCGGCGGCGACCAAATCCGCGGCAGATCTGTGCTGAAGTGTCGCCGGAGATGGCTGTAGAGCTCGGGATAGAGAGCCGAGAGCACTGGGAGGATCCCGAGGCTCTGCCTCATCCAGTACTGGCCTCAGGGAGGGCTCGGGAGGACCGGAGGTCACCGGCGACGAGCGAAGGCGACGGTCGGAGCTCGGGCTCGTCGGTCCTGTGGCTAGGGAGCATGAAACCGAGGGGAAGAAGAGGCGAAATGATCGCAATCTCACGGGGAGTGCAGTGGAGGGCTTACACTGCTCGGGGAAGAGCTGTGGGCGACGAATCGAGCGGAGCTCACCGGCGGCTGAAGCTTGAAGACGACGGTGCCGTGGGCGTTGCAGGGCTCGGGGAGGCTTCTACTGCTGCAAGGAGGACCAGCTCGTCGAGGCTGAGCGAATGGGGCACTAGGGGGAGAGAACTAATGGCCAGAGGCACGGCCAGCTCGAGCTCGAGCTCCTGTCAATGGAGACAGTGGGGGAGGAAAGAACCGAGAGGAGAGGGGGGAGATGGAGCGCGGGAATGGATAGGCCAGAGCTCGGAGAGGTTATCCCCGCGTGCGCCAGCGCGAAGCGGCGGCCAGGCAGGCAGGGAGGTGCGTGGAGGCGCGCGGCATCGTGGCGGCCACCTCCTGCTCCTACTGGCGAGGAGGAAGACCACACACGGACTGGGCCTGGGCCAGGTGAGCGTCAGGTAGGCGTTTCTTCCTTTCTTTCTTGTTTTGTTTTCTGTTTACTAATAGTTCTGGTTTGCTATTTATTTCAGCTCCAAAATAGTTTACCAAAAATATTTTGAACACACCAGAATATTTGTTGGAATATATCCAACCATTCCTGAAGTTTTCAACATTTTTGAAAACTTAAAGTTTTTGAATTCAAATTTTAAACTTGAAACCAGTAGCCTTTTGCATTTATTTAAAATGCCAAATGTGTTATGAAAATGGTTTTCTTCATTGCTTATTTGCTTCCATGAATTAACAGAAAAGTTGAACTTTTCTTGAGGCCATTTTGGGTTCATTAATTTGAACAAGTTTATAATTTCTTTGAATTTGAGAAGTGGTTAGGGTTTTTTTAGTTTTTCTTCACCACTTGCTTTGATCTTGTTGCAATTTTCTTGGATGCAATGCAAAGAAGATATGAGCACAATGCTACACTTGATTAGGGTTTCAGGGATGTGACAACTCACCCCCACTCAAAAGAATCTCGTCTCGAGATTTAGAAGTCGTCGGGAATAACGCGGGATACTCAAGTCGGAGACGATCCTCTCTTTCCCATGTTGCCTCCTTTTCAGGATGATTTGACCATTGAACTTTAAGAAACTTGAGGTTTCGACGTCGAGTGGTACGCTCAGCTTGATCAAGAATACGCAAAGGGTATTCTCGGTATGGAAGGTTATCTTGGAGATCAAGCATTTCGTGGTCCACTTCACGGATAGTATCCGAAAAGCAACGCCTGAGTTGCGAGACGTGGAAGACATCATGAACCTTGGAAAAATGCGGAGGAAGTTCCAACTGGTAGGCAACTTCTCCTCATTTGGAAAGAATGCGAAAAGGACCAATGTAACGAGGAGCCAACTTGCCCTTGATACCGAATCGATGGGTACCCTTCAAAGGTGTAACCCGAAGGTAAGCCTTCTCATCAACTTCAAAGGTCACAGCCTTATGATGACGATCATATTGGCTCTTTTGACGAGACTGGGTTGTTTTCAACTTTTCACGAATAATGCGAACCTGCTCTTCTGCATCCTGGATCATATCCGGGCCAAAGAGTTGCCTCTCTCTGGTTTCTGACCAATTAAGAGGTGTTCGACATCTTCCTCCATAGAGAACTTCAAAAGGAGCTTTGCCCAAGCTTGATTGATAACTATTGTTATAAGCAAATTCGGTGAATGGAAGGCACTTCTCCCAATTCATACCGAACGATATAACACAAGCTCGGAGCATATCTTCTAGGATTTGATTCACTCTTTCTACTTGACCACTTGATTGAGGATGGAAAGCAGTGCTAAAAGATAAGTGAGTCCCCATGGCATTCTGAAAACTTTCCCAGAAGTGAGAAGTATAGATACTCCCACGGTCTGAGTTAATCTCCAGGGGGACACCATGAAGATACACTATTCGAGAGATATATAACTCTGCTAGCTGGCTAGCTGTTATACTCTCACGAACTCGAAGAAAATGAGCTACTTTGGAGAGACGGTCAATGACCACAAAGATAGCATTATTTCCTTTCTTGGTCTTGGGAAATCCGGTAATGAAATCCATACTGACTTTATCCCATTTCCATTCAGGAATAGCTAAAGGTTGGAGGGTGCCAGCAGGCCTTTGATGTTCTGCCTTAACTCGACGACAAACGTCGCAGTTGGCAACGAACTCAGCAATTTCTCTCTTCATCCTAGTCCACCGGAACCTCTGGCGTAGATCCTGATACATCTTAGTACTACCGGGATGAATGGTGAGAGGAGAATCATGAGCCTCCTTAAGGATCAATTGTCGCAGACGTTTGCTCTTAGGAACCACTAAACGGTTCTGAAAGAACACAACACCTTTCTCATTGATGGAGAAATCCCTAGCGTTACCGCTAGCAATATTCTCCTTGATCCGGGATATACCCTTATCATAAGCCTGCACGGCTATGATTTGATCCCTAAGAGTAGGCTTCGCCACCAGGGTAGAAAGGAATCCTTGAGGAACAATATGGAGATTTAACTTCCGAAATTCCTCATAGAGATGTGGTTGACCTCGTTGTAGCATCAGATTGTTACAATAATATTTATGACTTAGTGCATCAGCCATAACATTGGCCTTCCCCGGGGTGTAAGTTATCCCTAAGTCGTAATCCGAGATCAACTCAACCCACCGTCTTTGCCTGAGATTCAAATCCGGCTGGGTGAAGATATATTTCAGACTTTGGTGATCAGTGAATATTTCGCAACAATTACCGAGGAGGTAATGTCGCTAGGTTTTTAGTGCATGGACTACAGCTGCAAGCTCAAGATCATGTGTGGGATAACTATCCTCATGTGGACGCAACTGTCGAGATGCGTATGCAATCACATGATGATCTTGCATGGGAATGCAACCTAATCATTGTCGCGGGGCGTCGCAATAGATAACAATGTCCTTAGAAAAATCTGGTGGTAGCAACACAGGTGCGGAAGTCAGGCGTCATTTCAGTTCCTGAAAACTATGCTCACACTGTGGTGTCCACTCAAACTTTTTATCCTTCTTGAGGAGTTCAGTTAGAGGCTTTGCAACCTTGGAGAAATTCTCGACAAAGCGGCAACAATAGCTCGCTAGACCAAGAAAACTCCTAACTTGCTTAACCGATTCAGGTCGAGTCCAATCAAGGACGGCTTGAACTCTCTCGGGATTGACAGCAATACCCTTACCAGAGATTACGTGACCTAGATAGGTCACTTCTGGTAACCAAAATTCACATTTTGAAAACTTGGCATAAAGGCGATGCTCTGGAAGTTTCATCAATACCAGCCTTAGATGCTCGGCATGTTCTTGTTCGTTCTTCGAGTAGATGAGAATATCATCGAGGTATACCACGACGAATTTATCCAAATACTCCATGAAGATTGAATTCATCAGACGAGAGAAGGTGGCTGGGGCATTGGTTAAACCGAAGGACATGACGGTGTACTCATATTGGCCATAACGAGTAACAAAAGCCGTTTTTGGAATGTCCCCATTCTTGATATTGATTTGATGGTATCCCAACCTCAAATCCATTTTTGAGAAGACTGAGGATCCAGCGAGCTGATCATACAGGTCGTTGATCCTGGGGAGCGGATACTTGTTCTTTATGGTGACCGGATTAACTGGTCGGTAATCTACAACCATCCGATCCGTTCCGTCTTTCTTCTTGACGAATAGGACGGGGTAAGCCCAAGGAGAAGAGCTAGGACGAATGAAACCTTTATTCAAGGCCTCATCTAGTTGCTTCTTAAGTTCGGCTAGCTGCAGGGGTGCCATCTTATATGGTCTTATGGCTATTGGAACAGTTCCCGGAACAAGATCTATCACGAACTCTACATCTCTGTGAGGTGGAATTCCTGGTAGTTCCTCTGGAAAAAAATCCGGGAAGTCACGGACTACCGGAATGTCTTCAAGTTCCAGAAGGGGGTTGGCATTGAGGGAATAGAGTTGACATTTGGCAACTCGAGTAGAGACATTGACTATCTCACCCGAGGGACGGGTAAGCTGAATATTTCTAGAATGAGTATCAATCTTGGCATAATGAGCTGACATCCAGTGCATACCCAAGATGATATTAATATCCGAAGATTCCAGGGCTATCTATGAGGCTAGAAAAACTAGTCTGTCTACTAGAATTTCATTGTCATAGGTTATCCTCGAGGTTTGCCACTTACTATGAGGAGTTTGGACCACCAATGGAATTGGCATATCACAAAAAGACATGTTATGCAACTGTGCATAACTTTCTGAAACGGAGGAATGAGAAGACCCAGTGTCAAAAAGAACAGACGTTGGGTGATGATTAACAAGAAGCGTACCCAGTATGACGTCGGGATCCTCTACAGCTTCTTATGCTGAGACATAGTTCACACGGCCACGTGCAGGAGTTGGCTTCACATAGTAAGCTTTGCCCGACTTGCCTTGCCCGACGAACTTTCCGGGTTGCTTGGCACCCGCATTCTGAGGACACTCTCGGGAGTAGTGCCCGGGTTCTCCACACTTGTAGCATATCACTTGGTTGGCACGTGGTGCAGCATTGCTAGCTGGACCACCATAGGTTTTTGCTGGAGGGTTGGTCTGATTCGTCTGAGGCGCCACGTAGGATGGCCTCGGAGTGTATCTTGGCGGCAGAGAACTGTTTGGAACCCACAGGATGCGTTTTGGAAACGCGGAACCAGATGATGAGCCAAAGTCACGGGAGTGCTTCTTTGTGGCTTCGAAGTCGGTATGACCAGTCTCCGCACTGATCGCCTTGTTGACCAGGGCTTGGAAGCTTGCACACTCGTGGAGGCGCAAATCATGATGAAGCTCAGGGCTTAGACCCTTACGGAATCTTGCTTGCTTCTTGGCATCAGTAGACACCTCCTCTGTTGCATAGCGGGCGAGGTTACCGAACTCGCGGCTATAGGCATCCACGGTCAACTTTCCCTGGGTGAATGCACAGAACTCCTCTCTCTTTCTGTCCATCAGGCCTTCTGGAATATGGTGCAGACGGGAGGCTGCACTAAAGTCTGCCCATGTGGCTGCTGGTTCAGCAGGACGCATAGCTTCAAAGTTCTCCCACCACAGATTGGCGGGTCCTTCCAGAAAATACGCCGCAAAGGTCACCTTGTCGGCCTCAGAAACATTCGCAGAGCGAATCTTACGTGAAATACTGCACAGCCAATCATCAGCGTCGAGGGGATCGACGGAGTGATGGAACTTTGGAGGATTCAGCTTCACAAAGTCATTGAGGGACACTGCAACATTCCTAGGCTCACGAGCCGTATTCTGCTCAATACGCTCTAACAGTCGGTTGGTCTCCCTTTTGTTTCTCTCTGCCTCAAGCATAACTTCCGCTAGAGAGGGCGGGTGAGGCAGGTCTTCCTACGACGCTTGACTACCCTCGCCTTGCTCATGAGCAGGGGCACGGTTCAACCTGGTGAACACCATCCTGACAAACAAACTCATAGCTTAGACCAATATCATCAACAATGCTAGCTATGGATTAAGAATGCACTAAACACATGGAAGGCGGAAATGAATATCCGAACAACATGGTAACAAGCAACTGCTATATATACACCATGGTTCATACACACCCTTACATAGTTCAGTACAACCTTAGCCGAAGACCAAACTACTGAAATTATGAAACTACTCATCAGAGGCTTACAAGCTTCCTATACATTATTTATCTAGGCCTCCGGAATTCATTTCACATCACAAGCATACTTCACAAGTCACACAGGACTGTGAACGTACAGCTACTACCATACTATCCTTCCACTCACAGCTCAGGCATCCGCATAGAACATCTCATAAATATTTCCTCCATGGCCTGGAAGCTTCACCTGCAGATCAGGAAATACTCTAGCCTGAGATCCCTGGGATCCATAAGGACACGGATGTGGCCTTGGTCCCCTGACTGGTGGTAGTAGGAGTCCCCGAAGAGGGGTGACTCCTCCTATAGCGGGCCAGTCAACATGGGCCGGAAGATGGGTTCTAACAGGGTTCAGCATCTCCATATCTTCGTACCCTGTCTGGACTACCGGTGCCAGCTGCGTCAAAGCCGTCCACAGACGGACACATGTAGCATAAAGCTCCATGCGGAGGGCACGAGCATCCCTGTCTTTGTTCTCTAGCACCTCAGCAGTGGACTGCAATAGCGAATCCTCCATAGAGGAATCAAAATAGACCCCACTGAGGTATCCCTCTTCACCTGGCTGAGAGGCAGGAACATAGCAGAACTCTGAATTCTGTAGCAGTGCATGCCTCGCCCTCGTAATGGTCAGCATTGAATAGGCAGCATCTTGTAATGCCATGTCAACAGTGACTCCCAACCCATAGGACTAATGGATTGGCTCCTCAGCTCCAGGGTAGTCTGGAAATACCCTAACAGTGCAGATATACTGGCTCTGGTTGAAGTCTCGATATTGTTCCTCCACTGTGTACTCTGGGTACCAGCGGTAGCCGCACACCGACATCACCCAGACCAGCATGGCCGTATGACCCGGCACATCAATGCACCTGGTCAGACGAACCACCTGACGAGAAGGACGGCCAGGCATCTGAAAATAGAGAGTAATGCAAAAGCATTAGAGCTCTGAATGCAAAATTGGGCAGCATAACGGCTGTAAATGCTCAAAAACAATTTTGAGACAACCCAAAAATAGAATAGCGTAACCACTCAACTATCAAGTTCAATTCTCTGATCATCAAACTTACTTCCTTTTTCCTAGGAATAAAAGAAACCCAAAATCTCTCGACCCGTCGTCCTATAATCTACCGATCAGAAACACGAGCCTAGAAGAAGATGAGTAACCTAGTCCTTAATTCCCGCAGAAAAGACGAGGATGACCAGAATAGAATAACTTGAGAAGAGAACAAGAGTCTTACGTTCCCAGCCACAAACAATTCCCTTATATATAACTAAAGAAATTCTAGACTCAACTTCGACCAGTTTGGCTTAGTAGTCCTACAGTCAGTCAGGCTCTGATACCAACGTTGTCGGGACCCCGATCCTAAGCCATAGGAATCCAGCCTATAACACGTCGCATCTCTTTGCGACCTCACGCACGGTTAACCCCACGGCTGCAGCCTTACCTTAGCCGGGACCGTTTGCGCCTTTTGACTCGCGTATGCAATTATGTCGCTAGCAATCCAAAGACAAAGAACCCGGATCGACATGTCTAGTCATAAACCAAAGTGGCAGTTCCGCACAGGGACAAGCATACATGACCCAGCAAAGCAGGTGTCGGTCACCAGCGAATGTAGACGAGTCGTAGCAAGCTACAAGGACTCCATTACATCGCGTGACATTCCCCAAAGGGGACAGACACAGCAGCTAAAAAGGACACACGCCGGTCAACCAATGTGTCCGGAGCAGTAGCGAGCTACCATGGCTCGTTGGATCACAAAGGGACATTTCCCTGTAAGGAATGCTACTAAAGTCTACGCCTAGGTAATCGAACCCCATACATATCAAGCACGGCACACGTACGCATGGCATACCGATATGTATAGATACATCGATGGCATCACAACATAACCATAAACATACAAGCTTTATTTAAAAGGCTCGGAAGAGCCACAATCATAATATTACACAGTAGGGGTCTCACGACCCATCATAGCAGTCATTCAAGTTACAAGCCAGCGGAAGTAGACAAACTGTCTGAGTACAGACACAGGAAACTAGAAGGCACATGGCCTGACTATACTACAGACCCACCCTAGGGCCAGATCGTAGCTGGGATACCAGCTACTCATCGTCGTCGATGTCTAGGAAGAACCCTCCATTAGGGTCATTAACAACCTCTGCAACAAATATTAAGCAAACATGAGTACCGAGGTACTCAATAAGACTTTAGGATAACTATCTACTCATGCAATGTATCAATAAGGAATTGTGGGGTTTCATGCGGAAAGCCAGCATTTGACTCGTGGCCTCCAGCATGACTATAAACACCAGAAACTACTTGCAACTCCTGGACCGAGTACTAAGCGATTAATAAGTTGAGAGGGTCAATTAAGTATCCCAACGTGTGGTAGTATCTAGTCTTGGATTAGATACACGGAACTCAGTTCCTAAGGACGGTTCCAATGGAACAACACGCCATGTACTCCTACATAGCCTTTCACCGGTACCTTTACCAAATCAGGTTCAACACACAACCCTTACCTACTGAACATATTCTCACAATTCTGTTCATCTCCTAGATGACAGGCCATACACAACTCTAAGCATAGCATGCATAGCAGGATAAGGCACATCATGGCTCAAGCATCTATCAGGTATGCTAGGTTGCAAGGTTCAGCTATTTACTATGACAAAGACAGGTCATGCAAAGGAAGTGGGTTCAACTAACGTGGCAAAAGCATTTGAAGCATTTGATCCTAATGCAATAAGTAAGCGCAGGAGCGAGAACATGGGATTTATCGGGATGATCAAAATGGTTGCTTGCCTTGTTGCTCAAAGGAGGGACAATATTCGTCAGTCGGATATTCAGTGGAATCCGGAGGAGCGGAGCCTACCGAAAGAAATGACAACAATCAATAACAATCATATGCAACAAGATGATGCATGAGCATGGCATGAGGATGCAAGGTGGTATGCTAATATAGCTAACATTTATTAGGTTTGAAGTTGTTTTGAATCAGATTCAAATATCACTTCAAACGAGGTATTCTCGAATACCATTTTAATTGATTCGACCTGATGCTGAGATCAACTTGTTTTTAACATGCATGGAAATGACATGTTAAGTTGCTGGTTGTGATTGAACAATGTTTGATCATAGTATTTGAAGTGGAATTCAAATGATTTTCAAATTCCATCTCCATAGCATTTATTAAATTTAACTTATTCATTATTCTACATGTTTCGTCCAGTAACATTTTAGAACATGTTTGAAAATGACATATTCAGATTCCTTGGATTTTTCTGATACATTTTCATATATAAATTATTTTCATTGGAGTTACAAATTAATTTCTATGATTGTTAGAACTTTTGGCATTTTTCTGGAATTCTTTTAAATCAGAAATACACTTATTGCGCCAGCCCTACGTCATCATGGCGTCAGCCGTCGGCTGAACTGATCAGGTCAAACCCGACAGGGGGGACCCACTGGTCAGCCTCACAGGGATAATCCCGCGCTGACCAGCCCCTGATTGCGTTTGACTTGGCCTGGGGCCCACTGTCAGCGACTGCTTAGAGTTTTAAACGGCAGATTAGAGAGGCCAGATCATCCCCTGCCGGAGACTGACCGGCGGCGACCAAATCCGCGGCGGATCTGTGCCGAAGTGTCGCCGAAGATGGCTGTAGTGCTCGGGATCGAGAGCCGAGAGCACTGGAACGATCCCCAGGCTCGGGCTCATCCAGTACTGGCCTCAGGGAGGGCTCGAGAGGACCGGAGGTCACCGGTGACGAGCGGAGGCGACGGACGGAGCTCGAGCTCGTCGGTCTAGTGGCTAGGGAGCACGAAACCAAGGGGAAGAAGAGGGGAAATAATCGCAATCTCACGGGGAGTGTAGTGGAGGGCTTAGATGGCTCGGGGAAGCGTTGTGGGCGACGAATCGAGCGGAGCTTGTCGGCGGCCGAAGCTTGAAGACGACGGTGTCATGGGCGTTGCAGGGCTCGGGGAGGCTTCTACTGCTGCAAGGAGGACCAGCTCGTCGAGGCGGAGCGAATGGGGCACTCGGGGGAGAGAAGTAGTGGCCAGAGGCACGGCCAGCTCGAGCTCGAGCTCCTGTCAATGGTGGCAGTAGGGGAGGAAAGAACCGAGAGGAGAGGGGGGAGATGGAGCGCGGGAATGGATAGGCCAGAGCTCGGGGACGTTATCCCCGCGCGCGCCATCGCGAAGCGCCGGCCAAGCAGGCACGGAGCTGCATGGAGGCGCGCGGCGTCGCGGCGGCCACCTCCTGCTCCTACTGGCGAGGAGGAAGACGACACAGGGACTGGGCCCAGGCCAGGTGAGCGTCAGGTAGGCGTTTCTTCCTTTCTTTCTTGTTTTGTTTTCTGTTTTACTAATAGTTTTGGTTTGCTATTTATTTCAGCTCCAAAATAGTTTACCAAAAATATTTTGAACACACCATAATATTTGTTGGAATATATCCAACCATTCCTGAAGTTTTCAACATTTTTGAAAACTTAAAGTTTTTGAATTCAAATTTTAAACTTGAAACCAGTAGCCTTTTGCATTTATTTAAAATGCCAAATGTGTTATGAAAATGGTTTTCTTCATGGCTTATTTGCTTCCATGAATTATAAGAAAAGTTGAACTTTTCTTGAGGCCATTTTTGGTTCATTAATTTGAACAAGTTTATAATTTCTTATAATTTGAGAAGTGGCTAGGGTTTTTTGAGTTTTTCTTCACCACTTGCTTTGATCTTGTTGCAATTTTCTTGGATGCAATGCAAAGAAGACATGAGCACAATGCTATACTTGATTAGGGTTTCAGGGATGTGACAATACCTGGGCTTCTTCTCACTCCCATCATCCTTTGGGTCACGGTTTGACGAGCCTCTTAAGAACCTCTTCATCTTTTCCCTTTTCTATCTCTGAAAATTTCTGAATTTTTTAGTGATTTGAAGGAAAAGTGAACAAGGCTCAATGAAACGTGTAGCAACTACTCCCACAAGTGCCTAGAGACCATATTACGCATCAAAACTACTTGGGACCAGCTAGAATTAGCATGCGAAACTCAAGAACATGGTCACCAAGGCAGCAAAAATACGCGGAGTATAAGGCACTAGAGCAAAGACTAATTGGACCAATGGAGGAGTCACTTACCAAGGAGTAATTTTCCCAAAACAGTTCGGAGAACGGTGATTTGAGCAAATTGATCGAAAATCCCAGCAAGAGGAACAAGAACACGGGTTTGAGCTGCAAAACAATTTTTTCTGGAGGTAGGAGAACCAGATGAGAGGAAGAATGAGTGGAGGGGGTGCCTGTGGGCCCCACAAGCCTGGGTGGCGCGGCCAGGGGGTGCCCGCGCCATCAGGGCTTGTGGCCCAATTGTACAGCCCCCAGACAAACTCTTCGTCTCAAAATTTTCCAAAAATTCCAGAAAAAATCATACTAGGTCACCTCAATGGGGATGTGTATCTCCCCAACAAGCAAATCATACGTCATCTTGACACGAGAATAGGGCATTCAAAGCTCCCAATAAGTATCGATGAAGTTTTTTTGATATCATTGATGCAATGTACTCGATATTGTTTGTTTGGAAAGTGCACCATATGCTCATTACCGTTGACATGGAAAGTGACATTGCCTTTGTTGCAATCTATAACAGCCCCTGCAGTGTTTAAAAAGGGTCTTCCGAGGATGACCGCCATGGCATCATCCTCGGGAATATCCAAGATAACAAAGTCTATCAAGATGGTGACATTAGCAACCACAACAGGCACATCCTCGCAAATGCCGATAGGAAAAGCAGTTGATTTGTCGGCCATTTGTAGTGAGATTTTAGTGGGTGTCAACTTATCCAGTTCAAGTCTACGATAAAGAGAGAGAGGCATAACACTAACACCGGCTCCAAGGTCGCATAAAGCAGTTCTAACGTAATTGCCTTTAAAGGAGCAAGGTATAGTGGGCACACCGGGATCACCTAGTTTCTTAGGAGTTCCACCCTTGAAGGTATAATTAGCAAGCATGGTGGAAATCTCAACCTCAGGTATCCTCCTCTTATTCGTCACAATATCTTTCATGTACTTAGCATATGGAGACATTTTGAGCATATCTGTCAAACGCATTTGCAGAAAGACAGGTCTGATCATTTCAATGAATCGCTCAAAATCCTCATCATCCTTTTTCTTGGATGGTTTGGGAGGAAAGGGCATAGGTTTCTGAACCCATGGTTCCCTTTCTTTACCATGCTTCCTAGCAGCGAAGTCATTCTTATCGTATCTCTTAGTCTTAGGATGTGGGTTATCAAGATCAACACTAGGTTCAATCTCCACATCCTTATCATTGATGAAACTAGCTTGACATAAATTCCCATGTATCCTCGGGAGCGCGTTTCTTTATATAAGAGTTTGTTCAGGCTTGTCCTTTACTACAAAAAGGATTGGGTCACTTTCTGGACCATTTTTACATTTTTTACTTGCTTCCCATTACGAATTACCTTATCACAAAATTATTTGTTACCGATAATTTCAGTGCTTGCAGAGAATACCTTACTGAAAACCGCTTGTCATTTCCTTTTGCTCCTCGTTGGGTTCGACACTCTTACTTATAGAAAAGACTATGATAGATCCCCTACACTTGTGGGTCATCAAGACGCTTTTCTGGCGCCGTTGTCGGGGAGTGAAGCGCCTTTGGTGAGTGGAACTTGGTAAGGAAAAATTTATATACTGTGCTGAAATTTACTGTCACTTGTCACTATGGGAAATAATCCTTTGAGGGGCTTGTTCGGGGTATCTACACCCCGACCAGAAGCACAAAGAGATGCTCCTCAACCTTCTGCACCTACTGAAAATATTTATTATGAAATTCCTTTGGGTATGATAGAAAAACCGCTAGCTAATCCTTATGCAGGAGATGGAATACTACGTCCTGATTTGTATCTTATCTATGTGGATGAAGTTTGTGGATTATTTAAGCTTGCAGGTTTGCCCGAGGATGATGTCAAGAAGAAGTTATTTCCTTTATCTTTGAAGGAAAAGGCGTTGACATGGTATAGGCTATCTGATGATATTGGATCATGGAATTACAACCAATTGAAATTAGAATTTCATAAAAAGTTTTATCCTATGCATCAGGTTCATCGTGATCGGAATTATATTTATAATTTTTGGCCTCGTGAAGGATAAACAATCACTCAAGCTTGGGGGAGGCTTAAGTCAATGCTATATTCGTGCCCCAATCATGAGCTCCCGAAAGAAATTAATATTTAGAATTTTTATGCTCATCTCTCTCGTAATGATCAATCCATGCTCGACACTTCTTGTGTTGGTTCCTTTATGAAGAAAGATATTGAATTCAGATGGGACTTATTGGAAATAATTAAACGCAACTCTGAAGATTGCGAACTCGACAAAGGTAATGAGTCAGTTATAATCCTTAAGTTTGATTGTGTTAAATCCTTTATAGACATCGATGCTTTCGTGATTTTAGCACTAAATATGGACTTGGCTCTGAGGTAGTAGCTTCATTCTCTGAATCTTTTGCTACTCATGTTGATCTTCCCAAGGAGAAGTGGTTTAAATATCATCCTCCCATTGAAGTTAAAGTGGTTGAACCTATTAAAGTTGAACAAAAAACTATTATTTAGAATGTTGATCCTGTTATTCCTACTGCTTATATTGAGAAACCACCCTTTCCTGTTAGGATAAAGGAACATGGTAAAGCTTCAACTGTGGTGCGTAAGAGTTATTCTAGAACACCTATACCTCCTGAACAAATTAAAGTTGAACCTAATATTTCTATGGTTAAAGGTCTCTGGGTTGATAATATTGATGGGCATGTCATTCATTTTTGTGATGAAGCTGCTAGAATTGCTAGACCTCATACTAAAGGTAAACATAGACCTGTTGTTGGCATGCCTATTGTCTCTGTTAAAATAGGAGATCATTGTTACCATGGCTTACGTGATGTTGGTGCTAGTGTGAGTGCAATTCCCTTTACCTTATACCAAGAAATTATGAATGATATTGCACCAACCGAATTAGAGGAAATTTGTGTTACCATCAAGCTTGCTAATAGAGATACTATTGCACCAATTGGGATTGTTAGAGATGTTGAAGTCTTCTGTGGGAAAATAAAGTATCCTACTGATTTTCTTGTTCTTGGTTCCCCACAAGATGATTTTTGTCCCATTATATTCGGTAGACCCTTCTTGAATATTGTTAATACTAGGATTGATTGTGAAAAAAAACGGTTACTTTAAGTTTTGGGGATGCATCCCATGAGTTCAATTTCTCTAAATTTCATAGACAACCCCATGACAAAGAATTGCCTAGTAAAGATGAAATTATTGGTCTCGCTTCTATTGTTGTGCCACCTATCGATCCCTTAGAACAATATTTTCTAGACCATCAAAATGATATGCATATGAATGAAAGGAATGAAATAGATAATATTTTCTTTGATCAGCAACCTATTTTGAAACACAACCTGCCTGTTGAAATACTTGGGGATCCTCCTCCACCTAAGGGTGATCCCGTGTTTGAGCTTAAACAATTACCTGATACTCTGAAGTATGCTTATCTTGATGAAAAGGAGATATCCTGTTATTATTAGTTCTAACCTTTTAGAGCATGAAGAAAATAGATTATTGAAAACTTCGAGGAAGCACCGTGCTGCTATTGAATATACTCTTGATGATCTTAAGGGCATTAGTCCCACTCCATGTCAGCACAAAATCCATATGGAGCGTGATGCTAAACCAGTTGTTGATCACCAACGACGATTAAATCCTAAAATGAAGGAAGTGGTAAGAAATGAAATACTAAAGCTTCTAGAGGCAGGTATCATTTATCCTATTGCTCATAGTAGATGGGTTAGTCCCATTCATTGTGTCCCTAAAAAGGGAGGTATTACCGTTGTTCCTAATGAAAAGACGAATTGATCCCGCAAAGAATTGTTACATGATATAGAATGGTAATTGATTTCAGGAAATTAAATAACGCTACTAGGAAAGGTCATTACCCGCTACCTTTTATTGATCAAATGCTAGAAAGAGTATCGAAACATACACATTTTTGCTTTCTAGATGGTTATTCTGGCTTCTCTCAAATACTTATATCAAAAGAGGATCAAGAGAAGACCACTTTTACTTGCCCTTTCGGTACCTTTGCTTATAGATGTATGCCTTTGGGTTTATGCATTGCACCTTCTACCTTTCAAAGATGTATGATGGCTATATTCTTTGACTTTTGTGAAAATATTGTTGAGGTTTTCATGGACGATTTTTTCTGTTTACAAAACTTCTTTTGATGATTGCTTGAGCAACCTTGATCGAGTTTTGCAGAGATGTGAAGAAACTAATCTTGTCTTAAATTGGGAGAAGTTCCACTTTATGGTTAATGAAGGCATTGTCTTGGGACACAAAATCTCCGAAAGAGGTATTGAAGTTGATAAAGCTAAAGTTGATGCCATTGAAAAAATATCGTGTCCAACAGATATCAAAGGTATAATAAGCTTCCTTGGTCATGCTGGTTTCTATAGGAGATTTATTAAAGACTTCTCTAAGATTTCTAAGCCTCTCACTAATCTTTTGCAAACGGATGTTCCATTCGTTTTTTATGATGATTGTGTAGAAGCATTTGAAATTATTAGGAGAGGCTTGATCACTGCACATGTTATTCAACCACCTGATTGGAACCTACTCTTTAAAATTATGTGTGATGCTAGTGATTATGATGTTGGTGTTGTCTAGGACAAA
This sequence comes from Hordeum vulgare subsp. vulgare, assembly GCF_904849725.1. Taxonomy (NCBI): domain Eukaryota; kingdom Viridiplantae; phylum Streptophyta; class Magnoliopsida; order Poales; family Poaceae; genus Hordeum; species Hordeum vulgare. The sequence goes on from NC_058521.1 coordinate 366,698,045, forward strand.
GAGTTGATAATAAATTAAACGTCATCCATTACACTAGTAAAAGTCTAGACAGTGCTCAAAGAAACTACGCTACCACTGAAAAGGAATTTTTAGAAGTTGTGTTTGCTTGTGATAAGTTTAGACCTTTTATTGTTGATTACAAAGTGCCTGTTCACATAGATCACGTTGCTATTAAGTACCTTATGGAAAATAAAGATGCTAAACCTAGACTTATTAGATGGGTTCTTCTGCTACAAGAATTTGATATGCATATTATTGATAGAAAGGGCGCTGATAACCTCGTAGCAGATAACTTGTCTAGATTAGAGAATGTTCTTGATGACCCACTACCTATTGATGATAGCTTCCCCGATGAACAATTAGCTATCATAAATGCTTCACGCAATGATCCTTGGTATGTTGATTATGTTAACTACGTCGTTGCTAAATTTATACCTCCTAGCTTCACATACCAACGAAAGAAAAAGTTCTTCTATGATTTAAGACATTACTTTTGGGATGATCCACACCTTTATAAAGAAGGAGTAGATGGCATTATTAGACGTTGTGTACCTGAGCATGAACAGGGACAAATTCTACAGAAGTGTCATTCTGAGGCCTACGGAGGACATCACACAGGAGATAGAACTTCACACCAGGTATTACAGTCTAGTTTTTATTGGCCTACTCTCTTCAAGGATGCTTGTAAGTTTGTATTGTCTTGTGATGAATGTCAAAGAATTGGTAATATTAGTAGACGTCAGGAAATGCCTATGAATTACTCTCTAGTTATAGAACCATTTGATGTCCAGGGTTTTGATTATATGGGACCTTTTCCAAAGTCCAACCGGTATACTCATATTCTAGTTGTTGTTGATTATGTTACTAAGTGGGTAGAAGCTATTACAACTAGTAGTGTTGATCATAACACTTATATTAAAATGCTAAAAGAGGTTATTTTCCCTAGATTTGGAGTCCCTAGATATTTAATGGCTGATGGTGGTTCACACTTTATTCATGGTGCTTTCCGTAAATTGCTTGCTAGGTATGATGTTAATCATAGAATTTCATCTCCTTATCATACTCAGTCTAGTGGGCAAGTAGAATTGAGCAACATAGAAATTAAATTGATCTTGCAAAAGACCGTTAATAGATCTAGAAAGAATTGGTCTAAGAAACTTGACGATGCATTATGGGCTTATAGAACCGCTTACAAAAACCCTATGGGTATGTATCCTTATAAAATGGTTTATGGTAAAGCATGTCACTTACCTCTAGAGCTAGAACATAAAGCTTATTGGGCAATTAAAGAGCTTAACTATGATTTCAAACTTGCTGGTGAAAAGAGGTTATTTTACATTAGCTCACTTGATGAGTGGAGAACCCAGGCCTATGGGAATGCTAAGTTGTTTAAAGAAAAGGTTAAGAGATGGCATGATAGAAGGATACAAAAGCATGATTAAATGTCGGTGGTCATGTCTTGCTATACAACTCTCGTTTAAGATTTTTTGCAGGAAAACTTCTCTCTAAATGGGAAGGGCCTTACATTATTGAGGAAGTATATCGTTCCGGTTCCATCAAGATCAACAACACCGAAGGCACAAATCCGTAAGTGGTGAATGGACAAAGAATCAAACATTATATCTCAGGTACTCCCATAGATGTTGAAACTAATATTATCAATACCATAACTCCGGAAGAATACATTAGGGAGACCTATCATAACGTTTCGGACTCCGAAAAGGAATAGGTATGTATTACGATAAGCAAACTGACTCCAAAACTTTTCCAATGGCATTTTTTATCAGTTTTGGAATATTTAAAATATAGAAAAATTTAAAGCAATCCGAAGAGTGCACGAGGAGGCGACAAGCCAGGAGGGCGCGGCCTACCACCCTGGGCGCGCCTTGCAAGCTTGTGGCCACCCTGTGCACCCTCCAGACTATGTTTTCTTGTGGAATACTCCTTCGGGTCAGCAAAAATTCATTATACAATCTCGTGAAGGTCTTGACCTTCGTATCTCAACGATATCTCCTGTTTTCGTTTTGAGCTGTTTCTGCAGCAGATTTAGAGTAAGATGTTGTCCCAAGATTCCGATGGGGAGAGCTATGTATCGCTTTATCTTGCCAATCCCAAGCTCTACTGGGACTTAGATCCTTATGGATTGTTCTTGGAGGAGGAACTCGAGATATGCAAGTATGTGGAAGAAAGCTCGGACGAAGAGGAGATTTCGCTGCCTCTACCCGAAGATATGCATGTGGAGTTCAAGAAGTCGAGCCTCCCAGATACAAGGAGAAAACCCAAGGTTTTATTTATCACTTCTCGTTTTCTCCAGGAGAGCAAGGATGAATTATGTCAAAATATATTGAGGCTCGAGCAGGAAGTAGACGATATGAGGGAACCGAATTTCATGCTTAAGAGGAAACTTGATAAGCTTCCAACCTCACCAACAACTCCAACATCACTACCTCAGAAGAAATACAACTAAACACATGGGTATGGGCGCTCCCCTTGGCTTGTGCCAAGCTTGGGGAGGTGCCCCGGTATCGTATCACCATCACACCTTTTACTTTCTTCGGTTTTTTTGTTCGATCCTTTTGGTTATATCTTGATCTAATAGAATAAAGTTTTAGTGTGATCTAGTTTTGAGTTTTTCTTTATGTTCCCCCTATGTAAGCAAGTCCGAGAGTTATATAATAAAGAGTAGTTTTGAGTCGAGGGTTTTGCTTGCTTGCTATGATCTTGAGAAAAAGAAATAGAAAGAACTATAGAATAAAAGCAAAAGAGCATACATAATGATCTTATGGGGAGTGATGACTTCACATATAAAAAGTATGTCGGTTGAAATTTGTTGTGAGTTGACAAACAAAGCTATTGGTCATTGTTGCGATTATAAGGAAGTAATAAAGAAAGAGAGGTTCATATATAAATTTATTATACTGGACATCTTTTATGATTGTGAGCACTCATTAAAATATTATATTTTAAGAAGTTGATGTTGGACAAGGAAGGCAACATAATGAGTTATGTTTTCTTATTTCTGAATAGAAGTTATATGGTTATAGATCCTTCAACATGTGTCACTTTATTCCACCTCATATTAGCCAAAAACTTTTGCACCGAGTAGAGATACTACTTGTGCATCCAAAAACCTTTAACCCAGTTTTGGCTTGAGAGTCCACCATACCTACCTATGGATTGAGTAAGATCCTTCAAGTAAGTTGTCATAGGTGCAAGCAATAAAAATTTCTCTTTAAATATGTGTGATTTATTAGTGCGAGGAAAATAAACTTTATACGAACTTGTGATATAGAAGAAATAAAAGCGATAGACTGCATAATAAAGTTCTTTATCACAAGGGGCAATATAAAGTGACGTTCTTTTGCATTAAGGGATTGTGCATCCAACTACAAAAGCGCATTCCAACTTCTGCTTCCCTCTGCGAAGGGCCTAGAAAAATATATCCACTCGGATGTGGGTGATCATGAGTTATTATTGTTGACATTACCCTTGAGGTAAATAGTTGGGAGGCAAAATTATAAGCCCCTATCTTTCTCTGTATCCGATTGAAGCTTTGACCTCATAGGTACCGCATGAGTGTTAGCAATTATGAAAGACAATAAGATGATTGAGTATGTGGATTTGCTTTACAAGATCTTATACTGACTCTTTCCTGCATTGCGATAAATTGGAATTGCTTCAATGACTGAAATCATAGTTTGTTAGTTCTCAATAGAGTTCTTGATTCATATTTTACCTTGTGAATGAAATGTTACTCTAGAATAACATATTCTATGTCAATATGTGTTGATGTTCTAAATATAACCATGATGCCTTCATGTCCGTATTTTATTTTATCGACACCTCTATCTCTAAACATGTGGGCACACTTATCGATCTCGGCTTTCGCTTGAGGACAAGCGAGGTCTAATCTTGAGGGAGTTGATACGTCCATTTTGCATCATGCTTTTATATCGATATTTATTGCATTATGGGTTGTTAATACACATTATGGTACAATACTTATGCCTTTTCTCTCTTATTTTACGAGGTTTACATGAAGAGGGAGAATGTCGGTAGCTGGAATTCTGGACCGGAAAAGGAGCAAATCTGAGGGACCTATTCTGCACAGCTCCAAAATTCCTAAAATGTTACGGAGAATTGTTTTGGAATATATTAAAAATATTGGGCGAAAGAAATACCACAGGGGACCCACTAGGAGGTCACAAGCCTGCTGGGCATGACCTACCCCCCTAATCGCGCCCCTGTGGCTTGTGGGCCCCCTCGCAGGCCTCCGATGCCCGTATTCTGTGATATGAAGGGTTTTGACCTAGAAAAATCATATCAGAGCTTTCGGGACGAAGCGCTACCATCTCGAGGCGGAACTTCGAAAGAACCAATCTAGAGATCCGACGGAGCTATTCCGTCGGGGAAACTTGGAGGGGAAATCAAAGCCATCGTCATCACCAACGATCCTCTCATCGAGAGGGGGTCAATATCCATCAACATCTTCATCATCACCATCTCCTCTCCGGACCCTATGTCATCTATTGTATCCGATCTTTGTCTCAAAACCTCAGATTGGTACTTGTGGGTTGCTAGTAGTGTTGATTACTCCTTGTAGTTGATGCTAGTTGGTTTATTTGGTGGAAGGTTATATGTTCAGATCATTAATGATTATTAATACTCCTATGATTATGAACATGAATATCCTTTGTGAGTAGTTACGTTTGTTCCAAAGGACATGGGATAAGTCTTGTCATAAGTAATCATGTGAATTTGGTATTCGTTCGATATTTTGATAAGATGTGTGTTGTCTCTCCTCTAGTGGTGTCATGTGAACATCGACTACATGACACTTCACCATTATTTGGGCCTAGGTGGAGGCATTGGGAAGTAATAAGTAGATGATGGGTTGCCAGAGTGACAGAAGCTTAAACTCTAGTTTATGTGTTGCTTCATAAGGGTCTGATTTGGATCCATATGTTTCATGCTATGGTTAGATTTATCTTAATTATTCTTTCGTAGTTGCGGATGCTTGTGAGAGAGGTTAATAATAAGTGGGATGTTTGTCCAAGTAAGGGCAGCACCCAAGCACCGCTCCACCCACATATCAAATTATCAAAGTAACGAACGTGAATCATATGAGCATGATGAAAACTACCTTGACATAAATTCCCATGTGTCCTCGGGAGCGCTTTTCTTTATATAAGAGTTTGTTCAGGCTTGTCCTTTGCTACAAAAAGGATTGGGCCACTTTGCTGCACCATTTTTACATTTGTTACTTGCTACCCGTTACGAATTACCTTATCACAAAACTATCAGTTACCGATAATTTCAGTGCTTGCAGAGAATACCTTACTGAAAACCGCTTGTCATTTCCTTCTGCTCCTCGTTGGGTTCGACACTCTTACTTATCGAAAGGACTACGATAGATCCCCTACACTTGTGGGTCATCAATATCCAGATGATCCATCGATCCTTGTGTCGATCTCACAACGGAAGTCTCAAATGAAAGCGCTAGTGTCGGTGTGAAAACTGGCAGACCTTGGGTTTGGGGGTCCCGAGTTGTGGATCTCAGACAGATGGTAACAAGAACACGGGAGATGATATTTACCCAGTTTCGGGCCCTCTTGATGGAGGTAAAACCGTATGTACTGCTCTCATTTATATTGATGATGAAGTATCGAGTACAAGCTTGATCTACCTTGAGATCATGAGTAGTGTTCTAACCCTACGACTGGGTGAGTGATATCATGTTGATGTATCTCATGATCTATCGACTAGCCTGACCTCGGCTTATATAATGCACTAGAGGCCTAGGGTAACAAGAGTCTTAGTAGGCTACGTGAGTGGAGAGGGGTCCTTGTCTTAATCACCAAGTCTTCTAGAATCTTCCTCGTATATGTCATGGGCTGCCCGAAGTGTCCCATTAGTGAACCAACATGGGGGTCCTCGACCAAACCCACTGGTCGGGTGATGACTTGGTGAGTACTCCCCAGTCCAGGACACCATCAGTTGGGTTCAGAGAAAAATAATCTTTCAGCAGTAGCTTTGCTCTGGATACCCTATCTCGATTGATCACTCTTCTCCTATCATTTGAGCCCTTGAAAATTATAATATGCTCCACTTGCTGGTGCATTTCCTCTTGCATAGTCATGAGCATGATCATGTCCACTTCTTTGTCCGAATCGGATGAATCGAAGAACTCGTCTTGAATCATTTGATCAAGCTCCCTCGGTCCATACTCCTCGTTGGACAAAGCATCGTAATCCATTGCCCCCCCCCTAAAAATTTGACAAGAAAATCTGTTCAGACATTGTGTCGAGCACATCCAGCACAACGCGAAGCCACAGAGTTGTCGGACGTATCGCATGTCTTTCGGCCGCCGCTGCCGCCCTCCGCGGCGAGGACGGGCAGAAGACTCCTTTTACGGAGCTCGTGGGGGACTGGCTAGGAACAACGGCGGAGTGCGCATGATGGTGGAGCTGCGAGACGGACATCACGGAGGAGGAAGAAGAGAGGAAAGAGCAAAGGAATCTGTCAATTTTGGTGCATGGATTTGATGCATTTTACGGTGGGGTTAGTATGTCCGATCCGACATGATAGACGTGCTCATGCGCACTCGGACTCCCCCATATCTTCCCCATATTTGGGCTGGATATAAGGGGTGCCGGTCAACCGGGCATTTGATGCCTGTTCGAGGCTTCCGACTAGGTTGAATTTTTGTGACCGCTCAGTGACCGACGGTTTGCGCGGGGTTTGAGAAGATATGAAGGGTCCAGCTGTAGATTCTCTTATATAAACTCCAATGAGCCGACCCATTTAGTCCGTGCGTGTCCATCTAGGACGCGACGAATAGAAACGTAGGCCCAACGCACCGATCCAAACGAACACGCGCCCATTTTTCATTCGCTCGCGACCCATTTTGGACGCAAATTTGGGCATCATTTACATTGCCGTGGACACAGAGGGGACACACACCTACCCTTGTGCTCCTTCTCGTGGCCCGCTAGTCAGCGTCACAATCTCTCCTTCTTATCCCCTTCCCCTCACCCATCATCCGCACGCACACAAACCCTAGACCGGCGACCCCATTTCCCCTCAACCACACTAGCTCTCTCGCAGCAAATCCACCTGTGGCGTGCCTCCTTCTTCTCGGTGTCGGACGCCTATTAGTGGATCTGCGATGGCAGCGGGATTTGGCAAAATTTTGTGCATCCTGCCGCGGGATTTGGAGATTCCGGCCACCGGTTGACTGCTCTTGCCATGGACTGGCCGGGTGCCGGTCCACCAGGTCCGGGTAATCCATGTGTGCCACATGCATGCGCTCAATCCGTCTCTAGCCGCTCAAGTCCGACCCGTCGCAGGTTTGCCGGCAAGGCTACGGCCGGCTGCCGCCCTGGCTCGGCGTTGGCCCAAAAGCTTCCGGCTCACTTTTGTCGTTCATCCGATGCGTTTCTTCGAAGCCGAAACATCCCGGTTGGGCGTTCGTGAAGTGCAAAAACGATGGGGTGTGATTTTCATTCGGTCTCCTCTTTGAAGATTTGATGCAATTTCGGTAGCTTATTATTTGCTTAGTATTGCGTGCATGATGGATGCAATTTTTGGTATTGGGAAGAAGAATGCATCGATCTATTGATCTCACGAAATTTGCTAGATGTTCGTGAACTTCTATCCAGAATTGAATGTATATATGAAATTAAAGAAGAGACCAAAGGGAAAGCAACATCTAATTCTTTACCATCGAAGAACAAAGACGGTGTGCTCAAGAATCCACGGATCAACAACGAAAACATACAGAAGATCTTAGTCCAACTAGTAGGAACAATTATGAAAGTTGGACATCTTTTAAAATGTCTAATTGTGGTTCTTGTTTTTTTTTGTCTTATATTCGTAGCAAAGGATTGGTAAAAAAACAGACAAAAATAAATAAAAATACATGTTGTGCAACACTGGGCGCCGGCGCGCCGGCCGAATGTTTTTGGCCGGTCTGCCCCTAGCCACCCGATCTGCTATGCCCCGAGCGCTCGCCGCGCCGACCGCCGCGTCGGGGCCGCCCCGCGCTCCGGCACTCAGCTCGCCCCCGGCCGCTCGCCGCCCTGGCCGCCGGTTGGAGCTTCAAGGATGCAGCTCGTCTCCGACGCTCGACGCCTCGGCCGCCCGTCGAAGCACCATGGATGCAGCTCCGCGACTCAGCTCGTCCAGACCGCTCGTCGCGCCGGCTGCCCCGCACTCCGGGACTGAGCTCGCCCGGACCATTCGTTGCCCCCGTCGCTCGTCGGCGCACTCGCCGCTGCTCATGCCCGTCGGTCTTCACCTCATCGGTCGCACCTCACCCCCTGTGTTGCAAACGCTGGAAAAAAAGCTTCAACCCCCAGATGAAAAAGCTTCAACCCTAAATGGAAATAGCTTCAACTGGCACTGCGAATCAGGGAAAGATACATCCGCTGACACCAAATGTTTCAACCTTAGATGAAAAAAGTTTCAACCAAATGATAGAGAGAGCTTTAACCAAGTGCTGCTCAAAAACGAAAAAGGTTTCAAACGTTTACAAAAAAACTTCGACCTTGAAAGCAAAAAGTTTTAACCGTATATAAAAAAGCTTCAACCGTTAAGAAAAAAAGCTTCAACCAAATACTTCAACGAGGGAAAGGTTGCAAACGTTGACAGAAAAAACTTCAACCATAGATGGAAAAAGTTTCAACCGTCGCTTCGGCTGCAACATCTCGCATGGTCACCCTCAGTCACCGCCGTCAGATACGGCGGCTGTCGATGAAGAAGCCGCGGCGCTCGCCGACGACACCTGAGGTTGCGGGAGGAAGGGGGAGAGGAAGGAAGAAGAAGGTAAGGAAAAAAAACTGAAAAAAGAGATGCGATGAGCTAGACACATGCTCCATCTAGGGATCGAACGAACAGCGGAAAACGTTTCCCTTGTTTGAACCGCGTGGTTGTAGTTGCTTTTACCCATCGGGTGGGCGCAGGCTCGTCACCTACTCACGTGACGCCCGGTATGGCGGTCTCCTACCTGGCGCGTCGTGAGAGGCCGGCACGAGGGCCATCCCGCGAGCACAACCCATCGATCTTATCCGCAACGGGGCCCACCTGCGCCCCCGCCAACGCTTTGCAGCCCCGCAAGGAGAGATGTCAGTTTGGGCCCACCTGCATTCCCACAGAGCTCCGTAGACCAGGTTCACAGTTTCGGGAGGAAAGGCCAAGCTGCTCTATAAATAAGCTCCCGCTCGTTTCACTCGCAATCTTCTCCTTCTCTCAGATCCGAAAACTTGGGGAGACTGGTTGTTGGGTGTTCGGATCGGTCCATCCATCTCAGTGGCAGTCTGGTAATTGGAGAGACGAGGTATGGGTCTCCTCGACAAGCTGTGGGATGACACCGTCGCGGGGCCCCAACCGGACACCGGCCTCGGCCGCCTCCGCAAACTCGCCGCCCGCCCCGCCGCCGTCAAGATCAACGGTGACCGCTGCCCGCTAAAAGTCGACTTATAGTTAACCCTCGCCAGATCTTTGTACTATCAATCTGACTAGCTCCTGTGTTGTTGTTTTTTTGTCGCGTTGGGTCATTCAGATGTGGCTCCGGACGCTGCGACGGTGATCCCACCTACGACGCCGGCCAGCGGCGGGGATGCGCCGATGAAAGTTACTCGCAGCATCATGATTAAGCGGCCGGTGGGGTACCCCTCGTCGCCGAGGAGCGCGGCCAGCACGCCGCCAGCCTCCCCGCTAGGATCCACGCCGCCCATCTCCCCGTTCGCCGGCGGCGGTGAGTTCCCGTGCCCCCCATCCAACTTCTCGCATTAACTTTTTTCTTCGTAGGGGGCAGTTCGGTCACTTCTGGACGCCCCGTCGATGTGTGCGACGGGGAATGCTCGGGATGGGTAGCTTTCGTCTATGTGGCTTTTGTCCTCGAGTTCGGAAGAGTCTAGATGAGGCTAGGGACATTTTGGACATTTCTGCCCGGGCAAGTGCTTTAGCTCTCATGTCTCTTTCGTCGGATCATGACTGTATATCATCGTGTTCGATAAGTTACCATTTATGTGGTGCCTTTGAAATGCAGCAGCAACCGGATAAGTGTAACCATCAGGCTGTAAGGTTTGCCTTCCAAGACAAAATAGCGGACGCCTTTCTGTTTGTAGATAGAAGAATAAAAATGGGATACGTTTGAGCTGCTTTTATCTAGTACTCCTTGTGTGCGTGAAGTTGTCAATGGGGGTGTTGGACTGTTGGCCTAATTGAAGCCAGCTCTCCCGACCCCACTTGACGTTCGATAGCGAAGCCAGCAGTGGACCGTTCGTTAAGCCAAGAGCATAGATCTACTAATACTATTTCTAATTGGTCACCAAGTCTTCAGAGTGCACAGAAGAGTTCATACTTCTCCATTCCAAAATACTTGAAGTTCTAGGTTTGTCCTAAGACAATATGTTTGACCAAGTTTGTAGAAAAATATACCAAAATCTTCTACAATACCAAATTAGCTTCATTAGATTATAACATATAATTTTATACTATATATATTTGAGAGTGTAAATATTAGGAAACTTTTCTACACAGTTGGTCAAACTTAAAGAAGTTAGACTTAAGACTTAGAACTCCAAGTATTTTGGAACAAAGGGAGTGTCATGGAAATCTGAATACATATTTTGAATTTGTGCGCTGTGGGTGCAGTTAATTGGCTTATGCACATGCTTTGGTTATACCTTTGCTTACGAGTTACCTTCTATTGCATGTATTTCCGTATGGAAACAGAGACTTTGATGTGGAACTAGATTCTTGTATATTATTTTGCAGTTCTGTGCTTGGTTAAATTAGTTGATCTATCTTGCGTAACATACTACTAAGTTAGACAGTGATGGGGTTGTAGATGATTTCAAGAAATAGGGATACTTGTACAATCAATCATCGTTCCGCTTTCCAAGTCGTTTGACTTGGCAGATTTCTTTTGAAAGATTTACTTATTATCCCTTGTTGATGCGTCTTTGTCTACTCTCTTGTATCAGTGACCGATTATCAATGAGTTTGTAAGAATCATATGGTAGTGTGTGGGAAAACATGGATACCTGGCTAGTAGTACACAGACGATTCCCCTCACTAGATGAAGCAGACATGCATGCGGCATGCAATTGTCCATTCATTTGTACATCTATATTCTATAGACTCATTTTTTGTTCGTTGATGAATTGTTCTTCTTAATTAAACTCGAATGGACTTTGTTTACCAGGTGGTCGCTTCAGAAGGAAATCATCCTCGGATGCATACGAGAGGGCTACACCACCCGGGGCGTCGACCAGTCACCCTCCTCCCCCTTTTGAAGTGTGACTGCCCAGCGTGCTCATGCTCGTTTTTGCTCCTCGGCCGGCTCTACTTCAAGCAAGGGAGAGGAGGAAGAGGAGTATAAAATAGATGAATGTGTAGTGTTCTCTTTCTACTATATATGCAGTTTACGTGTGTATGGTTATGTCAAGCAGAGAAGGTGTTGAAAGTTGCTGCTGCTACTGTGCTGTGTTAGTATGTACTTAGGTCACCTCTATTCTGGCACGCAGCTCCTCGTTTGTGTTTTGTCTACTATGTTGTCGAGGCCTTGTCCTTCCATCATGTTCGTGTGTTGTGCGGATGGAAGCAGTAATGTTAAGTACGTAGTACGTGCAATTTTGCTTGATGGTGTTGTCTGAAGTAGTTCCCGGTGTTTGCTTGAACTTTTCTGTATTATCTGCGTGTGTTTGCCATTATAATCCCTAGCACTTTCTCATGCACACTTACTCTCCGGACGCTGTCTATTCTTAAGGCTGCTCATAGTGAGGAGTAACATATAGTAGTATTATGCATATGTTATTATTGTATGATACTATCTTCATAGTGCATTGTATCATAAACTAGTATTATAGTTGATCTTATTTATTGACATGCATGACACATAGTAGCATATCATTTAACATGATACGGTATCTACTTATGTTACTCTAACCCTCTCTCTCTTCTTTAATTACTTGCCACATCAGCATGTTTGTTAGTCCCAAGACTATGATACTAGCTATGTTACCCCCACTATGACCAGCCTAATAAATATTGTAAATGGTCCGTAAGGGCATATTCAACGTTGTTGATCCGTACATTCCCTCTAGCATCGTTAGTGGACAATTTTAAATTTAAATAAACGCCGATCCCTCGCACACCAGATTACACCAACTTCGGATTACATGTCCGATCACTATCAAAATAAGGTAGGTATGCTTAAATTTTTACATGCCCAATGAGAAAAGAATATCAGTTCGGCAGACGACAGTCTTTTTGCCCTGCCTGACCGGCAATCCGAGCCTCCACGCTCAAGGCGTCATCGACGCCACGTATGCAGCCTTCGCCTTTGCCTCAGCTAACCCCTCCCTGCGCGAGCTCTAACTCATTTTTCTGCCGCTGCAACATCTTGTAGCGGACGGCTTCCACGATCGTCAATGTGTCGACATCCAAAGGCTCCACCTTGAAGGACAACACCTTGGCGTCCTCCGCATCGGCTGAGATTTTGACCTTCTTTTCTCTCAGAATCTCCTATTTCCCTTCGTGCATGCCCTTTTTCTCTTCGATCAAGGCCCTATTCTCTCTGAGTGCTAGCTTATTCTCGGTTGCCTCCAACAACAATTTCTACCTCTCCTCTTTCTCCTCCTCCTCAATGTCCGAGCGCTTGAGGTATGCCTCCAATACTTCATTTTTGTGTGATCCGGCAACGAATCAGAAAGTATCCCGCACCTATTTCCCCAAGAGGTGACCTCGGTTATCGAATCCGCGAGAGGAAGGTCCCTTGAAGCATGGTCTCTAGTAAGCAATCGTTAAAGGATTAATTCCAACTTTTGACCGGACCAATCAAGCTAGTAGTGATGTAACACTTATAATAAAAAGAAGGTACGAATATTGAGGTCTTAATGCTTACAACCATGTATTTGTTTTGGGACCAGATAGGGTATTACTTTGAGCACTGAAAGTCACCCATCGAGATGTTCTTGTTACGAACCGAAGTGGTGGATGTGCCCAAATAACATCTTGACCGGCACGAGTCCTGCATCGAGAACAGTTGTCCTTCCGGAGGCCCCATCCGCATGTAGGGTTGCCTCTATAATTAAGATTATAATGATGAGACAAGAGCTTTGGGGTTTTAATGAGTACAACTCATGAATCCCCAATGATTGGATCCGTGTTACTGTACTAAACCTTTCTGTCATTGGTGTTCAGAATAACACCTCATGTTCTCCTTGCTCCTAGCCTCACCGTGAGTCGATATCCATGAACCTGGATACTTGCAGGGATGAAGAACACATACAAGATAAGAGACATATACAAAACAATTTTATGTCACACATACATGACGTTAATACAAAGCTCTTACATTGATCCCCACAACAAATATAGAGGGTTGCAAGGCTTTTGCCTCAACCCATACCTTACCGAACCACACACACATGAAGATCAGATTGTATGAAGAAAATATTGAAGAACATATCTGGAAGATAGATTGATTGCAAATATGTCTTACAATGATTGCGTTGTGCGATGCACGATTACAAGTATGAACTAGAGGGAGGTGAACTATAGTGGTGATGGTAGCTATGGAGATGAGATGGCAGCGTCTAGGTTGATGAAGGGCATTGATATGGCTCTGTTGTGGAAGACTTGTGCGATGCTCGATGTTCTGTTGACGTTTCAGCTGGGTCCACTTTATAAAAGTTGTCCAAGTAGACGAGCCGCCTCGGTTTCCATGCCATACAACCGCTCATATGAGCGATCATAGTCGTATGGAACACGTCTTTCGCTCTGGCGCCTCTGGTGCACCTCCTATTGATTCCCTCTATCTCATCCTTTACTCCTTTCCATGTTTTGACTTGATTTAGTCCATTTCTAGTCCATTTTTTGAAGATAGACGATAAAGAGAGGATTTGTGGAGTCCTTTGCATTCATTAGTTATTAGTACCAATATCGAAGTGATTATCACGATTTAGAGAAATATCTTGGTTTAAACAAAGGTGAGATGGTGTAGAAATATCACTCATCAACCCCCCCAAGTTTAAACTTGATCGTTCCCGAGCAACATAAAGAGAAATACTAATCATAAGGAACTCAGTTGTTTAAACCAAAATCACGAGAAGGTTTTGGTCCAATTACGATCTGTACGCCTAGATAGCCCTTCACTTCTTGACCGGAAAACTTAGTATAGTTGTAGAGGTGGCATGGCTTATTGTGCAACACTCTATTCTATTTATTTTAGACAACACTTGCTTCTCCGGAATGCACAGAAGAGTTTTCTTAGATGGAGCCATTAAAACATATGTTAAGGAGTGAAAGCTTGTAGAAAGACAAGATGCTCTAGTGCTCATAAACATACCCACATTTATCTCCTCCTCAAGGAGCTCAAGCACTTTATTTTAATCATTGCTTGCTGGAACTTTGGTTGTCACGAGAAGGGGATTATGCCAAATAAATGATGAAGTATAATGTTTCGCTGCGGCTTAATGCTAGGAACTATTGATCTTTGATGATTCTCTCTTTCGAGTTCTTATGATCAGTTCCATACATTTACGACATACACACCTATTCAAGAGAAACCAAAATAATATCCGTTTGTAGTGTTGCCACTACGTACGGTAACAAACTCATAGCTGAATTCCGAGCAATCGCTCTTGGTGGATCGGTCATTGGCTAGCGGAGTCCTCAACATAACATCAAGAATGGCGACGAAGCCACATTTACACACTTAGACGTGTATATAATAGCAAGGGAGATGGCACCAGTGATGAGTTGTAACACCATGTAAGATATACAACACATTATTTTGGCATAATCTCATTCACCATTCAACTAAGTTCCTCCAGACAATTTAAACATCAAGTTCTATTAAGTCTATTAGAATTAAAAATATGGGATTGTGCGTTTCAAACATCATCTTCTCTACAATTATCTCAACACCCATGTCTTTGAAGACTTTCTCTTGTGCACGATTATTCTATGTTAAGATCATTTCATTTAAAAACAGTCCCACGACAAGTCTTGGTTATCTACATTAAATAGAACAAAGGCTGCAAAATTATTTCAGCTACTAGAACAAAACATTTGTTTTAATTATCATGTCTTACTCCCCTTTGCATGATTCACACATACTACAACTACATCTACTCTAAGTATTTCAAGTGCAAAAGACATGAGCCGTAGGGCATACCTTCACGGTTGTGAATTTACACACTTTTCTTCCTTATTCTTGCATTCCTCGTTGTCCAGCATAGATTAACTCTGAAAGGAAAACAGAAAATAACACCACGGGGCAAAAATAATAAGAACAAGGCATGAATTATTCTATTCTTTTTGTTTTTGTGTTTTGAGAACTAACATGCAAACGAAAATCACAAAGGCAAGAAGAAAAACGAAAGAAAATAAAAAGCAAAGTGTTACAACAAACCAACACGAGTGGTTTGAAGCTCCATGGTCTTAAGTACAATCACATTACAATTATTTTAAAATACTGCCACATCTTGACGGAGATGTGGTAGTGACCTCCCCCAAGCTGAGGCTTTTGCAAGCCCAAACTGACGGGATCATTGTGGCGGTTGCTCAAGAGCTTATCCTTGGCTTCAGTTGGAGAAGCTCAAACTCATGTGGTCGGACATGTCCCTCAGGGACTCGTCGAGGTTTCTCATATCATTGATGGAGCCCTGGTGTAACGACTAAGATGCGGTCCTTTCCGATTTGGGAAACGAGGCCCCAAATTGGAAAGAAGCGCATCTAAGCGTTTCGCAAGCACGGTAACATAGCACATACATAATAATAGAAGAATGACAATAAGGGATTCACCTGCCATCTCATAAATATGTATCAGAGTTACATCACGCATCCAAACAAGGTAGTTCCGCTACGGACTACAAAACATGAGAAATGACTATCCTACCCTGCATGCTTGCCCATGATCACGACCACGCCTCAGTCATCTGGATAGTTCACGTACATGCGGTCGTTTTCCTCATCGTACTGCCACGCCAGCTGCGTGCCGTCGGGATCACCTGTCTCGGGGGTACCTGAACCTGTTGGGGTTGTGAAGGAATCTGTGAGCCACGGGGACTCAGCAATCTATGACCTCGGTGCGAGAGCTAGTCAAGTTATTAGGTAAGGAAGGTGGAGTATTTTGGGTTGCAGCATGCTAAGCTTTATATGGTGGCTAACTTACGTAGAACAAGTATGAAGGTTGTCTATACTAGCGGTCGATGATTAACTGATCACTAAGTGATCCTGAACACCTACTTACGTCAATCATAACCCCATCGTGTTCCCGATCGAAGAGAGATCTTCGAAGGGGACAGTCACGGTTACGCACACAGTTGGCAATTTTATTAGAGTTATGTTTTAGTTATCTATAGCCGGATGTTAACAAGTATTCCAAGTTGCCACATAACCGCGGGCACGGCTTCCCGAAAGATTAAACCCTGCACGGGTGCTCCAACTAGTCCATCATAAATGATCACGGGCCGCAAAGTAATCCTCTATCACGAATCTCTTGATCTTGTCGGATTCCTTAGAGGAAAACCTCAACTCTAGGGAGAACTAAAACTTCACCGGGATTCCTATACGAAAGATATATCGCTAAGGTAAGACAAGACTAGCAGGACCTCCGGTCGTGTCGACGACCCCGATAAGAGCCGCGTATCTCAGTCTAAGGACATGACGGATGGAACTAGCTACGAGAACCAAACCTCAAGTTTCCTTGTGGTGGCCCCGCAGACACACCAGGTTGGACCAACACTCATGAGGAGCACTGGCCCGGGTTGTTGATTAAAGATCCTCGGGGTGATCATTCCCTATGCATATTATTATTAAGTGATTAGCAAATTAACACCAATGTTGGGTCCTACCGGACAAGTCTTAGCACTACACGATTTATCAAGGGGGTCCCCATAACGACCCCGAACGTGTTAGGAGCGATCAGTTATGGAATCAAACACCAGTAGCCGGTAACTATGGCGGCAATAGTGGAAGAAAACACCCGGCAAAAGGCTAGGCCTTCCGTTATTTACCAAGTATATAGCTACATTAATTAAATAACAGATTTAACATAATGATAACAACTCATGTTATCACATGAGACACTGCAACTAGCAACGCTAACATAGAAGCTTAGCGAAGCCTACTTAGCCATTCAAGATTTGCTAGGAAGGGATAGGTGTTTGGGTTTCATGGCTATATCAGGAGGCAATTATTTCAGTGGTACGCAGCGAGCATATGACGGAAGAAACGTAATCTAGCATAAAAAGTCTAGAGATGGAATCAAGGTCATATCATCTTGCCTCTGATGTCCTCAGCTTTGAACTGCTCTTGCTCGTCCTGCCCGAACCCTCCCGGATCCA
This sequence comes from Hordeum vulgare subsp. vulgare, assembly GCF_904849725.1. Classification (NCBI taxonomy): domain Eukaryota; kingdom Viridiplantae; phylum Streptophyta; class Magnoliopsida; order Poales; family Poaceae; genus Hordeum; species Hordeum vulgare. Next base: position 366,715,408 of record NC_058521.1, read on the forward strand.
CATACTCGTTCTCCAAACCCGGTGCTACCCAACATAAAAATAACATCCAATGAACAACAACACCTCAAGAGGCAACACGCACAGGATGCATGAGATGAATATGAGCATGCATCTCTATTCTACTCACTAGCACAAGCATGAGGAGAAAATACAAGTTCCTGGACAGAAATGCACTCTAAGCTATCTTGACATGCATCAGGATGACATGATCAGATGCGTCACGTGAAAACGATGCAAAATCATATAAAGAACATTACAAACGGAGCTACGGATCAACGGGAAACAACGAAACAAGAAATGAAGTGCTACGTGTCAAATACATCAGAACTCACTCCAATGGCATAACTCTGGTATTTCCAGGTTGCCAAGACATAAAACAAACCAACATGGATGGGGTGGTGCAAAGAATATCACCACACCATCAACTATGCACTAACAAGCATCAAAACATCAAAACTATGCAATCTACCATAAACAGCATCATAGCCTTTTGGGAGCTACATGCAAAGCACCTACAGCCACCCAACCATGCCAAATAAGATATGTGGCCGAAGCTATCCAAGAGTACTACAAGCACAAGCAAAAGGATAATGCAAAGGTGTTTCACAGAGAAAGTTACACAGCTGCTAACTTCGCCAAAAATATCAGTTTTCAAGGACTTCGTGAAAATTCCAGATTCTCACTAGCTGTTTATGCTGTGAAGCATTTTGAAAGCACCCAAAACAATATCTACAGGAATCCAAATGGAATGAAAATTTACAGAGAGCTAGACAAAAACAAAAGCTACAACTTTCCACTTGATAGAAAAGGCTGAATCACAACACATGGATCTCTACAAGCACAACAACATGAGAAGAAAATATAAGCAGATTCTTAGACTTAGTGAAAATCACAGATTTTCACTAATCTGGAATTTCAGCCACATGCCTACTTTGACTAAGCACCACTTGCACATATGAGTTCCTAAGCATGAAACAAAACCAACATGCCATAGAGGGGGTCACCCTCTAATGCCACAACAAGGATTCAACCTCTTGGGCTCACCACATCTCATGGAACCAAGCTCCAAACATAGAACAAATCTGAAATATGTCATCTCCAGAAAGTGTTCCAAAGGCAAAACTGGCTTCACCAATGGATTCCTGGGATGATTCTACTCCAAGAACATATATAAAACATATGCACTTGCATGGAACAAATGGGCACAAACTAGAAAAGAAAATCTACATGGAATCATATGTAGTGAATAGTGCATCATCACATGTGCTATTCACTAGAACAACACCTACACAAGCATATGCACTCTATTAACACTACATTGGTGCACATGAGGGGTAGACCTCATGCTCTTGTGCCTTAGCACACCACCACACACTCACATCCAACAAGCACCACTACCCACATCCATACACTACAAAACATGCATTCCTACTCATGCTAGTTAGAACACACACACTACCTACACTCACATGCACATGAGCTCATCAAGGCACCACATGCCTTGAGCATGTGTGGGACACACACACACAAGACACACAAAACAAGAGCACCTACACATCGCATCCACAAGGTATGTGGGGAAAACCACACACACACATACACCACACTTGCATGCACTAGTGCATCATCATCACCATGAGGATGATCAGCTCAAACACAAGCACCACAACTAGGCTAGTACAAAACCCACAAGTTAAGCACACTCACAAACATGCATATAGGGTAGAAGACCCACACATACACTACAAAACATTACAAATACCTACACCTAAAATAACTTCACATGCTAGCAAAAATAAAAGACACAACATGCTGTTGTGAGCTGAATTAATACTACATGGTGGAAATCACACCATAGCAACACACCTTGCAAAAAAAGAAAAATACAACAAGTAAAAGCAAAAGAAAAATAAATACACAGCACAAATAAAATAAACGGAGGGGAGAGGGATCGAACCCTCCACCCCCTGGATCCACCACAAAAGCCACACACCTAGCACCACTGCGCTATGGACCAGTCTCTCGACAGGACAGAGGAAGACATCAGGATAACTTCTGTGCTGCTCGTAAGCTACTGTTGAAACAAAATCAAAAAAAGGGGGGTGCTCTCTCTGGGACTCGAACCCTGCATCTGCAACTAGCACATACAACACGCACGCACTGCAGACCACTGGGATACGCCGGAGCATGCTCAGCAGCTGCTGCTGCGCCGCACCAGAGAGGCGAGCATCTACGGCTACTACTACTCTACCTCTACCTGCACAAGCAAAAGCACACCACCTACACAGACCACACATGCATCTAACTGCCGATCTCCTCTCGGTACAGAGGCACGACGACGAGCCCTGCTACGCATCTACCCCGGGGAAGGGAGGAAGGAGGCTTGCTCTCACCTATGGAAGGAAGGAGAGGCGCCGATCCGCTGGGAGGAGAAGCTTGGAGAGGATCGACGGGGATCTGACGAAGTCCTGCTGCAGACCGAAGCAGGGGAAGAAGACACCGGGTGCATGCGGTTGACGGGGATCTGCCCGTCGGTGAGGTCGCTCCCCGGCCTCACCGAGGACGGGAATAGAGCGCGGGGTGCAGCCCCGAGCCCGTGGACATGGCAGCCGGCGCCGAAGATGATGGGAGCGGGGTAGACGACGGCGGGGCTCTTCTCTCCTCTCTGCAACCTAGCTACAGAGGCTTACCAGGGGAGGAAGAAGATGGAGGGAGATGGTGGCGGCGGCGCAAGGAGGGGACTCGGAACCCTAGGGAAAGGAGGGCACGTACGCCAAGAATATAAGAGGGCCTCTGATGGGATGTGCGGTGTCATCTCTCGTGCTCTCCTCTCGGGACCCTGACGGAAAGCAGCGCAGGGAGGTGAACACCGTCTCAAGAAGAAGGGGGGTCGCGCTAGCTGGGCTGCCGCGCGCAATAGGGAAGGGAATGGGCCACGCAGGGGGAGAGAGCCCACCTGTGGCGCCAGAAAGAGAGAAAGACACCCTGAGGGGTTTTCTATTTTAAATAAACCAGAGAAGGATTTAAATCCAAGGCAAAACTGATGGGGTTTTAAATAAAACAAAATACCCCTGGTCATAAGGGAATTATGACCCATTTGAATAAAATAGAAAAGGATTATTTGGGGCAATTAAATATTTTCAAAACAGCATTTATATTGTCTGTTTCGGAAATATTTGCACCTTTCAAATATGGAATAAAGCAGCAACTTCACCTCTACAAATCCACCACAACAATATGCTAAACCTTGGACTTTTTTAAAACAGAGAAGAAGCAAAGATTATTTGGCTTAGGATAGAAGAGATGGGGGAAGTTTTATAAACCTAGAGCAACCACATAGAGCTTACTACTAACACTTGCATTACTCCACACCATCACAAATGCTAACACATCAAATGACCACATGGCACATCACAACATGGAACACAAGGACAACAATCACAAGACATGGAATGAATGGGATGGCATGGATGCATGCATGCAAATGAGAATAAGACAAGGGGAGCATCACATGAAATAGCACATCCACAACCTCATGTCAATGACAAGTTGGACCCACATAGAGAAGGTTCCAAAAAGGGAAAGTTACACTCTTGGGGCATTACAAACTCTCCCACACTACAAAAAGATCTCGCCCCGAGATCTATGCCTGAAAGAACTCCGGAAATTCAGAACGGAGGTGATCCTCGTGTTCCCAAGTAGCCTCTTTATCGGAATGGTGTGACCACTGCACTTTGAGAAGTTTGACAGTATTGTTGCGGGTCTTGCGATCAGTCGCCTCGAGAACCGCAACTGGATGCTCATGATAAGATAGGTCAGGATGAAGGTCGATCTCTTGAAGATGAACAGTGCGCTCGGGGGTCTTGAAGCACCTCCGGAGCTGAGAAACATGGAACACATCATGCACATTTGCAAAGTTTGACGGGAGCTCAAGCTGGTACGCAAGGGCACCTCTCTTGCCAACAACTCTGAACGGACCCACGAAATGAGGCGCAAGCTTGCCTTTGATGCTAAAGCGCTGCGTACCCTTCATATGCGACACCTTGAGATAGACGAAGTCATCAAGCTCATAAGACATGTCACGATGCTTGCTATCATAATAGCTCTTCTGACGGGACTGAGATACTCTGAGGTTGAACTTCACGAGAGCATTTCTAGGAGCTTTGCCTCGAGGAGGAGGCGGCAGACGGAGCTGAGAAGTGCACTTGTTGGCATAATGATCCTTCTGCCCACACTTGTGGCAAGTAACCTCTGCTGGCTGACGATACTGAGTTTGAGGAGGCCCTTGCTTCTGATGCTGGAATCTCTGCTAAAAGACTGGGTTGGGTGGGTGGGAAGAACCACGGCCACCAGAATGCTTGAGCTGCTGCGAGTGCCGAGGAGGAGGAGGAGACACCCAAAACTTCTGTTGCTTCTGAACTACCTGAGTAGAAGAAGAGGAGTTGGAATCTGTGAAGCGCTTCTTAGAATTCTCCACCCTGAGCAAGGCTGCCTCTGCTCTGAGAGCTAAGTTGTAGAACTTGTCGAACTCCTCAGGATCGTGCAAAGCAAGAGCTAACTGCAAATCTTCTTTCAAGCCACCTCTGAACTGATAAATCTTGCTCTTCTGATCAGGGATATCCTGCAAGGCATATCGGCTAGCTCGTGGAACTCGACGTTGTACTTGTACACGGAGTTACCACCCTGCTTCAAGCACCTGAACTTCTCACGCATTTCCTCCACGAAGCTGGACGGAATGTAGTGGGATCAGAAGTCACGGCAGAACTCATCCCAAGTGATCACTCTAGCGCCTCTGGAATCCTTCAACTATTGCCATCAGATAGATGCTTGCCCCTTCAGCTGGAATGTTGCAAATTTGACGAAATCCTAAGGACGAACATTGCTGCACTCAAAATGCTTGTTCATGTCGCGGATACAATCCTCAGCATCAAACGTCTGGTCACAGGAAGTGAAAGTCTTCGGTTGATTCGAGAGGAACTGACTCAGATTAGCAAACTGATTGCCACCATTGCGGAAATTGCCTTCCTGCTGATTAGCCCTCTCTTGCAACAACTGTATCAGCATCTGAGTGTTTGCATTTGTAGAAGCCATCACCGCTTGCCAAGCCTCTGCAGGAGGAGGCGGCAGAGGCGGAGGATTCTCCGAAGGGGGAGGTGGTGGCGGCACATCCTCACGCCCTGGATTCTGACGAGTTGGTGGAGCCATCCTGAAGACGGACAACACATTAGCCCACAGAATAAATTGAAGATATAGCTGAATCAAAATGGCAGGAATATCTGAACAGGAATATAAGCAATTGCACTCGAACAAAATAGTAAGAATGCTTCCTCAAAGTGACGGTCGACAAAATTCTGATTAAGAGCACTTGCAAACAAGTATGAGCTAGAATTGCTCGGAACAAACATATGATCGAGATTTCATCCGATATCTTCGTAGATAAGATCGCACGGGCTCGAATTTGCAGTAGCCATCCTGTGCAAGGTAGTGCACATGACTTATGAAGTATCCCCGAGTCGTAGCGAGCTACAAGGACTCTTTAAGACACAACGAGAACTGCTGTAAGACGACCGTAAACAAACACACCCACTGAACATCGAATCCCAACCTCACATCATGCATCTGTAGGAAGATTGTCCTATAAGATACTACTTGATATCCCACCTATGAATTCCCGAAATATCTGGTCATGCAATCTGGTACACGGATACAAGGAGTAATATCACACAACTCCTATACTAACCCGTTACCTGTATCACATCCGTCAACACACAACCAGAATCTCAGACCTTCATCTACAACAGACCCTCGTGATCACAATGATACAAAGTATGGCAGTACTCCCGAACAATCTGCACCAGTACTGGGGACATCAGGGTTATCTTGCCACTACTAGTATTGAAGCAATTACGAACATCCTTCATTCTTAGATACTCAGAAATCTGAATGATGGCGATGTGCGCAAGAATCCCTTGGAGCTCAACTCCCCAGAAAAAATCAAGGCAGACAGGAGGCACCAAGACAGAACTCCGTCACATCGAAATCATACAACAAAACATATTTTAAGTAACACAATCATGTAACAGATAAAAATATGTGTTACAAGTAAAATTACAGTAACACATCATTTGGGTGGAATGACCGCAGTAACACATACTATATGTGTTGGATTAGATGTGTTACATTGATATTGGGATAGTAACATATAAATATATGTTAGTGGTAATGTGTTACAAATTGTAATAATGGTAACACATAACTACACGTTGGTAATTAGTGTTACAAACTCTATTATAGGGAAAATAGAAAATCCAAAATCAACTACTCCCTCGGTTCCATAATTCTTGTCATGGGTTTAGTTCAAATTTCAAAATAAAACCATGACAAGAATTATGGAACAGAAGGAGTACATACGTAGATCGCCAATACCTTAACCCATAGGGCGTACATGTCAACATGATTTTGTATAAATAATTTTTTTTTTGTAAATACACTTTCATTCTTTGGTCAATATGTTATGCAAAAATAATGCACTGGTAAGTACCGAACTGTTTCAGTATGGTTGCAGGAATACATGTTAACCATATTTTACGGGAGTTTTAGGATGACTCGACGGCCGTACGTGCCAAATGCACATACTTTAAAATGAGCATATAAATTAAGTATTTGACTCAATACTAGCGAAGGAGCGAAAGCACCAACAAACGAGAGCTTGGCGTTTGAAATGTGCAGCCGTACAACTATATCATCAGTCAAGCACTAATCAGCAGTAATTATATCATCAATCATGCACTAATCAGCAGTAACTATATCATCAATCACGCACTAATCAATAGTCTAGTACACTAGTGATGTACTAGCAAGAAACCTTGAAAAGAAAGTTGCTCGTGTGCTAGTAATATTTTTTTGAAGAACCACACACTCCCGCCGATACATCATAAGAATCGTCTATAACGGCAGCAGTAACCGACATCAGTCGAACAACAACATTACAACAAGAGTGACACCAAGCAGCAGGCGCACAACGTACATCGCCTAGCTGACTGGGCAGTAAGATGCCAACACGCGCAACAGCTAGCACCTAGCTGCAAGTGCAAGCCACAAGTCACACATGCATAAACTAGTTCACAAAAAAACGTTAAAACGTTAAATCGGACGTCCTTGTTTTTACACCAAACATACATCCCACATAAATCTGTCATACATGAAGCTTAACTTAGTAAACATTTCCTTAAATAGGTATATCTATTCATACAAAATGGTAAACCTAACATAATACTTCTTTGAGATAAGTGTATCTATTCCCAACGACAATCTGTCATACATGAAGCGTAACTTAGTAACAATTTTCTGAAATTTTCGAAGGCTCATGTTCGAAGAGCAAAAGTATGCAAACATATAAAAGCTCGCTAAAAGGCGCATAGCTTGTTCTCCACTTTAGAACAAACCTTCTAAGATCCACTTGTAGAATTTCCTAAAAATTAAGATTCAGTGAAGTCCATTACAAATTAGAAGAGTCAAGTTAAACTCAATATATATATGGATTATGGTTATAATGAAAACTTAGTGCTTTTTGGTAGAGATAACATGCATGATCCAACACAAATATGATTAACTGTACAAACTATATATAGAAACAGAAAAGGACCAGCAAAAATAGTATGACTGGGCGACCATGCCGCTTTACTGTCTATAGACGTTCGATTGTTGTGTTATACCTCCGAGATCTTAATTTAATCATCCCATGGAGGGTCGCTGTAATATTTTTTACCGTGCGAGTCTACGTGTTCCATTCGGCCAAGTTCTCTTGGGCTACTACTCCAAAGACTGACGTGGGAGCTTTCAAGTGAACCGGGCCGCTTTGATCACCAAATTTTTTGATGGGCCGCTACTCCACAGGCCTGCTTTCATGCCATCTCTTATGTTGCCGATGTCATGCAATTGGTGGGTCATGCTACATGGCAATTGGCATAAGGCCTTAGCTTGGTTCGTTGAAGAAAATTTATTGGACCAATTCTTGCCGAGCAGTTAATTATGTTACATGCATGCCGCATTGGTCTAAGGACATATCTCGCATTCATTTTATCACTGATATTTGCTTGTTTTTAAAACAGCTCATTGGTGAAACAAAAAAATATATAGCCAACGACCAATTCTATTGGGTGTTAGAGGAGAATTTACTACTAACCAGTTGGCACTTAGCAATGAGGTTCTCTTCTGTAGTGGGATGATAAAGAAGTTCCGAAACTTGTGAAAGAGACATGTTGTAAGATAAGGAGATGATTAACTAATATGCTAATAACAGAATCAAACCAATAGCTCCCATAAACCTCCTATGAATAGGTGTTGTTTTTCCTATGTGTCACTTCTCATGACATGTTAGATTTTTTACCATTTTTTTATTTGATCCAAAAAACAGGTCAGGTTTATTATCAAGGGATAGCATAATAGAACAAAGAAAACTGTCGCATTCAAGTTGCAAGATTCTTTACCTTATGTTTCCACTGAAATTTTGTACTGCACCTTTGGTAAATTCACGAACTATTTTAATGAGTTTATGTTAGATATTCTTCCTTAATTTCCAACTGAAATTTTGGGTTACCTCCCGTGTTAAATTTAAGAACTTCCTTACTCAAGTTTTAGGATGGTGCCTAGCCACTTGCGGAAAATGCATGTTACACTGCTTTTTGGGAAATGGATTTTGTGCGAGTTGTCTATTTCAATAATATATTGTATCTATCCATCTGTACTTCATAATATCTTTTGGTATTTTACGCCATCAACTCTTTCCTAGGGAATGAGGTCAATACACTGGCTATGGAAATGCAAGCTATAGCAGATCATTGATTGTAGATAAAATGGTATGGTGTTTTGTTCTCCCAAAACACTAAATAGTAAGCAGTCAGATACAACAATTCATAGTTTGAATATGAAGTACTACAGGTTAACGACGCTACATTTACAAATAACCCTTGTTATTAGACCCTGACCAAATACTGGAGCTCTGACCAGAACCTGGTGTTGGGGTATCATTCTTCCTCCAGGTTCAGATTAAAAATGGAAATTGTACTATTATTACTACAAATAGAAATGCATGGGTATTGTTGGTGTCCTATTGTGACAAACTAACAACAAAGTCAACCTCCACGGGTGAAATTCTGAAAATCATCATGCATTACCCTTGATTTTAACATCATTGCAGAATTGGAGTGTATAATGTATATTGATTTGCTCTCAATGCTGTTGTATTTCATGGAGTGTCAAGAGCAGTTCTCGTATGTTGAACCGAAATTGTCACATAATCACAGTAATCAGAGGACTCGTGATCACAACACCACATCACCTAATCTAAATCCGAGTTAAAAAATTGGAACAGAGCATAATGGATTAATGGAATCAATGGTTAGTGACATACTTGCCTAGGTATTGGGGGGTAGATATTGGAATTGGATCACGTAGAAGCCCAAGGTTATGGCCGCGGCGGCAATGGTGTCCTAAACTCCCGCCATCTGCCCGTTTCCCCAACGGTTGCCGGTGGGCGTGAAACTGAGCGCCGAGTATAGGCGGTGTGGGATCTGTACTCAAGCGGCGCCGGCGGCAGCCCGTCATCCTCTCTGAATCACAACCTTGTAGTCCCGTGGTCGCCGACGAGATGCATCGCTCGTGGTCCACCTCTACTGGATGGCGCAGTCGGATATGTCCCTCCTTTGCTTCTTCCTGTCTACCTGGACGACCAAGAATAGAGCAAGGCTGACGGACGGTCGGCCGGGGGTGGTGTGGTGCGGCCAGCCGCCACCGGGGAACCCGCGAAGGACAGCGGCGGAATAAGGGATAAGGTTATGAACATGACTAATTAGGGTGAACGAGAGGGATTTTTTCCACCAAAAATAAATAGTTTACTGTGTTTTGGGAATCGACATTGAACCGCTCATCCCGCGCACCCGTTTTCTTTAAAATCTGTCGGTTCGACTGATTTTTTATGGTTTGATGGCATAAACGGTCCATAGAACTTAACCGACCGCTAAGGTCATTGGTTTGGCTTTTTTCAATCTACCCACTGGTCTGTCCGCTTTTTAAAACTAAGTTTTTTCATGATTTATTAGTGCTGATGGTTTGGAACATTTAACCAAGACCGATGTTAGTAGTCCGTCAGTTAACCTAGTGTCGGATTACGTTTAAGATCGATCTTTCTTCAGCTAAATTGGTCAATTTCTCTAGACCATCCCCGCCCCTGCACATCACATTTTCTATACATGACGCCTTCCTTCCCCTTCATGATAGTGGCGGAGCTATGGCTGGGCAACCCTGTGCCGGGACCCGCCATGGTCGGGCAAATTTCTATAATGTACACCTACTGTTGAGCTATGAAATAATAGCCTAGCAATAATTTTCTTTAGCTAGGCCCCACCGGCCCATCCAACATTTTTGGATGAATCTCCTCCACTACTCCATGGCATCACCTGATCCCTCTCTCCTTTCATGGAATGATAAAACATGACCATGTCGCCTTCCCTTCCATTCATGGTGTGGCCCACACCCTCATATCCCTGCCATCTCTCCTGCACGCCATGATGAAGCCCATCCCCGCTGCCTCCCCTTCCTTCCAAGGCATCACCCGCACCCTCCTGTCCGCGCCACGACGTCACCAACGTCTTTCTCTACCGACATGACGTCATGTGCCTCATGTTCTCTCTGAAAGACTGAAACATGTTTATTTTTTTACAACCCTCACAACTTGATGTTTTTTACTTACATGGACGTGATAGGATGGTTATCACACGAATGCAATGATTACTATGGAAGCGTCCAACTGGTGCACCCTTACAAGCACTATATGCATTATTCTTTGGGCTCGATTGGAGGGTCTAATAACTCAACGACCAGAGTTGACATACAAATTTCAATGGAAGAGTCGCATGGAAAGACCCTGCAGGAAGTGTGTTAGGGGAATAAAATATTGGAAAAGTGCATGGCATGAGTTTGCTTCCAACTCCTAAGCAAGTTTATGGTCGGACACCATGATGTCTAAAGAACAAACATCACCATTAAGTTCTAAAAAGAAACAACATCGTCATCTTGTCATTGGTATCCTCTCAAATGATTATCACTAGCTACTACTCATCAAAGCTAGAGAGATGATTCTATCAAGTTGAGAACCAATCTAGGGTTTCTCTTTCCCTACCCCTTAACGGCTAGGGTAAACTCTCCCCTCTAAGCTTCGCCGCCGTGTCTGTGGTACCAATGGTGGGAAGGAGATTCTTGATGCCTCTACTCCGGTATAGGCTAGGGCTTTTAAGTCCTCATAGGATCGACGATCACGCGGGTGGCGGGGCTTCTTCTTTGAGATTGTCTTCCATGCTTTGATGCTCCTCGAGTTCGTCTGTCTGCACGTAGTCGACGGAGTTCCAATATATATTTGTGTCGTCTCCTTGGGATGATGATGTTAGAGTTTTTCGCCATGTGGTGAGATGTTAGTGTCAGGTGATTCAGACCCGTTTAAGAGTTCAACGACACCGACACACCTCGAGGGTGTTGGTTCTTAGGGGCAAGGGCATGAATACTTCCTTGCATCCATCAACAACGTCAAGCCGACTTCGATAAAAGAGTGGTGACAACAACACTTTAGTGACTCGTTTCTACTATGGTAATGGTTGAATCGGTGGTCTCGAAATCTTGATGCATTTTTTTATTATATTTAAGATACTTTATACTTTCGGTAAACTTTAATAATAGATCTAAATCATTTAAAAGAAAACTCTCGTTGATTTTTTTTAGACAAAAAATATTGGTGGACTTGGCGCTACTTATTTTGATGGCTAGGGTCTTCCTTTTTCTCCTTTTCGGATAGTTAGGCCCACTGCCCAGTGAAAAATGACACGTAAACAGCGAGAAAGCGCGATTATGTGGTAATATTTTGGTCAGTTATTAGGTCTCCATACCTCACTCAAATAGTCAAATCCCTCCGCCTCCAGAAGCCTAAATCCCCCCTCTCTCTGTCAGCTTCTCCTATCCAAGATCCAGATGCGCTCACCATCGTCCTGCCGTTCCCCACCGTTGTCCGCATCGAAGCCTCCTCGCCGTGTCCCTTGTCGGACTGTCTTGTCCCACCGTAGCACGTCTCCACTCCGTCCTGCCGTGTCCCCTGCATCACCATCGCACTACCGTGATGGCCGCGCTGACCATGGCCATGCCAGCAAGGATGACGACGACGCGTGACCCATGGTGACCTTGCTCCGGCTGGTAGTTGGACGACCATTGGATATACACACATCGTACCCCCTCCTTCTCTCCAACAGGCTCCCCTTGTCTCTCTCACGCTTTTACTTGTGTGCCAGAACTCATGCTTCCATCAATAATTTACCATATTACATTATTGTCAATGCCTGCTCACTGTAGAGAGATATGTTTCTTTCATTATAAATCTGCATAGTCACGAGATCAATAGACTACTTTGGGATAATCACGTGACATTACTTTTGAACTATCAAGTAGCTATTATTAGTTTGAGTACTTTCTAATCGGTAAAAAAGAGTAAGAGTTGTTGAATTTCACATGATTGTGAATGTATCTGTTAACACACTGCAAGTAGATTAACCTTATCTTGTTATAAATGTGCCACTTTCAGTCTATATATCAGATAGTGTCATCTCATTAATGCAGTTAGCGGAGTTGTGATATTAAGAACATTGTCGTATCAGGAGGTTTCTCTACAAACTAGGCATTCCCCTTTGATCTTATTGCCATGTAAGTATGCACCATTGTCGCTCGGTCCCTCAGTTTCAACAAAATGTAGGAAATTAAACTTTGTACTGAAGAATATGTTGGGAAACTGAGCTCCATGTCCATCTAGTATCTATGGATCTACCATTATGTCAATGTGACATACATCGATCTCTAGTTGTATACTATGATGATTACGTTTTTGGTTTGTGTGCAAAAAGGAAACCATTAGCTTTTCACTCTTTATTTATCATCGAATTGCCTTCTTTATCTGCAGTAACATGTTCTTACCGGTGGTCAGGGTCTGATGGTTGATGGATACTGTCATCTAATTGAGGATCTTGCACGAAAAAGGTTCTTGAGGTGTTGTTATGTAGTTTGAGCTTATCAACGTACTTGCGAGCCTTTGGAACTAACCAATGGGTGTACCCCAATTCTTTTGCAGACTTTGGCAACTAAAAAGGGAGTGCCTATGAACGAAATTCGCCCATCTCCAGTTCCACCTCCTGCTTGTTCACCATCTCTTGCAATTTTTTTAAAACAAGCCAAGAGCCACCAGCTTTGTGTGCTGAGCAACACACAGATCATGCAAGTTCTCTACACAATATCCATGAATGTTTGTGTTGCTGCTACTTTCTACCCAATACCCATGAAGAATTGCTGCTTGGTTGCTGGCTGTTCCCAGTCAATTAGTAATTTCAGGATTAAATTAATTGGGCATGCAATTGATTTAGTGCAAATCATCATTGTATGTGTCTTTCTAGTTTGTCTAGTGATAATAATCTAGGACAGGTTCGGTCTAGCCTAGGACATATATTTTAGGAAAGTAAGTATCACAGATTCAGCGTAGCCTAGCACATATCTTTTAGGAATGTAAGTATCACATATTTAACGTAGCCTAACACATATCTTTTAGATCAATGCGATGTTTTAGTGTTCTTTACTGGGTTGTGCTCACGACTTACAAAGCATTATCATGTCTTGTGCAAGCTGCCAAAACACTAGGAGAGGTACATACTCAGCATACTTCAGTATTTAGAACACTCAACGTATTGTAGTATTTTTGTTGGTTTTTGATAGACTTTAGTTATTATTTACTTTATATAGGCAAGTTATTGTAAATATTCCTCATGGAGACACCGGCAGTATATGCTCTCCATTTGACATCTTACCTTATTAATCTTCAAGATGTACTCATGAAAATGTATGCATTTGAATTATATGTAATCATATACTGTATATCATATTCTGTTGACTACACTTTGTAGTATCTCCATACCACAGTTAAATAAATCTCCTGGAAATATATAGTGGACAGTATGCTCCAAACAAGTTGTGTAATGAATTTCTTTCTTGGGAAGTAATTTTGTTTTCCGTGTGCAGTGAGGCTATTGTGTTTGGAGCGTTGATTCAACTTATGGAAGGTGCAGTATGCACCAAAGAGTAGTAGAGATGGACATGCCCATGGGGTCTGCAAAGCTATGGAGCCAGGTGAAGGTGTCATATCCATGTTTGCATCTTCTCTTCTCATGAATCATGCATGGAGAAATATAATTCAAGAAATAACTATGTAGGTGGAGCAATACTATTTTTCAATAAATATGATCCACCAACTATATGAAGCCACTGTAATATGAACCATTCATTTTGTTAAATGTGTTAACTAGTCGAATTTTCCTGAAAACCATCGCCATAATTTTCTAAAACATCGACGGGCATGGCAAGGCGCCCCTTTATGTCCTAGTATGTACTGTTAGAAGACTTCTTCTGAGTACTTTTGTTAGGTACTAGCAAGCATGCACGCGTGCGCGCACACACACACACATGCCTGACACAGAAACGAGCATGCACGAACAACACAACATAGATGCTCTGATCCTGATTTGTCAGTAGTATGCTAATGATTTGCTTTTATCTGCTCTACCACTGATTTTTTTGCTCCGGGGGGCGCTTTGCATGTGTTTGCACATGTAGTGACCTAATTAATAGTCGTATACAATAGGTTAGTCTTGATTTGTACATGAGCTAAGTAGAATTGTCTGAACTCTTTTTTGGTGGTTACTTACCACACATGACACATCTGCCACGTGGTGATTGTCAGAACTTTTAATGCAATAGCGCAACAATTTACTACTATGTGGGATTAAATGGGATGATGTGGGAGGCAGATGCAGCATGCTTGATGGCAAGCTGCCCATGAACAACCCGGATAACAAATTGTGCAGATGTGGGCATCCTGCTATTAGTCCCACTTGTATCCTGAATGTGCATCACTAACAAGGTGAATGGTCATGAAAATCTTCCTGAACTATGACCATGTACGTGTATCCATCGACATATTAGTCATGCAAATTCTATTATCATTCTTATCGAATGCTAATATTGATCACAATATAGGTTGCTTCCGAAGTACAGTTTCCAAGACTTCAACATATTTGCGTCAGCTTGGTGAAGGATAATTGAGTTGCAGCTGAATTCTCCGATTGGACCAAGAAGCAAATAAAATTAGAGAGTTTTACTTAGCAATAACCGTAGTTTACATTGATAGATTAAAAAAAATGTAATATCATGCACAAGATCATTTTCTTTGTTTGAATTAATGCAAATGCTATGGTGTAATATTCTCCATACATATGTTCTATGTAGTCAAATTAATATAAATGATATATTATTGCACAAACAAGGTTGTTATTTGTTTATTGTAATGCATATGTATCCTGCACTCTTGTATATTCATACTAATTATCTTGATATTTTCAATTTGTGTACGTGTCGTGCTTCAGTTTCTCTATCATTTTATTGGTGCCAAGCATTAAAATAAATAATTGACTATTTGAGAAATTGTAGCAATTTTATTAAATAAATGTATATTTCATAAAATTGGTACCTAATTTTGTGGTTAATAATTAAAACAAAATATGTAAAATATGTTGCTAGACTAATATAGTAGTGTTACTCATGTTGTTACCGTAGTTACAAAATGTGATACTAGGTAGTTGATAATTATAAATTATAGTATTTGGATATTTGGATATTATGTTACAAGTTGTGTTTCTATAGGTATAAAAACATGTTACCACAGTGTTCTATGTCAGACTAACGTATGTTACTATGAGTGTTACTATATTTATAAAAATGTGTTACCAGTGCATTCACTAACACATAATATGCATGTTACTATAATGTAACTATAATACAACTTTTAACATATGGTAACACTTATTATATGTGACAGTTGACACCACGTAGTAACACGACCTAACGGAACACATTTCAAAATGTGTTACTACATGATTTAGTAACATTGTTTTGGGTCTGTAGTAACATAACACCGTGTTACCAAAGCTCTATCCTGTTGTAGTCATATAGATTTCAAAAATACCCGCTTGATCCTAATTTTTTTGAGCGAGAAGAGAAGTAGAATTAAGATTTCCTAAGGCGGTAACCTCACCAGAGCATGGAAGAGGAGAAAAAAGAATCCTACTCTCCGATATAACTAAGACTCAAAACATTTTACTAGACTCGACACGGCCAAGTACGATCACACAAAGGCTCCTATGGTCATAAGACTCTGATAACCAACTTGTAACAACTAAGATGCGGTCCTTTCAGATTTGGGAAACGAGGACCCGAATTGGAAAGAAGCGCATCTAAGCGTTTTGCAAGCACGGTAATATAGCACATACATAATAATAGAAGAATGACAATAAGGGATTCAACTGCCATCTCATAAATATATATCAGAGTTACATCACGCATCCAAACAAGGTAGTTCCGCTATGGACTACAAAATATGAGAAATGACTATGCTATCCTGCATGCTTGCCCATGATCACAACCACGCCTCAGTCCTCTGGATAGTTCACGTACATGCGGTCGTTCTCCTCATCGTACTGCCACACCAGCTGCGTGCCGTCGGGATCACCTGTATCGGGGGTACCTGAACCTGTTGGGGTTGTGAAGGAGAGCCACGGGGACTCAGCAATCTATGACCTCAGTGCCAGAACTAGTCAAGTTATTAGGTAAGGAAGGTGGAGTATTTTGGGTTGCAGCATCCTAAGCTTTATATGGTGGCTAACTTACATAGAACAAGTATGAAGGTGGTCTATACTAGCGGTCGATGATTAACTGATCACTAAGTGATCCTGAGCACCTACTTACGTCAATCATAACCCCACCATGTTCCCGATCGAAGAGAGATCTTCGAAGGCGACAGTCACGGTTACGCACACAGTTGGCAATTTTATTAGAGTTATGTTTAAGTTATTTATAGCCGGATGTTAACAAATATTCCAAGTTGCCACATAACCGCGTACACGGATTTCCGAAAGATTAAACCCTGCCGGGGTGCTCCAACTAGTCCATCACAAACGATTACGGGCCGCAAAGTAATCCTCTATCACAAATCTCGTGATCTCGTCGGATTCCTTAGAGGAAAACCTCAACTATGGGGAGAACCAAAGCTTCACCGGGATTCCTATACGCAGGATATATCGCTAAGGTAAGACAAGACTAGCAGGAAATCCAGTCGTGTCGACGACCCCGATAAGAGCTGCGTATCTCAGTCTCAGGACACGACGGATTGAACTAGCTACGAAAACCAAACCTCAAGTTTCCTTGTGGTGGCCCCGCAAGCAGACCAGGTTGGACCAACACTCATGAGGAGCACTGGCCCGGGTTGTTGATTAAAGATCCTCGGGGTGATCTTTCCCTATGCGGATTATTATTAAGTGATTATCAAATTAACACCTATGTTGGATCCTGCCGGACAAGTCTTAACAATACACGATTTATCAAGGGGGTCCCTATAAAAACCCCGAACGTATTAGGAGCGATCAGTTATGGAATCAAACAACGGTAGCCGGTAACTATGGCGGCAATAGCGGAACAAAACACCCGGCAAAAGGCTAGGCCTTCCGTTATTTACCAAGTATATAGGTGCATTAGTTAAATAACATATTTAACATAATGATATCAACTCACGTTATCACATGAGACAAGGCACCTGCAACTAGCAACGCTAACATAGAAGCTTAGCAAAGCCTACTTAGCCATTCAAGATTTTCTAGGAAGGGTTAGGTGTTTGGGTTTCATGGATATATCAGGAAGAAATTATTTCAGTGGTAGGCAGTGAGCATA
Organism: Hordeum vulgare subsp. vulgare; assembly: GCF_904849725.1. Lineage (NCBI taxonomy): Eukaryota > Viridiplantae > Streptophyta > Magnoliopsida > Poales > Poaceae > Hordeum > Hordeum vulgare. Next base: position 366,733,264 of record NC_058521.1, read on the forward strand.
TGACGGAAGAAATGTTATCTAGCGTAACAAGTCTAGAGATGGAATCAAGGTCATATCATCTTGCCTGTGATGTCCTCAGCTTGGAGCTGCTATTGTTCGTCCTGCCCGAACCCTCCCGGATCCATGTACTCGTTCTCCGAACCCGGTGCTACCCAATACAAAAATAACATCCAATGATGCATGAGATGAATATGAGCATGCATCTCTATTCTACTCACTAGCACAAGCATGAGGAGAAAATACAAGTTCCTGGACAGAAATGCACTCTAAGCTATCTTCACATGCACGAGGATGACATGAGCAGATGCGTCACGTGAAAACGATGCAAAAGCATATAAAGAACATTACAAACGGAGTTACGGATCAACGGGAAACAACGAAACAAGAAATGAAGTGCTACGTGTCAAATACATCACAAGTCACTCCATTGGCATAACTCTGGTGTTTCCAGGTTTTCAAGACATAAAACAAACCAACATGGATGGGGTGGTGCAAAGAATATCACCACACCATCAACTATGCACTCACAAGCATCAAAACATCAAAACTATGCAATCTGCCATAAACAGCATCATAGCCTTTTGGGAGCTACATGCAAAGCACCTACAGCCACCCAAACATGCCAAATAAGATATGTGGCAGAAGCTATCCAAGATTACTACAAGCACAAGCAAAAACATAATGCAAAGGAGTTTCACACAGAAAGTTACACAGCTCCTAACTTGGCCAAAAATATCAGTTTTCAGGGACTTAGTGAAAATTCCAGATTCTCACTAGTTGTTTATGCTCTGAAGCATTTTTACAGCACCCAAAACAATATCTACAGGACTCCAAATGGAATGAAAATTTGCAAAGAGCTAGACAAAAACAAAAGCTACAACTTTCCAGTTGATAGCAAAGGCTGATTCACAACACATGGATCTCTACAAGCACAACAACACGAGAAGAAAATATAAGCAGATTCTCACACAGTGAAAATCACAGATTTTCACTAATCTGGAATTTCAGCCACATGCCTACTTTGACTAAGCACCACTTGCACATATGAGTTCCTAAGCATGAAACAAAACCAACATGCCATAGAGGGGGTCACCCTCTAATGCCACAACAAGGATTCAACCTCTTGGGCTCACCACATCTTATGGAACCAAGCTCCAAACATAGAACAAATCTGAAATATGTCATCTCCAGAAATTGTTCCAAAGGAAAAACTGACTTCACCAATGGATTCCTGGGATGATTCTACTCCAAGAACATATATAAAACATATGCACTTGCATGGAACAAATGGGCACAAACTAGAAAAGAAAATCTACATGGAATCATATGTAGTGAATAGTGCATCATCACATGTGCTATTCACTAGAACAACACCTACACAAGCATATGCACTCTATCAACACTACATTGGTGCACATGAGGGGTAGACCTCATGCTCTTGTGCCTTAGCACACCACCACCCACTCACAGCCAACAAGCACCACTACCCACATACATACACTACAAAACATGCATTCCTACTCATGCTAGTTAGAACACACACACTACCTACACTCACATGCACATGAGCTCATCAAGGCACCACATGCCTTGAGCATGTGTGGGACACACACACACAAGACACACAAAAGAAGAGCACCTACACATCACATCCACAAGGTATGTGGGGGAAACCACACACACACACACCACACTTGCATGCACTAGTGCATCATCATCACCATGAGGATGATCAGCTCAAACACAAGTACCAAAACTAGGCTAGTACAAAACCCACAAGTTAAGCACACTCACAAACATGCATATAGGGTAGAAGACCCACACATACACTACAAAACATTACAAATACCTACACCTAAAATAACTTCACATGCTAGCACAAATAAAAGACACAGCATGTTGTTGTGAGCGGAATTAATACTACATGGTGGAAATCACACCATAGCAACACACCTAGCAAACAAAAGAAAAATACAACAAGTAAAAGCAAAAGAAAAATAAATACACAACAAAAAAAATAAAAGGAGGGGGAGAGGGATCGAACCTTGCACCCCCTGGATCCACCACAGAAGCCACACAACTAGCACCACTATGCTATAGACCAGTCTCTCGACAGGACAGAGGAAGACAGCAGGATAACTTCTCTGCTGCTGCTAAGCTACTGTTGAAACAAAATCAAAAAAAGGGGGTGCTCTCTCTGGGACTCGAACCCTGCACCCGCAACTAGCACATACAACACGCACGCACTGCAAACCACTTGGATACGCATCGGGGACTTGAGAGAGAGGAGGCAATCCTCAAGGTAACCTACACAAGCATCTAGATCGCTCTGCCTGCACAGAGAGGCGCCGACAGCAGAGAGGCCGCCGGAGCATGCTCTGCTGCTGCTGCTGCTGCGCCACGCCAGAGAGGCGAGCATCTACGGCTACTACTACTCTACCTCTACCTGCACAAGCAAAAACACACCACGTGGACAGATCACACATGCATCTAACTGCCGATCTCCTCTCCGTACAGAGGCACGACGACGAGCCCTGCTACGCATCTACCACGGGGAAGGGAGGAAGGAGGCTTGCTGTCACCTAGGGAAGGAAGGAGAGGCACTGATCCGCTTGGAGGAGAAGCTTGGAGAGGATCGACAACGATCTGACGAAGTCCTATTGCAGACCAAAGCAGGGGAAGAAGATACCAGGTGCACGCGGTTGACGGGGATCTGCCCGTCGGTGAGGTCGCTCCCCGGCCTCACCGAGGACGGGAATGGAACACGGGGTGCAGCCCCGAGCCCTTGGACATGGCAGCCGGCGCCGGAGACGATGGGAGCGGGGTAGACGACGGCGGGGCTCTTCTCTCCTCTCTACAACCTAGCTACAGAGGCTTACCAGGGGAGGAAGAATATGGAGGGAGATGGTGGCGGCGGCGCAAGGAGGCGCAAGGAGGGGACGCGGAACCCTAGGGAAAGGAGGGCATGGACGCCAAGAATGTAAGAGGGCCTCTGATGGGATGGACGACGTCATCTCTCGTGCTCTCCTCTCGGGACCCTAACGGAAAGCAGCGCGGGGAGGTGATCGCCGTGTGAAGAAGAAGGGGCGTCGCGCTAGTTGGGCTACCGCACGCAACAGGGAAGGGAATGGGCCACGCAGGGGGGAGAGAGCCCACCCGTGGCACCAGAAAGAGAGAAAGACACCATGAGGGGTTTTCTATTTTAAATAAACCAGAGAAGGATTTAAATCCAAGGCAAAACTGATGGGGTTTTAAATAAAACAAAATACCCCCTGGTCATAAATGAATTATGACCCATTTGAATAAAATAGAAAAGGATTATTTGGGGCAATTAAATATTTTCAAAACAACATTTATATTGTCTGTTTTGGAAATATTTGCACCTTTCAAATATGGAATAAAGCAGCAACTTCACCTCTACAAATCCACCAAAACAATATGCTAAACCTTGGACTTTTTTTAAAACAGAGAAGAAGCAAAGATTATTTGTCTTAGGATAGAAGAGAGGGGGGAGTTTTATAAACCTAGTGAAACCATATAGAGCTTACTACTAACACTTGCATTACTCCACACCATCACAAATGCTAACACATCAAATGACCACATGGCATATCACAACATGGAACACAAGGACAACAATCACAAGACATGGAATGAATGGGATGGCATGGATGCATGCATGCAAATGAGAATAAAACAAGGGGAGCATCACATGAAATAGCACATCCACAACCTCATGTCAATGACAAGTTGGACCCACATAGAGAAGGTTCCAAAAAGGGAAAGTTACACTCTTGGGGCATTACACCTGGAGAGTGTAGAGGTCCGCTTAGGTGGTGTAGTCTTGCTGCTTGGGCTGTTCTTGGGGCTTCTCCTCCTCTTTGCCGGTGGCAAGTTTGTGACAGCCCGGTGCCGACGTTCCAGAAGATTCCCCTCTCTTTCCGTTTTCGTCATGTCATTTATTTTATTTGTCGCATCATCATCGCATCATGTGCATCATCTGCATTGCATCGGCATCTTCGTTGCCGCCCGTTTTCAACTTGCACCCGTTGTTAGTTGCCGGTTATCGTCGTCGGTCGTTCCGAGCCTGACCGCACACGCACGCGCCCGCGGCACCGTCGAAACCCTGTTTTAAAAATGCGTTTAAAACTTTCTCTGATCTAGGTGAAACTTGGCACGCGGTCGCGATTAGATGTAGCTAGGCCGCCTGTCGAATTTCGTCGCGATCAGAGACCGTCTGGTACCCGAACGGTCGCCCGTAGCGGCACCGTATTCGGTCTACCGTCGGACGTCTGTCGGTGTTTATAAATTCGTGCCGCGCTGCCCGCTCTCCCTCTCGTCTCCGGTAAACCCCTCTACACGGCCACGTACCCTTACCCGCGTTCGGAATCGCCCGAATCCGACCCCGCGGTTGGATCCGGATCGCGATTCCGGTTAACCGAGCCCCCTTTTTCTTTATAAATACCCCCATGCCATTAATTAGACAACCCCTCTTCCCTGCCTCGTTTTCCGCGCCCCACCTACCAAACCCTAGCCAGCCACTCTCTCTCCCTCTCCAGCCGCCGGGCCCGCGAAGCCCATCTGGGGCCCGCCCGGCCCGGATCGCGCCGCCGCTCCTCCCGAGCTCGCCCGGAGACAGCAAACCGCTGCGGAGTCCGCGGCCTCGCCCCGCCGCCGAGTTGTGCCGCCGCCGGTTACCTTCGTCCCGATTCGCCTCCGCCCCTCGCTGCCGCGCCGGAGCCGCAGCACCTCTGCTGCCGGAGCTTGCTCCGCCGCCAGCCCCTGCTCCGGCCTTGCCACCCCGATTCGCGCCGCCCCCCCTTATCTCCGGTCGCCGTTCGCCGCTGCCGTCCAGGTCCAGCCGGGTCCGGCTAGGCCCGGACCGGAGGACCCGTTCCAGCTCTCGCCGCCGTGCTTCCTTGGGCTCGCTCGCCAGAGCCCAAAGACCTGTCGCCGCCGGCGCGGTTCTGTCGGTCCCTGACGGGATCGAGACGGGGCAGTTCCCGAGCGCAGCGCCTGCCCTCGCCCCGTGGGCCGGCCTGGCCAGGCGGCCCACCAGCGCAGCCGCCTCCCCTCTCCCGCGGCCCACAGCGCCCCCTGGGCCTCGCTGCCGCCTCATCGCCCCGAGGCCCGACCGGCCTTCGTCCCCAGGCTGCCTCCGCCCCAGCCTGCCTGGGCCGAGCCCACTCGGTGATCTATTCCCCGCCTTTTGTTTTTTTTTGTTGTTTGTCGCTGCCCTTTTGGCCCATTTAGGTTTTAGGATTTAATTAATTCCAGAAGTAGACGTATTTTAAACGCCCGTATCTTTAGTTCCGTTAGTCGGATCGCAGCGTGTTATATATCGTTTTGGGGTAGCTTCGCGAGTAGAACACGATTATCCAACATGCATATTTGTTTAACGCTGTTTAGAGTGCCTAATGCCTCGTTTTACGTGCTGTTTAACTAGGGTCCATTCCGTAGTTAATTTTCGTGTGTATCCGGATTGCCCGTATGCCATAGATTTAATGTCCATGTTTTAGGGACCATATTTCTACGTATTTTAGAGCGGTCACTCGTATTTTTCCGTGTAGGGTTTTACCGGTAGTTTATTTTCCCGTTTAGAGGTTTTATCTCGTATTAATGTGTGGCTTTATTTTGAGTTGCAAACCCCACTTATTTTATATGTTCTCGGGGTAGAAAAATCCCATGGATTTTTCTGTGCAATTAGTTTTAGCTTTTGAGGAAGTTAGTTCACGAGATATTTTGTCGTGAAGCCCTTTTGTTTAATCCGTAGGTTTTATTCCGTGCCTCGTTTGAATTAGTTGTCAACTAGTGATTTGATCTTGGATGTTTTGTTTAGCCTCTGGTATTTTTAGTTGCAATAGAAATGCATGTATAGGTGTTGTTTGCTTTCTATAAAGTTGCTAGAAATAGTGCTGTTTTAGAGGAGCTGAAATATTTCTAAGTCTGGAATCTGATATATTTTGTTGCTGTCTTGTCTTGCTTGCATCTTGTGATCTGTAGCTATTTTGAGGTTGGTCCAATGGAGTTAGTTGTTCCCCTTGTGTTCCTCTAGCATGCTGTTAAGTTTCATGTCTTTTGGAGACCTGTAGATTAGGTTTTTGCTGCTGTCAATATAGCTTCAGGCTGAAAACTGCACTTTCAGGAGGTGTTATTTTCACTAAGTCTGAAATAGTGTGTGAGATGTCATTCAGCGTCTTCTTTTCCTAGTGCTCCGTGCTGCCATGCTAGATGTTGTTAGTTGTTTGTTGTAGTGCTTCTTTCCCTCTTCCGTGCCATTCCTTGCTTGAGCTCATCGGAGTTGTGTAGACGAAGTTGTGAGGCGTAGAAGTTGCTATGTGGCTGTTTTTGGTAGTTTGTAGTGTTTTCTTGTTTTGCTCGTAGTTTTCGAACCGTAGCTCCGTTTTGATCGTGTCCTACATGAAACTTGCTTAGAATCTCGTGTAGTTTCATTTTCTCTTGCTGTTTGAATGTGTTGAAGTGCTCGTAGCCGCCGTTGCACACATTTTGCATTCATGGCATCATATCTTGCGGTGCTTGTATCTTTTGATCCGTAGCTCCGTTGGAGATGTTCTTTACGTGTAGGATGCTTGCCTTGACGCGTAGAATCACGTGAACCTATTTGTTTTGCCGTTTAACAACCAATTAAAGGTATTAGTTCAGATCTGGACAGAATTGCAATTAACATGTGAGGTTGTCTCGGAGATGCTATATGTCATTTCCGACCTCATTTAAAATGCCTAGATAGGTAGTTTAATTTCCGCTTCACCTCTTGCATGTTTAACCACATTTAATATTGCCGCGCAAATAACCGGGAGTGAACTAAATAATTACCGTGGAGTTTCGTCAATATGCAACTCGTGCATATTGAACTTCACTTAAGGTGTAGTGTTTGATTGTGTGATTTGTCATGTCGTGACTTGCATGTATTCCGTAGCTCATGCATCATATGTGTTGTGCATCGTGTGGTGAATATCGTGTGTTGATGCTTGTTTCCGGTTTCCCCGTCTCGATAGAGTTCCGCAAGCGTGCCGGATTGTGAGGACCCGTTCGACTACGTCGGTTCGTCTGCTTCTCGGAGGCATTCTTCTTCCAAGCGGGATCTCAGGCAAGATGATCATTTCCCCAGATACCATTACTATCATTGCCATGCTAGTTTACCGTTTCTATCGGATATGTCTCGTTGCCTACCACATGTTAAATATCAGCCTCTCACCAATGCCATGAAACCTTTAACCTGTTCAACCTAGCAAACCACTGATTGGCTATGTTACTGCGTGCTTAACCCTGTGTAGCGTTGCTAGTTGCAGGTGCAGTTGCTTCCATGTGAAAACATGGGTTCCTTGTTATATCACCATATTAAATGATATTTAATTTAATGCTCCTATATACTTGGTAAAAGGTGGAAGGCTCGGCCTTTCTAGCCTGGTGTTTTGTTCCACCTTTGCCCCCTTAGTTTTCGGCTACCGGTGTTATGTTCCATATACGAGCGCTCCTAACACGATCGGGGTTGTTATGGGGACCCCCTTGATAATTCGTTTTAGATTAAAGCTGGTCTGGCAAGGCCCAACTTTGGTTCTACATTTTCCCAACATAAAAACTTGTTAATTGAAATGCATAGGGAGTTAGCGCTACCCGAGGAGTAATTTTACATAAACAGGGGGGGCCAGTGCTGATGGTGTTGGTCCCAAACGGTCTGCCTGCGGGGCCACCGCGAGGAAACTCGAGGTTTGGCACCTGTAGCTAGTTCCATCCGTCGTGTCCTGAGAATGAGATATGCGGCTCCTATCGGGTACGTCGACACGTCGGGCGGCCTTGCTGGATTAGTTTTACCTTTGACGAGATATCTTGTGCATCGGGATTCCGGTGATGCTTTGGGTAATCTCAGAGTTGAGGTTTTCCACTAGGAAATCCGACGAGATCGCGAGGTTCGTGATTGAGGATTTCTATGCGGCTTGTGGTAATTTGTGATGGACTAGTTGGAGCACCCCTGCAGGGTTAAATCTTTTCGGAAAGCCGTGCCCGCGGTTATGTGGCAACATGGAAACTTTGTTTAACACTGGTTCTAGATAACTTGAAGTTAACTTAATTAAAACATGCCAACTGTGTGCGTAACCGTGATTGTCTCTTTCGTGAGTTCTTTCTCCGATCGAGGACACGGTGGGGTCATGTCTGACATAGGTAGGTGTTCAGGATCATTCATTTGATCATCGGTAGTTCACGCCCATTATGCGTAGATTTTCCCCCTCTTATTTCTGGTATTCGTGAGTTAGCCACCATATACGTGCTTAGCCGCTGCTGCAACCTCACCACTTAACCTTACCTCACCCATAAAGCTTTGCTAGTCTTGATACCTTTGGGAATGAGATTGTTGAGTCCCCTGTGGCTCACAGATTACTACAACACCAGTTGCAGGTACAAGTTAAGATTTCCTGACGCGAGCGCGTTGATTGTTCATTTGGAGTTGCTTCTTCTTCTTCTTCTTCATCGATCTAGGATGGGTTCCAGGCCGGCAGCCTGGGATAGCAAGGATGGACGTCGTTCTTCTTTTGTCGTTTGTTTTCGTCCGTAGTCGGACCCTGCTCTTGCTCTTGATGATTATGTAATGTACTGATGTGACTCTGATGTAGCTTGTGGCGAGTGTAAGCCAACTCTTTATATATCTCTCCTTTTCAGTACATGTACTTGTAACGATATCCATTCTTGCGACACGACGAGATGCGCTTCTGTCCCTGACGAGGCCCCCGTGCCAAATTGAGGATAGGGTCGCATCTGGGCGTGACAAAGTTCTTCTTCATCTATCTGTTTAGGTGCTGGTCCTTTTTGATAAAAAGCTGCATCTCCATCCCATGCCATATAAAGCAATTTTCCATGTTCTCTAGAGAAACGATTAGGCATGGGAGTGGGCAACAAATGTGCCACTCCAGGGATTTTAATTCAATGACGACCATGGCTAACTATTACCATACCAACACCTAGTAAGAATGTGAATGTTAACAAGGTTATTACCAACAATGGGGCGAAGATGATTGTAGTTGAGACCAAGGGAGTTGGCACCAATGGTGATCACTTCAGCACACATGATATCTCTTTGTGCATGATTTGCTTGATGCACGAGGTATAGCTAAAGTATTTCCCCTAAGTTGGGAGAATAAATGACGTTAAGGTTTGTTTATTTCCCGATAATTAGCATATTGTCATCGTTCACCTTAAAAACTTATCCTCGTGCCTACAATGAGTTAGTGATAACATAACAAAAATAGCATATAGCCGGACTTTTGATGCAACTGGCCCTTTGCTTAGAGCCATGGATACTCATCTAGTACAAGTATTTCCTCGGGTGTGGTTTAGTGAAATCATAAACATATCGAAGATCATCATCATTATTTTTGGGGAAAACAAAGTGGTTACACCACTCATCGAAAGTGATGTTGATGTCTTGGTCCAAGAGACAGAAAGTGATCCGCTCCTTCTCATAGGCATGTGGTGTAAGCCCAACATTATGAAAGAGAGTGCTAAGAAACTCAAGCGTCATGTGTTCATAGGTCTCACATCCCTGATAAAGAAAATGATGCAACCCAACATTATCACAAAGAAAATTTAAATAATTAGTAGTACCTAGCTTGGCGAGTGTTGACTCACAAGCCCACTTGGTTGCTTTGATCTTCCTTCCACTAAGTATTCGGAACTTCTTCTTTGGTTCACACCCGGTGAAGATGATCCCCTGAGTAAGAATTTGTTGGGGTTGTGCGGTGGGCGAACTTGAAGCACAATGTACACACGTGGACCTCATTGTAAAAATCTACAAAATAATTTTCCAGTTCAATATAATTAAACAATCTGAAAAAATCAACGAATGAAAGAAAAATTCAAAATTGGATAAAAATACGCATTTCCTAGTCATGACAATGCTAGGCATGTAGAAAATGGATTCACAGAAAATAAGTTGGGCTTCAGAGGAGAAACGTACCATAGATCAATCACATGGAAGGATTTGAACTGAAAACAAGCGAGTAGGGAGATCGAGCGTAGTTTTGCTAGGGTTTGGAGAGGCTTGCAGGGAGAAGAAGAAGAATATAAATAGATTGGGTCAAATTAGCTCTTTCCTCGGGCTCTTTGTGGCTAGAGTGAGCCAAATGACCGCCCATACAAGCACGAGAGCTCGTATGAAATGCCATCGTCCATGTTGATGTCTTACCTATGCCTGCACTTACCTGAAACAACCACTCAAACAAGCGGGCATATCTGTATGGAATGCCGTCAAATGCTCTGGTCTGCTTCTCCGTTTCTGTGCAAGTACAAAATGACCGCCAAAATGAGCATGAACCCCGCATGATACGCCATCTTTCAACCTGTTTCCTCTAGCTATTTTGTGCAGGAACCTTTAGGAGGTCATACGACCGCTCAGATGACCGTCATGTTCGTCCAAATGACCATCTTTTGATCTGTTTCTTTCGAAACTTCACTTTTCTTTCTCCTCCTATGAGGTTAGTTACAACACAATACATAGGCATATTTTCAAGAATTAAAATCTCAATTCAGCCCAAAATTTAATTTGCACAAAGCAAAGCCTTCATTATAACAACTCTTCCAAACTCAACTTTTGTATCTCGAACTCAAATCATTCTTTTATACAAACCGAAAAACTTACTTTCTTTACATGGGTTGCCTCCCACGAAGCGCTTGTTTTCGATCGGATAGCTCGACTGTAGTGGTGATCAAGGTGGTGCTAGGACACCAAGACCGTAGCATCTGGCATTCAGAGTGACGCCATCTCCTAAGTAGGTCTTCATCCTCCTTTTTCTGGGGAAATGTCTCAAAAAATGATGTTTAGCTGGTAAGTCAAATCTAACATTCCCCTTAAACACATTTACATCAGCTTTGATAGTCCTTAGAAAAGGTGAGAATTATAGGAGCGTTATGTCACACCCTGTGTGACGCCCTCGGCTTAATCGTACGCTAATCATACACGCAAATGCGTACGATCAAACCCAAGGACTCACGGGAAGATATCACAACACAACTCTAGACACAAATAAAAATAACATCAGCTTCATATTACAAGCCAGGGGCCTCGAGGGCTAGAATACGAAAGCTCGATAAACACACGAGTCAGCGGAAGCAACAAATATCTGAGTACAGACATAAAACAACATGGGGTGCCTTAGAGAAGGCTAGCACAAAAGATACAACGATCGAACGAGGCGAGGCCTCCCGCCTGGGAACCTCCTAACTACTCCTGATCATCAGCGGCCTCCACGTAGTAGTAGGCACCGTCGGGGTAGCAGTCGTCGGTGGCGGGGACCTCCATCTCCTGGGCTTCATCATCTGGTCGCAGCAAACGGATCAAGGGAACAAGGGGGGAGCAAAGCAGCGGTGAGTACTCATCCAAAGTACTCGCAAGTCTTACATCAGAACTATTCTAATTATGCATCAGTATCAAAGAAGGGGGGGTAAATGTGGACTGACTGCAGCAATGCGAGAATAGAGAGAGAGAAGGCCTAGTCCTATCGAAGACTAGCATCTTCAGGGTCTTGCAGCAATAGACGAGAGTAGAACAGGGGGTAACACATTAATAGTCATATTGTTGCAGCAATATTAAAGTCCTAGCATCCCTTAATCACAAGCGCGATGCATCTCGGGACCACTCGGGCGCGCGCCGCTACACTGCTGGCATCTGAAAAGCTTTGGCTGATACCGCGACGCCGAGTACCCATAATTCTTCCCGCGTAGCCGGTTAGTGCGAAAAGGTCTCCGACCAACCCAGATCAAATACCCAAATCCATTAGCATTTTAATTAGGCCAGCAACACAGTCTCACGGGAATCCACCCGTCTTACAACTAATCACCAATGATCCCAGTAACATGGTCGAGTAACTGTGTGGTTGTAACATCGGGGGAATCCGAGGTATCACCCTCGTTGGATTCCGAACGATGTACCCGTCAAGGTGGGCTTAGAGGAATCACCCTCGGGGCTCCCACACTCGCGGGGTGGCACATCAGAGACGTCATCGGGAATGGTGAAAGAGGAATCACCCTCGATAACCACGACCGACTAGCTATACTACAGAGATATCATCAGGAGTACTTAGTGAGGTGTCACCCTCGGTACCCGATAGTATCTCTGTAGCGTCGTACAAGAAAGGGGGTGAATGTGCTGTGTCGGGTCTGGCTCGTCGATCAGAGATCGAGATTTGAAAACAAGCGGGGCAACTGATATACGGGGTCAGAGGGGATGACAGCTCCACCTATACTAAGCATATTTAAAGTACAAGACTGAAAGTAGCAGTTCATCAAAAACAGGCCATGCATCAGATATAGGAGCTAACTACAACAATAGCAAAATACTAATGCAAGCAGTAGGAAGAAAGACATAGGCGATATAGGAATGATCAAGGGGAGTTTGCTTGCCTTGCTGCTCTGCGGCAAAGGACTGATCGGCAGGGTCGTAGATGTTCCCGGCAGCAGCGTCAGTCTCGAGGTCTACCGGTAAGAAGAGGGGGAAGAAACAATAAATAATAGCACCGATGCAACACGAAGCATGACATGGTAAGATGCAGGCTAGACATGAGCTAACGCAGCAACATCCGTCATAGACGGGTCGGAAGAATATCTGACGATATTTTCCGGGTCTCGGGCTACTACCGGTTATACTGGAAACGATGGAAAAGTTCCATGTTTGCTATGCTAGAGACGCGTGACAGACGAACGGGCCGTGTATCCGGGTTCGCCTCGTTCTGCTGATCAACTTTCATGTTGAAAATATTTCGATCTGACTTACGGATTATTTAATATTAATTTTCAAAGTTTTATTAATTATTTAGGAATTAAAAACAGATTTAAAAGATTTAATAAAATCCTATTATGACATCATCGCAATGTCAGGCTGACATCAACCTTTGACCGGTCAACTGACCAGCGGGTCCCGAACGTCATAGGCACAAGTTTTTATTAAGATTAAATATTATTTAATCAGATTAATTTAGTGGGGGACCCGCGTGTCATACTCTAATTATGTTAATTAATTATTTTAACTAATATATCTATTTATTTATTTATTTATTTAATAAAACGTTATTTTTATTTTTATTTCAACTAACGCATGGGGCCTCCCTGTCATAGACAGCGGGTGCATTGGCCCCACCGGTAAGTGGCCTAAGGCTATTTTCCCATTTATTTTTATTAGATACCTAGCCGTGCAAATACCGTATTCCTCTAAATATCCATATACGCAAATACATACATCACATCTCATACATACATACATACATACGCATCTAATACCACATTTGTTTTTATTTTTTTTCTCTCAAAACTCTCAACACTCATCTCTGTGTTAACGGAGACAAAGAACTCTCTCTAACTCCACCTAGAAGAACACAAACTTCAAATCCTCCTACCGGAGTCCACCGTCGACGGATCGAGGCCCCGTTTGCCGGAACGGAACCGTGACGTCGAGGAGAACGACAAGGTGGGAGGAGCCCGAGGAGGGGCTCACCGACGGTGACGAGACGACCCGGTGAAGCCGGAGTTCGCGGGACGGGGCGGAGGAGACAGCGTGGAGGCGGACGAGGCGGTGACGGTGACGGTGACGGCGCGGTTCCGGCAAGGAGGAGCCCGAGGTGGCCGGGACATCGTGACCGTGGTGGTGGTGGTTACCGGAGTTGGTGAAGAGGGGCCGGCCGATGGTGGGCCGGGGGGGGGGGGGGGTGGCCGGCCGAGGTGGAGGCCGAGGCAGCCGGGGCCCCCTGCCGGCGAGGTGGAGGCCGAGGGGCGGGCGGCTCGCCGGCCGGGAGGATGAGGGGCCGTCGGGGAGGAGGATGAGGCGACCGATGGGGGGGGCGTCGGGGTAGAAGGAAGCGGTGGAGAGGATGGAGGGATGGGGCCGGCGGGGGAGCTCGCCGGCGGGAGGCAGGGGAGGCCGCCGGCCAAGGTGGGATCTGGGGCGAGGTGGAGGGGCGACGGGAGAGGAGGGAGGGGCCTGGCGTCGTGGGGATGGGGGGGCTCTCGGTTGGTGGGGGGCCGAGAGAGAGAGGGAGTGGAGGGATCGTGGGGAGGGAGAGTCACGGGATGAGAGGAGGGAGTGTCGGTGGGGGGTGGGGCCCCCCCACGAGGGGGGTGGCTGGCGGCGGCGCACAAGGGGGGGCGGGAGGGAGCTGGCGTGGGGGGGGGGGGGGGGTGGCGGCTCCCTCGCCAGGGAGCTAGGGTTTGGCCGGTTGGGCCCTTTTTGGCCCAGCTGGGCCAAGGGGTGGGGTTGCTTTTCTCTTTTTTTTGATTTGTTTTGTTTTGTTTTACCTTTTCCCTTTTTTATTATTTCTTTCTTTCAATTTTATTTTCTATCTTTTATCATTATTATTATTTTTAATACTTTCCCCTTTTTTTACATATATAATCTTTTGATATTTAACATGAATTTATGATATACTTTCCTTTTGTCCTCAAATTTTGAACCCGGATAGGCTTGAATCAACGCGGGTCTGAGATGGAAATTTGGTGACGTGGCATCATTAGCGGTTGATCACTGTAGCTTAATTACAATCACTACTGTAGCAAAAGTCGTGGATGTCACAATTCTCCCCTACTAACAAGAATTCTCGTCCCGAGAATTAAGAGGTAGAGGGAAAGAGCCCGGGGTATTCATCACGAAGATGATCCTCGCGTTCCCAAGTGGCTTCATCTTCAGAGTGATTTGACCACTGCACCTTAAGGAACTTGGTGACCTTGCGACGAGTCTTACGTTCATGTTGGTCGAGAATGCGGACCGGATGCTCTTTATAAGAGAGGTCTTGTTGTAGCTCAAGCATATCGTGATCCACTGCTCGAATAGGGTCCTTGAAGCAGCGACGGAGCTGAGAAGCATGGAAGACATCGTGAACCTGAGAAAGGTTCGCCGGCAGTTCCAATTGATAAGCCACTCTTCCACGCCTTTCGAGAATAGTGAAAGGACCAATATAACGAGGAGCTAACTTGCCCTTGATTCCGAAATTGTGTGCATCTCTCATTGGTGTGACACGAAGATAAGCCTTTTCGCCAGGTTGATAGACCATATCTTGATGATGACGGTCATACTGACTCTTCTGACGAGACTGAGCAGCTTTCAGATTCTCATGAATAATGCGGACTTGATCTTCGGCATGTTGAATAATATCCGGACCGAAGAGTGATCGTTCCCCAGTTTCTGACCAATTCAGAGGAGTCCGACACCTTCGCCCATACAATACTTCGAAAGGGGCCATCTTCAGACTAGCTTGATAGCTATTGTTGTAAGAGAACTCGGCATACGGGAGAGATTCCTCCCATTTCTTACCGAAAGAAATCACACAAGCTCGAAGCATGTGCTCGAGAATTTGGTTGACTCGTTCAACTTGTCCCTGGGATTGAGGATGAAATGCAGTGCTGAAGGACAGATGAGTCCCCATAGCCTTCTGAAAACTTTCCCAAAATTTTGAAGTAAACAAGCTGCCACGATCCGAACTGATTACCAACGGAATACCGTGAAGTGAAACAACTCTTGACATATAAAGATCTGCCAGTTGACTAGCATTAATCGTTTCTTTGACGGCTAGGAAATGTGCAACTTTGGACAGTCGATCAATGACGACAAGGATAGCATCATTACCTTTCTGAGATCTGGGAAAACCAGTGACAAAGTCCATTTCAACATGGTCCCATTTCCACTCGGGAATAGAGATAGGTTGCAGAGTTCCCGCAGGCTTTTGGTGTTCTGCTTTGATACGCCGGCATATATCACATTCTGCCACATAGCGTGCAATGTCTTGTTTCATATTGGGCCACCAGAATCTTTGCCGGATGTCTTGGTACATCTTGGTACTACCCGGGTGAATAGACAATGGTGTGTCATGAGCTTCTTCCATCACCTTCCCAGTCATCCTGAGATTTTCCTTCTTATTTGGGACGAATAGGCGACCCTTGAAATACAAGGCGCCACCTTCATCAACAGTGAAAAAGGAGGGTTTACCCTTTGCAATATAGCTCTTAATCCTGTCGACATCATCGTCAAAGTTTTGTATATTCTTTATGGAGCTCACAAGATCTGGTTCAACCACTAGGTTACTGAGGGAACCCTGATTAACAACACGAAGGTTCATCTTTTGATACTCTTCAGGAGGGGGAACAAGGTAACCCTGAGGAACAATGTGGAGGTTCAGCTTACGGAATTCCTCTTGCAGACGATCGTGCACCTGATGAACCTGGAGGTGGTTGCAGTATGACTTGCGACTTAAGGCATCAGCCATTACGTTAGCCTTGCCAGGGGTATATGATATACTACAGTCAAAATCTGCTATACGCTCCATCCATCTTTGTTGACGCAGGTTCAGCTCCGGTTGAGTGAACAAGTACTTCAGACTTTGATGGTCGGTGTAGATTTCACAGCGATTACCGACAAGGTATTGTCGCCATTCCTTCAATGCATGAATGACTGCGGCAAGCTCGAGATCATGAACTGGGTAGTTCTCTTCATGAGCACGCAGTTGACGTGAAGCATAAGCGATCACCTTGCGATCCTGCATTAGGACACAACCTATTCCTTGACGAGAAGCATCACAGTATATGACGAAATCCCTTTTCGTATCTGGAGGAGCAAGTACTGGAGCGGACGTCAGTTTGTCCTTGAGTGCCTGGAAACTTTCCTGACATTTATCAGTCCATTCATACTTAACACCTTTGTGAAGCAGGTTGGTTAAAGGCTTCGCAATCTTGGAGAAGTTCTCGACGAATCGATGGCAATAGCTGGCGAGTCCGAGAAAACTTATGACTTGCTTGACATTCTTCGGGGGAGTCTAGTCAAGAATAGCTTGAATTCGTTCGGGGTTGACCGCAATACCATCCTTGGAAATCACATGACCAAGGTAAGTCACTTCGTCTAGCCAGAACTCACATTTGGAATACTTCGCATAGAGTTTATGCTCCCGAAGCTTATCCAGTACAAGACGAAGATGTTCAGCATGCTCTTCTTTGTTCTTCGAAAACACCAGAATATCATCCAGATATACCACGACAAATTTGTCGAGGTAGTCCATGAATATATAATTCATCAATCGAGAGAAGGTTGCCGGTGCATTGGTTAAGCCGAAGGACATGACGGTGTACTCGTATGATCCATATCGAGTAACAAAGGCAGTCTTTGGAATATCCTCCTTGCGAACACGGATCTGGTGGTATCCCAATCTCAAGTCGAGCTTAGAGAAAACGGTGGAACCAGCAAGTTGATCATACAAATCATTTATCCGAGGGAGAGGATATTTGTTTTGAATAGTGGCCTGGTTGATAGGACGATAGTCTTGAACCAATCGATTTGTCCCATCCTTCTTCTTAACAAAGAGAGAAGGTGCTCCCCAAGCAGAGGAACTCGGATGGATGAAACCCAGATGGAGCGAGTTGTCAATTTCTTGCTTAAGTTCAAGGAGTTCATGTGGTGGCATTTTATAAGGACGCTTGGCAATAGGAGTGGTACCGGGTACCAAGTCAATGACAAACTCGACAGCTCGAGCAGGGGGAATCCCCGGAAGTTCTTCTGGAAAGACATCTTGGAACTCTCGGACCACTGGAATGTTTTCAATCCCTTCAAGAGGCGACGCATTTAATGCATTCAAAGCATACAGCCGTGCCTCAGCATTACGGACGAGATGAGCATGGTAGCTTACTAGTTCATCTGAAGGGTGTAGGAGGTGGACGGTCTTGGTGGCACAAACGATCGATGCCGTATGAGCTTTCAACCAGTCCATCCCCAATATGAGATCAATGTTGGATGACTTTAGTAGGATGGGGTTGGCAAGGAATTCTAATCCTTCAATTTCAACTGGAACATGGGGGCAAACCACAGAGGTTCGGCATTCGCCCCCAGGGGTGTTTACCACTATCGGGATGTTCATCTCTTCGCTCCTAATGTCATGCATGTATGCAAAATTTTCCGACATAAAGGAATGCGATGCTCCTGTATCAAACAATACAGAAGCAGGTACTGAGTTAACGAGAAGTGTACCCATCACGGTAGCAGGCTGGTCTTGAGCTTGACCCATATCAATGTTGTTGGCCTGACCACGAACATAAGCAGGCTTAGCGTTGAAGTTGCGGTTTTGGTTGTTGCCACGGCCAGTTGCGGGAAGTGCCAGCTGATTCTGATTCTGCCTGCAGTCTCTAGCACGGTGACCTGGACAGCCACACTTGAAGCACAGCCCGTCCTCAGGACGGGAAGGAGGAACTTGAGGCGGTGGAGCTGGAAGCCTCGGCTGCCTAGGTGGTGGAGGAGGCAGGCGAGGTGCAGCATAAGACGGCCTCGGAGCAGGAGCAGGTGCATGGTACATGTTGTTGGGGATCCAGATCTTCCGCTTCTGTGCAGATGAGCCCGAACATGAGACCATGTCACGGTTGCGCTTGCTGCTATCTTTGTATTCCTGCAGACCAGTCTCAACCTGAATAGCCTTGTTCACCAGGGTGGCGAAGTCAGCATAGTCCTGAACGAGGAGTGTCAGCTTGATATCAGGGTGGAGGCCTTCACGGAACTTCTCCTGCCTGCGTGCATCAGTCGCAATGTCTTCTTCAGCATAGCGAGATAATTCCAGAAATTCCCGCAGATAAGCATCCACAGTCTTGTTGCCCTGGACCAAGTTGCGGAACTCACGCTTCTTCCGGTCCATGATTCCCTGGGGAATGTATCGAGCACGGAAAGCAGCCTTGAACTCTGCCCAAGTGATGATTGTTCCATCGGGCTGAGAGCGCCTGTGGCTGTCCCACCATTGAGCAGCGGGACCCTTCAGAAAGTAGGCGGCAAAGTTGACATAGCTCGCCAGGGGCACATTGGCAGACTCCAGCTCATAAGAAATGTCACGGAGCCAGTCCTCAGCATCAAGATGCTGAGTTGAGCTGTGGTAGATCGCAGGGTTGAGACGGCAGAAATCTTGCAGTGTCACGCCTTGTGGTTGGTTCATGTTCGGCCTTTGGAACTGATCCATGAGCCCTTGCATAAACTGGCGGTTCAGCTCAAACTGTTGGATCATCCCCGCCATATACTCAGGAGGCGGGGGTGGTGCATCGTTGGCAGGGCCACGCGGGCGGCCAACTGGTCTAACCATCCTGTTAAATATTTAGCAGGGGTAGTTTAGCTTAAAGTAATTGAAAGGCATCGCACGCATTCATGAAGTAATCAAGCATAATTAAAGGGAAATGCGATAGATACTCCATAGTAGTTGAGT
Organism: Hordeum vulgare subsp. vulgare; assembly: GCF_904849725.1. Taxonomy (NCBI): domain Eukaryota; kingdom Viridiplantae; phylum Streptophyta; class Magnoliopsida; order Poales; family Poaceae; genus Hordeum; species Hordeum vulgare. The sequence goes on from NC_058521.1 coordinate 366,752,478, forward strand.
TCGACATACAGACCCATACATAAGTTCGATTACAGACTAACGATTAAAAACTCGAAATTTGGCGATAGCCCGGACGCATTTGACGATACCCTGGACTCACTAGGCGGCGCGCAGGCACGCGGTGGAAGAGTACCACAACGAGATGTAGCGATAAGGCTATATCAACGTCGGAGAGGACGATCGAATCCTGGTAGCTGGCGGTGATAGAAGGTAGGGACAGGACCCTGTGTCCCGTTGTGACTCTGGTGAGGGTACCGCATCCAGTCGAGCAGCTGAGGTCCAAGTGCAGGGGTTCTACCCCCAACATCAGTCCACTCGAGAGCTGATGGTAGCTCTGTCCTGCTCGGCTCGCGGATGCGCATAGGTGGAACCCTCGGACAGTGTGATGGCTGCAGCTCTGTCAACGCGTCGTAAAGACGAGCGCGCGTAGCATACAACTCCACAGTCAGAGCTCGGAAAGCACGATCCATTGCCTCAGTGTACTGCACCAGAATCCGCGCGTCGTAGCGACGCGTCACGTAGGGGGCGCAGACAGCGACGTAGGAACGGTCGCTGCGCTCCCGAACGTCAGAAGCGTAGGCAGTGAGATCAGACACAGTCTCATCCCCAGCAGGAGCATGCGGGATGTATCTGAAAGGGCTCTCCTCCAGGTGAGGGTACGCTCCACGGAGACGGGTGATGGCGATGTAGGCCGCATCATGGACGGCCATCTCGACCGACACTCCAATACCACAGAACACGTGGCGCTCGAGGGTCTCACCGCCCCTCTGGTCGAAGATGCGAACCTCAGCCTGGTACTGGTACTGGTTGTACTCGCGGAAATCCTCGAACACAGTGTACTCGGGGTACCAGCGATATCCCAGCCTGGTCAGGAGATCGACCAAAATGGCCGAGAACCCAGTCGTCTCAGTGGCCTGTGTCAGGCGCACGTGCTGTCTTGCGGGACGCATCTGAAAATAAGATTGACGGATGTCAATGACAGTGTGTGTAATACATATTCAGGAGAAAAAGAGTAGATAGTCCAGCGCTCCGGATCGATGTGATTCGAGAACCTAATGTTAGAGTTAGTAAAATCTTTGACCCGAAAGGGAAGAGAAAGTAGAGCCCAGAGTATAGGAAAGGAGTAAAAGATACTAATACCACCCAATTGAGATGTGGGCCCGTAAGCCACAACATCAGTGTTAGTAAAGTTTTTAAAACACTAGACTCAACTTCGGCCAAGGAGTTGGAAAGGGGGCTACCTACAGGCAGTTGGCTCTGATACCAACTTGTGACGCCCTCGGCTTAATCGTACGCTAATCATACACGCAAATGCGTACGATCAAACCCAAGGACTCATGGGAAGATATCACAACACAACTCTAGACACAAATAAAAATAACATCAGCTTCATATTACAAGCCAGGGGCCTCGAGGGCTAGAATACGAAAGCTCGATAAACACACGAGTCAGCGGAAGCAACAAATATCTGAGTACAGACATAAAACAACATGGGGTGCCTTAGAGAAGGCTAGCACAAAAGATACAACGATCGAACGAGGCGAGGCCTCCTGCCTGGGAACCTCCTAACTACTCCTGATCATCAGCGGCCTCCACGTAGTAGTAGGCACCGTCGGGGTAGCAGTCGTCGGTGGCGGGGACCTCCATCTCCTGGGCTTCATCATCTGGTCGCAGCAAACGGATCAAGGGAACAAGGGGGGGAGCAAAGCAGCGGTGAGTACTCATCCAAAGTACTCGCAAGTCTTACATCAGAACTATTCTAATTATGCATCAGTATCAAAGAAGGGGGGGTAAATGTGGACTGACTGCAGCAATACGAGAATAGAGAGAGAGAAGGCCTAGTCCTATCGAAGACTAGCATCTTCAGGGTCTTGCAGCAATAGACGAGAGTAGAACAGGGGGTAACACATTAATAGTCATATTGTTGCAGCAATATTAAAGTGAGGTCACGCCTAAAGATCCTCCCTCGACTCCCTGCGAGGAAGCAATCCCGAGGCAAACTAATTCCAGTTAAGTAACAATTGTAGTTGTAAAAGATCGGGGCACAACTCCAAGTCGTCCTGTAACCGTGGACACGGCTATCCGAATAGTTAATTTTCATCCCTGCAGGGGTGCACCACATGTCCCGTCACGCTCGATAACACTCTGGCCGGACATACTTTTCTGGGTCCTGCCCGGCCTCGGAATATCGACACGTCGCAGCCCCACCTAAGACTAATCAGAGAGGCCAGCCCGCCGGTCTAAATCCTAAGCACAAAGGGTTCATGGGCCCAGTTCCCCTTCACGCTCTTGCACGTGGCGTGGGTGGCCGACGTCAGTCCTAGCATCCCTTAATCACAAGCGCGATGCATCTCGGGACCACTCGGGCGCGCGCCGCTACACTGCTGGCATCTGAAAAGCTTCGGCTGATACCGCGACACCGAGTACCCATAATTCTTCCCGCGTAGCCGGTTAGTGCGAAAAGGTCTCCGACCAACCCAGATCAAATACCCAAATCCATTAGCATTTTAATTAGGCCAGCAACACAGTCTCACGGGAATCCACCCGTCTTACAACTAATCACCAATGATCCCAGTAACATGGTCGAGTAACTGTGTGGTTGTAACATCGGGGGAATCCGAGGTATCACCCTCGTTGGATTCCGAACGATGTACCCGTCAAGGTGGGCTTAGAGGAATCACCCTAGGTGGTCCCACACTCGCGGGGTGGCACGACAGAGACGTCATCGGGAATGGTGAAAGAGGAATCACCCTCGATAACCACGACCGACTAGCTATACTACAGAGATATCATCAGGAGTACTTAGTGAGGTGTCACCCTCGGTACCCGATAGTATCTCTGTAGCTCGTACAACAAAGGGGGTGAATGTGCTGTGTCGGGTCTGGCTCGTCGATCAGAGATCGAGATTTGAAAACAAGCGGGGCAACTGATATACGGGGTCAGAGGGGATGACTGCTCCACCTATACTAAGCATATTTAAAGTACAGGACTGAAAGTAGCAGTTCATCAAAAACAGGCCATGCATCAGATATAGGAGCTAACTACAACAGTAGCAAAATACTAATGCAAGCAGTAGGAAGAAAGACATAGGCGATATAGGAATGATCAAGGGGAGTTTGCTTGCCTTGCTGCTCTGCGGCAAAGGACTGATCGGCAGGGTCGTAGATGTACCCGGCAGCAGCGTCAGTCTCGGGGTCTACCGGTAAGAAGAGGGGGAAGAAACAATAAATAATAGCACCGATGCAACACGAAGCATGACATGGTAAGATGCAGGCTAGACATGAGCTAACGCAGCAACATCCGTCATAGACGGGTCGGAAGAATATCTGACGATATTTTCCGGGTCTCGGGCTACTACCGGTTATACTGGAAACGATGGAAAAGTTCCATGTTTGCTATGCTAGAGACGCGTGACAGACGAACGGGCCGTGTATCCGGGTTCGTCTCGTTCTGCTGATCAACTTTCATGTTGAAAATATTTCGATCTGACTTACGGATTGTTTAATATTAATTTTCAAAGTTTTATTAATTATTTAGGAATTAAAAACAGATTTAAAAGATTTAATAAAATCCTATTATGACATCATCGCGATGTCAGGCTAACATCAACCTTTGACCGGTCAACTGACCAGCGGGTCCCGAACGTCATAGGCACAAGTTTTTATTAAGATTAAATATTATTTAATCAGATTAATTTAGTGGGGGACCCGTGTGTCATACTCTAATTATGTTAATTAATTATTTTAACTAATATATCTATTTATTTATTTATTTAATCAAACGTTATTTTTATTTTTATTTCAACTAACGCGTGGGGCCTCCCTGTCATAGACAGCGGGTGCATTGGCCCCACCGATAAGTGGCCTAAGGCTATTTTCCCATTTATTTTTATTAGATACCTAACCGTGCAAATACCGTATTCCTCTAAATATCCATATACGCAAATACATACATCACATCTCATACATACATACATACATACATACGCATCTAATACCACATTTGTTTTTTTTTTCTCTCAAAACTCTCAACACTCATCTCTGTGTTAACACAGACACAGAACTCTCTCTAACTCCACCTAGAAGAACACAAACTTCAAATCCTCCTACCGGAGTCCACCGTCGACGGATCGAGGCCCCGTTTGCCGGAACGGAACCGTGACGTCGAGGAGAACGACAAGGTGGGAGGAGCCCGAGGAGGGGCTCACCGACGGTGACGAGACGGCCCGGTGAAGCCGGAGTTCGCGGGACGGGGCGGAGGAGACGGCGTGGAGGCGGACGAGGCGGGTGACGGTGACGGTGACGACGCGGTTGCGGCAAGGAGGAGCCCGAGGTGGCCGGGACGCCGTGACCGTGGTGGTGGTGGTTGCCGGAGTTGGTGAAGAGGGGCCGGCCGATGGTGGGCCGGGGGGGTGGCCCGCCGAGGTGGAGGCCGAGGCAGCCGGGGCCCCCTGCCGGCGGGGTGGAGGCCGAGGGGCGGGCGGCTCGCCGGCCGGGAGGATGAGGGGCCGCCGGGGAGGAGGATGAGGGGACCGATGGGGGGGGGCGCCGGGGTAGAAGGAGGCGGTGGAGAGGATGGAGGGAGGGGGCCGGCGGGGGAGCTCGCCGGCGGGAGGCAGGGGAGGCCGCCGGCCGAGGTGGGATCTGGGGCGAGGTGGAGGGGCGACGGGAGAGGAGGGAGGGGCCTGGCGTCGTGGGGATGGGGGGGCTCTCGGTTGGTGGGGGGCCGAGAGAGAGAGGGAGTGGAGGGATCGTGGGGAGGGAGAGTCACGGGATGAGAGGAGGGAGTGTCGGTGGGGGGTGGGGCCCCCCCACGAGGGGGGTGGCTGGCGGCGGCGCACACGGGGGGGGGGGGGGGGGGAGGGAGCTGGCTGGGGGGGGGGGGTGGCGGCTCCCTCGCCAGGGAGCTAGGGTTTGGCCGGTTGGGCCCTTTTTGGCCCAGCTGGGCCAAGGGGTGGGGTTGCTTTTCTCTTTTTTTTTGATTTGTTTTGTTTTGTTTTACCTTTTCCCTTTTTTATTATTTCTTTCTTTCAATTTTCTTTTCTATCTTTTATCATTATTATTATTTTTAATACTTTCCCCTTTTTTTACATATATAATCTTTTGATATTTAACATGAATTTATGATATACTTTCCTTTTGTCCTCAAATTTTGAACCCGGATAGGCTTGAATCAACGCGGGTCTGAGATGGAAATTCGGTGACGTGGCATCATTAGCGGTTGATCACTGTAGCTTAATTACAATCACTACTGTAGCAAAAGTCGAGGATGTCACACCCTGTTTTCACTATCACTTCTTATGTAATTCAAAAATCTGAGTTTATTAACACTTTTTCAAAACTAATGTTGTGAGTGCCATGATTGTTATTGTATGATTGTATGCTTGATTGTGTGATATCAAAAACCATATTTCTCCTAACCTATTTATTTTCAAAACCTTTTTCTTATTTCTGGTTAATGCAAAACCCTGCTTTGGGTTGCACTACAAGTCCTTGATGGAAACAAGTGCTCTTACCCGAAGTTGGTGATTTGGTTCTAAAATCATTATAGCTCACCAAAACCATAAAATAATTATTTTATGAATTATTTTCCTATTTTATTTGCATGTCCATTTCTGAGGCCAGAAATGATATTCCTATATGGAGAAGTACTTTCTGCCTTAGAAAAATATGAGAAAATTTGGAGATACTCAGAAGGACATATATTTTCCATACATAAGGTTTTTAACCCCTATTTATATTATAAATATTTGAGTAAAACCGTGAAAACCTTTTCTGTCTGTTTTGACCTTTTGAAATATTTCCAAAGGAAATATTCTCAATAAATTCCTAGAAAATTCCAGTAGATTCCCTAAGCCATATTTGGTGCCCATATAAAGTTTCACCTTGATCCAAGGTGGTTAAGGTCACCAAATAATTCCAAAACCCCTTTTGTCCAATATGAAGTTAGAGCAACTCTACGTAGCAAACTTTATCCAATGGAGATGAAACTTTGCAGGAGTGCCTAAGACCTCAAATGAGGACTCCATGCCAAAAAAGGGATTTGTGGGACTTGATTTGCCTACACTCCCTTTGGAAGGAGCAGATCTGGTCATTTAGGGATGTTTTCAAGTTTACAAAGCTAAATTTGTCCAATGGAGCTCAAACTTGGTGTAGCCCCTTGTTTTAGCACCAAACCCAGTCCTGTTTAAGTTGCATAGCCAGTGGTGGGGTGCAACCATCCCAAACCACTGTCGAGCACCTTCTTACAGTTGGCTAAAACCCCTTCAAACCCCAGCTAAACCCAATCCCTTTCTCTCAAACTCATAGATTAGGTGGCTGACATCAGTGCCTAACTCCAGTCAAGTGGCCCCTCTCTGGTTCAAAGTAGATAAACCAAAATCCTCAATTCGAGCTTCAGCCCAAGGCTGACAACACGTGTTTCCCTGTCTTCCTTTGACCAACCGAGGGTCCCACGAGACTCCAACGGCTAGGCATCTCCAAGCGAGTGCCCTGGACGCGCTAGACACGTCCAAGGCACCCGAGAGCGCGCCAGCATGCCGTGGCATGCCAAAGCTGCTCTCTGGGCGTGCTACAGAGAGCAACCGAGGTGGGGCGACTCCCTAGGCCAGTTCCAGCCTCCTCGCGGTATCTCTCCTCTCCCCCGACAGCTTCTCTGCATCAGGCAGCCCTCAGGGCCCCTCCTCTCCCAAGCTAAGAGCTGGTGCGACTCGTGCCCGCACGCACCAGAAGCACTAGAGGTGCGCGGCCGCGATAGCTCGCCTCTCCTCTCTCCCTCTCTCTCGAAATGAGTCATGGATGTCCAAAACCATGTCCTGAGACCGTGGTTTCGACCCCAGCCTCTCTCTGCAGCCCCATGCATGCCATGGTGGATCACCGATGCTCCTGAGTCGGCTTACCATCACGGGCCTATAAATAGCCCCTTCCCTTGCTCCAGAACCCCTCACTCCACCTCACCGAGACATCAATCACCTCCCTAGCCACCCCATTGAGCAAGTAGAGCCCCGGTGCTTGAGATCGACCGAGGCCCCTCCGCCTTGGAGCTCCGGCCGATCTCCGGCTACACGTTGGCTCTCGCGTCTCTCTGCCCACCAAAACACTCCCTGTGACCCTAGGAAGCTTTCCCCTGTCTTCCCCGAGCGAATCCGTGCCCATAGCTGCCACCTCCACCTTCACCCGAAAACCCTCCACCACGGCAACCTCGTTGCCGGTGAACCAGAGCCCCTCCGTCTTCGACTCGACCACTAGCAGGTAGGCGACGATGAGCCGGACCCATTCCTGTCGTCGTTAGGGCCGGAGGACGCTGGTAGCTACGCTGGCATGCTCCTCCTCCTCTCTGGCCAGAGGTAGGAGACGACCCCGACAGGTGTGCCCCACCTGTCGGTGGCCCATCTCTCTCTCCCTCGCTTCCCACAACCACTTACCACACGGGCCCGCGCGTCAGGTTCAAACCTGACGGCGCACGCACCTGGGGAGGCTGCTTGGCTAGCCACTGGGCCGGCCCAGTCCGAGTCCAAGCCAGGCCGGGGCTGTAGCCCTTTTTCTTTTTATTCAAAACTTGATTTTAAATGATTTTTGTTAAAAGATTTAACGAGTGAAAAATTATGATTCTTCCACTGTTATTTTTCTAAAAATTTCTAGTATCTAACAAAACCCTTGGATGATTTTTTGCAACAACTATTCTGTTTTGTAATAATAAAAAGGGTTAATTTGGAATAGTTTTGCTTGTGTTATATTGATTTTAGAAACATTCTTTCGCTAAAACCAGAGACAAATATTTTTAAAATAACAATATGGATTTACCAGAATTAAACAACATTTTTAAAGTGACTTTGTGATCTGTTTTGGAGTGAGCCACTTATTGCTTTTTATTTATTACGATGATAGAAAACTCGTGTGACGAAGGAGTTGGACTTGAAGACCTCAAAACCCCGGATACCTAGCTGACCAATGCAATTAGCCCTTTCACCATGTTTGAGCATATGTTATATTGCATGCTAGAGTAGAAAATATTCTCGTTGCATGTGATCATAAGTGTCGGTAAATCATTGAAGTGATGTTACCGAAGGCTCCTCCGGAGCACTTGCATTGAATTTGATCCTACCACGTATGAGGATCACGCTAATATCATGTTGACAAGTAAAGCTAGAATAGTAGTATCATGAGCATGATATTGGTATAAATCAAAGGTTTATGAAAACCTCGTCGGGTGCCACTAATGCCCGAGGGTGATGATGAGTTAGGTGGCCACTTTCGGAGAAGTGGTGCACCGGGTATTTTGAGTGTGTATGGTTTTGAAAATGGGATTAGATTTACGATGTGTCGACCGTCCCAACCTTACATGTACGACCACGTTACCGCTTTATGGGACGGGGCTTTGTTGATTACTCTGGTCGGTGCTAGCAAAGGGTCACATTACTAGTGGCGGGAGTGATGTGTGGTCACTCTCGTGATGTGGTCGTGCTAGGTAGGGCGACTATGCTGTTTTTACATGTTCCAGGCACACCGTTGGTCTCCGCATGGTTGATACTATCCAGAGTCGATGCTCGTAAGACGTACAACATGTGGGCTGGGTACCAATCAAGTGGACCTCTTTGTCTAGTGTAAGTGCATCTACTGCCCCTTAGTGATTTTGGTGGTTTGAAGACTTATAGGTTAAGTATCTAATGTGTTCATGAGTGTACACAGGATCTACAAGTCGATGAGGAGTTTGAAATATACGAGGAATATCGACCCCCAAAAATGTATATCTTCGGCTGAAGAAATTAGTCTTTTGCTGAAGACTTTGATCGCGGAGAAATTGCGATCAAATTGATATTACTCATGAAGATATTGAAGATGAGGAATTCGGTGTGTCCTGAAGAAAAATGATCCGAAGACTTTGAAGCATGAAGATTTATTCTTTCTGTTTCATTTTCTTCACTCTTGAGTTATAGGAATACCGTACTATTAAAGGGGGTCGAGCTAACACTTCGGAATGAATTTCCTCATGATGCTCAACCTAAGCCTAATCCTACCAAAAGCCTCTAGTGAGGAATATGAGAGACATGAGGACTCTCACAGTTGAGGATCCCGATCGTTGCCGCAATTCATGCCACATAACCGATCTTATCCACACCAACGGTCATAATATATAAGGGCATTAATGTCAAATCATGTCAGGATGCTCCCAGGCTATAAATAGCCGCCCCCACAACCATTAGTTGGTTGGTTGCTCCGCGAGAAACTGACACTTGTTATTTAGAGCAACCCAAATTCCTCAGAGAGATCGAGAGTAAATCATCAGTGAGGAAATACCCCAAACACCAAACCACAAACCAAAAACCAAGTGATTGAGCATCACTGAAGAATTTGTTCCTGTGTGGAACTGAAGCCTTTTACCTTTGAGGACTGTGCATCCTCTAGACGGTTAGGCATCATGGTCTAGAGCAGTCCAGCAGTCAATTGTGGATCGCCGGGTGACCAAGTTTGTGAGGGTTTGGAAGTCTGCTCTGAAGACTTACCACGAGTGTTGGGCGAGGACTGTGTGTTCTTAGCTCAAGGAGAATACTGTAGGGACTGTGTGTCCCGGGACTGTGTGTCTTTTGGTTTCAATACCAAGCCGCTCCAAACCAGACATACGACTGTCACAACAGTTGGAAATGGGTCATCAACCACTGTCTTCACTGTGATACGGGTTCTATTTCTTCAACTCATTCAATTCCTCAATATTGTATGTTGAAGATTTTCATTGTCTCTGTTTGAAGAATTTGCTGAAGACTTTCTCTGAATTTCCTCAACCTCAAATTCTTCACGCTAGTTAATCCTCACCTGTTTAATCCGTGCCTGCATACTGTGCAATCTGTTTCCCATGTTCCTCATCTAGAAAACTGTTGTAGTGATACTTTGCACCCCTGATGCTTTGCTATTTCTGCTACAAGTTATTCATCAGTGAGGAATTTCCTCGTAAGGAATTTCCTGAGTGATGAAATTCTAAAAATCTCCTATTCACCCCCCTGTAGTCGATATAACGCACTTTCAATTGGTATCATAGCAAGGTACTCCCTTGTTCTTTGTGATTTTGGTTTAACCACCTGGAGTTTTAGTTATGTCGACTGCAGGCATGATCAAGCTTACTGTAGGATGTCCTACTTTCAAAGGAAAGGACTTTCCCTTCTCGAAGACCAAGATGCAGATGCATCAACAAGCTATTGACGATGATCTCTGGTATATTGTGGAACATGGTGTTCCCCTCATCACTGCTACTGTCTCTGCCGCTGATGTGAAGAAATTGCTAAGATCTTTGGATTCATCATTTGATACTTTGGTTCTGATGATTCAAGAAAGACCAGACTACAAGATGCTCGATCCTGCTGATATACTCGAAAGACTCAATACTCATGAATTCCAACAAGAAGAAAAGAGAGATCTATATGGACCAAGCTATTATAGACCTCGTGCACTGAAGGCCAAAGCAATTTCCTCATCTGAAGAAGAAGACTCGGATTGCAGCATTGGTGATCCTGAAGAACTTGGACAGGAGCTTGCAATGCTCGTGAGGAAATTCTAGATGTTTACAAGACGTGGCCAGTTTGGTAAATCTTCAAGAAGGTAAGTCTTCAACGATTTTCCTCAAGGGCCTCGACGAACTTCGGCGTCAAGATCAAACACATTAGGAGTGATAATGAGATAAAATTCAAAAACACTGGTCTTGATGCTTATCTTGATGAACTTGGTATTACTCACGAATTGTCTACTCCTTATACTCAACAGAATGGCGTCG